>NC_138981.1:44231543-45431543 GCF_964341445.2 Mesoplodon mirus | reverse complement strand
TGTAATCTGAAAGCTCTCCCTTGCCTACATCTACTTCTTCCTCTTTATCACCCACAGGCATTTCTCCCAATAAGTTTCTTGCAAATCTAATCCCATCTTGACATCAGCTTCTTGAAACATTTGAATAGACATAAAGTATACTGTTGATGGGATCCAAGAAAGTAGATGGTCAGATGGGTTTCGGGGACTGGATCACTCACCACCTGTTGGGCAAAGAAGATGCCATCCTGAGTTGTAGATGGGAACAGGTATTCCTTTCCACAAGGCGGTAATGCAAATGCTGACTCTTTCATCAGTAGTGACCTAGGGAAATGTCCAGTGGAAAGGAACACTACTGCAGGTATGATGATTCTGGCATTTGAAAGAAAGGTCAGCAAAGTTGGCTGGTTATTACTAATTTGTATTAATGTCCTACAAATGGATAATGAGATTGAGGGCTGTTAACAAGCAATTGATGGCTAAGTGTAAGAGCCAAAGGATCTTGTTGACAGCTTATAAAGACACACTTTTCTCCTTCAGTAGAAGAGCATGTAATAGGGAAGAACAAATATGACTCCATATTGGATCTGTTTCTTTTTCTTTTTTCTTTTTTTTTTTTTTGCGGTACGCTGGCCTCTCACTGTTGTGGCCTCTCCCATTGCGGACCACAGGCTCCGGACGTGCAGGCCCAGCGGCCATGGCTCATGGGCCCAGCTGCTCCACGGCATGTGGGATCCTCCCGGACCGGGGCACAAACCCACGTACACCGCATTGGCAGGCGGACTCCCAACCACTGCGCCACCAGGGAAACCCGGATCTGTTTCTTTTACTTTAACCTTTGTATTCTATTGCTTTTGCTACAAGTTAATCACTAAAGGAATGTTGCTTATAGCTTAAAGTATACATAATGCCCATCTCCCAGAACACTGCCTTCCCATGCCTGAGTGTTAAGCTGAAATACCTTTGTTTAAGCTCACAAGAAACATCCTGACCCGGGGCCACCTGTGAATGGCTGCAGGAAAGATGAAATTAACACAACCCTCCCCAGTCTGGCTGGAACCAGGAAATAGTTACAACAACTTGGCTTCCCTGGTGGCGCAGTGGTTGAGAATCTGCCTGCCAATGCAGGGGACACGGGTTCAAGCCCTGGTCTGAGAAGATCCCGCATGCCGCAGAGCAACTGGGTCCGTGAGCCACAATTACTGAGCCTGCGCATCTGGAGCCTATGCTCTGCAACAAGAGAGGCCGCGATAGTGAGAGGCCTGCGCACCGCGATGAGGAGTGGCCCCCGCTTGCCACAACTAGAGAAAGCCCTCGCATAGAAACGAAGACCCAACACAGCCATAAATAAATTAATTAATTAAAAAAATAGTTACAACAACTTATTGCCTTTCTTACTTTACCTCCTCACCTCCCCCTCTTTCCTCTGTAAAAGAAACTAGCATCCAAACCCAGGCAAGATGGTACTTTGGGACACCAGTCCACCATCTTCTTGGTCTGCTGACTTTCAGAATAAAGTCTCTATCCCTTGCCCCAACAATTTGTCTCTTGATTTATTGGCCTGCTATGCGGTGAGCGGTAAGATTGTGGACTCAGTAACAAGCAGACACATCAGAGGAGCAGACTCTAGACTTGATAGCAAAAACCTCAAGATGATTAAATGCCTATCCCAGGCAAGTCTGTCATGCTAAAGTCAGAGCCCTGGTTGGAAAAACCTGGGACCTGAAAAGTAGGATAGAGACATCTGGATGGATACTTCTAAGATGTTGGCTCTGTAGAAACTGAACTCTCAGAAACTGCAGAGGTAGCTCACCCTTCCCTAGTAAGAACTAGCACATCTCTCATGCTAGAAGATGTCAACAAGTCCTCACTCCACAGAACAAATGGTTTCCCTTTCAGGAGCTGCCCCAATCTTTTCTCCTGGCTGCCAAGATAATAATCTTTGTTAAATCCCAGCATAACCCAACTGGAGATATGCTGGGCCTGATAAGGAAGGAAATAGATTGTATACTGAAGGAGCTGGAAGAATTAGCTAACAGAGATTGGCATGAGCCAGTTTAAGTACCCCTGAGTACTTAGTGAGTACTTACTCAGTGACTACCACTGAGACTAGATTTTGAGCTGCTCGATCAAGGTAGCTGGAACATAACATTGAAGAAGCAAGAATTTATCAATTTGAGGGTACTTTCTTAGGAGGTTGATTTAACACCCTAGCAAGCACCCCAGGGATAGGGCAAAGTCACTGCTGGGGTGGCTCATAGAAGCCTGGAGTAGACAACGGCTCATGCTGGATGAAG
Organism: Mesoplodon mirus; assembly: GCF_964341445.2. Lineage (NCBI taxonomy): Eukaryota > Metazoa > Chordata > Mammalia > Artiodactyla > Ziphiidae > Mesoplodon > Mesoplodon mirus. Next base: position 45,429,267 of record NC_138981.1, on the reverse strand, counting down.
TGGAAATGCCTGTGTTACCTGGAGGATGGTAGAGGAAGGAATAGAGAGGCTGAAGGAATTGAACATGTTGCAATGGACAGACCTTGTGAGGTCAGAAATACTACCAGAAGATTATGTTCCATGGAGGGGCCAAGAAAACTCACTATTCACCAAAGCCATCAAGAATGTACTGGTGAGAGGGGCACCAGCATCACTGAGAAGCTCAGGGGTGGCTCTCACTTGCTGGCTAGGGCTGAGGGTAGGAGAGGTGGTTACTGCTCATTAATGCCCATGGGAATCATGGAGCCTTGAATTAACAGAGCCAGGCAGCAGCAATTAACTGCCAGAAGCCAGGAGGCTGCAGTCACCATAATGACTGACAATATTTTTAAGTTAGAAGAGGAGCCAAGGGGGTTTGTGATGTAGGGTGTTGTGGAGATGGTGAACATGGCATGCTTAGGAGGCAAAATAGACAGGTAGTCAACAAAGGCACTGCTTAGCACCTACAACCAGATAAAGCCAAGAATGGAGGAGAAGGCTGAGTATTTGCCCCCATAAAAAGTGTGACCATAAAGGGGTAGCATGAGGGAGATCTTTGTGGTGACAGAACATATCTTGATTGTGGTGGTGGTTATACAAATATATACATGTGATAAAATGTCATTGAATGATCCACAAGCATACAAAATAAACGAGTGCATGCAAAAACTGGTAAAATATGAGTTAAGATCTGTAGTCTAGTTAATTGTGTTGTGCCAATTGGTTTCCTGGTTTTGACAATACACTATAAGCTGTGTAAGATGTCACCATTGATGGAAGCAGGGCGATGAGTATGTGGGACCTCTCTGTACTCTTTTTGCAACTTCTTGCAAGCCTAAAAGTATTTCAAAAGTTAAAAAAAAAAGAGCGAGCTTTGGAGCAAGTTCAACTCTCAGAGGCATATTAGCACAAAGAGTAATGGCCGCCCTCGGGCTAGAAATGGTGATCTGTGTAGCTGCGGTTTGTCATGAAGCAATAGATACCTGAAAAATGGAAAAAAGATGGCAATTCCACATTTTCATGCAGGGCAACAACAAAGTGTATTTTGAATCCAAAACAAGGAAGATACTTACACGTAGCTGAAACACTCGCTGTATTTTGTTGTTCAGATATGGTCAACCAGATTGCTTTTTACAGGCCGAGCGAGCAAGCCAATGTCCAAACTTGTAGCTTGGAAGCAACTTGGAAGAAAATCCCCTGGACATTTCTTTTAAGAAATGCTACATCACCAACAATCTTGATGGCACAGAGGACAACATCGTGTGGGAAAACATGGACAATTCCAACTCTGAGCTGAAAAGTGATTCAGAATATTCAGATTATAGATGTGAAGGAATTTTAGAAATACTTTAAGCAATTTATATTCTTTATATTTTTAAAGCACTCATAAGAGTGATATCTGAAGTGGTTCAGAATATTCAGGTTATAGATGTGAAGGAATTTTAGAAATACTTTAAGCAATTTATATTCTTTATATTTTTAAAGCACTCATAAGAGTGATATCTGATTAGATACTATGTCTATATAAGACTAAAATAAGTCTTTCAATAAATAAAAATTTTAAATTATAAGTGCAAAGAAAACATTATGGCATGGTTTAATTGGCAGCCTTTTTACTTTCTTAGTGTAGTGATACATAAAATAATGGTACATCTTACACTCAAAGGCAGATTTGGTGAAATACAGTATCTGGAAATAGCCCTTAACTAGACTTGGGTGAATATCTTTGCTTCCTACAGCCCAGCTCTGACCAAGTCATTCACCTCTGACCTTTACACCTTGAGGATGCTCATGCCTAGATCAGGACCCATGTATCAGCTACTCCTGGAATGAGGCAGCCCACCCCAGACAACTCTCACCTGACCATGATGTAGCTCCATTCCAGACCAGCCCTGCCTTCTGCTCCCCACAACATGAAGCACTTGTTCTCTTCAACTTCCTCCAATCCCCAGACTTGGACCTCACCTTTTCTCCATCAACACCCCCAATTGCTCCAGCCTTTGGCCTGCCTATGGAAGACATTCACAACAAACAAAAGAATCTGTGAGTCACCTCCAGCAGCCAACAAAGGGGAAAAAGGCCAAGGTTGACCATCATCACCCAGCTGCAGCAGCCATCTGGGAGCAGAAGCAGGTAGGGTTTTCGTCCCATCACATCACTGTGATCTGGCACTGCCAGAAGCTCTGGACAAAGCTCCTGGTTCAATCCAGGGTGAGAGAACGCTACTGAGGAGGGTGGGGGCACCTAGGTCTGTTTGGAAACTGTTGGGGTCTCTCTTGGGTCTTGCTATGGGCAAAGACCCACATCTTCATGGTGTAAAGAGCAGACTTGAGAGTTTTGATTTTGGTAAACTTGTGTCATGGTGTGAAAGGCAGAAGTGAGAGCCCTGAACTTTGTGTGGACTGTTGCTGTTTATAAGTGCCAAAGGAATGCCTCCTGGCCTGCTCAGCTGCCTAATTGGGTGGGGGATTTAGTTTGAATAGGGTACAGGGGAACTTGGAAAAGAAGAAATTTTAGGGTGTGGCAGTGTTCAATTTGGGCAAAATTCTCAAATTTTTAATTGGTTTGAAATTAAACATTTCCAATCAATAACTAGGATCTTTCAATAAATTTGAATGGTTTGGGGTTTGCTTTTCAATGATTTTATGAGTCAAGTAGACTTGTTTCAGGTTTTTTGCAGAGTCGTTTCCTTGTTGTGGCTCTTTTGATATTATTTTTATTTCAATTTCATTTTAAGGTAAGTAATTTTATTCTGTTGGATTTCTAAAGTTTTTATAAGCCTTTTGAGGTTTTGAATTGGCTCAAAGCAAATATCTCCCAACTGTATTCATTTTTTATAAGTTTATTTATTTTATTTATTTTCGTTTTGGGCTGTGTTGTGTCTTCGTTGATGCTTTCTCTAGTTGTGTCGAGCAGCGGCTACTCTTTGCTTTGGTGCACGGGCTTCTCATCGTAGTGGCTTCTCTTGTTGCAGAGCACAGGCTCTAGGCATGTGGGCTTCAGTAGTTGTGGCATGCTGGCTCAGTAGTTGTGGCTCGTGGGCTCTAGAGCACAGGCTCAGTGGTTGTGGTGCACGGGCTTAATTGCACCGCGGCATGTGGGATCTTCCCAGACCAGGGCTTGAACCCTGGTCCAAGAATCCGCCTGCATTGGCAGGCGGATTCTTAACCACTGCACCACCAGGGAAGCCCCGACTGTATTCATATTTGAACTATTTTATGTTATTGTTCTGGCATCAAAACACTTTTTCATTTGTGGATTCTTAAAAATTCACTTATAATTGAAACAATGATTTTGTTTTGAATGCTTCTTTCATATTCAGTAAGCTTTTCATTTCCACAATTTTATCAGTCTCTGATATTATTTTGATACCATACACTGTTCTATCAAAATTGAGGATGTGAATGTTCCTAGGCTTTCCATTTGGACGTTTGACTAATTTTTAAATGCTGTGTGGCATTTTCTAAGCTTTTAAAAAATTATATATTTGCATGTATTTCAGAATTTCAGGAGTTATTTTCTTTCTATTAATTTTTAAAATTGAGATATAATTGACATGTAACACTGTGTAAGTTAAAGGTGTACAGTGTGTTGATTTCATATTGCTATCACTGGTTAGATAACACCTCTATCACCTCACATAATTATCACTTCTTTTTCGTGGTGAGAATAATTAAGACCTAGTCTCTTAGCAAGTTTGATGATCATAATACAGTATTATTGTCTATATTCACCATACTGTGCATTAGATCTCCAGGACTTATCTACCAGTTGCAAGTCTGTACCCTTAAACAACATCTCTCTTATTCCCCCACCCCCAGACCCTAGTAACCACCATTCTACTCTCTGTTTTCATGAGTTCAGCCTTTTTAGATTTTACATATAAGTGAGATCATACAGTGTTTGTCTTTCTCTAACTTATCTCACTTAGTATAATGTCCTCAAAGTTCATCCATATTGTCACAAATGGCAGGATTTCCTTCTTTCTCATGGCTGAATAACATTCCACTATATATATCTCACATCTTCTTTATCCCTTAGTCCACTGGTGGACACTTAGGTTGTTTCCATATCTTATGTATTGGGAATAATGCTGCAATAAACATGGGAGTGGAAATATCTCTTCAATATCCTGCTTTCATTCCCTTTGGACATATTCCCAGAAGTGCAATTACTGGATCATAGGGTGGTTCTACTTTTAATTTTTGAGGAACCTCCATACTGTTTTCCACAGTGACTGTGCCAGTTTACGTTCCCACCAACAGTGCAAGAGGGTTCCCTTTTCTCCACATCCTCACCGACACTTGTTATCTCTTGTCTTTTTTTTATTTATTTATTTTTTATTTTTTTATTTTTTGCTCTTGTCTTTTTGATGATATCTATTCTAACAGATGTGAGGTGATAGCTCACTGTGGTTTTGATTTGCATTTCCCTGATAATTAGTGATGTTGAAGATCTTTTCATGTACTTGTTGGTCATTTGGATGTCTTCTTCAGAAAAATTCTTGTTTGGTTTCTCTGCCCATTTATTAATCCTATTGAGGATTTTGTTGTTGACTTGTATGAGTTCTTTATATATTTTGGATATTAACCCCTTATCTGATATATGATTTGCAAATATTTTCTCCCATTTTGTAGGTTGCAATTTTTATATTTTAAATCTCATTTATTTAAGTAAATTATTCCTGCTCTTTTTAGCAGTGTTTTCGTGAAATTTTCAGTTGCAAATTAGTTTAAAATGCATGCCTCCAATCACCAGTTAACACTTTTGGTAACTTTAATGTATCCTATTTAGATGTTAAAAAAACAGGAGTTGGGACCTCCCTGGTGGTGCAGTGGTTAAGAATCCGCCTGCCAATGCAGGGGACACAGGTTCAATCCCCGGTACCGGAAGATCCCACATGCTGCAGAGCAACTAAGCCCATGTGCCACAACTACTGAGCCTGTGCTCTAGAGCCCGCGAGCCACAACTACTGAGCCTGTGTGCCACAACTACTGAAGCCCGCGTGCCTAGAGCCCGTGCTCTGCAACAAGAGAAGCCACCGCAGTGAGAAGCCCATGCACCACAACCAAGAGTAGCCCCTGCTCGCCACAACTAGAGAAAGCCTGTGTGCAGCAATGAAGATTCAACGCAGCCAAAATAATAATAATTTTTTTTTAAAGCAGGAGTTGAACTATTCATACCACACAGATTATAGCACACTTTTATCATCACTCAGTACAGGCTATTCTCTTTTTAAATTTTATTTTATTATTTTTTCTCTTTTACCCTAAATCCCTACTCTCATTCTCCTCTCTCTACCACAGACACTCTAAATATTTTTGAAATATATCCTAGATGTTTGTATCTTAAAAAATATATATATATGTATGTATGTATATTGTGTTGCTTGATGTCACAAATTTTAATGCATTTTTTTCTCAGAAATCATTTTTTCAGATTTTAGGGGTTTTTCCAGACAGTAATATTCACTTTATAAATCTAGCTTTGTTATATTTCTGATTTTATCATTTATGTCAATGCAGGCTTTAGTCATCATAATGTTCCCAGCCCAATGACATTATATTGCTACTTTGTTTTGCTTTCAAAATTGAAGCTTTTATCTAATTGGGCTTGTTTCATATCATGAAAGGCCAAGTGTCAGGGGCAGGGATGAGGGCTTTTCTCTGGGCAGGGAATGACTGATAGTGAAATCTGTAGAGTGGCTTGCTGAATCTCTCTTCTAACCCTTCTCTGGTACGCCTTCCTTTATGACACAAAATAGCACTAAAAGCTGTATTTTCTCACTCCTTTGAAACCAGGAAATGGATGTAATTTATATTATTCTAATCATATATACTCCTGTGAAAACTGTCTTTGAAAATTTAGTCAAGTGGAGAGAGAGGTGGCAGTATGAGAAGCCTCCATTCTGCTGCTGGCACAGGTGGCTCTGGAACAACAGATGTGATGGCAGCTTCCTGATCTCAGGAGCATAGCTAAGGTAGTATATTCCTAGAGTCAACGGTCGTGATGGCAGATTCCTGATTCCAGGATTGTGACTAAGGTAGTGTGATCTGGACCCAGCTGTCAGGAAAGAAACTTCCTGATTCCCCAGCTTCCTGACTGTGACAGAGGTAGCCTTCTTCCTACTGGGGCAGTTCATTTTATTGTTCTAGGAGTCATTTCTGGCAGCTGAGCCTAGAGGTTGCTCCTTCAGCCCTTCTGATAATTTTGTAAGCCCCTTATTCCCTCTGTTCAATCCATATCCTGTTAAAGTAACTAGAGTGATTTCTGTTATAGGCAACTGAACTTTGACTAATGCACATGCTGATCAAAATAAACTTCTTCCACAACCTAAGTGTCCAGCGACAGATGAATGAATGGATAAAGAAGATGTCATGTATACACACACACACACACACACACACACACACACACACACACAATGGAATACTACTCAGCCATAAAAAAGAACAAACTTTTGCCATTTGCCACAACATGGATGGAATTGGAGGGCATTATGCCAAGTGAAATAAGTCAGACAAAGAAAGACAAATACTCTATGATATCAGTTATATGTGGAACCTAAAAAATACAACAAACTAGTGACTATAACAAAAAAGAAGCAGACTCACAGATACAGAGAACAAACTAGTGGTTACCTGTGGGGAGAGGGAAGGGGGAGGGGAGTAAGAGGTATAAACTCTTAGGTATAAAATAATCTACAAGGATATATTGTACAACATGGGGAATGTAGCCAACATTTTATAGTAAGTATAAATGGAGTATAACCTTTAAAAATTGTGAATCACTATATTGTACACTGGTAACTTATATAATGCTGTACAGCATCTATACTTCAATAAAAATAAATAAATTAATTTTTAAAAATAAAGTTCTTCCGATAGGAACACTCTACTGGGAATATCAAGACTAGTGTCCTTTCAGACAACCACTCCCACAAGTTGTTCTTATTTTTAGGGACCTTCATTAAGGCGTGTCAGGTACAGAGCCTCTTTCATCACTCACAGATCCCAGACTACTGACCAGATGCAAAGAGTCTATCACATGTGGATGGAGAAACTCCTTTCCTCGGGCAATTAGAACTCCTTATCCTCAATGGAATTTTCTTTTAGTTACTGTATCTCCCATCTCAGAATAAGTTGACTTAATAGAAAAATGTCTCAGTCTTTTTTGCTCAGGACCCTGACACCAGAGGCTGAGTCCAGAAAGGGAGGAGGTGGGGTTTCCCTGGTGGCGCAGTGGTTAAGAATCTGCCTGCATGCAGGGGACACAGGTTTGTGCCCTGGTCCGTGAAGATCCCTCATGCCGCGGAGCAACTAATCCCATGTGCCACAACTACTGAGCCTGCACTCTAGAGCCTGCGAGCCACAACTACTGAGCCCACGTGCCACAACTGCTGAGGCCCGCACGCCTAGAGCCCGTGCTCCACAACAGGAGAAACCACTGCAATGAAAAGCCCATGTACCGCAACAAAGAGTAACCCCGGCTTGCCACAACTAGAGAAAGCCTGCGCACAGCAACGAAGGCCCAATGCAGCCAAAAATAAACAAATAAATAAATAAATTGTTTTAAAAAGGGGAGGATGTGAGGGGAGAAGAGTGGTATCTACACATCAACTTTAGCAGGGCATCAAAAGAAAAAGAGCAAAATTTGTAAGCTTCAAGGACTTGAGATGTGGGAGCTGGGCAGGCAGGCTCCGCCTGTCTCCTTGGGGCCATCTGGAACTGCACAAGCTCTGAAAGGGTCAATCTGCTCAGCCCCTTCAGGGTGAACAAGGCTGTCTACTCACCAGCCCTGCTCTCTGCTTGCTTGGCATCCTCACATCCATCAATTGTCCCATCAATCTGAGAAAGAGGAAGGCATGCTGCTATGTAGAATGCTTGTATGTGCAATGCTTCCTGATGTTCGCTAAAGGCTTGATGGATTGGGAGGCCCCTGGGCAGCCCAAAGGAAAGTATGCAAAGGGTGCTAGGCCACACAGACAACTATACAAATGGTACTTCCACCAAATCAGGCCCTAACCAGCCCTTCCCCACCTCTGCATTCATAACATCCCCAGCTGTTCTGTTACTTATCTTTCTTCTGTATTTTTAAGCTTTACTTGCCTAGGCTGATACCCCTGTTTCACCTATACTCTGAGTTTTCTACCTTTTAATTGTATTTCCTAGGCTCCTATTAACTGCCTGCCTGTTAGGATTGTGTCTTTTCCAACTGATAAATTCCTAAACACCTTCCTTTGGGGCCCAGCCCTGGGTTTACTTGCCTGCGACATTTCTTGAAAGGCAACCCTGATACAACCTGAGCCAGCTCAGACTGAGGGCTCACCAAAGAATACCAACACCCCCAGCCCCCAACCATCACCCCAGGCATTATTTTTGTATGGCTTTCTGAAATGCATTTCAAAGTTAGAGGGTTTGGAAAGGCAGAGTGTATTCCAAGGTTAAGCTCTGTGTACAAGATTGATGATTGACTGGAGAAACCCCTGTACTGGTTAAAGTAATGCTAGCTACTGTAATAAATAAACCCTGAAACAATTTCAGTGGTTTAACACGATAGATTAGATTCTTGCTCCATAAACCCAGTGATGTTGTTCTTGCCTGGAGGTGGCCTCCTTCTAGCCTGTGACCTCACCCTTCCCTAGGGCCCCAGGGTTCCCTCCATTAAGCTAGCAGATGGGGAAAGAGACCACGGAGAACACACAGGCCCTTATTTGGCCATGCAGTTACTCATATTCTACTAGCAAGTACTAGTCACCTGGATGGAGTAGGGGGATGGGGGCCCTGAAAACTGTATCCCCGACTGGGCAGCGGCTCTTAGCCACAGTTCCATTGCCATAGAAAGAGAGCATGAATCTTAGGTGGCCACTGAGCCATCTCAACCACACACGCCTTATTCCTTTTCAAATAATTAGCTTCTAAATCAATCATAGCTGAAGATAAAATGTTAACTTCTATAAAAAGGCAGTGAGGCAAAATTTCCTGGAAATAAATTCGAAATAAACCCTCTTAATATCTGAAAATTGGCCCAAAATGTATAAGTGGACTTGAAAAGTTTTAAGACTCTTTCATGGTGCATAAAAAATAACACCCTCACTCTTCGCCAACATTTAAATAATTGGGCACAACGGCTGAAAGGTAAAAATTATCAAAAGTCCTGAAGCTCCTTGATACATAAATTTTTCAAATATTTGGAAAACATTGATGATGAAATAATTGTTGACTTTTGTGTTTTTTTAAGACAGAATGTATGCTTATCCCTGCTGATAAGCTGCTCTTCTGGATCTGGCAAAACTATCCCCAGCAGGGGTTTGCCCTCCTGAGTACATCTTTGGGGATCATGAAGCCCAGGCCCATTTCCAGGTGGTCAGATAGGCTCGCATTCAAGGAGACTCCATCTGGGTCCTCCCTATGCCTCCCTGGCCTGTGGTCCTCCAGCTAGGCACAGTAAATATCCTCCACCCTAGCCTAACCAGTGGGTGGTGAACACTAGGTCTTCTCATGCAAAGATATCCCTTCATTCACACAAGAGTGTCTATAAGCCACATGTCTGCTACCCTGACCCATAGGCTCTGTTTTTCTCCATATCTAAACCTTCAAAACAGATTTTGTTCATATTCCCCATAAAGAATCCATTCCCATCAAACAGTGAGGTTTGTAGAATTAAATTGTAGAAGATTTCCTAAGGGGAGATATGTTGGGGTTGGGGGTTGCTCCCATAGAATTTAACTAGCAAGTCGCCATTAGACATATTTCTTCTCTCACATCTTTCTTTTTAGTCTCTAGCGATCAGCTCCCCCTCGTCCCCACTGCCTGCACCTTCTCCCAACACCCTTCCATTTTCCCTGGCTTCATTCTCTCCTTCAGAGGATCTTACCCAGGTCCTCTTGATCTTTCCTCTTGCTCTTTCAGGGAAATTATCGTCTCCTTTAGCTTCTCCTTCTAAACTTGTACACTCCACCCACTACTGAAAGGTCCCCTCACTCCCTGTGACAGGCCATTAATTATATTAAGGTTAATGACTTTGTACCTAGCTCCCCACCCCACCCCCCAAAAAACCCTCTTCTGTTAATAGACCTACCCTCCTTAGAAAGTCGTGTGGTATTACATCTAATTTTCTCTTCTGCTACTTGTGCAGCATAAACATCCTGGTATTGTTCAGCTGATTTGTAGGGGAGATGCTGTGTTTTGGGGCACTGGATCTGCAGAAGCCATTCAGCTGGGTATTGTCAGATATCAAGAGGGGAGGAAATAAAAATTATGGACCATATGTAAAACACATACGACATATTTTCACCGAAATCTGGTCAATGTGCCTACTCTTGTGACTGAAAATCAATGACTGACCCGTGAAACTGATCGGGCTGTAGGGGAATCCAACCCCCCACAGTTGTTTGTTTACTCCAGCTCTGAGAATCAGACAACTGCCCTGAAGTTCTACTAGATGAAGAAATGGTACAGTGGCACAGATTTATTTAAAAAGTGATTCTTTTTAAAACTGGTTGATGATGTATATAAAAATACTAAGGTTATATACATTGTAGAACTAAGAGTATGAAAGACTATGACCAGGGCAGCATGTTTGAGTTGGGTTACGTAAAAAAAGGTAAACAAAGATAACCTTGAAAAAAGACACTGCCTCAAATAGTACATTTGCCTAGGTGATTCCTGGGTCCCAAGTCTCCTATGGATCCTGGGAACGTCATGGGGTCCTGGTCCTGGGGCAGAAAGGCCGCAGGAGCCAGCCTATAAAGGTGGGGGTTGGGCTTGCACAAGAGGTTTCTTTCCTCAGCTATATCCTTCCAGTCTGGGAGAACTGAAGGCCAGAAGAGCAGTCTTGAGAACTGACTTCCCTAAACTGCTATAAAAGCAGACAGGAGCTTATTGGGGATGCCCAGCAATGAGAACAAAATAGGAAAGCTACCCTTAGGGAAGGGATTAGTTCTGAGCTAGAGCAGCCTCTAAAGGGCTCCTGAGAGTGGACTGCGGGCATCTCTTTGCAACTCCACATGCTGTTCATGACATCATGTTGGCAGCTTGAAATCAGCCCTAGTAGGAGCATTTACACCATGGAAATCGGGCTAATGCTACAAATCAGGGGTTTTCTCTCTGTGAGAGCTGTTTCACCGGTACACCACTGCCTGTGGGCATGTGTTTGTCTAGGGAGGAGACAGGCCTCCCCCATGCAAGCCCCTTTGAATGCCTAGCACCTACCCACCCACTACCTGGAGTGGGCATCTTCTATTGATATTTTCTGTCTGCTGCATCCCTACTTGTTTTCCTTTTGGTACTAACACCCCCTGTTCTTTTCCTTGATCCTGATTATTTATAAATTCCTGTTTTACTCCATGGATTCGCAGTGGGCCCACTCACTCTATGCATAAAGAAAAGTGGGGCATAACTGTACAAATAAAATCCAACCTGACCATGACATCAGGGCATTTTACTGCAGAACAAGGAAAGTTATGGTTCCATCACCTCCCATCGCCCTTATTAGTATAGGTTACACCTACTGAGCCCTTACTGTGTGCAGGTGCTTTCCATGGATTTTCTCCCTCAATCCCCACAACCACTGTAGGAGCTGGGTGTAATTATCCCCCATTTTACCCATGGGGAAACTGAGACTCAGATCAGCTTCTCTAAGTGAATAGCTAAAGGATACATCGAGCCAAATCCCGAGCCTGAAATTGAACCCAGGTCTGCATGACTGTAAATCCCATGTTTTGTAACCACTTCCTTGCTCCGCTCTCGACACATTTATCAGACATCATGATAACAGCGCTGTGGGGGAAGATAGAAAGTGTTTGGGGACCGTTATCCTGCTTTGCCCAGGCTCAGTCTCATTATACTTCAGACAGTGTGTGGTGAGAGTGCTAAGGAAAAAGAGCCAGCTGACGCGTGGTATTGCCAAGCAACAGCTTATGAAACGAACTCAAACCATGGCAACCAAACACTGCGGACCCAGCAATAGCCTCATTTCATTTACAAGAGTAAGAGGAGGGCTTTGTCAACAACTGATGAGATAAATGAGAAGACTACTAGCTATGCAAGTACAAGGAATTATCATCATCATCATCATCATCATTATTATTTTTAGAGCACACGATACCAAATAATCTATGAAAACTATTCCTTGAAAAAATATAGGATTAATCACATCACTATGTCACATATAAACTGCGTACACATACATTTTTAAAAAATGTGTATCTCTGATATAGAAAATCTCAATCAATTGCCCATTATTTAATAGGGTTATTCATTTTGGGGTGGTAAAGAGGGCTAATACATGAATACCCCTCATTTAAAAATCAATTTATTTACAAAGCACCTTCTAATTAATTCCTCACAATAACTCTGTGTGCTTGGTATTGTTTTTCCCACTCCACAGGCAGGGAAAGCATGGCATGTGGTTTGTAAATGAGTTTTCATAGGGTGCACGGATAATAAAGCACAGATCCAGGACACCCTCCTGCAAAAATGTCGTAAGTCTCAGAACCCTCTGAGAATCTGATCACATCCACTGCCCCTCTTCCTTGAAAAATGCACAAAAATCAACTTATACACCACAGTTTACCTGTAATTCAGTGGGACTCATGGTTCCCGCTGATGTACATCCATGCAATCCAGCTGGAAGAAAAATATTCATTTGTTTTTCTCCACGCTACACAGTGCTCTCAGGGTCTTTTTATTTCTTTTCTTCAGTGCTTACATGAAGCCTACCCAAAATTCAGAGGGTTGTTAGCTAGAAGCCACAGAGAGGGTTAGCAGTTGCAGGCAGAATGGATTGGACATCACTGAGTTGTTCATAATTTCAATCTGCCCCAATTTTGGTGCCTCAAAATTCCATCCTGATATCACCTTTTGCGCACCGCCTTGCTAGGCACGTATCCACCAGAAATGTAGGAACCTGACATCTTTCTGTGAACAACTAACCCCAGAGCCACTGGCTCTGTCTCTGCCTGGATGTGTTTTGTTCACCTGTTGTGACCTGGACATTGTCTCCGTGCTGTCAGGAAACCTCATGACTGTTCCCGTAATGGGAGGAATGGAGTCTTTTTTTTTTTTTTTGTGGTACGTGGGCCCCTCACTGCTGTGGCCTCTCCCGTTGCAGAGCACAGGCTCCAGACGCGCAGGCTCAGCAGCCGTGGCCCACGGACCCAGCCGCTCCGCGGCATGTGGGATCCTCCTGGACCGAGGCACGAACCCGTTTCCCCTACATCGGCAGGCAGACTCTCAACCACTGCGCCACCAGGGAAGCCCAAGGAACGGAGTCTTTACTTGATATGATAGTGACTACTACACCAGTAGGGCAGTGTATCTTTTTCTCAGAGGACCTAAAGTGGTTTGCTGAGGACCCACACCAGGCAAACTCTCCACAGACTCTTTTCCCCTCTCAGTCCTAAGGCCCAGACTAAAAGCTAATTGAGTGGCCTTTCTGGTACTCCAGGTCATGTGATTGTGATATTTGCAGATGAGAAGGAACCCAAATCCTGTGGGGGTGAGGGGGTAGGAAAAGACAGAGAGAGAGAGAGAGAGAGAGAGAGAGAGAGAGAGAGAGAGATCAATCTGCTTCTCCTTAAGGCTTCAGTGGAGTCTGCAATGGGGTGGGGGATGGAGTCCCCTGACCTTGGATGTCATCAGTATCTCCCTGCCTCCCTCTCAGCCCTCCCTTCAGTGTGTGGGATTTTTATCTAGTCTGGGATGGCTGGAAGCCTTTGGACAGACCACATATTCTTCTATGCCTGTAGATAGCCCGGGTCCTTATCTCTTAGTATTCAGAAGACCTAAGATCTCAGGACTCAAAAAGCCTTTCTTACAGTCCTATTTCCTCTGCGTAAATTTTCTGAAATCTCTTCTGAAACTCAAAAGCTGATCTTGGGCTCTTTGAGTCTATTTGCATTTCTGCTAAAATAACTCTACCCTGGGGCAGAAGCCTTGGACGTGCCGAGTCTGAGGCAGGGCCGGGAGGACAAGGGCAAGCTGGAGCTGAGGGGGAAAAACAAAGGTTAATAATTCACAATGTCACACTTTCACAGAAAGAAAGAGAAATAAGTTTGTCAGTAAAGAGATAGGGCTCAAAAGGAAAAAAAAAGACCAAGGTAAATTCTAAAAGTGATCCTCTACCTATTTTATTTCTCCCCCAAGAGGAAGCTCCATGTGGAAACAGGAGATTTTAATCTTGTTTTGCCCCCACTGGATGTCCTATCTCCTAGCCCACTAGCCATTATGATCTGGAAGGTATTGTCTTCCACATGGGTTATGTGCATTCTCTCATTTAAATCTGTAAGACAGTGTTGTTATGCCTATAAGCAGATGAAGAAATGAAAATCACAGAGAAATAAGTAACTTGCTTTTGGTACATAGCTAAGAATTTAAACTGGAATCTACTTTCTGCCAAGCCCAATGCTAATAATCACCACAGCCTAACAGTTTCTTTGACCTTGACTCCTCTCAGAGTTGGAGGGGTGGGGAAGGAGACAGCCTGTGCAGCCTCAAGGTTAGAGTGTGTCTGGAGCATAAGGGCCTCTTTGTGCACTGGACCCTGGGACCAGTTGTCTGCGAAGTCCAAGACATTACAAGCACTAGAGGGGCCACACACTACTGGAAGGTGGTGTCACCTATCGCTCATAATGTCACCTTCTTTTTGTATGCATGGGTGTGAAGAAAGTAGTTAATACAGCAGACCTGAGACCTTGAATTAACTTTAGACAACCTTGAGTTGTCTTTAGAAAGGCCTGCTTTCGAGGTTGGCCGTTGGCTGGCATCTGGGAACTTGGCAGTTGAAGGCAGAATACTATCTGCCTAAAGATGTCCACGTCCCTGGAACCTGTGAATATGTTACTTGGCAACATATTCAACATATATGGCAATGGGATTTTGCAGATGTGATTAAAGTTAAGGGGTCTGAGATGAGGAGATGATCCCAGATTATCTGGGTGAGCCTAATCTAATCTAATCACGTGAGTCTTTAAGAGTGGAGAAACTTTCCCAGTTGTGGCCAGAGAGATGAGATGATGGAAGAGGGGTCAGAAAGATGTGCCTTGAGAAGGATTTGACTCACTGTTCTGGCTTCTAAGATGGAGAAAGGGGCCATAAGCCAAGGAATGTGGTGGCCTCTAGAAGCTGGGAACAGCCCTCAGGTTATAGCCTGCAAGAAAACAGGGACCTCTGAACTGAATTCTGCCAACAACCTGAGTAAGCAGGAAACAGACCCTCCTCTAGGGCCTCTGAAAGGAATGCAGCCCTGCTGACACCTGGAATTTAGCCTGGTGAGACCTGTACTGGACTTCTGACCTACAGAACTCTAAGAGAATAAATTTGTATAGTTAAAACTTCTAAGTGTGTGAAAATTTGTCACAGCAGCAATAGAAAATTAACACAGCACCCTATCCGTTCCCTAATTGATAAGTGTAGTTCTCTGTGCTTAACCTGGTTGTACAGAGTCATTTATGCCGAACACCTGCTTTTTTTCTAAGAGTCTGGAATGTTGGTACGTGCTAGGCAGAGGGTGTCCAGTGACCATCTCCCCCCCACCCCACCCCCCAAAAAAAAACTCTTGGACACTGAGTGAGCTTCCTTGGGCAAAAACATTGCCCACATATTGTGTGTTTTCATTCCTGGGGAAGAGTGGACTTGATGTGCCCCCTCACAGGAGGAAGAGAGCAGAAGGAAGGAAGGAAGGAAGCCTCCAGACCCTACCTGTGTCTTTTTGTCCTTGCTGATCTTATTGTAGATCCTGTTGCTGTAATAAATCTTAGCTGTGAGGACAATTATATACTGAGTCCCTCGAATCCTTCTAGTGAGTCCACTGAATGTGTGGATGGTCTTGGGGACCCCCAAAATGATGAGGGATGACAGGTGGCATTTTGAGTGGCCAGGAAGTTCCAAAGGGCTATAGAAGATGGGATCTGAAGGCAGGTCTTTACATTCCATGTCTCACTCAGGGCTGGTGACTGGTAGAGGCAGGGGCCCTGCACGACTGGTTTCTCTGTTGCCGAGCAACAGTGGTATTTTCCAGAGCAAAGGGTGGGGGGGTGGGGGTCCAAACAGGAAGGGCTATGATCCACCACAGCAGAGGCACACCTGCTCCCTCTGCTGGCCTGTGCCTTTCAACAGTCTCAACCAGAGATGGGGACTCACCACTCAGTGATGAGTAGAGCAAATCCCATTTGAAGCCACTGGCTAAGCCTAGCACTGGATGTCAAAGTTCAATTCCAACAGGCCTTCAGACCCAGCCAACTTGAGCAATTCCACTGCATACTGCATACATTCCTCCTGGAAATATGTTTTTTTTAAGGAATCAACTCCCATTTATTCAACTAATTTTTCACAAGGGTGCCAAAGAAATTCAATTAAAAAAGAATAATCCCTTCAACAAGTGAGGCTGGACAATTGATATATGGAAAAAAGTGAACCTCAATACCTGGGTTTGCCAGCCTCCATGGAAATATGTTCTGAGAGCAGAATTTTTTCAAGAAAGTACCTAGTTGGACAGTAAAATCTGGTGGCACACACTTGGTTGTCCTTTCCCTCTGAATGGAGACACTGAATGTGTCTGCTTGGGCAGAACCCTCCTGGAGGGGAATCAGAAACCTTATGTGAATCTGCAGTTTGGTGTGAGTGACTACCTCTCTCTGGATCTCCCTTATCTAACAAGACATCCCCAAGACAGCATCTTTCAGGCCTCTGCTGAGATTAAGAGTCCTAAGAGTCACTGAAAATATACAACTCATAAGGAAAGTGGCCAGCTTAATTTGTTCCTTCATTGCATCGTTCCTTTAATCATGTATGGAAGCACTGAGCTAGCTGCTAGGGATACAGTGGTAAACCAGGCTCCCTGCCCCCATGGAGGGCCCAGTCTAAAAGAACCATCCCATCTGGTCTCACCATGGTCTGCCCCCTGGATAATCAGTATGGACTCTGACCACAGCCTCAGGCAGACCTAAATTCCTGGTAGTGCCTGGACCATATCTAGAACCTGTTGCTAGACAAGAAGGGACATGGGTTTCTGAAGTACATACACTCAATATCCTCTCCCTAGGGACAGAGCGTCACCCCCTGCCCTATCCAGCCTCTTCTGAAAAGCCTTTCTAAACTTGCAGAATCCCCACACTAAGAGTTCTGCCTCCGTAAGGTGGAAACCAGAAGTCAGCTGAGGGAGGGGTGTGAGCCCTGGGCTCCACCAATCAGATGTTCCCCATCAAGACTTCAGGTCAGGACTTCCCTGGTGGCACAGTGGTTAAGAATCAATCTGCCGATGCAGGGGACACTGGTTCGATCCCTGGGCCAGGAAGATCCCACATGCCACGGAGCAACTAAGCCTGTGTGCCACAACTACTGAGCCTGCACACCCTAGGACCCACGAGCCACAACTACTGAGCCCCCACGCCACAACTACTGCTCCCATGTGCTGCAACTACTGAAGCCCACATGCTCTAGGGCCCGTGTGTCGCAACTACTGAGCCTGAGTGCTGCAACTACGGAAGTCCATGTGCCTGGAGCCCATGCTCCGCAACAAGAGAAGCCACCGCAATGAGAAGCCCACACACCACAACAAAGAGTAGCCCCTGCTCACCATGACTAGAGAAAGCCCGTGCGCAGCAACAAAAACCCAATGCAGCTTAAAAAAAAAACAAAAGACTTCAGGTCAGCTAGAGATTATCATACTAAGTGAAGTAAGCCAGAAAGTGTAAGACAAATACCACATGATATCACTTACATGTGGAATCTAAAATATGACACAAATGAACTTATCTAAGAAACAGAAACAGACTCACGGACATAGAGAACAGACTTGTGGTTGCCAAGGGGGAGGGGTGGGAGAGGGAAGGATTGGGAGTTTGGGATTAGCAGATGCAAACTACTATATATAAAATAGATAAACAACAAGGTCCTACTGTATAGCACAGGGAACTATATTCAATATCCTGTGATAAACCATAATGGAAAAGAATATAAAAAAGAATACATATATGTATAAGTGAATCACTTTGCTGTACACCAGAAACTAACACAATGTTGTAAGTGAACTATTCTTCAATAAAATATTTTTAAAAAGACTTCGGATCAGGAGAGAGAAACAAGTAAGGAGACAATCATCCAGTGGAATCCATGCCTGGTGAAATGGTAGAGCATGGCTGAGAGATGCCAAGTTTTCACAAGCAACTGTAGTAGATGCTCCAGTGGCACAGTCCTGGGTTCAGCCTCAGCAGTACCTGTCCCCAGAGGAGGTGAATTGCACCAACTTCTGACTGCCTAGCCCCCAAGCCAGATACTCTCACCTGTTGGAGATTTCCTTGTGCTCTACCTAATAGCAGTTTTTAAAAATCCCTTTTCTACCTGAAGAAGCCAGAATGGGTTCTGTCGCTTGCAACTAAGAAGGCTGATGGATAAAGAGAGGCTTGAAAACGAACAGAAAACCAGTCAATGCACCGTTTCTCATTGACACTTTCAGGGCTGGGAATCCAAATGGGAAGCAATAAGTAGAGGACAATAAGTCTCATCTAGCTACCTATTTAGAAAGTTGCTTGTTTGTTTGTTTGTTTATACTCTTTTTCAATTTTAAAAGTCATAGGTCCGCCACCCTCACTAAGGCCAGAACTCATACTCTCACCTACCCAAAGGGTTGAAAAGATGCTTCTTATTGGCATTGACATTCCTGCATGGCATACACTGACCACAAGGTGGCAAAAGAGATTATCACATCCAGCCACCCTGTCTTCCTCCGCATCATTACTGCACTAAAGAGAACATTTATTGAGCACCTAGTGTGTGCCAGAAACTGTTCCAAGGGGTTGAATGCATTTAGTAATTTACCCCTCACAGTAATGCTGTGAAATAGGTACCATTTCATATGTGAGGAAACAGGTGCGCAGATATGTCTGTGTGTCTGTCTATCCTCTAGCTCATCTTTTATTTATCTATATATCATTTATCTATATCCGTTTTCTATCATCTGTATTTACAGATCAATTTCTCATCTATATCTTTTGATTTAAAGTTTTCTTTATTATAAAAGTAACACATGCTCATAGTAAAAATATTCAAACGATAATGATTGGTAAGAATTTTTAAACTCTCCTCTTCTCTCACCACCCCAGTTACACTGCCTAGTGATAACTACTGTTAACAGTTTCTTGTGTTCCTGTCCATAAATTTACATAGAAATGAAAATTATGTACTCTTCCATAATCATATACAATGAATATGCAAGCATATTTTTATGTATATCCTGCACACACACATACACGGAACCATATCCCACACACTGCTCTACAGCATATATCTCTGTTTAGCACTTCATCCTGGACATCAGATGCAAGCTGAGGCCACTGTTCCTAAGGACCTTGGGTGTGACACTGGCTGCACTCTCCTGTGCGCTAGAGAGCAAGTAGTGTGGTCTGGTGTGCTAGAGCCCCAGGTGACAATGAGTATTGGAGAGGATGGGAGTTGACAGGCAGCAGGGTGTGGGGAGATGTGATGGGGCGTGAGGCAAGTCTGTGAGTGGATCACAAGTGGCTGGCCCTCACTTCTAGTGTAGTCGGGCCTCTATCCCTGGTCCTAGAAAAATTCACGTTTGGATACAACCAACATACACTGTGCCTTTAGAACAGGCCTAGCTCTTTCCTTTGCACACTGCCATTTTTCATCTCATTTAATCTCTGTGGAATCCCTGTGAGGTAGGAATTATCTCTAGTTTACAGGCAAGAAAGCTGACACTCAAAGAGGATCATCTACATATTACAGATAGACACATAGCTTTTAAGTAGAAACACAAGCCAACTCAGTTCTTTTGATTCTCATTGAGGGCACTGTCCACTGCACTTCACCAAAGGCTTCTGGGGAGAGATTACCTTGTATCTCATGCGGTATTCCGGGAGTACAGGCTTTGTGCCCCCTTATACAACCCTGATTTTCCTGCCCTGTACTTCTCTTCATCCATGTATCCTCCCCCAGCCCTGCGGGGCCAGGGACGGAAGGGTAGCCAAGTCCAGAAACGCCCCTGGGGCTGGGCAATGGCCCCCCAGAGGCCGGGTCCTGAGGAGCGCTGGCAGAAGCTGTGATAGGCCATCATCTTTGAGACTGAGCGTGTCCCCATCCCTGTCCCAGGCTCCCCGCCCACCCCAGGTTCTGCTCTGCCCCATAAGGATGAAGCCCCAGCTCCATTCTGGGACAGGCCTGGACCCCAGATGCAGGGGGGTAGAGCTCCCAAGGCCACCGGGCCCGAAGAGGCATGTCCCACGCCCATCTTATCGGAGCCCTGCACAGTCTGTGCCTGCTGCTCGCCTCCTCTTCACCTTTTCCTCGGGCTCCCAAGGCCAAGGGTGGGCTGAGGCTTTGGCAGCCGGCCTTTTGGCCCAGCAGACGCTGAGCCGCCCCGGGAGCAGTGGGAGGAACAAGGCACAACAAGGCCATGCCTGCTGCTGGCATCTCCCCTACAGCTGAGAGAGGGGCCTGAACTACAGGACACTGTCCCAAGACCCTCAAGCCCTAGCAGAGACCCGGGTCGGGCAGCAGGTGGGAGGGGCGGGAAAGCAGCTTCTATCCGTGGAGCTACCGGTGCGGGGAGTGGGCGGCCACGCGTCTGGGAGGCGCTGCTGCGCTGAGAGCTGCTGGCGGTGGGCAGCAGCACCAAGGGGCCCACGAAGACTGAGCCCAGAACAAGCGGCTTAGGTCTTGGGCAGCTGGGGGATGTTGGGAAGCGACCGCAGGTGCTGGTCCCGGGGAGTGCAGCCCAGGGCAGGCGTCAGCACCAGGCTCAGGAGAAGCAGATAGCCTGTGCTCGAGAGTCAGGGAGACTGTGTTCCAGGAAGAGTCTGGCCCCTGAGTCCTGGTGAAAGCTGGCCTTGGCCCGGTACACACTGCACTGCCTGGCCCGTGGGGCTGTGCTGCCTGATTACATTGTGGCAGAGTTCTCTCTGGTTAGCGGGGGATATCACCCCTCCACCTGGCCCCTTCCTCCAGGTAGGGGGATGTGCCTAAGCCTCCTGGGGTCAGCAGCAGGAGGTGGTTGTCGGGAATCAGGAGCCCCTGAGGAGGATAGGATGCCTGGTCCCCATCAGGTTGCCTCTGTACTGGCACTCCCAGAGTGCCAGGAGGGTTGCCACCCCTCAGGTGAGGTAGACAGACAGGGGGTGCCATATCCTCCATGCTCTGGGGTTTTGTTTCACACACCAGGTCAAGAGGGACAGAACCACCACAGCTGAGGTCCCAAGAGCTTCCCTGGTGCCTCCCCTTCCTAAGCCTACTCTTGCTTCAATTTCTTGAAGCACCCCAGCATCTTTCCAACAAATGCCTGCCCTTTGTGGCCTGCAATGAAATACTAAAATTGGTTCCCTGCTTTCATGAGGCACCAGTTTAATGGACTCTTCCCATCCATCTGGCATTTCTCTCCTGCCCCCAGAGGACAGATACGGAAATTGAGCATAGCATCCAGGTGATATTAGGTTTCCTTGTACCTTACAGCAATCCAGTGCGTGGTGATGGACTGGGAGGGGTAAAAACCTGAAGAAAGGACCAGTATCAGTGCTAGGTTACCCTAAAAACCAACTAAGCAAGTGTTTAGCTCACCAGAAGGAAGGGGGCTCCCAGCAATGAGGAGATTGTTAGAAACATTTGATACTTGAATTTGATATTCAAAGAAACAGCAGAATCAGCATCATGGGGGAAATATAAAAACTTTACCACCAATTTTTATCATGAAATGTATTGATACATGGCAAGTGTAAATGAAAGCACTCCATAATCTTTCTGAGCCTCAGAGCCTCTAAGGATCTTAATGTGACCCTGGCAGAATGTCTTCAGGCCTGGCTGTACCCTGGCCAAGGAGGGGAATCAAATGAGAGCTCCTACTTCCCCTGATAGGGGTTCATGTGCACCTCAGAACACAAGATGGCTGCAAAGTAAGTGACCACAAGCTTCTCTCTGAAAATATTTTAAATTTAATAAAAGATCTTTATTACTTTAGAAAAGCAAATATAACCACGGTCAAAATTCAAAACTCATAACAGGGTATAAAGGAAAAAGTAGAAGTCCTCCTGTCTGCTTTCTAATCTTACCCATTCCTCCACTCTAAGAAATTTACATAGCCTTCATGTTACTGTGGAAAGGTGTCCTGTTCCTATCCAAAGCCAACCCCTCCAATCGTGCTTGGATCCCTCCCTTATGGCCTTATCCTTCCATCCTCTACTGGACCATTCTCACCAGCACACAAACATGCTTTAATATCATTCTACAAAAAAATAATCCCCCCTTGACCTTGTGCTGGCCTGCCAGCTAAACTTCCATTTCCTTCTTCTTTACCATCAAAGCTCCTCAAAATACATTTCTACAACATCAACAAAACCAAAAGACACCCTACTGAATCGGAGAAAATATTTGCAAATGAGATGACTGATAAGGAATTAATATCCAAAATATATAAACAGCTTATACAACTCAACATTAAAAAAAAGAAATAACCCGGGCTTCCCTGGTGGCGCAGTGGTTGAGAGTCCGCCTGCCGATGCAGGGGACACGGGTTCGTGCCCCGGTCTGGGAAGATCCCACATGCCGCGGAGCGGCTGGGCCCGTGAGCCATGGCTGCTGAGCCTGCGCGTCCGGAGCCTGTGCTTCGCAACGGGAGAGGCCGCAACAATGAGAGGCCCACATACCGCAAAAACAAAACAAAACAAAACAACAAAAAAAGAAATAACCCAATTAAAAAATGAGAAGATCTAAATAGACATTTCTCCAAAGAAGACCTACAGATTTGTAACAGGCACATGAAAAGATGCTCAACATCACTAATTATTAGAGAAATGTAAATCAAAACAATGAGCTATTAACTCACACCTATCAGAATGACTATCATCAAAAAGACCACAAATAACAAATGTTGGCAAGGATGTGGAGAAAAGGGAACCCTCTTTCACTGTTGGTGAGAATGTAAATTGGTGCAGCCATTATGGAAAACAGTACAGAGGTTCCTCAAAAAACTAAAAATAGACCTACCATATGATCCAGCAATCCTACTCTTGGGTATTTAACAGAGAAAAATGAAAACACTAATTAGAAAAGACACATGCACCCCAATGTTTATAGTAGTATTATTTACAATAGCTAAGATACAGAAGCAAACTAAGTGTCCATCAACAGATGAATGGATAAAGAAGATGTGGTATACAATTACAATGGAATATTACTCAGCCATAAAAAAAGAATGACATAATGTCATTTGCAGCAACATGGATGGACTTGGAGGGTATTATTCTTAGTGAAATAAGTCAGAGAAAGGCAAATGCTGTATGATATCACTTATAGCTGGAATCTAAAAAATACAACAAACTAGTGAATATAACAAGACAGAAACAGACTCACACAGAGAACTAATGGTTATCCGTGGGGAGAGGGAAGTGGGAAGGGGCAAGATAGGGGTAGGAGATTAAAAGATGCCGATTACTATGTATAAGATAAATAAGCTACAAGGATATATTGTATAGCACAGGGAATATAGCCAATATTTTATAACTATAAACAGAGTATAACCTTTAAAAATCGTCAATCACTATGTTGTACACCTCAAACTTACATTTTACATCAACTGTACCTCAATAAAGAATACATTCCTATAATTACTATCTCCACTTGCTCACCTCCCATTCTCACTTAATCCTCTTCAGTCAGGCTTTTCTCTCTATAACTCCCACTAAAATGGCTCTTATCAAGGTCTCTGGTGATGTCTTGCCAAACTAACCATAAATCTTCTTATACCTTTCTTGCATGACCTCTCACCAGCATTTCAAATTGTTGACCATTTATTATTCCCTTTAACACTTTATTTCCTTTAGATTTTGATACCCCACCTAGTTTCTTCCTACCTCTCTGGCGGTCCTTTTTCTCACTCCTTTTCGTTGTAGTTTCTACCTTTTGTAGAGTGCTCCAAGGCCCTGCCCGTGGCTCTATTCTATGTAATCTCTCCCTAGATGAGTTCCTGTGGACTCATAGCTTCAAATGCTATCTATAACCTTAATGAATTTCAAAGTTACTAAATTCATTATATCCAAATGCCTACTGACAACAGGACAAGACAATAGGCAATAAGTAACACATTTTAAAGAGCAGGAGATAATACATCTCCTCACCTTGCTAGCCTAGCCAGTCTACATAAAGACAAGATGAGTGGAAGTTTGAAAATTCCTTAAACAAACAGGCATTTGTTGAAATAAAATACCTAAATTGTGAATTGTCAACTTAGTGAGGGCTGATGTGAAATGAATCCTCTCTACACTAAGTTGGAGGGAGGGTAAATTACCCACCCCATTTGAAACCAAATGAATTGGGATCCAAGAGATACACTGAAAGACATTTGAAATATATTTAAAAGGGAAGGCTGGCATCCCACCAGCTGTATGTTCACTGACTTGTAGAAAATCAGAAACCCATTCTAGTGCTGCAACCAGAATGAAATGTGATGACCAAGTTTTTAGAGCTTGAAGTATATCCCCTGGAAAACGGAACCTGGTTTTTGCCTAGAGAAGTTTCAGAGAGAAAGGCTTTGTAGAGCTGCCAGTGACTGCTGGGAGAAAAGAAACCACAGCCTAGGAACATGCTCTACTACCACTATGTGGGTATGGCAAGAATGAACTTGTTTCCTATAGGCCAAGTGGAGGCTGAGGAAGGCAGCAAGACTTGAGCCACTGCCCAAGGGTTCCTTGCCTTGTCAGGGCAAGGGGACCACAGCACTAAAATCTTGTGAGGTGTAGGAGCAGGATAGGAACATGAAGTTAGGCAGAGTACACCACTCACATTCAACAACTGAATACACATTCTTTTCAAGCACATATGGAATTTTTTACAAAAATTGACCATATGCTGGGTCATAAAACACATCTCAACAAACTCCAAAGAACTGAAGTACAGTGTATATCCTCTCACACATAATTGCACTGAAAGGAGTATGTATTGAATATGCTGTTGAATAGAGTTTTATATATTTCCATTAGATAGAAATTGTTAATTATGACATATAAATCTTACATATCCTTACTGATATCTCCTTGTGGTTTTGCCAATTTTTCCATCACATTTTGAAGCCATGCTATTAGGTTCATATTTAAAACTGTTAAATCTTCCTGATAACTTCAATTTTTCTATATGAGGTATCCCTTATTTCTACAAATGCCTATTTATCTCAAAGCCTATTTTTAGTTATTCTGTGTAGAATATCATTTGCCCATCCTTTTATTTTCAACTTTTCTGAATTCTTATGTTTTAGCTGTATCTCTTCTAAACAGTTATATCAGTTATTTGTGCTGCATAACAAAAAGTTAGAAAGTGCTCAAATGTTTAAAAGTTAAGAAATACACTTAGAAGTAATCCAAAGTCCAAAGAAATCAGAATGAAAATTAGAACATACTTTGAGTTGAGTAACAAAAATACTACATATCAAAACTTGTGAGATGAAGCTAAAGCCCTATTTAGAGAGAATATTATAATTTCAAAGTATATCTTTAAAAGGCTGAAAATTAATGAGCCAAACATCTTAAGGAGTTAGAAAAAGAACAGCAGATTAAATAGAGAAAGAAGAAAAGAAATAATAAAGGTGACAAATGAAACAGAATAGGGTCAACATAGCCAAAACTTGGTTTTATTTTGAAAAGACTAGAAAAAAAATCAGTAAACCTCTGGTGAGGCTGATTTAAAATGCAAGAGAGAAGGCACAATTTATCAGTACTAAGAATGAAAATGGCAGTATCATTACAGATTCTGCAGACATTAAGAGGATAATGAGAGGATATTATGGACAACTTCGTGTAATGAAAATTTAGATAACATAGCCCAAATCCTATAAAAATAAAACTTACCCAAACTGACTGAAGAATAGAAAATAAGATATCGATTCATTAATTAAAAACTGTCCTAAAAAGAGAACTCCATGCCCAGATGGCCTCACTGACAAATTCTATCAAACATTTAAGAAATATTTCCAATGTTACATGAATTCTACTAGGAAATAGAAAAAGAAGCTATCTACATCAACTCACTTTATAAAGCTAGAATAACCCTTGATATCAAAACTCAATATGGAGGGACTTCCCTGCTAGTCCAGTGCTTAAGACTCTGTGCTCCCAATGCAGGGGGCCCGGGTTTGATCCCTGGTCAGGGAAATAAATACTGCATGCTGCAACTAAAGATCCCGCGTGCCACAACTAAGACCCGGCACAGCCAAATAAATAAATTAATTAATTTAAAAAAACAATATGGAGAGTACATTAAAAAATTATGGGCCAATCTAACTCATAAACAAAGATACAAAAATCCTAAACAAAACATTAGGAAAAGGAATCCAACAATACAGAAAAAGGACAATATATTATGACTCAAATTGGGGTTTTTTTCCTAGGAATGCCACATTAACAGATTAATGGAGAAACATCGTACGATCGCCTCAATAGATGAGGAATGAGCGTTTGACAAAATTCAACAAATATTCATGGTAAGTACTCTTAGCAAACTAGGAATAAAAAGAACTTCCTTAATCTAATAGAAGAGATCTAATAAAAACCTGTAGTATACATCATAGTGAAATGTTGAAAGTTTTCCCTTTGAGGTCAGGAATATGACAAAGATGTCTACTGTCATCGCTTCTATTCAACACTGTACTGCAAGGGTCCATCCAGCCAGTGTCATAAGGTAAGGCAACAAAAGGTAGAAAGATTTAAAAGGAAGAAACAAAACTGTCATTATTTGCATACAGTATGATTGGGTATGTAGAAAATCCAAAAGAATGTAGACATAAACTGTTAGTATAAGTTTAGCAAAGTTGCCAGACATAAAATCATTATACAAAAATAAATAGCACTTCTACAGACCAGCTCTAAACATAACATGAAGAGTCTTTTGAGATACCACTTACAATAGTTATCAAGTTCCTAGGAATAGACTGAACCAAAGATGTGCATGATTTCTTCCGAGAAAACTGTAAAACTTTATTGAGAGAATTTAACAAGCCAAATTATCAATATAACAACAGCATTTATGGCTTCAGCTTGTCTTCTTTTTAACTTATGACTGTCCATCACCTAAAACATAAACATAACAGTTGTACATTACTTAGCAGAACTTTACTTAGACAATAAAAAAGGTACACAAAGCACACTACAGTTTTGGTTTTATAACATGAAACTAAAACCAGAACCCTAACAACTGCACAGGCTTCTATGCTACATGTACATTTTCAGGCATATAAGCACTAATTTTTTAATGCATCATTCTTTTTGGTGGTATGAAGAAACATAGATTTCTCAAGCCCAGAACAAATTAAATCCTATGAGCCTATTTAAAGATAATTTAAGTAGAGAACAAAAACTGCCAGTGATTTCAGTTAAAATAAAATCAACCTAACAAAAACTCCAAGAAGTAAAACAAGCAAGCAAATCCAGTGTTATTCAAATGCATCGACTTTAAGTATCCTTTTAATTACATATATTAGTTGAAATAATAATGTCATACTTGGAACTGTTCAAAGAGAAGACAAAGAACAGCATTCCATTTGGTTTGTCTCTTTTGTGCAAAAGTACTTCAATGATCCAGCTTAACCTTTATATGGCCTATATATAGAAAGGTGGCATTTGTTCCATCCACACTTGTTGTCCTGGAGTAAGCAGTAGTGGCACTCCCTTTAACTCTCAAAAGTATCCCAGTTTGGATGATAAAAATTACATGGTCACACTAGTTTTAAGCCACGACCATCATATATGACATTAAAATGTGAGGAGAAATACTACCATTTCTCAGCCTGGCTCACAATTTCAAAAACAACAACAACAAACCAACCTGGAAAAGCCAAAACATACAGATCCATATTATTTTTTGGCATCTAAAAGGTAGTGATTTTTGAGAAACAGTTCTGGCAAATTAAAAAACAAAACATCAATATTATTGTATTGTTTAGATATCCAATTAGCACTGGGGTACGTTAATTTATATACTTTAAAAAGTATTTGATCATTTGCCTTGGGTTTTAAAGGACTTCTACTCCAAAGTAATAATACTTTCATGTTTTATAATTCAACAACATGGACTTGACAATTTATTTCTTCCTGATACTGTCTTTGAATCAAGCATTTGGTGTCTGAACTACCTTTCAAATAATCTGTGTGTGTGCGATTTGCTACTAAAGTATAAAAATATTGTAGAAAACAACTACTCCATGACTTGCATTCTTAATAGATAACATACCTGCTTCTGGAATTTTAGCAGGCACTAGATTAGGTGGAATCTTCCCCTTCACATCAGGGCCATCTCCGTGCTCACCCCCAGTCTTTTCCAGACCCATTTCCTGGCTTGCACCTTCCAATTCAGGTTGATGTAAATAGAGAGTTATTACTATAAGTGGTAAACCATAAATTAATGTTATTAAATAAAGCACTGTAGGTTAGTATTATAATAAATGTGATGCATAAGAATGCAATGAGCACTAAAGAGTTTTTTGCTAGAAAATGAAGTTGTGTTTCTCATATATTACCTCCTCTATGAAGCACGTTTTTTTCTAAAACTGTTTAAAACAAACTTAGTTGTCACATTTGTAACCTACATACACGTTTATTATTGCAATTATCTCATCAGATCAGCCATTTGTTTACGTGAATTTCTCTGACGAGAAGCTCAAGATAGAAATTGTGAACTCAGAAATCATTCTCATTTGTATTTACATCCTTAGCACCTAGTACATTACCTGCCACCAAGCAGGCCTCAATAAATGAGTGAAAAAAAAGTCTTTAAAAATAGCAAGATGAGACAAACCCAAACTGAAGAACATTTTACAAAACACCTGGTTTGGACTCCAAAAGATGTCAATCCTTTGGACAAAGAAAGACAAAGAAATATTGAGGTACACTTCCAGGTGAAAGGAATCCAAAGAGAGATGATAACTAAATGCAACAGGTAGTCTTGGATTGGATCCTGGATCAGGAAAAAATAATGCTATAAAAAACATTACTAGACCAACTGACTACATATTAGATAATCATGTTTTCTCAATGTTAAATTTCCTGAATTTGATCACTGTACTGGGTTATGTAAGAGAATACCCTTGTTTTTAGGAGACACTTATTGAATTACTTAGAGAGTAAAGAGTTGTATTTGAAATTTACTCTCAAATGGTTTGGCAATAATAATATGTATGTTAATACTTAAAGCAAGGACACTATATGGCAAAATATTAGCAATTTCTGAATCAAGGTAAAGAGGATACAGAAGTACACTGTGCTTTCTTATAACTTTTCTGTACTTTTAAAAACTTTTCTAAGTAAAAAGTTAAAAAGAATATGTAACAACTAAATTATGGCTCAGGAAGACAAAAATATTGAAGACTTTAATAGCAACTAGGAAAGGATTTCATTTTTTATTTCTCTGCATTATGAAAAAATTTTTAAATTACAATCTAAGAGCTAACCAGAATATACCTAGGTTTGCTCAAACTTTTGATGCCATGACTTAACCCTGAAAACAACATTCCAAAAAGATCAAGTTTAACTAGAAAAATAGTGTATAATTTTGTCTACATTTAATGTTGCTTCCTTTGATTTGCTAATTTAGAGCCTTGGCAAGGACTGTATTTTCCAAGAATGCCAAATAATTTAAAACATAGGTGGGTAAAATGCTGAAAGAGGGAAAACTTATCACAGAGAGGGACTGCAGTCAGCTGCAAACTATACCTTTCCCTTACCAAACAGGTTTCCAGCCAATTTTCAGGGAACCCTTCATACCTATTACTCGTATAACATCATAAATGAAATGCAAATTGTCTCTCCATCCCCCTTCACCTTGAACCACAGACGTTCCTCCTTCTTTCTCTTGTCCAGGTTCGATATCCACATTCTCAGTTGGTGGTTCCTTTGGTTGAGATTTTTTGCCACCTAGTTTTGGGGCCTTGGGAGAGGGTAGGTGCAAATAAGAAGTATTGTTATTAATACTATAACAAGAGAAGGCACAAATATACATACTACATGGACGTAACTAATCACCAATCTGAAGAGGCTTTTCCTATATCTTTATCTGTAAGTACTCTTAATAAAGTTACTCTTCCTATATAGAAAATAATCTAAGAGAGGAGTTATCTGCAAGGACCAATAATTCTGGAAACCATTTTCATCTTTTCTGGGCTGTGTTATTTGTTAATTAATAAGCACAACAGGGAAGTCACAGAGGCGATTTCCAGGCTCATATCAATATACACATCCAGGCAATGCCAGAATATAAGTCTACTTGCTCAATGTCTCAGTCATGAGATTCATTTTTCAACCATTCAACCATTCTCAGCAAGATAGCCCTTTATACAACAGATCTAAATTGGTTCAACAACTTTTTCGATTTTCTTTTATTAATTTCTGCCAAGGGAAGTAAGATATTAAAGCACTCACAACCACAGGTTCAACCGTATCGGAAGACTCTTGACCATCACCCCTTCCTCTAGATCTTGATCTTATTCGTCCACTCATATTTCACACTGAAAGTAGAAAATGGTGAACTGGAGAATGTAATTTTAAAAGACTATACTGGACTATTACCATGCTGACTGGAAATTCTTTTTTAAATCTGGTGAGATTTCCAAAGTAAGTCTTGAATTAATAATAACTGCCTGCTTGCCAATAACATCAAATAAGGCTGTCAGCAAACCCCTTTGTTTCTCTCATAGCCAATTTGGCAGAGAAGGGACCTTCAAGTACTTGATTGAAAAAAAAAAGTACGACTTAAGAGATTCAGTTTCACTCCCGAACTCTCCAATATGGAGAGATTTTGTAATATACAGCCACGTCCAGCTTCCCACTGCCGACTCCGGATTCTGTGCTCTGTCTGCAGTTCCAGGGCCTCCAGGACCCAGATACCGCAAATAACGCCGCCATGACTCGCTCTACCTTCATCTGACCCCCCTGACCTCCACCGCCCACCGCCCTCCCTTTCCTGCCACCAGGACGAGAGCTATGGCGGCCGTTACACCTGTGGCGAGGATGACGACCTCGAGGGCCTTCCTCCTCAGAGGCCACAGATCGCACCGCCTGACCCGCCCGAAGCCCACTGGCTCCCCCTCACACGCACGCACACTTAAACTCCAGGCAGGACAGATCTGTGGACCTACCGGTGAGTCTCAGCCAGGCAGAAAGAACGGAGATGCCAAGACGCAACCTTCAACGGCTACGCACGCAAACTGCACAAGGGCCGACGGGAAGGCGCGCAACCCTGGGCATGCGCACTGCGTCTCGCGTGCGCCGCGTGGGCTGCTTTCCCCGCCCCCCCCCCCCCCCCCACGGACCAAAGAGTCCCGGATGTGTGGTCTGTCTGCAGTTCTGGTGCATCCAAGGCTCAGATACCTCAAGTAATGGCCCCAAGACTCGCTCTGCTTTCAACTGCCCCTCTCCCCTCTGTGGCCCACCGTTCTCCCTTGCTCCGCCCCACCGCAAAGGGCCATAGCCACGATGCCTGTAGAGAGAAAGACGACGACCACAAGGACCTTCCTCCCGGGAGGCCAAGTATCGCGCTGCACCCACCCACCCGAATCCCGCTGGCTCACACTCATTAACATCTATTCACACACCAGCTGTGACACAGCTGAGAGCCTGGTGGAGAATCAGAAAGGGAATGAAAATGCTACCTACCTTTCGTTGCCACTTAAACGCGACTTCTGCGGAGTCGTCTCCACCTGCCAAGCCCAAGCCTCGGAGGTAAGCAAGGTAACTCCCACAGGCAGACGCAGTAATGTGTGTGTCACGTGGGCTGTGGTTGCAGCCCTCTCTGACCAGGTAGAGGCTCCGCCCTGCCTGGAAGAGAGTGTTGCTTCCCAGTCCGAAAAAGGACTTTGTCTTTCCCTTCTCCACACCAAAAATCTTTCAGTTCTTCTGTGTCTAGAATGTTCCCAGCCCTGATTGAACTCTCCAAATTCTTCTCTCAGTGAGGCTGCTTCAGTGGCTCTCAAGAGAGTCTTTAGTCTCCCCAGAGATGAGTGAAAGCTTTTAGGGTCTGAAAGAGTACAAAGGCATTTTTAAGCACGAGAGGGATCCAGAAAATGTAAAGAAAAGGATTAATAAATCCAAATACATAAGCCTTAAAACATCCTGTGACCCAACATTTCTACTTCTAGAACTTTATGTTAAGGTAACTATATTGGATGTGAACAAAGATTTAGATACATGGGACTTCCAAAGCAGCTTAATTTATAAAAGCATGGTCACGGACTTGCTATAGAAGTAAACCGAAGCACGTTTGAAATGTAGCTGTCCATCAAAACGAATGCTGAATGTTTGCTGTCATAGTGGTGCTGCTCACATTGTTATTAACTAGAAACAGCCGGTTATGGGGCATTGCGTGTGTGCAGCATGATCTCAGAAGTGGGAGGCTCTGGAAAAGTTCACCAACACTACCACACCACCAACCCTCCTCTCAGATAGTAAATATGCTTTGTTTTCCTGAAGTCAGGAGCTTCCAGGGCTCCAAAGACATCTGGTTTTCCAAGGGTAACCCAGCAGATAAGATGCAGCCCTCGGGGTTGTAGGTCTTCTGCACCTGGTGCACCTCAAAGGGTTTCGACATCACCTAGGTGGTCTGGTCCTCTGCTGTCAGGGAAGGGGTGGGGGGAGGGAAGGGGAGGGGAGGGGGAGGACAGCAGCCCACTGCTCCTGCTTTGGGCGAACAAAGATAGGTGGGTACCTGCAGGACAGGAAGGAGTTTGCCCGGCCTTTCCCTACCCCTGCCCCTGGCCAAAAAAACCCTTTTCTGTACTTGCATGTCCAGGACAGTTCCCAGGCCCTGCAGGTTACCTTTAGAGAAGCACATATTCTTTGAGAGAAAGATCCCTGTGGCAAAAATAGAATTGCCACATCCCTCCCTTTCTCCCTCCCTCTCCCCCATCCTCTCATATAGACAAGCTATAGAGTTAGAGCCAAGTATAAATATATAATTCTTCCTTGATCTCACCAATCAGGGATAACCAGTTTTAATATCTAGTCAGGAGCTGCTTCTACAACTCAGATTTTTATGTGTATGAAATAAAGATTTATTGAGAAGGACTGAGTTCACATTGTCTTTAATCAGCATAAACTGTGGGTGCTAACCTCAGTCTGTTTCTCCTCATGCAAAGCACTTTCATTGGCTCTTAGTCATTTCTTCTACCCTCCTTGAAAGGCCATCTGCAGCCCAGCTCCCTGACCTTGGGGCTTTGTCTATATGCAGCAGCTATGTTCTCTGAGTAGGACCAAATTTCTCCAGGACACTGCGAAGAAGTTAGAGGGAAGATGGGGTCCTTTCTGTGTGAGAGCTTTGAGTCTGAACTGAAGAAGAAACCCTGACTTGCCCAGTGCCGCAAGCCTTCCTGGGTAACCTCATCCTCAGGTAGTATTAGTGCAGAGCACGCTCTCTCACCAAGGACAATTGGGTACTCCCAAGCCCTTGTTTGTATCATTGTGATGATTGTAGATATCATTTCATTTTGTTTTATGACACAAGTGATAGCTGCTCCTTACAAATAATTCAGTCATGAAGAATTGGCCAGTGCCACTATCTTTGTCATTATTTAAATCCCAGTATAAGTTAACCCAACTCTGGGTAGAATTAACGCTTGGCGATAATGGTGTTGCTAGGTCCACTGAGGGGGGCTACAAGGCATCCCCTCCTGTCCCTCCACGCTCCCCTTCCTCACGTTAGCAGAAAAAAAAAGGATGTACCTTTTGTACATCCATTTGCCACAGAGATGACTATCAAGAGTGGGAACTGGCAGCTGTGCCCAGTGTGAAGTGGAGCAGGTGTCAAGGTCAAGGCCCAGGTGGTGCATGGGCCGAAGGTGAGCTCTGTGCAGCCTGTTCAGAAACCCAATGGGAGAAGTATGGGAAATGCTACCTGCGCCAGCTGTAAACGGGACGCACAGACACGAGGCTATGATAAAGCTGTGGTGAGGTGGCAGCTGTGGCTGTGCGGTGGGTGGGATGATGACTCGGCTCATTTCCAATACCTGGAGGAAGGAAAGATTCAGGGTTACATACTGACCACAGGTGTGTGCTCCAGAGGGAGACAGTGGTGGTCAGGAGTACTCTGGCCTTCTGGCCTCGGGTACCAGCCCTGTGGATCTGGGGATGGGCCGGACCTGGAAGAGTTACTACCCGCAAACATCACCCTCACCTGAAGTTGGGGGAAATCCCAACAGCCAGCCTTGTGTAGAGAGAGCAGTAGAGGGTGCATGAGGGGTGTCTTCGTTGAGCCCCAACAGCTTGTGCAACCCGTCCCCACCCCATTAGATGGCGGGGAGGAAGCAGGTTTAGAGGTTCGTGAGAAACTCCTAATACTCTCAGTGTCTCTCAGTTAGTAATGCACTAAGCACCCTTTCCCAGCAATCTGCCTTTTGGAACTCATCCTAAAGGTATATTCATCCAAGTAGACTGCAGTAAATACACAACAGTTGCAAAAGTGAAAACTCAAAAGTGCCTGTGTGTTCAGCAATGTACTTGCTCATATGAATTACAGTACAACTAGACCATGGAAGTTTTGCAGCCCATGAAGAATTAGATAAATTAACATGTATTGATATAGAATGATATCTGTTAATTAAAGTTAAGTAGTACAAAAAAGGCTTTAGAACACTCTAGTGTGATTTTATGGTTTTAAGCAGATACATGACTGTGTATGTATTTATGTTGATTTGCTCATGGTCTTCTTAATATTGTAAGTAAAATTAGAATGAACATCTTATACTTGTGCTGTGGCATGCTCTTCTCATACTTTCTTAGGATGTATTCCTGGAAATTGAATTGCTAGGTGAAAGGAGAGTGGGCGTTTAAACGTTTTTAATGTGTATTGCTAGATGACTCAAAGAAGTGAGAAACCATTTTACACTCCAGCTTGCGTACAAGAAGTCCTGTTTTCTTCCAACCTTGCAATTGTTGGGTATAACATTAGTTCTTTTTCTGCTATTCTGATGGACACTAGTATCTGAATTTGCATTTTTACAAATAATAAGCTTTAACATTATTATTCAAGTAATGCATGCTCATAGTAAAAACAAAAAGTAAAATTGGGAAGAGAATTAAGAATCAATCTTATAACTCGAGCATCCATTAAAAACCTCTCTGCCATTTTAGTGCATATAGCTACATATATATGTCTCACACATTCATTCTAGTTTATCATCCATGCTGCAGCAAACATCCTCATTGATCATTCCCTACCCACTTCCTTAATTGTTTCTTTAGGAAAAATAATCATACATATATGAAAAGGGGCTTGAGAGTATTTCCAACTTGTCCAACATCACACCCTTGTCAAGCTATTCCAGGCATTAAACCTGTGACTTTTTGCTCCCATTGCCTTTGCTTGTTTCTTTACGTTGCTGACTGCTGGTTCCCTTGAATCCCTTAACTCAAGGAAAAGCTTAGCAACCCCATGACCATCATCCATGAGAGGTGATGTGGTGTAAGTACCCACGTGTGCGAGATGTAGCAGTCCCTGAAGGAACATAATGAGCTAAGTCATGGAACCTGGCAGGCCCTGACATGCTTGGCAACTTCAGAGGTCACTGAGGCTGGAGACTCAGGCTGTGGGTGAAAGGAGGATCTTTTCTTTGGTGTTCCTGACCAACAGTAGACCACAATGAGTGCACAAGTAGATTGTAAATATAAATATTCTGTGAGGTAATTTTTCGAAATCACTGCCTGGTAAACATGAAGGAAGTTTACATGATTGCAAAGGAACATTCATGTAAATCTCATTGATAAAGTATATGATTTTAAACTTTGACTCCAACAATCTGCAGACTCCTTCAGATACTACACATGGACATTTAGTTGTTGCACACACACTCACATGTATTCAGATAGCTATTACTTAGTGGTGGCATATCTGGGCAATTCACCTGAAGTGGTGGAGAGGAAGGAAGGTTCTTGACAGCTCCATCACCCGAAGGAGTTGCCCTTTTTCCTCCCTCTTCCTTATCCAGAAGCCTCCAAGTTTGCCTTTCTATGCCAACTGATCCCAAAATTTTAATTGTGCTTTCAGTCTTTATTGATGGTGTTCAGGCTTCTCACCTGGCCTAGAAAGCTCATCTGCCTTTGGACTTCTCTCTCAGGTGAGTTTACTCTTAGGCACATATCCCCCAGTAGTCAGGCAATTAATTGGTAAGGGTACCGTGGTCACGCTGGCCTTTGCTGGCTCTTATGCCCCTGCCTGTATGCCTTTGCCAAAAATCAGTTGTCCATATATTTGTGGGTTTATTTCTGGACTCTCTGTTCCATTGATCTATTTGTCTGTCTTTATGCCAATACTACACTATTGTGATGTAGTTTTATAATAATTCTTGAAATCTTGTTTTGTCTAATCTAGGTTCTTTGCATATCCATATAAATTTTAGAATCAGCTTGTCAATTTCTACAAAAAAAGAAAAGAAAGAACTGCTGGGATTTTGATTAAGAGTACGTTAAATTTATAGATCAATTTGGGAAGAATTGCCACATTAACAATTTGGAATCTTCAGACTGATGAACAAGATATAATCTCTCCATTAACTTAGGTCTTAACTTTTTTTTTTTTTTTTTAATTTTTTATTAGTTTCTGCTTTATAACAAAGTGAATCAGTCATACACATACATCTGTTCCCACATCCCTTCCCTCATGCATCTCCCTCCCTCCCACCCTCCCCATCCCACCCCTCCAGGCGGTCACAAAGCACCGAGCTGATCTCCCCGAGGTCTTAACTTTTTAAAAATAAATTTATTTATTTATTTTTGGCTGCACTGGGTCTTCATTTCTGCGCACGGGCTTTTCTCTAGTTGCAGCAAGCAGGGGCTACTCTTCATTGCCGTGCGTGGGCTTCTCATTGCGGTGGCTTCTCTTGTTGCAGAGCACAGGCTCTAATGCACGTGGGCTTCAGTAGTTGTGGCACGTGGGCTCAGTAGTTGTGGCACGTGGGCTCAGTAGTTGTGGCTTGCAGGCTCTAGAGCACAGGCTCAGTAGTTGTGGCACACAGGCTTAGTTGCTCCACGGCATGTGGGATCATCCTGGACCAGGGCTCGAATCCATGTACCCTGCGTTGGCAGGCAGATTCTTAACCACTGCACCACCAGGGAAGTCCGACTTAGGTCTTAATTTCTCTCAGCAATATATTGTAGTTTTCAGTATACAGATCTTTCACTTGTCAGATTTACTCCTGTGTATTTCATGTTTTATGCTCTTGTAAATTGGTTTTTATTTCAACTTTGATTGTTGTTAGTATATAGAAATACAACTGATTTCTTTACATTGAGCTTGTTTCCTGTAACTTCGCTAGACTCACTTGTTGGTTTTAGTAGCTTTTAATTAGATTTAATCACGCTTTCTATGAAAATGATCATGTCATCTGTGGATAGACAGTTTTACTTCTTTATTTCCAATCTGGATGCATTTTATCTCTTTATCTTGCCTGATTACACTATCTAGAACCTTGAGTACAGTGTTGAATACAAGTGGTAAAAGTGGACATCCCTGTCTTGTTCCTGATCTTAGAGCAAAACATTCTGCAGTGTGACAATCATATGGGTATTTTCTTCTTTAATTTGTTAATATGGTGAATTTCATTGGTTTCTTTTCAAATATTAAACCAGCCCTGCATTACTGAGATAAATTCCAGTCAGTTATGATGGAACATATTGTTAGAGTCAGTTTGTTAAAATCTTGTTTAGAATTTTTGCATCTATATTTATGAGGGATATTGATCTGTAGTTTCCTTTTCTATTAAGGTCTTTAGGTGGTTTTGGAATCCGGGAAATTCTGGCCTCATAGAATGAGTTGAGTAGGAAAGTATTCTTTCCTCTTCAATATTTTGGAATCAGTTGTGTAGAATTGGTATTATTTATTCCTTAAATGTTTGGTAGACTTCTCCAGGGATGTCATCTGGGTTTGGAGTTTTCTTTATGAAAACACATTTTCACTAAATTTTAATTTCTTTACTAGATAAAGAGTTATTCCGGTTTTCTATTCTTAACTGAGCCTTGGTAGTTTGTATCTTTCAGATTGTCTGTTGTATCCTTGCTGATATTCTGCCTATATGTTCTATCCATTATTGAGAAAGGGATATTGAAATCTCAGACTATAATTGTGGATTTGTCTATTTCTCCTTGCAGTTCTATCAGTTTTAGCTTCATGTATTTTTTTTTTTTTTTTTTTTTTTTGCGTTACGTGGGTCTCTCACTGTTGTGGCCTCTCCCGTTGCGGAGCACAGGCTCTGGACGCGCAGGCTCAGTGGCCATGGTTAACGGGCCCAGCCGCTCCACGGCATGTGGGATCTTCCCGGACTAGGGCACGAACCCGTGTCCCCTGCATCGGCAGGCGGACTCTCAACCACTGCACCACCAGGGAAGCCCAGCTTCATGTATTTTTTAGCTATTATTAGGTGCATAAACATTTAAGATTGTTAAGATGTCATGAACATAAATGTAAAAGTCCTCAACAAAATATTAGCAAATCGAATCTAGCAAGATATAAGAAAAATAATACACCACAACTAAAAGAGGTTTATTCCAGGAATACAAGGCTAATTCAATATTCAAAAATCAGTCAATGTAATCCTCCATATTAATAATCTATACAGAAAACCACATGGCCATGTCAATTGATGCAGTAGAAGCATTTGACAAAATACATCCATTCATGATGAAAATTCTCAGCAAACTAGGACCAGAAACTCTTTGAATTTGGTAAAGGGTATCTACAAAAGAATCTACAACTAGCATCTGTTGAAACACTAAATGCTTTCCTCCAAAGATCAGGAATGAGGCTCACATGAGAATGTGAAGCTCTCAGGGGATTCCAAGGGACTCAGCCATGTGGGGTTCCCACCCTCTTGCAGGCTTTTCCTCTAGGAATACCACTAGGTTCACAAGAGAATCCAGAAAAGTTCCCCTGTGGTGCTGGTGGCAAGGGGAGGAGAACAGCCTCTGCCAAAATCCCCTCAGACCCATTTCCCCTGTCTCTCTTACAGAACATAAAAGCTTAATCTGCAGGTACTGGTAGAATTCTACTGCAACTAGGGGAAAGCAATGGAAACCATCAAGGAAACTTGGCC
This sequence comes from Mesoplodon mirus, assembly GCF_964341445.2. Lineage (NCBI taxonomy): Eukaryota > Metazoa > Chordata > Mammalia > Artiodactyla > Ziphiidae > Mesoplodon > Mesoplodon mirus. The sequence continues at coordinate 45,390,189 of NC_138981.1, read as the reverse complement.
TATCATCTTCCCTATCATCCCTAAGTAACAAAAGCTTCCATCTTCAGGAGCCAGGGCATCAAAGCTGTAGCCAGAGTGCATGGGTGGATACCCATGCAGCTGGGAGAAGCAAACGGGAAGAAAAGCTCTACCCATGGAGGAAGGAAAGGAACATTCTAAAGGCCACTCCACCAAGACACACACAGTGCTTGCCTAAGAATGAGGCTTAATCAAAACACCAGAGAAGACATTTTCCTCCCACCCCTACTTCCATCAGAACCTTTAACATATTAGCTACAATTATTTTGTCTGATAATTTCATCATCTGTGTTATATCTGAGTTTGGTTCTGATGATTGGTTCTTTAGACTGTTTCTTGCCTTTTTGTATGCATAATAGTTCCATGTGGAAAGTGTGACAGGTTGTATAGGACAGTAGATACTAAAGTAAATATTTTGTATGTTTGGAGAAGAGTGCAGTTATTTCTCCTAGGATTTTAGTATGGGTACTTCTCCTAGGATTTAGTATTAATCTAGTAAGGATTGTACTAAGTTTGAAGTTTGTTCTTGCTATGGTTATTCTCTCTGTTCAGTGAGAGATGTCTGAAATCAGTGGGATTCTGTTTCCAAAAGTTTAAGGCTGAGGTACTCAGGGGTCTGTGTTCGGCACGTGAGGTCTCTGAACTTTGAGAGGATCTGTGTCCCAACTTTTGAATATGAGGTATTTGGGGTCTGTTTTCAGAGTGCGAAGTCTGTGAAATTTTAAAGGGTCTGTGTCCCAAGGATTCAGTTGGAGTTATTTGGGGGTCCATAGTCAGGGTGCAAGGCCTCTGAAACTTTGAGCGTCTCTGTTCTAAGATTTGATTCTGAGGGGTTTGGAGGTCTGTGTTCAGGGTGTGAGCTCTCTGACCTCTGTAAGTTCTGTGACTCAAGGTTTTGACTCTAATGTAGTGGTTTGTGTTCACAGTGTGGAGTCTTTGAGGATTTATGTTGCCGAGGTTTGAATCTCAAGTCATTGTGGGTCTCTGTTCAGGGTGAAAGGTCTCTGAAATCTAGGGGGATCCATTTCCAAAAGTTAAGTTTCATGTATTTGGAGTTCTGCATTCATGGCCTGAAGTCCTCTGTACTTTTAGAGGATCTGTGTCCCAAGGATTCAGTTTGTTATTTAAGGGTCTGTATTCAGGGTTTGAGGCCCCTGAGATTTCCAGTTTCTGTTCCCAGGTTTTAGTCTTAGGGATTAGGAGGCTTGAGCTCAAAGGGTGTATGGCCTTTGAACTTTTAGAAGGTCTGGGTCCCACATTTGGATCCAAGGTATTTGGGGGTCTGTGTTCAGGAAGTGAAATCCATGGATTCTTTGAAGGTTTTTGTTCCAGGATTTTTGCCCAGGGTGTTTGGAAGCCCATGTTCAAGGTATGAGGTCTCTTATCTCTCTAAGGGCATATGTTATATGTTTTGAGTCTTAGATACTTTGAGGTGTATGCTAATGTTCTCTGAAATTTTTCAGGGTCAGTCCAAGTGTTTGAGTCTGAGGTAACTGTTGGTCTGTGTTTAGGTGTAAGGTCTCTGAATTTTTTTCAGGGTCTACATTGTAAGGTTTGAATCTGAGGTAATTGGGGACCTATGATCAAGTTGTGAAGTCTTTGAAATTTTAAGCTTGGTTCCCAAGTTTCAGAGGTATTTTTGCTGTGCATTCAAAGAGTAAGGTTCTTGAATCTTTTTAAGTTCTGGGTTCCAAGTATTTTTGTCTGAGTTTTTAGACATCCCTGTTCGCGGTGTGAAGTCTCTGAACTCTTTGAGGATCTGTATTCCAAGGTTTAAAATCAGAGGTTCTCAGGGTCTGTGATCAGGGTGTGAGAGGTGTCCAAACTTATTAACTGAGCTCCAAGGTTTGATCTGAAGTCTTTGAGGGTCTATGTTGTAAGATTTGAATGTGAAGTACTTGTGGGTCTCCGTCAGTTTATGAAAGTTTAAATCTGAGATATTTGGGGGTCCGTGTTTAGGAAGAAGGGTGTCTGAAATTTTGAAAGTCAGATTTGAATGTGAGGGATTTGGAGGTCAGTGTTATGTATGCACATTCTCTGGACTCGTTGAGGCCTGTGTCCCTAGGTTTGAATATGAGGTATGTGGGGATCAGTGTTTAGGGTGTGAGCTCTCCAAATTCTTTGAGGGTCTGTGTTCAGTGGTCCTGGGGTTTTGTGATCAGGATGTGACAGGTGTCCAAACTTATTAACTGTCTGTGCTCCAAGGTTTGATCTGAAGTATTTGGGGGTCTGTGATCTGGGTATGAGGTCTCTTGGTGCTTTAAGTGCATTAGTACCAAAGTTTGACTGTGTTCTATGGGGCTTTGAGTTCAGAGTTAGAGGTTCTGAAACACTTTGATGATCTACCTTCCTAGGTTTCAGTCTGATGTTACAGGGGATCTGGGTTTGTGCGTTAGATCTCTGAAATCATTGAGCATCTCTGTTTTCATGCTTTGAGTCTGAAGTGTTTGGAAGTCTATGAGCAGGGTGTGAAGTCTCTGAATCTTTTGATGGTCTCTGTTGCAAGTGTAGAGTTTGTGGTATTAGGAGATTTGTGTTGGGGATATGAAATTTGTGAAAACTTATATTGCCTATGCCCCAACGCTTGAGCTGGAGGAGGTATTAGGTGTCAGTGCTCAAGCTGACATCTCTGTCTGGAATTTTATGGGGTCTGTTTCCCAAGTGTTAATCCTGAGATATTTGGAAGTCTGAGTTTAAAATGTGAGGTCTCTGGGCATCCCTGGTGGTGCAGTGGTTAAGAATCCGCCTGCCAATGCAGGGGACACGGGTTCGAGCCCTGGTCCAGGAAGATCTCACATGCTGTGGAGCAACTAAGCCCGTGTGCCACAACTACTGAGCCTGTGCTCTAGAGCCCACGAGACAACTACTGAGCCTGCGTGCCACAACTACTGAAGCCCGTGCACCTAGAGCCTGTGCTCTGCAACAGGAGAAGCCACCACAATGAGAAGCCCACGCACTGCAACAAAGAGTAGGCCCCGCTTGCCAGAACTAGAGAAAGCTGGTGTGCAGCAACAAAGACCCAGCACAGCCAAAAATAAATAAATAAATTTATTTTAAAAAACAAAGTGAGGTCTCTGGAGCTTGAGTGGGAGATGTTTATGGTCTTTGTTCAGATGTGAGGTCTGTGAAATCATTCACTGTCTATGTTCCACGGCTGAATCTGAGAGATTTGGGGTTCTGGTTTTAAGCTGCGAAGTCTGTGTTATCACTGCGGGTTTGTCTCCCGTTTTTGAGTATGAAGTATTTTGGACTAAGTGTTCAGAGTAAGGAGTCTCTGAACTCATTGAAGGTCTATTTTTCAAAGTTTCAGTCTGAGGTATTTGGGGAAAGTGTTCAGGGTATGAGGTCTCTGAACCCTTTGAGGGTTTGTGTCCTAAGATCACTTCCATGTTATTTGGTGTGTGAGTTCAGAGATCTTTTTTGAGGTGCAGTATCCTGAGATGTAAGTCTGAGGTGTTTGGAACTCTATTTAGACAGTGATGTCTCAGAACTCACTGAGGGTCTGTGTCTTAACTTTTTAACTGATGTATGTGGGGATCTGTGTCTAGCGTTTGAGGGCTCTGAAATCATTGAAGGCCTTTGGTATAGATTTTGAATCTGAGCTTTTGGGAAGTTTATATTGAGGATGGGTGAGCACCAAAATCTTTGAGGGTCTGTCTTTCGAGGTTGGAATTTGAGATATTTCGCAGTGTTTGTACAGAATGTGAAGCCTCTGACTTGTTGAAGTACTTTTTACACAGGATTGAGTCTGAGGTATTGGGTTCTGGGTTTAGAATGTAAATTCTTTGAATTCTATGAGGATCTGGGTACTAAGGGTCAAGTCTGGTATATTTGTAGGTCTGTGTTCAGGGTGTGAGTACTCTGAAACCTTTAAAGGTCTATGTTCCTAATTTGAGTCTCCCGTATTTGGAGTCACTATTCAGGTTGTAAACCTCACAACTCTTTTAGTGTCTGTGTTTTCATATTTTCTCTATCCGTGTTCCAAGGCCGAATCTGAGATTTGAGGTTCTGTATTCAGGGTTAGAAGACTGATATCGTTGAGGGTTTGTCTTCCATTGTCTGAGTATGAAATATTTCGGGGTCAGTGTTTAGGATGAGAAGTCTCTGAACTCACTGAGGGTCTATTTTTCAAAGTTTTTATCTAAGGTATTTAGAGCAACTGTTCAAGATGAAGTCTCTGAACTCTTTGAGGGGTTATGTCCTAAGTTTGCTTCTATGTTATTTGGTATCTAACTCCAGGGCATGAGGTCTTTGATTTTTTTTTTTTTTTTGAGATTCTGTGATCCAACGTTTGAATCTGAGGTATTTGGGACTTTGTGTTTAGAATGCGATGTCTCTGAACTTTGAGGGTCTGTGTCTTAAAGTTTTAGTTGATATATTTAGGGATTTGTGTTTAGAGTGTGAGGGCTCTGAAATCACTGAGGATCTTTGGTATATATTTTGAATCTGGGCTTCTGGGATCTGTATTCAGGGTATGAGATTTCTGAACTCTTTGAGGGTCTGTGTTGCCAGGTAAAGGTCTTAGGTGTTTGGTGCTACATGTTCAGGGTATGAAGTATCTGACTCTTTGAAGATTTTTTTTAATAGTATTGAGTCTGAAGTATTCACACAACTATATTTGGAATGTAAGGTCTTTGAAGTCTATGTCCTATGATAATGAAGTTGATGTATTTGCACACCTGTGTTTAGAGTTTTAGTTTTGTGAAATCTTTGAGGGTCTGTGTTCCAAGATTTGAGGGTTTTTTTTTTTTTTTTTTTTTTTTTGCGGTACACGGGCCTCTCACTGTTGTGGCCTCTCCCGTTGCGGAGCACAGGCTCCAGACACGCAGGCTCAGCGGCCATGGCTCATGGACCCAGCCACTCCGCGGCATGTGGGATCTTCCTGGACCGGGGCACGAACCCGTGTCCCCTGCATCGGCAGCCAGACTCTCAACCACTGCGCCACCAGGAAAGCCACTTGAGGTGTTTTATATCTGTGTTCTGAGTGTAAGCACTCACAAATCTTTTAGGGTCTGTGTTTTAATGTTTATATGACATATGTGGGTTATTTTTGAAAGAAGTAAGTTCTCTGAATTCGCTGAAGGTCTGTGGCCCAAGGTTAGAGACTCGGGTATTTGTAAGGTCATGTACTGGGTATGAGGTCTATGAATTCACTGTAGGTCTGGGTTCCAAATTGAATCCCTAGTATTTGGAGGTACGTGTTCAGGTTGTGATGATGCAGAACACTCTCATGGTATGTGTTCCAAGGTTGTAGTCTGAGGTATTTAGGGTTTCTTTTCAAGGTTGGAGAGGTGTCTGACCTCTTTGAGGGTTTGTTTCCCAAGTTTGCTTCTGAAGTTTCTTTTGGTATCATTAAGTTCAGAGCATGAAGTCTCTAGACTTTAGAGGATCAGTGCTCCAAGATTTGTATGTGTGGTTTTTAGGTATTTACCTTTAGGATGTGAAATCTCTGAAATCTTTGAGGGCCTGTGATCCAACTTTAGAATCACATGTGTTTGGGGGTCTCTGAGCATGGAGTGAGAGGACTCTGAGCTAATTAAGTGTGCTCCAATGTTCGAATGTAAGTTGTTTTGGGGTCTGTGTTCAGAGTGTGAGATCGCTGACTTTTTGAAGGTCTTTTATTTCATAGGGTTGAGTCTGATGTATTTCGTGTTCTGTGTTTAGAGGTTGAGGTCTTGAACTCTTTGAGAGTCTGTGACATAAAATTCTGAGTTTGTTGTATTTGTGGTTCTTCGTTTAGGGTTTTGGCCTCTGAAATCATTGAGGGTATGTGTTTCAAGGTTTGAGTCTGAGGTGTTTGGGGTCTGTATTCACAATAAGCATTTACAAATATTTTAGGGTCTGTGTTTTAATATCTAAATATGAGGCATACGGGTTCTAGGTTTAGGGTGTGAGATCTCTTGAGTTCTTTGAAGATTTGTGTCACAAGGTTGGAGTCTGAGGTGTTTGGTAATTCCTGTTCTGGATGTGAGGTCTATGAACTCTAGAAGGTCTGCATTCCAAATATTGCACTTGAGATATTTTGAGGTGTGTATTAAAGTTGCAGGGTGCAGAACTCTTTCAGGCTCTGTGTTCCAAGGTTAGCATCTGAGGTATTTGGGTTAGTGTTCAGAGTGCGAAGCCTGTGAACTCTTTTAGGGTTTTTGTCCTAAGTTTGCTTCAGAGGTTTTAGTGTCTCTCTTCAGAGTATGAGGTCTCTAAACTCTTTGGGGTTCTATGTTCCAACATTTGAGTTTGTGGTGTTTGGGAATTTATATTTATAGTGTGAAGCCTCTGACTTATTTGAGGACCTGTGTTTCAGGGTTTGACTCTGAGATATTTGCAGGACTGTATTCATGGAGTGAAAGGAGTGTTAATTGATTAAGTATCTATGCTCCAAGGTTTGAATCTGAAGTTTTTGGGGTCCAGGTTCAGAGCATGAGGTGTCTGAACTCTTTGAAGTTCTTTTTTTTTCATAGAATTAAGTCTGAGGTATTTGTGGTCTGAGTAAAGTCTTTGAACTTTGAGTTTGAGGTATTTGGGTTTGTATTTAGGGTATAAGCATTCACAAATCTTTAGGGTCTGTGCTTTCATATTTGAATATGAGGTATATGGGTTCGATGAGCAAGAGTGAGGTCTCTTAACTTGTGAGGGACTGTGACCAAAATTTGAATCTGAATTATTTGTGGCCTGTGTTCAGTTACAAGGTCTTCTGAATTCTTTCAGGCTTTGTGTCACAACATTCGAGTCTGAAGTGTTTGGAAGGTTGTGTTCTGGATCTGAGGACTATGAACACTTGAGGATTGGCTTCCAAATTTTGGCTGTGTGGTGTTTGGAGGTGTATGAACAGATTGAGTGGTCACAGAACTCTTTCAGAGTCTATACTCCCAGGTTGGAATCTGAGGTGTCTGAGTCAGTGTTCAAGGTGAGAGGTCTTTGAAACTTTTGAGAGTTTATGTCCTAAGTTTTCTTCTGAGGTCTTTTGGCTCTTTGCTCAAGGTGTGAGTTTTCTGAACTCTTAGGGTGTCTATGTGCCAAAATTTGAGTTTGTGGCATTTGGAGATTTACGTTTAGGATGTTAAGTTTCTGAATTCTTTGAGGGCCTGTATTCCAGCATGTGAATCAGATATTTGCAGGTCTGTTTTCAAGAAGTGAGATGTGTGTGAACTTATTGTCTATGCTCCAAGGTTTGAACCTGAAGTATTTGGGGGTTTGTGGTCAGGATGAGAGATCTCTGACCTCTTTGAGGGTGTTTGTCCCAGGGTTTGATTCTGATGTGTAGGGGTGTGAGTTCATGATTTGAGATCTCCAAACACATTGATGATCTGTGCTCCATGTTTGAGTCTGAGGTATTGGGAGCTCTGTGTTCAGTGCATTCAGTTTCTATAATCATTGTCTGTATTTCAAGATTTTAGTCTGATGTGTTTCAGGGTCACTGTGCAGAGTGTTAAGTCTCTGAACACCTTGAGGATCTGAGTTCTATATTTTCTGAGGTAATGGGGAGTATGTGTTCAGGTGTGACATCTCTGAATTTTAGAGTTTATGTATTTCAGGTTTGAGTGTGAGCTCTTGGGGGTGTGTAGCCAAAATGTGAGGTCTCTGAACTCTTTGATGGGCTGTGTTCTAAGTGTTGAGTCAGTGATATTTGGGGATTTGTGTTCAGGCTAGGAAGTCTCTGAAATCTTATAGAGCCTGTGTTGAGTTGGAGGTATTGGTTGTCATTGTTCAAGCTGTGAGGTATGTGAAATTTTATAAAGTCTATTTCCCAAGGGTTGAGCCTAAGATATTTGGGGGTCTGGGTTCAACACATTAGGTCTGAAATTTTAGAGGGCTGTGTCCCAAGGTTTGGGTGTGAATTATTTAGGGTCTGTGTCCAGATTGTGAGGTCTTTGAAATCTTTGCATATCTGTGTTCCACTACTGAATCTTATGCATTTGGGGTTCTGAATTCAGGGTGTGAGGTCCCTTATCTCATTAAGAATCTGTCTATCAATGTATGAGTCTGAAGTATTTTGGATTCTGTGTTAAAGGTATGTACTCTATGAACTCATTGAGGGTTTATTTTTCAAGGTTTTAGTCTGAGGTGTTTGAAGTGAGAGATCTCTAACTCCTTGAGGGTCTGTACCCTAAATTTGCTAATGAGTTTTTTGATATCTCAGTTCAGGATGTGAGACCCTGATCTTTTTGAGGTTCTGTGTCCCAAGGTTTGAGTCTGAAGTTTGGGAGTCTGTGTTTAGACTGTGATTTCTGAGCTCTTTCAAGTTCTGTATATTAAAGTTTTAATTAATGTATTTAGGGAATCTGTATTTAGGATGTGAGGTCTCTGAAATCACTGAGGGCCTGCCATACGAATTTTGAATCTGAGCTGTTTGGGCATCTGTATTCAGGGTGTAAGAGCTCTAAACTCTTTAAGCCTCTCTGTCACAAGATCTGAGGTATGTGTTAGAGTGAGACTCTGACTCTTTGAAGTTCTTTTTTTTGCAGGATTGAGTCTGAGGTATGTAGGGGTCTTTTTACAGAGTGTGAGGTCTTTGACCTCTTTGAGGATCTATGTCCTAAGAATCTGAGCTTGATGTATTTGCAGACCTATGTTAGGATGTACATTTGGGGAACGCTTTGGAATTTTTCAAAGGCCGGTGTTCCAAGATTTGAGTCTGGGGTATTTGACAATCTGTGTTTAGACTGTGATGTCCCTGAACCCTTTGGAAGTCTCTGATTTGACTGATATATTTGGGAATCTGTTTTTAGGATGTGAGGTCTCTGATCTCAATTGAGGGTCTGTGTTGCAAGGTCAGAGTCTGAGGTCTTTGAGGGTGTGGGTACAAGGTGTGAGGTCTCTGATTCCTTGAAGGTCTTTTTCTTAGAATTGACTCTGGGGTATTTGGGGACCATCTTTAAAGTCATTTTTGAAGTCTTTGAGGTCTGTGTCTTAAGATTTCAAATTGATGCATTTTCAGGTCTCTGTTTAAGATGTCAGGTCTCTGAGCCCTTTGAGCATCTATGTTCCATGTTTCGAGTCTCTGGTGTCAGGGTCTGTGTTCAAGGTATAAGCACTCATAAATCTTTTAGATCTGTGGTTTAAAGTTCGAATGTGAGGTATTTGGGTTCTGTGTTCAGTCAGTGAAGTCTCTGAACTCATTAAGGTTTGATGACCCAAGTTTAAATCTCAGATAGTTGAGGAGATCTATGTTCGGGTTTTTAGGTTTCTGATCTCCTTAAGAGTTTTGTCACAAAGTTTGAGTCTGAGGTATTGGGAAATTCACGTTCTGGATATGAGGCCTATGAACTCTTTGAGGGCCTGAGTTCTAAATATTGTGTCTGAGGTATTTGGAGATGTTTTTTCAGGTTGTGAGACTGCAGAACACTGTAGAGTCTGTGTTCTTAGGTTGGAGTCTGAGGTGTTCAGGGTCTGTGTTTGAAATGTGAGACCTCTGAACTCTTTGAGGATCTGTGTTCTAAAATCTGAGTGTGTGGCATTTGGGGGTTTGTGTTGAGGGTGTGAAGTCTCTAAATTCTTTGTAGGTCTTTGTTCCAAGTTTTGAATCAGAGGTATTTGAGGTTCTGTGTTCAGGGAGTGGGAGACGTTTTAATTCATTGTATGTTCTAAGGGTTGAATCTGAAGGTTTTTGAGGTCTACGTTCAGATGAGAAGTCTCTGAACTCTTTCAGTGTGTTTTTCCCGAGGTTTTATTCTGATGTATTGGTATATGCATTCAGGATTAGAAGTTTCTCAACACTTTGATGATCTTTGACCAAGGTTTGACTCTGAGATAATGGAGGAAATCTGTGTTCAGTGCATATTGTCTCTGAAGTCATTGATGATCTGTTTTTCAAGGATTTATTCCCAGGTGTCTGGCATTCAGTGTTCAGTGTGTACGGTCTCTGAACTCCTTGGCAGCCTGTGTTCCAAAGTTGGAGTGTGAGGTATTTGTTGGTCTAGGCTAAAGGTGTAAGGTCTCTGAGTACTCTGAGGGTCTGTGTTCCAAGATTTGAGTGTTTGGTATATGGAGATTTGTGTTCAGGGTGTGAGTTCTCGTAATTGTTTCAGGGTCTGTATCCCAAGCTTTGAGTTAGATGTATTTGTTTCTGAGTTCAGAGTATAAGGTCTCTGAATGTTTGCAGCCTCTGTTCCAAGGTGTGAATCTGGGATATTTGGGTACAGTGTTCAAGAAGTGAAGCATTTGGGGCTAACACAACATTGTAAAGAAGCTATTCTCCAATAAAAATTAATTTAATAAAAATCAAAGCCCGGGCCTCCCTGGTGGCGCAGTGGTTGAGAGTCCGCCTGCCGATGCAGGGGATACGGGTTCGTGCCCCGGTCTGGGAGGATCCCATATGCCGCGGAGCGGCTGGGCCCGTGAGCCATGGCCGCTGGGCCTGCGCATCCGGAGCCTGTGCTCCGCAACGGGAGAGGCCACAACAGTGAGAGGCCCGCATACCGCAAAAAGAAAAAAAAAAAAAAAAAAAAAAAATCAAAGCCCTTATAGGATATATTGATCAAGATCTAAAGAAATATTATTTAATATCTAACAGAAATGATTAACTCACACATGATATAAAAACTTATTAAGTCATTTTTGACAACCAAAACCTGCCTCATCTTTAGTTTGATGTCTTTTTAAAGATATACCTTTGTAGAAGAGATGAAGCACAGAATACTGTAAATGTATTCTTTTCTTACTCTTGAAGCTTTTCATATTTCTTGAAAATAGATTATAAGAGGGAGGGCATATATGAATATTGGACAAGAGCTGACAGGAGAGATTAACCAAATATAAAAATGCTTTGCAGATTTTTATATGGCAAGCACAATAAGTCATGATTGAGGTCTATAATTTTACTAAGTTGAAATAAAGCAAGTTCTAAGAATTTAAAAAAGTGAAGCATTTGGAATTTGATGGGGTCTGTTTCATAAAGTTAAAGTCTGAGATGTTTGGGGATCTGTGTTCCGCATGAACACAGCTCTAAACTTTTAGATGGTCTTTGTCTCAACATTTGAATCTTACATATTTGGGGGTATGAAGTCCCAGAAATCTATAATGTCTGTGTCCCAGTGTTTGAGTCTGAAGTAACTGGGAGTCTGTATTTGGGATATGATTTCTCTGAACTCTTTGGGGGCCTGTGTTCCAAAGGATGAGTGTGAGGTTATTGAGAGTTTAGTTCAGGGAGTGAGGTCTATGAGTTGAGGGTCTGTGTTCTAAAGTTTGAGTCTGAGGTTTAGGTAACTGGGGATCTCTTTTCAGGGTGTGACCTCTCAGATCTTCAAAACTCTCTCCCAAGATTTGAGTTTGAGGTATTTGGTGGTTGGTTTTTAGGGTATAAAGTCTGAATTCTTTCATGTTCTGTGTTGCAAGGTTTGATTCAGAGGTAAGTGGGGAGTTTTCAGCGAGTGAGGTTTCTGAACTCATTTAGGGCCCTTTCCAAGATTTAAATCTGAGATATTTAGGAACTGTATTCAGAGTATTACTCTCTGAACTTTTAGAGGATCTGTGTTCCAGGTTTGAGTCTGAGGTATTTGTTGAGTCTGTATTCAGGATATGAGGTCTCTGAAATCTTTGAGAGTATGTGTTCCAAAGTTTGAGTCTGAGGTATTTGGGAATCTGTGTTTAGGTTGGGAGATCACTGAAATCTGTGGGGGTTTGTGTCTCAAGGTTTGATTCTGAGCTATTTAGATGTCTTTATTCAGAGTGTGAGGTATCTGAATTTTTTGAACACCTTTGTCACATCCCAAGGTTTCAGTTCTGTGTAACTGGAGATCTGAGTCAATGGCATGTAGTACCTGAACTCTTTGAGGGTCTGTCCTAAGGTTTCAGTCTGAGGTCTTTGGTGGTCCGTTTTTAGTGGGTAATGCCTCTGAACTCTTTCAGGTTCTGTATTCTGAGGTTTGATTCTGAGATTTGGTGGGTCTGTATTGGATGTGAGTTCTCTGAGCTCTTTAAGATTCTATGTTCCAAGAGTTGATTCTGAGGTAATTGGGGATCTGTTTTTAGGAAATGAGGTTTCTGACCTCATTTAAAGCCCCTTGCAGGATTTGAGTCTGAGGTATTTAAAGACTCTGTTCAGGATGAAGTCTCTGAACTTTTAGAGGATCTGTATCCCAAGATTTGAATCTGAGGTATTTGGGGTTTGTATTGTGGTCTCTGAGAGTCTGTGTTCCAAGGTTTGGGTATGAGGTAATTGGGTGTAATGAGGTAATTCAGCGTGGGAGCTGTCTGAATTCTTTCAGGGTTTTTGTCCTAAGTTTGGTTCTGAGGCTTTTGGAGTCTAAATTTAGCATGTGAGGTGTCTTTGGGTTTCTGTCTTCTAAGTTTCTAATCTGAGGTGTTTGGGAGTTCATGTCAAGGTATGAGGTCTCTAAACTCATTGAATATTTGTGTTTTAAGATAGAGTCTTTGGTATTTGTTGGTTTGAATGCGAAGTTGGATGTGAGGGGGTCTGTGTTCAGGTATGAGGTCTCTGAATTCTTTGGGATTCTGTGTCCCAAGATTTGTATCTGAGGTAACTGAATGAAGTGCCATCTCCTACTGAGAGCCAAGGGGTAGAGGGAACTTCAGGTTTTTTTACATCATAAGCAATTTCTAATATAGTGTCTGTAAATTAAAATATCCTAAATAAGACTTGCTTGATATAGATTTCCAGTATATCTTCCAAGAAAAAAAAAGTGTTTGTCGTAAAGCTATTATAGTGGTTGTTTTTAAAATGCAGCACATAATTGACAGGAAAAGTGTTTCTGGGAAAAATATATTGTTTATAGTAGCACAGATATGTCTTCCATTAGCAGTTGTTTTAGAAGAAGACCTCTTGTGTATATCATATTTTTCTAAACCGAATTATACTCTGAGTACATTAAGAAAAAATCAGGACTATGTTTAAAGAACACCTCAAATGCCACATCCTGTACAAAACCTTCTTGATCTTATAGATGCTAAAAATGTTACCTAAAACCTTCCTGGAAATCCAACCCACTCACACACAAACACACCCCACTCTATCTAAAGACAGACTGAATTGTTTACCCTTCTTCACTCTGGTGGCATTATCATAACACATATTTCATGTGAGACTTCATTTCATGCTATCTGCTGTGCCTCCTCCAGCTGAGGGCAGGGACAGGGACTGTATCTTCTCTCAGTGTCTTTGATTCCTACCATGGTACCTGACCCACAGTGGGTGGTAGATATTAATCCTGTTATTTTTTCATCCATTATTCTAATAAGTCATCTTGCCTTTAATCCTCTTTACTTCAGTCCACTCTGTCATGTCACTGACAGTGTTGATCTGGTTTGAAAAGAACTGTTCCTAAACGGAACTGTGATGGATGCTGTGATGCATCACCCAGATCCCACTTCAGTGAAGGGCTTAGTCCCTCAGCTGCTGTTGGCAGACAGCTGTCAGCCCCTTCAGGGATTGTCTCAACTGCAGAGAGCTGCTTCACTCAAGGTCACACTCTTTCCCCAGGTGGCCCATATTTAATGACTGATCAATGTGGAGGTATAAAGGCACAACAATCTAGACCCAACTTGGGATAACTCTAATGGGCTATTCAAGAGCTCCCCAAGGAGCCAGCCGTGGCAGTAATTGGGCCTGCATCACAGTTTGACTTCTGCCTCCACCCATCCTATCTACGTTGTCAAATTTGTTGGCTGAAAGTTGTTCATTCTGTTTTCTTATTATCCTTTTAATGTCTGTAGGGTCTCTGTTGATAACTCCATATATGTTTCTGATATCAGTGATTTGTTTCCTCTCCTTAGTCGTCGTCTTCAGTCTAGCTAGAGGTTTGTCAATTTTGTTTATCTTCTCCAAGATTGGAATTTTGGCTTTGTTAATTTTCTCTACTGTCTATTTTCAGTAAAGTTGATTTCTGCTTTTTATTATTTCCTTCCTTCTACTTACCAGGTATTAACTTTGCTCTCCTTTTACTAGCTTCTTAAGGGGAAATCTTAGGTCATTGGTTTTATGTACTTCTTTCCTAATATCATTTAGAGCTGTAAATTACCCTCTAAGCATTCCTTTAGGTCAATCCCATGAATTTTGATCTGTTCTACTTTGTCATTTGGCTGAAAATATTTTCTAATTTCCCTTGTGATTTCATCTTTGACCCTTGAATCATTTAAAAGTATGGTGTGACCACCTAGAGGGGTGGGATAGGGAGGGTGGGAGGGAGGGAGACGCAAGAGGGAAGAGATATGGGAACATATGTATATGTATAACTGATTCACTTTGTTATAAAGCAGAAACTAACACACCATTGTAAAGCAATTATACTCCAATAAAGATGTAAAAAAAAATTAAGGGCTTCCCTGGTGGCGCAGTGGTTGAGAGTCCGCCTGCCGATGCAGGGGACACGGGTTCGTGCCCCAGTCTGGGAAGATCCCACATGCCACAGAGCAGCTAGGCCCGTGAGCCATGGCCGCTGGGCTTGCGTGTCTGGAGCCTGTGCTCCGCAAGGGGAGAGGCCACAACAGTGAGAGGCCCGCCTACCGCAAAAAAAAAAAAAAAAATTAAAAATTAAAAAATTAAAGTATGGTGTGTAACTTCCAGATATTTGGGAGTTTCCAATATATTTGGAGTTTCCATTATAATTGATTTGTAATCTAATTCGACTGTAATCATAGAATATAATCTGTATGATCATGATCCTTTAAGATTTACTGAGGTACATTTTAGAGTTCAGTCTATGGGCTGTTGTGGTGAAATGTACAATGTACACTAAAAAAAAGTATATATTCTGTAATTGTTGGATGGAGTGTTCTATAGATGTCAGTTAGGTCGAGATGGTGGATAGTGGTGTTCAAACCTTCTGTGTATGGTTTTTTAATTTGATCTAGTCATTCCATCAACTAAAGAAGAGTATTAAAATTTCCTATGATTTTGTTAATTTTTGCTTCATGTATATTGAGGCTCTATGATTAGGTGCATACATATTTATAATTGTTATATCTTTCTAAGGAACTGTCTCATCATTATGACATTTCTCTTTTATCTGTGGTAATACTATCTTCAAGTTTACTTTGTCTTATTTATAATATCCACTCCATCCTTCTTACGTTTTTGGTGTGCATAATATAACTTTTCCATTCATTTACTTTTAAACTCTCTGTATCTTTATATTTAAAGTATGTCCCTTGTGTGTAGCATTTAGTAGGGCCTTGCTTTTTATCTACTCTATGCTTCTCTATGTTTTAATTGAATTGTTTATACCTTAACATTTAATGTAATAATTGACATGATTGTACTTAGAGCTATCAGGTTACTAGGAAGAGAGGTGGTTCTGTTTGTCCCCTCTGGGTTTTTGTTTTGTTTTTGTTTGCTTGTTTATCTGTTCCCTTCCCCTTTCCTGCCTTCTTTTGGATTACTTGAATATTTCTGGTCTGCTGCAGAAACCCCAAACTAGGAATGGTATTTAGGATAGCAATGAACAGGCATTAACTTACCTGAACCAGTGAGAGACAGCAATGTGGCAGCATTCATCAAAATTAAAAAATGGTTACTCCACCCTTAGGGATATTTGTCTGTTTGTTTTGTTCACTGATGTTTTCCCAACTCCTAGAACAATCCCTAGCCACACAGTAGGTGCTCAATAAGGTGAACTCTTTGACCAAGCAATCCTACTTCTAAGAATGTATAATAAACCCTCATACACACACACACACACACACACACACACAGATGTGTGCACAAGACAGAAGGAGAAAACAACCTGTAAAAATGTTAAATGTCTATTAATAGCCAATGCACTTGGAGGGTTAAGGAGTGCCAGAGGTTCATATTATACCATGGAGCACAAGTGACATGCAAAACAGAGTGAGGAGGATGGATCTGTACGGGCCAGAAGGATTTCTCCATGACACATTATTAATGGGGTACAAGTGGGTAATGCTCAGAGTGGGACTTTGTGTGTATGTGTGTACGTGTGCGATATGTGAGTGCAGAGAAAAATGTCTGGAATAAAATAACCATAACTGACCCAGTGTTCACCTGTGAGGTGAGGGAGAATGGGGTAGGTGATAATGGCCTAATGTAGTCCATATACTTAGATATTATTTGAAGCTTCTGTACTAGGCCATATTCATGTATTACCTGTGTGCATATTTATAAAGAGGAGGCACATACTAAAAACAATACTGGCATTACAGGGCTGTGTGAGATTGGGGATTTTAGGAGTGTAGAGGAACAGGGTCTCAAACTCATAGGGACATGTAACTATGAGAGAAATTTTTCATCTCGACTTCCATTTAGACCATGAGCCCTTTGAGAAAAATTCCTATTTTGGAGTTCTTTACAAAACAGTTCTCTTGTAGTATTCTCCATATCCACAAAAGGTACCATCACCCATCTTATTACCCAACACAGAAACCTGGTCTCAACATTTTACACCTCCCTTTCCTTCACCCCAAGTTCAAATCCTTGCTGAGGTCTGTCCATTTCACTTCCTAAATACCTGTCTAATGTGCCCACTTCTTTCCATGCCCACTGTGGCCACTTAGTCCAAAGCATCTATTACTCTCTCTCCCTTTGCCAAAATAGTCTAGTAGTCTGCTAAGCCTGTTTTAGTTTATTTTCCCCCTAATAATGTGTTTTCTCACATTTGCATTCACTTCCATGTTTCTCTTTAGAGTGATCAAATCGAATCCTGTAATTGATAACTCATTGCTACAACAACTGGTATCATATTTCACTTTCTACTTATGGTTTGACAGACGTTGGGGGGAGAGTTGGGTCTATTTCACTACATATTGATTTCCTATTTTTCCTTTCTCAAACTATAGCCTTCCAAAAATCAAGAAAAGTGGTCCAGGTGATCACATCCTCAGCATTGCCCAGGAAGTAAAAAGTGCTCTGGGTGAGGCTTAAACCCACGATATTAGCATTGCTCACAAGCAGTACTGCTTTATGTGAACTGCAGCCTAATCAAATGAGCCACTGGAGCCCGAACTGGGGAAAAGTCTAGGAAGCCTTAATAAAGACACTTGCCTTGACAGTGCACAGCCTCTCCTTAGGGACCTGTGTTTTGCTATATTGCCCTGGCATTTTCCAGAACACTCACAGGCTTTTGCTGACATTCTATCCCCTCTGCAATCCTTCCCCGCACCAGCAGTCAGTATTGCATCTAAGATCTTTCTTTTTCTGATAATACTACCCCTGGTCACTCACTGATTTCTAACCTGACAAAGATGTCAAAACAATTTGCTACCCTGAAATATTTAGAGGGCTAGGAGAATGAGCCTTTAGAAAAATCGTTTTTTAAATTGTAAACAGAACAACGGATGATTAATGTAAACTAAGAAAATTCAAGGAAGTAGTAAAACTGGGAAAAATTATAATTGGAAAATTATCCAGAGTTTCACACTCAAGAATACCATATAATATATGGTATAGTTTCTGTGGGGGAAGAAGAACTTTTTCCCTCCACCCTCTTAGGTTCTTCAACTGCAGCCCTGCAAATTAGATTGACAAAAGACAGATTAGCAAGAAAAAATAAACAGAAGTAATTAACACCTCCATCCAAACACTTGGGAGCCCTCAGCGATGACTACTCAAAGGGGCAGTTAGAATTTGGAGTCTATATACCTAACTTAGTAGGGGAAAGGGATATGGAAAAAGGGCACTTATGGAAAAGCAAATGACTTTTTGGAAAGATAAACGGGCCCTTAGGAGAACAGATGGGAGATATAATAGTCTTGTGATGATGCCTGTTTGGATGTGGACTTCTTTCAGAGAAGAGAAGATAAGAGTTGTTCCCAAGGAGGGTATTTATTACAATTGAGTTCTTTTGAGTTCTTTAGAGAAGCTCTACTTTGAAGCAGATAAGGGATTTCAGAAACCCAGATTTCTTCAGCTCAAAATAATTCTCATACCAAAGCAGCATATTTGGGGGTGGCATACCCTGATCCCCTTCATTTCCTTCTAGGCTTTTGATATGCATTGCTAAACACATGTCTGGCCCATAATAAGCATTAATGAGTCTGGGCTTTTATTCTAATATCCCTTGACTTCTCCTTTCTGCCTTTATTGCTTCTTACCCCCTCCCACTTACCTCCTCATCCCTCTTGCCCTTGCCCCTCACACTCTCATATCCTCTGCTCACATCCACTCAGGTGTTACAAGCTCAGCTCTCTTGGCTCTGTGTTCTGGGATCAAGAACCCTGGGCTACCTGCCGTGCTTCTCCCACCAGGACAGGATTCCTGTTTAATGAAGTGACTTCTGTGAAGTTCCTCCAAAAAAACAAATCCAATTTTAGTTTTGAGTAAAGAAGAGAATGGTTGGATGCATGAATGCACTTCAGGGATGACTGACTGGGGGCAGAGGTGCCTGCTGGGCTTCTGACTTACTTTAGAGGTGAATGGGGAACACAACACTGCAGGAGCTCACACGGTCAGCCCCCATCATTAGAGCAGGGATACAGTTGACTGAACTAGCTGATCTCTGCAGGGAGAGGAACGCAGGGAAGAGTCAGGGATAATGTCATTTATAGGAAGATCACAGATGCTCCAAGTTGGGTTCTAACTTTCATCACACTCCTGTGCTGAAGCCTCACCTCCTTAGTCCTGAAAACTGACCCAGCAACAAAGGCACCAAGGCACCTGAACCAAATCAGTAGCCAGTGAAAGCACAGCACTCCAGGGAAGGGGCTAGATGTATGGGGGTTTCCAGAAATCCCCTGCAACTGGGCAGAACTGGGATGTGAATGTTCTTTGGGACCAGTCAGAGCCCAGGAAGGATCATGATTCATGTTCCACTCATCCCAGAGCCAGTGTCTGTCCAGGGACTCAAAATCTTAAGGCCAATTCAAAGTGGGCAAGCAGGGGACGATGGGGACTGAGATCCATGATCGGGGCCACAGAGTAAGTGGTCACAAAGCTGGAGAGTGGGTGTCTGCCCAGGTGGAAGCTGGGAGGACAGGGTTGTCAGATTCCCATCCCCATGAGGGATGGTGTTAATTTCCCCTCCTCCCTGACCTACAGTTTACAGGTCCTGTGCAGCTCCTCCCCCCAGTGGATTGTTTCCTCCCTGTGTCCCCCCACACTACACTAGTGGAATGCTCCGTCTGCAGCTCCCTTCCCAATCACTCAGTGGAGTCCTCTGTCCACATCAACGCTCACACACCCTGGACTGTCCCTTAATGTTTTGCTATCACAGTACCTGGAAATGAATTGTCCCAAACTCTGAATATTTTGTCAAAATCAAAGGCCAAGTTTCCATTCCCTGGCCTCAGAACTTCCTGGGATGTGGTTGAGAGCCCCTTGCACAGGACTTAAGCCTGGGGCCAAAAGAGGAACCCAGCGTTCCTGCCCCAAGGCAGTCAAGTTTCAGAGCCTTTTCACTGGCTGGGCCCTGTGTCTAGTCCACACAGCCCTGCACTTGGCTCATTGCCTACTCTTTTGGGGGGCTCTGTTCAAACCACCTCATCCTAGAATCTTTTCATGATCACCCCAAATGATATACAGTGCCCCACACCATCCCTTGCTGTCCCCTTAAGTATGTTTTATTTTCCCATCTTCCTTCTTCTACCCTCAGCCCTAGAGTAAGAGCCAGGCGCATTGGGGCCAGCCGAAGAAGGTCAGATTTCCACAGGATGGCCCACTAGAGGAGGACTTGTCTGGCCCTTTTACCAACAAGAACATGAACCACATCACTTGAGATTAGGGTTTATCTAGAAGTCCAGGGCCTAAGCCTGAGTGGGGAAGGAGGGCAGACATGGGTGAGACACAGTGGAGGCTCGTGCCTGCTCTAGAGATGGGAATAAAGAGATCCAGAGGCCAGGACTGGGTCCACTAAAGCCTTTGGGGGCTGGGGAACTGTGGGAAAAGCCCCAGAGAATCACCACTCTGTGGAACTTGAGACCTGGGGATTGGCACAGGCTATGGCAGACAGGTGGGGGAAGGAAGCGTGGCCAGGGATATGGACAGATGTGGACCCCCACATAAACCCTCCCTGACCACCATGTTCTGAGGCACAGCCTTCCTCACAGGGGTGGCCCTCCCTGCAGAGCCAGCTCCTGGGGGCTGCATGGTGAGGGCATCCCAGTTTACCTGAGTCCCCATCCACTCCTCCAAGAATAATAATGTCTTGTCACTCAGGGTCATACCTTTGTGTGGACAGGTCCCAGGTCCAGGGGTCTATTTCTGTAAGTCAGAAACAACATCTACAGGAATGGGGGAGGTTTGGTTTACTAGGATCTCCTCTCTCACCCCACCTTCTGAGGGGCCCAACATAAGCCCCTCTTCCCTCAGAGCCCAGAAGGTTTTCTTTCCCTTCCCTGACCAGTCTGGCATTCAGCCAAGTGCAGAGGGCCCCCCCCCCCCCGCCCACCTTTCTGACATGCTACCATCATCTTGAAGTCTCCAGGCACCAGGGTTGGGCCTGCTTTCACCACCTCACATGGCCACTTTTCCACACAAGACCCTGGGCTCAAAGACTCCCCTCTCAGACCGAAACTCAACAATGATAATAATCTGACTGCTCTGCTTATCACAGAAGATGGGACAATCTGCTTGTTCAGGCATGGGGGATGAGGAACAAATGATGTATTTTCATCCTCACGGTGTGGGGGATCGTGGGCAGTGATTAACATGTGGGCTGTTGGGGAACAGTCTCCAAGGTGCATTGTTCAGTGAAATCACCAAAGGACAGACAGTGTGTCTCCACTTGGGGACAAAGTGGACTGGGAGTGGATGGTAACATGTATGCACACACTAATGTGTGCAGAGACCATCTCAGGAGAGACAAGAAACTGGTCACCATTGACACTGGTCAGGAAAAGGAAGTTTATTTTTACTGTACTGTCTTTTGGTGCATTTGTGGGTTTTGTTATTTTATTGAAGTATATTTGATTTACAATATTGTGTTAATTTCTGCCGTACAGCAAAGTGATTCAGTTATACACATGTATACATTCTTTTTCATATTCTTTTCCATTATGGTTTATCACAGGATACTGAATATAGTTCCCTGTGCTGTACAGTAGGACCTTGTTGTTTATCCATTCTGTATATAATAGCTTACATCTGCTAACCCCAACCTCCCACTCCATCTCTCCCCACTCCCTTGGCAACCACCAGTCTGTTCTCTATATCTGTGAGTCTGTTTCTGTTTCCCAGATAAGTTTGTGTCATATTTTAGATTCCACATATAAGTGGTATCATATGGTATTTGTCTCTTTCTGGCTTACTTCTTTTAGTATGATAATCTCTAGGTCCATCCATGTTGCTGCAAATGGCATTATTTCATTCTTTTTTATGGCTGAGTAATATTCCATTGTATACATATACCACATCTTCTTTATCCATTCATCTGTCGATGGATGAAGGTTGGAAGGATGGATTTAGGTTGCTTCCATGTCTTGGCTATTGTGAATAGTGCCGATATGAACATAGGGGTGCATATATCTTTTTGAATTATAGTTTTCTCTGGATATAAGTGAATTTGTGTTTTATCCAATGTATATATGAGTTTATTACCTATCCAAATTATTGCCATTATTTTAGTCTTGACATCAACCTGATGAAACAAAAGAACCCCAGGTCATGCTACAAGAATATGAAAATCCTCACATAAATCCCTGCTTAGGCCCCAGAACCATCCCAGGACTGTTCTTGAGTCCACTGGATACCCCCACTCCCACCCTGACTGGGCCACAGGAAGGATCAGAAGAGGGCATGGGCCTCTTCTTTCCAGATGGATGAATGGATGGATGTGGGCCCAGACAGGGTGGAGAGGGACAACCACCTGCTGGATAGACACAGATGTCCTTCAGAAGGGCAATGAAGAGCTTTTGCCCACACTGAGGAAAACTTTTCCCACAGACCTATGGGTGCTGATCTCTTCAACAGAGAGGTGAGGGTGAGGGAAACATAATTAAGGGACCCTCTTTGATGAAAGCCAATGAGGTCCTGGGCTGTGTGCCAGGGACTTCACAAAGCTTGGTCACACTTAATCCTCAGAACAGTCACTGTAAGGGGAGTGTGGAGTTCTCTGAGTAAAAAATGAGGAAGGTAGGCTCCGAGAGGTTAAGGCAACAGAGATGTCACAGAGCAGTGAGGAGATGTCACAGAGCAGTGAGGAGATGATTGTCATGAAAATATTGTCCATCAGGAGCTGAAGACAAAGAAATTCATGTCCTCCATTCAGACCCCAAAACAGCTCCTAGACCTCCTACCTTGAGATAAAGACCCTGAAGCAGCTTAGAGACTTCACATTATGGAAGGACACCCCCATAGACCTCACATTGTGGCCACAGATCCACAGATAACACAGAGACCACACACCCGGGACTGGACACAGGCCCCTAAACAGCTGACAGACTTTACACCCAGAATGGAAAGTCCCAAACAGTAAAGAGTCTTCACACCCTGGAACAGACCCTCGAGCAGCCTGCTAACATCACACTTTAGGTCATACATACCCAAAAAGCTCAGAAACCTCACATTTGGTACAAACACCCTCTTAGAGTTCGGCCATTTGACACTAAGGACATAGACCCCTAAGTATCCACAGACCTCACAACCTGGAGAAAAGATCCCCAAAGAGTTCATTGACCGCTGAGCCTAGGTGAAGACCTTTCAAAGGTCAGAGTCCTAAAATCCTGGACACAAATTCCCAAAGACCTCAGAGAGCTATCCAAGCTGCTGTGACAGCTCACACTTGGGACACAGACATTTGAACAGCTCAGAGAACTCATGTCCTAGATGCAGAACACCAAAGAACTCAGGGACCTCACACCCTCAGAACAAACCTCCAAAAAATCTCACAAACCTCAACTGAACGGACTCACCAAAAGTTCAGATGCCTCATATCCTGGGGCACAGATCCCCAAACAGCCACAGAAAACACATACTGGAAAAAAGACCATCAAATACGTAGAAAGCTCACAGTGCAGCCTTATAGTTTAGAGCCCTTTACACAGAACCCCTCCAAAAGAACTCAGAGAATCCACACCCTGAACTCAAACCCCCTGAAAGCCACAGAACTCATACCCTAGGAATCAGATCACCAAACAGTAAATAGATCTTACATCCTACACACAGAACTGTATACAGCCTGAAAGACCCCCATGGAACTCAGGGACCTCACCCACAATCAGTCAAGAGACTCAGACAACTAATAAACTCAGAGACCTCGCACCCTGAATACAGGCCCCAAATATCTAAAACCTTGGAACACAGACAACAAAGATTTCATAGACTTTACACACTGAAAACAGACCCCCAGGTAACTCATATTAAGAACTTGAAACACAGGCCCTCCAACAACTCAGAGGACTCACATGTGGTTGAGCACAGACAAAAAAAATGCTTCAAATGCAACCTTGGAGTGCTGACCCTCGGAAAGGTCAGAGGACTCACCCCATGAATACAATTACACAAAAACCTCAGATTCAAACCTTGGGACTGAGACCCCCAAAGAGTTCAGCGAACTCACACCCTGAACACAGACCCACAAATATATCAACTCAAATATTGGGATACAGACCCTCTACAAGTTCACAGACTTGAAATTCTGAACACAGACCCCAAATACATCAAAATCATACCTTGGGACACACCCTCAAAGAGTTCAGAAACTTCACACCCTGAACACAGATCCCCAAATACTTCAGACTCAAACATTAAACCCAGATCCTCCAGAATTCAGAGACACACAGAAAAAGACCCCCAAATGCTATAGACACATACCATGGAACACAGAACCTCAATAGTTCAGAGACATCACACCCTGAATACAAATTCCCAAATATATTGGACTCAGATATTAAAATATAGACCCTCAAAGATACTGGAGCTCTCACAAACCGTACACAGACCCCTAAGTACCTCAGATTCAAACCTTGAAACATAAACCCTCAATAAGTGCAGAGACTTATACCTTGAACACACCCCACAAATAGCACCAGCCAAAAAGTGAAAAAGAGACCCTCTAAAAATCATAGACTTCACACTTTGAATTCAGACACCAAATAATTCATGCTAAAACTTTGGAGCAAAGGTCTTATAAAAATTCAGAGACCCTCACACCCTGAAGTTGACTCACACATACCTCAGACTCAAACATTAGAACACAGACCTCAGTGAACTCAAAACACACCCTGAATATGGACCCCAAGTACTTCAGACTCAAAAAGAGACTTCCAGATACAAACCTTGGGACTCAGACCCTCAAAGAGATCAGAGACCTCAAACCCTGAACAGAGGACCCCCAGATATCTCAGACTCAATTACTGGGACACAAGGCACCAAAGAATTAAGAGACCTCACACCCTGAATATGGACCTGCATACCTCAGACTCAAATATTGGGATGAGACTATCTAAAAGTTCAGACACCTCAAACTCTGAACATAGGCCCCCAAATACTTCAGATGAAACCTTTGGTACAGACTCTCAGAGTTCAGACACTTCACACCTTGAATACAAACCTGAAAATACCTCAGACTCAAACATTAAAACATGACCCACAAAAACTTGAGGGATCTCATACCCTGAATACAGACTCACAAGTACCTCAGATTCAAGCCTTACAACACAGACTTCAAAGACATCAGACTTCAGAGACCTCACACCATGAACAGACTCCCTCAGGCTCAAACACTGGCACATGCTTAAGGAGTTGAGAAACCTCAGGCTCCAAACACAGATCCTCATCACCTCACTTCATACCTTGGGACACAGAGCCTCAGAGAATGCAGAGATATCAAACCCTGAAAATAGACTCCTAAATACCTCTGACTTATACAGAGTTGTGACATAGACCTTAGAGAGTTCAGAGACGTCACACCCTGAACATACACCACAAAATACTTAAGGCTCAAACTTCGGAACAAAGTCTCTCAATGAGCTCAGCAATCTCACACCCTGAACACAGAACACAAATACTTTAGACTCAAACTGTGGAACAGAAACCATCAAAGATTTCAGAACCTCATACCTTAAAAACAAATCCCCAAATACCTCAGACTCAAATCTTGGCACACAGACCCACAAAGAGTTTACAGACCTCACACCCTGAACTCAGACCCCTAATACCTCCAACTCAAACTAGTGACACAGACCCTAAAACTTCAGTCATTACACCTTGGAGACCCCACACTACCTCAGACTCAAAATTTGGAAGTAGACTCAATTATTTCAGAGATCTTACATCCTGAACTCAGAACCCCAAATATCACAGACTCAAACTTTGGTACACAGACCCTCTAAAAACTCAGGGACCACAAACCCTGAACACTGACCCCAATAACCTCATGCTAAAACCTTAAGAAAAAGAAATTAGAAGTTCAGAGACCTCACATACTGAACAATGACCCCCAAATACCTGAGATTGAAAGTTAAGGATGCAGATCCTCAAAGAGTCAAGGACCATATGCCCTGAACACTGATCTCCAAACGTCAGACTCGAAGTAACAAAACCCAGATCCCTAGAGTTCAGAGACCTAACACTTAAAAAAAAAAACCCCAAACACTACAGACTCATATCGTGGGGCACAGAACCCCAGTAGTTCAGAGACCTCTCACTCTGAATACAGATCCCCCATATGTCACACTCAAACATTAAAATATAGACCATCAAAGATTTGAGAAGCCAAACTGCCTGAACACTGTCCCCCAAATACCTCAGACTAAAACCTTGTAACTCATACTCTCAAAGATTTCAGAGACCTCGCACTCTGAGTATGGACCCCCAAATACCTCAGACTCACACACTAGGACACAGTAAAAATCCAGAGACCTGACATCTTGAATACTGACACCCAACCTCCTTGTCTTCAACCTTGGGGCACAGGCCTCAATGCATACAGAGACCACACACCCTGGACACAAATTCCTAAATATCTCAGACTCAAACATAAAACCAAGATTCTCCAAGAGTTCTGATAACTAACAGTCTATAAGCAGACTGCCAAATACTACAAACTCAGCCCCTGGGACACAGACCCTCAATAATTCAGAGGCCATACATCCTGAATATAGATCCCCAAATGCCTCAAACTCAAATATTAAAAGTCAGGCCCTCATAAATTTGAGAGGCCCCATGACCAGAACACTGACACCCCACCAATTTCCTCAGACTCACACCTTGTAAAACAGACTCTCAGTGAATTCAGAGACATCACACCCTAAAACCACAAATACCACCAACCCAAACTTGGGACAGAGACCCTCTGAAAAAAATCTCTGACCTCAAACTTTAAGTAATTCACATTAAAAACTTTGGAACAAAGATTCTAAAAGTTCAGAGACATCTCACCCTGAACATTAGACCCAAATACTTCCAATTAAGGCTTTTGGACACAGAGCTCAATGGGTTCAAGCACAACACACCCTGAACAGGACTCCCAAACACTTCAGACTCAAAAATTGAAACAAAGACCCTCAAATAGGACAGAGAGTCCACTCCTGAACACAGAACCCAAATAACTCACAGTAAAAACTTGGTACAAGGACCCTCTAAAAGTTCGGAGATCTCAGACCCTGACTACAGACCCCCAAATACCTCAGACCCAAATATTGAGGTACAGAAACCTACAAATTCAGACACCTCACACCCTAAAAAATGCCACTAAGTAACCGACTCATAAAACCTTGCTAACCCCTTAAAAGTTCAGAAACCTCACACCTGGACCTCCAAATACAACACTCAAACTTTAAAACACAGACCCTCAAAAGTTTTCAGAGACATCACACCATTAAATATTGACTCTCAAATACCTCAAATTCAAACCTTGATACTCAGACCCTCAGAGAGTGTAGAGATCTCACGTTCTGAACACAAACCTCCAAAAACTTAGACAAAACATTTGGGACACACATCCTCAAAGAGTTCAGAGATTTTATATCCTGAACAGAGATGCTCAAATGCCTCAGACTCAAACCTTGGATCACAAAGTCAAACATTTCAGAGAACTCATACCCTGATCACAGATCCCAAAATACCTCAAACTGAAATCTTGGAATACTGACCAAGTTCAGAGTCTGTATTAATGAGTTCAGAGACCTAGCACTCTGAACACAGACCTCTAAGTACTTCAGAATACAGACCCTGAAAACTTGGAATACAGACCCTTAAAGATCCAGGGTCTCACACCTCGAAGTCAAACCCCAAATACCTCCAACCCAAACTTGGAACACACTCTAAAAATCCAAATACTGCACACCCTAGACACAGATGCTCAAACACCTCAGACTCAACCCGTCAAAAATTCAAGGACCTCACACCCTAAACAGAGGCCTCAAATAACGTACACTAAAACCTTGGAACAAAGGCCCTCTGAAAGTTCAGAGACTTCACAGACTGAACACAGACTGCAAATACCTCCAATTCAAACCTCATCACCAACCCTCTGATAGTTCAGAGACCTCACGCTCTAAAAGAGACCCCCAAGTATGCTATATTCAAACCCCAAGAAATAGACACTCATAGATTTCAGAGACCACACATCCTGAACAAAGATCCCTCATTGCCTCAAACTTAGATCTTAGAACACAGATCATTCAGGTGTTTAAAATCTCAGATCCTGAACTCAGACCCCAAATACATAGACTCAAACCTTGGGACAAACATCTTCAATGATTTCAGAGACCTCACACCATAAACACAGACTGGAAATACTTCAGATTCAAACTTCGGAACCCAAACCCTTAATGAGTTCAGAGACTTCACACCCTGAATACAGAACTCCAAACACCATAGATTCAAACTTGGAGCACAGACCTTCAAAGAGTTTAGACACTTTACACCCTGAACACAGACGTTGAAATACTTAACACTGATACCTTGAAACACAGACCACCAAAGAGTTCAGAGATCTCACTCCTAAGCACAAATCCCCAAACAGCAGACAGACATTAAACATTTTACAATCAATTTAGAGACCTCATATTCTGAAATGAGGACCCTCAAGCTGCTCAGACAACTCACACTTTAGACACAGACCCCCGAACTGCTCAGAGATCTCATACTCTGGAGAAAGATGCCCACACAACTCATAAACAGAGGTCTCCAAATAGCTCCGGGGATTCACTCCATCGAACACAGACACCCAAAGTGTTCAGACACATCACACTCTGGATACAGACTCCCCAAATACCTCAAAGACCTCACAGTCTGAAAATAGATACAGAAACAGCTCAGAGACCTGCAGACAGACATATCCTAGACACATACCCCAAACTGTCTCACAGATCATACACCAAGAATACATACTCCCAAACGGCCAGAGACCTCATACCTTGGGAGTCAGCCAACCAGTTCAGGGCACTCAAAAACAAAGACTCTAACCAGCTAATAGATCTCACACGTTGACATAGACCCCTAAACATCTCATAGAACTCACACTCTGAGTTCAGAAACCACAAATCCTGGATGCAGAACCCACAAAGAGTCCAGAGACCTCCAGTCCTGCATACAGACCACACTAAATAGCTAGGAGACCCCAAACCCAGGATATAGACCCTCAAATAGACAGACAGCTCATATGTGAACACAGACCTGCCAATGGCTCAGATACATTTTGACACAGACTCTCCAGGAATGCAGAGATCTCACATCCTGGCATACAGACCTCCAAAAAGCTCAGAAACATTACAACCAGGGACAAAGACATTCAAGGAACTCAGAGACCTCACACACTGAGAAACAAGCCCCCCAAACTGTTTAGAAACCTCACATGCTAAGAAATCAAAACCACAAAAAGTTATCACCTCACACCTGTTAGAATGGCTATCATCAAAAAGTCAAGAGATAACAAGTGTTGGTGAGGGTGTGGAGAAAAGGGAACCCTTGTGCACTGTTGTTGGGAATGTAAATTGGTGCAGCTACTGTGGAAAACAGTATGGAGGTTTCTCAAAAAATTCAAAATAAAACTACCCTATGATCTGGCAGTCTCACATCTGGGCATTTATCCAAAGGAAATGAAAGCAGGATCTCAAAGAGATATCTGCACCCCCATGTTCAATTACTGAATTATTCACAATAGCCAAAATATGGAAACAGCCTAAGTGTCCATCAGTGGATGAATGGATAAAGAAGATGTCATAGATGGATAGGTGATAGATGATAGATGACAGATAGATAGATAGATGATAGGTAGATCGATAGAATTCAGCCATAAGAGAGAAGGAAACCTCGCCATTTGCAACAACTTGGATGGAACTTCAGGGTATTATGCTAAGTAAAATAAGTCAGAGAAAGACAAGACAAATATTATATGATATCACATATGTGGAATCTAAAAAAAGCCAAACTCAGAGAAACAGAGAGTAGAATGGTGGTTACCAGGGGCGGGGGTGGTGGGGAGAGATTGGTCAAAGGATACAAAATGCCAGTTATAAGATGAACAATTTCTGGAGATCTAATATACACTATAGTGATTATAGTTAATAATACTGTATCATAAACTTGAAAGTTGCTAAGAGAGTAAAGTCTTAAATGTTCTCACCACAAAAAAGAAATGGTAACTATGTGATGGGATGGAAGTGTTAGCCAACACTATGGTGGTAATCATTTTGCAAAATATAAATGTATTAAATCAACATGTTATACACCTTAAACTTACACAATGTTATATGTCAATTATATCTCAATAAATCTGGGGGAAAAAGAAACCTTATACCCTGAAAAAGATCCCCCCAAATCTCAGAGACCTCATCCACTGGAGGAATGATCCCCCAAATAGCCCAGAGACTTCACCTCCTGGAACACAAACTCCCAAAGCGTTCAGAAATGACATACCCAAGACACAGACCCCATAACCGTTTAGACACTGCAGACTCTGAACAGACACCCTTGAGCATGTCAGGGTCCTTACTACAGTCTGGAGAAAAAACTGCTAAGAGCTCAGGGACCTCACGCCCAAGAGAATAACAGTTGTCCACCACCTAGAACAGTGCTTGGTATACAATACGTGTTCATTAGGCATCTGTTGAGTGAACAAACTACCTTGACTCAGCAATTCCACTTCTAAGAATGTGTCATAAAGAAACACTTGCACATGTGCACAGAGCTGTGTGCACAAGCATAGGAGGAACAAACTGTTTTGCTAATTTTTAATATTATGATTGTTGTCCTTATTATGTATTGATGTGTTTTTCTCCCCCTCGGGATAGAGACCTCACTCCCCTTAGGGTAGGCCCTGTCTGTTCACCTCTGTGGCCCTAGTGTGAGGCCACAGCATGAGGATAGGGGCACTCATCACATAGTTCTAGAAAAGAAAGAAGGGAAACATGTATCCTCCTCCCTCCCAGATCCCCATTTCTGTCAGAAATGCCCAGTCCTGTGGCCCCTAAGAGATGGTGCCCCTGAGATGAGGTGGTGGCCCTGTCCCTTCTGTCAGTTTCAGAGACAGAGAGAGGCCGAGGAGGGTGTAGGTCTCCTGGGGAAGATATGTGGGGACACAGTACCTCTCAAGCGGCAGGTGGGAAAGAGGCCTGGGGTACAAGGAGGCCTCCACTCTGCACACTTGTAAAAAGATAGCCAACTGCGAAGCTAGAGGGAAAATTCCACAAAGGACCACTGTCACTACTAACAGCAGTTGCAGTTTCAGGGGGTTTCCCAGACCACCCTCAGTTTCAATCATTTTCTGGAAGGGCTCACAGAGCTCACTGAAAGCTTGTTATACTCATGGTTACAGTTTATTACAGGGAAAGGATACAGATTAAAATTAAAATCAGCTAAGGGAAGAGATGAACAGGGCAGGATCCAGGAGGATATCAAATACAAAGCTTCCGGTTGTCCTCTTTTCATGGAATCAAGACAGCGTTACTCTCCTGGCATTGATGTGTGACAATAGCATGGAATTTTGCCAACCAGGGTACTCACCCAAGCCTTGGTGTCAAGAGCCTCCAATGGGGCCCCATCTTGTAGGCCTAGTTGCCTGCCCACTTGGCTGATCTCAGTTTCCAGCCCTCAGGAGGTCAAGCTGCATGACCCAAAGCCCCCACCCTTCATCATGTTTTTGGTGTGGCTCAGAGTCCCCACTGTACATCACATAGTTATCTTCTGGCTGGACCAAGTCCCCCACAGTAAATCACACTATTGGTGTGGCTCAAAGCCCCCACTCTAAATCACATAGTTACTATCTGTCCGGACTAAGACTCCCAATCGAACAAAGACATTCCTATCACACATGACATTCCAAGGCCTAGATATTATCTTCCAGAAGCCAAGGGCAAAGGCCAGACCTCTCTTGGGGTGAGGTTAAATTCTTTACTATACAACATCATACACTGTGATAATAATACACACATGGGAGGGGGCATCGTGGAGAGTTGTTAATAATGGAGAATCACTAATATCAGCTCATATTCATGAAGAATTTCCTACATACCAGAAACTGATCCAAACGCTTTACAACCTCTTAAATCCACAAACAACCCAATGATGGTGGATCTGTTAATATTTTGTTTTGAAGATGAGGAATACTGAGGTATAGAGAAGTTCGTTACATCTTCCAGGCTCTACAGCTAGTCTGTGGGGGAAGCAGTATTCATATACTTTGTGACCCTGGGTGTTCTGCCCCTAAACAACCTCTATTCTGCCTAGAATAATAGTACCAAATGTCAGTCAATGGTGCCCACATGCCCATACTTTACATAGGATACCTCTAATATCTATGCTCTCATGAATAATAGCAATCTCATGGTAGAAACAGCTGTTTAACCTCTTCATGGACAGAACCTGGAGAGATTCCCTCACTCTCCTCCTTGTAGGACACCTCCACCACCATCAGAGAACAGCCAAGCCCTTTTAGCACAGCATTCAAGATCTGACTCAAGCCAGGCCTAGTTTTCTAGTTATTCCAATCACACTTCTCCTATATTCATTCATTCACTCAGCAACCTAATATTTATTGAGGGTCTTCTATATGCCAAGCACTGTGCTACGACCTGGGAAGACAGCTATAAATAAAACAAAGTTCCTGCTTCTACAGGGTTTATATGCTGGAACAGGGGTCAGCCAATTTTTTTCTGTAAAGGGCCAGATAGCAAATAGTTTAAGCTAAGAGTATCATATGGTCTCTGTCACAACTGCTCAACTCTGCTGTTGTACTGGGAAAGCAGCCACAGACAATATGCAAAGGGACAAGTGTGGCTGTATTCCAATAAAACTTTATCTACAAAGACAGACAGTGGGCCAGTTTTGGCCAATGGCTATAGTCTGCCAACCTCTCTTTTAGAGACAGTTATTGAACCAGTATATAATAAATATATACCAGGTGGTGATGAGTGTTATGGAGAGAAATTAAATAGGGTGAGCAGGCAGAGACCGACTGTGGTGTGCAACTATTTTCCAAAGGAAGTGTCTGAGAAGGCCTCACCAGGAAGGAAGTATGAAGCAGAGAAACTTGAAGGAGGTTAGGGACTCAGCCATGGGGCTCTCTGGAGGCAGAGTGTCCCAGGCAGGGGAAGCATCCAGGATAAAAACCCTGAGGTCAGAGTGTGACTCTCTTTAGTATCACTTCCCTCTTGTCTCGGCTCAAATGAACTATCAGTGAGGCCTTCCCTGCCCACATTAAGTACATCCCTCCACCCCACAGTATGCCTTTTCCCCTGACCTGGCCTAATCTTTCTATGTAGCACTTGCTACCCTCTGATGTGCTATATACATACTGACCTACTCTATGAAATTTGGGACCCTGTTGGTTTTGTTCTCTGTGGTATCCCCATCACCTAGAACAGTACTTGGGCACATAGAAGGTGCTCAGAAAATTCTTGTGGAAAGTGGCCAGGAGCCAGGCACTTGGCACATGTCACTAAGATGCATAGATACCCTCAAAGATGGGCATTTTACTGAGACTCAGAGAGGACATGTGACTTGCCCAAGGTCATACAACCAGGACTTGAGAGCTCCAGGCTTTGAAATGAGGGCTTCCCGGCTCCAAACCCCACAAGTCCTGGATTATTTGGGGTGCCAGTGAGGCTTGAGGTGAGGTGGACCCCAACATCTCAGGACAAGATGGGCAGATCGTGTCTATCCTCTGAGAGATGGGGACCCATTCTATGGCTGATTTCAAGGGACACAAGAAATTTCCAGCAATTAGATCTCCACAGATCAGTTTGGGGGGATGTGACCCTCTGGACTGTGGGTGTGACCCTCAATCCCAGGGGATAGTCTGAAGGAAGTAGTCACCTACTACTTCCATGTAGTCATCTACATGGTCTAGGCAGCAAGATGTGGATGAGTTTACAAAAAGTCACATCACACCCACCTCTCATGGTCTTTTCAGACAGTGAACAGACTGGCTTGTTGAGGAAGGGAACTCATATCTAAAATGTAGTCTTTTATGAAGTTTCTCAGAATAGCCTCTTGGAGAGACAGATGAATTCTAGGTGAGGTGAAATTAGTGGATTTGTACCCATCATGTGGCTTCTGTAGAAGCCCTTACTCTCTCTCCTCCGTAAGGGTAATGGTACTAATAATACTGATAGTAATAGTATAGATACATTATAATAGCTGATGGTTACTGAACATTTCCTCTGTGCCAGATCCTATTTAAGGTCTTTATACTTTCCATGTAGTAACATTCAATTTCTTCCTACCAGGACCCTTACATCTTGTAGCCTTACAAGGCTACATTTAAGAGGTGCCTTCTTCATGAAATCTGCCCTGATCATTGAGCTTGAAAGGGACCTCTTCTTCCTTTGAAAGTTTATGACATTCTCTGTACACCCCTTGGAACTTCTGGATACTTCTTAGTTATTTGTGGCATGCTTCAAAATTATAAAAAAATTTTTTCCAAGACCTTGTCTCATACATTATTTTCCTTCACCAAACTCACTTGGTGCCTGGAATATCTGACAGTGTCTAGGGTTAAAGACCCTCAGAACATTTGGCCCATCCTCATGTTTCAATTCCCTTTATCTGTCAAATGAAGAGAATAATAGTATCATCCCAGTAGGGTTGTTGTGAAGAATAAATGAGATAATGTATATAAAATGCTTCAGATAGTACTTGGTATATAATTAACA
This sequence comes from Mesoplodon mirus, assembly GCF_964341445.2. Taxonomy (NCBI): domain Eukaryota; kingdom Metazoa; phylum Chordata; class Mammalia; order Artiodactyla; family Ziphiidae; genus Mesoplodon; species Mesoplodon mirus. The sequence continues at coordinate 45,356,232 of NC_138981.1, read as the reverse complement.
CTCAATATTATCTATTTGTTTATTATTGATCATATATTCAGAATGATGAATAAATGGAAATAATAATATACAGCAATAGACACGAAAGCTTGAGCGCCTACTATGCACCAGAAGTTTTAAATAGAGTTTTTAATGGAACTCTCCCCATGATATTTCAAGTCAGGTGTGATTATCACTATGTTTCAGTTACGGTTCAGCAAAGCTACATTCACCTAGTAAATGGTGTATTACTCTACAGCCTTTGTTTTCCACATTCACACACTGGATAATTTATGCCTTGGCCTGTCCTCAGAGAGGCCAGGACCTTTATCAACGGATACCTAGGGACACCCCAGCCCCACCCCACCCTGTCCCATGTGTTAGAAGGAAGGCACTACTTTCCAGAGGTCCAGCCAGGTTAAATCCGAACACCCTGCACCACCCAGTTTACATTTAAGAATTCTCTGGGGCACTTGTTTAAAACATAGATTCCTGGCATCATCCTAAGTTCTCAGGAGGAACTTAGGAATCAGCTTTTGTAATAAACATCCTAGGTGATTTAATACAAACTGACTTCAAACCATGCTTGACGAAACAATGCAATGGGTGATTGGGTTATATTTAGGTAATTATCTGCCAGAGCTGTATACTCTGCAAGACTTCCCGAACATGAAGCCCAGATTCTGATTCAGTAGATTTGATGTGGGGCTTGAGAACTTGCATCGCTAACAAGCTAAGATGATACTCTGAGGAGCTTGAATAAAGCACTGTGCTCAAGAATCCTGGGTCAGGATTTGGAGGCTGTGCTAGAGTTCAGCTGGAAAGACTGCTATAATAGACTTGTCATGTCCTCCAAGGGAGTAACCATGGAGGCTGCTGGCAGGAATGCCAGGGGTTTCCTATTGTGCCTCCTGGAAATGCTCCATCTTACTCAGGACATGTGAATCAATCATAATGCACAGTGCCACCTTTCCTCTGTAAAGATGAAACAGCTGAACCCCTTTCCATCATCAGCAGAGACTGCATTCTAACTTATCAATAGACTAATGGAGATTGCTTGCCTCATATAACTACATCCACTCCTTTTAGCCAATAGCAACGAGTACTAGAAGCAATTGGTAAAGTTTGGAAGTACCACAATGGCTGAAGGATAGTGAAATTGCATGTGACTTGGATTAGGAACCAGGTGTGCCTAAGAGTTAGGGCTGAATCTTTGAAACCATGTGGAGAATTGGACTGGCAGGAGGGAAGAGGTAGTGTGGAAAAGGAAACAGGTTTCACAAAGTGAAGCAAAACTTCTTTATTTTCATCATTTTGTCCAGGACAACTTTTCTCTGAAAAAAAGAAAAACTGTTATACAAGTAATACATATTTATTGTTAGAAGGAGAAGAGGAATAAGAAGATCCAGATCAATAAAAGAAGTTCATCCATAATTCCACCATGTATACTCAATATTTCAGAATGAAATCCTGTGAGTACATCGTCATTGCATCTCCATTTCCTTAGAAGTGACACTTCCAAGTTAAAGGGCTATGTACTCCACGTAATAACTGTTTGTACTTGGTTAACTGTCTGTGTCCTTAGCCCACTTTTCTATACTTTTTCTTCTCTGTTAGTAAAGATGCTTTCTATATTCACTATCTTTGAAAATATGTTCATTGTTAACTCATCTGGGATTTATTCTTCTCTCATCCACATTTATTGAACAATGAAAAGTCCCACTTTAAAAAATCACATTATTGAATCCTCATAACCCTGTGAGGCAGGTACTTTCATTAGCTCAACCCTGAAGATGAGAAAATGGAGGCATAGAAAGAGTGAACAGTTTGGTGAGGAGTGGTGCCAGATTTTATTTTAGAAGCTATCAATAAACTTATTCCTATTAAATAAATGTCAAGCAGATCACTTTACTTTATCCCTCAAACATCATTGATTCCCATAAAGGAGCTGGAGCGTTCTGACTCTAGAGACCCTACTTCCCTAGGGAGAGCAAAGCCAGCAGCCTTATACTAAATGGCTCTTTCTCTCTGACAAAACATTTAAAATATATCATTTATCCCCCCCCAAAAAAAGAGTAATAAGGAGGAAACAGTAGCTTCCTCCTTGGTAGTTTTTTTTTTCAAATAAAAACTTGTAAATCATGATATTGAATGCTACATTATTAAAAACAAAACAAATGCATCTATGAGAACAGAAGAGGTACAGGTGAAATCTTTTAGAGTCTGCCAAGAAGACCTTCCTGATTCATTCCATAGTGTTCTTATCCTATTACCCTTTCTTTCTGGGGATATATTTTTCTATTATCTAAAACTTTTCTCAGCCCTACTGCCCTAGTCTGAAACCTTCAGTGATTCTCCTTGGCAATAAGGTAAGGTCCAAACATTTTCAGTTCTCCTTCAAGGCCATTCACAATGTAGTCCCAACCTGCCTTTCAATCGGATTCTCCACCCCTCTTCAGGAACAGGGTTATGCATGATGTTACTTTTTCTAAGACACATCTTTTTCTACACTTCTGTGTTTAATGCAATAAAGAGATCAAAGGGATTTTAGAACCAAGGCTTTAAGACTTATCTAGTCCAACCCTGACATTTTAAAGAAGAGACTGATGCCAGACAGTATAACTTGCTCCAGGTCATATAGCATATTAGAGGTTACAGGCAAGCAGAACTTTGGTTTTTCAACTCCTCTTGGAGCTGCTGCCTCCTAAACACATAATCTGTGCTAGGCAAATACTTGCCCATAGCTAGCAAGAGTCTGTGTGGGTGGGGCTTGACCTCCCCCCACTCCCGTTTCCACATCAACCAGAGCAGCAGCTGGGGGTTCATAGGGCAAAAAATAAAGGTTAAAAACCTTTGGTCTAACATCCGGATTTCCAGCTGGGAAGCATAGGGAAGTGTAGGAAGGAAGCACTCCCACTATCTTAAAGACCTAGTCAGACAATGGCAACCATCACTTCTGCTCACATTCCATTGGCAAGGAGTTAGCCATATGGCTCCATTTAACTACAGGAGGAGTAGTACATGTAGTCCCTAGCTAGGTAGCCACATGCCCAGCTATACTAGACTATGGAAAAGGGGAGAACAAATTTAGGTGGAAAATAACAATATCCACCACACCACCATAAAGACAATCGAAAGGCAGAAGGAAAACAGAAAACCTTCATGCAGCAAATATGGAAAAAGGTTGTCATCATTATGACATAAGTCTATAGAGGAAACAAAAAAGAACCAATGCACCAATAAAAAGTGGGCAAAAGACATAAACAATATAAATGTCCTATAAACATGAAAATTAGCGTTGGTTGTAACATAGGAAATTTAAAGGGAGGGCTTCCCTGGTGGCGCAGTGGTTGAGAGTCCGCCTGCTGATGCAGGGGACGCGGGTTCGTGCCCCGGTCCGGGAAGATCCCACATGCCGCAGAGCGGCTGGGCCCGTGAGCTGTGGCCGCTGAGCCTATGTGTCCGGAGCCTGTGCTCCGCAACGGGAGAGGCCACAACAGTGAGAGGTCTGCGTACCGCAAAAAAAAAAAAAAAAAAAAAAAAATTAAATGGAAACAATTAAATGTCCTTGTTTATCAATCTAAAAAAAAAAACCCTTTGGTCTAGGTTTAGGGCAAGGAACTCAGGTAGCAGGATAATTACACATCTCTCAGTCTCCTGTTGTTCATTACCTTGGAGGACACCCACCTCACACACATACACACACACACACACACACCAATTTACACTCCACTCGTTTTACAGATATGGAGTATAACTTGGTTGGAGTAGGAGATGGGGAGGGGACCATATCTTGTTTTTAGTCACTTTGTCGGCACTTCAACTTCCAGATGGGTTTGTTCATTTTTAGAGCAGTCATCTTAGGATCTCAATGGTGTTACCAGTACTGAAGCCATTTCTGGAACACTTGTTTTTGAAACTGCCTTCGAATCCCAAAGCATAAGTATCCCAAATATTTACAACCGTGGCAAAAGGGTGTTTTTGACTATGAACTTTCATTATGGGAACTCTTCGGATGATGTTTAGATTCACATCTGGTCCATAGGGTAGGGAATCCAAAGATCAAATACCACTGATCCTTGAACAGGCTATGGCTGGAAAGGGCAGGGCTGATTTCTTTGTGTATTTCTGAAAACCAGCTCTGAAAAAGGAACACAAGGAAGGCTTCATGGTCTGGCTACAGCTTCTGAAAAATAAATACAGCCTCTTAACCAGACCAACTTGAAGGGCCAGCACTTAGTGAGTGGAAATGAGAAACATCTACACATAGGGCAAAGAACAAGTCATTTGAAGCCCAAGAAATTCGAGTTAGGATCGCATCACCACTGCTATCTGTGGGACCTGGATAGTAGCTCCACACATATGCAACTCAGTTTCCTCACCTGTAAATTGTGTTCAGTAATTCTCACCTTGTGCGATTTTTAGGGAAAATGGACATATCATGTGTAGAGCATCCAGCTCAGCTCTTGGTCATAGCATATACACTAAATAAGTGGTGTATATTATCATTACTATTAGGGTTTTCTCTAAAGCTACCTATAGTTTGCAGTTATATTTTTATCGAGCTTGTGTTCTCCATGAAAACAAAGGTTTCTGGCAAACATTTGAGATGCAAAAAAGTAAAGTGGATTTCTGGACAATTCCAGATATATGCCCAGGAGTGGGATTGCTGGATCATATGGCAACTCTATTTTTAGTTTTTTTGGGAACATCTATACCATTTTCCATAGTGGCTGCACCAATTTACATTCCCAACAGCAGTGTAGGAGGGTTCCCTTTTCTGGAGACCCTGATTTTAATCAGCAAAGTCTACAGCCCGAGCTGTTTTAGAGAGGGTTTGTTCTCCCAAGTCACAGAGGTTTCAGGACCACACACACCCGGCCCAGAAGTGGGACACCTGGTGTCAGAGGCACCAAGATTTTACAGAAGAGCTAAATGATCTAGGATTAGGTGCACCACTCTCCCTCTTTTGGGTTTTGGCTGGCCCAAAACACTCAGAGATACATTTACCCCCAAAATTCTCTCTCACTTGCTCCATACAGCAGCTTTCCTTTCCTACCTGATTCCTAGTCTCACCAGTGGACCACAGTGCTTTGGCACTGCCTCCGGGAGGCTCAGAATAAATGTTACACTCGCCTGGCAATGACTCCCACTGCACATCTCAGGCAGATTAAACATCTATAAACACTACTCCCCTCGTGTGCCCCAAATCCTCCAACCTTTTCTGCCTAGCTTTTGGGGCCTTCCACAGTCTGTTTTTTTAATCTCTCCAAATCCTATAAATTGTTAAAATCCAGCTCAGTTTTAAAGATCCTCCCCTTTAAGGCCTTTTCAAGCTTTTACTGCAGTTGTCTATTAATTCTTATGACATCAACACCATAACTATCCTGCCTTGTTCACTGTCACTTTAAATGGAGTAGTAATCATTCCCATGCTGGATCTTTAAGTTTTTTAGGGATAGAAACCATGTTCTATAAACTTATATGCCCTTACACCAACCAGTACAGAACTGAGCACCTAGATAATGGGCAATAGAGATTTTATTGATTGAGTAATTGGTTGTTTTACCCTCTCTGGTCTCAGTGATCTCATGTGTGAAATGGCAGGACTGTGAACAGCATCTTCTAGCATTGATGCTCAGTAGAGCTATGAAAAAAATCCCCAAACTTTTTTCAGGAAAAGATAATAAATCTTAGCCAGTGGCATCAGTTGGAAGGATCATGTTCTAAGCGTCAACGTTGATGATTTCATAATACTTCTCATCTTCCTTGAAACTCCAAAAACACTGAGTTACTATTTCTCCCTCCACCAAGAGTAGGACATATCAGAACCTCTGAGATGAAATATCACATCACCCAATTAAGGAGGCAACTTCAGGAAGCTTCCCCAAAATGTAGTACACACATTACAAGTTTAATAGTTTGCTGACGGGGCATCACTGTTTTTCACACAATAAGTAATGTGATGAATTCCAGATGCAGGAGGAACTGCCTCTGCTCAAATCTTTTCAAAAGGAGCACTATACTGCCTCCGTGTAGTCTCAATGTAGGAGATTGGAATTCCTTCCTAGAGTTTGAGGACACTTGTGAAAAAAAATGAAAAATTTAAAAGGCACCTTTCTTCTGCAGTGCTCCATGCCTCCATGATTGGGTTGGACACAGAGCAAGTGCTTAGAAAATCTTGGCCCCACTAAGGGTAGAAAGAAGAGGACTGGAGATGGACAGAGAGCATTGAGGAAAGGTGCAAGATGCCAGAGAAATGTAATTTCCCTTTCTTAAGTTTAGCCCCCAAAAGGCCCCCTCCAACTTCAATTTATTTCTAACTGATCATGAGACATTTCTATTTTATTCTAATCATGAGAAAACATCAGACAAAACCAAATTGGGGGACATTCTACAAGATAGGTGACCACTACTCTTCAAAAATGTCAAGGTCATGAAAGACAAAGTCTGAGGAACTGTCACAGATAGGAGGTGACTAAGGAGACGTGACATTACTAAGGCAACAAATGCAATGTGGAATCCCAGATTGGATCCTGGGACAGAAAAAGTATTTCAGTGGAAAAACTGATGAACTCAGAAGAAATTTTGTAGTTTGGTTAATAGTATTGTATCATGGTTAATGCCTTACTGTTTTTGACATTTTAAAAACCTTTATATGATTATAAATTTAAATTAAAAATGCTCTTAATAGTTGATGCAGAGATAAAGATTTTGAGGAGAGGAACCTTAATTCTTTGTTATTTTTTTTTAATTTAAGTATAGTTAATTTACAATGTTGTGTTAGTTTCTGGTGTACAGGAAAGTGATTCAGTTACATATATACATATATATATTATATATATATATATACTTTTAATTATATATATTCTTTTTCATATTCTTTTCCATTATAGTTTGTTACAAGATATTGAATATGGTTCCCTGTGCTATACAGTAGGTCCTGTTGTTAATCTATCTTATATATAGTAGTGTGTATATGTTAATCCCAAACTCCTAATTTATCCCTCCCCCGCACCTTTCCCCTTTGGTAACCATAAGTTTGTTTTCTATTTCTGTGAGCTTGTTTATGTTTTGTAAATAACTTCATTTTATCACATTTTAGATTCCACATATAAGTGATATCATATGATATTTGTCTTTCTCTTTCTGACTTACTTCACTTAGTATGTTCATCTCTGGGTCCATCCATGTTGCTGCAAATGGCATCATTTCATTCTTTTTTATGTTACTGCCTTACTTTTTTTTAAAATAAATTTATTTATTTATTTATTTATTTATTTATTTATTTATTTATTTTGGTTGCGTTGGGTCTTCATTGCTGCACGCGGGCTTTCTTTAGTTGCGTCAAGCGGGGGCTACTCTTCTTTGGGTGCGCAGTCTTCTCACTGCAGTGGCCTCTCTTGTTGTGGAGCATGGGCTCTAGGTGTGCGGGCGTCAGTAGTTGTGGCACACGGGCTTAGTTGCACTGAAGCCTGTGGGATCTTCCTGGACCAGGGCTCGAACCCCTGTCCCCTGTGTTGGCAGGCAGATTCTTAACCACTGCACCACCAGAGAAGCCCTACTGCCTTACTTTTGATAAATATTCTATGGTTATATAAGATGTTAACATAAGGGGAAGCTAGGGAAAGGACATTAAGAAATTCTACTATTTTCACAACCTTTTTGTAAGTCTAAAACTATCTCAAGGTAAAAAGTTAAAAGGGGGAGCCTGAGACACACTGTCCCCAACGTCAAAAAGACAAAGGTTTCCCTTCAGACACCCTCTTTCCTGCCACTTTCTCACTTCCTCTGTGAACCCAACAGTGACTCTTAAAGGCCTTTAGCTGCAGTAACAGCAAGTCAGTTCAGCAATCTGAAGAAATGAGCTGTTTGGACCCGCATTTTCCAAATCATTGAAACAAACTTTTTTGGAAGGCACTATTTCTAGAAAAGCAGTATCCATTTCTGTGTGTTCTTATACAGAGCATGGAAAACACCACTTAATTCTTCATTGTCCACACACGTTAGTATAAACATCTGCTTTTGTACAGTATATAAATAAAAGAGCTCTTGGGGCTGGTCCATGGGGAGAGCTAATTGTACTGTTGGGTATTTTGGTTCTGCTCTGTGGACCTGCACTTTCTCCTCCCCACCGTAAGGCTGCCCCAGTGGTCCTTTAGAGGGAGAGGGGTGGCTTTGAGGTGGCAGCTTGGGGAGTCTGATACCCCAAGGCATCCTTGCAAATCACTAGAGCACAAGTCATGTCCACCACTCTCCAAGTTTTCTGAGATGATGTTGTCATTGTCATTGTCATTGCCATCATTATCATCAGTGTTCTGGGAAGTGACAAGGGCCCACCCTGCAGAGGGCATGTTTTCACAAAAGAGAGCCAGTGAAGTGGCAGCATGAAGGGCCAAAAGAGTCTACAATGCAACCACCATCTGATATATTTGTGTGTCACTGAAGTTCAGGGATCACTGGGGCTAAGGCTTCACTGGGTATAGCAGCCAGAGCACCATGACCCTTGTGGGCTGTCCCGTTGGCACGCACAGATACCGTACACACTCCAGCTCTGTGCCAGACCTCTTTCTTAGACTTGGGAAATGTATTTGTCTCTAAAAAAAAAAGGGCTGAATACTTAGTCTTAGGGTCGCTTCCATCTCTAACATTCTTGGAGTCTGCTCTTTGAGATAAATTTTTCTCTTTTATGTGGAATCCTCCAAAGCCATCAAAGAATCATTATCACCACTGCACAGTGCAAATCTCAGCTTTATCAACCAGTCCTCTCTCTTTAAAGTGCATTACCCCAGATCCCTCCAGGTCACACCCTAAAGAGCTTCACGTTGGGAGAAAATGTCAGTATAGATCAACAGCATAAATGGCTCTCTGTGCACCAAACCATTGGGCAAACCTCCTCTGGTGGCATATATGAGCTGTCAGCCTTGGGTGCCCATCCACACAAGGGGAGCTAGTGCCCATTCAATGAAACTCAGAAGCAGATGTGCCCAAGCTGCAGACTTTGGGGAATGCTTGAAGAGATTCCATCAATTTTTTTCCTTCCCTCTGTAGAAGTCTTAACTTGCTTCATCATGATTCCATGCGTAACCCAAAGCCAGATGAAGAAATACAGAAATTCCACCCTAAAAGCTCTTCAACCTACACATCAGCTGGGGCCACAAGGGAGTTCCAGAGAGAAGAGGTCAAGCAGGACCTCAGCAGACAAATTTACTGAGATCTAGAGCACAGGCTCAGGAAGGGGGAGCACCCCTTCCCCCACCCCACTACCAGGCACAAAGTCCAGGAGAACATAGGGCTATACTTCCCACCACCAGCAGGCTAATTTGACTCCTTTGCCCTGGCTTCAAGACCACCACATTACTAGCCCACATTCTTGTGGCCATGAAGCAGAGGGATGGAGTACAAAGGGTATGGGGTTTGGACACAGATAGACCTGGATTTGCATTTTATCTCTGCCACTTATGAGCTGTTGCACTTTATACATGTTACTGAACAGCTCTGTGACTCAGTCTCCTCATTAAAATGAAGATAATAGTTTCTGACACAAGGTTATTGGGAGAATTAGAGATAATGCACACAAAGGTCCCAAATAACAGTGCTTAGGACATGGTAGTCATGGCAACCAATAAATGGTAGCTGTTTTTCTCTATTCCAAGTGAAAGAAACCAGACACAAAAGGACACATATTGTATGATTCCTTTTATATGAAATGTCCAGAATGGAGAAATCTATAGAGACAGAAAGTAGATTAGTGGTTGCCAGGAGGTGGGGGGCAGGGGGGATGGAGAGTGACTGCTAATGCAAACAGGCTTTCTCTTGGAGGCAATGAAAATGTTCTAGGATTATGTATTGGTGATGGTTTTGCAACATAATGGTTAGACTAGAAATCACTAAATTTTACATTTTAAAAGGGTAAGTTTTACAGTATGTGAATTGTATCTTAATTAAAAATTCTTGGGCTTCCCTGGTGGTGCAGTGGTTAAGAATCTGCCTGCCAGTGCAGGGGACATGGGTTCAAGCCCTGGTCCGGGAAGATCCCACATGCCGCAGAGCAACTAAGCCCATGCGCCACAACTACTGAGTCCGTGCTCTAGAACCCACGTGCCACAATTACTGAAGTCCGAGTGCCTAGAGCCCGTGCTCTGCACAAGAGAAGCCACCGCAATGAGAAGCCCATGCACCGCAACAAAGAGTAGCCCCCGCTCGCGGCAACTAGAGAAAGCCTACGTACAGCAATGACCCAACGCAGCCAAAAATAAATAAGTAAATTTTTTTTAAATTCTTAAAAATAAATTCTCTGTTCCTCAGCTTATAAATATGAATAGAAATGAGTTTTTTAACTGGGGATAACAGTAGTACCAACCTCAGAGGGTTATTGTGAAGATTAAATGAGTTAATTTATTAAAATATTTAGACTAATGCTGGCCCACTAAATGTCAGCTATAATAATTACCGTTATTGTCATTATTATGATCATCATTTTTATCACAAGTAGCATAGTCTAGTAGTCAAGATCAGTGAGGTGTAAGTCAAACAGACATGGTTTAAAATTTGGCTTCACAGGAATTCCCTGGCAATCCAGTGGTTAGGACTCCATGCTTTCACTGCCGAGGGCGTGGGTTCAATCCCTGGTTGGGGGAAACTAAGATCCCTCCAGCCACGCAGTGCAGCCAAAAAAAAAATCTGGCTTCACATTTACCAGCATATATTATAATAGTTAATGGTACAGTCATTGGATTCAGACTTTCTTGATCAAAATTCCAACTCCACATATTTATCAGTTGTGTGACTTTAGGCAATTTTCTCAACCTCTTTGTGCCCCTAGTTTCTTCATGTGTAAAATGTGTATAATAATAGTTTGTACCTAATGAGTTGCCATGAGAATTAAATGATGTATCCATTAGAATGTCTTTGGATTTAAGTTTCATAAACCTGTCTCAGTTTGCTTTAAACCAGGTAGATGGGAAAGAAAAAAAAAGGTTAGAAAAGAGAAAACTTAATACAAATCAAGAAAGTAGGGAGAAGACAGGAGAAGTTTATTTTCACCAGCCATTAGTTTGGGGGTTCTTCTCAGAGAGTTCTCTGCCCAAATTTTCCTCCTGGAGTGTTAAGATTGTTATTCCTATGTTTTTAGTGAAACTGCTTCGAAATTTTTGGTAATAGGAACTAAATAAAACAATACTACATATGCCTTATATGCTTGCTAATATCTCTGCTCTCTAGGAGTATAAATCTCATTGAGAAGACTCTGCAAAATATTTTAATAGTGCAACATTTCTGCCCAGTCAATGGTGTCATTCAGAAGAGCATTTTGGATAGCCCAATATGATGCCAGCAGACACTGTAAACAGCAGTTAATGCAGCAGGAAGCTAGAATCCAAAGCCTTGAATTGGAGATTAGATTCCATCGCCAATTGCTTTGGGCCTCTCATAACTTTGCCCGACTTCAAATTCTCCATCACCAAAATGGGAAATGAAAGCAGAATTCACTCTCCAGGTGGCAGCCTAAGTATAGAGGAGCATCTTATCACCATACTTATGATTATAGAATCACAAGATTGGATGGGCCTTTAGTAAAGATGAATTCATTCTCTGGATTAGCGGACAGAGACCCTAAAACAATGAGAGGAAGCCCTTCCCCAGGTCAGACCAGCTGGGTTTCAACAAGGGTTGAACCTACATTCCAGCCTTGTGTTCTACCATGATGTGACACAGACTGATGAGTTTGTGTCTTTTCCCCTCCTTCTGTCCATCATGGCAACTGATCTATCATCTATCTATCTATCTATCATTATAACGTATGTAAACTTTATATATAAGTATATATATACACATGCTGAGTGAAGGGATCACCTGCACCAATTCTGTGTCCCCATGATAAATTCACAAATATTTGTAGAGCCTTTAATGTAAAGGTTGGTACTTGTCTCAAAATGGAAGGTCAAGATTCTCACAGCTTTCTTTTCAGCCTAATTTGGCAAGGATCAGGTTAGCGAAACAGGGTAAAAGTGAGATGGGGACATGAATATTCATTGACTTCTAACTTTTCTAAGTGAGAAGATCAAGGGCTTCTACCAAACCTGGGGATTGTTTCCCTTAAGATGCCAGAAGGAGGATGCGCTAGTCCAGGATCCAGTAAACACTGACCCACATGCCATTTTGAAAAGCCCACGAGATCTACACAATCAGAGTAAGAGAGGAGCATTTCTTTGCATTCCCTTTGGCCTGATTCCCATTCAGCCACCAGGGAGATGACAATCAGTGAGCTCACAGCATTGGGTGTGATGGCTTCCACAGAAGTCTTTGCTGCTATAATTTTTATATCTCATGTTACCTCATTAAGACAGGTCTAGTAGGGAATTTAAATTAGCCCAGCTTGGGACTTCCCTGGCGGTCCAGTGGTTAAGACTCCATGCTTCCACTGCAGGGAGCACGGGTTTGATCCCTGGTTGGGGAACTAAGATCCCACATACCAATAAAAAATAAATAAATCAGCCCAGCTTTCCTCTCTATCACACATTCAATTCAAAAGTTTAACGAATATTTCATAAAGGTTTTCTTTTTTTAAAAAAATATGACTGTCTTTTTTTAATATATAAATTTATTTATTTATTTTTGGCTGTGTTGGGTCTTCATTGTTGTGCGCAGGCTTTCTCTAGTTGTGGCGAGCAGGGGCTACTCTTCGTTGCAGTGCGTGGGCTTCTCACTGCAGTGGCTTCTCTTGTTGTAGAACACAGGCTCTAGGCACGCAGGCTTCAGTAGTTGTGGCACACGGGCTCAGTAGTTGTGGCGCATGGGTTTAGTTGTTCCGCAGAATGTGGGATCTTCCCAGACCAGGGATCGAACCCGTGTCCCCTGCATTGGCAGGTGGATTCTCAACTACTGCACCACCAGGGAAGCCCAAGGTTTTCTAATTCTTAGTGACATGGTGAATAGCCTTTGACCTCTAAATCAAATGACAGGAAAAAAAATTCTTCAGGCAGAAGAAATCGATTCTATTTCTGTTCCTAGATTGGTTATTACACAGTCACCTGGAGTCATGATATCAGAAGCTTTGCTGGCCAGAACAAAGTGCCAGTAATTTCTTGCATGATCAAGAGAAAATACAGCATCTCATTCCCTGTTTTTCCCCCAGGGGATTGTAACTGCAACCCCACAGTCCTACTAGCTCTAATTTCTCCCTTCCTTCCTTCCTTCATTCCTTCTTTCCATCCTCCTTTCTTTCCTTCCTTCCCTCCTTCCTAACCTAGTTCTGTCCATCTAATAACAATATACTAGTAATCCATTAGAAGAGAGAGAGAGATTACCAGATTAAAGCATTCATCAAATGATGTTTCAAAGCAACCTAGAGCTTTTAGTCTGCCTTGCCCTTCCTCACATCTCCAAAGGGCCAAGAATAGGCCCTTCCTATCCCCCCAGCATATTGTGGAACTAGATCTTTTATTTTTCTGGGAGACTATTCCACTGCTTGTAGTTTTCACTCTGCTATGGACTGAACTGTGTCCCCCCTTCCAAATTCAGATGTTGAAGCCCTAATCTCCAATGTGACTGTATTTGAAGATAGGGACTACAAGAAGGTATTTAAGGTTAAATAAGGTCATAATGGCAGGGTCCTGATCCGATGGGTTAGTGCCCTTATAAGAAGAGGCACCAGAGAGCTCACCTTCCCTGTCTCTGTGCACTCACAAAGAAGAAGCCATGTGAACACACATCAAAAATGTGGCAGTATACAAGCCACATAAAGGAGCTCTTATCAGAAACCAAACCTGCTGACACTTTGATCTTGGACTTCCCAGCCTCCAGAACTGTAAGAAAAGTAATTTCTATTGTTTGAACCATCCAGTCTCTGGTATTTTGTTATAGCAGCCTTTCTCTCCCATCAGCCCCTGCTGCCAGGGGCTCCCTAGCGTTCCCAGAACTGCAAGCTCGTGTGTACTGTCTGTGTGCGTGGGAATGGCTGCCTCCTGCCCTGGCCCCTTGCCCTCCTCTGCCCTCCTCTGCCCTCCTCCCACCTGCACTTCTGCTCTCCTTGCCCTCCCTGCCTAAAATGACCACCATGAAGTCTGATAAGATGCACCTCAACTCCTTTCTGCCCATTTCCTTCTTAGTGGTGCCCTCTACTGCCCTGCAGATTCCTCTTTCGGTATTTACAGCCCTGAGTCAGAGGCACATTCCCAACTCTCCTTAGCAGTTTCCCTGAGCTCTACACACTGTATTCTTTTAACTTCACCTCACTCTTCCAATCCTTTTTCTGGCTCTTGTCCATAATTTGTCTAATTTGAACAAATAAATTACATGTATGGATGAAAAATGTCAAGTCTTTAAACCATCTTGCATCAGCAACTATAAGGTATAAGTACTCAAGCACTCACTGTACCCTCCAGTATAAGCACGTGTGTGCACATGCACACATGCACACTGGATTGTCACATATTTCATGGACAAGGTTAAAATGCTAAAGGCGTTCAGGTTTCTTTAATTCTACCCAAGTAGAAATTCAAAGAGAATCCTGAGTTCCACCTCTCCAATCTTGTCCAAATATTTCCCTTCAATGAGATTTTAGAAACTCATCCAGGGATTGGTTAACGATGGCAAAATGCATAACAGATCTACTTCCTGCTTATTACCGAGCATGACTTTGCTCCATTAAAAAGCATCAGATAGGAGCTTGAGTGGGCTGAGTAACACTCAGAGTCCTTTGTGAGAAAACCAGCTGGCTGTTCTGCTCTTGTTCCCAGCATTTAGACAGAGGTCCCACTGGTAAGCTCCTCTGAGAGGGATGGACTGAATCCAGAGTTATCTAAATGTCAGATGGGATCATTTTGGAAAATAGGCCCTTTAGCTCAGCTGAGGAGAGGATGTTGAATTCACCATCAAAACGTGCACACATTCCTTTCCCTTCAAAGGAGACCTCAGAGCTGAGGTACCAAAGTGGCCTCCAGCAAACAGGAGAATGCAAACAACCCCTACCTCTGTGTTATTGCCTTTGGTATGTAGACAATGAGCTGCTGTGACCCTGACAGCAGCCCAGGTCTCTCCTTGTTGATTTTGGCTGAGGGCCTCATAGGGATGAATCACTGCTACTTGGGCCCACTGTACATTTTAGCACTTTTAGATGCTATGTATTTCAAATGAATTTACTCTAGTGGCGAGGGGTGGGGTAAGCAACTGTCTATAGGACAGAGATTGTGAAGAGGTGGCCACCTCAGCTTCCCTCTGGCACACACACACAACCCAGAACCCTGCAGGCAGAGATACAGAGCTGTCCATGTGAGCCAGCAGGGCTTTGTTCTTATTTATCTTGCCCTCAAAATATGTACACTTAGTATTGCAACTTTTCCTTCCCGTTTGCATCTGTGAGTCCTGGGGAAAAATCATATCTCTCTCTATTTATCATCTATCTATGAAAGCTGGTAATGGCTTTCTTCTTCCATTTCAATTGATAGATACAATGCATTAAAAGGAAATTAATGTTGATCCTATTTCATCCAAAGCAATTTCAAGAAATCTTTGGGTCAAAGAAAAATGTTGTCAGCTACTGCTTAGCAGCGTGGTAACTGACAATTTGTGTTCCTGGTGAGATGTAATTACCACACCTGCCATAGTGATTCAGGCCAGATCTTTCTGGGAGAACATTTATAGAGCCATGTGTTTATCCTGCCTCCACGTGAAGAGGTCTATAGATGCCTCCCATATAACGCATCACAGTCGGTAACTCCATCATATGCAATCTGGGCATGGCATGGGACCATCCATGTGCAGATGCCAGCTCTGCCTGGAGCTGGGGAGACAGACCAGATGGCTGCTGGGAGGCTTCTTGCCTCTCCTTATGCTCTAGACACACCCAGTTCGGAATGCACTAGCAAATACACATGCTAGTTTCTCTGTACATATTGATTGTCCTTCCTTCAGGCAGTGTATTATCTTCCTGTGGCTGCTATAACAAATTAACAAATTGTTGTTTGGCGACACAAAAAACAACAGAAATTTATTATCTCACAGTTCTGGAGGCCAGAAATTTGAAATCAAGGTGTCATCAGGACCATGCTCCCTCTGAAGGCTCTAGGGGAGAACTGTTCCTTTCCTCTTCCAGCTTCGGGTGATCCCAGACATTCCTTGGCTTGTAGCAACATAACTCCAGTCTCTGCCTCTATGTTCACAAGGCTTTCTCCTCTGTGTCTCAAATCTCCCTTTCCTTTTTCTTTTATAAGAGACATCAGTCATTGGATTTAGGGTGGACCTAAGATGATCACAACTTAATTACTTCTGCAAAGACCCTGTGTTCATATACATTCACATTCACAAGTACTAAGGATTAAGACTTGGACATATTTTGGGGAACACAATTCAACCCACTACAGGCAGCATATTTAAGATTCCATGTGGCGCACTGACTCATTACAAATTGCAGCCCTCCCAAGATCACTTTCTTTTTCTTTCTTTACGCCTCAGGAACTAAGACTGAAGACAGGAACTTCAGTGGGAACATGGGCCATACTCAGAGGTTTCAACAAAGCAGGGAGGAAAGGGAATTTACAAGGCCCTGCAATCTGGGCAGGCTGGAAACTCCACACTTGCTTCCATTGAATCCTATAAAATTGAGATCCCTGTGGCCAGACTGCAGACAAGAATACTGAGGCTCAAAATAACCCACCCAAGTTCTGCCAGCAATCTGAGGGCAGGTCTGGGTCAGAGACTGGGTCTGTTGACCACATGACCTCCTGCACTGTGGGTGTTGCACACACTGAGTGGTACAGCCTCAGAATCAATGTCATTGATAGCTGAACAGAAGAACAGAGTCATTATTCACTTGTACTGTTGGCTTTAGATAGAGGTAGACCAGATGGCAGTGATGTGGTAGCACTGGAAGAGCTCTGGGGAAGACCCAGATCATTCCCTCCCTGAGCTGCCCCACCAGCTTTTTAGTGCCTGCTTTCCTCTACAGGGAACAATCCTTTCCAGTTCCTAAATACAGGTAAGTTTTCAACGAAAATCTTCCAGAGATCAGTAGTACCTGATCTGAAATACATGCCAAGAGTAGACCAGATCCTTTCCAGGGGCAAACTTGAACAGAGGAAGGAAAAATAGAAGAGGGCAAGGGCTGGCTGCAGGTCCCCCTGAAGAAGAAGGAGGTTGGGGACACTCTAAAGACAGACATTGGAAGTTCAGTTCGCCTGCAGCAGCCAGCTGGTGCTATCTGATCAATTCTGTGTGGGTGTATGGCAGCTGGGTGATTCTGAGTCAATCAGGTGCCTCTTTTTGCCTCAGGTCTCCAGCTACAAAGTAGGGAAAAACATTTCCACAGATTAGGGATCTAGAATGGCTTCCCTGGATGCTGGCTTGGGCAATGTTTTACATGGAAACACAGGTCAAATACATTGATCCAGGAGACAAAATCAAGTTAGGCCACCAAAAAGACATCGAAGAAGGGAACATATTTTTTTAACCAAAGCTTTTTATTTTTTAAATTTTATTGAAATATAAGTCACATAACAGAAATCTTACCATTTTGAAGTGCACAATTCAGTGGTTTTTAGTATATTCACCATGTTGTGCAACCCTTGCCACTATCTAATTCCAGAATATTTCCATCAGAGAAGGGAACATTTTGAAAAAGAATTTAAATGTGTAAATATTTTCTCTAAATAGGAAAATAATGAGCAAGGTCTATGGAGAAGAAAACGCCAATTCCAGGAAATAAATTAACATATTCTTTAGGCAGAGCTAGGAAATCAGCAATATAGTTAAAGTCCCAGCACAAAAGTGTTTGAGACAATATTGCTAAACCACTCCTTGACAAGAGAATAACTACACTTGGAGCAGCAAGAAGAAATCTAAGGGGACTGGGCAAGAGCAAACAGGCTAAGAAATAAAGCAAGAGTGACTGCAGTCAGATATGTGGAAGAACTTCCTGACCATCATTGGGATAAAATGTTGATCCAAGGTACCCCTTGACCAGAGATACTCAGAAACAGGACACATATTTCTATTTGGTTTCCTAATTACACAATAGGAGTTTTCTCTTCCTCAGAATCTTTTAAGAGCAAAAATATCCTTCAATATATATTTGACCCTCCAAATTATATACATTAACCCATATTTGTTTTTAACAGTTTTACTTAATAATGACTGGTATTATTTGCCTAGTGTTATAGGTATAATGAGTCTTATTTTATAGTAATATTTACTAATATTTATAGAACATCTCTTAGATGCCACACACAAAAGCTCATAACCACCTGTAAGGCAGTAAAAGACTGAGATGCAATGTGTTCAAGTGATCCATTTCTCTCACGTGCCTAATCAATGATATGACAGGAAGTCAATGCAAGTTTGCCTGATTTCAAAGCCCAGACTCTTTCTACTATGCTAAAGTGTCTGACGTGTCCAAGGTTTACATTTACAGGTTGTGTCTTTCGAGCATTCTGTAAGCTCCTGGAGGGCAGAAGCTCTGCATTAACTTCTGTCTTTCCCACATCTGCCCCTCCTCCACATCTAATCATCCAGCCAATCGGGTTGACTCTTCCTCCTCCTAAATGTACATTGAAAATGTTAATTTCTCTCCACCCTCAACACCATTACCTTCCAGCCAGCCATCGTCACCTTCACAGATGGGCATGAAGACCACTAAGTTTCTCTGCCTCCAGGCTTGCCTTTCCATAGTCAACTTTCCACGTTGAAGCCAGAGACAGCTTTCTAAAATGCAAATCTGCTAAGATCCACTCTTCCCTACAGCTCTTCTATGGCTTTGCATTGCCTCCCAATGCCCTCTACTCTCATAATACAGTTGCAGGCCTTTTCCCTGCTGCTCCCCCAACCTGGAATGGAACTGCCCTTCTTCACAGGCTAATTAACCCCTACCTGTTGTATGCAGTCCTCATGGGTTCAGCTTAGACACCACCTTATCACCATCCTTATTTGCCCTTATTTGAGACTCTCTCTATACTCCTATAGCACCCTGTGCAGTCACACTGTATCTCACACATGGCTGTTGACTTGTTTTCTCTGTGCAGGACTAAAAGCTGTTCAAAGGCAGTGATCATGAACTTTTCATAAATGACTGACTCTCCAGCAGATACTCACAAGTCATACATTCTCAACAACTATATGAATAGAAAAAATGTATGGTAAGGGTCTGGACTCTAAATCAGTGCTTAATAAATGATCACTAACTAAATGAATGCATTGAAGATCTGCTCCATATTAATTGAGGATTCTCTTCTCTCTGGGCACTCAAACCTCACTTCAGACAGCAGAGCGGAAGTTCCCAGAAATAGAGGATGGGAGTGTTATTCCTCTACAAGCAGGAGAATGTTCCATGGCCACTACATAATTCTCCCTGTTGTTGTCTGAATCCAAAACTTTTCCTGAATAATTCAGGCTTTGGTTAGTCAATGTTAACAAATGTGCTAACTCCCTGTGACAACAGATTAATTTTGGTTTAAGGTTATGAGTACAAAGCAAGAGGTTTGGTACATAATGTGCATTTTAATGATGTCACAGCACAAAGATGAGGAAGATAATTTAATTTGCTTTCTCTGGAAGGTCAGTTCTCCCAAGGAAAAAAATTCTCCCTTAGGGTGTCCATGCCTTTCTTGGCATCTTCCCCTTCTGTTTTGCTCTTCTATGGCTCCTCTTGATCCTTGGGGAGGTGAGCATTTATATTCAAAAGATGATTAGATGATAATGTTGGGAATGTGAGAAAGTTGGTGGAGGTGGGCAGAGGACAATCAGTGCTGTTAAAAGGGAAAACAAAAGCATGTATGTTCCCCCTTTTGATTTCATAAGTGTTTCAGGATGTGTCTTTAAGAAAAGGAAAGAAATGGCAACTTGTATGGCCATTTACATACTGCACTTGCCAGTCTTTGTGCACATAAAGAGGTTTCGTGAAGGCAGAAGATGGCCGAGCGTCCAGCACAGCTGTCCACACGCCCCCTCTAAAGGACATTGTATGCTAATTGGTCTGACCCTCAGTGGTCTCCTATGCACTCCCTGGCCCTACATTGGAAGCTCTGGGATCTTAGAAATTAGCAAGGTGAGTAGAACAGGAAGAAGAGGAGATCCAGAAATATGGGTGGGGGGTGACTTCAAATGGACTTGAGGACACGGGGAGGGGGAAGGGTAAGCTGGGACAAAGTGAGAGAGTGGCATGGACATATATACACTACCAAATGTAAAACCGATAGCTAGTGGGAAGCAGCCGCATAGCACAGGGAGATCAGCTCGGTGCTTTGTGACCACGTAGAGGGGTGGGATAGGGTGGGTGGGAGGGAGGGAGATGCAAGAGGGAAAAGATATGGGAACATATGTATATGTATAACTGATTCACTTTGTTATAAAGCAGAAACTAACACACCATTGTAAAGCAATTATACTCCAATAAAGATGTTAAAAAAACAAAAAAAGCAGTGAAAGCATGAGGAGGATCCCATATTTCCAGGAATTAGCAGGGATTTTTAAAAATGAAGTACAAAAAATAAACAAAATGCTAGGGGACCAAATTTATTTACTGAAATGCATGACCGAGGTTTTCTGAAGTTCTTGTTAGTTCTTCAAGTAACATAAATCAAGCCTGTTGCCTTTTTTGCAAATTATATGGGACTATTATTCTTTTATGATGATTTCTTGAAGGAGAAAAATAAAATCCACCACTATTATTAGTCTATATAGTCCTAATCTAGCTAAAGTTACAATATGGCAATGTGTAAAGCACAGAAAATGCAATGGCAATGATCTTAAGAATAGAGATTGTGTAGACAAGACTGAAGTGAAAGGTTGGCAGCCATCCTTTCCTAACTTTGGAGTGAAAAGGACATCTAACATAGTGACTATTCAGGATGAAGGAAAAGCCCATCTTATAGAATGTTTTCTCTTGAAGGCTTCATTAAGACTCTTTACTGGCAGGTATAAATAAGAAAAAAATTAAAAAGCGCTTTTCCACATTTGCATTTTGTCTAATCAGTTAAATGAGTAAAATTTGATTAATGACACAATGAGTGTCATTGACTTTCAATTTGGTAGCATAACAACTTCAATGTCATCAACTCTCAGCTACTGATGGCAGTGAGAAATAGAAGAATCATGAAAATGGATCATACCCATACACCCTTGGGCATATCCATAACTGAAAATCCAAAACCTTATCCTTTTCACCATAGGTCAACCCTGTGAGAAGGAGAATCCTGGAAGGAGGAATAGGTGGCCACGCGCGACAGTATGATTTGAAGTTTAAGAGGCCCCCACTCAAGGGCATCTTTCATCTGGGGCCACCATGTTTGAAGTTCTAAACATCGAGTCAGTCTTTCCATCCCTCTATGTCAGAAAGACTATTGATAAAGAAAGCAGTTCCACAGGAAGATGATCAGGAATTCTTATCTAAAGCAAATAATTTGTAGTAGAGCTTTTCACACTCTTTGGACATAGTGGAATCTGAAAATGACTAACAAGAATCTGATTTTAGCACAGTCTGGTTAAACACTGAGCTAAAACCTTCTAAGCAGATTTTTCTAGACCCTTCCCAGAATCAAGGTTTCCACATTACACAATTCCAAGGAGTGGGATTAAGCCATAGTCTATGTGAATAGCACCCCCTGGAATTGTACAGTTCACAATTTGCGAGGCCATATGTGGCATTCCCTTCCAGACCTCTCTGGTGAAAGAATGATGTTGACCAACCTGCTACGGAGATTTCAAAAGAGAACAGTTTGAACCACTGAAAATGCCTCCTAGTTAGAGGGGTTGTCATATAACCAGTGAAGATGATGAGTAGTATTAATAGGCCCTCTCCAACTTTCAGGGATTTTTAAAGTATTTTTAATCATCTTTGAGGTTTTCAAATCAATCTTTCAGGACTGGAGCTAACCCTGCCCCTAAGAAGACAAGGTAAAAATTACCACTGCTGAGATTACTCTGTTTGATCCTATAATGGTGAATACATGTAATTACATGTTTGTCCAAACCCATAGAATGCACAATACCAAAAGTGAACCCTAAGGTAAACTGTGGACTTTGGGTGACAATCTGTTAACATAGGCTCATCAAAGCAACTCAGCCCAGAAAGTGGGAATCCATACTGCTGGACAGTGGAGCTGGAACTACTGCCAGCAATTAAAAATTTAAGGATTAGAGAGAAGCCCTATTTGTACATTTTAGCCATTGATTTTGTGGAGGAGGATCCTGAAAGAAAATGGATGTCTGCAAATTACCTGCAGAGCTCAGTGAACAACTGAATGTCTCTTGTCCCATCTCAAGTGATTGAAAATTCTCAGCACACCAAATTCTGTTCTAGCCTGAGCTACAGATTGCTCTTTGGGGGAAGATATTTCCTAATTGTAGAACCTTTGGAAGAAACTAGACATTAGGCAAGGGGCTGAAGGACCTCAGATCTGTTCTTACTTTGGGGATCCTGTACTATATGACCCTAGAAAACTCCCTGCTATTAACTTTGGTGGGACCAACCCTCTCTTATGTAAAATGGGAAGTAATATCCATATCTACTTGCCTCACCAAATCATGGCTCAGTAGTTGTGGCACACGGGCTCTAGAGCACGCGGGCTTAGTTGCCTTGTAGCATGTGTGATCTTAGTTCCCCGACCAGGGATCAAACCTGTGTCCCCTGCATTGGAAGGCAGATTCTTAACCACTGGACTACCAGGGAAGTCCCTGAGGAGCTGATTTTATTTGGAATAGAGTGTGAAGTATAGGAGACCAGAAAACACCACCCCAAAATATGACTTAGGAAACCAGAATATGCCACCCTAAAATATGCCTCTTTGGCATAAGGATTATTTTGAGAACAGCAGACACAGGATAAGCTCTGAAAACAGAGTAGATGTAACCGTTTTGTAAGGGACATTTACATTTACAAAGGAAATCTCCATTTGTAAGAGTGTCTCCCTCTTTGGATCCGGAAGAGAAAGATGACTAAATCATAAAAATTCTTATCAGTGGAGAAGGCTCTGACTTAAATCTGCATATCAAACCTTATCCTAGTCTACTGTACTTTTCCTGGTCACCTCCCCATAACTGCACCTACACCTCCCTTTCTTTGGTCTTTAGTCGAATATGCTGTTTAAGCCTGAGTTCTAAGCCATCTCTGAGAGTTGCTCATTTTTTCCTGGCCATCTCCTATGTATACATGAGGTATGCATGTTAATAAACCTTTGTTTGTTTTTCATTGTAAATCTGTCTTTTGTGGTGAGAACCCCAGCCAAGAACTTAGAATGGTAGAAGGAAAATGTTTTTCTCTCCTACAGGAGGAAATCATGTCTTAAGGTGTAGTCCAAAACAATAACGATCTTACTATCAGACAATTAAGAGAAGACTAATAATCTCATGAAATAAGTACCAAAAGATAAAACAGCAAATCAGCCAGAAGTTTAACAGAGAGAAATAGGGAAATAGACAGCTCAAAGGTTCCCTATTATGATCATACTTCTCCCTGGGGGTCATGGAGGTGGTGCATATTTGCCAGGCTGCACCGACTAAAGAGCAACTGAAGCGGGCACTTGAGAGCTACTGGCCTCCACTAGAACGTGTGGCAGAATGCAAAGCATTCCCCACACCAATAACAGATCCATCAGCAAAAGCCTAAACCCTCACTGGTGGAGGAGAGAGAAAAGTTTTCCTTGACCCTCTTAGGGTCCTTGGTTGGGCCTGTTAGTTAAACTGACAAAGACAGATTAAGAGGAGAGAAGCATACAAATTTATTTATTTAATATAAGTTTTAGGGAGTTCCCTTGGGGTCCAGTGGTTAGGACTCCAAGTTACCACTGCAGGGGGCATGGGTTCAATCCCTGGTCAAGGAACTAAGCTCCTGCAAGCCATGTGGTGTGGCCAAAAAACAAAAACAAAAAAAATTTTACATAACACAGAAGGCTTCATCAGAAAATGAAAACCCAGAAAAAAAGACCTGAGGATTTTTATGCTAGGTTTGATGAAGAGTGGACAGTTGTGGAGAAATATAATAGATCAAAGAGTATGAGGTAAGTGTAGTAAACTGGGAAAACTTAGCAGGGCCTGTTTGTTCAAATTCTTTTCAATTCCCTTTGTCTTTATAGATAAGGATGCTCCTTTCCTCTGGGTATAGGGAGGGCACCTCTCACATGAGGCTCTCATGACATACTTCAGGGAAGAAGGGTGAAGGGAAGGTCAGAGTGACATTCTTTGGTTTTTTTTTGTGTGTGTGGTACGTGGGCCTCTCACTCCTGTGGCATCTCCCCTTGCGGAGCACAGGCTCTGGATGCGCAGGCTCAGCGGCCATGGCTCACGGGCCCAGCCACTCCGAGGCATGTGGGGTCTTCCCAGACCGGGGCACGAACCCATGTCCCCTGCATCGGCAGGTGGACTCCCAACCACTGCACCACCAGAGAAACCCAGAGTGGCATTCTTGTTTCTGCCTTTTTCTCAAATTCCTTCAGCTTTAAAATATTCAACATGCCAAGGTGCCATATTGTGGGGTAGCATGTTCTGATCCCCATTACTGGTCAAGGAGTATAAGCACAACCTCTAAATAATCATTGATTGAATATTAAGCTATGCTTTCCTGGGGCAACTTCTAGGAAGCTAGGCTTAAAAATAAAAACAAGGAGGGAAAAAAAATACTAAGCAGTGGCATCAGAGACTGCACACTGCAAGGGAAATATACTTCACAGAATTAATCCAGGAAAGCTATTAAACAAATAAAAAACAAAAACATCAAGAAGCCTCAGAGGGAGTACGGAGCTAATTAGAATCTAGAGTTATTACAATATATTATCTGAAGTGCCATATGCTCAACAGAAAGTTATGAGACATACAAGAAAACAGGAGAGTGTGATTTTTGTACATTAAAAAAAAACAGGCAGCAGAAACCACCTTAAGGAGACCCAGATGTGGGACTTAACAGACAAAGACCTCAAAGCTATTATAAAAATGCTCAAAGAATAAAGGAAACCATGTGTGAACACTTAAAGTTCTATGACAATGATTCATCAAATAAAAAACATCAATAAAAAGAATTTTTAAAAAAAGAACCAAATGGAAATTCTGGAGTTGAAAAGTACAATAACTGAAATGAAAAAAAAAATCACTAGAGGAGCTCAATAGTAGATTTGATCTGGCAGAAAAAAGAATCAGTGAACTTGAAGATAGATCACTCAAGATTATACAATTTGAAGGACAGAAAGGATAAAAGAATGAAGAAAAATGAGCAGAGCCTCAGAGACCTATGGGACACAATGAAGTGTACCAACATGCACATAATGGGAGTAGAAGAAGGAGAAATGAACAGAAAAATTATCTGAAGAAATAACCACAGAAAATTTCCTAAATATGATGCAAACCATTAATCTACACATCCAAAAAACTCAACAAAATGCAAGTAGGATAAACACAGAGAAATCCATGCCTAGGGGACTTTCCTCGCTGTCCAGTGGTTAAGACTTCACCTTCCAATGCAGGGGGTGTGGGTTTGATCCCTGGTCAGGGAGATAAGATCCCACATACCTTGTGGCCAAAAAACTGAAACATAAAACAGAAGCAATACTGTAACAAATTCAATAAAGACTTTAAGAATGGTCCACATCAAAAAAAAGTCTTAAAAAAATAATCCATGCCTAGACATACCATAGTAATAGTGTTGACAGCCATAAGCCAAAAAGAAAATCTTGAAAGCAGCAAAAGAAAAATAAGTGTACTCCACTGTTGGTGGGTATGTAAATTGGTGCAGCCACTATGGAAAACAGTGTGGAGGTTCCTTAAAAAACTAAAAATAGAGCAACCATATGATCCAGCAATCCCACTCCTGGGTATATATCCAGAAAAAATGAAAATACTAATTAGAAAAGATACAGGCACCCCAATGTTCATATCAGCGTTATTTACAATAACCAAGACATGGAAGCAACCTAAGTGTCCATCAGCAGATGACCAGATAAAGAAGATGTGGTATATATATACAATAGAATACTACTCAGACATAAAAAAGAATGAAATATTGCCATTTGCAGCAGAATATCATACTACGTGAAGTAAGCCAGCCAGACAAAGACAAATATTATATGATACCACTTACATGTGGAATCTAAAAAATGATACAAATGAATCTATATACAAAATAGAAACAGACTCACAGACATAGAAAACAGACTTATGGTTACCAAAGGGGAGAAGGAAGGGAGAGGGATAAATTAGGAGTATGGGATTAACAGATATAAACTATTTATATATAAATTAGATAAGCAACAAGGATTTACTGTATAGCACAGGGGAGTATATTCAATATCTTGTAGTAACCTATAATGGAAAATAATCTGAAAAAAATACATATATATATATAACAATCACTTTGCTGTACACCTGAAATTAACACAATATTGTAAATCAACTATACTAATTTAAAAAAACAATAAGTGTACTCCATTCTCTTGGCAATGCATTGTTTCTCACTGGCCTTGATTCGTCCAGTCTTGGGTAGCTCTGAAGATGGGGCTCCACACACTAGCTGAAACATATGAACTTGTTCCTGGGTACTGTTTTGCGGTCTCTTCTGAGATGGTATCTACTATGGCCATCCTAGAGTTTTGATGCAGCCCTTCTACCTATTGCTGCTCTTTATGGGTTATGTAACTTGGGGCAAGTTGCTTATTAGCCTCTCTGAGCTCACTTTCCAAATCTCTAAGTGCACCTCACATCCCTACCTTGTTTCCTGTTGTGAGAATTAGAAACAATACGTGTGCAGTGTCCTGACTGTGGAAGTTACTGCAGAAATGATGATAGCTGATCTTGGAAGAGAGTAATTATTATGTGGTCAAGTTTGGTGTGGTGCTCCAGCAGATGAACACCACCAGAGAATATGCCAGTGCAGGAGTGCAAACCACTGACTGAGTGAACACCACACATTCATGGCCTCCAAGGGCACAGCAGTGCCTAGCAGCAGAGGTTGTGATAATTTGCCCTAACAATGACCTTTAGCCCTGCTCTGCTTTAGCCCAGGAACTGTCCTTAGGGCCTCCGTGTGTGAATAAGCCATCTCTACATCTTCTCAATAAACCTGTCTGATAGGTATGATGATGCCTATTTTAGAGGTAAAATAGAGACATTGAGACTCAAAGGCATGAATTAACCTACACAAGTTCACACAAGATGAAATAGTTAGAGCTAGACTGTAAGCTCAGAACCCTTTACTGGCAAATAAAACCTCTTTTCCCATACTCCACTGCCCCTCAGATTCACATTTATCCTGTAATGTGAATACCTCCTGGATGCCAAGCACTTGGGCTACCAGGACTAGACTCTGTATTCATTTGGATGTGTCCATGTAACATTAGGTTTTGACTTTAGCTAAGCTGTTAAGTGTGTTGATTTTTCTCTTGGTTTGGTTTGGGCTGTGCCCCCAGGAAACATACACAATCTGCTAAGAAGCAGAGCTCAGATGACTTCTTGGTTGCCTGTGACCCACCCCAGAGTTAACCTCCCCAAGATTCCAGAGGATCCAGTGTTAAGTAGTGGTTTAAGTTCTCAGAGCAACCTGTCACATGGATCAAACCCTAGGACTGCACCATGGAGTGACATTCAGAGTTTCAGAGTGGTTCTATGCTGCTCCAATGGGTGTTTTCTCCCATTATTGGTAGGTGCTTTTCATAATTCAGCAGAGAAATATATGTGAGACTAATAGGATAGCCCTCAGGTGAAGATTGGGTCCTTTTTAGATTCATTCTCATGTCACAGACCTTTACTAGACATAGGCCCTCAGGCTCAACCTGAGGACACAGAGCCTCAAAGAATTCATAGACCTCACACCTTGAACACAGACACCTAAATATCTCAGAGTAAAATATTTAGGAAACAGAACAGTACAGAGTGCAGAGACATCATACCTTGAACGTCAACCCCCAAATAACTCAGACTCAAACGTTGGAACATAGACTATCAAAGGGTTTAGAAATGTCACACCCTGAACAAGACCCTAAAGACCTCAGACTCAAAGTTTAGGATACAAATGCTCAAAGAGTTCAAAGACCTCACACCTTGAACATGGACCCCAAAATCTCAGATTAAAAATTGAAAGAAAGACAATGAAAGAGTTCAAAGACCTCACATTCTGAACTCAGACCCCATATAATTCAAACCAAATTTGGGGGGCTTCCCTGGTGGTGCAGTGGTTAAGAATCAACCTGCCAAAGCAGGGGACATGGGTTCGAGCCCTGATCCGGGAAGATCCCACATGCCATGGAGCAACGAAGTCTGTGGGCCACAACTACTGAGCCCGCGCTCTAGAGCCCACGGGCCACAACTACTGAAGCCCGTGCACCTAGAGCCCATGCTCCACAACAAGAGAAGCCACCGCAATGAGAAGCCCAAGCACTGCAACAAAGAGTAGCCCCTGCTCACCACAACTAGAGAAAGCCTGCGTGCAGCAACGAAGACCCAATGCAGTCAAAAATTAATTAATTAATTAATTAGTTTAAAAAAAGAAAACCAACTTGAGACACAGAACCTCTAAAAGTTCAGAGAATTTCTCTCCTTAAACATGAACTCCCAAACACCTCATAATCAAACACTGGAACACAGACTCCTGAACTATTTCAGAGATTTCACATCCTGAATATGGACTCACCAAATACCTTAGACTCACCCTTGGGGAAGAGACTCTCTAAAAGTTCAGAGACTTCATGGGTCCCCAACTGCCTCAAACTCAAAACTTGGGGCATAGAATTCCAATGAGATCACAGAACTCCCAGCCTAACCAGAGCACACTAAATACTTAAAACTTGGCACTCCAGAGGACCTGTGCAGAAGGGGAGAGGCAGAACATCCAAAGGAGGGCCTCTGGAATGTGGAGTTCTGGAGTTTGGAGCCATGTGGCTGACAGGGTCTTGGTGCTCTGGCTGGGTGTCAGGCCTGAGCCTCTGAGGTGGGAGAGCCGAGTTCAGGACATTGGACCACCAGAGACCTCCAAGCCCCATATAATATCAATCGGTGAGAGCTCCCCCAGAGATCTCCATCTCAATGCTAAGACCCAGCTCCACTCAACGACCAGCAAGCTCCAGTGCTGGACACCCCATGCCAAACAACTAGCAAGACAGGAACACAACCCCACCCATTAGCAGAGAGGCTGCCTAAAATCATAATTTCACAGACACCCCAAAACACACCACCAGCCACAGTCCTACCCACCAGAAAGACAAGATCCAGCCTCACCCACAAGAACACAGGCACCAGTCCTCTCCACCAGGAAGCCTACACAAGCCACTGAACCAACCTTATCCACTGGGGGCAGACACCAAAAACAAAGGGAACTATGAACCTGCAGCCTGTGAAAGGGAGACCCCAAACACAGTAAGATAAGCAAAATGAGAAGACAGAAAAACACACAGGAGATGAAGGAGCAAGGTAAAAACCCACCAGATCTAACAAACGAAGAGGAAATAGTCAGTCTACCTGAAAAAGAATTCAGAGTAATGATAGTAAAGATGATCCAAAATCCTGGAAGTAGAATGGAGAAAATACAAGAAATGTTTAACAAGGACCTAGAAGAACTAAAGAGAAGACAAACAATGATGAACAACACAATATATGAAATTAAAAATTCTCTAGAAGGAATCAATAACAGAATAACTGAGGCAGAATGGTTAAGTGACCTGGAAGATAAAATAGTGGAAATAACTACCACAGAGCAGAATAAAGAAAAAAGAATGAAAAGAATTGAGGACAGTCTCAGAGACTTCTGGGACAACATTAAATGCACCAACATTCGAATTATAGGGGTCCCAGAAGAAGAAGAGAAAAAGAAAGGGACTGAGAAAATATTTGAAGAGATTATAGTTGTTTGAAGAAATTATAGTTTAATACTTCCCTAATATAGGAAAGGAAATAGTCAATCAAGTCCAGGAAGCACATAGAGTCCCATAGAGGATAAATCCAAGGAGAAACATGCCAAGACACATATTAATCAAACTACCAAAAATTAAATACAAAGAAAACATATTAAAAGCAACAAGGGAAAAACAACAAATAACACACAAGGGAATCCCCATAAGGTTAACAGCTGATCTTTCAGCAGAAACTTTGCAAGCCAGAAGGGGGTGGCAGGACATATTTAAAGTGATGAAGGAGAAAAACCTGCAACCAAGATTACTCTACCCTGCAAGGATCTCATTCAGATTTGATGGAGAAATTAAAACCTTTACAGACAAGCAAAAACTAAGAGAGTTCAGCACCACCAAACCAGCTTTACAACAAATGCTAAAGGAACTTCTCTAGGCAAGAAACACAAGAGAAGGAAAAGACCTACAATAACAAATTGAAAACAATTAAGAAAATGGGAAAAGGAACATACATATCGATAATTACCTTAAATGTAAATGGACTAAATGCTCCAACCAAAAGACACAGATTGGCTGAATGGATACAAAAATGAGACCCATATATATGCTGTCTACAAGAGACCCACTTCAGACCTAGAGACACATACAGATTGAAAGTAAGGGGATGGAAAAAGATATTCCATGCAAATGGAAATCAAAAGAAAGCTGGAGTAGCAATTCTCATATCAGACAAAATAGACTTTAAAATAAAGACTACTAGAAGAGACAAAGAAGGACACTACATAATGATCAAGGGATCGATCCAAGAAGAAGATATAACAATTGTAAATATTTATGCACCCAACATAGGAGCACCTCAATACATAAGGCAAATGCTAACAGCCATAAAACGGGAAATCAACAGTAACACAATTATAGTAGGGGACTTTAACACCCCACTTTCACCAATGGACAGATGATGCAAAATGAAAATAAATAAGGAAATGCAAGCTTTAAGTGATACATTAAACAAGATGGACTTAATGGTTATTTATAGGACATTCCATCCAAAATCAGCAGAATACACTTTCTTCTCAAGTGCTCATGGAACATTCTCCAGAATAGATCATATCTTGGGTCAGAAATCAAGCCTTGGTAAATTTAACAAAATTGAAATTATATCAAGTATCTTTTCCGACCACAATGCTATGAGATTAGATATCAGTTACAGGGAAAAATCTGTAAAAAATATGAACACATGGAGGCTAGACAATACACTACTTAGTAACCAAGAGATCACTGAAGAAATCAAAGAGGAAATCAAAAAATACCTAGAAACAAATGACAATGAAAACACGATGACCCAAAACCTATGGGATGCAGCAAAAGCAGTTCTAAGAGGGAAGTACTGTACTTAACTGTACACTTAAAAAACTGTACACTTAAAATTTTATGTTACATATACTTTACCACGATTAAAAATATAAGTATTGAGCATTTTAACTGGATTATTCATCTCTGCATTATCTGCTTGATCGTTCACTTTGGACCAACCTATAGCTCCTCCTTAGTACCCTGTCAAGTTGCTTATTTACTGTCACTCAGAGGCAGCATCCATCCCAATTTAGAAATTGAAAAGACACTAACACGATTGTGGAGCATCATCTTTGTTTTTGTTTCTGTTCCCTTCCTTAAAGGCAAAGAACAGTGTGTAATGACAATAAGTAGACACAGATACTAAAAAATGAGCATTCTGGGAAAGAGGGGATTGTAAATTAGAGAATCTCTACAGTTTAACCAAAAGAACCATGGGGGAATACTATTTCTATCACTTTTTCAATTGAGTTCAAATTCCCTTCTGTAAATGATCAAGATTTATTAATCTAGGTATACAAATACCCAGAAAGAATTACAATAATTATTTTAATTGTAACATTAACTCCCATTGCATTTCACACATATATAGTGCTTTACAATATTGTAGAGCTTTTTGTGTGACTTTAGTTCATTTAATTCTTGTATTTCTTCTAACAAGACGACAAGACTGAGTCAAATACCTCTGGCTTAGGATCAGTGCTTATGTGGGCATCTCTGGCTCCTGGGGTCATCATCTCTGCCCTGTGACCTCCAAAACATTGACCTCTGGTAACTGCCTGATCTGTCCTAGTCTTCTATCTTCTCCTCTTGACATTGACCCCTTATAGATTTGATTTATACTACCTAGTCCCTATAATCTATAATCTGTCACAAAGTTTTACAAAATTTACCTTAATAGTCCATCTAGAGCCCTTCCATTACTCTCAGGCCTTTATCATTTCTCACTTGTACTGTTATAACATCCTCCCAACTAGTCTCTCTACCTCCATTTTGGCCCCTGGATTTAGTCAGTTTCATGGCAATAAAAAAGATAGTTCGTTCAGAGTGTTTAAATAGAAAGACTTGAATGAATGGGCCACTCACAGAGATATTAGCAGAGTTAAAAAGGAGCCAGTTAAGGGTGATGAGACATCTGGGGAATAGTAACAGGGAGAAGCCATTACCATCCCTAGATGTGAAAGGGCAAGGGGAGGAAGAGGTGTTTCTGGAACCCAGTGAGAACCAGGGTAGTAGAAGAAGGGCCAAGCAGACAGGAGCAGTGGCTGTAGGTAGAGAACCACAACCATGGATGGATCCACAGCCAGTCATGGAGGGAGTTGTGGTGGGGGTCAGATAAATACCCACAAACTCTCTCTCTCTAACCACACTCTGATCTGCTGGTGCCCACTTCTTCCCACCCACCCATCCCCCCAACACACACACACACATACATACATTGTCCAAAATCAAGCAGAAGTCAGAGGACATAGTGATTTAAAAAACATCTTCAAATTCTTTTGCAGTCCTCTCATCAAGGGGTGAAATCTAATTTTCCTCCACTTAAATATGGGCTGGCCTTAATGACTCATCTCTAGCAAACAGAATGTGGTGGGAGTAATGCCACATAATTTCTAAGTCTAGGCCATAAAAGGCAATACAGCTTCTGCCTGGCTCTCTCTCTTGGAATGCTTACCCTTGGGACATAGCCATGCTATGAGGAAGCCCAAGCCACCTAGATAGGCCATCTGTGGGCTGTCTTCTGGCAAAAGCCCCTGCAGAGGTCCCAGCTGGCAGCCAGTACAACCACCAGGTAAGTAAGTGAGGAAACCTTGAAGATTACTCCAGAAACAGTCAGCCATCTGTCTGGAACCACATGAGAGATCCCCAACTGAGAACTGCCTAACCAAGCCCAGTCATACCCCAGATGTGTGAGAGATAATAAATGATTGTGATCACTTTATGTCACTAGGTTTGGGGTGGTTTGCTATGCAGTTATAGATAACTGTAACTCGGAGGGTCTAATGGATGCGGTCTGTGAAGGCTTAGCCTTTTGGGCACAGAACAAAGCAGAGAAAAAGCATAAAGTGAGTGTAGGGTAATACATGAAGGATAACCAGCATGGCCCCCATAAATCTCTCCTCCACAGTATAGCCAGAAAACCTTTCACAACCATTTCCAGGAACTCCCTGCTCTGTGATTTATTTTAATGGCTGTACTAGATTCTTTGTAATTCTCCCTATACACCATGCTGTTTATTTCCTCCAAGTCTTTGTTTATGACTTTCCTTCTAGAATATCCTTTCCTTTCTATTTTTTTTAAGAAAAGTTTATCAAGAGACTTCCTAGGACTTCCCTGGTGGTGCAGTGTTTAAGAAGCCGCCTGCCAATGCAGAGGACACAGGTTCAAGCCCTGGTCTGGGAACATACCACATGCTGCGGAGCAACTGAGCCCATGCACCACAACTACTGAGCCTGCGCTCTATAGCCCGCAAGCCACAACTACTGAGCCCATGTGCCACAGCTACTGAAGCCCGCACACCTAGAGCCCATGCTCTGCAACAAAGAAGCCACCGCAATGAGAAGCCTGTGCACCACACAAAGAGTAGCCCCCACTCGCCACAACTAGAGAAAGCCTGTGCACAGCAATGAAGACCCAATGCAGCCAATAAATAAATAAATTTATTTAAAAAAATCAAAAACCTCATACTGTAATACTATAAAATGTGGGTGCATTAACGGCCAAAAAAAAAAAGAAACTTCCTATATTGAACAGTGGCAAAATAATGAGAGTAACATCATTAACATGAGCTTACAAATACATCTTTTAGAACCCTCATACACTGTTGGTGGGAATGTAAGTTGGTACAGCCAATATGGAAAACAGTATGGAGGTTCCACAGAAAACTAAAAATAGAACTACCATATGATCTAGCAATCCCACTCCTGGGCATATATCCAGACAAAACTATAATTCAAAAAGATACATGCACCCCTATGTTCATAGCAGCACTATTCACAATAGCCAAACCATGGAAACAACCTAAATGTCCATCAACAGATGAATGGATAGAAGGTGTGGTACATATATATACAATGGAATACTACTCGGCCATAAAAAATGAATGAAATAATACCATTTGCAGGAACATGGATGCAACTAGAGATTATCATAGTAAGTGAAGTAAGTCAGAAAGAGAAAGAAAAATACCCTATGATATTACTTATATATGGAATCTAAAATATGACACAAATGAACCTCTCTACAAAACAGACTCACAGACATAGAGAACAGACCTGTGGTTGCCAAGGGGGATGGGAGGGAGGGAGAGGGATAAACTGGGAGTTTGGGGTTGGTAGATGCAAACCATGACATTTAGAATGGGTAAACAACAAGGTCCTACTGTATAGCACAGGGAACTATATCCAATCTCCTGGAATTAACCATAATGGAAAAGAATATAAAAAAGAATGTCTATATGTGTATAACTGAGTCACTTTGCCATACAGCAGAGATTGGTACAACATTGTAAATCAACTATACTTCAATAAAAGAATAGAATTTAAAAAAAGAAATAGGGAAAAGGGCAAAAAAGAAAATAAAAACAAATATGCCTTTTAAAAAATGTTACTATTGTTCCTGATATCTTTTATAATAAATGTGATAATACATATATGTTGGCTATTATTAAATTTTATCAATAAGAAAATTAGAGAATAATGACTAGAAACATTGACTATTCAGGATATTTAGCAATTAACAAAATACCTCCCTTTCTTCTTTCTTTACTCCACTCAAAACATACCACATCATCCTCAAAAATGTAACTGTCTACACAGTCTGCTGGGGCAGGTCCAGATTCACTATCAGCTGCGCTTATGTGCAGTAGCCTCTCACCCTGAAGTAATGAGTCATGTACCATGTAGATGTGAAAGCAGACACATCTGTGACTATTCCACCTGAGAACTGTCTGATGCAGTTCTAGCTCCATTTCTTAGCCATGATGTTTTTCTTCTCCTAGTAGAGCGAGGATGTTGCAGACAGACTGGCTTGGCACTGAATTTAAAATCCAAGAGCCCTCAAACTTTGCAGAATTTTCTTTCTTCTCCAAGGTTCTGAGAGCTACAGACCACCTCCTGCATGTTTACCCAAAAATTGAAATGTATACATGGTTTGGCAAAGTAGAATTAGCCAGGGCTTTGGAGAACTAATGCTGTTTCTTTCCTCCAACACTTTATGACTTTCCTTCTAGAATATTCTTTCCTTTCTATTTTATTAACCTGTCGATCATAAGTGTCACCTCCTTTAAGAGCCTTGGCTGAAAATCCTATACAAGTCTTTTTTCTTATTTAGACTTTAATGTAATGAAATTATCTCTTTGTGGGTGTGGGTCTGTCTTCCCTACAGCTGAAGCTCCTGAAAGGTGGGGAGGAGCCTTTATTCGTGTGGGTATCTCAGCACTATTTCCATGCATATGCACAATGCAGGCATTAATAAACCTGTCTGATTTTCTCTTGTTAATCTGTCTTTTGTCAGTCTAATTTGCAGGACCCCAGCCAATGAACCTAGGATGGGTAGGAGAAACAGATATTTTTCCTCCCCTACAACAGATTACCAAGAGAAAAGACAGATTTTTATTCATGTACGTATTTACAGGAATTCACAGAAAAATGGGATTCAAGGAGGCATTTAGAATTTGTGGTTTATGTACCATCTTAATAGGGAAAAGGAGGAGAAAAAGAGAACTTAAGGGAAAACAAATAAGTTTTTGGAAAGATAAATGGGCCCTTAGAAAAACAGATGGGAGATATGGTAGTTCTGTAAAATATCTGTTTATGTGCGATGCGGAGGCTTCTCATCTCTGATGATAAGAGTCAATCTTCCCTGGTTGCCCCTGGAAAGAGGATTTACGATAATTTAGTTCTTTGGGGAGGCTCTGCTTTTAGGCAGATAAGAGATTTCAGGATCTCATTTGCCTTCTTCTCAAAATAATTTTAATGCCACAGTGGCTTATTCTGGACTCCATCAAGTGTCAAGACTTTCACAATAGGGAAGAGAGATAGGGCTCAACTCTGAATACAGTGAGGACAACTGGGGATTTATAGCAATGGGCAGAATGAGGGGTCAGTGAATGGAAAACTACTAAGAGGAGACATCAAGGGTAGGAGGATTCTTGCTGAACCAACTCTACAGGATTCTTACTGAAGGCAAGCCAGGGTGATCAGATATCAAGGATGAGGGGATTCTCTTTAAACTGATTTGGTAGGATTTTTGCTACAACTAGACAAGGCAGGCCGAAGACAGGGCCCAAGGACAAGGCCTAGTTGAAAAGAGGTCTCAGAGGAGCCTGCTAAAGTTTGATTACGGAAAGAGTCTTTGTCACTTCTGAGCTCAAACTAAAGCTGACCACAGTATTTATCAGCTGTCATCTGAACTCCAAGGGCACTCTGCGACCATGGTCTAAATGGAGCTGGAGACACAAATGTAGCATTTGAGCCTCTGACTTTATATCTTAGGTCCATGTTGCTTCCTGCTCTACTCACAAAAAAAGAAAGGAGCATCTAATCAGAAATGACCCAGGAAAACTATGGAATAGGAGAAAATATTTGCAAGCCATATATCTGATAAGGGATAATATCCAAAATATATAAAGAACTCACACAACTCAATGACAAAATAAATCCAATTTAAAAATGGGCAGAAGAAAAAAAAATTTAATTAAAATGGGCAGAAGAACAGAATAGACATTTTTCCAAGGAAGTCATCGAGATAGCCAATAGGTATATGAGAAGATGCTCAACATCTAATCATCAGGGAAATGCAAATCAAAACCACAATAAGATATCACCTCGTGCCTGTTAGGATGGCTATCCTTAACAAGACAAGAGAAAACAAGTATTGGTGAGGATGTGGCAAAAAGGGAACTCTTGTGCACTGTTGATGGTACAGCCACCATTCCACAATAGAAAATAGTATGAAGGTTCCTCAGAAAATTAAAATTAGAGCTACTCTAAGATCTAGCAATCCCACTCCTGAGTATGTGTCTGAAGGAAATGAAAATAGGATATTGAAAAGACAGCTACACTGCCATGTTTATTGCATCATTCACAATAGCCAATATATGGAAACAACCTAACTGCCCATCAATAGATGAATGGATAAAGATGTGATATATATACTGTCAGGATGGAAAAAAATTTTCCTCCTATCCTTCTAGGTTCTTTGGCTGGTCTAATAATTAAATTGGACATAAGTCAGATTAACAGGGGAAAAGCAAATTTAATCTCATACATACAGGAGCCCCACAAAAAATGAGGTCCAAAGGCAAACAGGCAATTGAGGCTTATATGACATCCTGAGCTAAGGAATGGGATAGGCACTCAAAGGAACTTCAAAGGGGAGGAGGGAAATTCACAGGATGATAAGAAGAGCAGATGTTTGCCCTGGCATGCGGGTAAGTCTTTCAGATAAAAACTTATCTCTGATAATAGCTCTCTTTTTGGACCAGATCTCCTGTCTAAATCCTTTTAGGCAGTTAAGAGAGAGGCAAAAGACATTCTTGAGTCTGCTGGGTCTTGATTACCTTCAGCTCAAAATAATCCACAACATGGCACATTCTGGGGTAGCATATTCTGCTCCCCTTCAATATAATGGAATATTATTCAGTCATAAGAATGAAGGAGATCTTGCCATTTGCAACAACATGGATGGACCTTGAGGATATTATGCTAAGTGAAATAAGTCAGACAGAGAAAAACATATACTGTATGATTTCACTTATATGTGGACTCTAAAAAAGCCAAACTTGTAGAAACAGAGAGTAGAATGGTGGTTTCCAGGGGCTGGGAGGTGGGGGAACTGGGGAGAAGTTGGTCAAAGGGTACAAAGTTGTAACTAGAAGATGAATAAATTCTGGAGGCCTAATGTACAGCCATAGTGATTATAGTCAACAATACTGTATTATATACTTCAAATTGCTAGGAGAGGGCTTCCCTGGTGGTGCAGTGGTTAAGAATCCGCCTGCCAATGCAGGGGACAGGGGTTCGAGCCCTGGTCCGGGAAGATCTCACATGCCACGGAGCAACTAAGCCCATGCACCACAACTACTGAGCTTGTGCTCTAGAGCCCACAAGCCACAACTACTGAAGCCCGTGTGCCACTACTACTGAAGCCCATGAGCCTCAAGCCTGTGCTCCATAACAAGCCACCACAATGAGAAGCCCATGCACCGCAACAAAGAGTAGCCCCCGCTTGCCGCAACTAGAGAAAAATCGCGTGCAGCAGTGAAGACCCAACAGAGCCAAAAATTAAATAAATGAATAAATAAATAAATGTATTTAAAAAAAATTGCTAGGAGACTGATCTTAAATGTTCTCATCACAAAAAAGAAATGATAACTATTGATGTGAGAGAGGTGTCAACTGATGCTATGGTGTTAATCACATTACAATATATAAATGTATCAAATCAATACATTGTACACCCTAAACATACACACTGTTGTATGTCAATTATGTCTCTTTTTTTTAAATGACCCAATGAGTGTGCATAAATATCCCTTCAAATCCTATAAAACCTAAGGTTTCTGTGGGGATTCTATAGTAGAAGAAAATATAAAGATTTTTTTTAATAAAAAATATTTCTTAATAAAAAGAGGAATGAAGATTCTTGACTGTGATGGGGATCAGGATGTGCTACCTCATAATTTGGCACCTTGGCATACTGAGTAGTTTAGCTGATGGAGCTTGAGAAAACAGCAGAAGCACCTTCCATGCTAAACCATTTGTCATGATGAGCTCTCCTAGCTCTCTTGTCTTTTATGTCTCCCCTCACACCCCCTTGCCTCCCACCATGCTTACCTGTATCCCCATTCCTCTTCTCACCTTATTATCCCCCACTAGCGGCCACCCCTCCTCGGTAACTTGGTCCCTCAGTTCCAGCAGGTGGTTCATGCAACTCTGGCCACTCCTTTTGATTCACCAGAGCAAAGATGTGGCCATTAAAATGATTAAGAAAAAGATTGTGCAGAGGAAAAACTGTCCTGAGGGGAAAATTGAAAAGGAGTACAAAGTTATTTTAAAAATAAAAGCCAACACAGAAAGATAAAATATATCAAATTTCTCATCTCCTGTTTTTCTCCATCCCCCATACAGTTCCAAGTTTTCAAAAGTTTTCAACAAACCTCATAATGAACAACTTCAGAGAAGACCCGGTGAAACAGTCTGTAGCCACAGGAACTAGAAGCAGCTGGAATCAGCTGATAGGAATCCTCAAGCCATTAGGATCAAATATGCACACACTGGAACTCCATGCATTAAAGATTTAGAGACTCTGTATAAACCACTATGTATAAAATAAATAAGCTACAAGGATATATTGTAGAGCACAGAAAATATAGCCAATATTTTACAATAACTTTAAATGGAGTATAATCTATAAAAATTTTGAATCACTATGTGGTACACCTGAAATGAATATAATATTGGAAATCAACTATATCTCAATTTTTTAACAAAGATTTAGAGAAGCTGAAATCAAACCTTCTCTTTCAAACTCGGGAAAAAAAATCTTTGTGTCTCCTGCTGATCATACTGCAAGTCCAACCAAAGGGGTTAGTTAACCTTTTGTGACTTCCTTACCCTTCCTGCATTCCTATTCTTTAACTTCTCTGCTTTTCACCCCACCATTCACCTTGCCAGAATCCTTGCAGAGAAATATTTGTGTTTCAATGAGAAACTCTGCATCGTTTACAGCATGCCCGCCCAGGGTTCTCCTTATGTGATTCTAGCCCTGTTCATTGCCTTTGAGCTACTTTGCAATTCTTTGCAAGCTATATGTAACTGTAGATATGTAAATTCTGTCTTGTTTGGTAGTAATTCCAATTAGCTTCCTTCCCCCAAAATGGAAAAACCATGATTTTTCCATTTGGGGGGACATTTGCAATTCATCTCAACAGTCTTTTATTTCATATAAATCTATGCTGGTTTGACTTTTCCTTTGAACGGTTTATTATAACATCTGCCTGGTTCTCTCATACTGTAGAAGTGACAAAGACTCTCCTTGACCAAACTTTGGTCAGGCTTCCCTGAGCCATCTTCTCAGCTAGGCCTTGATGTTGGCCCAGCATCCTTGAAGGGCTTGCATAGCCCCGTTATAGCAAGAATCCTGCTAAGTCATTATAGAGAGAATCCCCCACCCTTGAGATCCCATGGCCCTGGCCTGCCTCCAGCAAGAATCCCGTTAGGTCCGTTTAGCAAGAATCTCCTTGATGTTTCCTCTTAGTAATTTTCCATCCACTGACCCCCCTCATTCTGCTCCTAGGCTATAAATCCACAGCTGTCTTTGATGTATCCGCAATTGAGCCCAGATCTATACTGAGGTCTCTTTTCCCCTAATGCAATAGTTCCTGAATAAAGTATGTTTTTACTGCTTTAACTACCATCAGGCTCTGGTTCTGTTTAGTAGGAGTAAAATTAATTCTTTAGCATGTGTTTATTTTTATATCTGTACGAGAGTCGTGAATTTACCTTTCCTGATATCACCAAAGCTTATCTGTCATTTCTTCAAAGGAAAATTGATTCCATACATATCTCTTCCAGGAAATCTTTATGATGTGTTCCTTCAGTGCTGAACCAGTGCATATGTGATGAATGTGTGATAAGTTGCCTTGTTCTTAGGAGGATTTACTATCCCACATTAGACTGAGTTCCCAAGAATCCAGAGAGTCATGTGTTTCTTTGATATACCCAGACAAGGGCCTTGCACAAGACTCTGGTGGAATTTATGTTCACAGAGATGGCCTCCAGGGATGTTGGTCTGACAGCCACATCCACAAAGGCCCATGCTCTAAAGCTGAACTGTTTCATTGCCCTGGGCCCTCGTTCGGTCTTGGAATTCTTCCCCACACACAACACGTACTAACGAGCTTGTTTGTCTAATTCCTTCCTACAGCAGATTAGAAGCAATGACCTAAAAGTGGGCTCTTAGAAACAGGCACGATGACAGAAGGGTAAGGTACAGCTGTGTGGAACTGAGGGAAGAGATTTTTAAAAGAAGTAAATCAAATAAAATGAACCACTATACTGCTGGCCAATTTCAAAAAATAGGAGTCTATAGAAAAGAGTTTGGAACTGTGTATAATATCCTCTGCTAAATGTAAGGCAAAGTATAATAAAATGTACCTCATATATATGAAGTATTTGTATATATGGCATCTCTTCCATTCATTCATCAGATAGATTTGGTATTACTGAAAGATAGAAAATACATCCATATTATTGTTTGGTTAATATTATCATGAATCAATACCAGCTAATACACTTTTATTAGACTCTAATAATTAGAATACTAGAAGAAACCCTGGTCTTCAGAAGAAACAGCTGCTGAAGACATATCTTGTACTCAGGAGCTATTGCTAGACCTCAACTATTGATGAGTTGTATAAGGCCAATACCCCAGAGCTCCTGCTTTGGGGATTCAAGATGACAGCAGGCCTTTTCTTCCCCTAAGCAAGTCTTAGAGCAAGCCTAACTTTGGGCATTCCTAACTGTGCTAAGCTCTTCCCCTGAAAGCAAACTTCATCAAAAATCAGGGGCTATCATAAGAACATCATTTACATCTCTGGCTCCTGTGGCCAAGCCTCATCTGCCTTGTTTCCATGGTGTAGAGCATCAGCTAGACTGCTGGAAGCTACAGCAGACATCTTCTTAGATGTCTTCTCCCTGACCCTAAGGATTCCCTAGGGGTAGAAGCCTTACCACTTCAGAACAACACCCAACATTTGGCAGTCACATTGCCTCCTATGAAATTCTTCTAAGGTCTGCTTCACGCAAAACTGTTCAATGTTGCTCTAATCTAAATGCTGGTGTCCTACTTCCTCTGCAGAATGACTGAATCTCATGACTGTCTAGCAACCATTTAAATTCGAAGTCTTCTTCATCCTGACCTCACTAATGGTCCTTTACAGCAGTGGTTCTCAAAGTGTGGTCCCCAGTATCATCTGGTACTATTTAGAAATGCAATTCTTGGGGCCCACTCCAGATCTTCTGAATCAGAAATTCCAGGAGTGGTGCCCACCAACCCGTGGTTTACTAAGTCCTCCAGATGATTCCGAGGCAAACTAAAGGTGGAGAACCACTGCCCTAGACAACCCTGATATGATGTTTGTTGATGGCTCATATCTTAAGAATAAACGGGGGGCTTCCCTGGTGGCGCAGTGGTTGAGAATCTGCCTGCCAATGCAGGGGACACGGGTTCGTGACCCGTTCTGGGAAGATCCCACATGCCGCGGAGCGGCTGGGCCCGTGAGCCATGGCCGCTGAGCCTGCGCATCCAGAGCCTGTGCTCCACAACGGGAGAGGCCACAGCAGTGAGAGGCCTGTGTACCGCAAAAAAATAAAATAAAATAAAATAAACGGGGCATATTTTGTGCTGGCTACGCTATAACTTCTGAATATTCTGGTATTGAAGTTGCTCCTTTGCCTACAGCTCACTCCACTCAAATAGCTGAATGACAGCTACATCACAAGCATGTCATTTTGCTAAAGATTTAAGAGTACACATCTGTACTAATAGATATATCTTTGGAGATGTTCATGATTTTAGTACATTATGGAAACAAAGAGATTTTCTAACTTCTTCAGCCACTCCATATAAAGTGGAAGAAATGTAATCATTTGTTGGAGACAATACAACATCCAACTGAAGTATCAGTTATAAAAGAAGTTACTTCTAAAGATAATACAGTAGGGACTTCCCTGGTGGCACAGTGGTTAAGAATCCGCCTGCCAGTGCAGGGGGACATGGGTTCGATCCCTGTTCCAGGAAGATCCCACATGCCGCAGAGCAACTAAGCCCATGCACCACAACTACTGAGCCTGAGCTCTAGAGCCCACGAGCTACAACTGCTGAGCCTGCGTGCCACAACTACTGAAGCCCACGCACCTAGAGCCTGTGCTCCACAACAAGAGAAGCCACTGCAATGAGAAGCCCGTGCACCGCAACGAAGAGTAGCCCTCACCACGGCAACTAGAGAAAGCCTGCACGCAGCAACAAAGACCCAATGCAGCCAAAAATAAATAATAAAAATAAATAAATAAATTTATTTTTTTAAAAAGATAATACAGTAAGTCCCCTAAATAAGGACAAGGTCTGTTCTGAGAGGGTGTTTGTAAGTCTAATTTGTTCGTAAGTCCAACAAAGTTAGCCTTCATACCCAATGAACACAATTGGCTATATAGTACTGTATTGTAATAGGTTTATAATACTTTTCACAAAAACAATACATAAAAAACAAACACAGGGGGCTTCCCTGGTGGTGCAGTGGTTGAGAATCCGCCTGCCGATGCAGGGGACACGAGTTCGTGCCCCGGTCCGGGAAGATCCCACATGCCGCGGAGCGGCTGGGCCCATGAGCCATGGCCGCTGAGCCTGCGCGTCCGGAGCCTGTGCTCCGCAAGGGGAGAGGCCACAACAGTGAGAGGCCCGCATAACGCAAAAAAAAAAAAAAAAAAACAAAACACAGGACTTC
Organism: Mesoplodon mirus; assembly: GCF_964341445.2. NCBI lineage: Eukaryota > Metazoa > Chordata > Mammalia > Artiodactyla > Ziphiidae > Mesoplodon > Mesoplodon mirus. The sequence continues at coordinate 45,312,586 of NC_138981.1, read as the reverse complement.
CCTGGTGGTGCAGTGGTTAAGAATCTGCCTGCCAATGCAGGGGACATGGGTTTAAGCCCTGATCCAGGAAGATCCCACATGCCGCAGAGCAACTAAGCCCCTGAGCCACAACTACTGAGCCTGTGCACCTAGAGCCCGTGCTCCACAACAGGAGAAGCCACTGCTGGCTGCAACTAGAGAAAGCCTGCACGCAGCAACAGAAGTCCCAACGTGGCCAAAAAAAGAAAAAAAAGAAAAACACACAAAAAAATAAAGAAGACATTTTAAATCTTACAGTACAGAACCTCGAAAAGTACAGTAGCACAGTACAACAGCTGGCATACAAGGGCTGGCATCGAGTGAACAGGGAAGAAGAGTTACTGACTGGAGGAGGGAGAGGAGGTGGGAGATGGTAGAGCTGAAGGATCGTCAGCAATGAGAGATGGAGGGCAAGCTGCCATTTCACTCACACCTGACGTTGATGGCACAGGTCCTTGCCTGATTCAGTTCTATCTTCCCTCTTGAAACAAAGGATCCAGTGATGTCTGGGTATTACTGTACTAGCCACATCACCACTGCTTTTATGCTTGCTTCTGGACATCCTGGGTTTGAAATAAAGATAGAGTACTACTGTACTCTATACAGTACTGTACAGTAAAATACACAAAAGCACAACCACTTGTAGAGGATGCATGCACGTGACAATGTACACCAGACACGTGAACTAACTTACATGATTGGACATGCGAACCCAAGTTCGCATCTTTGAAAGTTTGCAACTTGAAGGATCGTATGTAGGAGACTTACTGTACTTTTAAAGCAAAAGGGAATTTCCTAGCTGACTATTATGTAAAATAAGCAGTCCGTTCTGGTTTTGCTACCATAGGTATTCTAAAGGCACTTGCTGAATCTGATTTCATGAATCCTGAAAGGTTTACTCAAATATGAAAATTGTCCCCCTGAGAAGAAAAGAAATAATGGCCATCTCAAAACTGTCAAATATAAACAGAAACAGACTTAGAGAACAAACTTATGGTTATCAGGGGGGAACAGAGCAGGGAAGGGATAGGTTGGGCGTTTGGAAATGACCTGTACACACTGCTATATTTAAAATAAAATGCCTTTCCATGAAAAAAAAACTGTCAAATATATAATGGGCATCGGCGTTGCCAAGACACGTGCTTAATGCCGCCAGAGTCCATCTCCAGACCCTTACTGCTTTCTCTGTGAAATTATTCACAATGGTAATAAATTATTTGTTCAAACTTTACAAAAATATTGGTGAGGAAATTTTACTCAAGGCAGGTGGCCAAATCTTGCCTTATGTGTCATTATCATAACCCAGGAAAAGCTATAAAGAACCCCTGCCTCAAAAACCATTTGAACATTTCCAAATGGATTTCATTCAATTGCTCAAATCACAAAATTCTGAAAAATACTGAAGGGTATTAAGATATGCCAAAATATGCCCCTTTGACATAAGGATTATTTGGAGCTGAAGGCAACTGAGAATCAACAGATGCAGAAAGAAGCCTTCTCAGAGATTCCCTTATCTATCTAAAAGCAGCAACTTTTGGAAACGAGCCTGCCCTAAATTCCCTCTTCAGGGTGGGTCTACTCCCAGGAGAGAGACCAAGAGTAAGCCCACCATAAATGCCCTCTCCCGGGAAGTTTCAGCCATGAAGAAGACAGAAAGATGACTCAAACCTACATAAACAAACATCACAAACATATCTCCCATTTGTTCTCCTAAAAACCCATTTGTCTCTTTCCTAGAGAAACCTATTTGTTCTTCCCATAACAGCCTTTTCTCCTCCACCCCTCTTTCCCTACTAAAGCATATAAGCCTCCAATTCTAACCACCCCCTTTGAGTGACTTATCACACAGCATTCCCTCCTGTCTGCACATTGCACATGGAAATAAACTTTTTTCTCTTGCCAATCTGTCTTTTGTCAGTTTAATTCACAAGCCACCTCCCCCCCCACCCTGGTACTGAACTAAGAAGATAGAGGAAAAGTTTCTCCTCTCCTATGATACTTTAGTCATGGTTTGTTAGTTTTATGCTTGGGTTGAAGTCTTCCCTTGCGAAAAGGCTAATACCATGCTGCAAAACCAAAACAAAAAAGAGAATAGATAAATTTTGTTTTTCCCACCTGGAGAGTATATTATTACTCTCTAGTGATAGATAATCTCACTTTACAGGTGAAATACTTAAGCAGCTGTGTAAGGTACACCCAATAAAACAAAAACTTCCTGTCCACTTAACCCATAAAATTTTGGCAAAATCTTTTAAAATCCAAATCATCCCAATTTTCAGAAGAGTTTAATCTCCTCTGACTTAAAGTCTAACCATTAGCTCTAATGATAATGCACTCATCACCTCAAAATCCTCAGAGGGGACTTCCCTGGTGGCACAGTGGTTAAGAATCTGCCTGCCAATGCAGGGGACATGGGTTCAATCCCTGGTCCAGGAAGATCCCACATGCCTCAGAGCAACTAAGCCCATGCGCCACAACTACTGAGCCTGCATGACACAACTATTGAAGCCCACAGGCCTAGAGCCCGTGCTCCACAACAAGAAAACTTCCGCAGCGAGAAGCCCGTGCACCGCAAGGAAGAGCAGACCCCGCTCGCAGCAACCAGAGAAAGCCCGCGCACAACAGCAAAGACCCAGTGCGGCCAAAAATAAATAAAATAAATTTAAAAAAATTCTTTGCTCCCCTATAATATGCACCCAGAGGTATGTGCAAGCTGATGTCAATGACACCATAAACAACAGAGCTGTGCCTTTTCAGTGTGCACCCCTGGGATTTTCTTTTCGTGTAATCAAATGGATCTCCTATGCTTGTCACATTAAAATATGCCATACACTTTGGTTATACTCATTCAGCCTTTCCAAGCATTCAAAACAGAACTTCCCAGTGCTCTCATTTTATTAACATTGTGACATTTTATCTTATCAAGAGGTATCTAAGACACTATTTCACTGATTTGTACAAGGATTTATACTCTGGCTAGGAGTTCCTGAACTAGATCATGTTATTCATAATCTATATTAGACTCTGGCTCAAATAGCAAAAGAAATAGCTCAAGCATTAGAAGTACAACAGCCCAGCATAAATTTATCAGATACAAGTTTTGTTTGCTCACCAGCCAAGGTGGAGTCTGGGCAATGCGTAACGCATCTTGTTGTACTTGAATAAATACCTTAGGAGACATGGAAAAATCAATCCATTATTTAAAAAGCCACTTGCTTACCTAATATTGACCAAATTAATCCTTGCGAATTGCACTCTTGGTTGGACTTAGGCAAACTAAGACATGGGACATAAAGTGGATTCCAATATTTCTTCTTATTGTCATCATCCTTAGGCTTTTTGCCCCCCTCCACTGTCTAACATCCAGGTTCTTAAAATGTTGTTGCACAACCATAATCCCAAAGCAACAGTTAACTCATGATCAGCATCAGAAGGAACCTGCAGCCCTCATGGTCAACCAGACATCTCAAGTTCAGGAATTTAGTGTTTTTCTATGTATGGAGAGATGCAAGAGACTGGGCTCACTGAGATAATTCCTTTGATGTTCAACTCAGCTCTCTGGGGCCAGGATCCTGTGCTTTCTCATCCTGAGTCTCCTCAGAGTGCATTGTTGGGCAGTGGTTGCAGTGACTGAGGGCTTGGCAATGGGCAGGGCAGACCGTTTGTCTCCATCCTGAGTTCCTTCCAGGCTCACTGTCTAGGGTAGCTGTAGTGGCTTGATGGCCGCAACATCCTTTGTTTACTGATATGGCAGGCAATATTTTTATCATTGACATAGGCTAGCTAGACCCCAAAAGTCAGAAATTTTTGATTTGGGTTCTCCAAGATAAAAGCCAAGTATCTCCCCCTGCTTTTAGAGTCCACTTGGATTCTGCATTGCAAAGGTAGGCCATCAGGGGAACTGATCTATGAATGAGAACCAACAATCTGACAATATGTGTTAATTGTGAGTCCTTATGGCATTTTGAACAATGAACCCTTTTGGTGACTGAAACCCCTGACAATGGTAATTCATAATTTCTGGATTGTATGTGTTCTGGTGCACATGTAAGTCCAAATGCCACAAATCTCTGTGTTGGGTGGCTTCCTGCATGTTTTTCAAGGTTTCAAAACCTACAGTAACCAAAGCATATTCAGCTCTAGCTTGGGCTGAGATAAGAACTTTCACTGTATAGGAACATTTGAGGATTCTTTTTAAACAAAAGCCATGTTCCCCTTGGATGAATTGAATTCCTCAATCTTGCAGTGAAATATTGCATTTGTCAGTTTTGATTTATTGTTTCTTTAAACATCACATCTTCCTTTGCATGTTTATTAGTTTCATTAAAAATAGCCTGCTTATCTCTTTCAAAGGTGAAGAAAGGCTCAGTGAGGGGACTTTGGAGCCCCCGTAGGGTCCCCTTCCTCTCTGCTGAGTCCTTCCAGCTGCTTCCCTCCCACTGGGTGCATTGCAAAACAAACCAACAATCCTCTTCCAGCTTTTGCCATGGAGTTTATGAAAACATATATTAAATCGAACAACTTTGGTTATGGTGTTCAAGCATCAGTGGTGATAAATGACTTATCTTGCTGACAAATGTGGTTCATGAAGATCGACACTTACCTTGGGCACTTGGGAAAGATAAACAAGATAATCCAAAAGTCTCCTGTGCAGTCATAGGAACCTGGAGCCATCTGGCCAGGACAAAAATAAATCAGCAATGAAGCCTACATGAATCTCCAGGGACCTGGGCAACTGAATTAATATTACTCAGATTGAAGAGCAGAGGAAACTGGCAGCAGAGACCGTTGAAACAACTGTAATTAACACACACGGAGAAAAGGGCTTTTAGAATGAAATGCTTTGTATTGTCTGGGGCTAAAACCCAGACAATAATTTGAAAGTCCCTCAGCTTGATAAAGGCAAATCAAAGCATGTATTGATTGGAGAATAAACTCTGGTCTGGTACAGAAACACAACAAAACAAAACAGAAAACAGAAAAGTCATGTAATTGACACTTAACAAACCAGAGGGCTCAGCTGGGCAGAATTATTTAGCAGCCTTATTTTGAGAATGCCAGTATCTGATACCACTTTCTGAGTCTCTATGGACTTACATTTTTACATATGCTTAGGGTTCCAGATTAGCTAATAACAATTTTGCAATATTTGGGACATAGTTATGCTTAAAAATTGTTTGTTGTTTACCTGAAATTCATATTGAACTGGGAATCCTATATTTTATCTGGAAACCCTACTGTGGAAATAAAGAAAACCCCAATGAGAAAAAAAGAGGCTATTTATTCAGAGCTTGCTATAGCAAGGGAGTCAGCCATGACCACTTGTGCTTGGCAGAGACTCAAAGGCAGGCAGGGGAGTGGGAAAGCTTTATAGTGATAAAAGGAAAGATTTCAGGTATGCCTTGTGGAAATAAATGAAGATCAACCAAATGAGAAGAGCAAAGGCTATTTATTCTGAGCTTGCTATAGCAAGGGAGTCAGACGCTGGTACTTTCATTTTGGCAGAGACTCAAAGGCCAGCAGAGAAATAGGAAAGCTTTATAGTGGAAAAAGGGGAAGGATTTGGGTGTGCCCTGATTGGAGGCTGGTGGTGTGGGGAAGCTAGAGACAGGCTAACTAGGAGCTGGGCATCCTATGTGATTGGTTAGGGCTGCCTACTTGGCTTTCTACTGTTGGTCCTAAATTGGAAGCAGGGACGAAAATTAGGGAAGCTGTCAATTATTAATCAAGTCCTTGCCATTTGGGGCTGATTGTTACAGAAGTTTAGCTTCCTGGGCTGTCACTAGAGATAACAATCTGGCTTCCTACAAGTCTGACTTACAGCAGGTGGCTTCCTGGGCTGGTTATTGTAGATAAGGGGTTGACTTCCCCTGGGCAGGTTGCTGCAGGTTGTAGGTCAAAATTCTATTTTTACATATGGTCTGACCATTGTCCTTTTGTATATTTAGTCTCTCAGGCCTGATTGGAGGCTGTTGACAGGGGAAGCTGAAGGTGCACTAATAAGAAGCAGGGCATCTTATGTGGTTGGTTTGGGGAACAGCTTTCTCTGGTTGATCCTGAGTTAAAGCTGGCAGTAACTGATAAAATCCTGATGGTTTAGGGCCAACTGCTGCAGAGGTTGTGGTTTGGCCTGCCCAGTAGGTTGCAACAGAGGTGGTAATTTGGCAAAGGAACTGAATAGGCAGTTCTGCAAAGAATTAGTACCAATAACCAACAAGCACATGAAGAGATGCCCAACATCCTTAGTCATCAGGGAAAATGCAAATGAAAACCACAATGAGAAAGCACTTCATACCTACTAGGATGGCTAGAATTCAAAAGACATAATAACAAGTGTTAATGAAGAGGTAGAGAAATGGGAATGCTCATACATTGCTGGTGAGAATGTAGAATGATGCAGCTGCAGTAGAAAACAGTTTAGCAGTTCCCCAAAAGGTTAAACATAGAATTACCATATGATTCCACTCCTAGAGATACACGCAAGAGAAATGAAAATATATATCCACACAAAAAATTGTACACAAGTGTTCACAGCAGCATTATTCACAATAGCCAAAAAGTGGAAATAGGGATGCAGTGTCCTTCACCCCACTTCTGCACACGGCCCGCCTGAGCTGAGGTGCTGGCGGCAGCCATTCTGCACTAGGAACTATGGTCGGAAGAGTCAGCTGCAAGGCCTGCACATGGCCCCCTGTGAACAGCTGAAGCCCGACTAAGCACAAAGGAAAAAAAAAAGCCATCTCAGAGCTGTGACTATTTTCAAGGCTACTGTTTTTCTCTGTGTAACACTGCCTGTGAGACAAAACAAGGAAGAAGCAGGTGATTCTAATGTGCAGCACAGAAGGAGAGCCACTGCAGGCCAGCTTCTCCAACTGTGAAGGCACTCCAGCCGTGTGGCTCACAGGGTCTTGGTGCTCCGGCCGGGTGTCAGGCCTGAGCCTCTGACGTGTGAGAGCCGAGTTCAGGACATTGGACCACCAGAGAACTCCCAGCCCCATCAATTGGTGAGAGCTCTGCCAGAGATCTCCATCTCAACACTAAGACCCAGCTCCACTCAACGACCAGCAAGCTCCAGTGCTGGACACCCCATGCCAAGCAACTAGCAAGACAGGAACACAACCCCATCCATTAGCAGTGAGGCTGCCTAAAATCATAATAACTTCACAGACACCCCAAAACACACCACCGGACATGGTCCTGCCCACCAAAAAGGCAAGACCCAGCTTCATCCACCAGAACACAGGCACTAGTCCCCTCCACCAGGAAGCCTACACAAGCCACTGAACCAAACTTAGCCACTGAGGGCAGACACCAAAGACAACAGGAACTACAAACCTGCAACCTATGAAAAGGAGACCCCAAACACAGTAAGTTAAGCAAAATGAGAAGACAGAGAAATATGCAGCACATGAAGGAGCAAGGTAAAAACCCACCAGACCTAACAAATGAAGAGGAAATAGGCAGTCTACCTGAAAAAGAATTCAGAGTAATGATAGTAAAGATGATCTAAACTCTTGGAAACAGAATGGAGAAAATACAAGAAATGTTTAACAAGGACCTAGAAGAACTAAAGAGCAAACAAACAATGATGAACAACACAATAAATGAAATTAAAAATTCTCTAGAAGATGTAAAACCGGACACTATAAAACTCATAGAGGAAAACATTGGAAGAACACTCTTTGACATAAATCACAGCAAGATCTTTTTTGATCCACCTCCTAGAGTAATGGAAATAATAACAAAAATAAACAAATGGGACCTAATGAAACTTCAAAGCTTTTGCACAGCAAAGGAAACCATAAACAAGATGAAAAGACAAGCCTAAGAATGGGAGAAAATATTTGCAAATGAATTAATGGACAAATGATTAATCTCCAAAATATATAAACAGCTCATGCAGCTCAATATTAAATAAACAAACAACCCAATCCAAAAATGGGCAGAAGACCTAAATAGACATTTCTCCAAAGAAGACATACAGATGGCCAAGAAGCACATGAAAAGCTGCTCAACATCACTAATTATTAGAGAAATGCAAATCAAAACTACCATGAGGTATCACCTCACACCAGTTAGAATGGGCATCATCAGAAAATCTACAAACAACAAATGCTGGAGAGGGTGTGGAGAAAAAGGAACCCTCTTGCACTGTTGGTGGGAATGTAAATTGATACAGCCACTATGGAGAACAGTATGGAGGTTCCTGAAAAAGCTACAAATAGAACTACCATATGACCCAGCAATCCCACTACTGGGCATATACCCAGAGAAAACCATAATTCTGAAAGAGTCATGTACCACAATGTTCATTGCAGCACTATTTACAATAGCCAGGTCATGGAAGCAACCTAAATGCCCATCAACAGACAAATGGATAAAGAAGATGTGGTCCATATATACAATGGAATATCACTCAGTCATAAAAAGGAATGAAACTGAGTCATTTGTTGAGACGTGGATGGATCTAAAGACTGTCATACGGAGTGAAGTAAGTCAGAAAGAGAAAAACAAATATCATGTATTAACACATGTATGTGGAACCTAGAAAAATGGTACAGATGAACCGGTTTGCAGGGCAGAAGTTGAGACACAGATGTAGAGAACAAACATATGGACACCAACCAGGGAAAGCGGCGGGGTGGTGGGGGTGGTGGTGTGATGAATTGGGCGATGAGGATTGACATGTATACACTGATGTGTATAAAATTGATGACTAATAAGAACCTGCAGTATAAACAAACAAACAAACAAACAAAAACAACTAATACTAAACTTTTGGGGGGTTATTTGTATGGAAATATGTTAATATAAATGTTTCAGACATTACATGAAATTTCTAAAAATCTTATATGTTCTGGTATAATGTTATAAGTAATAATTCTAGTTATTACTTTAAAATGTATATCTCAGAAACAACTAAATTTCCTTGTCAATTGCATTATTATGAACTTTCATCAAATCTCTAACCATGGTCATTTTTAAGTGTTTTGTCATTAACAGACAGTTCTGGGTGTACTTTGATGCTTTTTCAAAAATGTTCCTATAAAAGGGATCATCTTCAAGGAATTCATGGAAAAGACTCTGACAAGTACAGGTTTCTGGTACCTGACTATACTGCTGAACTGAATGAATAAGCATTTTCAGAACTCTGATGGAAAACTGATGAATTCATAAAAGTGCTAACAAAAGATCAAGATAAAAAAATAATTACATGGGACTGGGTGAACTGATGAGGATGAGTATAATTTATGTGACTTTCTGTTTGCATAAAAAAAAATCCCACAAGGACTCAGAGGCAAAAAATATACAAATCAATTTTCACTGCAAAGTAAAGGAGCTGTTACAGTGGAGGATTACTGGACTGAATGTCAATATTATGACATAGTATGAGTGTGTTTCGTGTTTGGTAATTGCAATCATTGTTGCTTTTGTTGTGGTCATCCATTTACAATGCTTGGTGTCAGTTTACTTATCTCTTATAAAAATAAAATACAGTGTGTGTGTGTGAAAAAAAAGTAATACTTGGTAATGAGGGAGGTGAAAAAAAAAGAAAACAACCAAGTTTCCTTTGACAAATGAATGGATAAAGAAAATGTAGTGTGTATACAATGGAATACATATATATATATATATATACAATGGAATATGTATATACAATATAATGTATCATGTATATACAATATATATACACAATATAATGTATATTGTATATATTGTATATATACAATATAATGTATATACAATATAATGTATATACAATATAATGTATATACAATGGAATATTATTCAGCCATTGAAAGAAGGAAACTTCGCTGTTTGTGAAAACGTGAATAGACCTGGAGGGCATTATGCTTACAGAAATATACCAGACAATGAAAGACAATGTATGATCTCACGTTTATGTGGAATCAAAGTAAATCAAACTCATAACACCATAAATTAGAACTGTAGTTGTAAGGAGTAGGTGGTGGAGAAAGTGGGGAGATATTGGTGAGGGGTACAAACTTTCAGTTAAAAGATGAAAAGTTCTAGGTATCTAATATGTATCATGTTGACTATAGTTAATAATGCTGTATTGTTTTTTTGCAATCTAGTATGAGAGATCTGCTTGTGTTCTCAACACCCAGAAATACACAAATAGAAACTATGGGAGGTGACAGTAAATTAACTTGATTGTGGTAATCATTCACTATGTGTATTAAATCATCATTTTGGACATCTTAAAGACACCTTCAATTTTTACAATCTAAATATATGCAGTTTTGTGAATCATACTTCAACAAACTGGAAAAAAGGAAAAAAAACAAAACAAAAAACCAAAAAATGGGCAGAAGACCTAAATAGACATTTCTCCAAAGAAGATATACAGATTGCCAACAGACACATGAAGGAATTCTCAGCATCATTAATCATACAGAAATGCAAATCAAAACTATAATGAGGGCTTCCCTGGTGGCGTGGTGGTTGAGAGTCCGCCTGCCGATGCAGGGGACGTGGGTTCGTGCCCCGGTCTGGGAGGATCCCATATGCCGTGGAGCGGCTGGGCCCGTGAGCCATGGCCACTGAGCCTGCGTGTCCGGAGCCTGTGCTCCGCAATGGGAGAGGCCACAACAGTGAGAGGCCTGCGTACCGCAAAAAAAAAAAAAAAAAAAAACAAACAAACAAAAAAAAAACCTATAATGAGATATCATCTCACAGTGGTCAGAATGGCCATCATCAAAAAATCTACAAACAGTAAATGTTGGAGAGGGTGTGGAGAAAAGGGAACACTCTTGCACTGTTGGTGGGAATGTAACTTGATACAGCTACTATGGAGAAGAGTATGGAGGTTCCTTAAAAAACTAAAAATAGAACTACCATATGACCCAGCAATCCCACTACTGGGCATATACCCTGAGAAAACCATAATTCAAAAAGAGACATGTACCACAATGTTCATTGCAGCTCTATTTACAATAGCCAGGACATGGAAGCAACCTAAGTGTCCATCGACAGATGAATGGATAAAGAAGATGTGGCACATATATACAATGGAATATTACTCAGCCATAAAAAGAAACGAAATTGAGTTATTTGTAGTGAGGTGGATGGACCTAGAATCGGTCATACATAGTGAAGTAAGTCAGAAAGAGAAAAACAGATACTTTATGCTAGCACATATATGTGGAATCTAAGGAAAAAATGGTCATGAAGAACCTAGGGGCAACACCATTGTGAAGCAATTATACTCCAATAAAGTTGTAAAAAAAAAAAAAAGAAAGAACGTAGGGGCAAGACGGAAATAAAGACACAGACCTACTAGAGAATGGACTTGAGGATATGGGGAGGGGAAGGGTAAGCTGTGACAAAGTGAGAGAGTGGCATGGACATATATACACTACTAAACGTAAAATAGATAGCTAGTGGGAAGCAGCCGCATAGCACAGGGAGATCAGCTCGGTGCTTTGTGACCAGCTAGAAGGGTGGGATAAGGAGGGTGGGAGGGAGGGAGATGCAAGAGACAAGAGATATGGGAGCGTATGTATATATATGACTGATTCACTTTGTTATAAAGCAGAAACTATCACACAATTGTAAAGAGATTATACTCCAATAAAGATGTTAAAAAATAAAAAATAAATAAATACAAACAAAAGACGTTAAAAGCAGCAAGGGAAAAGCAACAAATAACATACAAGGGAATCCCCATAAGAATGACAGCTGAACTTCAGCAGAAACTCTGCAAGCCAGAAGGAAGTGGCAGGACATATTTAAAGTGATGAAAGAGAAAAACCTACAACCAAGATGACTCTACCCAGCAAGGATCTCATTCGGATTTGATGAAGAAATTAAAACCTTTACAGACAAGCAAAAGCACCACCAAACCAGCTTTACAACAAATGCTAAAGGAACTTCTCTAGGCAGGAAAAACAAGAGAAGGAAAAGACTTACAATAACAAACCCAAACCAATGAAGAAAATGGTAATAGGGACATACATATCGATAACTACCTTAAATGTAAATGGATTAAATGCTCCCACCAAAAGACGTAGACAGGCTGAATGGATACAAAAACAAGATCCATATATATGCTGTCTACAAGAGACCCACTTCAGATCTAGGGACACATACAGACTGAAAGTGAGGGGATGGAAAAAGATATTCCATCCAAATGGAAATCAAAAGAAAGCTGGAGTAGCAATGTTCATATCAGACAAAATAGACTTTAAAATAAAAACTATTACAAGAGATAAAGAAGGACACTACATAATGATCAAGGGATCAATCCAAGAAGAAGATATAACAATTGTAAATATTTATGCACCCAACATAGGAGCACCTCAATACATAAGGCAAATACTAACAGCCATAAAACGGGAAATCAACAGTAACACAATAATAGTAGGGGACTTTAACACCCCACTTTCACCAAAGGACAAATCAACCAAAATGAAAATAAATAAGGAAACACAAGCTTTAAATGACACATTAAAGAAAATGGACTTAATTGATATTTATAGGACATTCCATCCAAAAGCAACAGAATACACTTTCTTCTCAAGTGCTCATGGAACATTCTCCAGGATAGATCATACCTTGGGTCACAAATCAAGCCTTCATAAATATAAGAAAGTTGAAATTGTATCAAGTATCTTTTCTGACCACAACACTATGAGACTACATATCAATTACAGGAAAAAATCTGTAAAAAATACAAACAGATGTAGGCTAAAAGTACACTACTAAATAACCAAGAGATCTCTGAAGAAATCAAAGAGGATATCGAAAAATACCTAGAAAAAAATTACAGTGAAAACACCATGACCCAAAACCTATGGGATGTAGCAAAAGCAGTTCTAAGAGGGAAGTTTATAGCAATACAATCCTACCTCAAGAAACAAGAAAAATCTCAAATAAACAACCTAACCTTACACCTAAAGCAATTAGAGAAAGAAGAACAAAAAAACCCCTCAAAGTTAGCAGAAGGAAAGAAATCATAAAGATCAGATCAGAAATAAATGAAAAAGAAATGAAGGAAATGATAGCAAAGATCAATAAAACTAAAAGCTAGTTCTTTGTGAAGATAAAAAAATTGATAAACCATTAGCCAGCCTTATCAAGAAGAAAAGGGAGAAGACTCAAATCAACAGAATTAGAAATGAAAAAGGAGAAGTAACAACTGACACTGCAGAAATACAAAGGATCATGAGAGATTACTACAAGCAACTATATGCCAATAAAATGGACAACCTGGAAGAAATGGACCATTTCTTCAAAAAGCACAACCTTCTGAGACTGAACCAGCAAGAAATAGAAAATATAAACAGACCAATCACAAGCACTGAAATTGAAACTGTGATTAAAATCTTCCAACAAACAAAAGCCCAGGACCACATGGATCCACAGGCGAATTCTATCAAACATTTAGAGAAGAGCTAACACCTATCCTTCTCAAACTCTTCCAAAATATAGCAGAGGGAGAAACACTACCAAACTCATTCTAGGAGGCTACCATCACCCTGATACCAAAACCAGACAAAGATGTCACAAAAAAATAGAAAACTACAGGCCAATATCACTGATGAACATAGATGCAAAAATCCTCAACAAAATACTAGCAAACAGAATCCAGCAGCACATTAAAAGGATCATACACCATGATCAACTGGTGTTTATCCCAGGAATGCAAGGATTCTTCAATATACACAAATCAATCAATGTGATACACCATATTAACAAATTGAAGGAGAAAACCATATGATCATCTCAATCAATGCAGAAAAAGCTTTCGACAAAATTCAACACCCATTTATGATAAAAACTGTACAGAAAATAGGCATAGAGGGAAATTACCTCAACATAATAAAGGCCATATATGAAAAACCCACAGCCAACATCGTCCTCAATGGTGAAAAACTGAAACCATTTCCTCTAAGATCAGGAACAAGACAAGGTTGCCCACTCTCACCACTATTACTCAACATAGCTTTGGAAGTTTTACCCACAGCAATCAGAGAAGAAAATGAAATAAATGACTCCAAATCAGAAAAGAAGTAAAGCTGTCCCTGTTTGCAGATGACATGATACTATGTATAGGGAATCCTAAAGATGCTACCAGAAAACTACTAGAGCTAATCAATGAATTTGGTAAAGTAGCAGGATACAAAATTAATGCACAGAAATCTCTTGCATTCCTACACACTAATCTTTTGCATTCCTATACACTACAAAATTAATGCATAAATCTCTTGCAATCCTATACATTGCAAAAAATCTGAAAGAGAAATTAAGGAAGCACTCCCATTTACCACTGCAACAAAAAGAATAAAATACCTAGGAATAAACCTACCTAAGGAGACAAAAGACCTGTATGCAGAAAACTATAAGACACTGATGGAAGAAATTAAAGATGATACCAACAGATGGAGAGATATACCATGTTCTTGGATTGGAAGAATCAACATTGTGAAAATGACTCTACTACCCAAAGCAATCTACAGATTCAATGCAATCCCTATCAAACTACCAATGGCATTGTTCACAGAACTAGAATAAAAAATTTCACAATTTGTATGGAAACACAAAAGACCCCGAATAGCCAAAGCAATCTAGAGAAAGAAAAACTGAGCTGCAGGAATCAGGCTCCCTAACTTCAAACTATAGCACAAATCTACAGTAATCAAGACAGTATGGTACTGGCACAGAAACAGAAATATAGATCAATGGAACAGGATAGAAAGCCCAGAGATAAACCCATGCACATACGGTCACCTTATCTTTGATAAAGGAGGCAAGAATATACAGTGGAGAAAAGACAGCCTCTTCAATACTGGTGCTGGGAAAACTGGACAGCTACATGTAAAAGTATGAAATTAGAACACCATACACAAAAATAAACACAGAATGGATTAAAGACCTAAGTGTAAGGCCAGACACCATCAAACTCTTAGAGGAAAACATAGGCAGAACACTCTATGACATAAATCACAGCAAGATCCTTTTTGACCCACCTCCTAGAGAAATGGAAATAAAAACAAAAATAAACAAGTGGAAACTAACGAAACTTCAAAGCTTTTGCACAGCAAAGGAAACCATAAACAAGATGAAAAGACAACCCTCAGAATGGGAGAAAATATTTGCAAATGAAGCAACTGACAAAGGTTTAACCTCCAAAACATACAAGCAACTCATGCACCTCACTATCAAAAAAACAAAAAACCCAATCCAAAAATGGGCAGATGACCTAAATAGACATTTCTCCAAAGAAGATATACACATTGCCAACAAACACATGAAAGAATGCTCAACATCATTAATCATTAGAGAAATGCAAATCAAAACTACAATGAGATATCATCTCACACCGGTCAGAATGGCCATCATCAAAAAATCTATAAACAATAAATGCTGGAGAGGGTGTGGAGAAAAGGGAACACTCTTGCACTGCTGGTGGGAATGTGAATTGGTACAGCCACTATGGAGAACAGTATGGAAGTTCCTTAAAAAACTAAAAATAGAACTACCATACAACCCAGCAATCCCACTACTGGGCATATACGCTGAGAAAACCATAATTCAAAAAGAGTCATGTACCAAAATGTTCATTGCAGCTCTGTTTACAATAGCCAGGACATGGAAGCAACCTAAGTGTCCATTGACAGATGTATTGATAAAGAAGATGTGACACATATATAGAATGGAATATTACTCAGCCATAAAAAGAAACGAAATTGAGTTATTTGTAGTGAGGTGGATGGACCTAGAGTCTGTCATACGAGTGAAGTAAGTCAGAAAGAGAAAAACAAATACCGTATGCTAACACATATATATGCAATCTAAAAAAAAAGAGAGAAACGGTTCTGAAGAACCTAGGGGCAGGACAGGAATAAAGATGCAGACGTAGAGAATGGACTTGAAGACACAGGGAGGGGGATGGGTAAGTTGAGACGAAGTGAGAGAGTGGCATGGACATACATACACTACCAAACGTAAGGTAGATAGCTAGTGGGAAGCAGCCGCATAGCACAGGGAGATCAGCTCGGTGCTTTGTGACCAGCTAGAGGGGTGGGATAGGGAGGTTGGGAGGGAGACACAAGAGGGAGGGGATATGGGGATATATGTATACGTATAGCTGATTCACTTTGTTATACGGCAGCAAGTAACACAACAATGCAAACCAATTATACTCCAATAAAGATATTTTTAAAAAATACATCTGTAACAAAAACCATAGCAGAAACAAAAATGATTATTTAAATGGAGAAAAATATAACATTTTTTCCTCAGAACCAATAAATGAGTTTCAATTAATCATTAAAAAAAAAGTTGAAATAGCCTAAATCTCCATCAGCTGATGAATGGATAAACAGAATGTCGTATATCATTATATTATTCAGCCATAATAAAGAATGAAGTACTAATACATGGCACAACATGGGTGAACCTTGAAAACTTTATGCAAAGTGAAAGAAGCCAGGCACAAAGGACTACATATTTTATGATTCCATTTATATGAAATGGCCAAAATAAGCAAATCCATAGAGACAGAAAATAGATTAGTGATTGCCAGGGCCTGGGAGGAGGGGAGAAGGGGAAATAACTGTTAACGGGTACTGGGTTTCTTTAGAGGAGGATGAAAATGTTCTACAATTAGGTAGTAGTGACGGTAGTACAACTTTGTGAATATACTAAAAAAAACCCACTTAATTGTACAGTTTTTAAAAATCCTATAATTCCCTTTAGGGGCACATTTTCTAGTTACCTCTTGTGATGAGTGAAGCATATCTTTTAACTTTTGAAGCCTTCCGGAATGTACATCCTTCTGGACACCTCTACAAAATGGACCTTCTTCGTGTTTCTTGTCATTGTCCCATGTTCTTCTGCAGACACAGCTTCAATGTCTTCTATCTTGGTATCTTAGTCCATTAATTATGACTGCCAAATGGTGATGGAGGCCCAAATAGAGGAGTTGAGAATGTATCATGGGCCACTTTGTATAATAACCTATTTCAGGTCATATTGTAAGGACTACAAAATACCCTAAATTTAGGAATTGTGTTTTCTTCTTTCCTTCTCTTCTGCTTTCCTCTATGGACTGAGAAAATGTAATTGTCATAGCCTCTGGTTAGTTTTAATCACATGAAGTAAACCCAGAGGCCCAAAATTGCAGTTCTAATGCCCTTTAGCTCTCTCTGCTTCACCATCTACAAATATGTAGCTTGTGTTTGATTTCTCTCAAGCAAGGCTTCCCAAAAGTGTCTGATCTACCAACCTCCAATAAATGGGTTGACTTGAAGATGGTAAGAGCTTCATGTTTTACCTTTCTCACTGCCGCTAACCTTTTACCAAAGGTCTACTGTTAATATATGTTCTAAACCAGCCATCCCCAACCCTAGACACACATTCAAATAACCTGGGAAATAAGTTTTGAATATTGATGCCTGAACCCCAGACCCAATTAATTGGTATAGGTTGGGGCCTGAAAATTGATATGTTTTAAAAGTTCCCCTGGGCAACTCCCGTGGGCAGCTAGGGTTGATGAAAATTGCACTAAGAAAGACTTGAGTATTTCTGAAATTTAGATTTACTAATTATATTTTTATCAAGCAATATAGATATAAAGTTCTAAAAGTCAATTGTACTTACTACAAAGCTTTTTAAGAAAGCAATTTCTGGCTCTTCCCCTTCCCATCCCTGATCCTCATTCCCCAGAGGCAACTACAGTCAACTCTTTTTTTAAAAAATAAATTTATTTATTTATTTATTTATTTTTGGCTGCATTGGGTCTTTGTTGCTGCACATGGGCTTTCTCTAGTTGAGGCGAGTGGGGGCTGCTCTTCATTGCAGTGTGCGGGCTTCTCATTGTGGTGGCTTCTCTTGTTGTGGAGAATGGGTTCTATGCACGTGGTCCTCAGTAGTTGTGGCACACGGGCTCAGGAGTTGTTGGGCACGGGCTTAGTTGCTTCCCGGCATGTGGGATCTTCCCGGAACAAGGCTTGAACCTGTGTCCCCTGCATTGGCAGGCGGATTCTTAACCACTGTGCCACCATGGATGCCCCATATTCAACCCTTTTAACTATTCCCTTAAATTATTTACATATTTTATCATTATACTGATATTTCTTATTTATTTTTAATTTTATTTATTGTGAGTTGACTTCCTACTACAGAAGATGATGATCTACCTCTCCTCTTCCAGCATTCTGCACACAACAGTTTCCCTTCCACCTTCCAAGCATAGTTATAACATGGTTTGGGGTTAAAGCAATATTCGGTGTTGACATATTTATGACTATGTAAATATAATAAAATGGCAGACTTAAGCCCTAACCTATCAGTAATTACCTTAAATATAAACAGTTTAAGTTCACCAATTGAAAGACAGAGATTAGCAAAGTGGATTAAAAAATTTAATCAAACCATATCGTGTCTACAAGAAACTCACTTCAAATACAACCACAGAAAAGTAAAAGAATGGAAAAATATATACAACACATTATGTCTTTTTAAAAAGCAAAACTGACTATATTGACATTAGACTCCAGAGCAAAGAAAATTACTAGAAACAAAGAGGGACATTACATAATGATAAAAGGATCAGTTCACCAAGAAGAGATATTGAGGCAGGAAAAGCATCTGCAAAATCCAACATTCATTCATGACTTAAAAAAAAAACCCTCAATAAACTAGAAATAGAAGGAAATTTCCTCAGCTTGGTAAACAGTACTTACAAAAACTTACAGTTAATATTGTACTTAATTGTGAAAGACTGAATGCTTCCCCTCTAAGATTGGGAACAAGGCAAGGATGTATGCATCTCACCACTCTCATTCAACATTCTACTGGAAGTTCTAGCCAGTGAAATAAGACCCCAAAAATAGAATAAATAAAAGAGATACATATTTTTTAAAAGAAAAAAATAAAACTGTCCTTATTTGCAGATGTCTATACTGTACAAAATCCCAAGGAATCTAAAACAAAACAAAACCCTCCTAGAACTTATTAGTTCAGCAAGATTTCAGAATACAAGATCAACACTTAAAAATCAATCGCATTTCTATATGTTAACAACATGCTTGTGGAAACAAAAATTAGAAACATAATACCAGGGACTTCTCTGGTGGTGCAGTGGTTAAGAATCTGCCTGCCAATGCAGGGGACATAGGTTCAATCCCTGGTCCGGGAAGATCCCACATGCCGCGGAGCAACTAAACCCGTGCACCACAACTACTGAGCCTGCATGCCACAACTACTGAAGGCCACGTGCCTAGAGCCCGAGCTCCGCAACAAGAGAAGCCACCACAATGAGAAGCCCGTGCACCACAATGAAGAGTAGCCCGTGATCGACTCAACTAGAGAAAGCCCACGGGCAGCAACAAAGACCCAACACAGCCATAAATAAATAAATTTATATATATATATTTTTAAAAATATCATTTATGGTTTGTGCTAAAGAAAATTAAATAGATATAAACCTAAAAGCATGTACAGGATCTGTATGCTGAAAATTACAAAATGCTGATGAGAGAAATCAAAGGCCTAAATAAATGGAGAAACATATGTTCATAGATTGGAAGACAGAGAATATTGTAGATGTCAATTCTCTCCAAACAGATCTATAGGTTTAATGCAATTCCTACTGAAGTTTTTTTGTAGACACAAACAAGCTTATTCTAAAATGTATATGGAAAGGTACAAGCCCTAGAATAGCAATATTAAAATAAAAATTTAAATAACAAATATCTAATTTTTAATTTTTAAAATATTAAATTAAAATAACCTTTAAAAAGAAGAGTTGGGCTTCCCTGGTGGCGCAGTGGTTGAGTCTGCCTGCTGATGCAGAGGACACAGGTTCGTGCCCCTGTCCAGGAAGATCCCACATGCTGTGGAGCAGCTGGGCCCATAAGCCATGGCCGCTGAGCCTGCGCGTCCGGAGCCTGTGCTCCGCAATGGGAGAGGCCACAACAGTGAGAGGCCCGCGTACCACAAAAAAAAAAAAAAAAAAAAAGAAGAGTAAATTGGGAGGGATCATACCTGATGGCTTACTATATAGCTGCAGTAATCAAGGTAATTATTGTCTTAGCAGTGAGATGGGCATAGATCAATGGAACAAAATCAAAATCTCATATAGACTCACACAAATACAGCCAGCTGATTTTTGACAAAGATGCAAAAGCAATCCAATCGAGGAAGGATAGCCTTTTCAACAAATGGTGCTGGAGCAATTGGATATTCATAAGCAAAAGAATGAACCTTGACCTAAATCTCAAACCTTACAAAAGTCAACTCAAAATGGATCAAGGAGTGAATGTAAAATGTAAAACTCTAAAACTTTTAGAAACAAAATATAGGAAAAACTCTTTGGGACCTAGGACTAGGTGAAGAGTTCTTAGACTTGACACGAAAAGCACAGTCCTTAAAAGGACAAACTGATGAAGTGGACTTTATCAAAATTAAAGACATTTGTTTCATTGAAACAAAGTTTCAATGAAACGACAAGTTACAGACTGGGAGAAAATATTTGCCAGCCACATATCCAGTGAAGGCCTTATATCTAGAATATATAAAGAACTCTCAGAACTCAACAATAAAAAAGAAAGGAAGCAATCCAACTGGGATAGAAACTGGGCAAAAGACATGAACATTCATTTCACCAAAGAGGAGATATGGATGGCAAATAAGTGTCTGAAAAGATATTCAACACCACTAGCCATTAGGGAAATGTAAATTAAGAGTGCAATGAGATATCAGTTGAAATAAAAAATAGTGATAAATAACAAATGCTGGTGAGGACACAGACAAATTGGATCTCTACGCATTGCTAGTGGGAATGTAAAATGGTGCAGCCAGTCTGGAGAAGAGTTGGGGGTAGAGTGAATATGTACAAAGAGGTAATATTAGGGGGCTCTTTTGTGGTGATGGGAACCACTTCTGTATCTTGCTTGTGGTAGTGGCATAGAAACACACACACACACACACACACACACACACACACACAGGGTTTTTTAATGGTGAAAACTGAATGCTAAAAACTGAATGTGGCCCATAGTCTAATTAAGAGTAATGTACCAATGTCAGTTTCCTAATTTTGATACTATACTACAGCTGCGATATTGGGGGAAGCTGGGTGAAGGGTGAACTTGTACTATTTTTGCAATTTCCTCTAAGTATATAATTATTTCAAAATAACTTTTTTTAACTTTAAGAAACACATCCCCAAAAAAGTCTTTTTGGTCTTGTAAATATCCCTCAGTGGGGAAAATCCTTAAGCAATTGCTTTCCAGCTATAGCTTTATCCAGCTCATTTTGTTAGGTCATTTCCTGCCCTGAGGGCATGTTGGATTGTATCAGGGGTGCTTCAGAAGACAGAAGGAGGGAGCCCCAGGAAAATGGGGGAGGACCTCACAAGGAGGGGTGCATGTACCAACCACCACCTTCTCTTCAAATGCTTGTCCAACATTAGCCAGCCCTGTCTCAATATCTCTGCCGAGGTCCATTGTCCTCATCCACACACAGAAGTGGCAAGACAGAAGTTAGCCTGCAATTCACAAAGTTTGCTCTGTTCCCACATCTGCCTGATGATTGCTGGGTGCCTAAATTTCTCCTATGAAGAACAGGAGTCATGCCATTGTGTTGTAGTAGCTGGGAATAAATGGGCTAAAGAAGAATTCAAAAGTATCATAATTGTAGTGATGCCAAAAGGGGAAATCTTCTCACTGTGTGTGTCCTCCTATCCTATCCTTCCCCAGATTCAGTTCCTAGGAGACCCTCACAATTTTAACAAGTGCTTTACATAGTTATGAATACCTGAATTGTAACTATATCAAAACGTTATATGAAATGCTTCATGTATAATATAACATTCCTTATTCACAGTTGGAAGGAGGTATGGTAGTTGGCATATGGAGATTTGAAACACAGCTCATTTTCATTGCCAGAATTTATTTTTGTTATACTATCCCATGAAGTCTAAAAATAAAGATATGATTGTAAAATTATAATAACCTAGAATAAAGAGGATAAAATACTATTTGTGAGTCCATGTCTTGTAAATATTTATCAGTGCTTAATTTGTACAATAAATCCACAAAAACAAAAAAATAATAAAAAGTATCATAATTGCAAGCTTGGATGATTAGAGCAGCTTGGGATTGATGAAGGATTTAGGGTCTGAGCATTTTTTTAATTTTATTGAAGTATAGTTGATTTACAATGCTGTGTTAATTTCTGCTGTACAGCAAAGTGATTCAGTTATACATATATATACATTCTTTTTCATATTCTTTCCATTATGGTTTATCACAGGATATTGAATATCATTCCCTGTGCTATACAACAGGACCTTGTTGTTTATCCATTCTATGTATAATAGTTTGCATCTGCTAATCCCAAACTCCCAATCCATCCCTCCCCCCTCCCCCATCCCCCTTGGCAACCACAAGTCTCTTCTCTATGTCTAGGAGTCTGTTTCTGTTTCATGGATAAGTTCGTGTCATATTTTAGATTCCACATAAAAGTGATATCACATGGTATTGGTATTTCTCTTTCTGACTTACTTCACTTAGTGTGATAATCTCTACTTGCATCCATGTTGCTGCAAATGACATTATTTCATTCTTTTTTATGGCTGAGTGATATTCCATTCTGTATATGTGTATGTATGTGTATGTGTGTATACACACAGACACACACACACATATAGGGTCTGAGCTTTTGACAGAAAGGCATCTGAATCGGAGACAGGAGTCTCCAAATTCTTTAGCACTCAACAGGCTCCTCCTGTCAGTCTAGATTTTTGCTTCTAAGACACCAGGCTTTAAGAGTCACTGAGAAGTTGTTCCCCTGCCGAACAGACAGAAACACATAGCAAACATCATCCTATTTTTCTTGAGGGGTACTTGTGAATGTCCCAACATCAAGGCAGGAGAAACCCCACCGTTCAGAAGGATTCTGGTTCCGACAACAGCAGGCCATTAAATTGGAGACAGAGATCACTGTTACAACTGAATGCTAGAGGCGGGGAAAATGTCAGTCTAACTGCTGACACAGTCTCAGCTACTGGTGGCTAAAACCAGGCCACACAGAGTTTGAGGAGGGAACAGAAGTTTGTCTGGGGAGACCAAGGGTGAGGGGCTGAGGAAAGGGAAACATGTGCATTGTGACCAGGAAGAACTTTCTGGTGAGCAGTATTTCTTACACTCAAATTGCTGTTTTATAGAGCCTGGGCATGAATGGAGCTGGTACCTGAAAAAGCAGAGAAGCACCTGTGAAATAAAGCAAGAAGCTCTTTGACAGAAGGTATTAAAGGAGCCTGGGGAGACATACTTGCTGACAGCTTGATGGATGCATAAGTGTGATGGTCCCTTCCTTCAACACTAATTGAAAAGTCATGGGCATTAAGCAACGCACACAAGAGGGGTAATTATGACAAACATGATTTTCAAAGACTAGGAAGGATACGATCAAAGGAAAACCCTGAAGTGATCACAGCCACTGAGGATCATTATTCGTTTGCTGAAGCTAATGACAGGTTGGCTCTTAGAAACTAGTGGGGATGGGGCTTCTGGTGGGAAGAGAAGAGAGTATTCAGCTTCTTGTTATGCAAAACCTGTCCCCCGGAAACAGCTAAAACATCCTACTGTGGTTGAATTTAAGCTACAATACACAAATGTTTTATGATACGGTCCTTTTTCATGACACTACTGACTTGGAATGTGCTTGTGTTGGTTTAGAATTTCATTTCTGCCCTTAGGTTGGCATACAGACTGTGCTTTTCAGTAAAATGGCATAATTTGTCAAGGTGTGATTGTGAATTCTGTCCAGATGTGTTAAGCACAACTGTCCTTGGAGAGCCTACTCTGCAGGGTCAAGGGGACAAAGCCACCTTGCTTGAGGACAGAGGAGACTTCTGAGGAAAGCGCTGTGGATAGCTCTTCGAGTGGAAAGGCACTCAGGAGAGAGGAAGCAGATAAACAGGGAAGGAAAGACCCCCACACATGCTCGGCTGCTCGGAGATAAGTGCCAGAACCTAGCATCCATTGGCATGCAGACATGGTAATCCTCAGGCTGTCCCTTGGCCTAGGGTCACGTTGTGGAGCAGGCTGGGAGTATCTCCCTGGCTCTTGATACTCCTCTCTGCCCTATTTTGAGACTCCCATTTTAGGCTTTCTGACTTGCTCTCCAAAGTGTTCTATGACTTGGGTCAAGAGGAGCACAAGGGGAACATTTGGAACAAACTCTTCCACACGGAGATGTGACCCAGCATGATACCTTACCCCCACTCCTGCCCCCAATCTTACCTTTCAGTTGTCACTGAAGTGAGCAAAAAGGTGTTGGGGATCTAGGCAAATATGCAATACAGCCCCTTTATTCACTTGATCCCTAAAATGGATATCTGACTGTGATTGTTCTAGCTCAGACTCTCTTTGCCCTGCTCTGGTATGAGAATCCCTTTATCCTGCAGGGAACCCATCATCCTTGCAGTTTGGCTGGAGCTGAAACCATCTGCCCCTCCTGACCACAGGGCTGGGCCTCCTGTGACCTAAACTGGCCAACCGGCATCCACCTCCCTCTTAGGCATAGTGCTTGAATGAAGGGAGGGCAAAACAGAGAGCAAGACTTCGGGTACTAAACGCTACTGAAGCCAAAACTTGACCCCATGGGTAATCAGATTGGGAAAAGATGTTAGCATATACTGGAAAGAGACAAACACAGAGTTCTAATCTGAGAGCATCCAGGGGAGAAGACATATCATCATGGTAGATATCCAGGCTGAAGAAATGAGACAAAAGTCTAGTTCTGTGAAATGGACTAGAAAGATCCAGAACCAATTTAGAAGCAAGCAGAGCCCAATGCTGAGCCCAGAATGTTAAAGTGGGGCCCCAGAAGTTTTCACTGTGAACAGACAGTGTTTGCTATAGAGAATGAGGCAAGATTTAGCCTTGAGGTGGGAATTGAGGAGTCCTTTTAGGAGAAAATGATAATAGTGACTAGAAAGCCAGCTGGAAATGTCACTGCAACCATCCTGACACCTCCTTCAGTTTTATGTATGCCACTATTAGAACTGGATTTTGTTTTTAGCAAAGGGCTATTTCATTCCTTATAAGAAAAATTCCTATTAGTATATGGGCCATCATTGAAATGGTTGTCAGCCATTTATACCTTAGTATGAATTTGCTTACATATTTCCTTCTTGAGAGTGGATTTTGATGGAGGCTGGAAGAAATTATTCATATAGCAGAGTCTTACTGAGAGACTAAGGGCCAGGCACTGTGTTATACCCTAGCGGTTCAAAGATGAAGCAAAGCACGTGTGCTTCACCCCTGAAGAATTTTACAGCCTTCTAGATTGAAGGTGGAAAGGAAGCCACTAAAAAGAAAAAGATGTGCAACAGGAAACCTGGATATAGTATAGAAAATGTTTTATTTTCTAGTGTTTCCAAAGGACTCATTTCTCCATGGAAATCCCACAGATGATCCTCGCCATCTTCCCACAGCCGTTAGCCTCAACTCTTCAAGTAGCATCAGGGCTTCTTGGTCCATGCTTACTGTCAGAAGTAGAGATGCTGGGAAGATCACTTTGGCCAATAGCCTTGGACTTATTAACAAGGAAAACCAGGACCAAAGAGATAAAGCAACTGGAAGAAATTAAGATGGGAGTTCATGACAAAAGTTCATGGGTTCCTCCAAACTTCTCGTCAATGCCATTTCACTGAACCTGCTGTATAAAAATAAATAAATAAATAAATGTTTTTTAAAAAAGAGGGTGGTGATGGTGGGATGAATTGGGAGACTGGGGTTGACATACAGACACTGATATGTATACAGTAGATAACTGATAAGAACCAGTTGTATAAAATAAATAAATAAATAAAATTTAAGATTGGAACCAAGATGGCAGAGTAGAAGGACGTGCTCTCACTCCCTCTGGCGAGAACACCAGAATCACAACTAGCTGCTGGACAGTCATCGACATGAAGACACTGGAACTCACCAAAAAAGAAACCCACATCAAAAGACAAAGGAGAAGTCACAGTGAGACGGTTGGAGGGGCACAATCACAGTAAAATCAAAACCCATAACTGCTGGGTAGGTGACTCACAGACTGGAGAACACTTATACCACAGAAGTCCACCCACTGGAGTGAAGGTTCTGAGCCCCACGTCAGGCTTCCCAACCTGGGGGTCCGGCAATGGGAGGAGGAATAACTAGAGAATCAGACTTTGAAGCCTAGTGGGAACTGATTGCAGGACTTTGACAGAACTGGGGGAAACAGAGACTCCACTCTTGGATGGCACAGACAAAGTAGTGTGCACATCAGGACCCAGGGGAAGGAGCAGTGACCCCAGGGGAGACTGAACCAGACCTACCTGCTAGTGTTGGGGGGGTTCCTGCTATGGCAGGGTGTGGCTGTCGCTCACCGTGGGGACAAGGACACTGACAGCAGAAGTTCTGGGAAGTACTCCTTGGCATGAGCCCTCCCAGAGTCCGCCATTAGCCCCACCAAAGAGCCCAGGTAGGCTCCAGTGTTGGGTTGCCTCAGGCCAAACAACCAACAGGGAGGGAACCCAGCCCCACCCATCAGCAGTCAAGGGGATTAAAGCTTTACTGAGCTCTGCCCACCAGAGCAACAGTCAGCTCTACCCACCACCAGTCCCTCCCATCAGGAAACTTGCACAAGCCTCTTAGATAGCCTCATCCACCAGAGGGCAGACAGCAGAAGGAAGAACTACAGTCCTGCAGCCTGTGGAAGAAAAACCACATTCACAGAAAGAGAGACAAAATGAAAAGGCAGAGGGCTATGTACCAGATGAAGGAACAAGATAAACCCAGAAAAACAACTAAATGAAGTGCAGATAGGCAACCTTCCAGAAAAAGAATTCAGAATAATGATAATGAAGATGATCCAGGACCTCGGAAAAAGAATGCAGGCAAAGATCGAGAAGATGTAACAAATGTTTTAAAAAGACCAAGAAGGATTAAAGAACAAACAAACAGAGATGAATAATACAATAACTGAAATAAAAACTACACTACAAGGAATCAATAGCAGAATAACTGAGGTAGAAGAATGGATAAATGACCTGGAAGACAGAATGGTGGAATTCACTCCTGCGGAACAGAATAAAGAAAAAAGAATGAAAAGAAATGAAGACAGCCTAAGAGACCTCTAGGACAACATTAAACGCACCAACATTCGCATTATAGGGGTCCCAGAAGGAGGAGAGAGAGAGAAAGGATCTGAGAAAATATTTGAAGAGATTATAGTCGAAAACTTCCCTAACATGGGAAAGGAAATAGCCACCCAAGTCCAGGAAGCGCAGAGAGTCCCATAAGGATAACCCAAGGAGAAACACGCCGAGACACATAGTAATCAAACTGGCAAAAATAAAACACAAAGAAAAGTTATTAAAAGCAGCAAGGGAAAAAATGAGAAATAACATACAAGGGAACTCCCATAAGGTTAACAGCTGATTTCTCAGCAGAAACTCTACAAGCCGAAGGGAGTGGCAGGATATACTTAAAGTGATGAAAGGGAAGAACCTACAACCAAGTTTACTCTACCTGGCAAGGATCTCATTCAGATTCAAAGGAGAAATCAAAAGCTTAACAGACAAGAAAAGCTGAGAGAATTCAGCACCACCAAACCAGCTCTGCAACAAATGCTAAAGGAACTTCCCTAAGTGGGAAACACAAGGGAAGAAAAGGACGTACAAAAACAAACCCAAAACAATAAGAAAATGGTCATAGGAACATACATATCAATAATTACCTTAAATGTAAATGGATTAAATGCTCCAAACAACAGACACAGGCTTGCTGAATGGATACAAAAACAAGACCCATATATATGCTGTCTACAAAAGACACACCTCAGACCTAGGGACACATTCAGACTGAAAGTGAGGGGATGGAAAAAGATATTCCATGCAAATGGAAATCAAAAGAAAGCTGGAGTAGCAATACTCATATCAGATAAAATAGACTTTAAAATAAAGAATGTTACAAGAGACAAGGAAGGAAACTACATAATGATTAAGGGATCAATCCAAGAAGAAGATATAACAATTATAAATATATATACATCCAACATAGGAGCACACCCTGATACATAAGGCAACTGCTAACAGCTACAAAAGAGGAAATCAACAGTAACACAATATTACTGGGGGACTTTTAACACCTCACTTACACCAATGGACAGATCATCCAAAATGAAACTAAATAAGGAAACAGAAGCTTTAAATTACACAATAGACCAAACAGATTTAATTGATATTTATAGGACATTCCATCCAAAAACAGTAGATTACACTTCTTCTCAAGTGCACATGGAATATTTTCCAGGATAGATCACATCTTGAGTCACAAATCAAGGCTTGGTAAATTTAAGAAAACTGAAATCATATCAAGCATCTTTTCTGACCACAAGGCTATGAGATTACAAATCAACTACAGGGAAAAAAAAAACATAAAAAACACAAACACATGGAGGCTACACAATACTTTACCAAATAACCAAGAGATCAGTGAAGAAATCAAAGAGGAAATCAAAAAATACCTAGAGACAAATGACAATGAAAACCCGACGATCCAAAACCTATGAGATGCAGCAAAGGCAGTTCTAAGAGGGAAGTTTATAGCTATACAAGCCTACCTCAAGAAACAAGAAAAATCTCAAATAAACAATCTAACCTTACACCTAAAGGAAGTAGGGAAAGAAGAACAAACAAAACCCAAAGTTAGCAGAAGGAAAGAAATCATAAAGATCAGAGCAGAAATAAATGAAATAGAAACAAAGAAAACAATAGCAAAGATCAATAAAACTAAAAGCTGGTTCTTTGAGAAGATAAACAAAATGGATAAACCATTAGCCAGAATCATCAAGAAAAAGAGGGAGAGGACTCCAAACAATAAAATTAGAAATGAAAAACAAGTTACAACAGACAATGCAGAAATACAAAGCATCCTAAGAGACTACTACAAGCAACTCTATGCCAATAAAATGGACAACCTGGAAGAAATGGAAAAATTCTTAGAAAGGTATAACCTTCTAAGACTGAACCAGGAAGAAATAGAAAATATGAACAGACCAATCACAAGTAATGAAATTGAAACTGTGATTAAAATTTTCCAACAAACAAAAGTCCGGGACCAGTTGGCTTCACAGGTGAACTCTATCAAACATTTAGGGAAGAGCTAACACCCATCCTTCTCAAACTCTTCCAAAAAATTGAGGAGGAAGGAACACTCCCAAACTCATTCTATGAGGTCACCATCACCCTGATACCAAAACCAGACAAAGATACTACAAAAAAAGAAAATTACAGACCAATATCACTGATGAATACAGATGCAAAAATCCTTAACAAAATACTAGCAAACAGAATCCAACAACACATTAAAAGGATCATACACCATAATTAAGTGGGATTTATCCCAAGGATGCAAGGATTCTTCAATGTACGCAAATCAATCAATGTGATACACCGTATTAACAAACTGAAGAATAAAAACCATAGGATAAACTCAAGAGATGTCAGAAAAGCTTCTTGCAAAATTCAACATCCATTTATGATAACCACTCTCCAGAAAGCGGGCATAGAGGGAACCTACCTCAACATAATAAAGGCCATATACAACAAACCCACAGCAAACATCATTCTCAATGGTGAAAAACTGAAAGCATTTACTCTAAGATCAGGAACAAGACAAGGATGTCCACTGTCGCCACTTCTATCCAACATAGTTTTGGAAGTCCTAGCCATGGCAATCAGAGAAGAAAAAGAAATAAAAGGAATACAAATTGGAAAAGAAGAAGTAAAACTGTCACTGTTTGCAGATGACATGATAGTATACATAGAGAATCTGACAGAGGCCACCCAAAAACTACTAGAGCTAATCAATGAATTTGGTAAAGTTGCAGGATACAAAATTAATGCACAGAAATCTCTGGCATTCCTATACACTAATGATGAAAAATCTGAAAGTGAAATTAAGGAAACATTCCCATTTACCATTGCAACAAAAAGAATAAAATACCTAGGAATAAACCTACCTAGGGAGACAAAAGACCTGGATGCAGAAAACTATAAGACACTGATGAAAAAAATTAAAGATGATACTAACAGATGGAGAGATATATACCACATTCTTGGATTGGAAGAATGAATACTGTGAAAATGATCATATTACCCAAAGCAATCTACAGATTCAATGTAATCCCTATCAAATTACCAATGGCATTTTTTATGAAACTAGAACAAAATATCTTAAAATTTGTATGGAGACACAAAAGACCCCGAATAGCCAAAGCAGTCTTGAGGGAAAAACAGAGCTGGAGAAATCAGACTCCCTGACTTCAGACTATACTATAAAGTTACAGTAATCAAGACAAATGGCACTGGCACAAAAACAGAAACATAGATCAATGGAACAAGATAGAAAGCCCAGAGATAAACCCATGTACCTATGGTCAACTAATCTATGACAAGGTAGGCACGGATATACAATGGAGAAAAGACAGTCTCTTCAATAAGTGGTGCTGGGAAAACTGGACAGCTACATGGAAAAGAATGAAATTAGAACACTCCTTAACACCATACACAAAAATAAACTCAAACTGGATTAGAGGCCTAAATGGAAGACCAGTCATTATAAAACTCTTAGAGGAAAACATAGGAAGAACACTCTTTGACATAAATCACAGCAAAATCTTTTTTGATCCACCTCCTAGAGTAATGGAAATAAAAAAGAATAAACAAATGGGACCTAATGAAACTTCAAAGCTTTTGCACAGCAAAGGAAACCATAAACAAGATGAAAAGACAACCCTCAGAATGGGAGAAAATATTTGCAAACGAATCAAGGGACAAAGGATTAATCTCCAAAATATATAAACAGCTCATGCACCTCAATATTGAGAAAACAAACAACCCAATCCAAAATTGGGCAGATGACCTAAATAGACATTTCTCCAAAGAAGACATACAGATGGCCAAAGAGCACATGAAAAGCTGCTCAACATCACTAATTATTAGAGAAATGCAAATCAAAACTACCATGAGGTATCACCTCACACCAGTTAGAATGGGCATCATCAGAAAATCTACAAACAACAAATGCTGGAGAGGGTGTGGAGAAAAGGGAACCCTCCTGCACTGTTGGTGGGAATGTAAATTGATACAGCCACTATGGAGAACAGTATGGAAGTTCCTTAAAAAACTAAAAATAGAATTACCATATGACCCAGCAATCCCACTACTGGGCATATACCCAGAGAAAACCATAATTCTGAAAGACACATGCACCCCAATGTTCATTGCAGCACTATTTACAATAGCCAGGTCATGGAAGCAACCTAAATGCCCATCAACAGACGAATGGATAAAGAAGATGTGGTCCATATATACAATGGAATATTACTCAACCATAAAAAGGAACAAAATTGAGTCATTTGTTGAGACGTGGATGGATCTAAAGACTGTCATACAGAGTGAAGTAAATCAGAAAGAGAAAAACAAATACCGTGTATTAAAGCATATATGTGGAACCTAGAAAAATGGTACAGATGAACCAGTTTGCAGTGCAGAAATTGAGACACAGATGTGGAGAAGAAACATATGGACACCAATGGGGGGAAAGCAGCGGGGGTGGGTGGTGGTGGTGTGATGAATTGGGCGATTGGGATTGACATTTATACAGTGATGTGTATAAAATTGATGACTAATAAGAACATGCTATATAAAAAATTAATTAATTAATTAATTAAATTTTTAAAAAAAGATTCCCTTACTAGGTGCCAAGGCCATACTGATTAGCTATGTATGTGCTGGTATGTTTGTTTTTTTGAAACCTTGAAGAAATGTGTCCCTGACTTGTTCAATGTTCTGTCCTCTGACAAGATATAAAACTGTGCTGAAAACCATGCTTCTTCAGAGCAGTTTCTCAAAGTAATCTGGGAAGCTGGCTTCTGGGCTACAGTCCTCTGTTTGGCTCAAATAAAACTTTTTCCTACTCTTAAAAAATAAAAAATAAAAATAAAAAATTTTAATTTAATTTAAAAAAGAAAAGAAAAGAAAAAACCCTTTCACTGCATCACAGCATCTCCTAACAATAGGCTGGGGGGTGGGGCTATAATAATAGAGAAATCCCAGGTCACTTGTTCTCCAGTGTCCACTACATAAAATTCAAACCCCTCAGCCTGGCTTTCAAAGCCTTCCATTCTCTTTGTTCTACATAACTGTACTACTTGATCTTTCATTACTCATCTACTTTAATTATCTGACTCATGATTCCCAGCATAGAATCTGTGCTTTCCTATTTCTATGCCCTTGCTCATGCCATCCTCTCCACCAGATGTCCCACTGCTACCATTTCTAAATAAAGAATTTCTATCAATTCTTCAGTGCCGTCCCAGTCACTAAATCATCCCCAATCTCACCCACCAGAAAAGATCGCTAACTATATTTGTGCTTGTACCATTCCAATGTCTATTACCACATACCACCTCAGATGGGTATTTTTTAACTGCCTTATCTATCCTACTGAAAGACAGGGATTCTAACGCATATCCAGAACTCCTCCAGCACTCCTAGCACAGTAAATTCTGGGCATCATAAATATCTGATGAATGAATGAATTGAATTGAATTCATGTCGTTGGCAGAAAGGTAAAGACCAAATCAAAGCAATGTTGTTCCAAAGCTTAGCCTGGCTGAGGCAGGCAAATAGGCCAGGGAAGGGGAAACCAGAGGAGCCAAACAAGGGACCTGTGATTATCACAGAGTGAGGAGACAAAGGTAGAGATCCAGACAGTAGAACTGGGCCTGGACAGGAAAGAGCAAACTGGAAAGGAATTTCAAGCCAAGACTTGCGGCCTGTAGGAGATGAAGGATAAGGTTTCATCTTGGGTAACTAAACATGGAGGTGCCCTAGACACAAATAAGCAGAGAGCAATTGCCAAACTGTTTTGTGCTTTTTTTTCCTTCTTGATTCAAGGTCTGAGCTTAGTTGATAATCATTCATTTTTTAAAAAATTTTGTTGAGGGCTTCCCTGGTGGTGCAGTGGTTAAGAATCTTCCTGCCAGTGCAGGGGACGTGGGTTCGAGCCCTGGTCTGGGAAGATCCTGCATGCCGTGGAGCAACTAGGCCCGTGGGCCACAACTACTGAGCCTGCACTCTAGAGTCCACGAGCCACAACTGCTGAGCCTGCGTGCCACAACTACTGAAGCCCGTGTGCCCTAGAGCCTGTGCTCTGCAACAACAGAAGCCACCATGATGAGAAGCCTGTGCACCACAGCGAAGAGTGGCCCCCGCTCGCCGCAACTAGAGAAAGCCCACACAGCAACAAAGACCCAACACAGCCAAAAATAAATAAATTAATTAAAAAAATATTTTGTTGAAAGGTCTTGGAAGTCTTTAAGGCGCAGATGTGGAGGTTGTGTTCCTGGGAACCCTGTCCCCCACCTCCTCTCTCCCCATTCATGCTCTGGGTAGACATCTGAAGGCCACCAGGGCTGTCAAGTGGCAGTACAGGCAGGTTTCTGGAACTCCAACTAACCTCACTTCAAGTACTCGACTTCAATTTATCTTGTATTTTGGGGTTTCCTATAAAATGTATCTTGAAAAGAAGATTTTGCTGTTTGAAAAGTGTTTTAGATGACACAGCAATTCCATTTCTTTTGTTCAAGAGAAATGAAAATATATGTCCATGCAAAAACTTGTACATGAATGTTCATAGCAGCACTATTAATAATAGCCAAAATGTAGATGCAAGCCCAATGTCCATCAACTGATGAAGAGATAAAATGTGGTTTATCCATAAAATGGAATATTATTCAGCCTTAAAAAGGAATGAAATACTAGGGATTCCCTGGCAGTTCAGTGGTTAGGACTCGGCACTTTCACTGCAGAGGCCAGGGGTTCAATCACTGGTTGGGGAACTAAGATCCCAAAAGCTGCATGGTGAGGCCAAAAAAAAAAAAAAAAACAGAAAGAAAGAAATGAACAACTGATACTTTCTAAAAGTGAGTGAACCTTGAAAACATTATGCTACGTGAGAGAAGTCAGTCACAAAAGGTACACATTGTAGGATTCCATTCATATGAAATGTCCAGAATAGGCAAATCCATAGAAATAGTTGATTAGTGGTTATCTTGGGGAGGGGGGGAACAGAGACTGACTTCTAAAGGGCATGAAGTTCCTTTGAGGGGGAGGACAAAATTGTTCTAAACTTAGATTGTGATTATGGTTGCTTGACCTTATAAATACATTTTAAAAACCACTTTTAAATGGTGAATTGTATAAGACAGTCTCTTCAATAAGTGGTGCTGGGAAAACCGGACAGCTACACGGAAAAGAATGAAATTAGAACACTCCTTAACACCATACACAAAAATAAACTCAAAATGGATTAAAGACCTAAATGTAAGACCAGACACTATAAAACTCTTAGAGGAAAACATAGGAAGAATACTCTTTGACATAAATCACAGCAAGATCTTTCTTGACCCACCTCCTAGAGTAATGGAAATAAAAAAATAAACAAGTGGGACCTAATGAAACTTCAAAGCTTTTGCACAGCAAAGGAAACTATAAACAAGACGAAAAGACAACCCTCAGAATGGGAGAAAATACTTGCAAACAAATCAATGGACAAAGGATTAATCTCCAAAATATATAAACAGCTCATGCAGCTCAATATTAAAAAAACAAACAACCCAATCCAAAAATGGGCAGAAGACCTAAATAGACATTTCTCCAAAGAAGACATACAGATGGCCAAGAAGCACATGAAAAGCTGCTCAACATCACTAATTATTAGAGAAATGCAAATCAAAACTACCATGAGGTATCACCTCACACCAGTCAGAATGGCCATCATCAAAAAATCTATAAGCAATAAATGCTGGAGAGGGTGTGGAGAAAAGGGAACCCTCCTGCACTGTTGGTGGGAATGTAAATTGATACAGCCACTATGGAGAACAGTATGGAAGTTCCTTAAAAAACTAAAAATAGAATTACCATATGACCCAGCAATCCCACTACTGGGCATATACCCAGAGAAAACCATAATTCTGAAAGACACATGCACCCCAATGTTCATTGCAGCACTATTTACAATAGCCAGGTCATGGAAGCAACCTAAATGCCCATCAACAGCCGAATGGATAAAGATATGGTACATATATACCATGGAATATTACTCAGCCATAAAATGGAACGAAATTGGGCCATTTGTAGAGATGTGGATGGACCTACAGACTGTCATACAGAGTGCAGTAAGTCAGAAAGAGAAAAACAAATATTGTATATTAACGCATATACATGGAATCTAGAAAAATGGTACAGATGAACTGGTTTGCAAGGCAGAAATAGAGACACAGATGCAGAGAACAAACATATGGACACCAAGGGGGGAAAGTGGGATGGGGCGGTGGGGGTGGGATGAATTGGGAGATTGGGATTGACATATATGCACTAATATGTATAAAATAGATAACAAATAAGAACCAGCTATATAAAAAAATAAAATAAAATTCAAAAAAATAAAAAATAGGTGAATTGTATAGTATGTGAATTGTATCTCAATAAAGCTTTTTTTAATTTAAACATTTTAGAACATTTTACTCTAGGGCAGGTCCTCAATGGGCAACAAGGAGGTGATTTTTCCCCCAGGAGACATTTGGCAATATCTAGAGACAAATTTGATTGTCATAAGCAGGTAGGTGCCACTGGTATCTAGTGTGTAGAGGCCAGGGATGCTGCTAAACATCCTACAATGCATAGGACAACCCCCACAACAAAGAATTATCTGGCCCAAAATGTCAGTAGAGCCGAGGCTGAGAGACCCTGATCTAGGGTGTAAGGTGCTTTAGAGGGGTGGGATATGGAGGGTGGGAGGGAGGGAGACGCAAGAGGGAGGAGATATGAGGATATATGTATATGTATATGTATAGCTGATTCACTTTGTTATACAGCAGCAACTAACACACCATTGTAAAGCAATTATACTCCAGTAAAGATGTTAAAAAAACAAAACAAAACAAAAAAACAAACAAAATAAATAAAAATAATAAAGATGATTGTTCCTAATACTCTTATCAGAGTTTGTTGTTGCTGCTCTTTCATGACACTTGCACCTGCACCCCCTATACAGCTGTTGGACTCTGGAGTTGTTTTGCAAATTTTGCAACCAGCCTCTCAGGCTAAAGTAGCCACTAGGATGCATGAATTCCTGTGTTTATAGCAGCGATCATCTCCTCTCCTGTCACAGTGGTTAGAAACCACTTTAGGATTACAGTCAGAGCTATTGAAAATATTTATGCAACAAACAATTTTTCAAGATAGTTATGGCTCTATAAAATGGGCACAGGGTATCTTAACATTCTAAATAAAGTATTGTATTTTAGAAATTAAAGAAACATCCATATTTTACAGTCTATAACATGTAAATCTATGCTTTAAAAAGAGAACTTGGGTTTCCCTGGTGGCGCAGTGGTTGGGAGTCCGCCTGCCATTGCAGGGGACGCGGGTTCATGCCCCGGTCCGGGAAGATCCCACATGCCGCGGAGCGGCTAGGCCTGTGAGCCATGGCCTCTGAGCCTGCACGTCCGGAGCCTGTGCTCCACAACGGGAGAGGCCACAGCAGTGAGACGCCCGCTTACCGCAAAAAAAAAAAAAAAAAAAAGAGACCTTACGGGCTTCCCTGGTGGTGCAGTGGTTGGGAATCTGTCTGCTAATGCAAGGGACACGGGTTCAAGCCCTGGTCCGGGAAGATTGCACATGCCGTGGAGCAACTAAGCCCGTGCACCGCAACTGCTGAGCCAGCTCTCTGGAGCCCGCGAGCCACAACTACTGAGCCTGCGTGCCACAACTACTGAAGCCCACATGACTAGAGCCCATGCTCCTCAACAAGAGAAGCCACCGCAGTAGGAAGCCCACACACTGCAACAAAGAGTAGCCCCCACTCGCCGCAACTAGAGAAAGCCTGTGCACAGCAAAGACCCAAAGCAGCCAAAAATTAATTAATTAATTAATTTTTTAAAAAAAGAGAGCCCTTGCATGAAATGCATACACAAGTCAGCAAGTTTATCAATATACAGTTTGACAGGGACTTCCCTGGTGGCACAGTGTTTAAGAATCCAGCTGTCAATGCAGGGGACACGGGTTCGAGCCCTGATCCAGGAAGATGCCACATGCCACGGAGCAACTAAGCCCGTGCACCACAACTACTGAGCCTGCGCTCTAGAGCCCATGAGCCACAACTACTGAAGCCTGCGAGCCACAACTACTGAAGCCCACACACCTAGAGCCGGTGCTCCTCAACAAGAGAAGCCACCACAATGAGAAGCCCACACACCACAACAGAGTAGCCCGTGCTTGCTGCAACTACAGAAAGCCCATGCGCAGCAATGAAGACCCAATGCTGCCAAAAATAAATAATAAAATAAATAAATAAATTTTTAAAAAATGAAAAAATATATACAGTTGACCCTTGAACGACGTGGAGGGTTAGAGGCTCTGACCACCCCAAGCACACTTGAAAATCTGCATAGTCCCGCCCTCATCCACGGCCCCGCATCCACGGCCCCTGTAGTACTGTAATACTTATTTGTCCAAAAAATTGCATTTAGATGGACCCAAGCAGTTCAAACTCCTGTTGTTCAAGGGTCAACTGACTATTTATACAAAAGGTGCGTTATGAAGCTAGCGAATCTGGTGAGACTGGGTATTTATAGACCAGATCCAAATGAGGTCAAATGCTATGGAAAAATTTTGTGACAGGCAAGTTGAAGTTCATGGAGATAAACTCTGTATAGGGGCAACTCTACAACGTTGGGAAACCAGAAACATTTGTCTTTATGTGTCAGAGCCTCCTTTGGCTGCTTTATTGGTTTCCCTCCGGAACACCTCTCAGATGTTAGAAGCCATATTCTTTCCACCTTACCCCCATCACACTTCTAACAAAACCAATTTTCAGAAAAAATTTCTGCCAAGGTCTTCACCTGGAAATGTACATCCTATTGTGAGTATGGGCTTGGGGATGCATATTTCAATGGGATTTGTTAGCAACAGCAACACTTGGACGGGAGTCTGCAACACTGTAGGTCCTGTTCTACGTAATATAAGCAGAATCATGCAGTATTTGTCTTTTTGTGACTCTCTTATTTCACTTAGCATAATGTCCTCAAGTTTCATCCATGTTGTAGCATGTGTCAGGATTTCCAGGGACATATTTTTAATGTGTAAGTCTCCACCGAAGCTGTCACGGACTTGCTCCAGAGCCCCAGGGGTCTGAGTTGGGATTCTCCCACTGAGGCTTACTATAAATTCTCTGCCATCTTTTCCCACCACTGATATTTCCAACAGCCTAATGTCTGCCAGATCATATGTCCCAAGCACTAGAGCTGCTTGAACTGCACCTTGAACCTGATACAGGGCCCTTTCCTGCTCTGGGTTCCAATCAAATGCAGCAGCCTTCTATGTCATCTGGCATGTGGGCCAAAGCAATAACCCCAGGTGTCAAATACCCTGCCTGCAAAGTCTGCAGAGGCCCACGAGGCACTATCCTTCCTCTGTGGTGGGAGATGAAAGATGCAATAATTCATCTTTTACTTTGGAAGGGATGTTCTGGAACTGAACTCTGGACCCCTGAACTCCTAACATTTTTAAGCATGTGACAGATTCCTGAATTTTCAATGTTCATCTCCCACCCTCTGGAGCACATGTTTCCTGGTTGTCCAGTGTGCTGGCCGTCTCTTACATGTTAACTGATGTAATGAATCAATATGATGCTCTGTGAAGTGGCCAGAGAGTCCTGATTATTTTGTACTAATTACAACAGAAGGCAGGAGAGTTAAAAGAGTTTGGGGACAAAACTGTAAATTAATATTATTGTCCATTCTATGTGATTGTAAACTGTTTTTTATCTTATTTTCTGATAGGGATATAAAAGGGTGCATTCAACAAATCGAGGGCCACATACCATGTACCTGAGGCCATGTTAATCTTCTCTAGCAATGATATCGTATCTGGCTGCCACTGGAACTGCTGTTATTAGGTTGAGCTTGGAGCAGTCCACTGTCAACCTTCAGAATCCAGTCAGTTTCTGCAGGAGCCAGACTGGCAAATTAGATGGATATACGATGAGGATCACCATTCCTATATCCTTTAGATCCTTAAAGGTGGCACTAATCTCAGCCATACCTGCAAGGATGTAATATTGCTTTGGATTTACTACCTTTGATGAGTGAAGGGTAGTGTTATGGGTTGAACTGTGTCCACCTAAAATTCATATGTTGAAGTCCTAACCCCCAGTACCTCAGAATGTGGCCTTATGTGGAAATAAGATTGTTGCAGATGTAATTAGTTAAGATGAGGTCATACCAGAGCAGGGTGAGCCCCTAATCCAATATGACCTGTGCCCTTATGAAAAGGGGAAATTTAGACACACACACACACACACACAAAGGGAGAATGCCATGTGAAGATGAAAGCAGAGATCAGGGTGATGCAGCAGAAGCCAAAGAATGCCAAAGATTTCCAGAAAACCACCAGAAGCTAGGAAGATGCACAGAGAGATTCTCTCTCAGCCTCAGAAGGAACCTTCCCTGCCAACACCTTGATTTCGGACTTCTAGATTTCAGAACCGTGAGATGACAAATTCCTATTATTTAAGCCACCCAGTTTGTGGTACTTTGTTACAGCAGCCCCAGGAAATGAATAAAGGCAGTTCCAGAGGTTTCCACTTAGCCTTCCCCACTATCATAGCTCTTATCCTACAGGCCAAGGAACCAATATAGGAGTTGCACCAACTGCCCATCATGTCAATCCCGATTATACGTTCAAAGTCTGGCAAAATGACCATGGGTTGGGACCACGGACTCAGTGCCCCCACCATAAACTAGACAAAGTATCACTGTGAACTGGTCTTGGGACAGGACTCCATTTATTACCTGGTCCTTATACACCCCCACTCTAACAGTGAGGCCATGACACAAAGTTTCCAGATATCAATGTCAACTCAGACCCTATGTCCAACAGTCCTTAAGACATCTGGATATTTCCCTTCCTAGTGTAGTTGTCCACGACCAGTTGCAATGGCAGGGGCTATGGTTCATCCCACTAATCTCCCTCTTCTAAGTTACCCCTCAGGAACAGAGGCCCACCAGTACTTTGGAAAAGCAGCACCTGATCATATGTGGATAAGTAGATCCATGTGATACAAGGGGTGGGCTGTGCAGACACAAACTTGAGCCTCCCAGGCCCGCTTCAAGCTCCTTTGGCATCTGCCTCAGCTTCAGAGAACCACGTGGGTTATAGCCTTCCAAGGACAGCACACAAGCAGTGACTGAGGGAGACAGGAAGGATGAAGGCCCAGTCAGCTCCACTCAACACAAGACACTCTGATGAGCATTACTTACTGCAATGGACTGAATGTTTGTGTCCCCCCACCCATATTCATGTATTGAAACCCTAATCTCAATGTGATGGTATTTGGAAGTGAGCCTGTGGGAGGTAAATGGGTCATGAAAGTGGAACCCTCAAGTGGAATTAGTGCTCTTGTAAAAGAGGCCAGACACCTAGCTGGTTCTCTTTCTGCCAGGTGAGGATACAACGATAAATCAGCAGCCTGTGACCCAGAAGAAGGCTTTCACCAGAACCCAGTCATTCTGGCACCCTGATCTCAGACTTCCAGCCTCCAGAACTGTGAGAAATAAATATTGTTGCTGAAGCCCCCTGGTCTATGGTAATTTATTGTTGCAGTCCAAGCAGACTAGGACACTCCGGGGTTCCCTCCTGGATTGGCTGGCCGAGGCTTTGTCAGGCTCTCAATCACAGTTCGACTTCTCCCTCTGCCCACTTCCACTTCTGTAGCCTTCTTTCACAGGTGTTGGTCCTTAATAAATGTCTTGCTCCCAACTGTCTTAGGAGAATATAACATGTGACATATGTGTTCATTCTATATTTGTATCAGAGTCACGTTTGTAACTTTTTGAAAATTGTACTTTAACAGAGATTTCACAGACAGTATAGGGAGTGTTACAAGTGCAAACTCCTGGATGGAATAAAGAATCAGTTCTTTATAAAGAGCTGTGTGAGGTCAATTGATGTTCTTACTTACTTCATCTCAAGCAAAACTGTTATTTTCTGAGTTCCTTTCCTTGGAAACACATGGAGGCCCGTGTAGAGAGGGAGCTACACTGAAGAATATAAATGGAAGGGAACACTTCTCAGTAACATTGTAAAACGTGTTATGTTCCTTCAGGGTCTTCACTTTTCCTTTGGGCATCCTCCTCCTCCTCCATTAATCATGTGAACTCTCACTGTGACCTGGGTCCCCAGCAAACCTCCAGGACCTTCTCCCCCATTAAACTCCCTTGCCCACCAAAAGTGACCCATTCTTCATTATCCCTGTGGGTCACATCCCCATAGACAAATGCTAAATGACTCATTAATCTGGATCAACCAGACTATTAACAGCTGCTAATAGCAATATAAACAGTCCTATTTCTATGCTTTTTCCAGAAGAGGAGTATAATGCAGGGACTTCAGAGCTATTTTGGGGCCAGCGGGGCAGACTGTCATAAGTAGAGACAGCTACAAATCATGGCTTCTCAGCAGCCACTTGGACATGGAAAGACAGAGAAAGATCAGAGTGGTATTCTAAGAAAGGGTTAATGACAAGCACCACACTGGGTTATGGCCCTCAGCAGCTAGAGTGATCTGGGCTACTCCAGGGGCTGGAGAAATGGTGAAGGGACCTGGGAGGAAAGTGAGACTACTCCAGCCACCTGCTTACCCAGTTCTGAATCTTGTATTCTGAGGAAATTCCAGACAAGTAACTGATTTAAACATGATGTTTATCCAGTCTGCCTTTGTCTTGGAGAAATTGGCTTCAGATAAATGACAGCATCCTGATTAAAACAAACAGGAATCATTCAGAAATCCTGACAAATAGAAAAGAAGATCGAATTGAATACTGAAGACTATTGAATTGAATACTGGAGCCCTACTGACACAGCCAGAGACAGTTATCTGGAAGAATACTTTTCTCTGTGGGTTTTCAATTTGATCAAGAGTGAGGTTCACTTACCCTCCTTCAGTGTTGGTGGGAATGTAAATTGGTGCAGCCACTATGGAAAACAGTACGGAGGTTCCTCAGAAAACTAAAAATAGAATTATCCTATGATCTAGCAATCCCACTCCTGGGCATATATCCAGACAAAACTATAATTCGAAAAGATACATGCACCCCTATGTTCATAGCAGCACTATTCACAATAGCCAAGACATGGAAACAACCTAAATGTCCATCAACAGATGAATGGATAAAGAAGATGTGGTATATATATGCACAATGGAATACTACTCAGCCATAAAAGAGAACAAAATAATGCCATTTGCAGCAACATGGATGCAGCTAGAGATTATCATAGTAAGTGAATTAAGTCAGAAAGAGAAAGACAAATACCATATGGTATCACTTATATGTGGAATCTAAAATATGACACAAATGCACCTATCTACAAAACAGAAGCAGACTCACGGACATAGAGAACACACCTGTGGTTGCCAAGAGGGAGGGGGTTGGGGGAGGGATGGAATGGGAGGTTGGGGTTAGCAGATGTAAGCTATTATATATAGAATGGATCAACAACAAGGTCCTACTGCATAGCACAGGGAACCATAATCAGTACCCTATGATAAACCATAATGGAAAAGAATATTTTAAAAAGGAATGCATATATATGTATAACTGAATCACTTTGTTGTACAGCAGAAATTCACACAACATTGTAAACCAACTATACTTCAATTTTTTTAAAAAAAAGGTTCATCTGTGTATACTTGTATTCACTTTTAGGGTTTGCTTTTCCTCCCATACTTTCACATTTTTACTTTTTGACTATGTAGCTTTCCCCATT
Organism: Mesoplodon mirus; assembly: GCF_964341445.2. Classification (NCBI taxonomy): domain Eukaryota; kingdom Metazoa; phylum Chordata; class Mammalia; order Artiodactyla; family Ziphiidae; genus Mesoplodon; species Mesoplodon mirus. Next base: position 45,269,656 of record NC_138981.1, on the reverse strand, counting down.
TTTCTATGCATCACAAGAGAAAATGTTGGAAATATATGCTGCAAACACAGGTGTTTGCTGTTGTGCTTAGATAAACATTTCTGCTGAGTTTTAAAACTAGATTGCAGTACGGTTTCAAGATAAACCTGGTTCCAGGCTTAAAGTATTTCTGGAATTAACAGCAAAAAGAAAACCCACATGGGAAAATATTTCATCACAAAAGCACCAACTTCTGGAAACTGGGTTTGTCCAAGGAGCCCTGCTCTGTGGTCCAGGGATCATGGGCCTTCCACCAGGGCAGGATTTCTGCTTAATAAAGTAACTTTTGTGAAATTTCCCTAAATCTCAAATCCGACGATGCAATTTTAGCAATGGAGAAAAATGAATGAATGAATGACTGCAAGGAGGTAGAAGCGCTTGCTGGGCTTGTGACTGAGTTTAGGGGCAAATGGGGAACATGAGACTGCAGCTGCTCACACAAGGTCGGCCCCCATCACCGCTGCACTGAGATATTGTTTTCAATTCTGCTACAGGAGAATCTTCAGCACCTTTGACAAGTGAACCGACTGAGTCACGCACACAGGATTCGAGCGGATTCTCCATCCCGAAAGCCCCGCCTCCACATCCCGAAACTCTGGCCAAGCCGCCATCGCGCCTGCGCCAAATTAGCGGCCAATTGGAGTTCGGCGCGCGCCTGGGGGCGGGGCTAATGCTCTGGTGCGCACAGAAAAAGCTCAGGATTGGTAAAAACTCGTGTTGACCAATCAGATCCCAAAACGAACCTTGAGACCCGCTCACCTCTGCGTGGATCCAATCGCTTGCTCCTGCACGCTCAAGCCACTGATTCAAAGGTAAAGAAATTGTAGGGTGGATACCGAGAAGTTGCGAAGGAAGCCTGGGCGATGTGGAGGCCTCAGTCCAACAAAAGGTGCCTGCCTGGGACTCGGATAGGAATCGGGAGGATGGGTGGGGGCTGCGAACGGTCAAGGTTCTGACATTCCTGCCTCCATCAGGAGCTTGTGCGGAAACACTTAAGCGGCCCTTAGTGTCCCCTCCAACCCACGCAGTGGTTTGTTCCAAAATAGATGCCACCTACCCAGTGGTACCTCCGAGAACTGACTGTTCCATCTGTGCCTCACGCAGGGGTATAACCTGAGAGGACGGTTCTATTACCGACTCCTTATCCCTACCTCCCGTAGGCCCCCTAGTGGTGTGATCAAGGAGGCTTCGATGCAAATGCCCTGTGAACCGTTCCTTCCTCAGCCTCCTGCCACTCCCTGGACCCTTCCATCCCTGTCTCCCCCCACTCCACACCCACGTCCCCAAATGGACCATCCCAGACCCTGACCCGGAAGGTCTTGCAGAGAGCAAAGGCAAAAGAGTACACCCACCTGCCTTAAAGTTCCCGCCCCAGAAGTAGGCCCAGGATGTCAGTAATTGGACAAGTGTGGCAGTATCTATCAAAATAAAAACTGGAACTATGCTCCACTGGAATGTCAGCTCCACCAAAGCAGGAACATGTGGCTTTCTAGTTCCTTGAGTCTCCCCAACGCCTGGAGCAGTGTCTGGCACAGAGTAGCCACTCAGGTTGTTGACTAACTGACCCCTTTGACTCAGCAGTTCCACTTCTAAGATTGTGTGCTAAAGAAACACTCACACATGTGCACATAGCTGTGTGCACAAGGATGATACGAGCAAACTATTGGAGAGGGCAGGGAGGGCTAAATGACCATTTATAGCCAGTAGCTTGCAGAGTAAAATTAATGACTGGGATTCATGTTATACACACAGCATCCACTGGATATGGTACAAAATGAGTGGGACCTGTTTGTACCTGCAGGGGCAAGGGGGAGTGCTTTCTACAGGATATGCTATTAACAGAGAACAGCAGGTGGAACAAGTGTGTTGCAGAGAAAAGTGTCCAACCCCAAGAGGCTAGTGCCCGATTCCTGCGGAAGGAATGGGGACTGGGTTTTGTTCACCACAGGTCTGTCTCCACACCACTCACAAGGCAATCTCAGAGGAGGGGCTTGGGGAGGGCCGGCTCAGGAGCCTGGGAGGGGGTGAGCCATTCCTTTGAGTGTCATTCATTTATTCACAAATGCAGCGGGCTGCCAGTTACCTTTAGGACTTGGATGAAGATACAATGAGAAGCTTATCCAGACTGACAGTGGGAGGACAGGAATCCCCAGATCCTAACTGTCTCCAGGAAGTCAGGCCTCCTGGAGTGACCTTCACGGGCCCCAGAATGAGGCCCTGACACCCAGCTAGGCCCTTTCATGGCAGGGAAAGGGGGTTCCATGTCACTTTGGGAAGGTACCCTTGGGAGCCACAGGGAAATCTTGGAGGTGCAATAACAGGAGTGCCATCCAGAGTGGAGGAGACAGGCCCCCTGCTAAGGGATGGAGACTTAGCCCTAGGACTAAGGCTAGGGCTTTCTCAAAGTGAACACATTAAGAAAGTTGTAACAAAATAGGCGCAATAAACTTTGGAGGGTAGTGCTGATATCACCTCCACTTTACATGTGAGGTGACCTTTATGTCTTCTTCCCCTGTGTCCCTTCTTGAACTTCTGTGGGCTGCACTCCTAATTCAATGCTTTAAAATGGTTTCATTAGCAAGCACTTATTGAATGTTTATTATATTCCAGGAACTGTTCGAAATTCTTTACAAATATTAACTCACATAATACTCTCACAACAACCTATTGAGTTAGGTAGTTTTGTTTTCTCCATTTTACAAATGAGGCACCTGGGAATCAGAGAGGTTTAGAAACCTACCAGAGGTCACACAGCTGGGAAATCATGGAGCCAGGATTTGAACCAAGGCCATGTGGATCCAGAGTTCCATCCTCGTAACCACATACTGCAGTGCCTTATTGTTTTCTTTTTGTGCTTGTGTGTGTGTGTGTGTGTGTGTGTGTGTGTGTACACTAGATCCCCAGGGCTTATTTACGTTATGACTGGAATTTTGTAGCTTTTGAGCCCCTTCACCCATTCCCCAACCCCCACCCCACCGCCCTGCCTCTGGCAACCACCAATCTGTGCTCTGTTTCTCTGAGTTTGGTTTTTTAGATTCCACCTATAAGTGAGATTATTCAGTCTTTGCCTTTCCCTGACTTATTTCACTTAGCATAATGCACTCCAGGGCCACCCATTTTGTTGCAAATGGCAGGATTTCCTTCTTTTTTTATGGCTGATCCCAAGCACCTCTTAAGTGCCATCCTACTTCATCCTCACTAGGCCCCTTGGAAGAAAACACTGTCACCCCTGTCAGCGATGAGGACACTCAGGCCCAGAGAAGGCACTTAACCGGCTCCATCATCCAGCTAGGGCAGGTGCCAAAGCCCACAGGACAGCAGCTGGGACAGTCCCGGCACTTATGCTGCCCCAGCCCCTCCCAGGGTCCCTTCCCTGTCCTCACAGACCCAGCCCTGCACTCTGTCATCCTACCTCCTGCGGGACACCCAGCCCACTCCTGCTCTCAGAGACCCTCTCCCTTTCCCCCCAGCCCTGCGGGAACTGCCCTAGACTCCTGGTCTGGATCTGGATTTCATCTGGATCCTGGAGAGATTTTCAGTCCCGCCCTCACAGGGACTTTTTGAGAGACCCCTGTTTTGTGGGCAGGAGTGAGGTGTCCTGAAGACACCTCTGCCCTTGCAGGGAGCTGGCAGGGTCCTGAAGGAATCCTCTGAGGCATCCACTGGGTGCTGGGTGAGAGGACACAAATGGGGTGAGGGTGTAACTGAGACCCTGTGAATAGGGCTGGGGGAGGGGGCTAAAGAGGCCCCTGGGTGGAAGGGAAGGCCTGGTGGCAGGCGAGGGGAGGTTTGGGAACACACGTGTTGGGGTGTCCGGAAGTCCTTGTCCAGACACCTGCACCATTCATGGTCTGCTGCCCCCCTCCCCCAAGATGCCCACAGGAGACTTTCACTCTCCCAGGCTGCCTCCCGCTCACTCTCAACAACTAGGCCACTTTAATGGCCTAGAATCTTGAGCTGAGGAGATTATCCTGGACAGGAATGTGGAGCTTTGTGTAAGGCATGTCCCACGTGTGTTGAGGGTCATCATCCCCTGAGTTATGTAGATACATAACCCCTGAATTATGTAGATTAAGCCACAAGTATAAGATACCATGCTCTGTGTGTATGTGTGAAAGAGAGACAGAGAGAGAGAGGGAGGGAAGGAGAAACGACAAGAGAGTAAGACACAGAGAGAGGTGGAGCCAAACAGCCTCTCTGTAGGTTCATAAAAGGTAGTGATCTGGCCACTAGCAAACCCTAAAATCCATCCTACAATTCTAGGTCCATAAACGATCCATTCTGAGGTCTCCCCTGACCTCTGGGGGTCATGGTCATAACTTGAGGCAGTGGCTTAGGGGCACAGGCTGTGGAGAAAGCTGGAGTTCTAACCCTGGCTCCTCCACTACTTCCCATCTGCGTGCCACTGGGCAAATCATAGAACCTTGCTGGGCCTCAGACTCTCACTTGTAAAATGGAGACAGTGGCAAGTGTAACTCATGCAAAGCCCTGGCACATGGCAAGCCTAGTGCAAACAGTACCTGTTATGATCAACATTGTCGCTATTATTATTCTTTTTTTTTAGATAAGAAGTGGATTTATTTAGAGAGAAACACACTCCACAGACAGAGTGTGGGCCATCTCAGAAGGTGACAAAGGCCACTATTACTCTTAAGGCCATCGACTGTTGCTGGATTTTTCTCCCTTGTAGGATGGGGACCTTGCTACTCTTAGAGGTAAGCCCCATCTGTCCACCTCTATGGACCCATTTGGGGACAGTGACAGTCACCACAAGGGCTTGGGGGCGGGAAAGGAGGTGTGATACACAGAATAATGACCCCCGCAAAGATGTCCACATTCTAATCCCCAGAACCTATGAATGTGTCACCTTACATGGCAAAAGGGACTTGGAGGATGTGATTAAGTTAAGAATCTTGAGCTGGGGAGATTATCCTGGATTATCTGGATGGCCCCTGTGTAATCACAAAGATCCTTATAAGTGGAAGAAGGAAATGTCCATATGATGTCCATAGGACCAAAATTCTGAGTCATAACAAAATCTTAACAAATTTAAAAGAATTGAAGTAATGCACAGTATGTTCTCTGGCTGTAATGGAACTAAACTAGAAATCAATGAGAAAAATATCTGGAAAATTTCCAAACGTCTAAAAATGAAAGACACTTGTAAATAACCCATGGGTGCATCAAAGAGTAAGTCACAAAGCAAATTAGAAAATATTTTTAATTAAATGACACTGAAAACACAATGTAACAGAGTTTGTGGTATTCACCTAAAGCAGTGCTTAGAGGAAAAATTATGACATTAAATACTTATGTTAGAAAAGAAGGTTATAGGAGAGGAAAAATTTTCCCTTGACCCTCTTAGGGTCCTTGGCTGGGTCTTAAAAGTAAAATGACAAAGACAGATTAACAGGAGAAAAGTATGCAAATTCATTTAATATAAATTTTACATGACACGGGAACCTTCATAAGGAAATGAAGACCTGAGGAAACAGACCTGAGTAGTTTTATTCTAGGTTTGATGAAGCCTAGACAGTCATAGAGAAATATGATAGGGTCAGAGAGCATGTGGTAAGTGTAGTAAACTGGGGGAAAGTTAGCAAGGCCTGTTTGTTCAGATTCTTATTAGGGTTCCTTTGTCTTCAGAGATAAGAATGCTCCTTCCCTCTGGGTATACGGAGGGCACCTCTCATATGAGGGTATATGAACTATTTCAGGGGAGAGGGCAGGAGGAAGGTCAGAGTGACCTCCCTGCTTCTGCTGTTTTCTCCACTTCCTTCAGCTTAAAGTTTTCAATATGCCAAGGTGCCATATTTGGGAGCAGCATGTCCTGAACTCCATCAAGTCCTCCTATCAATGATCTAAGCTTCCACCTCATAAAATTAGAAAAAGACAAACAAAGTTAAGCCAAGCTGAAGGAAGGAAATAATACAGAAAAGGTATCAAGAAAACAGAATAACAAGAGGAAAAAAAAAATCAATGAAACTAAAAACTAGTTCCTTGGAAAGATCAATGAAACTGATAAAACTCTAGCCAGACTGACCAAAAACACAAACAAACAAAAATCAAAGAGAAGACAGATTACCAATATCAGGAGTGAAAGAGAGACAGAGGGGGAAATGGGGAGGTCATGTGTAATGGGTACAGGGTTTCAGTTTTGCAAAATGAAGAGTTTTGGAGATGGATGATAGTGATCATTCACAGAAATGTAAATGTACTTAATGCCACAGAACTGTACACTTAAAAATGGCTTAAAAGGTAAAATTTGTGTTATGTATCTTTAACCACAATTTTAAAGTAAATAAATAATTGTTTAAATGAAGCAATGGTTGTTACCAGGACCCCAAAGCAAAATGTTTCGTGCAGGAGGGGGAGGCTGCTTACCCACAACTGCTGCAAATGCTTGTCCTTCAAGTACTGGAATTCCAGGTGCCCAAGACCCTGACCGACCTGAGCTGAGCAGCCTGGAGGGGCTCGTGCCTCTCTGAGGAATTCATCACCGGATTCTCAGACTCATGATTCCCAGCAGACACAGCTGGTGGTCTCTGGTCATCCTGAGGCCTTTGTCCCTATGACATAGACCAATTTGTGCAACTATAAGCCTTACCTGGGGCCTAGATAAGTATCTTTTCTCTAAGGAGCCCTGGCTGAGGGGGGCTGACACCAGTCTTCAGCATGACTTCTGACCCAGCCACACAGTTCCTGACAAAGGTCTGTGATCCAAAGCCTGAGCAATAAAAAGAGATTTCCAAACACCTTTAATGCGTAAACTTGAGTCTAAACTGACCAGATGTCAGGGATTTATCTTCTTCCATAAGAAAAACAAAAACAAAAAACAACTCCCTACATTCTCTCATTCCCTGCATTTTCTGTCATCCTTTGAGTGCCTCTTCACCTATATTTCTGAATCAAAGACAGTCATCAGGTGACTTGGGGGAAAGAGCAAACATCAGCCAGTTTTCCCTGGCTTTCAGCTCATTGAAAACACTCCAAAGTTGATACAGCCTAAGAATTTCTGCTCCCATGGGCCATCTTTTGTCCTTTACAAAAGGTTATTGTCAAGACTAGGGGACTCCAGGGTTTGTAAGTCTATGGGCAACACACAACTTCAGTACTCTTCCACTGGGAAGGGAAAAAAATGAATTTCCAAGATTTTGTAGGAATTTGCCAAAATATTGGTTTCAGAACTCAATAAAGAGACCTTAATTGGATTAAGTGTATGTTTATATTTTAATCACCCATTAATTAAGAAAACGTAGAAAAGTACATTTTTTTGGCCGCACTGTGAGGCTTGCAGGATCTTAGTTCCCCAACCAGGGATGGAACCCATGCCCCCTGCAGTGGAAGCATGGAGTCCCAACCACTGTACCACCAGGGAATTCCCAAAAAGTAGATTTTTTTTGGTTTTTTGTGTTTTTAAATTTTTTATTGAAGTGAAAAAAAAATAGATTTCAAAAAAACCTCCTGGAAAGCAGGTAGCTAATATGAAACATTCAATGGAAGGCTTGAAAAAACAAGTTGAGCAAATCTTCCAGAAAGTTGAATAAACAGACAAAAGGAGTGAAATAATTTTTTTAAGTCTTAATAAAGGTGATCTAGAATTAGAGTTTAAAACTTTCCAGATACTTAGATACTGAGAACAGAGGAAAAGGCAGAGAAAATTATCAAAGAAATAATGCAAGAATGTGCCTTAGAAATGAAGGCCATGTGTATCCAACACAAATGAATAACGACTTAGACAAAGGGATATTACTGTAAAATTTCAGAATACCAAGTAAAAATAAAAATAAATAGATCCTAAAAAAAAAAAAAAAGACAACCCAGGGACTTCTCTGGTGGCACAGTGGTTAAGAATCCGCCTGCCAATGCAGGGGACACGGGTTTGATCCCTGGTTCAGGAAGATCCCACATGCTGCAGGGCAACTAAGCCCATGTGCCCACAACTACTGAGCCTGCGCTGTAGAGCCCATGCGCCACAACTACTGAAGCCCGTGCACCACAACTACTGAGCATGCATGCTGCAACTACTGAAGCCCACGCACCTAGAGCCCATGCTCTGTGACAAGAGAAGCCACCACAATGAGAAGCACACGCACTGCAACGAAGAGTAGCCCCCGCTCACCGCAACTAGAGAAAGCCTGCACACAGCAACGAAGACCAATGCAGCCAAAAAAAAGACAACCCAATGAAACATGTACAAGAAATGTGAACAGACAAGAATAAATGTGAATGAAAAATTAGCACATGAAAATAGGCTCAACATGTTGAAATGCAAATTCAAACCCCAAGGAGATGCCACACACTCCTTTTAGAATGGCTAAAATTAAAAAGACTGACCATCCCAAGAATTAATGAGGATGTGAAGCAACCCTCATACACTGCTGGTGAGAATGCAAAATTGTACAGCCAATTTGAAAAATATTTTGGTGGTTTGGCACTAAAGCTGTAAAAATAAATAAATAAATAAACTCCTGATGAATTAAAGAGGAAGAATTTATGGGACAAGCAGAGCAAAGAAACATATGTATGGTGAATGTGAATTAAGACAGAAGACAATATTAAAAGCAAATAGATGGTTATAATGAGAAGTACATAGGGGTTCTAAGAGTCCTGGGTTGAAAACTAGCTGCACTGGGGACTAGTGATTTGACCTTGAACAATTTATCTTGTCTTATCTTCCATTACTTGACCTATAAAATGAGGATAATAGAACAGTGAGGTTTTTTTTTTTTAATAAGGGTAGTAACAGAGAGATTGACATGTACTTACAGTGAAGCAGTACCTAGAGCACTCACATCATCCCCTGGGAGAAGCCATTCCTGACCACCTGGGTTACAGGGCTCTCCTCTGTATACTGAGCATCCCTTGGCTCTCCCCTGCCATGGCTCTCATCATACTTGTTCTATCAATCATTATCTTTTGGATGGTTCTCTACTCATTAACTCTGAGCTCTTTGAGAACTTATATTCTGCCTGAATCAATCATTCCTATGTCCTCAGAGCCTGCCTAGCCCAGAGCAAGGAGCTTGATTCCCAGCAGGGGCTCAGACCAGATTGTTTTTTGTCTCTGGTTTCGGGTTTGGTTTGGTTTGGTTTGGTTTGGTTTGGTTGATTGGGGGGTTTTGTCTGAGTGATGACGACACTAGATAATCAAGTTTAGAGGATGATGAAGTTCAGGACACACTACCCCAAAATATGGCACCTTGACATGTTGAATACTTCCAGCTGAAGGAATTTAAGAAATGGCAGGTACAGGCAGGATTTTCTGACCTTTCTCTGAAACAGGTCATAAGACACTCATGTGAGAGGTGCCCTCCCTCTACCCAGAAGAAAGGAGCATCCTTATCTCCAAAGACACAGGGACACTGACAAGAATCTGGACAGGCCTTGATGTTTCCCCTAGTTTATTACACTCGGCTCACATTCTTTTTTATCTTATCATTTTTCCAGGACTTCCCACTCTTCATCAAATCTAGCATAAAACGCTCAGGTTTAACCACTTCTTCGGGTCTTGTAAAACTTATATTAAACAAATTAATATGCTTTTCTCTTGTTATCTGTCTTTTGTTACAGAAGCCCCAGCCAAGAACTTCAAAGGGTAGAGAAAAAAGATATTTTTCCTCCCTACACCATTATTAAACCAGCATTTGGTTATTGGAAATAATACATTATAAACAAGAGATCATAGGAAATATCTCTTTGCAAACTTCTGTTCTCTTAGAGGGGGATGTGCAGGAAAGGGTTACCTCAGTGGGCCTGGGTTGCTCAAATTCTGCACATACCAAAGAAAAGCCTGCCTCCAGGATTGACCCTTGGATGGCTCCTGAGAGATAACTTCTGAGCCCTTCGAATATTTTGCCTGATAAGAGTTTTTGCATGTTTGAGACCTTGGGACATGCTGTACCAGCAGGATCAAGTAAGTTTATCCTAACAATGTGATTTATGATGACTGTCTGGTTTTGCTCTGGGGAGATATGGTCTGAGTAACTGAGATCAGTCACATAAACTCTGCATGCCTATGTGACTGACTCCCAAAAAAAAACATGGACACCAAGGCTCAGATGACCATCCCTGGTTGGCAACATTTCACATGTATTGTCCCACACCATTGCTGGGAGAATATATAAGCATGTCCCCATGCAACTCTACTGGGAAGGGACCCCTGAGAAAGGAATCTTGCACCTGGTTTCTCCTGGACTCCATCCCATGCACCTTTTCCCTTTGCTGATTCTAATCTGTATCCTTTCACTGTAATAAACCACACCATGAGTATAACAGCTTCTGAGTCCTTTGAGTCCTTCTAGCAGATCATCAAGCCTGAGGGTGATCTTGGGAATCTCTGGCACAGGGAGCTTGTGCCCTTTACCCCACACTCTTGCCAGAATCATCTAGTACCAGGGTATTGCCCACATTTATATTTATAATGAACCTTAGTCACTGCTACTTTCTCAGATCAGCCCCCAGGGGCTGCATTGGCTAATTCGCTAAAGCCTTCCCATATACAAAGGGGCTAAGGAAGAGACTAGGCTCTCAATAAATACTTATTAAATAAACACAACACTGCCAATCTGGTTATTTTAGTTTTAAGTAAGGCATAGATGTCACTCAGCCTTATATCAACAGAATCAAGTATGTGAACCCAGTGATCAGTGGGTGTGGGAAGTCCAGTTGGCCTCTTTCACCCTCACGAGTCTCCTCTCCTTGTTTTCCTCCTGCTTTGTGGCCACCCCTCTCATCACTTTTTTTCTAGGTTCCTTCCCTGTGTTCCTCCTTTGCACTTCAACTGCTCTTCTGTTTATGTCTTCTCTGCCCCACCAGTGTAATATCCCCCATGGTAAACACCATATGTATCCATATGCTACCTCACTTATTTCACCACAGCAATCATTTAGTGTAAATATTTTAATTCCTATTTTGGAAATGGAGAAACACAACCAAAGGATATAGATACCTTTCCCACCATCACACGGTGCGTGTCAGAGGCAGGATCGAAACCAGTGGCTATTTTATGCCATGGCCTATAAGCAGACAGATTAGGTAGGACCCAGGTCGTCTGGCCTCAGCCAGTTGCCCTGCTCCCTTTCCCTCTTCTACCTACATTCTAATCCTTTCATCCAACTCTACAGCCTAGGGACTTCTCACATATTTTGTAGCAAACTGGGATACCCTACGTTTAGTCTTATTTGAATCATAGATTTTCAGTCCTTTTGGGTGAGGAAATATCTTTCAACCTGTATTAAGAGGGAGAAATAATTGCATTTACTGTTCCTTAAGCAGGATGGATTCTGAGCAGGGTCTTTTCTTCAGAACTGTTTTTTGGGGGTGTTAAGATAAAAATGGGAGCTCGGAGATGTAACTTGCTCTCATTGCATATAGTAATAGGGGTATAAGGCTGGAATCAGGCAGTTGGGGGCTTCTGAGTGTGATCTGTGACTGTCAGGCCAATGGAGGATTTTGCAGAGGAGATAAAGGGATTTGTGGCTGCTCCCTCCCCACCTCTGAATAACTTGGAAGGATAGGCATGTTTGCAGGGGATGTTGTGGCATTTTGCCATGAGGCTTGTGGCATAAGTTTTTTTCTCTGTCTCTCCATAAACTGTCCCCAAAAGGTTTAGTGTTCTAGTTATATTTTTCTGTAGCACTATATGATAAGCATGTTATTATTTTTAAATGTTTGTTTTTAATATCAATGATTTCGTCTGGAATACCATCTGGGGCAACGCTTCATCTGCAGTATGTGGTCTGTGTTTCACATATTGGGAAACCCTTCCTTCAAGAGAAGAACAAAGCCTTTTAAGTCAAACAATTTTATATATTTTTTAATTTAAATTAAACCTTATAAAAACATCAGATTATAACTGAAGTCATCATATACACCATCAGTTCTGTACTCAACACTTCAGGAGCTTTTACTGTGAGAAAAGAGCAAGGGTTTTGAACTTCAGACTCGAACCCCCAATCTGCTTTTTACTGGAGTCAGAGATTCTCAATTTTGTGAACTCTGACTTTCTTTGTGAGGATCTGATGAGGTCATACCTGTACAGAATCTAGCACACAAAAATGGCTAACAGTACATACTCTATAAATGTGAGTTTTTATAGTAAATCCTATTATTATTAGATAAAAGAACTCAATAGATGAAGCTATGGTCATAATTGTACACAGCTCCAGCGTTGGTCAGCCATTCGTGACTATACAAGACAGATCAAAATCATCTAGGCAAGTTAACAGAGCCGTGACTTTTAACTTTCTGTGTACAGGAGATTGGTATCAGCATAGAAACAGGAGCAGGTAGCTTTCAGAGTGACAGCACCATTAGAGGCATCTTGCAGGGAAGATGGGCACCTCACAAAGTTTGAAGGGATGGCAACCTAGAGCTGCCCCTTCTGTCTCTACCTTTTAAATAAAGTCCAATCTTCAAAGAGAAAGGCAATTCAGAAACAGCTGATCACAGGAAAGCCCGGCCCTACATTACTCACAGCCTTGAAGCTCTAGAGAACAGAGGAAGAGGTTTTACATCCCAGCTCATTGTATGAAGCTAGCATAACCTTGATACCAAAGTCGAAGAAAGAGAGTACATGAAACAATAGTATAGGCTAGTGTCACTCATGAGGACACATAATCCTAAACAAATTATTAGGACATAGATTACTCATGACCAAACTGTGTTTATTTTAGGAATATAAAATTGGCTTAAACATAGAAACTTATCCATTTAATTCAACCCATTAACATATTAATAGAGGGGAAAATCTTATGATCATCTCAATAAATGCACTTTAAGTGTTTGGTGAAATTCAACACGTAATCAAGATGAATACTCTAAGAAAACTAAGAATAGAAAGACTTTGATAAAGTATATCTACCAAAAGAAAAGCACAGGAAACACCATGGTGAAATATTGAAAATTTTCCATTTCTCATCAGGGAAAAACAAGGATGTCCACTATCACCAGTTCTGTTCAACATCATTTTCCTGGGTAGGTCTATCTACTTTAAAATGAGAAAAGGAAATAAAAGCTATAATGTTTAAAATGGCAGGAACAAAACTTATTATTATTCAAAGATGATATGATTATGTATGTTGAACACTGAAAAGGATCTAAAGATAAACTTTAGGACTTAATAAGCATATTTTAGCAAGGTTGCTGGGTAGAAAAAACAATACACAAAACTTAGGTCTCTATATACCAGATCAAACAAAATATAAAATTTCCAAAAAAAAGTACAATTTTCAATAGCATCAAATACCTAGGAATAAATTTAACAAAAGACATGCAAGACTTCTTTGGACAAAACTGCAAAACTTTACTGAGAGAATTTTAACAGTCACATTTGCAACACAAGAACAGCCTGCATGGTTACAGTTTGTCTTCATTTAAACCTGTGGTTGCCCTTCACCTGTAAGATAACGTTTGGGAATATTAGTTAGAACTTTATTCAGATGACGCTAAAGGGATACAAAGGACACTACAGTCTTAGTTTTATAAAATGGACTAAAACCAGAACCCTAAGGGTGACCCTTGGCTTATATACAGTTAAACCTCTGTAGAGACTTTGAAGGTAGACTTTCAGGCACTTTAACAATATTTGCTAAACACATCACTCTTTCTAGTGGTACAGAGAAACAGACTGTTCAAGTTCAGAAGTGATTAAACCCAATGCTTCCATTCAGAGGTAGTTTTAAGTAGAAAGCAACATTTTTTTTACTTTTAGTAAAAATCCAACCAAACAACAAACAAAAAACCTAAGAAACAAAAGAAACTTTTTAAAAGTTCATTTAAATGTTTTGACTTGAAAAAAATATTCTTAATATAGGATATCTGAAACAGTCATGTCACACTTAGAAGTGCTTAAATGGAAAACAGAAAGGCTAGTATTGCATTTGTTTTGGCTCTACTGTGGAAAAGTACAAAACTTTCTATGAGCCAGTTTAGCCCTTACATAGTAGTAGGTTAACCATTTGTCCCTGTTTTCATCCATACTCCTGCTATAATTATGAGTAGTGACTCTCTACACACCTAAAAGCATTCCAGTTTGTATAATAAATTATATGGTTACACTAGTTTTAAGTCACTACCATCAAAAGTAACACATATATATGGAATTTAAGAAAAAAAATGTCATGAAGAACCTAGGGGTAAAACAGGAATAAAGACACAGACCTACTTGAGAATGGACTTGAGGATATGGGGAGGGGGAAGGGTAAGCTGTGACAAAGCGAAAGAGAGGCATGGACATATATACACTACCAAACGTAAGGTAGATAGATAGTGGGAAGCAGCCGCATAGATATACAGTACCAAACTAAGGTAGATAGATAGTGGGAAGCAGCCGCATAGCACAGGGAGATCGGCTCGGTGCTTTGCGGCTGCCTGGAGGGGTGGGATGGGGAGGGTGGGAGGGAGGGAGACGCAGGAGGGAAGGGATGTGGGAACAGATGTATATGTATAACTGATTCACTTTGTTATAAAGCAGAAACTAATAAAAAACACACACACAAAAAAATAAATAAATAAATAAAAATTAAAAAATAAAAAAAACTTAAAAAAATAAAAGTAACATCACATTGTGAAGGAAAATAGTACCATGTCTCACAGTCCGGAAGAAAAAAAAGGACAGAAGTGGGGTGGAGAGAAAGGAGCCAAATATCTAGATAGACAGATAGATAATATAGTCAATATCTGTGTCTTTTTCATAATCCTTATCGTGTACACTTAGCCTTTTGTCTGTTTTCTGCAAGATTATTTAAACTAGTGGATCTTCTATTCACAAATATTTTCTAAAAGAGCAATCTCATTGATTTATTAGTTGTATTATTTTTCCTTTTCCTAATGATTCATACCTGTCTTTTATTAAGAATCTCCTTCCTTTTCCCCTTAGATTTATTTTGTTGCCTTGTTATTATTTTTCTATATTGGATGCTCAGGTAATTTTATTATCTTTTTTTAATAGCATATGTATTTAAGGCTATGATCTTCCTATGAGTACACTTTAGCCATGTTCAATAGGTTCCTGAAAGTAGCCTGAAAACTATCTTTTAACATAAAGAGTCTGGAATGGACCAGGAATGTAAAGTGAAAATATTTAGAAGACTAATGCAGGGTAATTTCTTCTTTAAACATCAAGTGCTTCCTTTAAATTCAGAAGCTGTGTGATTAATGGTCAGTAATTTGGAAAACACACACGTAAAACACACTTAAATTGATTACTCAGGAAGTGCTTCACTTATGGTCTTTGAAATTCAATCTTAACAATTTGATGCCGCAAGGTGCAAAATTTTCACACATTTGACATGGTTAGAGGTGATTATATCATACTATCCACACTTTATTAGGAACAGTAGCTCATTAAGACTGACAGTGGGGACAGGGAGCGTGCTCAGCACAGGTATCTTACTAACAGTCACCTTGACCATCACTGACTACATGCACTCTCTACTTGACCAGCCACAGAGACCAGAAACTAGACTGTCTCTTGATATTTTATTATTCAGTCATCTGAGGCTTCATTCGGGGAAGGATTTAAAATACAATTGTTCACATTTTTGTCAATTATACATCAATAAAACTGGAAGAAAAAATAAAATGCAATTGTTCTTTAAGAGCCAGATAATTCAGAATTCAACAGAATCTGAGGACAGGCATTCAGAACTCCAACAGAAAAACAAATATCAAGCAAAGTGTTAGTTCATTTTCTTAGTGATGAAACCTCAATTCAAATGTAATTTGACTCAGGTCAGGATTTGACGATTTATGATAAACAAAATCACAAAAAGCAGCTTATCTTTGTATTCTATGCAACAGAACCAGAGTAAGTAAAAATGAGGATTGAAAATAATTTTTAAATATATGATTTGAAGTCACTATTTTTATAAGAGCAAAGATGGGCTTAGAAATTAAGGGATTTGCCCGGAGTCACACAAATTATGTTGGAGCTGGTACTAGAACCTACTTCAGCGCTTCAGCATATTTCATACAAACTGATGTGTGTTACAAATGCATTACACATTTGTTAAATGCAGATCTCTATAAAAGCATCTGAAAATTATTAACTGTTGGTTAAAGGGCTTATACTTAAAAGTAAGAAAATGCTTTCACTTTATAATTCAATATGGCTTTGACCAAATTTATTTCTATACCTGATAGTTAAGGTCTGAACTACATTTCAAATCAGCTTTATATGTGAACTCTGCTATTAAAGCAACAGTAATGTTATCTTTATATTATTAAAGATATAATGTTGTGGAAAACTGACACCATATAATTTGCATGCGTAATAGATAACATACCTGCTTCTGGCTCTTTAATGGGCTCTGGATTTGGCAGTCTCTTCCCCTTAACATCAGAACCATCTCCACACCCACACCCAGTCTTTGGCTGAGCCAGTTCCTGTTGATTAGCTTCCACGGCAGGACCTTGCAAATAAAAAGTTTATCAATTTAAGAAGTAAAACTTGAGATATAAATAAGGGAATGATAATATTCACTCCTTCAGTGCTATGAAGTAAAAGCCTTAGCTAGTGTGGTAATAAATGTGATGCATGAGAATCCCAAGAGCATTATTTCAGGAGTCTGTTACCAGAAACTAGGAAAACAGGGTTTTATTACCCTCTTCCTTTCCCAAGACTGCCCTCAGACAAATTAGGTGCTCCCTTTGTACTTATCCATATTGTACTTGTGACTGTACTTATCAGTGATTCGTTTGGGTCTCTCCGACTAGATTGTGAGCTCAAGGTTGTAACCATGTCTCTTATTAGTACTTAGCATATTACATGGCATGAGCAGACAACAATAAATGTTGAGTGGGGAAAAAAGTCTTAAAAAATACCTCAAACTGATTAACATTTTGCAAACCAACTGGTATGTCCTCTTCAAAAATGTCAAGTGTCATGAATGCCAGAAAACTAAACAGACATGACAACTAAATGCAATGCATGCCCCTGGACTGAACTCTGGATCAAAAAAATTTCTATAAAGGAAATTATCGGGACAACTGGGGAAATCTGAATATACACTGTGTATTTAATGATTGCATATTCTCATTGTCAAATTTCCTGATTTTCATAATTGTACAGTGATTAGCCAAGAGAATTACCTTTTCTTTGTTCTCAGGCTATATATACACTAATGTACTTAGGGTAAAGGGTCATAATAGTTGAACCTTTATCTAAATGACTAAGTAGTAATAATAGCAAACATATCAGTAAGTGTGTAGTATGTGTGTATATATATAGGGGGGAAGGGAAGAGGATATTAAACCAATGTGGTAAAACTATTAACAATCGGTGAATCTAGGTGAAAAGTATATGAGTTAATTGTACTATTCTTGCAAATTTTCTGTAAATTTTATGTTTTTAGAAATATAAAGTAAAAATTAAAGAGAATACATGACAACTACATTGTACTTCAGGAAGACAAAAGTTATGTTATTTTAAATTGTAGTTTAAAAACACGTAACAGCGAATTCCCTGGCGGTCCAGTAGTTAGGACTCTGTGCTTACACTGCCGAGAGCCCGGGTTCAATCCCTGGTCAGAGAACTAAGATCCCACAAGCCGCAAGGCCACAAAAAAAAAAAAATTTTTTTAAAACACGTAACATAAAACTTACCATCTTAACCATTTTTAAGTGTACAGTTCAGTAAGGGGTTATTTCTGCATCATTAACAGAAACGAGGAATGGAGTTTACATATTTGTTTTCCTGTATTATGAAACCTTTATTTTAAATGGTCTAAGAATAAACCATAATAAACACATAATTTCTGTATTTTGCTATAGTGTAGTAAAAGCAGTGAGCATCAGCTATTAAAAAAGCCTGAAGTCTATACCATGTATAGGATTACAATTAAAATGTAACCTTCTGAAGAGTTAGCTCAGTGGATTTGCAGGCCCAAGAAATATCTTATACTTGTGAAACCCACACTCTACTGGAGTAGCCACAAACTTATTTCGTGAAAATAAACAAAACTTATATTTACCTCCAAAGATCCTATATGTAACTTTCCATAAAACAAGCCCATGTACAACAAAGTAAAATTATTTTACATTTAAATCAAAAACATAACCAAAATAGGGCTTCCTTGGTGGCGCAGTGGTTGGGCGTCTGCCTGCCGATGCACGGGATGCGGGTTCGTGCTCTGGTCTGCAATGATCCCACATGCTGCGGAGCAGCTGGGGCACTGAGCCATGGCCGCTGAGGCTCTGGGACCAGAGCCTGTGCTCCGCAGCGGGAGAGGCCACGGTTGTGAGAGGCCCGCGTACCACAAAAAAAAAATAAAATGAAATAACCAAAATAACAGTAAAATTTATGAAGAACAGTCAAATATACAATGAGAATAAAGGAAATGGGGTAGAAAGAAATGAAAGGGCATTGTTTCCAGTCATATTCTACAAACCGTTAATAGTGGCCTGAGTTATGTAAATGTTTTGCTTCAAAATACTATATATATCCAGGAGAAATAATGTCTGTCGCATGTTAATCTTAGAATAATTAACCTTTTGATTTTCCTAACCATAGAAGGATTTATCCACCTTTTAAAAACCACTTTAAAAAAATCATACTAAACCAGCTACCTGTATGCCAGTATCCTGAACTATCCAGCTTTTATCAAACGTACCATGTAAAAATATGAATTACAGAAACCATGGCCATCATACATGACTCATTTCTGGAGCCTCTATCCTACTACATTGAACTGGGGCAATAATGAGCTACATTACAGTACAGACATTTGAGTTTTGAGCAAAATCATTCACCTTTTTTACAGCAACATTCATGGTAGGAAGACACAAACTCTGGAGTGAAATACAGATTTTGTATTCA
The DNA here is from genome assembly GCF_964341445.2 of Mesoplodon mirus. NCBI lineage: Eukaryota > Metazoa > Chordata > Mammalia > Artiodactyla > Ziphiidae > Mesoplodon > Mesoplodon mirus. Next base: position 45,250,819 of record NC_138981.1, on the reverse strand, counting down.
AAAGCCAAGTGCTCTTTGATAAACCCAATCCTTTAGCCTCAATTTTCTCAATCATAAATTGGGGAAAATTTATTATAGTGAGAGATTGCCCTAAACGGCAAATTATACTCTCTTCACTTCTCCAGCCTATTTTCAGGCCACGTTTGAGATCCATTTCTATTGTTTTCTTTCCTTCTCTTACTGGTATATCACATAAAGCATGACACATCACATACACACACACACATACACACACCCAACAGGCATTCCTCATCCCTTTCCCTTCACCTTTAACTGAATATGCTCCTTCATCCATTTTCTCTTCACCAGGTGTTATGTCCTGACTTTCAGTTAGTGGCTTCTCTTGTTCAGGTTGCTTATCACCGGGCTGCTGGAATTATGGGTGTGTGTGTGCAAATGAAAAGTTTTGTTACTAATACACGTCAACAATATAAATATACAAAATACAAAGATACATTTCATCATAAATAAATCTAAAGACATTTCTCCAATACTATTCAGTACTTTTTTTTTTGGAGCAGAGAAAGTTGTACTGCAAGTCCATGCAAGGAGACGAGGTGGCTCATGCCCTAAAAAGCCTCGAGCTCCCAGCATACTTATTCTTAGTAAAGTTACTCTTCCCACAGAGAGGCTACTCCAGGAAAACAGTTACCCACAAGGACTTTGGAAGCTATTTTCATCTATGTCGGGATGGCTGTGTGCAATCTGTTAATAAGCATGAGAAGGAAGTCATCAGTCAAATTCCCCAGGAACGTAACAGCATTCATCCAGGCAACACCAGAATATAGTCCTCCTGGATCAAAGTTCCTTATCACATGGAAGACTTTTATCACTGTATCTATATTGGTTCAACAACATTTTCACAAAAACTAATTCCTACTAATAAAAATCATCAAATGTTAAAACACTTACAACCACAGGCCCAACTGCCCTGGGATAGCCTTGACCATCACCTCTTTCTTGAGGTCTGTATGTTGACTTTCTTCTCCAACCCATATTTCCTGCTGAAAAAACAACATTGTCATTTGGAAAATGCACTTAAGAGGATAATTATATTTCAACACTTACGTGGCCAAATGGTAATGTATACTATTTTTGTAATATTGAACACATTTTCAAAATAAGTCTCAAGGTAATTTAATTGTGTGTGCTTTCCAATCACACCAAATCTGGCAACTTGCAAAAGCAACTGTTTATGTCATGGCCACGCTGACAGAAAAATCACCTTAAAACACATGGTAGGGACTTCCCTGGTGGCACAGTGGTTGGGAGTCCGCCTGCCAATGCAGAGGACATGGGTTCGAGCCCTGGTACGGGAAGATCCCACATGCCGCAGAGCAACTAAGCCCATGCGCCACAACGCCTGAGCCTGCGCTCTAGGGCCCTCGAGCCACAACTACCGAAGCCCACGCGCCTATAGCCCGTGCTCCGCAACAAGAGAACCCACTGCGATGAGAAGCCGGTGCACCGCAACGAAGAGTAGCCCCAGCTCGCCACAACTAGAGAAAGCTTGGCGGTGCAATGAAGACACAACGCAGCCAAAAAATAAATAAATAAATGTTAAAACAAAAAACAAAAAACACATGGTAGGGCTTCCCTAGTGGCGCAGTGGTTGAGGGTCCGCCTGCCGATGCAGGGGGATACGGGTTTGTGCCCTGGTCCGGAAGAATCGCAAGGGCCAAGGAGCAGCTGGGCCCATGAGCCATGGCCGCTGAGGCTGTGCGTCCAGAGCCTGGGCTCCGCAGCAGGAGAGGCCACGGTTGTGAGAGGCCCGCGTACCGCAAAAAAAAATAAAATAAAATAACGAAAATAACAGTAAAATTTATGAAGAACAGTCAACTATACAATGAGAATAAAGAAAATGGGGTAGAAAGAAATGAAAGTGCATTTTTGCCAGTCATATTCTACAAACCTTTAATAGTGGCCTGAGTTATGTAAATGTTTTGCTTCAAAATACTGTATATATCCAGGAGAAGTAATGTCTGTCGCATGTTAATCTTAGAATAATTAACCTTTTGATTTTCCTAACCATAGAAGGATGTGACCACCTTTTAAAAATCACTCTAAAAAAAATCATACTGGGCTTCCCTGGTGGCGCAGTGGTTGAGAGTCTGCCTGCCGATGCAGGGGACACAGGTTTGTGCCCCAGTCCGGGAAGATCCCACATGCAGTGGAGTGGCTGGGCCCGTGAGCCATGGCCGCTGGACCTGCGCGTCCGGAGCCTGTGCTCCGCAACCGCAGAGGCCACAGCAGTGAGAGGCCCGTGTATCGCAAAAAAAAAAAAAAAAAAAAAAAAAAAATCATACTAAACCAGCTACCTGTATGCCAGTATCCTGAACTACCCAGCTTTTTTCAAACGTACCATGTAAAAATATGAATTACAGAAACAATGGCCATCATACATGACTCATTTCTGGAGCCTCTATCCTACTACATTGAACTGGGGCAATAATGAGCTACATTACAGTACAGACATTTGAGTTTTGAGCAAAATCATTCACCTTTTTTACAGCAACATTCATGGTAGGAAGACACAAACTCTGGAGTGAAATACAGATTTTGTATTCAAAAGCCAAGTGCTCTTTGATAAACCCAATCCTTTAGCCTCGATTTTCTCATTCATAATTTGGGGAAAATTTATTATAGTGAGAGATTGCCCTAAACGGCAAATTATACTCTCTTCACTTCTCCAGCCTATTTTCAGGCCACGTTTGAGATCCCTTTCTATTGTTTTCTTTCCTTCTCTTACTGGTATATCATAATGCATGACACATCACATACACACACCCAACAGGCATTCCTCTTCCCTTTCCCTTCACCTTTAACTGAATATGTTCATTCATCCATTTTCTCTTCACCAGGTGTTATGTCCTGACTTTCACTTAGTGGATTCTCTTGTTTGGGTTGCTTACCACCGGGCTGCTGGAACTATGGGTGTGTGTGTACAAATGAAGTTTTATTACTAATACACGTCAACAATATAAATATACAAAATACAAAGATACATTTCATCATAAATAAACCTAAAGACATTTTTCCAATACTATTCAGTACACTTTTTTTTTTGGAGCAGAGAAAGTTGTACTGCAAGTCCATGCAAGGACACGAGGTGGCTCATGCCCTAAAAAGCCTCGAGCTCCCAGCATACTTATTCTTAGTAAAGTTACTCTTCCCACAGAGAGGCTACTCCAGGAAAACAGTTACCCACAAAGACTTTGGAAGCTATTTTCAACTATGTTGGGATGGCTGTGAGCAATCTGTTAATAAGCATGAGAAGGAAGTCATCAGTCAAATTCCCAAGAACGTAACAGCATTCATCCAGGCAACACCTGGATCAATGTTCCTTATCACATGGAAGACCTTTATCACTGTATCTATATTGGTTCAACAACATTTTCACAAAAACTAATTTCTACTAATAAAAATCATCAAATGTTAAAACACTTACAACCACAGGCCCAACTGCCCTGGGATAGCCTTGACCATCACCTCTTTCTTGAGGTCTGTATGTTGACTTTCTTCTCCAACCCATCTTTCCCGCTGAAAACAGAACATTGTCATTTGGAAAATGCACTTAAGAGGATAATTATATTTCAACACTTCCGTGGCCAAATGGTGATGTATACTATTTTTGTAATATTGAACACATTTTCAAAATAAGTCTCAAGGTAATTTAATTGTGTGCGCTTTCCAATCACACCAAATCTGGCAACTTGCAAAAGCAACTGTTTATGTCATGGCCAAGCTGACAGAAAAATCACCTTAAAACACATGGTAGGGACTTCCCTGGTGGCACAGTGGTTGGGAGTCCGCCTGCCAATGCAGAGGACACGTCTTCGAGCCCTGGTACGGGAAGATCCCACATGCCGCAGAGCAACTAAGCCCGTGTGCCACAACTCTTGAGCCTGTGCTCTAGGGCCCGCGAGCCACAACTACTGAAGCCCGCGCGCCTACAGCCCGTGCTCCACCACAAGAGAAGCCACCGCAATGAGAAGCCCGCGCACTGCAACGATGAGTAGCGCCCGCTCGCCCAAACTAGAGAAAGCCTGGTGTGCAATGAAGTCCCAATGCAGCCAAAAAATAAATAAATAAATGTTAAAAAACAAAACAAAACAAAAAAAAAACGCATGGTAGGGCTTCCCTAGTGGCGCAGTGGTTGAGGGTCCGCCTGCCGATGCAGGGGGATACGGGTTTGTGCCCTGGTCCGGAAGAATCGCACGGGCCAAGGAGCAGCTGGGCCCGTGAGCCATGGCCGCTGAGGCTGCGCATCTAGAGCCTGTGCTCCGCAGCGGGAGAGGCCACGGTTGTGAGAGGCCCGCGTACCGCAAAAAAAAATAAAATAAAATAACCAAAATAACAGTAAAATTTATGAAGAACAGTCAAATATACAATGAGAATAAAGGAAATGGGGTAGAAAGAAATGAAAGTGCATTTTTGCCAGTCATATTCTACAAACCTTTAACAGTGGCCTGAGTTATGTAAATGTTTTGCTTCAAAATACTATATAGAAGATGGCGGAAGAGTAAGACGCGGAGATCACCTTCCTCCCCACGGATACACCAGAAATACAGCTACACGTGGAACAACTCCTACAGAACACCTACTGAACGCTGGCAGAAGACCCCAGACCTCCCAAAAGGCAAGAAACTCCCCACATACCTGGGTAGGGCAAAGCGGAGAGATCCGCACACAGAGGATCGGTGCCGAGCGGCACTCACCAGCCCGAAAGGCTTGTCTGCTCGCCCGCCGGGGCGCGCAGCGCTGGAAGCTGAGGCTCGGGCTTCGGTCAGAGCACAGGGAGAGGACTGGGGCTGGCGGCGAGAACTCAGCCTGAAGGGGGCTAATGTGCCACAGCTAGCCGGGAGGGAGTCCGGGAAAACTCTGGAGCTGCCGAAGAGGCAAGAGACTTTTTCTCCCCTCTTGGTTTCCTGGTGCGCTAGGAGAGGGGATTAAGAGCGCTGCTTAAAGGGGCTCCACGGACGGGCGCGAGTCGGGACTGAAAGCGCGGAGCCCAGTGACAGGCGTGGGACGCTGGGGCTGCTGCTGCCGCCGCCAAGAAGCCTGTGTGCGAGCGCAGGTCACTGCCCACACCGCCCTTCCGGGAGCCTGTGCAGCCCGCCACTGCCGGGGTCCCGGGATCCAGGGGCGGCTTCCCTGGGAGAACGCACGGCGCGCCTCGGGCTGGTGCAACGTCACGCCGACCTCTGCCGCTGCAGGCTTGCCCCGCACTCCGTGCCCCTCCCTCCCGCCCGGCCTGAGTGAGCCAGAGTCCCCGAAGAGGCTGCTCCTTTAACCCTGTCCTATCTGAGCGAAGAACAGACGCCCTCCGGCGACCTACACGCAGAGGCGGGGCCAAATCCAAAGCTGAGACCCAGGAGCTGTGAGAACAAAGAAGAGAAAGGGAAACCTCTCCCAGCAGCCTCAGAAGCAGCGGATTAAAGCTCCACAATCAACTTGATGTACCCTGCATCTGCGGAATACATGAATAGACAACACATCATCCCAAATTGAGGAGCCCGGAGTCAGTGCTGTGCCTCTGAGGTGGGAGAGCCAACTTCAGGACACTGGTCCACAAGAGACCTCCCAGCTCCACATAATATCAAACGGCGAAAATCTTCCAGAGATCTCCATCTCAACACCAGCACCCAGCTTCACTCAACGACCAGCAGGCTACAGTGCTGGACACCCTGAGCCAAACAACTAGCAAGACAGGAACACAACGCCACCCATTAGCAGAGAGGTGGCCTAAAATCATAAAAAGTCCACAGACACCCCAAAACACACCACCAGACGTGGACCTGCCCACCAGAAAGACAAGATCCAGCCTCATCCACCAGAACACAGGCACTAGTCCCCTCCACCAGGAAGCCTACACAACCCACTAAACCAACCTTAGCCACTGGGGACAGACACCAAAAACAACAGGAACTATGAACCTGCAGCCTGCAAAAAGGAGACCCCAAACACAGTAACATAAGCAAAATGAGAAGACAGAAAAACACACAGCAGGAGAAGGAGCAAGATAAAAACCCACCAGACCTAACAAATGAAGAGGTAATAGGCAGTCTACCTGAAAAAGAATTCAGAATAATGATGGTAAAGATGATCCAAGATTCTATTTCCCAGATCCAAAATCTTGGAAATAGAATAGACAAAATGCAAGAAACAGTTAACAAGGACCTAGAAGAACTAAAGATGAATCAAACATCGATTAAAAACACAATACATGAAATAAAAAATACTCTAGATGGGATCAATAGCAGAATAACTGAGGCAGAAGAACGGATAAGTGAGGTGGAAGATAAAATAGTGGAAATAACTGCTGCAGAGCAAAATAAAGAAAAAAGAATGAAAAGAACAGAGGACAGTCTCAGAGACCTCTGGGACAACATTAAACGCACCAACATTCGAATTATAGGGGTTCCAGAAGAAGAAGAGAAAAAGAAAGGGACTGAGAAAATATTTGAAGAGATTATAGTTGAAAACTTCCCTAATATGGGAAAAGAAATAGTTAATCAAGTCCAGGAGGCACAGAGAGTCCCATACAGAATAAATCCAAGGAGAAATACGCCAAGACACATATTAATCAAACTGTCAAAAATTAAACACAAAGAAATCATATTAAAAGCAGCAAGGTAAAAACAACAAATAACACACAAGGGAATCCCCATCAGGATAACAGCTGATCTCTCAGCAGAAACTCTACAAGCCAGAAGGGAGTGGCAGGACATACTTAAAGTGATGAAGGAGAAAAACCTGCAACCAAGATTACTCTACCCAGCAAGGATCTCATTCAGATTTGATGGAGAAATTAAAACGTTTACAGAAAAGCAAAAGCTGAGAGAGTTCAGCACCACCAAACCAGCTTTACAACAAATGCTAAAGGAACTTCTCTAGGCAAGAAACACAACAGAAGTAAAAGACCTACAATAATGAACCCAAAACAATTAAGAAAATGGGAATAGGAACATACATATCGATAATTACCTTAAATGTAAATGGACTAAATGCTCCCACCAAAAGACACAGAGTGGCTGAATGGATACAAAAACAAGACCCATCTATATGCTGTCTACAAGAGACCCACTTCAGACCTAGAGACACATACAGACTGAAAGCAAGGGGATGGAACAAGATATTCCGTGCAAATGGAAACCAAAAGAAAGCTGGAGTAGCAATTCTCATATCAGACAAAATAGACTTTAAAATAAGGACTACTAGAAGAGACAAAGAAGGACACTACATAATGATCAAGGGATCGATCCAAGAAGAAGATATAACAATTGTAAATATTTATGCACCCAACATAGGAGCACCTCAATACATAAGGCAAATACTAACAGCCATAAAAGGAGAAATCGACAGTAACACAATCATAGTAGGGGACTTTAACACCCCACTTTCACCAATGGACAGATCATCCAAAATGAAAATAAATAAGGAAACACAAGCTTTAAATGATACATTAAACAAGATGGACTTAATTGATATTTATAGGACATTCCATCCAAAAACAACAGAATACACATTTTTCTCAAGTGCTCATGGAACATTCTCCAGGATAGATCATATCTTGGGTCACAAATCAAGCCTTGGTAAATTTAAGAAAATTGAAATTGTATCAAGTATCTTTTCCGACCACAATGCTATGAGACTAGATATCAATTACAGGAAAAGAGCTGTAAAAAATACAAACACATGGAGGCTAAACAATACACTACTTAATAATGAAGTGATCACTGAAGAAATCAAAGAGGAAATTAAAAAATACCTAGAAACAAATGACAATGGAGACACGACGACCCAAAACCTATGGGATGCAGCAAAAGCAGTTCTAAGAGGGAAGTTTATAGCAATACAATCCCACCTTAAGAAACAGGAAACATCTCGAATAAACAACCTAACCTTGCACCTAAAGCAATTAGAGAAAGAAGAACAAAAACATCCCAAAGTTAGCAGAAGGAAAGAAATCATAAAAATCAGATCAGAAATAAATGAAAAAGAAATGAAGGAAACGATAGCAAAGATCAATAAAACTAAAAGCTGGTTCTTTGAGAAGATAAACAAAATTGATAAACCATTAGCCAGACTCATCAAGAAAAAAAGGGAGAAGACTCAAATCAATAGAATTAGAAATGAAAAAGGAGAAGTAACAACTGACACTACAGAAATACAAAAGATCATGAGAGATTACTATAAGCAACTCTATGCCAATAAAATGGACAACCTGGAAGAAATGGACAAATTCTTAGAAATGCACAACCTGCCGAGACTGAATCAGGAAGAAATAGAAAATATGAACAGACCAATCACAAGCACTGAAATTGAAACTGTGATAAAAAATCTTCCAACAAACAAAAGCCCAGGACCAGATGGCTTCACAGGCGAATTCTATCAAGCATTTAGAGAAGAGCTAACACCTATCCTTCTGAAACTCTTCCAAAATATAGCAGAGGGAGGAACACTCCCAAACTCATTCTACGAGGCCACCATCACCTTGATACCAAAACCAGGCAAGGATGTCACAAAGAAAGAAAACTACAGGCCAATATCACTGATGAACATAGATGCAAAAATCCTCAACAAAATACTAGCAAACAGAATCCAACAGCACATTAAAAGGATCATACACCATGATCAAGTGGGGTTTATTCCAGGAATGCAAGGATTCTTCAATATACGCAAATCAATCAACGTGATACACCATATTAACAAATTGAAGGAGAAAAACCATATGATCATCTCAATAGATGCAGAGAAAGCTTTCGACAAAATTCAACACCCATTTATGATAAAAACCCTCCAGAAAGTAGGCATAGAGGGAACTTTCCTCAACATAATAAAGGCCATATATGACAAACCCACAGCCAGCATCGTCCTCAATGGTGAAAAACTGAAACCATTTCCACTAAGATCAGGAACAAGACAAGGTTGCCCACTCTCACCACTCTTATTCAACCTAGTTTTGGAAGTTTTAGCCACAGCAATCAGAGAAGAAAAGGAAATAAAAGGAATCCAAATTGGAAAAGAAGAAGTAAAGCTGTCACTGTTTGCAGATGACATGATACTATACATAGAGAATCCTAAAGATGCTACCAGAAAACTACTAGAGTTAATCAATGAATTTGGTAAAGTTGCAGGATACAAAATTAATGCACAGAAATCTCTGGCATTCCTATATACTGATGATGAAAAATCTGAAAGTGAAATCAAGGAAACACTCCCATTTACCATTGCAACAAAAAGAATAAAATATCTAGGAATAAACCTACCTAAGGAGACAAAAGACCTGTATGCAGAAAATTATAAGACACTGATGAAAGAAATTAAAGATGATACAAATAGATGGAGAGATGTACCATGTTCTTGGATTGGAAGAATCAACATTGTGAAAATGACTCTACTACCCAAAGCAATCTACAGGTTCAATGCAATCCCTATCAAACTACCACTGGCATTTTTCACAGAACTAGAACAAAAAATTTCACAATTTGTATGGAAACACAAAAGACCCCGAATAGCCAAAGCAATCTTGAGAACGAAAAATGGAGCTGGAGGAATCAGGCTCCCTGACTTCAGACTATACTACAAAGCTACAGTAATCAAGACAGTATGGTACTGGCACAAAAACAGAAAGATAGATCAATGGAACAGGATAGAAAGCCCAGAGTTAAACCCACGGACATATGGTCACCTTATCTTTGATAAAGGAGGCAGGAATGTACAGTGGAGAAAGGACAGTCTCTTCAATAAGTGGTGCTGGGAAAACTGGATAGGGACATGTAAAAGTATGAGATTAGATCACTCCCTAACACCATACACAAAAATAAGCTCAAAATGGATTAAAGACCTAAATGTAAGGCCAGACACTATCAAACTCTTAGAGGAAAACATAGGCAGAACACTCTATGACATAAATCACAGCAAGATCCTTTTTGACCCACCTCCTAGAGAAATGGAAATAAAGACAAAAATAAACACATGGGACCTAATGAAACTTAAAAGCTTTTGCACAGCAAAGGAAACCATAAACAAGACCAAAAGACAACCCTCAGAATGGGAGAAAATATTTGCAAATGAAGCAACTGACAAAGGATTAATCTCCAAAATTTATAAGCAGCTCATGCAGCTCAATAACAAAAAAACAAACAACCCAATCCAAAAATGGGCAGAAGACCTAAATAGACATTTCTCCACAGAAGATATACAGACTGCCAACAAACACATGAAAGGATGCTCAACATCTTTACTCATTAGAGAAATGCAAATCAAAACTACAATGAGATATCATCTCACACCAGTCAGAATGGCCATCATCAAAAAATCTAGAAACAATAAATGCTGGAGAGGGTGTGGAAAAAAGGGAACACTCTTGCACTGCTGGTGGGAATGTGAATTGGTACAGCCGCTATGGAGAACGGTATGGAGGTTCCTTAAAAAACTACAAATAGAACTACCATATGACCCAGCAATCCCACTACTGGGCATATACCCTGAGAAAACCATAATTCAAAAAGAGACATGTACCAAAATGTTCATAGCAGCCCTATTTACAATAGCCCGGAGATGGAAACAACCTAAGTGTCCATCATCGGATGAATGGATAAAGAAGATGTGGCACATATATACAATGGAGTATTACTCAGCCATAAAAAGAAATGAAATTGAGCTATTTGTAATGAGGTGGATAGACCTAGAGTCTGTCATACAGAGTGAAGTAAGTCAGAAAGAGAAAGACAAATACTGTATGCTAACACATATATATGGAATTTAAGAAAAAAAAATTTCATGAAGAACATAGGGGTAAGACAGGAATAAAGACACAGACCTACTAGAGAATGGACTTGAGGATATGGGGAGGGGGAAGGGTAAGCTGTGACAAAGTGAAAGAGCGGCATGGACATATATACACTACCAAACGTGAGGTAGATAGCTAGTGGGAAGCAGCCGCATAGCACAGGGAGATCAGCTCGGTACTTTGTGACCGCCTGGAGGGGTGGGATAGGGAGGGTGGGAGGGAGACGCAAAAGGGAGGGGATATGGAAACATATGTATATGTATAACTGATTACATTTGTTATAAAGCAAAAAAATAAAATAAGTTAAAAAAAAATACTATATATATCCAGGAGAAATAATGTCTGTCTCATGTTAATCTTAGAATAATTAAACTTTTGATTTTCCTAACCATAGAAGGATGTGACCACCTTTTAAAAACCACTTTAAAAAAAATCATACTAAACCAGCTACCTGTATGCCAGTATCCTGAACTATCCAGCTTTTATCAAACGTACCATGTAAAAATATGAATTACAGAAACCATGGCCATCATACATGACTCATTTCTGGAGCCTCTATCCTACTACATTGAACTGGGGCAATAATGAGCTACATTACAGTACAGACATTTGAGTTTTGAGCAAAATCATTCACCTTTTTTACAGCAACATTCATGGTAGGAAGACACAAACTCTGGAGTGAAATACAGATTTTGTATTCAAAAGCCAAGTGCTCTTTGATAAACCCAATCCTTTAGCCTCGATTTTCTCATTCATAAATTGGGGAAAATTTATTATAGTGAGAGATTGCCCTAAACTGCAAATTATACTCTCTTCACTTCTCCAGCCAATTTTTAGGCCACGTTTGAGATCCCTTTCTATTGTTTTCTTTCCTTCTCTTACTGGTATATCATAATGCATGACACATCACATACACACACCCAACAGGCATTCTTTATCCCTTTCCCTTCACCTTTAACTGAATATGTTCTTTCATCCATTTTCTCTTCACCAGGTGTTATGTCCTGACTTTCATTTAGTGGATTCTCTTGTTTGGGTTGCTTATCACCGGGCTGCTGGAACTATGGGTGTGTGTGTGCAAATGAAAAGTTTTGTTACTAATACACGTCAACAATATAAATATACAAAATACAAAGGCACATTTCATCATAAATAAATCTAAAGACATTTTTCCAATACTATTCAGTACACTTTTTTTTTTTTTCTGGAGCCGAGAAAGTTGTACTGCAAGTCCATGCAAGGAGACGAGGTGGCTCATGCCCTAAAAAGCCTCGAGCTCCCAGCATACTTATTCTTAGTAAAGTTACTCTTCCCACAGAGAGGCTACTCCAGGAAAACAGTTACCCACAAGGACTTTGGAAGCTATTTTCATCTATGTCGGGATGGCTGTGTGCAATCTGTTAATAAGCATGAGAAGGGAGTCATCAGTCAAATTCCCCAGGAACGTAACAGCATTCATCCAGGCAACACCAGAATATAGTCCTCCTGGATCAAAGTTCCTTATCACATGGAAGACCTTTATCACTGTATCTATATTGGTTCAACAACATTTTCTCAAAATCTAATTTCTACTAATAAAAATCATCAAATGTTAAAACACTTACAACCACAGGCCCAACTGCCCTGGGATAGCCTTGACCATCACCTCTTTCTTGAGGTCTGTATGTTGACTTTCTTCTCCAACCCATCTTTCCCACTGAAAACAGAACATTGTCATTTGGAAAATGCACTTAAGAGGATAATTATATTTCAACACTTCCGTGGCCAAATGGTGATGTATACTATTTTTGTAATATTGAACACATTTTCAAAATAAGTCTCAAGGTAATTTAATTGTGTGCGCTTTCCAATCACACCAAATCTGGCAACTTGCAAAAGCAACTGTTTATGTCATGGCCAAGCTGACAGAAAAATCACCTTAAAACACATGGTAGGGACTTCCCTGGTGGCACAGTGGTTGGGAGTCCGCCTGCCAATGCAGAGGACACGTCTTCGAGCCCTGGTACGGGAAGATCCCACATGCCGCAGAGCAACTAAGCCCGTGTGCCACAACTCTTGAGCCTGTGCTCTAGGGCCCGCGAGCCACAACTACTGAAGCCCGCGCACCTACAGCCCGTGCTCCACCACAAGAGAAGCCACCGCAATGAGAAGCCCGCGCACTGCAACGATGAGTAGCGCCCGCTCGCCCAAACTAGAGAAAGCCTGGTGTGCAATGAAGTCCCAATGCAGCCAAAAAATAAATAAATAAATGTTAAAAAACAAAACAAAACAAAAAAAAAAACGCATGGTAGGGCTTCCCTAGTGGCGCAGTGGTTGAGGGTCCGCCTGCCGATGCAGGGGGATACGGGTTTGTGCCCTGGTCCGGAAGAATCGCACGGGCCAAGGAGCAGCTGGGCCCGTGAGCCATGGCCGCTGAGGCTGCGCGTCTAGAGCCTGTGCTCCGCAGCGGGAGAGGCCACGGTTGTGAGAGGCCCGCGTACCGCAAAAAAAAATAAAATAAAATAACCAAAATAACAGTAAAATTTATGAAGAACAGTCAAATATACAATGAGAATAAAGGAAATGGGGTAGAAAGAAATGAAAGTGCATTTTTGCCAGTCATATTCTACAAACCTTTAACAGTGGCCTGAGTTATGTAAATGTTTTGCTTCAAAATACTATATATATCCAGGAGAAATAATGTCTGTCTCATGTTAATCTTAGAATAATTAAACTTTTGGTTTTCCTAACCATAGAAGGATGTGACCACCTTTTCAAAACCACTTTAAAAAAAATCATACTAAACCAGCTACCTGTATGCCAGTATCCTGAACTATCCAGCTTTTATCAAACGTACCATGTAAAAATATGAATTACAGAAACCATGGCCATCATACATGACTCATTTCTGGAGCCTCTATCCTACTACATTGAACTGGGGCAATAATGAGCTACATTACAGTAAAGACATTTGAGTTTTGAGCAAAATCATTCACCTTTTTTACAGCAACATTCATGGTAGGAAGACACAAACTCTGGAGTGAAATACAGATTTTGTATTCAAAAGCCAAGTGCTCTTTGAAAAACCCAATCCTTTAGCCTCGATTTTCTCATTCATAAATTGGGGAAAATTTATTATAGTGAGAGATTGCCCTAAACTGCAAATTATACTCTCTTCACTTCTCCAGCCAATTTTCAGGCCACGTTTGAGATCCCTTTCTATTGTTTTCTTTCCTTCTCTTACTGGTATATCATAATGCATGACACATCACATACACACACCCAACAGGCATTCTTTATCCCTTTCCCTTCACCTTTAACTGAATATGTTCTTTCATCCATTTTCTCTTCACCAGGTGTTATGTCCTGACTTTCATTTAGTGGATTCTCTTGTTTGGGTTGCTTATCACCGGGCTGCTGGAACTATGGGTGTGTGTGTGCAAATGAAAAGTTTTGTTACTAATACACGTCAACAATATAAATATACAAAATACAAAGGCACATTTCATCATAAATAAATCTAAAGACATTTTTCCAATACTATTCAGTACACTTTTTTTTTTTTCTGGAGCCGAGAAAGTTGTACTGCAAGTCCATGCAAGGAGACGAGGTGGCTCATGCCCTAAAAAGCCTCGAGCTCCCAGCATACTTATTCTTAGTAAAGTTACTCTTCCCACAGAGAGGCTACTCCAGGAAAACCGTTACCCACAAGGACTTTGGAAGCTATTTTCATCTATGTCGGGATGGCTGTGTGCAATCTGTTAATAAGCATGAGAAGGGAGTCATCAGTCAAATTCCCCAGGAACGTAACAGCATTCATCCAGGCAACACCAGAATATAGTCCTCCTGGATCAAAGTTCCTTATCACATGGAAGACCTTTATCACTGTATCTATATTGGTGCAACAACATTTTCACAAAATCTAATTTCTACTAATAAAAATCATCAAATGTTAAAACACTTACAACCACAGGCCCAACTGCCCTGGGATAGCCTTGACCATCACCTCTTTCTTGAGGTCTGTATGTTGACTTTCTTCTCCAACCCATCTTTCCCACTGAAAACAGAACATTGTCATTTGGAAAATGCACTTAAGAGGATAATTATATTTCAACACTTCCGTGGCCAAATGGTGATGTATACTATTTTTGTAATATTGAACACATTTTCAAAATAAGTCTCAAGGTAATTTAATTGTGTGCGCTTTCCAATCACACCAAATCTGGCAACTTGCAAAAGCAACTGTTTATGTCATGGCCAAGCTGACAGAAAAATCACCTTAAAACACATGGTAGGGACTTCCCTGGTGGCACAGTGGTTGGGAGTCCGCCTGCCAATGCAGAGGACACGTCTTCGAGCCCTGGTACGGGAAGATCCCACATGCCGCAGAGCAACTAAGCCCGTGTGCCACAACTCTTGAGCCTGTGCTCTAGGGCCCGCGAGCCACAACTACTGAAGCCCGCGCGCCTACAGCCCGTGCTCCACCACAAGAGAAGCCACCGCAATGAGAAGCCCGCGCACTGCAACGATGAGTAGCGCCCGCTCGCCCAAACTAGAGAAAGCCTGGTGTGCAATGAAGTCCCAATGCAGCCAAAAAATAAATAAATAAATGTTAAAAAACAAAACAAAACAAAAAAAAAAACGCATGGTAGGGCTTCCCTAGTGGCGCAGTGGTTGAGGGTCCGCCTGCCGATGCAGGGGGATACGGGTTTGTGCCCTGGTCCGGAAGAATCGCACGGGCCAAGGAGCAGCTGGGCCCGTGAGCCATGGCCGCTGAGGCTGCGCGTCTAGAGCCTGTGCTCCGCAGCGGGAGAGGCCACGGTTGTGAGAGGCCCGCGTACCGCAAAAAAAAATAAAATAAAATAACCAAAATAACAGTAAAATTTATGAAGAACAGTCAAATATACAATGAGAATAAAGGAAATGGGGTAGAAAGAAATGAAAGTGCATTTTTGCCAGTCATATTCTACAAACCTTTAACAGTGGCCTGAGTTATGTAAATGTTTTGCTTCAAAATACTATATATATCCAGGAGAAATAATGTCTGTCTCATGTTAATCTTAGAATAATTAAACTTTTGATTTTCCTAACCATAGAAGGATGTGACCACCTTTTCAAAACCACTTTAAAAAAAATCATACTAAACCAGCTACCTGTATGCCAGTATCCTGAACTATCCAGCTTTTATCAAACGTACCATGTAAAAATATGAATTACAGAAACCATGGCCATCATACATGACTCATTTCTGGAGCCTCTATCCTACTACATTGAACTGGGGCAATAATGAGCTACATTACAGTACAGACATTTGAGTTTTGAGCAAAATCATTCACCTTTTTTACAGCAACATTCATGGTAGGAAGACACAAACTCTGGAGTGAAATACAGATTTTGTATTCAAAAGCCAAGTGCTCTTTTTTTTTTTTTTTTTTTTTTCTTTCTTTTTGCGGTATGCGGGCCTCTCACTGTTGTGGCCTCTCCCGTTGCAGAGCACAGGCTCCGGATGCGCAGGCCCAGCGGCCATGGCTCACGGGCCCAGCCGCTCCGCGCCATATGGGATCCTCCCAGACCGGGGCACGAACCCGTATCCCCTGCATCGGCAGGCGGACTCTCAACCACTGCGCCACCAGGGAGGCCCCCGAAGTGCTCTTTGATAAACCCAATCCTTTAGCCTCGATTTTCTCATTCATAAATTGGGGAAAATTTATTATAGTGAGAGATTGCCCTAAACTGCAAATTATACTCTCTTCACTTCTCCAGCCAATTTTCAGGCCACGTTTGAGATCCCTTTCTATTGTTTTCTTTCCTTCTCTTACTGGTATATCATAATGCATGACACATCACATACACACACCCAACAGGCATTCTTTATCCCTTTCCCTTCACCTTTAACTGAATATGTTCTTTCATCCATTTTCTCTTCACCAGGTGTTATGTCCTGACTTTCATTTAGTGGATTCTCTTGTTTGGGTTGCTTATCACCGGGCTGCTGGAACTATGGGTGTGTGTGTGCAAATGAAAAGTTTTGTTACTAATACACGTCAACAATATAAATATACAAAATACAAAGGCACATTTCATCATAAATAAATCTAAAGACATTTTTCCAATACTATTCAGTACACTTTTTTTTTTTCTGGAGCCGAGAAAGTTGTACTGCAAGTCCATGCAAGGAGACGAGGTGGCTCATGCCCTAAAAAGCCTCGAGCTCCCAGCATACTTATTCTTAGTAAAGTTACTCTTCCCACAGAGAGGCTACTCCAGGAAAACAGTTAACCACAAGGACTTTGGAAGCTATTTTCATCTATGTCGGGATGGCTGTGTGCAATCTGTTAATAAGCATGAGAAGGGAGTCATCAGTCAAATTCCCCAGGAACGTAACAGCATTCATCCAGGCAACACCAGAATATAGTCCTCCTGGATCAAAGTTCCTTATCACATGGAAGACCTTTATCACTGTATCTATATTGGTTCAACAACATTTTCACAAAATCTAATTTCTACTAATAAAAATCATCAAATGTTAAAACACTTACAACCACAGGCCCAACTGCCCTGGGATAGCCTTGACCATCACCTCTTTCTTGAGGTCTGTATGTTGACTTTCTTCTCCAACCCATCTTTCCCGCTGAAAACAGAACATTGTCATTTGGAAAATGCACTTAAGAGGATAATTATATTTCAACACTTCCGTGGCCAAATGGTGATGTATACTATTTTTG
Source organism: Mesoplodon mirus (assembly GCF_964341445.2). NCBI lineage: Eukaryota > Metazoa > Chordata > Mammalia > Artiodactyla > Ziphiidae > Mesoplodon > Mesoplodon mirus. The sequence continues at coordinate 45,233,317 of NC_138981.1, read as the reverse complement.
TAATATTGAACACATTTTCAAAATAAGTCTCAAGGTAATTTAATTGTGTGCGCTTTCCAATCACACCAAATCTGGCAACTTGCAAAAGCAACTGTTTATGCCATGGCCACGCTGACAGAAAAATCACCTTAAAACACATGGTAGGGACTTCCCTGGTGGCACAGTGGTTCGGAGTCCGCCTGCCTATGCAGAGGATACGGGTTCAAGCCCTGGTCCGAGAAGATCCCACATGCCGCAGAGCACCTAAGCCCGTGCGCCACAACTCCTGAGCCTGCGCTCTAGGGCCCGCGAGCCACAACTACTGAAACGCGTGCGCCTAGAGCCCTTGCTTCGCAGCAAGAGAAGCCACCGCAATGAGAAGCCTGCACACCGCAATGAAGAGTAGCGCCCGCTGGCTGCAACTAGAGAAAGCCTGGTGGGTCAATGAAGTCTCAACGCAGCCAAAAAATAAATAAATAAATGTTAAAAAAAATACAAAAAACACATGGTAGGGCTTCCCTAGTGGCGCAGTGGTTGAGGGTCCGCCTGCCGATGCAGGGGACGCGGGTTCGTGCCCCGGTCTGGAAGGATCGCACGTGCCGCGGAGCAGCTGGGCCCATGAGCCATGGCCACTGAGGCTGCGCATCTAGAGCCTGTGCTCCACAGCGGGAGAGGCCACGGCGGTGAGAGGCCCGCGTACCGCAAAATAAAAATTAAATGAAATAACCAAAATAACAGTAATATTTATGAAGAACAGTCAAATATACAATGAGAATAAAGGAAATGGGGTAGAAAGAAATGAAACGGCATTATTGCCAGTCATATTGTACAAACCTTTAATAGTGGCCTGAGTTATGTAAATGTTTTGCTTCAAAATACTATATATATCCAGGAGGAATAATGTCTGTCGCATGTTAGTCTTAGAATAATTAACCTTTAGATTTTCCTAACCATAGAAGGATTTAACAACCTGTTATTAACCACTTTAAAAAATCATACTAAACCAGCTACCTGTATGCCAGTATCCTGAACTATCCAGCTTTTATCAAACGTACCATGTAAAAATATGAATTACAGAAACAATGGCCATCATACATGACTCATTTCTGGAGCCTCTATCCTACTACATTGAACTGGGGCAATAATGAGCTACATTACAGTACAGACATTTGAGTTTTGAGCAAAATCATTCACCTTTTTTACAGCAACATTCATGGTAGGAAGACACAAACTCTGGAGTGAAATACAGATTTTGTATTCAAAAGCCAAGTGCTCTTTGATAAACCCAATCCTTTAGCCTCAATTTTCTCATTCATAAATTGGGGAAAATTTATTATAGTGAGAGATTGCCCTAAACTGCAAATTATACTCTCTTCACTTCTCCAGCCTATTTTCAGGCCACATTTGAGATCCCTTTCTATTGTTTTCTTTCCTTCTCTTACTGGTATATCATAATGCATGACACATCACATACACACACACACATACACACACGCAACAGGCATTCTTCTTCCCTTTCCCTTCACCTTTAACTGAATATGCTCCTTCATCCATTTTCTCTTCACCAGGTGTTATGTCCTGACTTTCAGTTAGTGGCTTCTCTTGTTCGGGTTGCTTATCCCCGGGCTGCTGGAACTATGGGTGTGTGTGTACAAATGAAAAGTTTTGTTACTAATACACGTCAACAATATAAATATACAAAATACAAAGATACATTTCATCATAAATAAATCTAAAGACATTTTTCCAATACTATTCAGTACACTTTTTTTTTTTCTGGAGCCGAGAAAGTTGTACTGCAAGTCCATGCAAGGAGACGAGGTGGCTCATGCCCTAAAAAGCCTCGAGCTCCCAGCATACTTATTCTTAGTAAAGTTACTCTTCCCACAGAGAGGCTACTCCAGGAAAACAGTTACCCACAAGGACTTTGGAAGCTATTTTCATCTATGTCGGGATGGCTGTGTGCAATCTGTTAATAAGCATGAGAAGGGAGTCATCAGTCAAATTCCCCAGGAACGTAACAGCATTCATCCAGGCAACACCAGAATATAGTCCACCTGGATCAAAGTTCCTTATCACATGGAAGACCTTTATCACTGTATCTATATTGGTTCAACAACATTTTCACAAAAACTAATTTCTACTAATAAAAATCATCAAATGTTAAAACACTTACAACCACAGGCCCAACTGCCCTGGGATAGCCTTGACCATCACCTCCTTCTTTAGGTCTGTATGTTGACTTTATTCTCCGACCCATATTTCCCGCTGAAAACAGAACATTGTCATTTGGAAAATGCACTTAAGCGGATAATTATATTTCAACACTTCCGTGGCCAAATGGTGATGTATACTATTTTTGTAATATTGAACACATTTTCAAAATAAGTCTCAAGGTAATTTAATTGTGTGTGCTTTCCAATCACACCAAATCTGGCAACTTGCAAAAGCAACTGTTTATGTCATGGCCACGCTGACAGAAAAATCACCTTAAAACACATGGTAGGGACTTCCCTGGTGGCACAGTGGTTCGGAGTCCGCCTGCCTATGCAGAGGATACGGGTTCAAGCCCTGGTCCGAGAAGATCCCACATGCCGCAGAGCACCTAAGCCCGTGCGCCACAACTCCTGAGCCTGCGCTCTAGGGCCCGCGAGCCACAACTACTGAAACGCGTGCGCCTAGAGCCCTTGCTTCGCAGCAAGAGAAGCCACCGCAATGAGAAGCCTGCACACCGCAATGAAGAGTAGCGCCCGCTGGCTGCAACTAGAGAAAGCCTGGTGGGTCAATGAAGTCTCAACGCAGCCAAAAAAAAAATCAATAAATGTTTAAAAAAATACAAAAAACATATGGTAGGGCTTCCCTAGTGGCGCAGTGGTTGAGGGTCCGCCTGCCGATGCAGGGGACGCGGGTTCATGCCCCGGTCTGGAAGGATCGCACGAGCCGCGGAGCAGCTGGGCCCGTGAGCCATGGCCACTGAGGCTGCGCATCTAGAGCCTGTGCTCCACAGCGGGAGAGGCCACGGCGGTGAGAGGCCCGTGTACCGCAAAATAAAAATTAAATGAAATAACCAAAATAACAGTAATATTTATGAAGAACAGTCAAATATACAATGAGAATAAAGGAAATGGGGTAGAAAGAAATGAAACGGCATTATTGCCAGTCATATTGTACAAACCTTTAATAGTGGCCTGAGTTATGTAAATGTTTTGCTTCAAAATACTATATATATCCAGGAGAAATAATGTCTGTCGCATGTTAGTCTTAGAATAATTAACCTTTAGATTTTCCTAACCATAGAAGGATTTAACAACCTTTTATTAACCACTTTAAAAAATCATACTAAACCAGCTACCTGTATGCCAGTATCCTGAACTATCCAGCTTTTATCAAACGTACCATGTAAAAATATGAATTACAGAAACCATGGCCATCATACATGACTCATTTCTGGAGCCTCTATCCTACTACATTGAACTGGGGCAATAATGAGCTACATTACAGTACAGACATTTGAGTTTTGAGCAAAATCATTCACCTTTTTTACAGCAACATTCATGGTAGGAAGACACAAACTCTGGAGTGAAATACAGATTTTATATTCAAAAGCCAAGTGCTCTTTGATAAACCCAATCCTTTAGCCTCGATTTTCTCATTCATAAATTGGGGAAAATTTATTATAGTGAGAGATTGCCCTAAACGGCAAATTATACTCTCTTCACTTCTCCAGCCTATTTTCAGGCCACGTTTGGGATCCCTTTCTATTGTTTTCTTTCCTTCTCTTACTGGTATATCATAATGCATGACACATCACATACACACACCCAACAGGCATTCTTCTTCCCTTTCCCTTCACCTTTAACTGAATATGCTCCTTCATCCATTTTCTCTTCACCAGGTGTTATGTCCTGACTTTCACTTAGTGGATTCTCTTGTTTGGGTTGCTTACCACCGGGCTGCTGGAACTATGGGTGTGTGTGTACAAATGAAAAGTTTTGTTACTAATACACGTCAACAATATAAATATACAAAATACAAAGATACATTTCATCATAAATAAACCTAAAGACATTTTTCCAATACTTTTCAGTACTGTTTTTTTTCTGGAGCAGAGAAAGTTGTACTGCAAGTCCATGCAAGGAGACGAGGTGGCTCATGCCCTAAAAAGCCTCGAGCTCCCAGCATACTTAATTCTTAGTAAAGTTACTCTTCCCACAGAGAGGCTACTCCAGGAAAACAGTTACCCACAAGGACTTTGGAAGCTATTTTCATCTATGTTGGGATGGCTGTGTGCAATCTGTTAATAAGCATGAGAAGGAAGTCATCAGTCAAGTTCCCCAGGAATGTAACAGCATTCATCCAGGCAACACCAGAATGTAGTCCTCCTGGATCAATGTTCCTTATCACATGGAAGACCTTTATCACTGTATCTATATTGGTTCAACAACATTTTCACAAAAACTAATTTCTACTAATAAAAATCATCAAATGTTAAAACACTTACAACCACAGGCCCAACTGCCCTGGGATAGCCTTGACCATCACCTCTTTCTTGAGGTCTGTATGTTGACTTTCTTCTCCAACCCATCTTTCCCGCTGAAAACAGAACATTGTCATTTGGAAAATGCACTTAAGAGGGTAATTATATTTCAACACTTCCGTGGCCAAATGGTGATGTATACTATTTTTGTAATATTGAACACATTTTCAAAATAAGTCTCAAGGTAATTTAATTGTGTGCGCTTTCCAATCACACCAAATCTGGCAACTTGCAAAAGCAACTGTTTATGTCATGGCCACGCTGACAGAAAAATCACCTTAAAACACATGGTAGGGACTTCCCTGGTGGCACAGTGGTTCGGAGTCCGCCTGCCTATGCAGAGGACATGGGTTCGAGCCCTGGTCCGGGAAGATCCCACATGCCGCAGAGCAACTAAGCCCGTGTGCCACAACTCTTGAGCCTGTGCTCTAGGGCCCGCGAGCCACAACTACTGAAGCCCGCGCGCCTAAAGCCCGTGCTCCACCACAAGAGAAGCCACCGCAATGAGAAGCCCGCGCACTGCAACGATGAGTAGCGCCCGCTCGCCCAAACTAGAGAAAGCCTGGTGGTGCAATGAAGTCCCAATGCAGCCAAAAAATAAATAAATAAATGTTAAACAAAACAAAACAAAAAAAAATGCATGGTAGGGCTTCCCTAGTGGCGCAGTGGTTGAGGGTCCGCCTACCGATCCAGGGGACGCAGGTTCGTGCCCCGGTCCAGAAGGATCGCACATGCCGCGGAGCAGCTGAGCCCGTGAGCCATGGCCGCGGAGGCTGCGCGTCCAGAGCCTGTGCTCCACAGAGGGAGAGGCCGTGGCGGTGAGAGGCCCACACACCGCAAAATAAAAATTAAATGAAATAACCAAAATAACAGTAATATTTATGAAGAACAGTCAAATATACAATGAGAATAAAGGGAATGGGGTAGAAAGAAATGAAAGGGCATTATTGCCAGTCATATTCTACAAACCTTTAACAGTGGCCTGAGTTATGTAAAGGTTTTGCTTCAAAATACTATATATATCCAGGAGAAATAATGTCTGTCTCATGTTAATCTTAGAATAATTAACCATTTGATTTTCCTAACCATAGGAGGATTTACCCACCTTTTAAAAACCACTTTAAAAAAATCATACTAAACCAGCTACCTGTTTGCCAGTATCCTGAACTATCCAGCTCTTATCAAACGTACCATGTAAAAATATGAATTACAGAAACCATGGCCATCATACATGACTCATTTCTGGAGCCTCTATCCTACTACATTGAACTGGGGCAATAATGAGCTACATTACAGTACAGACATTTGAGTTTTGAGCAAAATCATTCACCTTTTTTACAGCAACATTCATGGTAGGAAGTCACAAACTCTGGAGTGAAATACAGATTTTGTATCCAAAAGCCAAGTGCTCTTTGATAAACCCAATCCTTTAGCCTCAATTTTCTCATTCATAAATTGGGGAAAATTTATTATAGTGAGAGATTGCCCTAAACTGCAAATTATACTCTCTTCACTTCTCCAGCCAATTTTCAGGCCACGTTTGAGATCCCTTTCTATTGTTTTCTTTCCTTCTCTTACTGGTATATCATAATGCATGACACATCACATACACACACCCAACAGGCATTCTTTATCCCTTTCCCTTCACCTTTAACTGAATATGTTCTTTCATCCATTTTCTCTTCACCAGGTGTTATGTCCTGACTTTCATTTAGTGGATTCTCTTGTTTGGGTTGCTTATCACCGGGCTGCTGGAACTATGGGTGTGTGTGTGCAAATGAAAAGTTTTGTTACTAATACACGTCAACAATATAAATATACAAAATACAAAGGCACATTTCATCATAAATAAATCTAAAGACATTTTTCCAATACTATTCAGTACACTTTTTTTTTTTTCTGGAGCCGAGAAAGTTGTACTGCAAGTCCATGCAAGGAGACGAGGTGGCTCATGCCCTAAAAAGCCTCGAGCTCCCAGCATACTTATTCTTAGTAAAGTTACTCTTCCCACAGAGAGGCTACTCCAGGAAAACAGTTACCCACAAGGACTTTGGAAGCTATTTTCATCTATGTCGGGATGGCTGTGTGCAATCTGTTAATAAGCATGAGAAGGGAGTCATCAGTCAAATTCCCCAGGAACGTAACAGCATTCATCCAGGCAACACCAGAATATAGTCCTCCTGGATCAAAGTTCCTTATCACATGGAAGACCTTTATCACTGTATCTATATTGGTTCAACAACATTTTCACAAAAACTAATTTCTACTAATAAAAATCATCAAATGTTAAAACACTTACAACCACAGGCCCAACTGCCCTGGGATAGCCTTGACCATCACCTCCTTCTTTAGGTCTGTATGTTGACTTTATTCTCCGACCCATATTTCCCGCTGAAAACAGAACATTGTCATTTGGAAAATGCACTTAAGAGGATAATTATATTTCAACACTTCCGTGGCCAAATGGTGATGTATACTATTTTTGTAATATTGAACACATTTTCAAAATAAGTCTCAAGGTAATTTAATTGTGTGTGCTTTCCAATCACACCAAATCTGGCAACTTGCAAAAGCAACTGTTTATGCCATGGCCACGCTGACAGAAAAATCACCTTAAAACACATGGTAGGGACTTCCCTGGTGGCACAGTGGTTCGGAGTCCGCCTGCCTATGCAGAGGATACGGGTTCAAGCCCTGGTCCGAGAAGATCCCACATGCCGCAGAGCAACTAAGCCCGTGCGCCACAACTCCTGAGCCTGCGCTCTAGGGCCCGCGAGCCACAACTACTGAAACGCGTGCGCCTAGAGCCCTTGCTTCGCAGCAAGAGAAGCCACCGCAATGAGAAGCCTGCACAGTGCAATGAACAGGAGCGCCCGCTGGCTGCAACTAGAGAAAGCCTGGTGGGTCAATGAAGTCTCAACGCAGCCAAAAAATAAATAAATAAATATTTAAAAAAATACAAAAAACACATGGTAGGGCTTCCCTAGTGGCGCAGTGGTTGAGGGTCCGCCTGCCGATGCAGGGGACGCGGGTTCGTGCCCCGGTCTGGAAGGATCGCACGTGCCGCGGAGCAGCTGGGCCCGTGAGCCATGGCCACTGAGGCTGCGCATCTAGAGCCTGTGCTCCACAGCGGGAGAGGCCACGGCGGTGAGAGGCCCGTGTACCGCAAAATAAAAATTAAATGAAATAACCAAAATAACAGTAATATTTATGAAGAACAGTCAAATATACAATGAGAATAAAGGAAATGGGGTAGAAAGAAATGAAACGGCATTATTGCCAGTCATATTGTACAAACCTTTAATAGTGGCCTGAGTTATGTAAATGTTTTGCTTCAAAATACTATATATATCCAGGAGAAATAATGTCTGTCGCATGTTAGTCTGAGAATAATTAACCTTTAGATTTTCCTAACCATAGAAGGATTTAACAACCTTTTATTAACCACTTTAAAAAATCATACTAAACCAGCTACCTGTATGCCAGTATCCTGAACTATCCAGCTTTTATCAAACGTACCATGTAAAAATATGAATTACAGAAACCATGGCCATCATACATGACTCATTTCTGGAGCCTCTATCCTACTACATTGAACTGGGGCAATAATGAGCTACATTACAGTACAGACATTTGAGTTTTGAGCAAAATCATTCACCTTTTTTACAGCAACATTCATGGTAGGAAGACACAAACTCTGGAGTGAAATACAGATTTTGTATTCAAAAGCCAAGTGCTCTTTGATAAACCCAATCCTTTAGCCTCGATTTTCTCATTCATAAATTGGGGAAAATTTATTATAGTGAGAGATTGCCCTAAACGGCAAATTATACTCTCTTCACTTCTCCAGCCTATTTTCAGGCCACGTTTGGGATCCCTTTCTATTGTTTCCTTTCCTTCTCTTACTGGTATATCATAATGCATGACACATCACATACACACACCCAACAGGCATTCTTTATCCCTTTCCCTTCACCTTTAACTGAATATGCTCCTTCATCCATTTTCTCTTCACCAGGTGTTATGTCCTGACTTTCACTTAGTGGATTCTCTTGTTTGGGTTGCTTACCACCGGGCTGCTGGAACTATGGGTGTGTGTGTACAAATGAAAAGTTTTGTTACTAATACACGTCAACAATATAAATATACAAAATACAAAGATACATTTCATCATAAATAAACCTAAAGACATTTTTCCAATACTTTTCAGTACTGTTTTTTTTCTGGAGCAGAGAAAGTTGTACTGCAAGTCCATGCAAGGAGACGAGGTGGCTCATGCCCTAAAAAGCCTCGAGCTCCCAGCATACTTAATTCTTAGTAAAGTTACTCTTCCCACAGAGAGGCTACTCCAGGAAAACAGTTACCCACAAGGACTTTGGAAGCTATTTTCATCTATGTTGGGATGGCTGTGTGCAATCTGTTAATAAGCATGAGAAGGGAGTCATCAGTCAAATTCCCCAGGAATGTAACAGCATTCATCCAGGCAACACCAGAATGTAGTCCTCCTGGATCAATGTTCCTTATCACATGGAAGACCTTTATCACTGTATCTATATTGGTTCAACAACATTTTCACAAAAACTAATTTCTACTAATAAAAATCATCAAATGTTAAAACACTTACAACCACAGGCCCAACTGCCCTGGGATAGCCTTGACCATCACCTCTTTCTTGAGGTCTGTATGTTGACTTTCTTCTCCAACCCATCTTTCCCGCTGAAAACAGAACATTGTCATTTGGAAAATGCACTTAAGAGGGTAATTATATTTCAACACTTCCGTGGCCAAATGGTGATGTATACTATTTTTGTAATATTGAACACATTTTCAAAATAAGTCTCAAGGTAATTTAATTGTGTGCGCTTTCCAATCACACCAAATCTGGCAACTTGCAAAAGCAACTGTTTATGTCATGGCCACGCTGACAGAAAAATCACCTTAAAACACATGGTAGGGACTTCCCTGGTGGCACAGTGGTTCGGAGTCCACCTGCCTATGCAGAGGACATGGGTTCGAGCCCTGGTCCGGGAAGATCCCACATGCCGCAGAGCAACTAAGCCCGTGTGCCACAACTCTTGAGCCTGTGCTCTAGGGCCCGCGAGCCACAACTACTGAAGCCCGCGCGCCTAAAGCCCGTGCTCCACCACAAGAGAAGCCACCGCAATGAGAAGCCCGCGCACTGCAACGATGAGTAGTGCCCGCTCGCCCAAACTAGAGAAAGCCTGGTGGTGCAATGAAGTCCCAATGCAGCCAAAAAATAAATAAATAAATGTTAAACAAAACAAAACAAAAAAAAAAAACGCATGGTAGGGCTTCCCTAGTGGCGCAGTGGTTGAGGGTCCGCCTGCCGATCCAGGGGACGCAGGTTCGTGCCCCGGTCCGGAAGGATCGCACGTGCCGCGGAGCAGCTGGGCCCGTGAGCCATGGCCGCTGAGGCTGCGCGTCCAGAGCCTGTGCTCCACAGAGGGAGAGGCCGTGGCGGTGAGAGGCCCACACACCGCAAAATAAAAATTAAATGAAATAACCAAAATAACAGTAATATTTATGAAGAACAGTCAAATATACAATGAGAATAAAGGGAATGGGGTAGAAAGAAATGAAAGGGCATTACTGCCAGTCATATTCTACAAAACTTTAACAGTGGCCTGAGTTATGTAAATGTTTTGCTTCAAAATACTATATATATCCAGGAGAAATAATGTCTGTCTCATGTTAATCTTAGAATAATTAACCATTTGATTTTCCTAACCATAGGAGGATTTACCCACCTTTTAAAAACCACTTTAAAAAAATCATACTAAACCAGCTACCTGTATGCCAGTATCCTGAACTATCCAGCTTTTATCAAACGTACCATGTAAAAATATGAATTACAGAACCCATGGCCATCATACATGACTCATTTCTGGAGCCTCTATCCTACTACATTGAACTGGGGCAATAATGAGCTACATTACAGTACAGACATTTGAGTTTTGAGCAAAATCATTCACCTTTTTTACAGCAACATTCATGGTAGGAAGACACAAACTCTGGAGTGAAATACAGATTTTGTATTCAAAAGCCAAGTGCTCTTTGATAAACCCAATCCTTTAGCCTCAATTTTCTCATTCATAAATTGGGGAAAATTTATTATAGTGAGAGATTGCCCTAAACTGAAAATTATACTCTCTTCACTTCTCCAGCCAATTTTCAGGCCACGTTTGAGATCCCTTTCTATTGTTTTCTTTCCTTCTCTTACTGGTATATCATAATGCATGACACATCACATACACACACCCAACAGGCATTCTTTATCCCTTTCCCTTCACCTTTAACTGAATATGTTCTTTCATCCATTTTCTCTTCACCAGGTGTTATGTCCTGACTTTCATTTAGTGGATTCTCTTGTTTGGGTTGCTTATCACCGGGCTGCTGGAACTATGGGTGTGTGTGTGCAAATGAAAAGTTTTGTTACTAATACACGTCAACAATATAAATATACAAAATACAAAGGCACATTTCATCATAAATAAATCTAAAGACATTTTTCCAATACTATTCAGTACACTTTTTTTTTTTTCTGGAGCTGAGAAAGTTGTACTGCAAGTCCATGCAAGGAGACGAGGTGGCTCATGCCCTAAAAAGCCTCGAGCTCCCAGCATACTTATTCTTAGTAAAGTTACTCTTCCCACAGAGAGGCTACTCCAGGAAAACAGTTACCCACAAGGACTTTGGAAGCTATTTTCATCTATGTCGGGATGGCTGTGTGCAATCTGTTAATAAGCATGAGAAGGGAGTCATCAGTCAAATTCCCCAGGAACGTAACAGCATTCATCCAGGCAACACCAGAATATAGTCCTCCTGGATCAAAGTTCCTTATCACATGGAAGACCTTTATCACTGTATCTATATTGGTTCAACAACATTTTCACAAAAACTAATTTCTACTAATAAAAATCATCAAATGTTAAAACACTTACAACCACAGGCCCAACTGCCCTGGGATAGCCTTGACCATCACCTCCTTCTTTAGGTCTGTATGTTGACTTTATTCTCCGACCCATATTTCCCGCTGAAAACAGAACATTGTCATTTGGAAAATGCACTTAAGAGGATAATTATATTTCAACACTTCCGTGGCCAAATGGTGATGTATACTATTTTTGTAATATTGAACACATTTTCAAAATAAGTCTCAAGGTAATTTAATTGTGTGTGCTTTCCAATCACACCAAATCTGGCAACTTGCAAAAGCAACTGTTTATGTCATGGCCACGCTGACAGAAAAATCACCTTAAAACACATGGTAGGGACTTCCCTGGTGGCACAGTGGTTCGGAGTCCGCCTGCCTATGCAGAGGATACGGGTTCAAGCCCTGGTCCGAGAAGATCCCACATGCCGCAGAGCAACTAAGCCCGTGCGCCACAACTCCTGAGCCTGCGCTCTAGGGCCCGCGAGCCACAACTACTGAAACGCGTGCGCCTAGAGCCCTTGCTTCGCAGCAAGAGAAGCCACCGCAATGAGAAGCCTGCACACTGCAATGAACAGGAGCGCCCGCTGGCTGCAACTAGAGAAAGCCTGGTGGGTCAATGAAGTCTCAACGCAGCCAAAAAATAAATAAATAAATGTTAAAAAAAATACAAAAAACACATGGTAGGGCTTCCCTAGTGGCGCAGTGGTTGAGGGTCCGCCTGCCGATGCAGGGGATGCGGGTTCGTGCCCCAGTCCGGAAGGATCGCACGTGCCGCGGAGCAGCTGGGCCCGTGAGCCATGGCCGCTGAGGCTGCGCGTCCAGAGCCTGTGCTCCACAGAGGGAGAGGCCGTGGCGGTGAGAGGCCCACACACCGCAAAATAAAAATTAAATGAAATAACCAAAATAACAGTAATATTTATGAAGAACAGTCAAATATACAATGAGAATAAAGGGAATGGGGTAGAAAGAAATGAAAGGGCATTACTGCCAGTCATATTCTACAAAACTTTAACAGTGGCCTGAGTTATGTAAATGTTTTGCTTCAAAATACTATATATATCCAGGAGAAATAATGTCTGTCTCATGTTAATCTTAGAATAATTAACCATTTGATTTTCCTAACCATAGGAGGATTTACCCACCTTTTAAAAACCACTTTAAAAAAATCATACTAAACCAGCTACCTGTATGCCAGTATCCTGAACTATCCAGCTTTTATCAAACGTACCATGTAAAAATATGAATTACAGAAACCATGGCCATCATACATGACTCATTTCTGGAGCCTCTATCCTACTACATTGAACTGGGGCAATAATGAGCTACATTACAGTACAGACATTTGAGTTTTGAGCAAAATCATTCACCTTTTTTACAGCAACATTCATGGTAGGAAGACACAAACTCTGGAGTGAAATACAGATTTTGTATTCAAAAGCCAAGTGCTCTTTGATAAACCCAATCCTTTAGCCTCAATTTTCTCATTCATAAATTGGGGAAAATTTATTATAGTGAGAGATTGCCCTAAACTGAAAATTATACTCTCTTCACTTCTCCAGCCAATTTTCAGGCCACGTTTGAGATCCCTTTCTATTGTTTTCTTTCCTTCTCTTACTGGTATATCATAATGCATGACACATCACATACACACACCCAACAGGCATTCTTTATCCCTTTCCCTTCACCTTTAACTGAATATGTTCTTTCATCCATTTTCTCTTCACCAGGTGTTATGTCCTGACTTTCATTTAGTGGATTCTCTTGTTTGGGTTGCTTATCACCGGGCTGCTGGAACTATGGGTGTGTGTGTGCAAATGAAAAGTTTTGTTACTAATACACGTCAACAATATAAATATACAAAATACAAAGGCACATTTCATCATAAATAAATCTAAAGACATTTTTCCAATACTATTCAGTACACTTTTTTTTTTTTCTGGAGCAGAGAAAGTTGTACTGCAAGTCCATGCAAGGAGACGAGGTGGCTCATGCCCTAAAAAGCCTCGAGCTCCCAGCATACTTATTCTTAGTAAAGTTACTCTTCCCACAGAGAGGCTACTCCAGGAAAACAGTTACCCACAAGGACTTTGGAAGCTATTTTCATCTATGTCGGGATGGCTGTGTGCAATCTGTTAATAAGCATGAGAAGGGAGTCATCAGTCAAATTCCCCAGGAACGTAACAGCATTCATCCAGGCAACACCAGAATATAGTCCTCCTGGATCAAAGTTCCTTATCACATGGAAGACCTTTATCACTGTATCTATATTGGTTCAACAACATTTTCACAAAAACTAATTTCTACTAATAAAAATCATCAAATGTTAAAACACTTACAACCACAGGCCCAACTGCCCTGGGATAGCCTTGACCATCACCTCCTTCTTTAGGTCTGTATGTTGACTTTATTCTCCGACCCATATTTCCCGCTGAAAACAGAACATTGTCATTTGGAAAATGCACTTAAGAGGATAATTATATTTCAACACTTCCGTGGCCAAATGGTGATGTATACTATTTTTGTAATATTGAACACATTTTCAAAATAAGTCTCAAGGTAATTTAATTGTGTGTGCTTTCCAATCACACCAAATCTGGCAACTTGCAAAAGCAACTGTTTATGTCATGGCCACGCTGACAGAAAAATCACCTTAAAACACATGGTAGGGACTTCCCTGGTGGCACAGTGGTTCGGAGTCCGCCTGCCTATGCAGAGGATACGGGTTCAAGCCCTGGTCCGAGAAGATCCCACATGCCGCAGAGCAACTAAGCCCGTGCGCCACAACTCCTGAGCCTGCGCTCTAGGGCCCGCGAGCCACAACTACTGAAACGCGTGCGCCTAGAGCCCTTGCTTCGCAGCAAGAGAAGCCACCGCAATGAGAAGCCTGCACACCGCAATGAACAGGAGCGCCCGCTGGCTGCAACTAGAGAAAGCCTGGTGGGTCAATGAAGTCTCAACGCAGCCAAAAAATAAATAAATAAATGTTTAAAAAAATACAAAAAACACATGGTAGGGCTTCCCTAGTGGCGCAGTGGTTGAGGGTCCGCCTGCCGATGCAGGGGATGCGGGTTCGTGCCCCGGTCTGGAAGGATCGCACGTGCCGCGGAGCAGCTGGGCCGTGAGCCATGGCCACTGAGGCTGCGCATCTAGAGCCTGTGCTCCACAGCGGGAGAGGCCACGGCGGTGAGAGGCCCGCGTACCGCAAAATAAAAATTAAATGAAATAACCAAAATAACAGTAATATTTATGAAGAACAGTCAAATATACAATGAGAATAAAGGAAATGGGGTAGAAAGAAATGAAACGGCATTATTGCCAGTCATATTGTACAAACCTTTAATAGTGGCCTGAGTTATGTAAATGTTTTGCTTCAAAATACTATATATATCCAGGAGAAATAATGTCTGTCGCATGTTAGTCTTAGAATAATTAACCTTTAGATTTTCCTAACCATAGAAGGATTTAACAACCTGTTATTAACCACTTTAAAAAATCATACTAAACCAGCTACCTGTATGCCAGTATCCTGAACTATCCAGCTTTTATCAAACGTACCATGTAAAAATATGAATTACAGAATCAATGGTCATCATACATGACTCATTTCTGGAGCCTCTATCCTACTACATTGAACTGGGGCAATAATGAGCTACATTACAGTACAGACATTTGAGTTTTGAGCAAAATCATTCACCTTTTTTACAGCAACATTCATGGTAGGAAGACACAAACTCTGGAGTGAAATACAGATTTTGTATTCAAAAGCCAAGTGCTCTTTGATAAACCCAATCCTTTAGCCTCAATTTTCTCATTCATAAATTGGGGAAAATTTATTATAGTGAGAGATTGCCCTAAACTGCAAATTATACTCTCTTCACTTCTCCAGCCTATTTTCAGGCCACATTTGAGATCCCTTTCTATTGTTTTCTTTCCTTCTCTTACTGGTATATCATAATGCATGACACATCACATACACACACACACATACACACACGCAACAGGCATTCTTCTTCCCTTTCCCTTCACCTTTAACTGAATATGCTCCTTCATCCATTTTCTCTTCACCAGGTGTTATGTCCTGACGTTCAATTAGTGGCTTCTCTTGTTCGGGTTGCTTATCCCCGGGCTGCTGGAACTATGGGTGTGTGTGTACAAATGAAAAGTTTTGTTACTAATACACGTCAACAATATAAATATACAAAATACAAAGATACATTTCATCATAAATAAATCTAAAGACATTTTTCCAATACTATTCAGTACACTTTTTTTTTTTCTGGAGCAGAGAAAGTTGTACTGCAAATCCATTCAAGGAGACGAGGTGGCTCATGCCCTAAAAAGCCTCGAGCTCCCAGCATACTTATTCTTAGTAAAGTTACTCTTCCCACAGAGAGGCTACTCCAGGAAAACAGTTACCCACAAGGACTTTGGAAGCTATTTTCATCTATGTCGGGATGGCTGTGTGCAATCTGTTAATAAGCATGAGAAGGGAGTCATCAGTCAAATTCCCCAGGAACGTAACAGCATTCATCCAGGCAACACCACAATATAGTCCTCCTGGATCAAAGATCCTTATCACATGGAAGACCTTTATCACTGTATCTATATTGGTTCAACAACATTTTCACAAAAACTAATTTCTACTAATAAAAATCATCAAATGTTAAAACACTTACAACCACAGGCCCAACTGCCCTGGGATAGCCTTGACCATCACCTCCTTCTTTAGGTCTGTATGTTGACTTTATTCTCCGACCCATATTTCCCGCTGAAAACAGAACATTGTCATTTGGAAAATGCACTTAAGAGGATAATTATATTTCAACACTTCCGTGGCCAAATGGTGATGTATACTATTTTTGTAATATTGAACACATTTTCAAAATAAGTCTCAAGGTAATTTAATTGTGTGTGCTTTCCAATCACACCAAATCTGGCAACTTGCAAAAGCAACTGTTTATGCCATGGCCACGCTGACAGAAAAATCACCTTAAAACACATGGTAGGGACTTCCCTGGTGGCACAGTGGTTCGGAGTCCGCCTGCCTATGCAGAGGATACGGATTCAAGCCCTGGTCCGAGAAGATCCCACATGCCGCAGAGCAACTAAGCCCGTGCGCCACAACTCCTGAGCCTGCGCTCTAGGGCCCGCGAGCCACAACTACTGAAACGCGTGCGCCTAGAGCCCTTGCTTCGCAGCAAGAGAAGCCACCGCAATGAGAAGCCTGCACACCGCAATGAACAGTAGCGCCCGCTGGCTGCAACTAGAGAAAGCCTGGTGGGTCAATGAAGTCTCAACGCAGCCAAAAAATAAATAAATAAATGTTTAAAAAAATACAAAAAACACATGGTAGGGCTTCCCTAGTGGCGCAGTGGTTGAGGGTCCGCCTGCCGATGCAGGGGACGCGGGTTCGTGCCCCGGACTGGAAGGATCACACGTGCCGCGGAGCAGCTGGGCCCGTGAGCCATGGCCACTGAGGCTGCGCATCTAGAGCCTGTGCTCCACAGCGGGAGAGGCCACGGCGGTGAGAGGCCCGTGTACCGCAAAATAAAAATTAAATGAAATAACCAAAATAACAGTAATATTTATGAAGAACAGTCAAATATACAATGAGAATAAAGGAAATGGGGTAGAAAGAAATGAAACGGCATTATTGCCAGTCATATTGTACAAACCTTTAATAGTGGCCTGAGTTATGTAAATGTTTTGCTTCAAAATACTATATATATCCAGGAGAAATAATGTCTGTCGCATGTTAGTCTGAGAATAATTAACCTTTAGATTTTCCTAACCATAGAAGGATTTAACAACCTGTTATTAACCACTTTAAAAAATCATACTAAACCAGCTACCTGTATGCCAGTATCCTGAACTATCCAGCTTTTATCAAACGTACCATGTAAAAATATGAATTACAGAAACCATGGCCATCATACATGACTCATTTCTGGAGCCTCTATCCTACTACATTGAACTGGGGCAATAATGAGCTACATTACAGTACAGACATTTGAGTTTTGAGCAAAATCATTCACCTTTTTTACAGCAACATTCATGGTAGGAAGTCACAAACTCTGGAGTGAAATACAGATTTTGTATTCAAAAGCCAAGTGCTCTTTGATAAACCCAATCCTTTAGCCTCGATTTTCTCATTCATAAATTGGGGAAAATTTATTATAGTGAGAGATTGCCCTAAACTGAAAATTATACTCTCTTCACTTCTCCAGCCTATTTTCAGGCCATGTTTGGGATCCCTTTCTATTGTTTTCTTTCCTTCTCTTACTGGTATATCATAATGCATGACACATCACATACACACACGCAACAGGCATTCTTCTTCCCTTTCCCTTCACCTTCAACTGAATATGCTCCTTCATCCATTTTCTCTTCACCAGGTGTTATGTCCTGACGTTCAGTTAGTGGCTTCTCTTGTTCGGGTTGCTTATCCCCGGGCTGCTGGAACTATGGGTGTGTGTGTACAAATGAAAAGTTTTGTTACTAATACACGTCAACAATATAAATATACAAAATACAAAGATACATTTCATCATAAATAAATCTAAAGACATTTTTCCAATACTATTCAGTACACTTTTTTTTTTTCTGGAGCAGAGAAAGTTGTACTGCAAGTCCATTCAAGGAGACGAGGTGGCTCATGCCCTAAAAAGCCTCGAGCTCCCAGCATACTTATTCTTAGTAAAGTTACTCTTCCCACAGAGAGGCTACTCCAGGAAAACAGTTACCCACAAGGACTTTGGAAGCTATTTTCATCTATGTCGGGATGGCTGTGTGCAATCTGTTAATAAGCATGAGAAGGGAGTCATCAGTCAAATTCCCCAGGAACGTAACAGCATTCATCCAGGCAACACCACAATATAGTCCTCCTGGATCAAAGTTCCTTATCACATGGAAGACCTTTATCACTGTATCTATATTGGTTCAACAACATTTTCACAAAAACTAATTTCTACTAATAAAAATCATCAAATGTTAAAACACTTACAACCACAGGCCCAACTGCCCTGGGATAGCCTTGACCATCACCTCCTTCTTTAGGTCTGTATGTTGACTTTATTCTCCGACCCATATTTCCCGCTGAAAACAGAACATTGTCATTTGGAAAATGCACTTAAGAGGATAATTATATTTCAACACTTCCGTGGCCAAATGGTGATGTATACTATTTTTGTAATATTGAACACATTTTCAAAATAAGTCTCAAGGTAATTTAATTGTGTGTGCTTTCCAATCACACCAAATCTGGCAACTTGCAAAAGCAACTGTTTATGCCATGGCCACGCTGACAGAAAAATCACCTTAAAACACATGGTAGGGACTTCCCTGGTGGCACAGTGGTTCAGAGTCCGCCTGCCTATGCAGAGGATACGGATTCAAGCCCTGGTCCGAGAAGATCCCACATGCCGCAGAGCAACTAAGCCCGTGCGCCACAACTCCTGAGCCTGCACTCTAGGGCCCGCGAGCCACAACTACTGAAACGCGTGCGCCTAGAGCCCTTGCTTCGCAGCAAGAGAAGCCACCGCAATGAGAAGCCTGCACACCGCAATGAACAGTAGCGCCCGCTGGCTGCAACTAGAGAAAGCCTGGTGGGTCAATGAAGTCTCAACGCAGCCAAAAAATAAATAAATAAATGTTTAAAAAAATACAAAAAACACATGGTAGGGCTTCCCTAGTGGCGCAGTGGTTGAGGGTCCGCCTGCCGATGCAGGGGACGCGGGTTCGTGCCCCGGACTGGAAGGATCACACGTGCCGCGGAGCAGCTGGGCCCGTGAGCCATGGCCACTGAGGCTGCGCATCTAGAGCCTGTGCTCCACAGCGGGAGAGGCCACGGCGGTGAGAGGCCCGTGTACCGCAAAATAAAAATTAAATGAAATAACCAAAATAACAGTAATATTTATGAAGAACAGTCAAATATACAATGAGAATAAAGGAAATGGGGTAGAAAGAAATGAAACGGCATTATTGCCAGTCATATTGTACAAACCTTTAATAGTGGCCTGAGTTATGTAAATGTTTTGCTTCAAAATACTATATATATCCAGGAGAAATAATGTCTGTCGCATGTTAGTCTGAGAATAATTAACCTTTAGATTTTCCTAACCATAGAAGGATTTAACAACCTGTTATTAACCACTTTAAAAAATCATACTAAACCAGCTACCTGTATGCCAGTATCCTGAACTATCCAGCTTTTATCAAACGTACCATGTAAAAATATGAATTACAGAAACCATGGCCATCATACATGACTCATTTCTGGAGCCTCTATCCTACTACATTGAACTGGGGCAATAATGAGCTACATTACAGTACAGACATTTGAGTTTTGAGCAAAATCATTCACCTTTTTTACAGCAACATTCATGGTAGGAAGTCACAAACTCTGGAGTGAAATACAGATTTTGTATTCAAAAGCCAAGTGCTCTTTGATAAACCCAATCCTTTAGCCTCGATTTTCTCATTCATAAATTGGGGAAAATTTATTATAGTGAGAGATTGCCCTAAACTGAAAATTATACTCTCTTCACTTCTCCAGCCTATTTTCAGGCCATGTTTGGGATCCCTTTCTATTGTTTTCTTTCCTTCTCTTACTGGTATATCATAATGCATGACACATCACATACACACACGCAACAGGCATTCTTCTTCCCTTTCCCTTCACCTTTAACTGAATATGCTCCTTCATCCATTTTCTCTTCACCAGGTGTTATGTCCTGACTTTCAGTTAGTGGCTTCTCTTGTTCGGGTTGCTTATCACCGGGCTGCTGGAACTATGGGTGTGTGTGTACAAATGAAAAGTTTTGTTACTAATACACGTCAACAATATAAATATACAAAATACAAAGATACATTTCATCATAAATAAATCTAAAGACATTTTTCCAATACTATTCAGTACACTTTTTTTTTTTCTGGAGCAGAGAAAGTTGTACTGCAAGTCCATGCAAGGAGACGAGGTGGCTCATGCCCTAAAAAGCCTCGAGCTCCCAGCATACTTATTCTTAGTAAAGTTACTCTTCCCACAGAGAGGCTACTCCAGGAAAACAGTTACCCACAAGGACTTTGGAAGCTATTTTCATCTATGTCGGGATGGCTGTGTGCAATCTGTTAATAAGCATGAGAAGGGAGTCATCAGTCAAATTCCCCAGGAACGTAACAGCATTCATCCAGGCAACACCACAATATAGTCCTCCTGGATCAAAGTTCCTTATCACATGGAAGACCTTTATCACTGTATCTATATTGGTTCAACAACATTTTCACAAAAACTAATTTCTACTAATAAAAATCATCAAATGTTAAAACACTTACAACCACAGGCCCAACTGCCCTGGGATAGCCTTGACCATCACCTCCTTCTTTAGGTCTGTATGTTGACTTTATTCTCCGACCCATATTTCCCGCTGAAAACAGAACATTGTCATTTGGAAAATGCACTTAAGAGGATAATTATATTTCAACACTTCCGTGGCCAAATGGTGATGTATACTATTTTTGTAATATTGAACACATTTTCAAAATAAGTCTCAAGGTAATTTAATTGTGTGTGCTTTCCAATCACACCAAATCTGGCAACTTGCAAAAGCAACTGTTTATGCCATGGCCACGCTGACAGAAAAATCACCTTAAAACACATGGTAGGGACTTCCCTGGTGGCACAGTGGTTCGGAGTCCGCCTGCCTATGCAGAGGATACGGGTTCAAGCCCTGGTCCGAGAAGATCCCACATGCCGCAGAGCAACTAAGCCCGTGCGCCACAACTCCTGAGCCTGCGCTCTAGGGCCCGCGAGCCACAACTACTGAAACGCGTGCGCCTAGAGCCCTTGCTTCGCAGCAAGAGAAGCCACCGCAATGAGAAGCCTGCACACCGCAATGAACAGTAGCGCCCGCTGGCTGCAACTAGAGAAAGCCTGGTGGGTCAATGAAGTCTCAACGCAGCCAATAAATAAATAAATAAATGTTAAAAAAAATACAAAAAACACATGGTAGGGCTTCCCTAGTGGCGCAGTGGTTGAGGGTCCGCCTGCCGATGCAGGGGACGCGGGTTCGTGCCCCGGTCTGGAAGGATCGCACGTGCCGCGGAGCAGCTGGGCCCGTGAGCCATGGCCACTGAGGCTGCGCATCTAGAGCCTGTGCTCCACAGCGGGAGAGGCCACGGCGGTGAGAGGCCCGTGTACCGCAAAATAAAAATTAAATGAAATAACCAAAATAACAGTAATATTTATGAAGAACAGTCAAATATACAATGAGAATAAAGGAAATGGGGTAGAAAGAAATGAAACGGCATTATTGCCAGTCATATTGTACAAACCTTTAATAGTGGCCTGAGTTATGTAAATGTTTTGCTTCAAAATACTATATATATCCAGGAGAAATAATGTCTGTCGCATGTTAGTCTGAGAATAATTAACCTTTAGATTTTCCTAACCATAGAAGGATTTAACAACCTGTTATTAACCACTTTAAAAAATCATACTAAACCAGCTACCTGTATGCCAGTATCCTGAACTATCCAGCTTTTATCAAACGTACCATGTAAAAATATGAATTACAGAAACCATGGCCATCATACATGACTCATTTCTGGAGCCTCTATCCTACTACATTGAACTGGGGCAATAATGAGCTACATTACAGTACAGACATTTGAGTTTTGAGCAAAATCATTCACCTTTTTTACAGCAACATTCATGGTAGGAAGTCACAAACTCTGGAGTGAAATACAGATTTTGTATTCAAAAGCCAAGTGCTCTTTGATAAACCCAATCCTTTAGCCTCGATTTTCTCATTCATAAATTGGGGAAAATTTATTATAGTGAGAGATTGCCCTAAACGGCAAATTATACTCTCTTCACTTCTCCAGCCTATTTTCAGGCCACGTTTGGGATCCCTTTCTATTGTTTTCTTTCCTTCTCTTACTGGTATATCATAATGCATGACACATCACATACACACACGCAACAGGCATTCTTCTTCCCTTTCCCTTCACCTTTAACTGAATATGCTCCTTCATCCATTTTCTCTTCACCAGGTGTTATGTCCTGACTTTCAGTTAGTGGCTTCTCTTGTTCGGGTTGCTTATCACCGGGCTGCTGGAACTATGGGTGTGTGTGTACAAATGAAAAGTTTTGTTACTAATACACGTCAACAATATAAATATACAAAATACAAAGATACATTTCATCATAAATAAATCTAAAGACATTTTTCCAATACTATTCAGTACACTTTTTTTTTTTCTGGAGCAGAGAAAGTTGTACTGCAAGTCCATGCAAGGAGACGAGGTGGCTCATGCCCTAAAAAGCCTCGAGCTCCCAGCATACTTATTCTTAGTAAAGTTACTCTTCCCACAGAGAGGCTACTCCAGGAAAACAGTTACCCACAAGGACTTTGGAAGCTATTTTCATCTATGTCGGGATGGCTGTGTGCAATCTGTTAATAAGCATGAGAAGGGAGTCATCAGTCAAATTCCCCAGGAACGTAACAGCATTCATCCAGGCAACACCAGAATGTAGTCCTCCTGGATCAATGTTCCTTATCACATGGAAGACCTTTATCACTGTATCTATATTGGTTCAACAACATTTTCACAAAAACTAATTTCTACTAATAAAAATCATCAAATGTTAAAACACTTACAACCACAGGCCCAACTGCCCTGGGATAGCCTTGACCATCACCTCTTTCTTGAGGTCTGTATGTTGACTTTCTTCTCCAACCCATCTTTCCCGCTGAAAACAGAACATTGTCATTTGGAAAATGCACTTAAGAGGGTAATTATATTTCAACACTTCCGTGGCCAAATGGTGATGTATACTATTTTTGTAATATTGAACACATTTTCAAAATAAGTCTCAAGGTAATTTAATTGTGTGCGCTTTCCAATCACACCAAATCTGGCAACTTGCAAAAGCAACTGTTTATGTCATGGCCACGCTGACAGAAAAATCACCTTAAAACACATGGTAGGGACTTCCCTGGTGGCACAGTGGTTCGGAGTCCGCCTGCCTATGCAGAGGACATGGGTTCGAGCCCTGGTCCGGGAAGATCCCACATGCCGCAGAGCAACTAAGCCCGTGTGCCACAACTCTTGAGCCTGTGCTCTAGGGCCCGCGAGCCACAACTACTGAAGCCCGCGCGCCTAAAGCCCGTGCTCCACCACAAGAGAAGCCACCGCAATGAGAAGCCCGCGCACTGCAACGATGAGTAGCGCCCGCTCGCCCAAACTAGAGAAAGCCTGGTGGTGCAATGAAGTCCCAATGCAGCCAAAAAATAAATAAATAAATGTTAAACAAAACAAAACAAAAAAAAAACGCATGGTAGGTCTTCCGTAGTGGCGCAGTGGTTGAGGGTCCGCCTGCCGATCCAGGGGACGCAGGTTCGTACCCCGGTCCGGAAGGATCGCACGTGCCGCGGAGCAGCTGGGCCCGTGAGCCATGGCCGCTGAGGCTGCGCGTCCAGAGCCTGTGCTCCACAGAGGGAGAGGCCGTGGCGGTGAGAGGCCCACACACCGCAAAATAAAAATTAAATGAAATAACCAAAATAACAGTAATATTTATGAAGAACAGTCAAATATACAATGAGAATAAAGGGAATGGGGTAGAAAGAAATGAAAGGGCATTACTGCCAGTCATATTCTACAAAACTTTAACAGTGGCCTGAGTTATGTAAATGTTTTGCTTCAAAATACTATATATATCCAGGAGAAATAATGTCTGTCTCATGTTAATCTTAGAATAATTAACCATTTGATTTTCCTAACCATAGGAGGATTTACCCACCTTTTAAAAACCACTTTAAAAAAATCATACTAAACCAGCTACCTGTATGCCAGTATCCTGAACTATCCAGCTTTTATCAAACGTACCATGTAAAAATATGAATTACAGAAACCATGGCCATCATACATGACTCATTTCTGGAGCCTCTATCCTACTACATTGAACTGGGGCAATAATGAGCTACATTACAGTACAGACATTTGAGTTTTGAGCAAAATCATTCACCTTTTTTACAGCAACATTCATGGTAGGAAGACACAAACTCTGGAGTGAAATACAGATTTTGTATTCAAAAGCCAAGTGCTCTTTGATAAACCCAATCCTTTAGCCTCAATTTTCTCATTCATAAATTGGGGAAAATTTATTATAGTGAGAGATTGCCCTAAACGGCAAATTATACTCTCTTCACTTCTCCAGCCAATTTTCAGGCCACGTTTGAGATCCCTTTCTATTGTTTTCTTTCCTTCTCTTACTGGTATATCATAATGCATGACACATCACATACACACACCCAACAGGCATTCTTTATCCCTTTCCCTTCACCTTTAACTGAATATGTTCTTTCATCCATTTTCTCTTCACCAGGTGTTATGTCCTGACTTTCATTTAGTGGATTCTCTTGTTTGGGTTGCTTATCACCGGGCTGCTGGAACTATGGGTGTGTGTGTGCAAATGAAAAGTTTTGTTACTAATACACGTCAACAATATAAATATACAAAATACAAAGGCACATTTCATCATAAATAAATCTAAAGACATTTTTCCAATACTATTCAGTACACTTTTTTTTTTTTCTGGAGCAGAGAAAGTTGTACTGCAAGTCCATGCAAGGAGACGAGGTGGCTCATGCCCTAAAAAGCCTCGAGCTCCCAGCATACTTATTCTTAGTAAAGTTACTCTTCCCACAGAGAGGCTACTCCAGGAAAACAGTTACCCACAAGGACTTTGGAAGCTATTTTCATCTATGTCGGGATGGCTGTGTGCAATCTGTTAATAAGCATGAGAAGGGAGTCATCAGTCAAATTCCCCAGGAACGTAACAGCATTCATCCAGGCAACACCAGAATATAGTCCTCCTGGATCAAAGTTCCTTATCACATGGAAGACCTTTATCACTGTATCTATATTGGTTCAACAACATTTTCACAAAAACTAATTTCTACTAATAAAAATCATCAAATGTTAAAACACTTACAACCACAGGCCCAACTGCCCTGGGATAGCCTTGACCATCACCTCCTTCTTTAGGTCTGTATGTTGACTTTATTCTCCGACCCATATTTCCCGCTGAAAACAGAACATTGTCATTTGGAAAATGCACTTAAGAGGATAATTATATTTCAACACTTCCGTGGCCAAATGGTGATGTATACTATTTTTGTAATATTGAACACATTTTCAAAATAAGTCTCAAGGTAATTTAATTGTGTGTGCTTTCCAATCACACCAAATCTGGCAACTTGCAAAAGCAACTGTTTATGCCATGGCCACGCTGACAGAAAAATCACCTTAAAACACATGGTAGGGACTTCCCTGGTGGCACAGTGGTTCGGAGTCCGCCTGCCTATGCAGAGGATACGGGTTCAAGCCCTGGTCCGAGAAGATCCCACATGCCGCAGAGCAACTAAGCCCGTGCGCCACAACTCCTGAGCCTGCGCTCTAGGGCCCGCGAGCCACAACTACTGAAACGCGTGCGCCTAGAGCCCTTGCTTCGCAGCAAGAGAAGCCACCGCAATGAGAAGCCTGCACACCGCAATGAACAGTAGCGCCCGCTGGCTGCAACTAGAGAAAGCCTGGTGGGTCAATGAAGTCTCAACGCAGCCAAAAAATAAATAAATAAATGTTTAAAAAAATACAAAAAACACATGGTAGGGCTTCCCTAGTGGCGCAGTGGTTGAGGGTCCGCCTGCCGATGCAGGGGACGCGGGTTCGTGCCCCGGTCTGGAAGGATCGCACGTGCCGCGGAGCAGCTGGGCCCGTGAGCCATGGCCACTGAGGCTGCGCATCTAGAGCCTGTGCTCCACAGCGGGAGAGGCCACGGCGGTGAGAGGCCCGTGTACCGCAAAATAAAAATTAAATGAAATAACCAAAATAACAGTAATATTTATGAAGAACAGTCAAATATACAATGAGAATAAAGGAAATGGGGTAGAAAGAAATGAAACGGCATTATTGCCAGTCATATTGTACAAACCTTTAATAGTGGCCTGAGTTATGTAAATGTTTTGCTTCAAAATACTATATATATCCAGGAGAAATAATGTCTGTCGCATGTTAGTCTTAGAATAATTAACCTTTAGATTTTCCTAACCATAGAAGGATTTAACAACCTTTTATTAACCACTTTAAAAAATCATACTAAACCAGCTACCTGTATGCCAGTATCCTGAACTATCCAGCTTTTATCAAACGTACCATGTAAAAATATGAATTACAGAAACCATGGCCATCATACATGACTCATTTCTGGAGCCTCTATCCTACTACATTGAACTGGGGCAATAATGAGCTACATTACAGTACAGACATTTGAGTTTTGAGCAAAATCATTCACCTTTTTTACAGCAACATTAATGGTAGGAAGACACAAACTCTGGAGTGAAATACAGATTTTGTATTCAAAAGCCAAGTGCTCTTTGATAAACCCAATCCTTTAGCCTCGATTTTCTCATTCATAAATTGGGGAAAATTTATTATAGTGAGAGATTGCCCTAAACGGCAAATTATACTCTCTTCACTTCTCCAGCCTATTTTCAGGCCACGTTTGGGATCCCTTTCTATTGTTTTCTTTCCTTCTCTTACTGGTATATCATAATGCATGACACATCACATACACACATGCAACAGGCATTCTTCTTCCCTTTCCCTTCACCTTTAACTGAATATGCTCCTTCATCCATTTTCTCTTCACCAGGTGTTATGTCCTGACTTTCACTTAGTGGATTCTCTTGTTTGGGTTGCTTACCACCGGGCTGCTGGAACTATGGGTGTGTGTGTACAAATGAAAAGTTTTGTTACTAATACACGTCAACAATATAAATATACAAAATACAAAGATACATTTCATCATAAATAAACCTAAAGACATTTTTCCAATACTTTTCAGTACTGTTTTTTTTCTGGAGCAGAGAAAGTTGTACTGCAAGTCCATGCAAGGAGACGAGGTGGCTCATGCCCTAAAAAGCCTCGAGCTCCCAGCATACTTAATTCTTAGTAAAGTTACTCTTCCCACAGAGAGGCTACTCCAGGAAAACAGTTACCCACAAGGACTTTGGAAGCTATTTTCATCTATGTTGGGATGGCTGTGTGCAATCTGTTAATAAGCATGAGAAGGGAGTCATCAGTCAAATTCCCCAGGAATGTAACAGCATTCATCCAGGCAACACCAGAATGTAGTCCTCCTGGATCAATGTTCCTTATCACATGGAAGACCTTTATCACTGTATCTATATTGGTTCAACAACATTTTCACAAAAACTAATTTCTACTAATAAAAATCATCAAATGTTAAAACACTTACAACCACAGGCCCAACTGCCCTGGGATAGCCTTGACCATCACCTCTTTCTTGAGGTCTGTATGTTGACTTTCTTCTCCAACCCATCTTTCCCGCTGAAAACAGAACATTGTCATTTGGAAAATGCACTTAAGAGGGTAATTATATTTCAACACTTCCGTGGCCAAATGGTGATGTATACTATTTTTGTAATATTGAACACATTTTCAAAATAAGTCTCAAGGTAATTTAATTGTGTGCGCTTTCCAATCACACCAAATCTGGCAACTTGCAAAAGCAACTGTTTATGTCATGGCCACGCTGACAGAAAAATCACCTTAAAACACATGGTAGGGACTTCCCTGGTGGCACAGTGGTTCGGAGTCCACCTGCCTATGCAGAGGACATGGGTTCGAGCCCTGGTCCGGGAAGATCCCACATGCCGCAGAGCAACTAAGCCCGTGTGCCACAACTCTTGAGCCTGTGCTCTAGGGCCCGCGAGCCACAACTACTGAAGCCCGCGCGCCTAAAGCCCGTGCTCCACCACAAGAGAAGCCACCGCAATGAGAAGCCCGCGCACTGCAACGATGAGTAGTGCCCGCTCGCCCAAACTAGAGAAAGCCTGGTGGTGCAATGAAGTCCCAATGCAGCCAAAAAATAAATAAATAAATGTTAAACAAAACAAAACAAAAAAAAAAAACGCATGGTAGGGCTTCCCTAGTGGCGCAGTGGTTGAGGGTCCGCCTGCCGATCCAGGGGACGCAGGTTCATGCCCCGGTCCGGAAGGATCGCACGTGCCGCGGAGCAGCTGGGCCCGTGAGCCATGGCCGCTGAGGCTGCGCGTCCAGAGCCTGTGCTCCACAGAGGGAGAGGCCGTGGCGGTGAGAGGCCCACACACCGCAAAATAAAAATTAAATGAAATAACCAAAATAACAGTAATATTTATGAAGAACAGTCAAATATACAATGAGAATAAAGGGAATGGGGTAGAAAGAAATGAAAGGGCATTACTGCCAGTCATATTCTACAAAACTTTAACAGTGGCCTGAGTTATGTAAATGTTTTGCTTCAAAATACTATATATATCCAGGAGAAATAATGTCTGTCTCATGTTAATCTTAGAATAATTAACCATTTGATTTTCCTAACCATAGGAGGATTTACCCACCTTTTAAAAACCACTTTAAAAAAATCATACTAAACCAGCTACCTGTATGCCAGTATCCTGAACTATCCAGCTTTTATCAAACGTACCATGTAAAAATATGAATTACAGAACCCATGGCCATCATACATGACTCATTTCTGGAGCCTCTATCCTACTACATTGAACTGGGGCAATAATGAGCTACATTACAGTACAGACATTTGAGTTTTGAGCAAAATCATTCACCTTTTTTACAGCAACATTCATGGTAGGAAGACACAAACTCTGGAGTGAAATACAGATTTTGTATTCAAAAGCCAAGTGCTCTTTGATAAACCCAATCCTTTAGCCTCAATTTTCTCATTCATAAATTGGGGAAAATTTATTATAGTGAGAGATTGCCCTAAACTGAAAATTATACTCTCTTCACTTCTCCAGCCAATTTTCAGGCCACGTTTGAGATCCCTTTCTATTGTTTTCTTTCCTTCTCTTACTGGTATATCATAATGCATGACACATCACATACACACACCCAACAGGCATTCTTTATCCCTTTCCCTTCACCTTTAACTGAATATGTTCTTTCATCCATTTTCTCTTCACCAGGTGTTATGTCCTGACTTTCATTTAGTGGATTCTCTTGTTTGGGTTGCTTATCACCGGGCTGCTGGAACTATGGGTGTGTGTGTGCAAATGAAAAGTTTTGTTACTAATACACGTCAACAATATAAATATACAAAATACAAAGGCACATTTCATCATAAATAAATCTAAAGACATTTTTCCAATACTATTCAGTACACTTTTTTTTTTTTCTGGAGCCGAGAAAGTTGTACTGCAAGTCCATGCAAGGAGACGAGGTGGCTCATGCCCTAAAAAGCCTCGAGCTCCCAGCATACTTATTCTTAGTAAAGTTACTCTTCCCACAGAGAGGCTACTCCAGGAAAACAGTTACCCACAAGGACTTTGGAAGCTATTTTCATCTATGTCGGGATGGCTGTGTGCAATCTGTTAATAAGCATGAGAAGGGAGTCATCAGTCAAATTCCCCAGGAACGTAACAGCATTCATCCAGGCAACACCAGAATATAGTCCTCCTGGATCAAAGTTCCTTATCACATGGAAGACCTTTATCACTGTATCTATATTGGTTCAACAACATTTTCACAAAAACTAATTTCTACTAATAAAAATCATCAAATGTTAAAACACTTACAACCACAGGCCCAACTGCCCTGGGATAGCCTTGACCATCACCTCCTTCTTTAGGTCTGTATGTTGACTTTATTCTCCGACCCATATTTCCCGCTGAAAACAGAACATTGTCATTTGGAAAATGCACTTAAGAGGATAATTATATTTCAACACTTCCGTGGCCAAATGGTGATGTATACTATTTTTGTAATATTGAACACATTTTCAAAATAAGTCTCAAGGTAATTTAATTGTGTGTGCTTTCCAATCACACCAAATCTGGCAACTTGCAAAAGCAACTGTTTATGTCATGGCCACGCTGACAGAAAAATCACCTTAAAACACATGGTAGGGACTTCCCTGGTGGCACAGTGGTTCGGAGTCCGCCTGCCTATGCAGAGGATACGGGTTCAAGCCCTGGTCCGAGAAGATCCCACATGCCGCAGAGCAACTAAGCCCGTGCGCCACAACTCCTGAGCCTGCGCTCTAGGGCCCGCGAGCCACAACTACTGAAACGCGTGCGCCTAGAGCCCTTGCTTCGCAGCAAGAGAAGCCACCGCAATGAGAAGCCTGCACACCGCAATGAACAGTAGCGCCCGCTGGCTGCAACTAGAGAAAGCCTGGTGGGTCAATGAAGTCTCAACGCAGCCAAAAAATAAATAAATAAATGTTTAAAAAAATACAAAAAACACATGGTAGGGCTTCCCTAGTGGCGCAGTGGTTGAGGGTCCGCCTGCCGATGCAGGGGACACGGGTTCGTGCCCCGGTCTGGAAGGATCGCACGTGCCGCGGAGCAGCTGGGCCCGTGAGCCATGGCCACTGAGGCTGCGCATCTAGAGCCTGTGCTCCACAGCGGGAGAGGCCACGGCGGTGAGAGGCCCGTGTACCGCAAAATAAAAATTAAATGAAATAACCAAAATAACAGTAATATTTATGAAGAACAGTCAAATATACAATGAGAATAAAGGAAATGGGGTAGAAAGAAATGAAACGGCATTATTGCCAGTCATATTGTACAAACCTTTAATAGTGGCCTGAGTTATGTAAATGTTTTGCTTCAAAATACTATATATATCCAGGAGAAATAATGTCTGTCGCATGTTAGTCTTAGAATAATTAACCTTTAGATTTTCCTAACCATAGAAGGATTTAACAACCTTTTATTAACCACTTTAAAAAATCATACTAAACCAGCTACCTGTATGCCAGTATCCTGAACTATCCAGCTTTTATCAAACGTACCATGTAAAAATATGAATTACAGAAACCATGGCCATCATACATGACTCATTTCTGGAGCCTCTATCCTACTACATTGAACTGGGCCAATAATGAGCTACATTACAGTACAGACATTTGAGTTTTGAGCAAAATCATTCACCTTTTTTACAGCAACATTCATGGTAGGAAGACACAAACTCTGGAGTGAAATACAGATTTTGTATTCAAAAGCCAAGTGCTCTTTGATAAACCCAATCCTTTAGCCTCGATTTTCTCATTCATAAATTGGGGAAAATTTATTATAGTGAGAGATTGCCCTAAACGGCAAATTATACTCTCTTCACTTCTCCAGCCTATTTTCAGGCCACGTTTGGGATCCCTTTCTATTGTTTTCTTTCCTTCTCTTACTGGTATATCATAATGCATGACACATCACATACACACACGCAACAGGCATTCTTCTTCCCTTTCCCTTCACCTTTAACTGAATATGCTCCTTCATCCATTTTCTCTTCACCAGGTGTTATGTCCTGACTTTCACTTAGTGGATTCTCTTGTTTGGGTTGCTTACCACCGGGCTGCTGGAACTATGGGTGTGTGTGTACAAATGAAAAGTTTTGTTACTAATACACGTCAACAATATAAATATACAAAATACAAAGATACATTTCATCATAAATAAACCTAAAGACATTTTTCCAATACTTTTCAGTACTGTTTTTTTTCTGGAGCAGAGAAAGTTGTACTGCAAGTCCATGCAAGGAGACGAGGTGGCTCATGCCCTAAAAAGCCTCGAGCTCCCAGCATACTTAATTCTTAGTAAAGTTACTCTTCCCACAGAGAGGCTACTCCAGGAAAACAGTTACCCACAAGGACTTTGGAAGCTATTTTCATCTATGTTGGGATGGCTGTGTGCAATCTGTTAATAAGCATGAGAAGGTAGTCATCAGTCAAATTCCCCAGGAATGTAACAGCATTCATCCAGGCAACACCAGAATGTAGTCCTCCTGGATCAATGTTCCTTATCACATGGAAGACCTTTATCACTGTATCTATATTGGTTCAACAACATTTTCACAAAAACTAATTTCTACTAATAAAAATCATCAAATGTTAAAACACTTACAACCACAGGCCCAACTGCCCTGGGATAGCCTTGACCATCACCTCTTTCTTGAGGTCTGTATGTTGACTTTCTTCTCCAACCCATCTTTCCCGCTGAAAACAGAACATTGTCATTTGGAAAATGCACTTAAGAGGGTAATTATATTTCAACACTTCCGTGGCCAAATGGTGATGTATACTATTTTTGTAATATTGAACACATTTTCAAAATAAGTCTCAAGGTAATTTAATTGTGTGCGCTTTCCAATCACACCAAATCTGGCAACTTGCAAAAGCAACTGTTTATGTCATGGCCACGCTGACAGAAAAATCACCTTAAAACACATGGTAGGGACTTCCCTGGTGGCACAGTGGTTCGGAGTCCACCTGCCTATGCAGAGGACATGGGTTCGAGCCCTGGTCCGGGAAGATCCCACATGCCGCAGAGCAACTAAGCCCGTGTGCCACAACTCTTGAGCCTGTGCTCTAGGGCCCGCGAGCCACAACTACTGAAGCCCGCGCGCCTAAAGCCCGTGCTCCACCACAAGAGAAGCCACCGCAATGAGAAGCCCGCGCACTGCAACGATGAGTAGTGCCCGCTCGCCCAAACTAGAGAAAGCCTGGTGGTGCAATGAAGTCCCAATGCAGCCAAAAAATAAATAAATAAATGTTAAACAAAACAAAACAAAAAAAAAAAACGCATGGTAGGGCTTCCCTAGTGGCGCAGTGGTTGAGGGTCCGCCTGCCGATCCAGGGGACGCAGGTTCGTGCCCCGGTCCGGAAGGATCGCACGTGCCGCGGAGCAGCTGGGCCCGTGAGCCATGGCCGCTGAGGCTGCGCGTCCAGAGCCTGTGCTCCACAGAGGGAGAGGCCGTGGCGGTGAGAGGCCCACACACCGCAAAATAAAAATTAAATGAAATAACCAAAATAACAGTAATATTTATGAAGAACAGTCAAATATACAATGAGAATAAAGGGAATGGGGTAGAAAGAAATGAAAGGGCATTACTGCCAGTCATATTCTACAAAACTTTAACAGTGGCCTGAGTTATGTAAATGTTTTGCTTCAAAATACTATATATATCCAGGAGAAATAATGTCTGTCTCATGTTAATCTTAGAATAATTAACCATTTGATTTTCCTAACCATAGGAGGATTTACCCACCTTTTAAAAACCACTTTAAAAAAATCATACTAAACCAGCTACCTGTATGCCAGTATCCTGAACTATCCAGCTTTTATCAAACGTACCATGTAAAAATATGAATTACAGAACCCATGGCCATCATACATGACTCATTTCTGGAGCCTCTATCCTACTACATTGAACTGGGGCAATAATGAGCTACATTACAGTACAGACATTTGAGTTTTGAGCAAAATCATTCACCTTTTTTACAGCAACATTCATGGTAGGAAGACACAAACTCTGGAGTGAAATACAGATTTTGTATTCAAAAGCCAAGTGCTCTTTGATAAACCCAATCCTTTAGCCTCAATTTTCTCATTCATAAATTGGGGAAAATTTATTATAGTGAGAGATTGCCCTAAACTGAAAATTATACTCTCTTCACTTCTCCAGCCAATTTTCAGGCCACGTTTGAGATCCCTTTCTATTGTTTTCTTTCCTTCTCTTACTGGTATATCATAATGCATGACACATCACATACACACACCCAACAGGCATTCTTTATCCCTTTCCCTTCACCTTTAACTGAATATGTTCTTTCATCCATTTTCTCTTCACCAGGTGTTATGTCCTGACTTTCATTTAGTGGATTCTCTTGTTTGGGTTGCTTATCACCGGGCTGCTGGAACTATGGGTGTGTGTGTGCAAATGAAAAGTTTTGTTACTAATACACGTCAACAATATAAATATACAAAATACAAAGGCACATTTCATCATAAATAAATCTAAAGACATTTTTCCAATACTATTCAGTACACTTTTTTTTTTTTCTGGAGCAGAGAAAGTTGTACTGCAAGTCCATGCAAGGAGACGAGGTGGCTCATGCCCTAAAAAGCCTCGAGCTCCCAGCATACTTATTCTTAGTAAAGTTACTCTTCCCACAGAGAGGCTACTCCAGGAAAACAGTTACCCACAAGGACTTTGGAAGCTATTTTCATCTATGTCGGGATGGCTGTGTGCAATCTGTTAATAAGCATGAGAAGGGAGTCATCAGTCAAATTCCCCAGGAACGTAACAGCATTCATCCAGGCAACACCAGAATATAGTCCTCCTGGATCAAAGTTCCTTATCACATGGAAGACCTTTATCACTGTATCTATATTGGTTCAACAACATTTTCACAAAAACTAATTTCTACTAATAAAAATCATCAAATGTTAAAACACTTACAACCACAGGCCCAACTGCCCTGGGATAGCCTTGACCATCACCTCCTTCTTTAGGTCTGTATGTTGACTTTATTCTCCGACCCATATTTCCCGCTGAAAACAGAACATTGTCATTTGGAAAATGCACTTAAGAGGATAATTATATTTCAACACTTCCGTGGCCAAATGGTGATGTATACTATTTTTGTAATATTGAACACATTTTCAAAATAAGTCTCAAGGTAATTTAATTGTGTGTGCTTTCCAATCACACCAAATCTGGCAACTTGCAAAAGCAACTGTTTATGTCATGGCCACGCTGACAGAAAAATCACCTTAAAACACATGGTAGGGACTTCCCTGGTGGCACAGTGGTTCGGAGTCCGCCTGCCTATGCAGAGGATACGGGTTCAAGCCCTGGTCCGAGAAGATCCCACATGCCGCAGAGCAACTAAGCCCGTGCGCCACAACTCCTGAGCCTGCGCTCTAGGGCCCGCGAGCCACAACTACTGAAACGCGTGCGCCTAGAGCCCTTGCTTCGCAGCAAGAGAAGCCACCGCAATGAGAAGCCTGCACACTGCAATGAACAGGAGTGCCCGCTGGCTGCAACTAGAGAAAGCCTGGTGGGTCAATGAAGTCCCAATGCAGCCAAAAAATAAATAAATAAATGTTAAAAAAAATACAAAAAACACATGGTAGGGCTTCCCTAGTGGCGCAGTGGTTGAGGGTCCGCCTGCCGATGCAGGGGATGCGGGTTCGTGCCCCAGTCCGGAAGGATCGCACGTGCCGCGGAGCAGCTGGGCCCGTGAGCCATGGCCGCTGAGGCTGCGCGTCCAGAGCCTGTGCTCCACAGAGGGAGAGGCCGTGGCGGTGAGAGGCCCACACACCGCAAAATAAAAATTAAATGAAATAACCAAAATAACAGTAATATTTATGAAGAACAGTCAAATATACAATGAGAATAAAGGGAATGGGGTAGAAAGAAATGAAAGGGCATTACTGCCAGTCATATTCTACAAAACTTTAACAGTGGCCTGAGTTATGTAAATGTTTTGCTTCAAAATACTATATATATCCAGGAGAAATAATGTCTGTCTCATGTTAATCTTAGAATAATTAACCATTTGATTTTCCTAACCATAGGAGGATTTACCCACCTTTTAAAAACCACTTTAAAAAAATCATACTAAACCAGCTACCTGTATGCCAGTATCCTGAACTATCCAGCTTTTATCAAACGTACCATGTAAAAATATGAATTACAGAAACCATGGCCATCATACATGACTCATTTCTGGAGCCTCTATCCTACTACATTGAACTGGGGCAATAATGAGCTACATTACAGTACAGACATTTGAGTTTTGAGCAAAATCATTCACCTTTTTTACAGCAACATTCATGGTAGGAAGACACAAACTCTGGAGTGAAATACAGATTTTGTATTCAAAAGCCAAGTGCTCTTTGATAAACCCAATCCTTT
This sequence comes from Mesoplodon mirus, assembly GCF_964341445.2. Lineage (NCBI taxonomy): Eukaryota > Metazoa > Chordata > Mammalia > Artiodactyla > Ziphiidae > Mesoplodon > Mesoplodon mirus. The sequence continues at coordinate 45,197,066 of NC_138981.1, read as the reverse complement.
AGCCTCAATTTTCTCATTCATAAATTGGGGAAAATTTATTATAGTGAGAGATTGCCCTAAACTGAAAATTATACTCTCTTCACTTCTCCAGCCAATTTTCAGGCCACGTTTGAGATCCCTTTCTATTGTTTTCTTTCCTTCTCTTACTGGTATATCATAATGCATGACACATCACATACACACACCCAACAGGCATTCTTTATCCCTTTCCCTTCACCTTTAACTGAATATGTTCTTTCATCCATTTTCTCTTCACCAGGTGTTATGTCCTGACTTTCATTTAGTGGATTCTCTTGTTTGGGTTGCTTATCACCGGGCTGCTGGAACTATGGGTGTGTGTGTGCAAATGAAAAGTTTTGTTACTAATACACGTCAACAATATAAATATACAAAATACAAAGGCACATTTCATCATAAATAAATCTAAAGACATTTTTCCAATACTATTCAGTACACTTTTTTTTTTTTCTGGAGCCGAGAAAGTTGTACTGCAAGTCCATGCAAGGAGACGAGGTGGCTCATGCCCTAAAAAGCCTCGAGCTCCCAGCATACTTATTCTTAGTAAAGTTACTCTTCCCACAGAGAGGCTACTCCAGGAAAACAGTTACCCACAAGGACTTTGGAAGCTATTTTCATCTATGTCGGGATGGCTGTGTGCAATCTGTTAATAAGCATGAGAAGGGAGTCATCAGTCAAATTCCCCAGGAACGTAACAGCATTCATCCAGGCAACACCAGAATATAGTCCTCCTGGATCAAAGTTCCTTATCACATGGAAGACCTTTATCACTGTATCTATATTGGTTCAACAACATTTTCACAAAAACTAATTTCTACTAATAAAAATCATCAAATGTTAAAACACTTACAACCACAGGCCCAACTGCCCTGGGATAGCCTTGACCATCACCTCCTTCTTTAGGTCTGTATGTTGACTTTATTCTCCGACCCATATTTCCCGCTGAAAACAGAACATTGTCATTTGGAAAATGCACTTAAGAGGATAATTATATTTCAACACTTCCGTGGCCAAATGGTGATGTATACTATTTTTGTAATATTGAACACATTTTCAAAATAAGTCTCAAGGTAATTTAATTGTGTGTGCTTTCCAATCACACCAAATCTGGCAACTTGCAAAAGCAACTGTTTATGTCATGGCCACGCTGACAGAAAAATCACCTTAAAACACATGGTAGGGACTTCCCTGGTGGCACAGTGGTTCGGAGTCCGCCTGCCTATGCAGAGGATACGGGTTCAAGCCCTGGTCCGAGAAGATCCCACATGCCGCAGAGCAACTAAGCCCGTGCGCCACAACTCCTGAGCCTGCGCTCTAGGGCCCGCGAGCCACAACTACTGAAACGCGTGCGCCTAGAGCCCTTGCTTCGCAGCAAGAGAAGCCACCGCAATGAGAAGCCTGCACACTGCAATGAACAGGAGCGCCCGCTGGCTGCAACTAGAGAAAGCCTGGTGGGTCAATGAAGTCTCAACGCAGCCAAAAAATAAATAAATAAATGTTAAAAAAAATACAAAAAACACATGGTAGGGCTTCCCTAGTGGCGCAGTGGTTGAGGGTCCGCCTGCCGATGCAGGGGATGCGGGTTCGTGCCCCGGTCTGGAAGGATCGCACGTGCCGCGGAGCAGCTGGGCCGTGAGCCATGGCCACTGAGGCTGCGCATCTAGAGCCTGTGCTCCACAGCGGGAGAGGCCACGGCGGTGAGAGGCCCGCGTACCGCAAAATAAAAATTAAATGAAATAACCAAAATAACAGTAATATTTATGAAGAACAGTCAAATATACAATGAGAATAAAGGAAATGGGGTAGAAAGAAATGAAACGGCATTATTGCCAGTCATATTGTACAAACCTTTAATAGTGGCCTGAGTTATGTAAATGTTTTGCTTCAAAATAGTATATATATCCAGGAGAAATAATGTCTGTCGCATGTTAGTCTTAGAATAATTAACCTTTAGATTTTCCTAACCATAGAAGGATTTAACAACCTGTTATTAACCACTTTAAAAAATCATACTAAACCAGCTACCTGTATGCCAGTATCCTGAACTATCCAGCTTTTATCAAACGTACCATGTAAAAATATGAATTACAGAATCAATGGTCATCATACATGACTCATTTCTGGAGCCTCTATCCTACTACATTGAACTGGGGCAATAATGAGCTACATTACAGTACAGACATTTGAGTTTTGAGCAAAATCATTCACCTTTTTTACAGCAACATTCATGGTAGGAAGACACAAACTCTGGAGTGAAATACAGATTTTGTATTCAAAAGCCAAGTGCTCTTTGATAAACCCAATCCTTTAGCCTCAATTTTCTCATTCATAAATTGGGGAAAATTTATTATAGTGAGAGATTGCCCTAAACTGCAAATTATACTCTCTTCACTTCTCCAGCCTATTTTCAGGCCACATTTGAGATCCCTTTCTATTGTTTTCTTTCCTTCTCTTACTGGTATATCATAATGCATGACACATCACATACACACACACACATACACACACGCAACAGGCATTCTTCTTCCCTTTCCCTTCACCTTTAACTGAATATGCTCCTTCATCCATTTTCTCTTCACCAGGTGTTATGTCCTGACGTTCAGTTAGTGGCTTCTCTTGTTCGGGTTGCTTATCCCCGGGCTGCTGGAACTATGGGTGTGTGTGTACAAATGAAAAGTTTTGTTACTAATACACGTCAACAATATAAATATACAAAATACAAAGATACATTTCATCATAAATAAATCTAAAGACATTTTTCCAATACTATTCAGTACACTTTTTTTTTTTCTGGAGCAGAGAAAGTTGTACTGCAAGTCCATGCAAGGAGACGAGGTGGCTCATGCCCTAAAAAGCCTCGAGCTCCCAGCATACTTATTCTTAGTAAAGTTACTCTTCCCACAGAGAGGCTACTCCAGGAAAACAGTTACCCACAAGGACTTTGGAAGCTATTTTCATCTATGTCGGGATGGCTGTGTGCAATCTGTTAATAAGCATGAGAAGGGAGTCATCAGTCAAATTCCCCAGGAACGTAACAGCATTCATCCAGGCAACACCAGAATATAGTCCTCCTGGATCAAAGTTCCTTATCACATGGAAGACCTTTATCACTGTATCTATATTGGTTCAACAACATTTTCACAAAAACTAATTTCTACTAATAAAAATCATCAAATGTTAAAACACTTACAACCACAGGCCCAACTGCCCTGGGATAGCCTTGACCATCACCTCCTTCTTTAGGTCTGTATGTTGACTTTATTCTCCGACCCATATTTCCCGCTGAAAACAGAACATTGTCATTTGGAAAATGCACTTAAGAGGATAATTATATTTCAACACTTCCGTGGCCAAATGGTGATGTATACTATTTTTGTAATATTGAACACATTTTCAAAATAAGTCTCAAGGTAATTTAATTGTGTGTGCTTTCCAATCACACCAAATCTGGCAACTTGCAAAAGCAACTGTTTATGCCATGGCCACGCTGACAGAAAAATCACCTTAAAACACATGGTAGGGACTTCCCTGGTGGCACAGTGGTTCGGAGTCCGCCTGCCTATGCAGAGGATACGGGTTCAAGCCCTGGTCCGAGAAGATCCCACATGCCGCAGAGCAACTAAGCCCGTGCGCCACAACTCCTGAGCCTGCGCTCTAGGGCCCGCGAGCCACAACTACTGAAACGCGTGCGCCTAGAGCCCTTGCTTCGCAGCAAGAGAAGCCACCGCAATGAGAAGCCTGCACACCGCAATGAACAGTAGCGCCCGCTGGCTGCAACTAGAGAAAGCCTGGTGGGTCAATGAAGTCTCAACGCAGCCAAAAAATAAATAAATAAATGTTTAAAAAAATACAAAAAACACATGGTAGGGCTTCCCTAGTGGCGCAGTGGTTGAGGGTCCGCCTGCCGATGCAGGGGACGCGGGTTCGTGCCCCGGACTGGAAGGATCACACGTGCCGCGGAGCAGCTGGGCCCGTGAGCCATGGCCACTGAGGCTGCGCATCTAGAGCCTGTGCTCCACAGCGGGAGAGGCCACGGCGGTGAGAGGCCCGTGTACCGCAAAATAAAAATTAAATGAAATAACCAAAATAACAGTAATATTTATGAAGAACAGTCAAATATACAATGAGAATAAAGGAAATGGGGTAGAAAGAAATGAAACGGCATTATTGCCAGTCATATTGTACAAACCTTTAATAGTGGCCTGAGTTATGTAAATGTTTTGCTTCAAAATACTATATATATCCAGGAGAAATAATGTCTGTCGCATGTTAGTCTGAGAATAATTAACCTTTAGATTTTCCTAACCATAGAAGGATTTAACAACCTGTTATTAACCACTTTAAAAAATCATACTAAACCAGCTACCTGTATGCCAGTATCCTGAACTATCCAGCTTTTATCAAACGTACCATGTAAAAATATGAATTACAGAAACCATGGCCATCATACATGACTCATTTCTGGAGCCTCTATCCTACTACATTGAACTGGGGCAATAATGAGCTACATTACAGTACAGACATTTGAGTTTTGAGCAAAATCATTCACCTTTTTTACAGCAACATTCATGGTAGGAAGTCACAAACTCTGGAGTGAAATACAGATTTTGTATTCAAAAGCCAAGTGCTCTTTGATAAACCCAATCCTTTAGCCTCGATTTTCTCATTCATAAATTGGAGAAAATTTATTATAGTGAGAGATTGCCCTAAACTGAAAATTATACTCTCTTCACTTCTCCAGCCTATTTTCAGGCCATGTTTGGGATCCCTTTCTATTGTTTTCTTTCCTTCTCTTACTGGTATATCATAATGCATGACACATCACATACACACACGCAACAGGCATTCTTCTTCCCTTTCCCTTCACCTTTAACTGAATATGCTCCTTCATCCATTTTCTCTTCACCAGGTGTTATGTCCTGACTTTCAGTTAGTGGCTTCTCTTGTTCGGGTTGCTTATCACCGGGCTGCTGGAACTATGGGTGTGTGTGTACAAATGAAAAGTTTTGTTACTAATACACGTCAACAATATAAATATACAAAATACAAAGATACATTTCATCATAAATAAATCTAAAGACATTTTTCCAATACTATTCAGTACACTTTTTTTTTTTCTGGAGCAGAGAAAGTTGTACTGCAAGTCCATGCAAGGAGACGAGGTGGCTCATGCCCTAAAAAGCCTCGAGCTCCCAGCATACTTATTCTTAGTAAAGTTACTCTTCCCACAGAGAGGCTACTCCAGGAAAACAGTTACCCACAAGGACTTTGGAAGCTATTTTCATCTATGTCGGGATGGCTGTGTGCAATCTGTTAATAAGCATGAGAAGGGAGTCATCAGTCAAATTCCCCAGGAACGTAACAGCATTCATCCAGGCAACACCACAATATAGTCCTCCTGGATCAAAGTTCCTTATCACATGGAAGACCTTTATCACTGTATCTATATTGGTTCAACAACATTTTCACAAAAACTAATTTCTACTAATAAAAATCATCAAATGTTAAAACACTTACAACCACAGGCCCAACTGCCCTGGGATAGCCTTGACCATCACCTCCTTCTTTAGGTCTGTATGTTGACTTTATTCTCCGACCCATATTTCCCGCTGAAAACAGAACATTGTCATTTGGAAAATGCACTTAAGAGGATAATTATATTTCAACACTTCCGTGGCCAAATGGTGATGTATACTATTTTTGTAATATTGAACACATTTTCAAAATAAGTCTCAAGGTAATTTAATTGTGTGTGCTTTCCAATCACACCAAATCTGGCAACTTGCAAAAGCAACTGTTTATGCCATGGCCACGCTGACAGAAAAATCACCTTAAAACACATGGTAGGGACTTCCCTGGTGGCACAGTGGTTCGGAGTCCGCCTGCCTATGCAGAGGATACGGGTTCAAGCCCTGGTCCGAGAAGATCCCACATGCCGCAGAGCAACTAAGCCCGTGCGCCACAACTCCTGAGCCTGCGCTCTAGGGCCCACGAGCCACAACTACTGAAACGCGTGCGCCTAGAGCCCTTGCTTCGCAGCAAGAGAAGCCACCGCAATGAGAAGCCTGCACACCGCAATGAACAGTAGCGCCCGCTGGCTGCAACTAGAGAAAGCCTGGTGGGTCAATGAAGTCTCAACGCAGCCAATAAATAAATAAATAAATGTTTAAAAAAATACAAAAAACACATGGTAGGGCTTCCCTAGTGGCGCAGTGGTTGAGGGTCCGCCTGCCGATGCAGGGGACGCGGGTTCGTGCCCCGGTCTGGAAGGATCGCACGTGCCGCGGAGCAGCTGGGCCCGTGAGCCATGGCCACTGAGGCTGCGCATCTAGAGCCTGTGCTCCACAGCGGGAGAGGCCACGGCGGTGAGAGGCCCGTGTACCGCAAAATAAAAATTAAATGAAATAACCAAAATAACAGTAATATTTATGAAGAACAGTCAAATATACAATGAGAATAAAGGAAATGGGGTAGAAAGAAATGAAACGGCATTATTGCCAGTCATATTGTACAAACCTTTAATAGTGGCCTGAGTTATGTAAATGTTTTGCTTCAAAATACTATATATATCCAGGAGAAATAATGTCTGTCGCATGTTAGTCTGAGAATAATTAACCTTTAGATTTTCCTAACCATAGAAGGATTTAACAACCTGTTATTAACCACTTTAAAAAATCATACTAAACCAGCTACCTGTATGCCAGTATCCTGAACTATCCAGCTTTTATCAAACGTACCATGTAAAAATATGAATTACAGAAACCATGGCCATCATACATGACTCATTTCTGGAGCCTCTATCCTACTACATTGAACTGGGGCAATAATGAGCTACATTACAGTACAGACATTTGAGTTTTGAGCAAAATCATTCACCTTTTTTACAGCAACATTCATGGTAGGAAGTCACAAACTCTGGAGTGAAATACAGATTTTGTATTCAAAAGCCAAGTGCTCTTTGATAAACCCAATCCTTTAGCCTCGATTTTCTCATTCATAAATTGGGGAAAATTTATTATAGTGAGAGATTGCCCTAAACGGCAAATTATACTCTCTTCACTTCTCCAGCCTATTTTCAGGCCACGTTTGGGATCCCTTTCTATTGTTTTCTTTCCTTCTCTTACTGGTATATCATAATGCATGACACATCACATACACACACGCAACAGGCATTCTTCTTCCCTTTCCCTTCACCTTTAACTGAATATGCTCCTTCATCCATTTTCTCTTCACCAGGTGTTATGTCCTGACTTTCAGTTAGTGGCTTCTCTTGTTCGGGTTGCTTATCACCGGGCTGCTGGAACTATGGGTGTGTGTGTACAAATGAAAAGTTTTGTTACTAATACACGTCAACAATATAAATATACAAAATACAAAGATACATTTCATCATAAATAAATCTAAAGACATTTTTCCAATACTATTCAGTACACTTTTTTTTTTTCTGGAGCAGAGAAAGTTGTACTGCAAGTCCATGCAAGGAGACGAGGTGGCTCATGCCCTAAAAAGCCTCGAGCTCCCAGCATACTTATTCTTAGTAAAGTTACTCTTCCCACAGAGAGGCTACTCCAGGAAAACAGTTACCCACAAGGACTTTGGAAGCTATTTTCATCTATGTCGGGATGGCTGTGTGCAATCTGTTAATAAGCATGAGAAGGGAGTCATCAGTCAAATTCCCCAGGAACGTAACAGCATTCATCCAGGCAACACCAGAATGTAGTCCTCCTGGATCAATGTTCCTTATCACATGGAAGACCTTTATCACTGTATCTATATTGGTTCAACAACATTTTCACAAAAACTAATTTCTACTAATAAAAATCATCAAATGTTAAAACACTTACAACCACAGGCCCAACTGCCCTGGGATAGCCTTGACCATCACCTCTTTCTTGAGGTCTGTATGTTGACTTTCTTCTCCAACCCATCTTTCCCGCTGAAAACAGAACATTGTCATTTGGAAAATGCACTTAAGAGGGTAATTATATTTCAACACTTCCGTGGCCAAATGGTGATGTATACTATTTTTGTAATATTGAACACATTTTCAAAATAAGTCTCAAGGTAATTTAATTGTGTGCGCTTTCCAATCACACCAAATCTGGCAACTTGCAAAAGCAACTGTTTATGTCATGGCCACGCTGACAGAAAAATCACCTTAAAACACATGGTAGGGACTTCCCTGGTGGCACAGTGGTTCGGAGTCCGCCTGCCTATGCAGAGGACATGGGTTCGAGCCCTGGTCCGGGAAGATCCCACATGCCGCAGAGCAACTAAGCCCGTGTGCCACAACTCTTGAGCCTGTGCTCTAGGGCCCGCGAGCCACAACTACTGAAGCCCGCGCGCCTAAAGCCCGTGCTCCACCACAAGAGAAGCCACCGCAATGAGAAGCCCGCGCACTGCAACGATGAGTAGCGCCCGCTCGCCCAAACTAGAGAAAGCCTGGTGGTGCAATGAAGTCCCAATGCAGCCAAAAAATAAATAAATAAATGTTAAACAAAACAAAACAAAAAAAAAACGCATGGTAGGTCTTCCCTAGTGGCGCAGTGGTTGAGGGTCCGCCTGCCGATCCAGGGGACGCAGGTTCGTACCCCGGTCCGGAAGGATCGCACGTGCCGCGGAGCAGCTGGGCCCGTGAGCCATGGCCGCTGAGGCTGCGCGTCCAGAGCCTGTGCTCCACAGAGGGAGAGGCCGTCGCGGTGAGAGGCCCACACACCGCAAAATAAAAATTAAATGAAATAACCAAAATAACAGTAATATTTATGAAGAACAGTCAAATATACAATGAGAATAAAGGGAATGGGGTAGAAAGAAATGAAAGGGCATTACTGCCAGTCATATTCTACAAAACTTTAACAGTGGCCTGAGTTATGTAAATGTTTTGCTTCAAAATACTATATATATCCAGGAGAAATAATGTCTGTCTCATGTTAATCTTAGAATAATTAACCATTTGATTTTCCTAACCATAGGAGGATTTACCCACCTTTTAAAAACCACTTTAAAAAAATCATACTAAACCAGCTACCTGTATGCCAGTATCCTGAACTATCCAGCTTTTATCAAACGTACCATGTAAAAATATGAATTACAGAAACCATGGCCATCATACATGACTCATTTCTGGAGCCTCTATCCTACTACATTGAACTGGGGCAATAATGAGCTACATTACAGTACAGACATTTGAGTTTTGAGCAAAATCATTCACCTTTTTTACAGCAACATTCATGGTAGGAAGACACAAACTCTGGAGTGAAATACAGATTTTGTATTCAAAAGCCAAGTGCTCTTTGATAAACCCAATCCTTTAGCCTCAATTTTCTCATTCATAAATTGGGGAAAATTTATTATAGTGAGAGATTGCCCTAAACTGAAAATTATACTCTCTTCACTTCTCCAGCCAATTTTCAGGCCACGTTTGAGATCCCTTTCTATTGTTTTCTTTCCTTCTCTTACTGGTATATCATAATGCATGACACATCACATACACACACCCAACAGGCATTCTTTATCCCTTTCCCTTCACCTTTAACTGAATATGTTCTTTCATCCATTTTCTCTTCACCAGGTGTTATGTCCTGACTTTCATTTAGTGGATTCTCTTGTTTGGGTTGCTTATCACCGGGCTGCTGGAACTATGGGTGTGTGTGTGCAAATGAAAAGTTTTGTTACTAATACACGTCAACAATATAAATATACAAAATACAAAGGCACATTTCATCATAAATAAATCTAAAGACATTTTTCCAATACTATTCAGTACACTTTTTTTTTTTCTGGAGCAGAGAAAGTTGTACTGCAAGTCCATGCAAGGAGACGAGGTGGCTCATGCCCTAAAAAGCCTCGAGCTCCCAGCATACTTATTCTTAGTAAAGTTACTCTTCCCACAGAGAGGCTACTCCAGGAAAACAGTTACCCACAAGGACTTTGGAAGCTATTTTCATCTATGTCGGGATGGCTGTGTGCAATCTGTTAATAAGCATGAGAAGGGAGTCATCAGTCAAATTCCCCAGGAACGTAACAGCATTCATCCAGGCAACACCAGAATATAGTCCTCCTGGATCAAAGTTCCTTATCACATGGAAGACCTTTATCACTGTATCTATATTGGTTCAACAACATTTTCACAAAAACTAATTTCTACTAATAAAAATCATCAAATGTTAAAACACTTACAACCACAGGCCCAACTGCCCTGGGATAGCCTTGACCATCACCTCCTTCTTTAGGTCTGTATGTTGACTTTATTCTCCGACCCATATTTCCCGCTGAAAACAGAACATTGTCATTTGGAAAATGCACTTAAGAGGATAATTATATTTCAACACTTCCGTGGCCAAATGGTGATGTATACTATTTTTGTAATATTGAACACATTTTCAAAATAAGTCTCAAGGTAATTTAATTGTGTGTGCTTTCCAATCACACCAAATCTGGCAACTTGCAAAAGCAACTGTTTATGCCATGGCCACGCTGACAGAAAAATCACCTTAAAACACATGGTAGGGACTTCCCTGGTGGCACAGTGGTTCGGAGTCCGCCTGCCTATGCAGAGGATACGGGTTCAAGCCCTGGTCCGAGAAGATCCCACATGCCGCAGAGCAACTAAGCCCGTGCGCCACAACTCCTGAGCCTGCGCTCTAGGGCCCGCGAGCCACAACTACTGAAACGCGTGCGCCTAGAGCCCTTGCTTCGCAGCAAGAGAAGCCACCGCAATGAGAAGCCTGCACACCGCAATGAACAGTAGCGCCCGCTGGCTGCAACTAGAGAAAGCCTGGTGGGTCAATGAAGTCTCAACGCAGCCAAAAAATAAATAAATAAATGTTTAAAAAAATACAAAAAACACATGGTAGGGCTTCCCTAGTGGCGCAGTGGTTGAGGGTCCGCCTGCCGATGCAGGGGACGCGGGTTCGTGCCCCGGTCTGGAAGGATCGCACGTGCCGCGGAGCAGCTGGGCCCGTGAGCCATGGCCACTGAGGCTGCGCATCTAGAGCCTGTGCTCCACAGCGGGAGAGGCCACGGCGGTGAGAGGCCCGTGTACCGCAAAATAAAAATTAAATGAAATAACCAAAATAACAGTAATATTTATGAAGAACAGTCAAATATACAATGAGAATAAAGGAAATGGGGTAGAAAGAAATGAAACGGCATTATTGCCAGTCATATTGTACAAACCTTTAATAGTGGCCTGAGTTATGTAAATGTTTTGCTTCAAAATACTATATATATCCAGGAGAAATAATGTCTGTCGCATGTTAGTCTTAGAATAATTAACCTTTAGATTTTCCTAACCATAGAAGGATTTAACAACCTTTTATTAACCACTTTAAAAAATCATACTAAACCAGCTACCTGTATGCCAGTATCCTGAACTATCCAGCTTTTATCAAACGTACCATGTAAAAATATGAATTACAGAAACCATGGCCATCATACATGACTCATTTCTGGAGCCTCTATCCTACTACATTGAACTGGGGCAATAATGAGCTACATTACAGTACAGACATTTGAGTTTTGAGCAAAATCATTCACCTTTTTTACAGCAACATTCATGGTAGGAAGACACAAACTCTGGAGTGAAATACAGATTTTGTATTCAAAAGCCAAGTGCTCTTTGATAAACCCAATCCTTTAGCCTCGATTTTCTCATTCATAAATTGGGGAAAATTTATTATAGTGAGAGATTGCCCTAAACGGCAAATTATACTCTCTTCACTTCTCCAGCCTATTTTCAGGCCACGTTTGGGATCCCTTTCTATTGTTTTCTTTCCTTCTCTTACTGGTATATCATAATGCATGACACATCACATACACACACGCAACAGGCATTCTTCTTCCCTTTCCCTTCACCTTTAACTGAATATGCTCCTTCATCCATTTTCTCTTCACCAGGTGTTATGTCCTGACTTTCACTTAGTGGATTCTCTTGTTTGGGTTGCTTACCACCGGGCTGCTGGAACTATGGGTGTGTGTGTACAAATGAAAAGTTTTGTTACTAATACACGTCAACAATATAAATATACAAAATACAAAGATACATTTCATCATAAATAAACCTAAAGACATTTTTCCAATACTTTTCAGTACTGTTTTTTTTCTGGAGCAGAGAAAGTTGTACTGCAAGTCCATGCAAGGAGACGAGGTGGCTCATGCCCTAAAAAGCCTCGAGCTCCCAGCATACTTAATTCTTAGTAAAGTTACTCTTCCCACAGAGAGGCTACTCCAGGAAAACAGTTACCCACAAGGACTTTGGAAGCTATTTTCATCTATGTTGGGATGGCTGTGTGCAATCTGTTAATAAGCATGAGAAGGTAGTCATCAGTCAAATTCCCCAGGAATGTAACAGCATTCATCCAGGCAACACCAGAATGTAGTCCTCCTGGATCAATGTTCCTTATCACATGGAAGACCTTTATCACTGTATCTATATTGGTTCAACAACATTTTCACAAAAACTAATTTCTACTAATAAAAATCATCAAATGTTAAAACACTTACAACCACAGGCCCAACTGCCCTGGGATAGCCTTGACCATCACCTCTTTCTTGAGGTCTGTATGTTGACTTTCTTCTCCAACCCATCTTTCCCGCTGAAAACAGAACATTGTCATTTGGAAAATGCACTTAAGAGGGTAATTATATTTCAACACTTCCGTGGCCAAATGGTGATGTATACTATTTTTGTAATATTGAACACATTTTCAAAATAAGTCTCAAGGTAATTTAATTGTGTGCGCTTTCCAATCACACCAAATCTGGCAACTTGCAAAAGCAACTGTTTATGTCATGGCCACGCTGACAGAAAAATCACCTTAAAACACATGGTAGGGACTTCCCTGGTGGCACAGTGGTTCGGAGTCCACCTGCCTATGCAGAGGACATGGGTTCGAGCCCTGGTCCGGGAAGATCCCACATGCCGCAGAGCAACTAAGCCCGTGTGCCACAACTCTTCAGCCTGTGCTCTAGGGCCCGCGAGCCACAACTACTGAAGCCCGCGCGCCTAAAGCCCGTGCTCCACCACAAGAGAAGCCACCGCAATGAGAAGCCCGCGCACTGCAACGATGAGTAGTGCCCGCTCGCCCAAACTAGAGAAAGCCTGGTGGTGCAATGAAGTCCCAATGCAGCCAAAAAATAAATAAATAAATGTTAAACAAAACAAAACAAAAAAAAAAACGCATGGTAGGGCTTCCCTAGTGGCGCAGTGGTTGAGGGTCGGCCTGCCGATCCAGGGGACGCAGGTTCGTGCCCCGGTCCGGAAGGATCGCACGTGCCGCGGAGCAGCTGGGCCCGTGAGCCATGGCCGCTGAGGCTGCGCGTCCAGAGCCTGTGCTCCACAGAGGGAGAGGCCGTGGCGGTGAGAGGCCCACACACCGCAAAATAAAAATTAAATGAAATAACCAAAATAACAGTAATATTTATGAAGAACAGTCAAATATACAATGAGAATAAAGGGAATGGGGTAGAAAGAAATGAAAGGGCATTACTGCCAGTCATATTCTACAAAACTTTAACAGTGGCCTGAGTTATGTAAATGTTTTGCTTCAAAATACTATATATATCCAGGAGAAATAATGTCTGTCTCATGTTAATCTTAGAATAATTAACCATTTGATTTTCCTAACCATAGGAGGATTTACCCACCTTTTAAAAACCACTTTAAAAAAATCATACTAAACCAGCTACCTGTATGCCAGTATCCTGAACTATCCAGCTTTTATCAAACGTACCATGTAAAAATATGAATTACAGAAACCATGGCCATCATACATGACTCATTTCTGGAGCCTCTATCCTACTACATTGAACTGGGGCAATAATGAGCTACATTACAGTACAGACATTTGAGTTTTGAGCAAAATCATTCACCTTTTTTACAGCAACATTCATGGTAGGAAGTCACAAACTCTGGAGTGAAATACAGATTTTGTATTCAAAAGCCAAGTGCTCTTTGATAAACCCAATCCTTTAGCCTCGATTTTCTCATTCATAAATTGGGGAAAATTTATTATAGTGAGAGATTGCCCTAAACGGCAAATTATACTCTCTTCACTTCTCCAGCCTATTTTCAGGCCACGTTTGGGATCCCTTTCTATTGTTTTCTTTCCTTCTCTTACTGGTATATCATAATGCATGACACATCACATACACACACACACATACACACACGCAACAGGCATTCTTCTTCCCTTTCCCTTCACCTTTAACTGAATATGCTCCTTCATCCATTTTCTCTTCACCAGGTGTTATGTCCTGACTTTCAGTTAGTGGCTTCTCTTGTTCGGGTTGCTTATCACCGGGCTGCTGGAACTATGGGTGTGTGTGTACAAATGAAAAGTTTTGTTACTAATACACGTCAACAATATAAATATACAAAATACAAAGATACATTTCATCATAAATAAATCTAAAGACATTTTTCCAATACTATTCAGTACACTTTTTTTTTTTCTGGAGCAGAGAAAGTTGTACTGCAAGTCCATGCAAGGAGACGAGGTGGCTCATGCCCTAAAAAGCCTCGAGCTCCCAGCATACTTATTCTTAGTAAAGTTACTCTTCCCACAGAGAGGCTACTCCAGGAAAACAGTTACCCACAAGGACTTTGGAAGCTATTTTCATCTATGTCGGGATGGCTGTGTGCAATCTGTTAATAAGCATGAGAAGGGAGTCATCAGTCAAATTCCCCAGGAACGTAACAGCATTCATCCAGGCAACACCACAATATAGTCCTCCTGGATCAAAGTTCCTTATCACATGGAAGACCTTTATCACTGTATCTATATTGGTTCAACAACATTTTCACAAAAACTAATTTCTACTAATAAAAATCGTCAAATGTTAAAACACTTACAACCACAGGCCCAACTGCCCTGGGATAGCCTTGACCATCACCTCCTTCTTTAGGTCTGTATGTTGACTTTATTCTCCGACCCATATTTCCCGCTGAAAACAGAACATTGTCATTTGGAAAATGCACTTAAGAGGATAATTATATTTCAACACTTCCGTGGCCAAATGGTGATGTATACTATTTTTGTAATATTGAACACATTTTCAAAATAAGTCTCAAGGTAATTTAATTGTGTGTGCTTTCCAATCACACCAAATCTGGCAACTTGCAAAAGCAACTGTTTAAGCCATGGCCACGCTGACAGAAAAATCACCTTAAAACACATGGTAGGGACTTCCCTGGTGGCACAGTGGTTCGGAGTCCGCCTGCCTATGCAGAGGATACGGGTTCAAGCCCTGGTCCGAGAAGATCCCACATGCCGCAGAGCAACTAAGCCCGTGCGCCACAACTCCTGAGCCTGCGCTCTAGGGCCCGCGAGCCACAACTACTGAAACGCGTGCGCCTAGAGCCCTTGCTTCGCAGCAAGAGAAGCCACCGCAATGAGAAGCCTGCACACCGCAATGAACAGTAGCGCCCGCTGGCTGCAACTAGAGAAAGCCTGGTGGGTCAATGAAGTCTCAACGCAGCCAAAAAATAAATAAATAAATGTTTAAAAAAATACAAAAAACACATGGTAGGGCTTCCCTAGTGGCGCAGTGGTTGAGGGTCCGCCTGCCGATGCAGGGGACGCGGGTTCGTGCCCCGGTCTGGAAGGATCGCACGTGCCGCGGAGCAGCTGGGCCCGTGAGCCATGGCCACTGAGGCTGCGCATCTAGAGCCTGTGCTCCACAGCGGGAGAGGCCACGGCGGTGAGAGGCCCGTGTACCGCAAAATAAAAATTAAATGAAATAACCAAAATAACAGTAATATTTATGAAGAACAGTCAAATATACAATGAGAATAAAGGAAATGGGGTAGAAAGAAATGAAACGGCATTATTGCCAGTCATATTGTACAAACCTTTAATAGTGGCCTGAGTTATGTAAATGTTTTGCTTCAAAATACTATATATATCCAGGAGAAATAATGTCTGTCGCATGTTAGTCTGAGAATAATTAACCTTTAGATTTTCCTAACCATAGAAGGATTTAACAACCTGTTATTAACCACTTTAAAAAATCATACTAAACCAGCTACCTGTATGCCAGTATCCTGAACTATCCAGCTTTTATCAAACGTACCATGTAAAAATATGAATTACAGAAACCATGGCCATCATACATGACTCATTTCTGGAGCCTCTATCCTACTACATTGAACTGGGGCAATAATGAGCTACATTACAGTACAGACATTTGAGTTTTGAGCAAAATCATTCACCTTTTTTACAGCAACATTCATGGTAGGAAGACACAAACTCTGGAGTGAAATACAGATTTTGTATTCAAAAGCCAAGTGCTCTTTGATAAACCCAATCCTTTAGCCTCGATTTTCTCATTCATAAATTGGGGAAAATTTATTATAGTGAGAGATTGCCCTAAACGGCAAATTATACTCTCTTCACTTCTCCAGCCTATTTTCAGGCCACGTTTGGGATCCCTTTCTATTGTTTTCTTTCCTTCTCTTACTGGTATATCATAATGCATGACACATCACATACACACACGCAACAGGCATTCTTCTTCCCTTTCCCTTCACCTTTAACTGAATATGCTCCTTCATCCATTTTCTCTTCACCAGGTGTTATGTCCTGACTTTCACTTAGTGGATTCTCTTGTTTGGGTTGCTTACCACCGGGCTGCTGGAACTATGGGTGTGTGTGTACAAATGAAAAGTTTTGTTACTAATACACGTCAACAATATAAATATACAAAATACAAAGATACATTTCATCATAAATAAACCTAAAGACATTTTTCCAATACTTTTCAGTACTGTTTTTTTTCTGGAGCAGAGAAAGTTGTACTGCAAGTCCATGCAAGGAGACGAGGTGGCTCATGCCCTAAAAAGCCTCGAGCTCCCAGCATACTTAATTCTTAGTAAAGTTACTCTTCCCACAGAGAGGCTACTCCAGGAAAACAGTTACCCACAAGGACTTTGGAAGCTATTTTCATCTATGTTGGGATGGCTGTGTGCAATCTGTTAATAAGCATGAGAAGGTAGTCATCAGTCAAATTCCCCAGGAATGTAACAGCATTCATCCAGGCAACACCAGAATGTAGTCCTCCTGGATCAATGTTCCTTATCACATGGAAGACCTTTATCACTGTATCTATATTGGTTCAACAACATTTTCACAAAAACTAATTTCTACTAATAAAAATCATCAAATGTTAAAACACTTACAACCACAGGCCCAACTGCCCTGGGATAGCCTTGACCATCACCTCTTTCTTGAGGTCTGTATGTTGACTTTCTTCTCCAACCCATCTTTCCCGCTGAAAACAGAACATTGTCATTTGGAAAATGCACTTAAGAGGGTAATTATATTTCAACACTTCCGTGGCCAAATGGTGATGTATACTATTTTTGTAATATTGAACACATTTTCAAAATAAGTCTCAAGGTAATTTAATTGTGTGCGCTTTCCAATCACACCAAATCTGGCAACTTGCAAAAGCAACTGTTTATGTCATGGCCACGCTGACAGAAAAATCACCTTAAAACACATGGTAGGGACTTCCCTGGTGGCACAGTGGTTCGGAGTCCACCTGCCTATGCAGAGGACATGGGTTCGAGCCCTGGTCCGGGAAGATCCCACATGCCGCAGAGCAACTAAGCCCGTGTGCCACAACTCTTCAGCCTGTGCTCTAGGGCCCGCGAGCCACAACTACTGAAGCCCGCGCGCCTAAAGCCCGTGCTCCACCACAAGAGAAGCCACCGCAATGAGAAGCCCGCGCACTGCAACGATGAGTAGTGCCCGCTCGCCCAAACTAGAGAAAGCCTGGTGGTGCAATGAAGTCCCAATGCAGCCAAAAAATAAATAAATAAATGTTAAACAAAACAAAACAAAAAAAAAAACGCATGGTAGGGCTTCCCTAGTGGCGCAGTGGTTGAGGGTCGGCCTGCCGATCCAGGGGACGCAGGTTCGTGCCCCGGTCCGGAAGGATCGCACGTGCCGCGGAGCAGCTGGGCCCGTGAGCCATGGCCGCTGAGGCTGCGCGTCCAGAGCCTGTGCTCCACAGAGGGAGAGGCCGTGGCGGTGAGAGGCCCACACACCGCAAAATAAAAATTAAATGAAATAACCAAAATAACAGTAATATTTATGAAGAACAGTCAAATATACAATGAGAATAAAGGGAATGGGGTAGAAAGAAATGAAAGGGCATTACTGCCAGTCATATTCTACAAAACTTTAACAGTGGCCTGAGTTATGTAAATGTTTTGCTTCAAAATACTATATATATCCAGGAGAAATAATGTCTGTCTCATGTTAATCTTAGAATAATTAACCATTTGATTTTCCTAACCATAGGAGGATTTACCCACCTTTTAAAAACCACTTTAAAAAAATCATACTAAACCAGCTACCTGTATGCCAGTATCCTGAACTATCCAGCTTTTATCAAACGTACCATGTAAAAATATGAATTACAGAAACCATGGCCATCATACATGACTCATTTCTGGAGCCTCTATCCTACTACATTGAACTGGGGCAATAATGAGCTACATTACAGTACAGACATTTGAGTTTTGAGCAAAATCATTCACCTTTTTTACAGCAACATTCATGGTAGGAAGTCACAAACTCTGGAGTGAAATACAGATTTTGTATTCAAAAGCCAAGTGCTCTTTGATAAACCCAATCCTTTAGCCTCGATTTTCTCATTCATAAATTGGGGAAAATTTATTATAGTGAGAGATTGCCCTAAACGGCAAATTATACTCTCTTCACTTCTCCAGCCTATTTTCAGGCCACGTTTGGGATCCCTTTCTATTGTTTTCTTTCCTTCTCTTACTGGTATATCATAATGCATGACACATCACATACACACACACACATACACACACGCAACAGGCATTCTTCTTCCCTTTCCCTTCACCTTTAACTGAATATGCTCCTTCATCCATTTTCTCTTCACCAGGTGTTATGTCCTGACTTTCAGTTAGTGGCTTCTCTTGTTCGGGTTGCTTATCACCGGGCTGCTGGAACTATGGGTGTGTGTGTACAAATGAAAAGTTTTGTTACTAATACACGTCAACAATATAAATATACAAAATACAAAGATACATTTCATCATAAATAAATCTAAAGACATTTTTCCAATACTATTCAGTACACTTTTTTTTTTTCTGGAGCAGAGAAAGTTGTACTGCAAGTCCATGCAAGGAGACGAGGTGGCTCATGCCCTAAAAAGCCTCGAGCTCCCAGCATACTTATTCTTAGTAAAGTTACTCTTCCCACAGAGAGGCTACTCCAGGAAAACAGTTACCCACAAGGACTTTGGAAGCTATTTTCATCTATGTCGGGATGGCTGTGTGCAATCTGTTAATAAGCATGAGAAGGGAGTCATCAGTCAAATTCCCCAGGAACGTAACAGCATTCATCCAGGCAACACCAGAATATAGTCCTCCTGGATCAAAGTTCCTTATCACATGGAAGACCTTTATCACTGTATCTATATTGGTTCAACAACATTTTCACAAAAACTAATTTCTACTAATAAAAATCATCAAATGTTAAAACACTTACAACCACAGGCCCAACTGCCCTGGGATAGCCTTGACCATCACCTCCTTCTTTAGGTCTGTATGTTGACTTTATTCTCCGACCCATATTTCCCGCTGAAAACAGAACATTGTCATTTGGAAAATGCACTTAAGAGGATAATTATATTTCAACACTTCCGTGGCCAAATGGTGATGTATACTATTTTTGTAATATTGAACACATTTTCAAAATAAGTCTCAAGGTAATTTAATTGTGTGTGCTTTCCAATCACACCAAATCTGGCAACTTGCAAAAGCAACTGTTTAAGCCATGGCCACGCTGACAGAAAAATCACCTTAAAACACATGGTAGGGACTTCCCTGGTGGCACAGTGGTTCGGAGTCCGCCTGCCTATGCAGAGGATACGGGTTCAAGCCCTGGTCCGAGAAGATCCCACATGCCGCAGAGCAACTAAGCCCGTGCGCCACAACTCCTGAGCCTGCGCTCTAGGGCCCGCGAGCCACAACTACTGAAACGCGTGCGCCTAGAGCCCTTGCTTCGCAGCAAGAGAAGCCACCGCAATGAGAAGCCTGCACACCGCAATGAACAGTAGCGCCCGCTGGCTGCAACTAGAGAAAGCCTGGTGGGTCAATGAAGTCTCAACGCAGCCAAAAAATAAATAAATAAATGTTTAAAAAAATACAAAAAACACATGGTAGGGCTTCCCTAGTGGCGCAGTGGTTGAGGGTCCGCCTGCCGATGCAGGGGACGCGGGTTCGTGCCCCGGTCTGGAAGGATCGCACGTGCCGCGGAGCAGCTGGGCCCGTGAGCCATGGCCACTGAGGCTGCGCATCTAGAGCCTGTGCTCCACAGCGGGAGAGGCCACGGCGGTGAGAGGCCCGTGTACCGCAAAATAAAAATTAAATGAAATAACCAAAATAACAGTAATATTTATGAAGAACAGTCAAATATACAATGAGAATAAAGGAAATGGGGTAGAAAGAAATGAAACGGCATTATTGCCAGTCATATTGTACAAACCTTTAATAGTGGCCTGAGTTATGTAAATGTTTTGCTTCAAAATACTATATATATCCAGGAGAAATAATGTCTGTCGCATGTTAGTCTGAGAATAATTAACCTTTAGATTTTCCTAAACATAGAAGGATTTAACAACCTGTTATTAACCACTTTAAAAAATCATACTAAACCAGCTACCTGTATGCCAGTATCCTGAACTATCCAGCTTTTATCAAACGTACCATGTAAAAATATGAATTACAGAAACCATGGCCATCATACATGACTCATTTCTGGAGCCTCTATCCTACTACATTGAACTGGGGCAATAATGAGCTACATTACAGTACAGACATTTGAGTTTTGAGCAAAATCATTCACCTTTTTTACAGCAACATTCATGGTAGGAAGTCACAAACTCTGGAGTGAAATACAGATTTTGTATTCAAAAGCCAAGTGCTCTTTGATAAACCCAATCCTTTAGCCTCGATTTTCTCATTCATAAATTGGGGAAAATTTATTATAGTGAGAGATTGCCCTAAACGGCAAATTATACTCTCTTCACTTCTCCAGCCTATTTTCAGGCCACGTTTGGGATCCCTTTCTATTGTTTTCTTTCCTTCTCTTACTGGTATATCATAATGCATGACACATCACATACACACACCCAACAGGCATTCTTCTTCCCTTTCCCTTCACCTTTAACTGAATATGCTCCTTCATCCATTTTCTCTTCACCAGGTGTTATGTCCTGACTTTCACTTACTGGATTCTCTTGTTTGGGTTGCTTACCACCGGGCTGCTGGAACTATGGGTGTGTGTGTACAAATGAAAAGTTTTGTTACTAATACACGTCAACAATATAAATATACAAAATACAAAGATACATTTCATCATAAATAAACCTAAAGACATTTTTCCAATACTTTTCAGTACTGTTTTTTTTCTGGAGCAGAGAAAGTTGTACTGCAAGTCCATGCAAGGAGACGAGGTGGCTCATGCCCTAAAAAGCCTCGAGCTCCCAGCATACTTATTCTTAGTAAAGTTACTCTTCCCACAGAGAGGCTACTCCAGGAAAACAGTTACCCACAAGGACTTTGGAAGCTATTTTCATCTATGTTGGGATGGCTGTGTGCAATCTGTTAATAAGCATGAGAAGGAAGTCATCAGTCAAATTCCCCAGGAATGTAACAGCATTCATCCAGGCAACACCAGAATGTAGTCCTCCTGGATCAATGTTCCTTATCACATGGAAGACCTTTATCACTGTATCTATATTGGTTCAACAACATTTTCACAAAAACTAATTTCTACTAATAAAAATCATCAAATGTTAAAACACTTACAACCACAGGCCCAACTGCCCTTGGATAGCCTTGACCATCACCTCTTTCTTGAGGTCTGTATGTTGACTTTCTTCTCCAACCCATCTTTCCCGCTGAAAACAGAACATTGTCATTTAGAAAATGCACTTAAGATGGTAATTATATTTCAACACTTCCGTGGCCAAATGGTGATGTATACTATTTTTGTAATATTGAACACATTTTCAAAATAAGTCTCAAGGTAATTTAATTGTGTGCGCTTTCCAATCACACCAAATCTGGCAACTTGCAAAAGCAACTGTTTATGTCATGGCCACGCTGACAGAAAAATCACCTTAAAACACATGGTAGGGACTTCCCTGGTGGCACAGTGGTTCGGAGTCCGCCTGCCTATGCAGAGGACATGGGTTCGAGCCCTGGTCCGGGAAGATCCCACATGCCGCAGAGCAACTAAGCCCGTGTGCCACAACTCTTGAGCCTGTGCTCTAGGGCCCGCGAGCCACAACTACTGAAGCCCGCGCGCCTAAAGCCCGTGCTCCACCACAAGAGAGGCCACCGCAATGAGAAGCCGGCGCACTGCAACGATGAGTAGCGCCTGCTCGCCCAAACTAGAGAAAGCCTGGTGGTGCAATGAAGTCCCAATGCAGCCAAAAAATAAATAAATAAATGTTAAACAAAACAAAACAAAAAAAAATGCATGGTAGGGCTTCCCTAGTGGCGCAGTGGTTGAGGGTCCGCCTGCCGATCCAGGGGACGCAAGTTGGTGCCCCGGTACGGAAGGATCGCACATGCCGCGGAGCAGCTGGGCCCGTGAGCCATGGCCGCTGAGGCTGCGCGTCCAGAGCCTGTGCTCCACAGAGGGAGAGGCCGTGGCGGTGAGAGGCCCACACACCGCAAAATAAAAATTAAATGAAATAACCAAAATAACAGTAATATTTATGAAGAACAGTCAAATATACAATGAGAATAAAGGGAATGGGGTAGAAAGAAATGAAAGGGCATTATTGCCAGTCATATTCTACAAACCTTTAACAGTGGCCTGAGTTATGTAAATGTTTTGCTTCAAAATACTATATATATCCAGGAGAAATAATGTCTGTCTCATGTTAATCTTAGAATAATTAACCATTTGATTTTCCTAACCATAGGAGGATTTACCCACCTTTTAAAAACCACTTTAAAAAAATCATACTAAACCAGCTACCTGTTTGCCAGTATCCTGAACTATCCAGCTTTTATCAAACGTACCATGTAAAAATATGAATTACAGAAACCATGGCCATCATACATGACTCATTTCTGGAGCCTCTATCCTACTACATTGAACTGGGGCAATAATGAGCTACATTACAGTACAGACATTTGAGTTTTGAGCAAAATCATTCACCTTTTTTACAGCAACATTCATGGTAGGAAGACACAAACTCTGGAGTGAAATACAGATTTTGTATTCAAAAGCCAAGTGCTCTTTGATAAACCCAATCCTTTAGCCTCAATTTTCTCATTCGTAAATTGGGGAAAATTTATTATAGTGAAAGATTGCCCTAAACTGAAAATTATACTCTCTTCACTTCTCCAGCCAATTTTCAGGCCACGTTTGAGATCCCTTTCTATTGTTTTCTTTCCTTCTCTTACTGGTATATCATAATGCATGACACATCACATACACACACCCAACAGGCATTCTTTATCCCTTTCCCTTCACCTTTAACTGAATATGTTCTTTCATCCATTTTCTCTTCACCAGGTGTTATGTCCTGACTTTCATTTAGTGGATTCTCTTGTTTGGGTTGCTTATCACCGGGCTGCTGGAACTATGTGTGTGTGTGTGCAAATGAAAAGTTTTGTTACTAATACACGTCAACAATATAAATATACAAAATACAAAGGCACATTTCATCATAAATAAATCTAAAGACATTTTTCCAATACTATTCAGTACACTTTTTTTTTTTTCTGGAGCCGAGAAAGTTGTACTGCAAGTCCATGCAAGGAGACGAGGTGGCTCATGCCCTAAAAAGCCTCGAGCTCCCAGCATACTTATTCTTAGTAAAGTTACTCTTCCCACAGAGAGGCTACTCCAGGAAAACAGTTACCCACAAGGACTTTGGAAGCTATTTTCATCTATGTCGGGATGGCTGTGTGCAATCTGTTAATAAGCATGAGAGGGAGTCATCAGTCAAATTCCCCAGGAACGTAACAGCATTCATCCAGGCAACACCAGAATATAGTCCTCCTGGATCAAAGTTCCTTATCACATGGAAGACCTTTATCACTGTATCTATATTGGTTCAACAACATTTTCACAAAAACTAATTTCTACTAATAAAAATCGTCAAATGTTAAAACACTTACAACCACAGGCCCAACTGCCCTGGGATAGCCTTGACCATCACCTCCTTCTTTAGGTCTGTATGTTGACTTTATTCTCCGACCCATATTTCCCGCTGAAAACAGAACATTGTCATTTGGAAAATGCACTTAAGAGGATAATTATATTTCAACACTTCCGTGGCCAATTGGTAATGTATACTATTTTTGTAATATTGAACACATTTTCAAAATAAGTCTCAAGGTAATTTAATTGTGTGTGCTTTCCAATCACACCAAATCTGGCAACTTGCAAAAGCAACTGTTTATGTCATGGCCACGCTGACAGAAAAATCACCTTAAAACACATGGTAGGGACTTCCCTGGTGGCACAGTGGTTCGGAGTCCGCCTGCCTATGCAGAGGATACGGGTTCAAGCCCTGGTCCGAGAAGATCCCACATGCCGCAGAGCAACTAAGCCCGTGCGCCACAACTCCTGAGCCTGCGCTCTAGGGCCCGCGAGCCACAACTACTGAAACGCGTGCGCCTAGAGCCCTTGCTTCGCAGCAAGAGAAGCCACCGCAATGAGAAGCCTGCACACTGCAATGAACAGTAGCGCCCGCTGGCTGCAACTAGAGAAAGCCTGGTGGGTCAATGAAGTCTCAACGCAGCCAAAAAATAAATAAATAAATGTTAAAAAAAATACAAAAAACACATGGTAGGGCTTCCCTAGTGGCGCAGTGGTTGAGGGTCCGCCTGCCGATGCAGGGGATGCGGGTTCGTGCCCCAGTCTGGAAGGATCGCACGTGCCGCGGAGCAGCTGGGCCCGTGAGCCATGGCCACTGAGGCTGCGCATCTAGAGCCTGTGCTCCACAGCGGGAGAGGCCACGGCGGTGAGAGGCCCGTGTACCGCAAAATAAAAATTAAATGAAATAACCAAAATAACAGTAATATTTATGAAGAACAGTCAAATATACAATGAGAATAAAGGAAATGGGGTAGAAAGAAATGAAACGGCATTATTGCCAGTCATATTGTACAAACCTTTAATAGTGGCCTGAGTTATGTAAATGTTTTGCTTCAAAATACTATATATATCCAGGAGGAATAATGTCTGTCGCATGTTAGTCTTAGAATAATTAACCTTTAGATTTTCCTAACCATAGTAGGATTTAACAACCTGTTATAAACCACTTTAAAAAATCATACTAAACCAGCTACCTGTATGCCAGTATCCTGAACTATCCGGCTTTTATCAAACGTACCATGTAAAAATATGTATTACAGAAACAATGGCCATCATACATGACTCATTTCTGGAGCCTCTATCCTACTACATTGAACTGGGGCAATAATGAGCTACATTACAGTACAGACATTTGAGTTTTGAGCAAAATCATTCACCATTTTTACAGCAACATTCATGGTAGGAAGACACAAACTCTGGAGTGAAATACAGATTTTGTATTCAAAAGCCAAGTGCTCTTTGATAAACCCAATCCTTTAGCCTCAATTTTCTCATTCATAAATTGGGGAAAATTTATTATAGTGAGAGATTGCCCTAAACTGCAAATTATACTCTCTTCACTTCTCCAGCCTATTTTCAGGCCACATTTGAGATCCCGTTCTATTGTTTTCTTTCCTTCTCTTACTGGTATATCATAATGCATGACACATCACATACACACACACACATACACACACGCAACAGGCATTCTTCTTCCCTTTCCCTTCACCTTTAACTGAATATGCTCCTTCATCCATTTTCTCTTCACCAGGTGTTATGTTCTGACTTTCAGTTAGTGGCTTCTCTTGTTCGGGTTGCTTATCACCGGGCTGCTGGAACTATGGGTGTGTGTGTACAAATGAAAAGTTTTGTTACTAATACACGTCAACAATATAAATATACAAAATACAAAGATACATTTCATCATAAATAAATCTAAAGACATTTTTCCAATACTATTCAGTACACTTTTTTTTTTTCTGGAGCAGAGAAAGTTGTACTGCAAGTCCATGCAAGGAGACGAGGTGGCTCATGCCCTAAAAAGCCTCGAGCTCCCAGCATACTTATTCTTAGTAAAGTTACTCTTCCCACAGAGAGGCTACTCCAGGAAAACAGTTACCCACAAGGACTTTGGAAGCTATTTTCATCTATGTCGGGATGGCTGTGTGCAATCTGTTAATAAGCATGAGAAGGGAGTCATCAGTCAAATTCCCCAGGAGCGTAACAGCATTCATCCAGGCAACACCACAATATAGTCCACCTGGATCAAAGTTCCTTATCACATGGAAGACCTTTATCACTGTATCTATACTGGTTCAACAACATTTTCACAAAAACTAATTTCTACTAATAAAAATCATCAAATGTTAAAACACTTACAACCACAGGCCCAACTGCCCTGGGATAGCCTTGACCATCACCTCCTTCTTTAGGTCTGTATGTTGACTTTATTCTCCGACCCATATTTCCCGCTGAAAACAGAACATTGTCATTTGGAAAATGCACTTAAGAGGATAATTATATTTCAACACTTCCGTGGCCAAATGGTGATGTATACTATTTTTGTAATATTGAACACATTTTCAAAATAAGTCTCAAGGTAATTTAATTGTGTGTGCTTTCCAATCACACCAAATCTGGCAACTTGCAAAAGCAACTGTTTATGTCATGGCCACGCTGACAGAAAAATCACCTTAAAACACATGGTAGGGACTTCCCTGGTGGCACAGTGGTTCGGAGTCCGCCTGCCTATGCAGAGGATACGGGTTCAAGCCCTGGTCCGAGAAGATCCCACATGCCGCAGAGCAACTAAGCCCGTGCGCCACAACTCCTGAGCCTGCGCTCTAGGGCCCGCGAGCCACAACTACTGAAACGCGTGCGCCTAGAGCCGTTGCTTCGCAGCAAGAGAAGCCACCGCAATGAGAAGCCTGCACACCGCAATGAAGAGTAGCGCCCGCTGGCTGCAACTAGAGAAAGCCTGGTGGGTCAATGAAGTCTCAACGCAGCCAAAAAATAAATAAATAAATGTTAAAAAAAATACAAAAAACACATGGTAGGGCTTCCCTAGTGGCGCAGTGGTTTATGGTCCGCCTGCCGATGCAGGGGACGCGGGTTCGTGCCCCGGTCTGGAAGGATCGCACGTGCCGCGGAGCAGCTGGGCCCGTGAGCCATGGCCACTGAGGCTGCGCATCTAGAGCCTGTGCTCCACAGCGGGAGAGGCCACGGCGGTGAGAGGCCCGTGTACCGCAAAATAAAAATTAAATGAAATAACCAAAATAACAGTAATATTTATGAAGAACAGTCAAATATACAATGAGAATAAAGGAAATGGGGTAGAAAGAAATGAAACGGCATTATTGCCAGTCATATTGTACAAACCTTTAATAGTGGCCTGAGTTATGTAAATGTTTTGCTTCAAAATACTATATATATCCAGGAGAAATAATGTCTGTCGCATGTTAGTCTGAGAATAATTAACCTTTAGATTTTCCTAACCATAGAAGGATTTAACAACCTTTTATTAACCACTTTAAAAAATCATACTAAACCAGCTACCTGTATGCCAGTATCCTGAACTATCCAGCTTTTATCAAACGTACCATGTAAAAATATGAATTACAGAAACCATGGCCATCATACATGACTCATTTCTGGAGCCTCTATCCTACTACATTGAACTGGGGCAATAATGAGCTACATTACAGTACAGACATTTGAGTTTTGAGCAAAATCATTCACCTTTTTTACAGCAACATTCATGGTAGGAAGACACAAACTCTGGAGTGAAATACAGATTTTGTATTCAAAAGCCAAGTGCTCTTTGATAAACACAATCCTTTAGCCTCAATTTTCTCATTCATAAATTGGAGAAAATTTATTATAGTGAGAGATTGCCCTAAACTGATAATTATACTCTCTTCACTTCTCCAGCCTATTTTCAGGCCACGTTTGGGATCCCTTTCTATTGTTTTCTTTCCTTCTCTTACTGGTATATCATAATGCATGACACATCACATACACACACACACATACACACACGCAACAGGCATTCTTCTTCCCTTTCCCTTCACCTTTAACTGAATATGCTCCTTCATCCATTTTCTCTTCACCAGGTGTTATGTCCTGACTTTCAGTTAGTGGCTTCTCTTGTTCGGGTTGCTTATCACCGGGCCGCTGGAACTATGGGTGTGTGTGTGCAAATGAAAAGTTTTGTTACTAATACACGTCAACAATATAAATATACAAAATACAAAGACACATTTCATCATAAATAAACCTAAAGATATTTTTCCAATAGTATTCAGTACTTTTTTTTTTTCTGGAGCAGAGAAAGTTGTACTGCAAGTCCATGCAAGGAGACGAGGTGGCTCATGCCCTAAAAAGCCTCGAGCTCCCAGCATACTTATTCTTAGTAAAGTTACTCTTCCCACAGAGAGGCTACTCCAGGAAAACAGTTACCCACAAGGACTTTGGAAGCTATTTTCATCTATGTTGGGATGGCTGTGTGCAATCTGTTAATAAGCATGAGAAGGGAGTCATCAGTCAAATTCCCCAGGAACGTAACAGCATTCATCCAGGCAACACCAGAATATAGTCCTCCTGGATCAATGTTCCTTATCACATGGAAGACCTTTATCACTGTATCTATATTGGTTCAACAACATTTTCACAAAATCTAATTTCTACTAATAAAAATCATCAAATGTTAAAACACTTACAACCACAGGCCCAACTGCCCTGGGATAGCCTTGACCATCACCTCTTTCTTGAGGTCTGTATGTTGACTTTCTTCTCCAACCCATCTTTCCCGCTGAAAACAGAACATTGTCATTTGGAAAATGCACTTAAGAGGGTAATTATATTTCAACACTTCCATGGCCAAATGGTGATGTATACTATTTTTGTAATATTGAACACATTTTCAAAATAAGTCTCAAGGTAATTTAATTGTGTGCGCTTTCCAATCACACCAAATCTGGCAACTTGCAAAAGCAACTGTTTATGTCATGGCCAAGCTGACAGAAAAATCACCTTAAAACACATGGTAGGGACTTCCCTGGTGGCACAGTGGTTGGGAGTCCGCCTGCCAATGCAGAGGACACGTCTTCGAGCCCTGGTACGGGAAGATTCCACATGCCGCAGAGCAACTAAGCCCGTGTGCCACAACTCTTGAGCCTGTGCTCTAGGGCCCGCGAGCCACAACTACTGAAGCCCGCGCGCCTAAAGCCCGTGCTCCACCACAAGAGAAGCCACCGCAATGAGAAGCCCGCGCACTGCAACGATGAGTAGCGCCCGCTCGCCCAATCTAGAGAAAGCCTGGTGGTGCAATGAAGTCCCTATGCAGCCAAAAAATAAATAAATAAATGTTAAAAAAAACAAAACAAAACAAAAACGCATGGTAGGGCTTCCCTAGTGGCGCAGTGGTTGAGGGTCCGCCTGCCGATGCAGGGGGATACGGGTTTGTGCCCTGGTCCGGAAGAATCGCACGGGCCAAGGAGCAGCTGGGCCCGTGAGCCATGGCCACTGACGCTGTGCGTCCAGAGCCTGTGCTCCGCAGAGGGAGAGGCCACGGTTGTGAGAGGCCCGCGTACCGCAAAAAAAAATTAAATAAAATAACCAAAATAACAGTAAAATTTATGAAGAACAGTCAAATATACAATGAGAATAAAGGGAATGGGGTAGAAAGAAATGAAAGGGCATTACTGCCAGTCATATTCTACAAACCTTTAACAGTGGCCTGAGTTATGTAAATGTTTTGCTTCAAAATACTATATATATCCAGGAGAAATAATGTCTGTCTCATGTTAATCTTAGAATAATTAACCATTTGATTTTCCTAACCATAGGAGGATTTACCCACCTTTTAAAAACCACTTTAAAAAAATCATACTAAACCAGCTACCTGTATGCCAGTATCCTGAACTATCCAGCTTTTATCAAACGTACCATGTAAAAATATGAATTACAGAACCCATGGCCATCATACATGACTCATTTCTGGAGCCTCTATCCTACTACATTGAACTGGGGCAATAATGAGCTACATTACAGTACAGACATTTGAGTTTTGAGCAAAATCATTCACCTTTTTTACAGCAACATTCATGGTAGGAAGACACAAACTCTGGAGTGAAATACAGATTTTGTATTCAAAAGCCAAGTGCTCTTTGATAAACCCAATCCTTTAGCCTCAATTTTCTCATTCATAAATTGGGGAAAATTTATTATAGTGAGAGATTGCCCTAAACTGAAAATTATACTCTCTTCACTTCTCCAGCCAATTTTCAGGCCACGTTTGAGATCCCTTTCTATTGTTTTCTTTCCTTCTCTTACTGGTATATCATAATGCATGACACATCACATACACACACCCAACAGGCATTCTTTATCCCTTTCCCTTCACCTTTAACTGAATATGTTCTTTCATCCATTTTCTCTTCACCAGGTGTTATGTCCTGACTTTCATTTAGTGGATTCTCTTGTTTGGGTTGCTTATCACCGGGCTGCTGGAACTATGGGTGTGTGTGTGCAAATGAAAAGTTTTGTTACTAATACACGTCAACAATATAAATATACAAAATACAAAGGCACATTTCATCATAAATAAATCTAAAGACATTTTTCCAATACTATTCAGTACACTTTTTTTTTTTTCTGGAGCAGAGAAAGTTGTACTGCAAGTCCATGCAAGGAGACGAGGTGGCTCATGCCCTAAAAAGCCTCGAGCTCCCAGCATACTTATTCTTAGTAAAGTTACTCTTCCCACAGAGAGGCTACTCCAGGAAAACAGTTACCCACAAGGACTTTGGAAGCTATTTTCATCTATGTCGGGATGGCTGTGTGCAATCTGTTAATAAGCATGAGAAGGGAGTCATCAGTCAAATTCCCCAGGAACGTAACAGCATTCATCCAGGCAACACCAGAATATAGTCCTCCTGGATCAAAGTTCCTTATCACATGGAAGACCTTTATCACTGTATCTATATTGGTTCAACAACATTTTCACAAAAACTAATTTCTACTAATAAAAATCATCAAATGTTAAAACACTTACAACCACAGGCCCAACTGCCCTGGGATAGCCTTGACCATCACCTCCTTCTTTAGGTCTGTATGTTGACTTTATTCTCCGACCCATATTTCCCGCTGAAAACAGAACATTGTCATTTGGAAAATGCACTTAAGAGGATAATTATATTTCAACACTTCCGTGGCCAAATGGTGATGTATACTATTTTTGTAATATTGAACACATTTTCAAAATAAGTCTCAAGGTAATTTAATTGTGTGTGCTTTCCAATCACACCAAATCTGGCAACTTGCAAAAGCAACTGTTTATGTCATGGCCACGCTGACAGAAAAATCACCTTAAAACACATGGTAGGGACTTCCCTGGTGGCACAGTGGTTCGGAGTCCGCCTGCCTATGCAGAGGATACGGGTTCAAGCCCTGGTCCGAGAAGATCCCACATGCCGCAGAGCAACTAAGCCCGTGCGCCACAACTCCTGAGCCTGCGCTCTAGGGCCCGCGAGCCACAACTACTGAAGCCCGCGCGCCTAAAGCCCTTGCTTCGCAGCAAGAGAAGCCACCGCAATGAGAAGCCTGCACACCGCAATGAAGAGTAGCGCCCGCTGGCTGCAACTAGAGAAAGCCTGGTGGGTCAATGAAGTCTCAACGCAGCCAAAAAATAAATAAATAAATGTTTAAAAAAATACAAAAAACACATGGTAGGGCTTCCCTAGTGGCGCAGTGGTTGAGGGTCCGCCTGCCGATGCAGGGGACGCGGGTTCGTGCCCCGGTCTGGAAGGATCGCACGTGCCGCGGAGCTGCTGGGCCCGTGAGCCATGGCCACTGAGGCTGCGCGTACACGGCCTGTGCTCCACAGCGGGAGAGGCCACGGCGGTGAGAGGCCCGCGTACCGCAAAATAAAAATTAAATGAAATAACCAAAATAACAGTAATATTTATGAAGAACAGTCAAATATACAATGAGAATAAAGGGAATGGGGTAGAAAGAAATGAAAAGGCATTATTGCCAGTCATATTGTACAAACCTTTAATAGTGGCCTGAGTTATGTAAATGTTTTGCTTCAAAATACTATATATATCCAGGAGAAATAATGTCTGTCTCATGTTAATCTTAGAATAATTAACCATTTGATTTTCCTAACCATAGAAGGATTTACCCACCTTTTAATAACCACTTTAAAAAAAATCATACTAAACCAGCTACCTGTATGCCAGTATCCTGAACTATCCAGCTTTTATCAAACGTACCATGTAAAAATATGAATTACAGAAACCATGGCCATCATACATGACTCATTTCTGGAGCCTCTATCCTACTACATTGAACTGGGGCAATAATGAGCTACATTACAGTACAGACATTTGAGTTTTGAGCAAAATCATTCACCTTTTTTACAGCAACATTCATGGTAGGAAGACACAAACTCTGGAGTGAAATACAGATTTTGTATTCAAAAGCCAAGTGCTCTTTGATAAACCCAATCCTTTAGCCTCAATTTTCTCATTCATAAATTGGGGAAAATTTATTATAGTGAGAGATTGCCCTAAACTGCAAATTATACTCTCTTCACTTCTCCAGCCAATTTTCAGGTCACGTCTGAGATCCCTTTCTATTGTTTTCTTTCCTTCTCTTACTGGTATATCATAATGCATGACACATCACATACACACACACACATACACACACGCAACAGGCATTCTTCTTCCCTTTCCCTTCACCTTTAACTGAATATGCTCCTTCATCCATTTTCTCTTCACCAGGTGTTATGTCCTGACTTTCAGTTAGTGGCTTCTCTTGTTCGGGTTGCTTATCACCGGGCCGCTGGAACTATGGGTGTGTGTGTGCAAATGAAAAGTTTTGTTACTAATACACGTCAACAATATAAATATACAAAATACAAAGACACATTTCATCATAAATAAACCTAAAGATATTTTTCCAATAGTATTCAGTACTTTTTTTTTTTCTGGAGCAGAGAAAGTTGTACTGCAAGTCCATGCAAGGAGACGAGGTGGCTCATGCCCTAAAAAGCCTCGAGCTCCCAGCATACTTATTCTTAGTAAAGTTACTCTTCCCACAGAGAGGCTACTCCAGGAAAACAGTTACCCACAAGGACTTTGGAAGCTATTTTCATCTATGTTGGGATGGCTGTGTGCAATCTGTTAATAAGCATGAGAAGGAAGTCATCAGTCAAATTCCCCAGGAACGTAACAGCATTCATCCAGGCAACACCAGAATATAGTCCTCCTGGATCAATGTTCCTTATCACATGGAAGACCTTTATCACTGTATCTATATTGGTTCAACAACATTTTCACAAAATCTAATTTCTACTAATAAAAATCATCAAATGTTAAAACACTTACAACCACAGGCCCAACTGCCCTGGGATAGCCTTGACCATCACCTCTTTCTTGAGGTCTGTATGTTGACTTTCTTCTCCAACCCATCTTTCCCGCTGAAAACAGAACATTGTCATTTGGAAAATGCACTTAAGAGGGTAATTATATTTCAACACTTCCATGGCCAAATGGTGATGTATACTATTTTTGTAATATTGAACACATTTTCAAAATAAGTCTCAAGGTAATTTAATTGTGTGCGCTTTCCAATCACACCAAATCTGGCAACTTGCAAAAGCAACTGTTTATGTCATGGCCAAGCTGACAGAAAAATCACCTTAAAACACATGGTAGGGACTTCCCTGGTGGCACAGTGGTTGGGAGTCCGCCTGCCAATGCAGAGGACACGTCTTCGAGCCCTGGTACGGGAAGATTCCACATGCCGCAGAGCAACTAAGCCCGTGTGCCACAACTCTTGAGCCTGTGCTCTAGGGCCCGCGAGCCACAACTACTGAAGCCCGCGCGCCTAAAGCCCGTGCTCCACCACAAGAGAAGCCACCGCAATGAGAAGCCCGCGCACTGCAACGATGAGTAGCGCCCGCTCGCCCAATCTAGAGAAAGCCTGGTGGTGCAATGAAGTCCCTATGCAGCCAAAAAATAAATAAATAAATGTTAAAAAAAACAAAACAAAACAAAAACGCATGGTAGGGCTTCCCTAGTGGCGCAGTGGTTGAGGGTCCGCCTGCCGATGCAGGGGGATACGGGTTTGTGCCCTGGTCCGGAAGAATCGCACGGGCCAAGGAGCAGCTGGGCCCGTGAGCCATGGCCACTGACGCTGTGCGTCCAGAGCCTGTGCTCCGCAGAGGGAGAGGCCACGGTTGTGAGAGGCCCGCGTACCGCAAAAAAAAATTAAATAAAATAACCAAAATAACAGTAAAATTTATGAAGAACAGTCAAATATACAATGAGAATAAAGGGAATGGGGTAGAAAGAAATGAAAGGGCATTACTGCCAGTCATATTCTACAAACCTTTAACAGTGGCCTGAGTTATGTAAATGTTTTGCTTCAAAATACTATATATATCCAGGAGAAATAATGTCTGTCTCATGTTAATCTTAGAATAATTAACCATTTGATTTTCCTAACCATAGGAGGATTTACCCACCTTTTAAAAACCACTTTAAAAAAATCATACTAAACCAGCTACCTGTATGCCAGTATCCTGAACTATCCAGCTTTTATCAAACGTACCATGTAAAAATATGAATTACAGAACCCATGGCCATCATACATGACTCATTTCTGGAGCCTCTATCCTACTACATTGAACTGGGGCAATAATGAGCTACATTACAGTACAGACATTTGAGTTTTGAGCAAAATCATTCACCTTTTTTACAGCAACATTCATGGTAGGAAGACACAAACTCTGGAGTGAAATACAGATTTTGTATTCAAAAGCCAAGTGCTCTTTGATAAACCCAATCCTTTAGCCTCAATTTTCTCATTCATAAATTGGGGAAAATTTATTATAGTGAGAGATTGCCCTAAACTGCAAATTATACTCTCTTCACTTCTCCAGCCAATTTTCAGGCCACGTTTGAGATCCCTTTCTATTGTTTTCTTTCCTTCTCTTACTGGTATATCATAATGCATGACACATCACATACACACACCCAACAGGCATTCTTTATCCCTTTCCCTTCACCTTTAACTGAATATGTTCTTTCATCCATTTTCTCTTCACCAGGTGTTATGTCCTGACTTTCATTTAGTGGATTCTCTTGTTTGGGTTGCTTATCACCGGGCTGCTGGAACTATGGGTGTGTGTGTGCAAATGAAAAGTTTTGTTACTAATACACGTCAACAATATAAATATACAAAATACAAAGGCACATTTCATCATAAATAAATCTAAAGACATTTTTCCAATACTATTCAGTACACTTTTTTTTTTTTCTGGAGCAGAGAAAGTTGTACTGCAAGTCCATGCAAGGAGACGAGGTGGCTCATGCCCTAAAAAGCCTCGAGCTCCCAGCATACTTATTCTTAGTAAAGTTACTCTTCCCACAGAGAGGCTACTCCAGGAAAACAGTTACCCACAAGGACTTTGGAAGCTATTTTCATCTATGTCGGGATGGCTGTGTGCAATCTGTTAATAAGCATGAGAAGGGAGTCATCAGTCAAATTCCCCAGGAACGTAACAGCATTCATCCAGGCAACACCAGAATATAGTCCTCCTGGATCAAAGTTCCTTATCACATGGAAGACCTTTATCACTGTATCTATATTGGTTCAACAACATTTTCACAAAAACTAATTTCTACTAATAAAAATCATCAAATGTTAAAACACTTACAACCACAGGCCCAACTGCCCTGGGATAGCCTTGACCATCACCTCCTTCTTTAGGTCTGTATGTTGACTTTATTCTCCGACCCATATTTCCCGCTGAAAACAGAACATTGTCATTTGGAAAATGCACTTAAGAGGATAATTATATTTCAACACTTCCGTGGCCAAATGGTGATGTATACTATTTTTGTAATATTGAACACATTTTCAAAATAAGTCTCAAGGTAATTTAATTGTGTGTGCTTTCCAATCACACCAAATCTGGCAACTTGCAAAAGCAACTGTTTATGTCATGGCCACGCTGACAGAAAAATCACCTTAAAACACATGGTAGGGACTTCCCTGGTGGCACAGTGGTTCGGAGTCCGCCTGCCTATGCAGAGGATACGGGTTCAAGCCCTGGTCCGAGAAGATCCCACATGCCGCAGAGCAACTAAGCCCGTGCGCCACAACTCCTGAGCCTGCGCTCTAGGGCCCGCGAGCCACAACTACTGAAGCCCGCGCGCCTAAAGCCCTTGCTTCGCAGCAAGAGAAGCCACCGCAATGAGAAGCCTGCACACCGCAATGAAGAGTAGCGCCCGCTGGCTGCAACTAGAGAAAGCCTGGTGGGTCAATGAAGTCTCAACGCAGCCAAAAAATAAATAAATAAATGTTTAAAAAAATACAAAAAACACATGGTAGGGCTTCCCTAGTGGCGCAGTGGTTGAGGGTCCGCCTGCCGATGCAGGGGACGCGGGTTCGTGCCCCGGTCTGGAAGGATCGCACGTGCCGCGGAGCTGCTGGGCCCGTGAGCCATGGCCACTGAGGCTGCGCGTACACGGCCTGTGCTCCACAGCGGGAGAGGCCACGGCGGTGAGAGGCCCGCGTACCGCAAAATAAAAATTAAATGAAATAACCAAAATAACAGTAATATTTATGAAGAACAGTCAAATATACAATGAGAATAAAGGGAATGGGGTAGAAAGAAATGAAAAGGCATTATTGCCAGTCATATTGTACAAACCTTTAATAGTGGCCTGAGTTATGTAAATGTTTTGCTTCAAAATACTATATATATCCAGGAGAAATAATGTCTGTCTCATGTTAATCTTAGAATAATTAACCATTTGATTTTCCTAACCATAGAAGGATTTACCCACCTTTTAATAACCACTTTAAAAAAAATCATACTAAACCAGCTACCTGTATGCCAGTATCCTGAACTATCCAGCTTTTATCAAACGTACCATGTAAAAATATGAATTACAGAAACCATGGCCATCATACATGACTCATTTCTGGAGCCTCTATCCTACTACATTGAACTGGGGCAATAATGAGCTACATTACAGTACAGACATTTGAGTTTTGAGCAAAATCATTCACCTTTTTTACAGCAACATTCATGGTAGGAAGACACAAACTCTGGAGTGAAATACAGATTTTGTATTCAAAAGCCAAGTGCTCTTTGATAAACCCAATCCTTTAGCCTCAATTTTCTCATTCATAAATTGGGGAAAATTTATTATAGTGAGAGATTGCCCTAAACTGCAAATTATACTCTCTTCACTTCTCCAGCCAATTTTCAGGTCACGTCTGAGATCCCTTTCTATTGTTTTCTTTCCTTCTCTTACTGGTATATCATAATGCATGACACATCACATACACACACACACATACACACACGCAACAGGCATTCTTCTTCCCTTTCCCTTCACCTTTAACTGAATATGCTCCTTCATCCATTTTCTCTTCACCAGGTGTTATGTCCTGACTTTCAGTTAGTGGCTTCTCTTGTTCGGGTTGCTTATCACCGGGCCGCTGGAACTATGGGTGTGTGTGTGCAAATGAAAAGTTTTGTTACTAATACACGTCAACAATATAAATATACAAAATACAAAGACACATTTCATCATAAATAAACCTAAAGATATTTTTCCAATAGTATTCAGTACTTTTTTTTTTTCTGGAGCAGAGAAAGTTGTACTGCAAGTCCATGCAAGGAGACGAGGTGGCTCATGCCCTAAAAAGCCTCGAGCTCCCAGCATACTTATTCTTAGTAAAGTTACTCTTCCCACAGAGAGGCTACTCCAGGAAAACAGTTACCCACAAGGACTTTGGAAGCTATTTTCATCTATGTTGGGATGGCTGTGTGCAATCTGTTAATAAGCATGAGAAGGAAGTCATCAGTCAAATTCCCCAGGAACGTAACAGCATTCATCCAGGCAACACCAGAATATAGTCCTCCTGGATCAATGTTCCTTATCACATGGAAGACCTTTATCACTGTATCTATATTGGTTCAACAACATTTTCACAAAATCTAATTTCTACTAATAAAAATCATCAAATGTTAAAACACTTACAACCACAGGCCCAACTGCCCTGGGATAGCCTTGACCATCACCTCTTTCTTGAGGTCTGTATGTTGACTTTCTTCTCCAACCCATCTTTCCCGCTGAAAACAGAACATTGTCATTTGGAAAATGCACTTAAGAGGGTAATTATATTTCAACACTTCCATGGCCAAATGGTGATGTATACTATTTTTGTAATATTGAACACATTTTCAAAATAAGTCTCAAGGTAATTTAATTGTGTGCGCTTTCCAATCACACCAAATCTGGCAACTTGCAAAAGCAACTGTTTATGTCATGGCCAAGCTGACAGAAAAATCACCTTAAAACACATGGTAGGGACTTCCCTGGTGGCACAGTGGTTGGGAGTCCGCCTGCCAATGCAGAGGACACGTCTTCGAGCCCTGGTACGGGAAGATCCCACATGCCGCAGAGCAACTAAGCCCGTGTGCCACAACTCTTGAGCCTGTGCTCTAGGGCCCGCGAGCCACAACTACTGAAGCCCGCGCGCCTAAAGCCCGTGCTCCACCACAAGAGAAGCCACCGCAATGAGAAGCCTGCGCACTGCAACGATGAGTAGCGCCCGCTCGCCCAAACTAGAGAAAGCCTGGTGGTGCAATGAAGTCCCTATGCAGCCAAAAAATAAATAAATAAATGTTAAAAAAAACAAAACAAAACAAAAACGCATGGTAGGGCTTCCCTAGTGGCGCAGTGGTTGAGGGTCCGCCTGCCGATGCAGGGGGATACGGGTTTGTGCCCTGGTCCGGAAGAATCGCACGGGCCAAGGAGCAGCTGGGCCCGTGAGCCATGGCCACTGACGCTGTGCGTCCAGAGCCTGTGCTCCGCAGAGGGAGAGGCCACGGTTGTGAGAGGCCCGCGTACCGCAAAAAAAAATTAAATAAAATAACCAAAATAACAGTAAAATTTATGAAGAACAGTCAAATATACAATGAGAATAAAGGGAATGGGGTAGAAAGAAATGAAAGGGCATTACTGCCAGTCATATTCTACAAACCTTTAACAGTGGCCTGAGTTATGTAAATGTTTTGCTTCAAAATACTATATATATCCAGGAGAAATAATGTCTGTCTCATGTTAATCTTAGAATAATTAACCATTTGATTTTCCTAACCATAGGAGGATTTACCCACCTTTTAAAAACCACTTTAAAAAAATCATACTAAACCAGCTACCTGTATGCCAGTATCCTGAACTATCCAGCTTTTATCAAACGTACCATGTAAAAATATGAATTACAGAACCCATGGCCATCATACATGACTCATTTCTGGAGCCTCTATCCTACTACATTGAACTGGGGCAATAATGAGCTACATTACAGTACAGACATTTGAGTTTTGAGCAAAATCATTCACCTTTTTTACAGCAACATTCATGGTAGGAAGACACAAACTCTGGAGTGAAATACAGATTTTGTATTCAAAAGCCAAGTGCTCTTTGATAAACCCAATCCTTTAGCCTCAATTTTCTCATTCATAAATTGGGGAAAATTTATTATAGTGAGAGATTGCCCTAAACTGCAAATTATACTCTCTTCACTTCTCCAGCCAATTTTCAGGCCACGTTTGAGATCCCTTTCTATTGTTTTCTTTCCTTCTCTTACTGGTATATCATAATGCATGACACATCACATACACACACCCAACAGGCATTCTTTATCCCTTTCCCTTCACCTTTAACTGAATATGTTCTTTCATCCATTTTCTCTTCACCAGGTGTTATGTCCTGACTTTCATTTAGTGGATTCTCTTGTTTGGGTTGCTTATCACCGGGCTGCTGGAACTATGGGTGTGTGTGTGCAAATGAAAAGTTTTGTTACTAATACACGTCAACAATATAAATATACAAAATACAAAGGCACATTTCATCATAAATAAATCTAAAGACATTTTTCCAATACTATTCAGTACACTTTTTTTTTTTTCTGGAGCAGAGAAAGTTGTACTGCAAGTCCATGCAAGGAGACGAGGTGGCTCATGCCCTAAAAAGCCTCGAGCTCCCAGCATACTTATTCTTAGTAAAGTTACTCTTCCCACAGAGAGGCTACTCCAGGAAAACAGTTACCCACAAGGACTTTGGAAGCTATTTTCATCTATGTCGGGATGGCTGTGTGCAATCTGTTAATAAGCATGAGAAGGGAGTCATCAGTCAAATTCCCCAGGAACGTAACAGCATTCATCCAGGCAACACCAGAATATAGTCCTCCTGGATCAAAGTTCCTTATCACATGGAAGACCTTTATCACTGTATCTATATTGGTTCAACAACATTTTCACAAAAACTAATTTCTACTAATAAAAATCATCAAATGTTAAAACACTTACAACCACAGGCCCAACTGCCCTGGGATAGCCTTGACCATCACCTCCTTCTTTAGGTCTGTATGTTGACTTTATTCTCCGACCCATATTTCCCGCTGAAAACAGAACATTGTCATTTGGAAAATGCACTTAAGAGGATAATTATATTTCAACACTTCCGTGGCCAAATGGTGATGTATACTATTTTTGTAATATTGAACACATTTTCAAAATAAGTCTCAAGGTAATTTAATTGTGTGTGCTTTCCAATCACACCAAATCTGGCAACTTGCAAAAGCAACTGTTTATGTCATGGCCACGCTGACAGAAAAATCACCTTAAAACACATGGTAGGGACTTCCCTGGTGGCACAGTGGTTCGGAGTCCGCCTGCCTATGCAGAGGATACGGGTTCAAGCCCTGGTCCGAGAAGATCCCACATGCCGCAGAGCAACTAAGCCCGTGCGCCACAACTCCTGAGCCTGCGCTCTAGGGCCCGCGAGCCACAACTACTGAAGCCCGCGCGCCTAAAGCCCTTGCTTCGCAGCAAGAGAAGCCACCGCAATGAGAAGCCTGCACACCGCAATGAAGAGTAGCGCCCGCTGGCTGCAACTAGAGAAAGCCTGGTGGGTCAATGAAGTCTCAACGCAGCCAAAAAATAAATAAATAAATGTTTAAAAAAATACAAAAAACACATGGTAGGGCTTCCCTAGTGGCGCAGTGGTTGAGGGTCCGCCTGCCGATGCAGGGGACGCGGGTTCGTGCCCCGGTCTGGAAGGATCGCACGTGCCGCGGAGCTGCTGGGCCCGTGAGCCATGGCCACTGAGGCTGCGCGTACACGGCCTGTGCTCCACAGCGGGAGAGGCCACGGCGGTGAGAGGCCCGCGTACCGCAAAATAAAAATTAAATGAAATAACCAAAATAACAGTAATATTTATGAAGAACAGTCAAATATACAATGAGAATAAAGGGAATGGGGTAGAAAGAAATGAAAAGGCATTATTGCCAGTCATATTGTACAAACCTTTAATAGTGGCCTGAGTTATGTAAATGTTTTGCTTCAAAATACTATATATATCCAGGAGAAATAATGTCTGTCTCATGTTAATCTTAGAATAATTAACCATTTGATTTTCCTAACCATAGAAGGATTTACCCACCTTTTAATAACCACTTTAAAAAAAATCATACTAAACCAGCTACCTGTATGCCAGTATCCTGAACTATCCAGCTTTTATCAAACGTACCATGTAAAAATATGAATTACAGAAACCATGGCCATCATACATGACTCATTTCTGGAGCCTCTATCCTACTACATTGAACTGGGGCAATAATGAGCTACATTACAGTACAGACATTTGAGTTTTGAGCAAAATCATTCACCTTTTTTACAGCAACATTCATGGTAGGAAGACACAAACTCTGGAGTGAAATACAGATTTTGTATTCAAAAGCCAAGTGCTCTTTGATAAACCCAATCCTTTAGCCTCAATTTTCTCATTCATAAATTGGGGAAAATTTATTATAGTGAGAGATTGCCCTAAACTGCAAATTATACTCTCTTCACTTCTCCAGCCAATTTTCAGGTCACGTCTGAGATCCCTTTCTATTGTTTTCTTTCCTTCTCTTACTGGTATATCATAATGCATGACACATCACATACACACACACACATACACACACGCAACAGGCATTCTTCTTCCCTTTCCCTTCACCTTTAACTGAATATGCTCCTTCATCCATTTTCTCTTCACCAGGTGTTATGTCCTGACTTTCAGTTAGTGGCTTCTCTTGTTCGGGTTGCTTATCACCGGGCCGCTGGAACTATGGGTGTGTGTGTGCAAATGAAAAGTTTTGTTACTAATACACGTCAACAATATAAATATACAAAATACAAAGACACATTTCATCATAAATAAACCTAAAGATATTTTTCCAATAGTATTCAGTACTTTTTTTTTTTCTGGAGCAGAGAAAGTTGTACTGCAAGTCCATGCAAGGAGACGAGGTGGCTCATGCCCTAAAAAGCCTCGAGCTCCCAGCATACTTATTCTTAGTAAAGTTACTCTTCCCACAGAGAGGCTACTCCAGGAAAACAGTTACCCACAAGGACTTTGGAAGCTATTTTCATCTATGTTGGGATGGCTGTGTGCAATCTGTTAATAAGCATGAGAAGGAAGTCATCAGTCAAATTCCCCAGGAACGTAACAGCATTCATCCAGGCAACACCAGAATATAGTCCTCCTGGATCAATGTTCCTTATCACATGGAAGACCTTTATCACTGTATCTATATTGGTTCAACAACATTTTCACAAAATCTAATTTCTACTAATAAAAATCATCAAATGTTAAAACACTTACAACCACAGGCCCAACTGCCCTGGGATAGCCTTGACCATCACCTCTTTCTTGAGGTCTGTATGTTGACTTTCTTCTCCAACCCATCTTTCCCGCTGAAAACAGAACATTGTCATTTGGAAAATGCACTTAAGAGGGTAATTATATTTCAACACTTCCATGGCCAAATGGTGATGTATACTATTTTTGTAATATTGAACACATTTTCAAAATAAGTCTCAAGGTAATTTAATTGTGTGCGCTTTCCAATCACACCAAATCTGGCAACTTGCAAAAGCAACTGTTTATGTCATGGCCAAGCTGACAGAAAAATCACCTTAAAACACATGGTAGGGACTTCCCTGGTGGCACAGTGGTTGGGAGTCCGCCTGCCAATGCAGAGGACACGTCTTCGAGCCCTGGTACGGGAAGATCCCACATGCCGCAGAGCAACTAAGCCCGTGTGCCACAACTCTTGAGCCTGTGCTCTAGGGCCCGCGAGCCACAACTACTGAAGCCCGCGCGCCTAAAGCCCGTGCTCCACCACAAGAGAAGCCACCGCAATGAGAAGCCCGCGCACTGCAACGATGAGTAGCGCCCGCTCGCCCAAACTAGAGAAAGCCTGGTGGTGCAATGAAGTCCCTATGCAGCCAAAAAATAAATAAATAAATGTTAAAAAAAACAAAACAAAACAAAAACGCATGGTAGGGCTTCCCTAGTGGCGCAGTGGTTGAGGGTCCGCCTGCCGATGCAGGGGGATACGGGTTTGTGCCCTGGTCCGGAAGAATCGCACGGGCCAAGGAGCAGCTGGGCCCGTGAGCCATGGCCACTGACGCTGTGCGTCCAGAGCCTGTGCTCCGCAGAGGGAGAGGCCACGGTTGTGAGAGGCCCGCGTACCGCAAAAAAAAATTAAATAAAATAACCAAAATAACAGTAAAATTTATGAAGAACAGTCAAATATACAATGAGAATAAAGGGAATGGGGTAGAAAGAAATGAAAGGGCATTACTGCCAGTCATATTCTACAAAC
Organism: Mesoplodon mirus; assembly: GCF_964341445.2. Taxonomy (NCBI): domain Eukaryota; kingdom Metazoa; phylum Chordata; class Mammalia; order Artiodactyla; family Ziphiidae; genus Mesoplodon; species Mesoplodon mirus. The sequence continues at coordinate 45,153,144 of NC_138981.1, read as the reverse complement.
CTTTAACAGTGGCCTGAGTTATGTAAATGTTTTGCTTCAAAATACTATATATATCCAGGAGAAATAATGTCTGTCTCATGTTAATCTTAGAATAATTAACCATTTGATTTTCCTAACCATAGGAGGATTTACCCACCTTTTAAAAACCACTTTAAAAAAATCATACTAAACCAGCTACCTGTATGCCAGTATCCTGAACTATCCAGCTTTTATCAAACGTACCATGTAAAAATATGAATTACAGAACCCATGGCCATCATACATGACTCATTTCTGGAGCCTCTATCCTACTACATTGAACTGGGGCAATAATGAGCTACATTACAGTACAGACATTTGAGTTTTGAGCAAAATCATTCACCTTTTTTACAGCAACATTCATGGTAGGAAGACACAAACTCTGGAGTGAAATACAGATTTTGTATTCAAAAGCCAAGTGCTCTTTGATAAACCCAATCCTTTAGCCTCAATTTTCTCATTCATAAATTGGGGAAAATTTATTATAGTGAGAGATTGCCCTAAACTGCAAATTATACTCTCTTCACTTCTCCAGCCAATTTTCAGGCCACGTTTGAGATCCCTTTCTATTGTTTTCTTTCCTTCTCTTACTGGTATATCATAATGCATGACACATCACATACACACACCCAACAGGCATTCTTTATCCCTTTCCCTTCACCTTTAACTGAATATGTTCTTTCATCCATTTTCTCTTCACCAGGTGTTATGTCCTGACTTTCATTTAGTGGATTCTCTTGTTTGGGTTGCTTATCACCGGGCTGCTGGAACTATGGGTGTGTGTGTGCAAATGAAAAGTTTTGTTACTAATACACGTCAACAATATAAATATACAAAATACAAAGGCACATTTCATCATAAATAAATCTAAAGACATTTTTCCAATACTATTCAGTACACTTTTTTTTTTTTCTGGAGCAGAGAAAGTTGTACTGCAAGTCCATGCAAGGAGACGAGGTGGCTCATGCCCTAAAAAGCCTCGAGCTCCCAGCATACTTATTCTTAGTAAAGTTACTCTTCCCACAGAGAGGCTACTCCAGGAAAACAGTTACCCACAAGGACTTTGGAAGCTATTTTCATCTATGTCGGGATGGCTGTGTGCAATCTGTTAATAAGCATGAGAAGGGAGTCATCAGTCAAATTCCCCAGGAACGTAACAGCATTCATCCAGGCAACACCAGAATATAGTCCTCCTGGATCAAAGTTCCTTATCACATGGAAGACCTTTATCACTGTATCTATATTGGTTCAACAACATTTTCACAAAAACTAATTTCTACTAATAAAAATCATCAAATGTTAAAACACTTACAACCACAGGCCCAACTGCCCTGGGATAGCCTTGACCATCACCTCCTTCTTTAGGTCTGTATGTTGACTTTATTCTCCGACCCATATTTCCCGCTGAAAACAGAACATTGTCATTTGGAAAATGCACTTAAGAGGATAATTATATTTCAACACTTCCGTGGCCAAATGGTGATGTATACTATTTTTGTAATATTGAACACATTTTCAAAATAAGTCTCAAGGTAATTTAATTGTGTGTGCTTTCCAATCACACCAAATCTGGCAACTTGCAAAAGCAACTGTTTATGTCATGGCCACGCTGACAGAAAAATCACCTTAAAACACATGGTAGGGACTTCCCTGGTGGCACAGTGGTTCGGAGTCCGCCTGCCTATGCAGAGGATACGGGTTCAAGCCCTGGTCCGAGAAGATCCCACATGCCGCAGAGCAACTAAGCCCGTGCGCCACAACTCCTGAGCCTGCGCTCTAGGGCCCGCGAGCCACAACTACTGAAGCCCGCGCGCCTAAAGCCCTTGCTTCGCAGCAAGAGAAGCCACCGCAATGAGAAGCCTGCACACCGCAATGAAGAGTAGCGCCCGCTGGCTGCAACTAGAGAAAGCCTGGTGGGTCAATGAAGTCTCAACGCAGCCAAAAAATAAATAAATAAATGTTTAAAAAAATACAAAAAACACATGGTAGGGCTTCCCTAGTGGCGCAGTGGTTGAGGGTCCGCCTGCCGATGCAGGGGACGCGGGTTCGTGCCCCGGTCTGGAAGGATCGCACGTGCCGCGGAGCTGCTGGGCCCGTGAGCCATGGCCACTGAGGCTGCGCGTACACGGCCTGTGCTCCACAGCGGGAGAGGCCACGGCGGTGAGAGGCCCGCGTACCGCAAAATAAAAATTAAATGAAATAACCAAAATAACAGTAATATTTATGAAGAACAGTCAAATATACAATGAGAATAAAGGGAATGGGGTAGAAAGAAATGAAAAGGCATTATTGCCAGTCATATTGTACAAACCTTTAATAGTGGCCTGAGTTATGTAAATGTTTTGCTTCAAAATACTATATATATCCAGGAGAAATAATGTCTGTCTCATGTTAATCTTAGAATAATTAACCATTTGATTTTCCTAACCATAGAAGGATTTACCCACCTTTTAATAACCACTTTAAAAAAAATCATACTAAACCAGCTACCTGTATGCCAGTATCCTGAACTATCCAGCTTTTATCAAACGTACCATGTAAAAATATGAATTACAGAAACCATGGCCATCATACATGACTCATTTCTGGAGCCTCTATCCTACTACATTGAACTGGGGCAATAATGAGCTACATTACAGTACAGACATTTGAGTTTTGAGCAAAATCATTCACCTTTTTTACAGCAACATTCATGGTAGGAAGACACAAACTCTGGAGTGAAATACAGATTTTGTATTCAAAAGCCAAGTGCTCTTTGATAAACCCAATCCTTTAGCCTCAATTTTCTCATTCATAAATTGGGGAAAATTTATTATAGTGAGAGATTGCCCTAAACTGCAAATTATACTCTCTTCACTTCTCCAGCCAATTTTCAGGTCACGTCTGAGATCCCTTTCTATTGTTTTCTTTCCTTCTCTTACTGGTATATCATAATGCATGACACATCACATACACACACACACATACACACACGCAACAGGCATTCTTCTTCCCTTTCCTTTCACCTTTAACTGAATATGCTCCTTCATCCATTTTCTCTTCACCAGGTGTTATGTTCTGACTTTCAGTTAGTGGCTTCTCTTGTTCGGGTTGCTTATCACCGGGCTGCTGGAACTATGGGTGTGTGTGTGCAAATGAAAAGTTTTGTTACTAATACACGTCAACAATATAAATATACAAAATACAAAGATACATTTCATCATAAATAAATCTAAAGACATTTTTCCAATACTATTCAGTACACTTTTTTTTTTTTCTGGAGCAGAGAAAGTTGTACTGCAAGTCCATGCAAGGAGACGAGGTGGCTCATGCCCTAAAAAGCCTCGAGCTCCCAGCATACTTATTCTTAGTAAAGTTACTCTTCCCACAGAGAGGCTACTCCAGGAAAACAGTTACCCACAAGGACTTTGGAAGCTATTTTCATCTATGTCGGGATGGCTGTGTGCAATCTGTTAATAAGCATGAGAAGGGAGTCATCAGTCAAATTCCCCAGGAACGTAACAGCATTCATCCAGGCAACACCAGAATATAGTCCTCCTGGATCAAAGTTCCTTATCACATGGAAGACCTTTATCACTGTATCTATATTGGTTCAACAACATTTTCACAAAAACTAATTTCTACTAATAAAAATCATCAAATGTTAAAACACTTACAACCACAGGCCCAACTGCCCTGGGATAGCCTTGAGCATCACCTCCTTCTTTAGGTCTGTATGTTGACTTTATTCTCCAACCCATATTTCCCATTGAAAAGAGAACATTGTCATTTGGAAAATGCACTTAAGAGGATAATTATATTTCGAACACTTCCGTGGCCAAATGGTGATGCGTACTATTTTTGTAATATTGAACACATTTTCAAAATAAGTCTCAAGGTAATTTAATTGTGTGTGCTTTCCAATCACACCAAATCTGGCAACTTGCAAAAGCAACTGTTTATGTCATGGCCACGCTGACAGAAAAATCACCTTAAAACACATGGTAGGGACTTCCCTGGTGGCACAGTGGTTGGGAGTCCGCCTGCCAATGCAGAGGACACGTGTTCGAGCCCTGGTCCGGGAAGATCCCACATGCTGCAGAGCAACTAAGCCCGTGTGCCACAACTCCTGAGCCTACGCTCTAGTGCCCACAAGCCACAACTACTGAAGCCCGCGCCCCTAGAGCCCGTGCTCCGCAACAAGTGAAGCCACCGCAATGAGAAGCCCGCACACCGCAACGAAGAGTAGCGCCCACTCGCTGCAACTAGAGAAAGCCTGGTGGGGCAATGAAGTCCCAACGCAGCCAAAAAATAAATAAATAAATGTTAAAAAAAAAAAAAAAAAAAAAACACATGGTAGGGCTTCCCTAGTGGCGCAGTGGTTGAGTGTCCACCTGCCGATGCAGGGGACATGGGTTCGTGCCCCAGTCCCGGAGGATGGCACGTGCCGTGGAGTACCTGGGCCCGTGAGCCACGGCCGCTGAGGCTGCGCATCCAGAGCCTGTGCTCCACAGTGGGAGAGGCCACGGCGGTGAGAGTCCCGCGTACCGCAAGAAAAAATAATAAAACAAAAAAATAAGCACATGGTAAAAGTCGAGAACACATTTCTGATGCGTTTTGGACTCACACCTTGATTCACCATTATGGAGACATTTAGTGAAATACTACTGGAAATTTAAAACTTTAGGGACTATTGCTTTCGTCATGCTCTCGTTTATCAAGCCCTTCCCCCACCCCAATAAAATTCTATTGGAACACAAAGCCACGCTCACTCGTTCACATATTGTCTACGGCTATTTTTGCACTTGCAGAGTTGAGCGGCTGCAGTAAAGACTCTTATGTGGCACTCTCCTTCCTTGGCACACTGTTCTTGGCACTACAAATCTCGGGATGCAGTTACCACCCCACAGCGGTCCTAGGTTTTCTAGGCGTTTCCTTTACTTCCCGCCCCGCTCCCAAGCCCCGGGCCCCACTGCCGACTCCGGATTCTGTGCTCTGTCTGCTGTTCCAGGGCCTCCAGGACCCAGATACCGCAAATAACGCCGCCATGACTCGCTCTACCTTCATCCGACCCCCCTGGCCTCCACCACCCACCGCCCTCCCTTTCCTGCCACCAGGACGAGTGCTATGGTGGCCATGACACCTGTGGCAAGAAGGACAACGACCTCGAGGGCCTTCCTCCTCAGAGGCCACAGATCGCCCGCCTGACCCGCCCGAAGCCCGCTGGCTCCCCCTCACACGCACACACACTTAAGCTCCAGGCAGGACAGATCTGTGGACCTACCTGGTGAGTTTCACCAGGCAGAAAGAACCGAGACATTAAGACGCAACCTTCAACAACTACGCACGCAAACTGCACAAGGGCCGACGGGAAGGCGCGCAGCCCTGGGCACGCGCACTGCGTCTCACATGTGCCACGTGGGCTGGTTTCCCCACCCCTCCACGGGACCCCACAGAGAACTCCCGGATCTGTACTCGTCTGCAGTTCCGGTCCCTCCAGGGTTCAGATACCTCAAGTAACGCCCCCAAGCCTCTCCCAACTTTCAACTTCCCCTCTCCCCTTTGTGGCCCACCGTTTTCCATTATCCCAGCCCCCACTATGACAAGGGCTGTGGTGGTTGCCTGTGAAATGAGTAGAATGCCTGCTAAAACTGAAATGACAATATACTCCATAGGATTTGCATAAGACCAGGCTTCAGAACCTAATATTCAAAATGTCCAGCATATGATTCAAAATTACTCAGAATACTCAAAACACTAAAAATAGAACTACTGTATGACCCAGCAATTCCACTCCTGGGTATATATCCAAAAGAAACAAAAACACTAACTGGAAAAGATACATGCACACCAGTGTTCATAGCAGCATTGTGTGCAATTGCCAAGACATGGAAGTAACCAAAGTGTCCCCCAACAGATGAATGGATAAAGAAGATGTGAGACATATATACAGTGGAATACTGCTTAGCCATAAAAAAGAATGCAGCAACATGGATGGACTTGGAGAGCATCATGCTAAGTGAAATAAGTCAGACAGAGAAAAATACTGTATGGTATCGCTCATATGTGGAATCTAAAAAATGCAACGAACTAGTGAATACGACAAAAACGGAGCAGACTCACAGATACAGAGAACAAACTAGTGGTTACCAGTGGGGGGAGGGGGCAAAATAGGGGTGGAAGAGTGGGAGGTACAAACTATAGGGTGCAAGATAGGCTCAAGAATGTATTGTAGGGGCTTCCCTGGTGGTGCGGTGGTTGAGAGTCCGCCTGCCGATGCAGGGGACATGGGTTCGTGCCTCAGTCCGGGAAGATCCCACATGCCGCGGAGCGGCTGGGCCCGTGAGCCATGGCCGCTGAGCCTGCGCGTCCGGAGCCTGTACTCCACAACGGGAGAGGCCACAACAGTGAGAGGCCTGCGTACCACAAAAAAAAAAAAAAAAAAGAATGTATTGTACAACACAGGGAATATGACCAATATTTTGTAATAACTGTAAATGGAAAATAACCTTTAAAATTGTATTAAAACTTTTAAGTGAAAAAATTGCTCAAAATATGAAAAAACAGGAAAATCTGAGCTCACATGGGAAAGACAATCAATAGACACCAATGCAGAAAAGACTAAGATGCCAGGATTATCTGACAATGTCTTTAAAGCAGCTATTGTTAAAAAAAAAATACTTAAGCAAATGAGTCATGAACACTTCTGAAATAAACGTAAAGACAGGAAGTCTTGGCAAAGAGAGAGAGAGAGAGGGAATATTTCAAGAAACAAATGGAAATTTTAGAAGTGAAAAGTATGATAACCAAATAAAAATCTCCCTGCATGGATTCAATAGCAGAATGGGGATGAGAAAATAGTGAACTTGAAGATAGATCAATAGAAATTAGTCAAGCTGAACAACTCAGAGAAAAGGAGATCGAAAAAAAAACAAACAGACCTGTGGGAAAATACTAAAACATCTATAATTTTTATACAAAACATATATAATTTTTCCTTCAGAAAACCAGAAGTGAAAGAGTTATAGAGATTAAAAATAAGAAGAAGAGGGCTTCCCTGGTGGCACAGTGGTTAAGAATCCTCCTGCCAATTCAGGGGACACGGGTTCGAGCCCTGGCCCAGGAAGATCCCACATGCCGCAGAGCAACTAAGCCCGTGCGCCACAACTATTGAGCCTGTGCGCCTAGAGCCTGTGAGCCACAACTACTGAAGCCTGTGAGCCCAGAGCCCGTGCTCTGCAACAAGAGAAGCCACCACAATGAGAGGCCTGCACACCGCAACGAAGAGTAACCCCCACTCGGCGCAACTAGAGAAAGCCCGCACGCAGCAACAAAGACCCAACGCAGCCAAAAATTAATTAATTAATTAATTAAAAATAAGAAGAAGGCTCAAGTGACTCTATTAATATCTGGCAAAGTAAACCACAGAACAAAGAAAATTACCAGGGATAATGAGATGTTACAAACTGATAAAAATTAACCAAGAATACATAATGATCTATAACATATATGCAATTGTGTTGGGGGCCCCCAAGACCACCCCAGGTTTATTATTCGCAAAGAGGATTCATAGAATTCAGCATATAGCTGTGCTCATCGCCAAGATTTGTTACAACTTAAGGATACTAAGCAAAATCAGCAAAGGGAAAATGCATAGGGTGACGTCCAGAGGAAAGCAGCAGAAGCTTCTAAGAGTCCTTTCCCAGTGGAGTCACACAATTCATTCCTCCAGCAACAAATTGTGACAACATGTGTGCAGTGTTGTCTACCAGGGCATCTCGTTAGATACTCAATGCTTTCTCCCTAAGATAGGGAATGAGGCAAGAATGTCCATTCTCCCGCTTGTTATTTAACATTGTATTGTAAGTCCTAGCCAGTTCAGTAAAGCAGGAAAAGGATATAAATGGCTTACAGATTGGGAAGGAAGAACTAAAACCATCCCAATGCTCAGGTGACATGATTATCTGCATAGAAAATCCCATGGAATTTATTTTTTAAATATTAGAGCTAGGACTTCCCTGGTGGCACAATGGTTAAGAATCCGCCTGCCAATTCAGGGGACACGGGTTCGAGCCCTGGTCCAGGAAGATCCTACATGCTGAGAAGCAACTAAGCCCATGCACCACAACTACTGAGCCTGCACTCTAGAGCCCACATGCCACAACTGCTGAGCCCATGGGCCACAACTGCTGAAGCCCACGCACCTAGAGCCTGTGCTCCACAACAAGAGAAGCCACCACAGTGAGAAACCCGTGCACCGCAATGAAGAGTAGCCCCTGCTCGCCACAACTAGGAAAGCCTGCATGCAGCACCGAAGACCCAACACGGCCAAAAATAAATTAATTAATTAATTAAAAACATATTAGAACTAATAAGTAAATTTAGCAACATTGCAGAATATAAGTTCAACACACAACAATCAAGCTTATTTCTTTACACTAGCAATGGATAATCAAAACCAAAATTTAAAAACACACATGCAATACTATTTTACAACAGCTCCTCAAAAAATCTAACAAAACATGTACAGGATCTGTGGATGTTGAAAACTACAAGAAGCTGATGAAAGAAATGAAAGAAGACCTAAATAAATGAATATAGTGTTCATGGATTGACAGATTCAATGTAAAGACATCAATTGTCCCCTAATTGATCTTTAGATTTAATGCAATTCCAATCAAAATGCCAGTAGGAATTTTTTTGTAAATACAGAATAATTGATTCTAAAATGTATGTGGAGGACATTCCCTGGTGGTCCAGTGGTTAGGACTCTGCTCTTTCACTGCTGAGGGCCCAGGTTCAATCCTTGATTGGGGAACTAAGATACTGCAAGCCAAGCAGGGCAGCCAAAAAAATTTTTTTAATTAAAAAAAATTAAAAATAAAGAATAAAATGTATGTGAAAAAACAAAGGAACTACAACTGTCAAAATAATTTCGAAAGGAGGAACAAAATTGGAGGACTAACATGGATTTTAAGAATTACTATAAAGCTACGATAATCAAGACAGTGTAGTATTGGCAAAGGGATAGATACACCTTTGTAAAATATCAATTGGTCATATTTGTGTGCGAAGGTGTGACTATGAAGGGAGAGCACAAGGGAGTTCTGTAGGGTGATGGGACAGTCACGTATCCTGAGTGTGGTGGTGGTTACATGAATCCACACATGGGTTAAAACTCACAGAACCCCCAAGGTCAATTTTACTGTATGATTGGTTGATTGATGGCTGCGCTGGGTCTTCGTTGCTGTGTGCCGGCTTTCTCTAGTTGCCGCGAGCAGGGGCTACTCTTCGTTGCAGTGCGCGGGCTTCTCACTGTGGTGGCTTCTCTTGTTGCGGAGCACGGGCTCTGGAGTGCAGGCTCAGCAGTTCAGTTGCAGTGCACGGGCTTAGTTGCTCCGTGGCATGTGGGATCTTCCTGGACCAGGGCTCGAACCCGTGTCCCCTGCGTTGGCAGGCGGATTCTTAACCACTGTGCCACCAGGGAAGTCCCTGTATGATTATTTTTTAAATAAATTTTTAAATCTTTGTCAATCAAACAGGTGAGAATCCTTGCTTTCTTTAAGACTTTTAACACAGTTGTACGTATGCCTAAACAGTAGTTTTGTTTTCTTTTGTTCTACATATAAAGGGAATCCTAAGTTATGTCCTCTCGTATCTGACTTCTTTCACTTAACATTTTGTCTGTGTGGTTTAGTTCATTTCATCTCATAATTGTGTAGTATTCCATGGTATCCATATAACAATTTATTTATGCATTTCCTATTGATGTGTAATTGGCTTGTTTCCGGGTTTTTTACTATTAAACATAGTTTTACTACATGAACATTCCTGTATCTCTCCCAGGTTTACATGCGTGTGCAAAAACTCTCACCACAGCTAGTATAAGATGGCAAAAAAGTAAATCAAACACTACCTAACCACCCAATAGGGAATGACTGAATACACTCTGGCTATAATAGATGATGGCACATCATCAAAATCACTTCAAAACCTGTGAGCCACTGTTTGGATAAGTTACACAAGTGCTCACCAGGGGCTGTTGTGATGATGACTCATGTCCCTGAGACTGCAGATGGGTCCCAGTAACGTTTGGGGCAGGGAGCTCACTGAGCTCATCTTGGGGCTCCCGAGGGCAGAGATGAGGACCAATAGGAAGGAGCCTGTGACACAGGCTGCTGGCCGCCCCAGAGCACTCCGGAGAGCGCCTCAACGGGTCCTGGCCCAGGTTTCTGATCTCAGAGCTTCTGCACCTGCCTGCCTGCCCCGAGCACTTCCAGGAAGGCAGCCCTGGTCCAGGCCTGAGGCGGCCACTTCAGTCCTGCCCCACCAGCTCTGACCCCCTCCTCCTCCTCCTCCTGGGCAAATCTGCTCTCTCATCTCTACAGATCACCCTCCATTCATGAGCACCCCCTGCATGCTGGGAGTGTAATAGTGCCCGCTATGTAGGTGAGGAGACAGGCCCAGAGAGGGCAGGGGCTGGGCCTGTAACCCCACAGCAGATCAGCAGGCAGGTTGTGGGTTGTGGTCCTCACCCTGCAGCAGCGTATCCCCCCAAGCCACACGGAGCTTTTCTGCTGCTTCTCACTCCAGGTCTGTGTCTCCGCAGACATGCTGCCCTGGTGCTCCACTCACCCCAGCCAGGGGTTCTAGACCAGCATTCAGGCCCAGGGAGGGGACTGGGTGGAGGCAGAGCTGGCAGCTGGCCAGGATCTGAATGGGGACTTGGGGGGGCCTATTCCTAAACCCCAGGCTCTGTTGGGGCTTCCCCCAGTGCCTTCTGCATCCGTGGCTGTGCCTTCCGGCCATAGCCAAACCTGCCCCAGGATCCAGGCTGCAGACAGTCTGTCTTGGCGGAAAGAAGCATATGATGCAAACTTTCAATGAGAAAAAGAAGATTAAAACGATGACAACTTCCCTTTAGCCCTGGAAATGAGCTTCTGGTAGGAGGCAGTAGAGCAGGAGGGGGAGGAAGGCATCTACAGAAGACCCTGAACTTAGACCAGGGTCCTCCAGGAGGAACAGGCAGAGCTGACCCTAGGTACCCCCAGCTGTCCACACACAGAGAGGGAGCCTCCGAGGGACACCCAGGCCTGGGGCTCACGCACGCAGAGGCCTTTGACCCTCTCAGGTGTGAATGTTAAAGCCTCTGTCGTTCCTCTGTCTTTTTTGAAGCCTTCCCAGACTTGGAGATGAGACGCCCCTGCTGGCGAAGGCAGGTATCGCTGTAACGTGGACAGTGCGTGGCTGAGCTGTGCCTAGTGACACCAAGACCTCCCATGGGGCCAAGGCTTCAGTCAGGCTTCCATGAATGAAAGGAAAAGGCTGCTTTAACTTAGCAGGCTGCTCAGGTTTGGACCTGGGCTCACCCTGCACCACAGACATCCAGAACGGGAAGTGGGGAGGTTGTAGGATACGGTCCAGTAACAGCCAGGCTGAGGGCTGACAGCTCAGGACAGAGAGCAGAGGCCACTGTGAGATCAAGATACTGGGCCTCGCAATGAGGAGAAGGAGGGAGAGGAAGATCAGGAAGGCCTCTGCAAAGGACTGGGCTCAGGGCTGATGAAAACCTGGACACTCAGGGCCTCAGTTTGCCCACCTGTACACTGGTGATAAAAGTTGAATTTACATGGTGCAGTTGGTGTGAGAAAAGCACGGTTCATGTAAAATGATCAGCCAGTGTCTGCCACAGAGTAACTGCGAGGTTAATGCTGATGGTATTGTTATGTTTATTATTACAAGAATCACTCAATCTTAATGAACTGTTGACATGCTCTTCTCCCCCGTGGGGTGGGCACCTTGCTCCCTTCAAGGGTAAGCCCCATCTGTCCACCTCTGTGGCTCCAGTATGGGAACACTGGCAGTCACCATAGCGGCCTGGTGAAGGAGGGGGTGTTTGATAGGCAGAATAATGGCCCCCAAATGATGTCCATGTCCTAAACCGCAGGACCTGGAATATGCCACCTTACCTTATGGTAACAGGGACTTTGCAGATATGATTAAATTTAAGCATTTTGGGCTTCCCTGGTGGCGCAGTGGTTGAGAGTCCGCCTGCCGATGCAGGAGACACGGGTTCGTGCCCCCGTCCGGGAAGATCCCACATGCCGCGGAGCAGCTGGGCCCGTGAGCCATGGCCGCTGAGCCTGCACGTCCGGAGCCTGTGCTCCGCAACGGGAGAGGCCGCAGCAGTGAGAGGCCCGCATACCGCAAAAAAAAAAAAAAAAAAAAATTTAAGCATTTTGACACGGGGAGATTGTCCTGGATTATCTGGCTGGGCCCAGTATAATCACGAGGGTCCTTGTAAGTGAAAGACGAAGGCAGGAAAGAAAGAGAGTGATTTGATGTGAGAAAAGACTCGACTGGCTATTGCTGGGCTTTAAAGATGGAAAAAAGGGGCCACCTCTAGACGCTGGAAGAGGCAAGGGAATTATTTCTCCCCGAGAGCCTCCAGAAGGCCCAGAAGGAACACAGCCCTGAGGACACCTTGTGAGACTTCTGAACTCCAGAACTGAAAGATAATACATTTGTGTTGTTTTAAGCCACTGAGTTTGGTGTAAATTTGTTACATCATTAATAGGAAACTACTAGATAGGGAAACACATGTCCTCCCCACTCCCTTCCTTCCTCCTCCTCAGGCCCCCATTTCCATCAGAAATGCCCAGTCCTGTGGCCCCTACGAGATGGTGCCCCTGGGATGAGGTGGTGGCCCTGTCCCCTCGGTCAACCTCAGAAACAGGGGGAGAGTGAGGAGGGTACAGGTCCCCTGGGGAGGGTATATTAGGACCCAGTGCTTCTCAAGGGGACAGGCAGGGAAGGGGCCTGGGGTACAAAGGAGGCCCCCACATTGCCCATTATCCACCCACTACAATAATACACACACTTGAGGGTGGGGACAAGGTGTCGTGAGTGACAGTAATTGTGAGATCTAGAGGGGGGCTGATAACAACTGATGTTTACTTGCTCTACCAAGCACTTCCCTAGGTGAATGATGTATTATCTCATTTAACCTTCACCATGACCCTGTGAGGAGGGAAAGTTATTACCCCTGATGACAGAGAAGCAAAGGGAGGCACAGAGAGCTTGAGTAACTTGCCCATCACGTGACATGATGGAAATTTAGTCCTGGACTGTGTCATTCCAGAGCCCCTCCTCTTGCTCACCCTACTCCACTGACTGGATTACTAGATTAATCAAATGTTGTCATGGGGAATTCCCTGGCCGTCCAGTGGTTAGGAGTCAGCGCTTTCACTGCTGTGGCCCAGGTTCAATCCCTGGTCAGGGAACTAAGATCTTACAAGCGTGGTGCAGCCTAAAAAAAAAAAAATGTGGTCATGAGTGAGGGCCATTACACATGTTTTCTCCAAAGCCCAGTGGGCATTAGCCCCCTTTTATGAATGAGGAACTGAAGCTAGGAGAGAATAGATGACTTGCCTAAGGTCACACAAGGAGGACTTGGGGTTCTGGCCTTTAAATGAGATTTGCCAGGCTCTAAAACCACATTTCCTCAGTTATTATGAGTGTGAATGAGGTCCAAGGGAAGATGGACTCCAACATCTGAGGACAAAATGGGCAGACCCTCTCCATCCCCTCAGAGACAGCTGTCCCCACACCACGGCTGGTGTCAGGAGATACAGAATAAACAATTCCCCCAAATATGACTTCCACAGACAGGGCTGAGGGAACCTCAGTAACTTCCAGGGCTGAAGGCAAGAGGACCCTGACCCCAGAGGAGGTTCTTTTTTGTTTTATTTATGTTTTAATTTTACACATTTATTATTTTTTAACGTCTTTATTGGAGTATAATTACTTTACAATGGTGTGTTAGTTTCTGCTGTATAACAAAGTGAATCGGCTATACATAATGCATATATCCCCATATCTCCTCCCTCTTGCGTCTCCCCCCCCACCCTCGCTATCCACCCCCTCTAGGCGGTCACAAAACACCGAGCTGATCTCCCTGTGCCATGCGGCTGCTTCCCATTAGCTATCTATTTTACATTTGGTAGTGTATATAAGTCCATGCCACTCTCTCACCTTTTCCCAGCTGAACCTCCCCCCTCCCCGTGTCAAGTGCATTCTCTACACCAGAGGAGGTTCTGAAGGAAGTAGTCTACACTTTGTGGTCTAGACAAGGAAATTGGGGTGGCTCAGACCCTGTATGGAGGAGTCCCAGAGTGTCACATTACTCCCCATTCTCACTGCATTTTTAGTTGTTTCTTTGGTATTTTTTTTTTAACCTGAGAAATGTACATCTTAATGAATATTAATGAATTTCACATCCATGAGCAATCACCCAGATCAAGCAGTATACCATTATCCACATTCCAGAAGTCCCCTGGGTCCCTTCTCAATCATATTCCTCCCTCCACCAGAAGTAAACACTATTATGACTTGGTCATTATCATTCCCTTGATTTTCTTTATAATTTTACCACTAGCAATGGATTCGTTTTGGCTGTTTTTGAACTTCGTGTAAATGGGTCATACAGTGTGTAATCATTTATGTTTGGCCTCTTTTGCTCGATGTCTTATCTGTGTGGTTCATCCAGACTGTTCCATGTATTCGTGGATCTTTAATTCTCATTGTACAATATTCCATTCTGTGAATATACAACTTATTTATATACTTCGTGTCACTTCTGGTTTTTCTATTTTTAGTTTTTAATATATTCTAGATTTGAGCCTTTCATCAGTTAAATGTGTTTCAATTATCTTCTCCCAATTTGTGTCCCAATTTGTGGTTTTCATTCTCTTTATGGTGTTTTTTGATCAATAGACACTCTTAATTTTAATGTAATTGAATGTTTTATAATTGTCATTTAGTGTTTTTCTGTCTTATTTAAGTAAAACTTTCCTATCTTCTATATTCTACTACTTTAAAGTCTTAAAACTCTTTGGGGGGGGGGGCTTCCCTGGTGGCGCAGTGGTTGAGAGTCCGCCTGCCGATGCAGGGGACACGGGTTCGTGCCCCATTCCGGGAAGATCCCATATGCTGCGGAGGGGCTAGGCCCATGAGCCATGGCCGCTGAGCCTGCGCGTCCGGAGCCTGTGTTCCACAATGGGAGAGGACACAACAGTGAGGGACCCGCGTACCAAAAAAAAAAAACCTCTTTGAGGGACTTCCCTGGTGGTCCAGTGGTTAAGAATCCGTCTTGCAATGCAGGGGACGCAGGAGATCTCTGGTCAGGGAGCTAAGATCCCACATGCTGCAGGGCAACTGAGCCCACACGCCACAACTAGAGAGAAGCCTGTGCACCACAATGAAAGATCCCTCGTGCCACAACTAAGACCCAATGCAGCCCAAAAATAAATAAATAAATAAATATTAAATAAATAATTTTAATTTTAATAAATAAATATTTTGCCTTTCACATTTAGGTTTTCAATCCACCTAGTGTTATTTTTATTTGTGTTGTGAGGTAAGGATCCATTTTCATTTTTTTTCTATATGGATAACTGATTGTTCCATTTATCAGAAGTCCAACCATTCCCCACTGGTTTCACAGTACCTCCTTGGCCACCTATTCTCTGTCTACATTATGAATGGGTCTGTTTCTGAGACCACTGGTCTTTCACTGGTCTATTTGTCTACCCTTGCAGCAATATCACATCATCTTAATTGCTATACCTTTAAAATAAGTATGGGTGCCCTGGCTATTTGGCACTTCCACATAAATTTAAGAATTAACTTGTTAGGATACACACACGCAAATCTATTGAAATCATGATTGTATTTGTATTGAACCTATAAAACAGTTTAGAGGGAACTGACAGCTTTATGACATTGACTCTTCCGTTGGATGAACATGTATATCTACTTATTTAGTCTTTTTTTAATATAGATCTATCTATCTATCTATCTATTTATTTATTTATTCATTTATTTATGGCTGCGTTGGGTCTTCCGTTGCTGTGCACGGGCTTTTCTCTAGTTGTGGTGAGCGGGGGCTGCTCTTCATGGCAGTGCGCAAGCTTCTCACTGCAGTGGCTTCTCTTGTTGCGGAGCACAGGCTCTAGGCACGCAGGCTTCAGTAGTTGTGGCTTGTGGGCTCTAGAGAGCAGGCTCAGTAGTTGTGGCGCATGGGCTTAGTTGCTCCACAGCATGCGGGATCTTCCCAGACCAGGGCTCGAACGTGTGTCCCCTGCATTGGTGAGCAGATTCTTAACCACTGCACCACCAGGGAAGCCCTTATTTAGTCTTTTTAAATGTCTTTCGATAAGGTTTTATATTTTTCCCAAAAAAATATTGGCCTGTTTTGTTAATTTCTAAGTAGTTCACACATGGTATCTTTATTAAAATTTTCTGAGTTTGTTGTTAACATATAAGAGCAATAGATTTTTTAAAGGCATTTTTAAACATTTATTTATTTATTTATTTATTTATTTATTTATTTATTTATTTATTTATTTTTGGCTGCATTGGGTCTTCGTTGCTGTGCACAGGCTTTCTCTAGTTGCAGTGAGCGGGGGTGCCTCTTCATTGTGGTGTGCAGGCTTCTCATTGCGGTGGCTTCTCTTGTTGTGGAGCACAGGCTCTAGGCATGCAGCCTTCAGTAGTTGTGGTGCATGGGCTCAGTAATTGTGGCTCGCGGGCTCTAGAGTGCAGGCTCAGTAGTTGTGGCCCGCGGGCTTATTTGCTCTGCGGCATATAGTATCTTCCCAGACCAGGGCTTGAACCTGTATCCCCTGCATTGGCAGGCGGATTCTTAACCACTGCACCACCAGGGAAGTCCCTAAAAGCAATAGATTTTTAAATATGGATTTTGTGTCAGAAATCTTCTTAAATTCTTAAAAATTCTAATAATTTATCCATGGACTATGTTGGATTTTCTAAATATATGGTGGTATCATCTACAAATAATGACAATTCTGTTCTTCATTTCCAATTTTTAAACATTTTCTTTCTCTTCCTTGCCTTACTGTGCCTGCTAGACCCTCCATTACAATGCTGAGCAGAAATGGTGATAGCAGGCATCCTTGCCACGTTCCAAATGTCAGAGCTCTTAACATTTCACTTCTGTCATTTACTGTAAATCTTTGTAGATATCCTTTAAGAAAATTTATTCAACTAATTTGCTAAGGTTTTTAAAATCATGAATAGATGTCAAATTTTATCTAAACCTTTCTCTACATTTATTAAGATGATTGTAGTTTTTCTCCTTTAATCTGCTAATGAGGCAAATTATGCTGATTGAGTTCAAATGCTAAACCACATCACAGATTTACAATAAATCTAACTTGATCATATTATTCTTTTTTAATATATTGGATTTAGGCAGTGCTATAGACTGAATGTTTGTGTCCCCTCAAGATTCATATGTTGAAACCTAATCCCCAGTGTGATGGTATTAGGAGGTAGGGTTTTTGGGAGGTGACTAGGTCATGAGAGTGGAGCCCTCATGAATGGCATTAGTGTCCTTATAAAAGAGACCCTAGAGAGCAACCTTGCCTCTTCACTATGTGAGGACACAGCGAGAAGACAGTCGTCTAGGAACCAGGAAGTTGGTCCTCACCAGAGAGCAAATCTGCCGGCACCTTGATCTTAGACTTCCCAGCCTCCATAACTGTGAGAAATAGATGTTTGTTGTTTATTAGCCACCTAGTCTACACTATTTTGTTATAGTAGCCTGAACAGACTAAGACAGGCAGTTATCATTTAGCTTAAAATATTTACATCTATTTTCTTGAGATTGTTCTGTAATATTCTTTTCTTACTCATCAGGTTTTAGTATCAAGGTTATAGCAGCCCCATAAATGCTCCCTCTTTTTCTCCACTCTGGAATTGGTTTTATAAAATGGGAATTATTATTATCATAAATAATTATTATAAATAATTATTATTATTCCTGGAGTATTTCACCAGTGAAGCCATCTGGAGACAGTTTTGGCAAGTTATATGTCTGTAGTGATTTGTCCATTTTATCTAATTTTCAACCCAATTGGCATAAAGTTGCTTTTTTGGACATTGAGCAAATTGTCACATCAGTGGAGGGCCACAGACACATGTCTGGACTTTGATATTTGACAAAGTCAGAATATCCTCATTGAAAGGTGAAATACGGGTGTGTTGAATTTGTTTTCACTAGCTGTTTTCCACTTCCAGACCTCTGCAATGTTATTCCTTCTTACTGGACTGCCCTCTCTTCCCCTTCATCACCTAGTGGATTCCTTCTTGCTTTGTGTGGTGTTTTTGGTGTTGTGGATGAGGGTGGGGGGAGTTGGTTTGCTTGTTTGTGCACCACGCGGCTTGCAGGATCTTAGTTTCCCGACCAGGGATCTAACCCGGTCCCTGGCAGTGAAAGCACCAGATCCTAACCACTGGACCACCAGGGAATTCCCGCTTCTTGTTTTTTAAAATCCAGTTCAGGTACCACATCCTCCAAGAAGGCTTCCAGAGTTCCCACAGTGGACTAAGCATCTGTCCTAGGGTCCCCACAGCTCACTGGATCCATCACTGCTAATGTACTAACCACAGTGTACTGAAATTCTTTCTCTGTGTCTGTCCCCCCCACTAGACTGTGGGCTCCTTCCTCTGTGTCCTCAGAGCAGAGCAGACGTCAACACTTGTGGAACTAACGTGAGCTGTAACCACTGAATGACCAACTAAGTTCTCTAGCCATGTCTGTATATTTTCCCACATATGTTTGTTTGTTCTTTTATTTCATTCAATAGGTATTTATTGAGAACTTACTATGTGCCAGGTAGTGTTCTAGAAGAGTGGCCAGTGAGGAAAGAGGAAAACTACAAGAGTGTGGTATCCTGGAAACCAAGTGAAGGAAGGATTTCAAGGTTGAGGAGATGGTTAACTGTGTCAAAGGCTGCCAATAGGTCAAGTAAGACGAGGTCTGAGACTTGACTGTTGATAGAACAATGTGAATATCATCAGTGACTTCAGCACTTTTGCTGAAGTGGTTGGGCAAAAAATCCAATCGTGGTTAAGGAAAAGCACTGGAGCCCTGGGGGAGAAGGACTGAAGAAAGCTGGTATAAAGTTTTGCTGTGAAGGGAAGCAAACAAATATATGGTGTTTTATTTTGCTATGCAGAGTTTTTTTTTTTTTTTCTCCTTCTTTGTGGTACGCAGGCCTCTCACTGATGGGGCCTCTCCCGTTGCAGAGCACAGGCTCCGGACGCGCAGGCTCAGTGGCCATGGCTCACGGGCCCAGCCGCTCCGCGGCATGTGGGATCTTCCCGGACCGGGGCACGAACCCGTGTCCCCTGCATCGACAGGCAGACTCTCAACCACTGCGCCACTAGGGAAGCCCCACTATGCAGAGTTTTTTATTTGCATGCAGTATATACATCTATCCTTTCTTTCAAAGCTTCTGGGTTTCCAGTTTTGAGTTAGAATGCAATGTCTGTGGACAGCAACTCTGAAATGAATTTTTCACAGCACATTAAGTCCTGTGTCCTTTCTGAGGCCTCCTCAATCTTGAGGGCAGAGGGCTCTCCCTGCTAGTGTCAAAGGCTGTGTTTTGGGGTTTTTTTTCCACTAACCTCAAAACCTTGTGGCTGATTCACAACAAATATCCCCTCAACCACAACTGACCACATCATGCAGTCATGCATGTGACACCAAACACTCATGTGGCCACCATTCTTCCTCCCTCCCTGGGAGAATGTGAAAAAGACCAAAGGACCTGCCCCCAAAAGACCACCAGACCACATGGATTAGTACCATAAGATGAGGTGACACAGATCCTCAAGGACATATTGAAGCAGCAGCAGCAGGCAATGACCACATCCCACCCACCCCTACCCACTCCCCACCGTGGTCCTCCCACAGAACGTGACCACCCTGCACATTCAGACCCAAACAGGAGAACACTGCACAAGACACATCGTTTCTCATAGAGCTGTATTGTGGCATATAATAATAGGTACTCTATATAAATTAAATTAAAAATAAAGCTCCAGCAGGTTGCACAGGTTGGCTGTTAATAAATATATCTCTGGGTAATTGTGCCCCAAGACCAGCTCATGACCACTCTCCCTCATCCAGAGAATTATACAAAAATAAATACAGGCTTGGGGGGGCGGGGTGGGAAGGGAGGACATGCCCAGTTCCATTCTGAAAGTTCTCACTCACACCATCCACCCATGCTGTTTCTCTCCACTGGTATCACCGCAGGGAGCCCCATGCTGACTGGAGAGCTAAGGGACAGGAAGGCCTCTCTCCAGTCAAGCATTCTCAGAAGCAAAGGACTCTTCACTGTACAGGCCACACATCCCATCTGAACCCTCTGGGGGGAGGGGCTGCCCCTCCCCAGAGAGGGGGAAGCCTGTTATTGCTGATCTCACAAGCAGCTCCTACGAGAACCAGGCCAGAGAGAGGCACAGCGCAAGCACCAGGAGGGACATACCACTGTTCAGAGCCACAGGGACCACCACCAGCCCAGCCAGGACTCCCAGAGTCTGGGTCAAGGGCCCCCAGAGCTGGGGAGGCAATATACACACACTCTCTGCAGGGGCTGCTAGGGTAGGAGACCTCTTTGGGGGCTCAAGGCTTGGGCCTGAACCCTCTTCATCCTGGGAGCTCACATGGGGCCTAGCCAGGCTGGAAGGACAGACTTCAGCCCCCAAGGAACCAAGGAGGGGGAGATCTTGCCCCTGCAGGACTGGAGCAGCTGGCTCCTTGCCGGATATAGAAACCGATCTGTCTGCCAACTCAGTGGTAAACTCCATCTGGACTTCTGTCCCCCCCGGTGACCCAGTCACCCCAGCTATCACCCTATTCAAATGCAAAGAGTCAGAGTCCTTGCCCATCCCCTTCTCTGGAGCCCCAGTGAACTGACCCTCCATACTCAGAACCACAGGGCTGTTACATCCTGAGCCTTCTGCCCACGGGAGCCACACATCTCCCATAGTGGCTACCACAGGATGGGCCCCAGAGAGGATTTCCGGAGGCGATTCCTTGGGGGTGTCCCCTTCTGGGCTGGAGGGTATGATGGAGAGCCCCTCTTCCCCCTCCCCCTCCTCATCAGGGTCCTCGGTGTCCTTGATGAGCTCCACACCACGCCCCAGCCTGGCATAGTGCAGCGTGATCTCCTCAGCCAGGGCACTGTTCAGGGCCCGCTCGGGGCCAGGCCACTTCAAGATCAGGTCGCGGTCCGTGAGTATGCCCAGGGGATGGCTGGGAGATACCCCCCCATCTGTGGGGCCCTCCCCACCACCTCCTGTCCCACCAGCAGCCACGGCAGCCCGCAGGCGGCTCAGGTGGGACAGGTAGAGCTGCTCCAGCTCCTGGTCAATGGTGTCCTCGCCAAGCAGCTCCTCCAACCCACTCACGACCTCCAGACCCGCGGGGGGCTCATCCATGATAGCTCCCACTATGGGGTCCTTTCGGCCCCTTCCATTCTCTCTGGATACTTCCCACGTGGCCTCCACCTGTCGCTGGCTGGGTTCCAGGAAAGGCCCAGCTGCCCCCTCACTTGCATCGGGCCCTGAGGCCTGGTCCCTGGGAGAGCCACCCAGGCCACAGAGGGAGGAAGAGAGGGGAATCCTGATGGCCGGTGCCTGGGGGACCTCTGTGAAAGCCACAGGTGGACTGCTTCTGGGAACATCACCTTCCTCTGGGGGTTTGCCAGCCACTGTAACTTCAGAAACCTGGAGCCATAGGGGGAGGGGGGAGGGAGGGGAGAGAAAGGGAAGGGAATGAAGAAGAGGAAGGGATGGGACAAGCAGAGACAGTGAAAACTGGTGAAAGCCCACATCCAGCCCCACAGGTGTTTCCAAGTGAAAACTCCGTAAAGAACTATAATTTTCTTAACTCCAAAGACTATGTCTACATTGAAATAACAAAATTAGGTGGAATAAAAGGGGGTTTCCTGTAGATCATAAAGCTGAGGAATTCAGTGGGCACCAATATCTGGTGAATGACTATCAGTAACTACTGTTGGTTGACCTCCAAAACATATCCAGAATATCCATATGAATTCATGTATTTTCTCTTTTAAAAGAAATTTATTTCCTAGCTCTGTCTTTTGACAAGGCCTAGAAACAATGACCAATCTAGTAGCAACAAGCACATCTAGCACCCAGATCTTGGTTCCTAAATACCATTCTCCCCTGAAAGGAATCAGGGCTTCTGAAATAAATGACTATTTCTAGGTTCGGGGCAGCGAAAGTACAAGATGAGGCTGGGACATATTGACATACCAGAATGTGAGAAAGTGCTCGAAGAATGTTGGGGATGTATCAAAAGAACTCTAGAGCCAATGAAAATAAGCTCCCACTGGCCAGAGACAATTCAATTTAAGTGTCAAAATAAATAAATAGGTGCAATGGGTTGAAACTCATCAAATATGTTTAAAATTCATGAGTTATTAATGCCACCTCAAAACTTAAATCCCTTAATTGGTCACCTTTGGAGAAGTTCATTTCTTCTGAAGACTGGTAAATAAAAGGGAAGTTTTTAAGTATTTATCCAGCTTTTTCTATACAAACTATATACCCTCAGGGCTTATATGCTCAAGGTAGCCAAATAGTTGATGTGAGAAAGTTTTTCTTTAGAGAAGAATTCCAGCTAATAAATAAAATGGAAATAGAATTAAGTAGAATCAATTTTATTTAAATTAATTTAATAATAACAGGTTATATTTAATAAAAGTAATAGTTAAATAAATTTAATACTAGATGAAATTAATTAAATAGAATAAATTAATAAAAGTGGAGTAGAAATGTGTTTCCACGTGGATGCAATCAGCCAAATCCAGACTGTGGGAAACTCTATAGGACAAACAAGGCTTCTTCAACAAACAAATTGCAAGAAAAGTGAGATAGATTTAAAAATCTAAAAAGACCCATCAACCAAATACAATGTATTGACCTTGTTTGCACCCTAAAACACTTATGAGACAAGGAAATTTGAACACTGGCCAAATATTTGATGATCCTAAGGAATTATTGTTAATTTTCTGAGGGGTAATGTGGCATTGTGGGTTTTTTTTTAAGAGTGCTTAATTTTCTGAAATACAAACCAAAGTATTCAAGGATGACATAAAGTCTGGATTTTTTCCAAAATAATTCCATAGGGAAGGTGAGAGGAGGGGGTGGGGTATAGAAAAATGTAGGAATGGACGTTTTGAAATTTGTTGAAGCTGGGTGATGAGTATATGTGGGTTCATTATACTAGTTTCTTTACTTTTATTATTTATTTATTTATTTATTTATTTTTTGCCACTCGCATGGCATGTGGGATCTTAGTTCCCCGACCAGGGATCAAACCCATGCCCTGTACAGTGGAAGCGTGGAGTCTTAACCACTGGACTGCCAGGGAATTCCCGGTTTCTTTACTTTTATATGTTTGAAAACCTTTGTAATAAAAAGTTAAAACACACACACACACACACACACACACACACACACACTTACATCTCTAGAATCTCTCTATCTCCCTGCCAGCACCAGCATCGCTCACCTGGACCACTGCAATGGCCTCCTCCTCAGGGTCCCCCAGCTGCCACCCTCAACCCTGCAGTCTATTTTCCTCACAGCAGCCAGAGGAAGCCTGTTAAATCCTAAGTCAGATCATGGCCCTCCTCTGCTCAAGACCCTCCTGCGGCTCCCCTGTCATTCAGAGTAAAAGCCAGAGTTCTCTCCATGGCCCGTGAGGCCCCACGCGATCTGTGCCTCCACCTCTCCCACCTCACCTCCTGCCGCTCCCCCTCACTCCCTCTGCTCTGCTGCACGGCCTCCTCCTCGCTGTTCCTCACACATATTAGCCACGGCCCCGCCTTGGGGACTTTGCACTTGTCTGAGATGTTCTTCCCTTACCTTAGTTATCCACATGCCTCACTATTCCACTTTCTTCAGATCTTCTCTCAAATCTCACTGACCGCCACGGCCTTCCCCGGCCACCCAATCTGAAGTTGCAAACGTCTTCCCTCCCCCAACCTACCACACACACACACACACACACACATACTCTCTCTCTCTCTCCTTATCCCTTTATTTCTTTTTTCCTTAGCACTCATCATCTAAAATACCATATATTTTAACTACTATTTTATTTTATCATGTCTCACTCCACTAAAATGTAAGTGAGCCCCATGAAGAGACAATGTTTGGGTCATTACTGTATTACCAGTGTCCCTAACAGTCCTTGGCACAGAGCAAGCACTCAATAAATATTTGCTAAACTAATAAATGACATTTCTATAAGCCCAGGCGAATAACTGCATTCTACCCTTCTGCCACCAAGTTCTGATTTGGGGGGCCACCCCCCAACCTAGGGGAGACCCAGAGCAAGTCAGCCCTACCACCCAGCCTCCCGTCGGGCTGTCCATCCAGAGGCTTCCAGGCCTGCTTACCTGAAGTGTCATCTGGGGCCACGG
The DNA here is from genome assembly GCF_964341445.2 of Mesoplodon mirus. Taxonomy (NCBI): domain Eukaryota; kingdom Metazoa; phylum Chordata; class Mammalia; order Artiodactyla; family Ziphiidae; genus Mesoplodon; species Mesoplodon mirus. The sequence continues at coordinate 45,128,815 of NC_138981.1, read as the reverse complement.
ACGGAGAGGCGTGGGGGCCACCAAGGGACCCACTGACTCCTGGACATCAGGACGCTCTGCTGGAAAGAAGAGGACAGCGTCGGGGCCAGGCAAGGGTATAGACAAGCCTGGTTTGGTTAAGAATATATACTCTTCTAGCCAACTGGCAGATTTGCCTCTGAAGCTTTCTGTGACAGTCTAAGGCAGAAGGTGCCTCTTCATTTGTGGAGAAAGAAAAGGGGAGGAAGAAAGAAATGGTAAATATAAGCTAAAAGTCCCCAGCCTGCCAATTGCTTACCCACAGCAGGGGTATTATCGTCTGCACTCTTCATCCTCAGCTTCTCCTCGTTAGGCCTGTGGGGCGGAGGAGAGAATGCATGGATCTGATGCCCTGAAAGGCCGGTTCTGCCACCTACCGGCACCTTCTGAGCCTCTCTGCTGGCCCACCCTCACCTGACAGCTGCTGTTTTCTCTTCTGCTGCCTCTTTCTATCCTCTGGTCATAAAGTCCTACACACTCACTGTAGAAAATTGACGAAATACAGGAAAGCGTAAGGAAGCAGGAGAAAAGTCACACATCAGCCAGAGGCAACCACCGTTACCATTTTGGAAAATTTCATTCCACACATTCTGTGAATCGTTTAGATTCTGCGGGCATAATTTTGCAGCTGGCTTTGTCCATTTAACAGTAAGAAGCAGCATTACATACGTTTGTAAACATTTGAAATGGCTGCTTACTACCCCTATCACATGGGCTGACCTTAATGTACATAGCCATTCCCTTCCTACTAGGCAGCTAGGTTGTTTCCTTCATCTTGCTCCCACAAAGCAGACTTTGGCAGACATCATTGGGCATAGCTTAATGAACATTTTGGATCATTTCTTTAGAGTATACTTCTGGCTGTGGAGGAAACCATCTTTTCCAAGAAAGGGCAAGCGAGGACTGTGGGGCACAGGAAACAGCAAAGGGAAGGAAAGAAGCAACTGGAGAACGGGAAGGAGGTGAGCAGAAAAGGCAGTAACCCGAGATCACAGAAGCCTAGGTCCCTCCACCAACCCTCCACCCATCGCCATATCAGCCTGGCAGGGCACTTAAACTCCCTGAACCTCACCCTCCTCACCTTAAAACGGAGCACAGGGGAGCCAGGATGTGTACACCAAGCACAGGGCAGTCGAGGGAAATGAGGACATCAAGCCAGACACCAGGGCCTGGCACAGAGCAGGGGCTGAATCAAGCATAGATATTTGTTGGTCTTTTTCCTCATTTGCCAGGCAAGTCAGACCCCAAGGTCTGAGTGGCGGAAACCAAGGGTATTTCAGCCAGTCCCTGCCAGGGGTGAGGGCATGAGGATCGTGGAGAAATCGCTGTTCTCATTCTCACCAATGAGTATCAACTGCTTACAAATTAAGGCAAATGAGGGAACCATTAACTAAAACACATGCGGAGACCTGAGAAGAGCTGAGGTAATAGCTCAAACCTTTTTTCTTCCTCAGAAGTAACAGGATGATGTTGACATTTCTGGAAGTGGTTGCAACTTTTTTGAAAACACTTAATCAGTTACCTTCACAATTACCTACAAAAACAGAATATCACTAGCTGACCTGAATATAGTGCTTACTATGGTACTTCGTAGCACAGCTTCACATATATTCATTTAATTCTCATGAGAACCCTATGAGATAGGTACTTTTACTCTTTTGAAGTAGGCAGTTTTATTATCCTCATCTTACAGATGGTGAAACAGAAGCCAAGTAAATGGCTCAAGGTCATGCAGCAAAGATGGAAACCCAGGTCATTCAGCTCCTAAGTCTGTGCTCTCAACCAACAAACTGCTGCTTCTTGGATGAGGGAGGCTGGGGTCTTACCACGGCCCCATCTCCAATCCTTTCCAGGGCACATAGAAAGAGGCAGCAATAATGGACAAGATCCCCCCCTCCACCTTCATTCAAGCTTTGCTTTTGATCTGCTTTTTGCCCACACTCTCATTCCCAGTTTCCCTGCCTTCAGGGGACATGTGGCTAGGAGACCACCAGACACAGAAATGGCTGCAAGAACTGGCTTTTATTAACACCCTTGGGGAGGAAGCTTGAACCATGTACATAGATCTAGAGTCTGGAAGATCCGGAAGGGACCATCTGGTTTTCTCCACAGACTAGGGCTCACACATCACACCAGAGGTATTTGAGTCAGAAGACTACAGGGCATGAAGTAAGTGACTGCGTGGGAGCTGTCACCTACTTGGAGCAGGAGCCCAGCCATCAATTCCTGCACGTCATGGATGAGAAAGGGGGATTCGGAGCAAATTGGCTTGGATGGCGCTGCACCACTCCCCTTAGTAGGTCAAAAATCCAGGTCTTTGGATTTGTGGCCCAACACAATTTCTGCTGACTTCTTTTGCTGGTGTAGTCCTTCATTAGAGAAAATGTCATCTTCCTAGGGTCTTCTAAAGCAAGCATCCTCAAGACCAGCAAACAAACAGAGAGGCAGCCCTCCTCCCAGGGCAGGGCTAGGCAAGCCTTCCCCTGCCATCTGGCCCAGTGCAGGTGCATGACAACCAGGCTTCTAAAAGCCACTCCAGAGTCCTAGATGTACATGAGAGAGAAGAGAGGGGAGCTCAGGACGCAGCCAACAAGCAGGAAAAGAACTTCATGGTCCATTTGAAGGAAAAAGAGAGAGAAGAAAAACAAATACAAAACAAATCCTTCAGCCCCCAGAACATCTCTTCCAAAGCCGGGGAGGGTGAGAAGAGGGGGGAACATCCAAAAATCACGTCAAGTAATTCAGCCAATCCCCAAATCCACGAAGTCAGCAGAAGTACACAGGTCACTCTCCCTACTTCCAAAGTCAGAGAGATGAAAGCAGGAGGCACAGCATCTATCGTTCACCTCCTCCACCGTGGGCCCTTTTCATTGATACACCAAGTCATTTGAAAACCCTCACATCTATCCTTCAAAGCAACACCCTTCCCTTTGCAGAAACTGTTCCCAAATGCAGAAACTGAGGCTCAAGGAACAGTACCTACACCCACTGACTACTAACTATACACCACACTGATAACATCCAAAGAGGGTTCCATTTTGAAGACAGTGTGTGAAACTATGGGCTTAAAAAAAAAAAGAACACTAAATATCCTTGAACTGTCTTTCACAGTAAATATTCGAAGGCAGCTATGACTTTAATCAAAAGGAGGATAGTGAAAGAAATGGAGTACAAATGTATACTGACTCACTAATCAGTAACAGAGAAGAGGGGTTCTTAGAAAAATGGGGAGGGAGATTAAGAACAAAACTGTACCTCCCGTATGCTTGCTAATTTTCGAGAAGGAAACTTGCTCTTTTGGCACCAACCCCACACACGCCACGTGGTATTGCCTCAAGGGCAGTGGGCAGTCACGAGCTGGAGCACAGACCGGGGGCATCTTGGGCACTCATCCTCTGGGTGCTCTCGCGAGAACTAGTCAAGACCGTGTAGTCTAGGATGGGCCGTGTCAGGCCTGCGTGCCTGTCTCCTGGGCGTGAAAAGTCTTCCTGCCATCAGGAGACTCAATGGCCTCTGACCTCAGACGGCACCCAGGGAGACCAGGGGGTGAGATTTCAGAAAGAGGTGCTGTGGGCCCCAGCCTAGGCCAGCCAAGACAGAACAAAAAAGTCAATCGCCACAGTCAGAGTGAGTGAGCAAGTGAGGGCTGACAACCTCTGTGGAGAAGAGCAAAGCAGACTTTCAGAGCAGTCACATCACTGCCACCACCACCCAAGTCCTCTGAGAACACCCCCAACACTCGTGTTTTCAAAGAACCTGGCCAGCCCAAAGTGGGTCATGCACTGAAACCCAAAGGGAAACTCAGCAGACCCCAGCTCCCATGCTGTCAGCCTGAAGATAACGCTGACTCTCCGAGGGGACAGGTGGCTTCGGAAATCTGCCCGAGATACTTGGAATCCCAGTTACCCTGAGCCACCTGCTTTCTGAAAACAACAGGGTTTGAAGGAGGCTGTGAAAGCCACCAAGTTATGTGGGGTACTGCTCTGTCTTCCCCAGCTAGTCTGTGTCAGTGTCAGTTCTGGGACTTACGGACAGTCCAGTAGGGCGGAGGGAGGAAGCTGAGCAGTTTGTTGTGCTATGAGCTTCTGCTACAGCAATGACTTCATTCATTTGGCCGTGACCCACGGTAAGAAATACATTTTACATCATAACCCAGCACACACCCATATATACATATCTCTGAAAACCAGTTGTTCTTTGAATGAGACAACACTTACCTTTACTACATGTTGTGATGCACTCATTATTTTCTATGCTATTTTTTTTAATGTTTGTTGGAATCCAGTAAATTTATTTCACATCTTAATAAAGGGTCATGACATGTAGCTTTGAATAACCCCAGCTCTGCCACCTACCAGCTGTGTGACCTGGAGCAAGTTACTTAACCTCTCTGTGCCTCCGTTTCCTCATCTGTGAAGAGGGTATAATAGTAATACTTACCTCAGAGAGCTGTTAGGCAGATTGAGGAAATATTTGAAAGTCGCCTTTAAAGTGCTTAACAAACAGTACTCCACTCCAAATTCCCACTGAGAGAAACTGAGGCTCTGAAGAGGAAAGCAACTTGCCCAGCATTGCCCAGCTGGTAAGACACATCACCCAGCCCAGCACAGCAGTTGAGAAGTGGGGCGCCAGAGCAGGAGCACCCAGCTCAGATTCTGGCTGTGCTGCTTTCATAACACGTGGCCTCAGGCCCACATCCTCGACCATGATGCCCTATCAGCTTTCCGTGGGATAAAAGAGGATCACTTTCACACTAAAATCCTCACTCCAGACAACTAAGATGACCCCTGGCCCATCCTGTTTCGACTTTGATTGTTCTGATTTCCCAACTGCCAACTCAGATAGCAAGTTGGGTCCCCATCCATTCGGCTACAGGTACACCTAAAAATCATTGAGGGCTTACTGTGCATCAGCCCAGGGACAGACTCTGGAGACACAATGGTGAGCAAACCCGACTAGGAAGCTTACAATTTAGCGAGCAGGAAGACATCAAAAAAAGATACTCACACTCATTCTTTCAACAAACATTTATTGAGCACCTGTTAAGTGCCAGGCACCGTGGCAGGCCCTGTGGGAATACAGTGGTGAACAAAAGCAGACCATGTCCCTACCCCTCACGGAGCTTACAGTCTAGCAGGGCAGAGAGGGTCATCCGATAATCCCCTAATGAAGGTCTAACTACAAATTGAGGTCAGGGCCTTCAGAAAAGGAAAGAATGCCCCAGAACAAGGGGCCTTGGCCCAGACTACAGGGTCAGAGAGGGCTTAAGATGCTTAGAAGGAAAATGAGCAATGGAGGGGTCAGGGAGTGAGGGGCTGCTGAGGACTCTATGGAGGAGGTGATGGAGTCAATCTCGAACAAGGGGAGTTTGAGGCATCTTTGGGACATCAGCCAAGTAGAGATACTGAGTTTGTATGTATGAGGTTGAAGGAAAGAGTAGGGAGAAAGAGAAGAACCAGAGAGTTCAGAGGAAAAGCAGCAGAGGGTGGCCCCAAGGCAAGGGAAGAAAGGGTTTTAAATAGGAGTGCCCAACCACTTCAAGAAGAACACCAAAAACCCACCTGTGGAATCTGGCAGATGCGGGGGCAGAAGTGAGTGGAGAAGACAAGTGCAGGCAACTCTTTAGAGGGGGGTCGACAGTGAAGGGGAGAAGGGTGATTGGGTGCTGGCCAGGAGCAGTGGGGACAGAGGTGGGGTCAAAGGACAGATTTCTAAGACAGCAGAGACACTGGCATGTATAAAGGCCAATAGAGAGGCTCAAGCGAGGAGGGCAGTGAAAAGCTGCCAGGAGAGAAAGGGTAACTGATAATGTCAGGTTTGGAGCAAGTGGCAGAAAAATGGAACCCAGAGCACAAATGGGGAGACTGGCCTGAGGGAGGAAAAGGGCCCCCCTCCTCCCCTGTAACACAAAGGAGGGAAATCAGTTTGCAGGCTTGGGGGCTACAAGTTGCGGGGAGTTCCATTCTTATGGTTTCTACTTGTTTTTTTGAAGCAGGAAGTCTGAAGGTAAAGAACATTTGAAAGAGTCACCTCAGGGACGAGACAAGAGTGGATCAGAATAAAACAGTTGGACTGCCAGGCAGGGTGGAAAATGACCCTGGATCTGTGGCAATGCTCATCTCCTCTGCTCTATGACATTCTCTAACAGGGCCTGCCTGCTTGGCTGCTCAGCTGCTATAAAAAGACCCGGGCCTGAGGTGGTTGGGATGGACAGGCTTCCAGGAGGAAGCACTCTTAGAACTGAAGGATCAAAATGAGACTGCCCACTGCAGTGGGCACCGGACCAACATTCCTGATGAGGGAAACAGCATGGACACAGGCCCTGAGGCAGGAAGGGGCAAAGCACCTTGGAAAGACCACAGTGACAGAAGCTCAGAAGGCAGAGGATGGCATGAAGTGAGACTAGCTGCCCTGGAGGCCAGACTGTGGGAGAGGTCATGGGGTGCTCAAAAGCCATGCTGCAGCTTTCTTGGTCTTTATTTTTAAGAGGAAGAGGACACCTCCCAAAGGTGTTAAGCCAAGGCAGACCTGGAGGGCTCTCCTCCCCACACCAGCCCTGGGATTTTGGACTCTGGGAGCCTCAGTTTGCTCATCCAGAAAAGAGGGATCGAAGCCATCTATCTCACAGGGAATGCTGAAAGGATTAGATGAGACTGTACACGCAAATACTCCGCAGGGTCTCTGCCAGGTCTTGTACAACAAACCCTCCTCCATCCCTGCCCCTCCCACCCGGTTCCACCACCGGCCCTTTGACATCTTAGCGCCAGTCTGCACCTTTGGCCCTGTTTGAACCTAGCACTGTGCCCAGCACATGGTAGGCCCTCAATAAATGCTTGTTGACGGATCAGCTCTAAGCCTAAGGGTTATCAAAAGCCTGGGCCAGCAACTCGAGGAATGCAGCCATTTCAGTTTCTGAGCTGTATCCCGAGGGCTAGCACAGACTTCTCCCGTGTCCCCACGTGACGTGGCTGTGCTGGTGCACAGTGGACCTGCAGGCAACACCTCCTGAATGGGAAGCCCTCTACACCAGGGCTCGCGCAGGCTGAGGCTATCCCCTAAGATCCTCTACCACCTCCCAGAAGGGCTGGGTCGCAGGGAGCGGCTGTTCTCCAACAGCACTCCAAGTCACCGGCAGCACGCAGGTTTTAAAACAATAATAAGTTGAAATGTACTCGCCAAGAAAGCCACCGACCTACAAAGAAAATCTTATCGCTGATCTTGCAATGAGCACCGACCTCCCCTTTGCAAGAGCTGAGATCAAGATAAAGAAGCTATCAAAAAGCCATCTGCCCACTTAAAATAATATCACAAGTCATGTTAGGAACCACAGACCTGGGGCCAGATACCAAAACAATTGTCTGAACGGGCTGCTTCAATTTCTCCTTAAAACCACCCATGTATTTTAAAAGAAAAACACCCTCTCCACCCACCTTGGCCCTGCAAGCTTTTGATTTCTCTGTTCCCTTCCTTTCGCACTCTAAAATGACCAAACTCTGTTACCCAAACTGTCACATCTTACAGACAAGGCTCCCACGACAGCCAGCTGGAATGACGACTCGGGGAAAGTGACAGAAATTAAGGCGAGGGGCACTGGAATGGCTGGATATCTTGATCTGGGTGATGGTTTCACAAGGGCATACATATGTAAAAATCTATTGAGCTTCACATTGAAGATCAATAAAGGAAAAAAAAAACTAGAAGGAAAGCAAGACATGCTAGGAACATGGGAACACCTGGAGCGAAATGCAGAATTTGCCCTGAAACCTATCATCAGGCCTTCAAGAGGAACAGTAGTTTTTTAAAAACGTCCCTACCATCTCCTCGCTGGTCCTATCACTCACTAGCTGAGTGTACCTGAACAAGCTGGCTCACTTCTCTGAGCTACCTCAGTTTCCCCCTCTATTAAATGGGCATAACCATAGCACCTACACCACACAGCATGCACAGCGGGACTCAGGAGAGAACAAACTTGAAGCTGTCAACACAGAGATCAGTAAATGTTGGCCACTGTTAATCTTTCAAAGCTACCACCATGCTTCAGTTAACCTTGCCCATGCTTGCTGCATCCAATCCAAGCACACAACTTGACTGTCATTCCCCTTTAGCAGATGAGAAAACGGAGGCTCACAGATGAAGAAACTGAGGCAAGGCTACACAGCTGGTGATGGACAGAGCAGAGTTTGGGAGGGGAATCCAAGGAACTATCTGTGATTCCCTAAGCATTAATACTGACACCTATATGGCACTACTAAGAGCCAGGCTTGGTTCTGAGTGCTCTCAGTCATCTCCTGTGAAGTAGCTGCAATAATTCTCTCTGCTTTACAGATGAGAGTACTGAGGCACAGTGCGGTTAAATGAGTTGGCCAAGATCATAAGGCTAACAGACGACAGGACTGGGATTTGAACCCAGGCACTGATGTCAGAATCCACACTCTTACGCCTGTAAGGAAAGCCATGCTGCCTACCCTGCTCAGATAGTCTCAGGTTACTGTTACCAACACAGGTTGGTAAGTAGGTACTTGTCTGCTTGCTCACTTACCCAGGCACATCTGCCCATCAACCCCAAGCTAGACCTTTCTGAACCACTCACAGCCTAAGGCCCTTCAAGGATCACAAACATCTTGCTGCAGCCAGAGGCTTCTGATCAAGCATATACAAGGTCCAAACAGCATTTTCCCATTCCCATTTCCAGTCCTCCCAAGAACAGGGAAATGTATGCATTTCCCACATGTGCTTGGAGAATCTACTTATCCCAGGTTAGACTTAGGTGATTCCCTCCAAAATCAGGCCTAGCTGCTACTCTTGAAGAACTCATGGCTTGATAGGGAAAACCTAGGAGGATCTTGTATCAGGGGCTTCTGGGGTTAAGTGGTTCCTTCTCCCAAGCCCTGAATGGTCACAGGTGGTACAGCAAAAACAAAGGTAAAGAACTTCCAGTCCAGGTCCATCTGGTTCTGCCTCTGCCAGAGCCACTGCTTCCTGTGACAGCAGGGGCTCAGCCCCTCAACTCCACAGGAGATATCAGACTAAATTAGAGCAAAACAGTAAAGAGAGTGCACAGGCTTCAAGGTCAGACATGGCCAAACTGGAAAAGCCAAGAGCCATCACTTCCTCAACCAGTTTCTCCCTCTAGAACCCTGGCTTCCTGCTCTGTCAAATGGGGATCAGATTCCCTGCCTCCCACTGGTAAGGACCTTGGTCCACACTACCACATCACTGCAGTTCTCTCCGCTCCAGCACACTACCCTTCGTTCACACCAGACTCAGTCCCACCTCAGGACCTTTGCACTTGCTGTTCTCTCTCCCTAGAACACCTCTGCTCCCATTATGTGTGCAAAACTATTCCTCTTTATCATTCAAGGCTCAGTTTACACAGTACCTCCTCAGAAAGTCCTCCTTGTTCCCTTTTCTACAAACTCTCTCCCTCCCCATATCTGTGCATAACTCTTCTTATCAGCATCCAGGATTCACTTTCTCAAAGGCCTTCCCCTAACACCCCACCTAAAGCAGCTATTCCCTCCCAAACTGTCCCCTTACTCTATTTTACTTTCCTCTCAGCAGCTAAACTTATTCGTCTGTATCTTATCCACCTGCTGGTTTTTTCAAACTGTCTCTCATAAAAGCCTGTATGCTCCTTGAGGGCAGGTAAGATGTCTGTCTTGTTCAGGGCTTTACAGTGCAATTCAATAAATGAATGAAACCCCAGTAATTAAAACACAGCCTAGCACATGTTTGGTCTCCATTACTCTTTGACCGACTGACTGAATGCGCCCTCCTCCCTGTGCTGGAGGGCAGGCCTCACGGGCTCCGGGGTCGGAATGCTTGTCCTCCATCCTAAACACAGCCCTGCGTTGGCGGAGGTGGCGCTGGCAGACATTACCTGCGCCTCACCGGCTTCATGCAGCTCTTCAGCTGCCTGGCCTCAGCCTCCACGGGACCCTGGCACTCGGGCTGTGGCTCCAGCTGCTGCAGCTGCTGCTGCTGGGGCAGCCCTTCGGCATCACTGGGTGTGGGAGCGGGTGCAATCCGGAGCAGGACTGTGTAGTTGCGGCCGTGGTTGTTGGCCCAGAAAGTGCCCTCGGGGGTCTCATAGCGCACCACGAAGTCCAGGCGCGCCCCATCGCCCGCACCCTCAGCAAAGGGCAGCTGGAAGGCAAAGCGGTCGGTGCGGCCGCCGTCGTCGGGCGAGGAGGTGGGCGCCTGGCCAGGGCCCAAGCCAAGGCCCAGATCCAGGATGGGATCTCCTGCTCCTGGTCCTCCCGCTCCTGCCCCCGGCGGGCTGCGCGGGACGTAGCGCGCTGGGTGGTCGCAGAAGGAAGCCCAGCCGTCGTGTGAGGCCCGCACGTGCACCGCCTTCTCAAAGGAGCGGTTCAGCACGCGGACCAACCCGCGCAGCACCGGCGGGCGCCCCCCAGGCACCCACACCCCGGCACCCCCGGGGACCGCTCCGGGAGGCGGCAGCAGTGCCTCCAGCTCCACCATGACGCGCCCCAAGCGCTCCAGACGGCCCGGCGCGGGCGGCAGCGAAAATGTGGGCACCAGGTAAAACCCCCCGCCAGCGGGAACGGGGCACAGCGGCGAGGGCTCGGGGCAAGCCTCCTCTTCCTCCTCCCCTTCATCCCCATCCTCGCCATCGTCGTCCTCGTCAGCCCCGCCGCTGACGCCATCTTGCCCGGCCGCCACCGCCATCTTGCCCGCCCCGGGCCCGCCCCACGGCCGGTAGCGGCGCAGCTGCGCCAGCGGCAGCCCCAGGGCCTCGTCGGCGAAGAGCACCCTCCGCGGGGCCACCGCTGCCTCGACTGAGGTGCGGGGCTCGCCCGCGGCCGGCGAGGGGGGCGCGGGATGCCGCAGCGGGGGCTCCACAGGGGCCGTGCGCGCCATATCGGCGGCGGCACCGGCGGCGGCGGCACCGACGGCACCGGCAGCGGGACCGGCGGGGGCAGGGCCTGAAGGGGCGGGCAGCCAATGGGAAGGCCAGCGCCGGAGGGAGGGGGATACGACTCACGGTGGGGGGGCGTAGGCGGCGAGACGACAGGTATAGCGGAGAGCCAATGGGGAGCCACGCACGCGTGACGTAGACGGTGACGCTAGTGCAGGGGGAGCACGCAGCCAATGGGGATACCCGAGAGTGGGCGGTGTAGGAGGCGGGATGATCGGGGATCAATGGGGATGCGTGAATGGGGGGGTGCGGGGTCCGGGATGAAGAGAGCAGAAGTAGAACAGCTAATGGGGAAGTGTGAGCGGGAGCGGCGTGGGAGCGGCGGGGAAAACGGAATGGCTACAGGCGATGGGGGCAGCAGGGAGCGAACGGAGAAGCCGGAACACTAGGAGATCCGTGGGTTGCGTAGGTAGTGGGACGGAAGGTAGAGACAGCGAACAGCCAATGGGGAGCCGCGCACCAGTGACGTAGAGAGGAGGGATGACGATAATGGCTGCAGCGAGCCAATGGAGAGTCTTGTGAGTGTGCACGACGCCTTCAAGGGGCGGTGCCAGGGCGGAACTAGCCAATACAGAGACCAAAAGGTGACCAAGAGGCGGTATGTGAGCGGCCTCGGAGGCGGGACTGGAGGGGAAGAGTCAATGGAGTGGGTGATGAAGGCGAGAGCGAGGAAGAGAGGTAGCAGATAGCCAATGGGGGAGTCAGAGTGAAGGCAGTTGCGACCTCAAGGGGCAGTGCAAGAACGGGATGAACCAATGCTGAAGCTAGAAAGTGTATCGGGACAGAAAGACCCGGAGGTGGGACGGGAAAGAGCAGAGCCAACGGGGATGTTGTAGCTGGTGTGAAGGAGGGGATGAACAGCCAATAAGGAGGCTAGAGGAGAGGAAGGGTCGTAGGCCGTCTGATCTGTAGAGTGGTCGGGCCTCTGAACCGTAGAGTGCAGGCAGCCCTTAGAAAGAGTATGCCTCTCATGGATGGAGTTACCTTCTCCTTAACCCTCCGTGACTCCCTATTGCCCCAGGGCTATGAATGCCCAGAGCCCCTGAAGACCTAGACTGCATCCTAGTGTGAGATCTGAGAAAGCAAAACGGACTCTCCCGTCGCAGTTAGTGGGTCTGCCCAACCCAGCGCCGAGCCTTTGCTTGAGCGGTGCCACCAGCCGAGAATGCCCCTGATTATCACCCTCGGTGTTCTCCAGGACTTGGCACCATTGTTGAATGAATGGCTAAATGAAAGATTGAGCTTTTGGGGAAGATTAGCTTTTTCTAACTCCAGCTCAGAAAACGCTGGGCGTGACTATGCAGCCAGGAGTTGGTCGGGCATGTTGGCAGATATTGACTAACGTAATCACAAATCAAAGCCCTGTCTTTCTTGCGGGACTCAAGCTCCACACCCCACAGTGGCCTCACCTCCCTTCTTTCTGTCCCCGGTCTCTGCTCCTACTGTTCCCTCTCCCAGGAGTGCTGCTCCTTCTTCCTCATCTAGTGGGCTCCTTTCATTCCCCTTTCACTCTTCCTTTGAGATCCCGCCTTCCGTGGGAACAGAATTGTAGCTTGTGTCCACTGAACATGGCCATTCATACATTCCCCCTCCATCCTGGGAGGATTTTCTGAACACCTACTGTATGCAAGGTTCTGACTCACAGCATCCCTAGGAGGGAGGCAGTTCCCCCGGCAGGCTCCCCTCCTCAGGTCTCAGTGTCCAGGATGGGGTTATGGGCCAGGAACCAATCAGTATGTTTAGTTGCGAATAACAGGGAAAACCTCACAAAATAATATGGGCTTAAACAAGATAGAACTTTTTTTTCCTCACCTAAAAGTTCACGCTGTTAAGTAGTCCAGGGACTCCTTCCTGCCCACAGAGTTAGGGTGTTGTCTGTGTCCCGGTCTGGCCCCAAGACTCTCATCCTTCAACAAATCCTGTCAGCTCTCCATTCGATATATTTCCCGACTATTCCCTCCCCCCACCCCCTCCACTGCCAGCGCCATTATCTGTCACCTGGACCATTGCAGTAGCCTCCCTCTCACTGATCCCTCTGCTTCCATCCTCACTCCTAAAGTCCTTTCTACACTCAGCAGCCAGAGGGATCCTGTTAAGTCCTAAGACAGTTCACATCTCTCCTCTTCTCTCAACCCTCCCATGGCCTCCTACTCACTCAGAGTAAAAGCCAAAGTCCTTACCATGGGCTACAAGGTCCTGCATGGTTTAACGGCCCCCCTAGTCCCCTCTCTTACCTCACCTCCTACCCCTCTTCCTCTCACTCACACCATTCTAACCACACTCTTACCTCCTTAGTAGACCTTGAGCAAATCGGACACACTCCCACCTCAGGACCTTTGCGCTGGCTGTTTCCTCTGCAATTACTCAGATATCTACATGGCTCCCTCCCTCGCCTCCTTCAAGTCTTTGTCAAAGGCCCACTTCTCTGGGGACTTTCACCAACCTCTCTATTTAATCCTATCCACTCTCCCCCAGAAGCCTCCCATGTGAGAGGATGTAGTCCAGTGCAGAGAGGAGGTGGGGACCTCTGCCCCTCTCTGCCCACCTGACCCCTCGGCCCTCATTCTGCAAGGGTCCTGGCTCTCAGCAGCAGCAGCATCACCCGTCACTCAGCTTTCCTCCTTCTTTTCTGGCACTCCTCTCATGGAGCAAGTGACAGTAAGGGAGAGATGGTTTGGGGGGGACCCTGAAAGAGAAAACCAGCCCCCTCTCTCAGGAGGGAACAGGTCCTGAGGCAGGGAATGGGGCCTTGGCTTCTAGAACTGACCTGGTTTATAGTTACATGGGACATGTAGGGAATGTTCAGAACCAAGTCCACAGGGAGCAAGGGGTCATTAATTAACCTCAGGGACATCCCTAAAGTTGGACTCCCTCCTGATGAGCACACTCCTCACCCCCTCTCTTGCTCCCAACCACATGCCATATCTTTTAAGCCCCTGCTGTATGCAGGGTCCCTGCAGGCCTTCAACCTGAGACCTCACCCCACTTGGTGCCTCCCCTGCCTGCCCGGCACACACAGGCCATCTTTGGGTCTCAGACGTGTCCCACCAACTCAGAAGCCTCAACCAGTGAAAGTTTTGTTTTGAACTAATGGTAGGGAGGGTTGGGTTCTTTTTTTTTTTTTTTTTTTTTTTGTTGTTGTTGGCTGATTTTTTTAGGTGTTTTTTTTTTCTATTCACCTTTTTTTTTTTTCTTGTCTTCACAAAGCCAGGCCACCAGCCCCCCTCTGGGCTTTTCCAGAAAGGTGAGTCTGAGTTGAGGAAAGAGGTTCTCCTTCTTTTGAGGATTTGGGAGATGGGGGGAGGAAAAGAAGCAAAAGGGGTAAAGGGGTGGGTCTTGGCCAGTAGGTTTATACCATGTGAATAAAAATCTGTTTCCAATTTCTCTTTCCCAGGCCTGAAGCCAGTCTTGCAGACGGGTTGGAGTGGACATTGCATGACAGAACTCTGGGTCATGCAGGGCACTGGAGAGCCAAGGGCAGGGAGTCTCAGCCACGACCTGTCAGGAGAAGCCCCTGGGGGCTGGTCTCCCCTGTTGACCATTGGTTGGAGGGGGTGCCCGCTGAGGTGAGGAAATGCAGCCGCCAAATCTTGGACAACCTGAAACCTTCAAGCCCCCAGAAGAATCTCCAAATCTCAGAACCTCCCTGTCATTGCAGCCTAGAATTTAAAACCTGAGACCGTTGTGCTCAAGGAAACCTGGCGGTTTCAAAGCCCAGCACCAATGGAACGCAGGGCCCCTATCCTCCAGCTCTGTGATATTGGGCAAGTTGCCCGAATACTTCGTGCCTCCGTTTTCCCCATCTGTATAACGGCCATGATGACAAGATGGATCTCCAAGGGCTGTGGTGAGGATTGAACACGATAATTGTGAGAAGTGTTCGGTGCTGCATCTGGCACATGGGAAATCCGAGATAATTGTCAGCTACGGGGATGATGGTGGATATTTAGAATCCTAAATTCTTGGAAACTGGGACTTTTCGAAGTAGAAAATCGCAAAGGCTAAGGGCCTCAGAAGCATCAGGCCATGGTGTCCCTGACCGTGAGAAGGTTGGGGTCCGAACGAGCCTCTCTAGGCTTTGTGAGGATGGATTCATTAATACTGGGGCCTGGTTGGGACCTTCCCTCCGGGTCAGAGCTCTCAGGCCCTAAGATGTAATGAGGCAAGACTTTTCTCCCTTTCCTCACTCAGTTATGTTCAGTGGATTCTGGGAGCCAATGATTCTCAGACTCTTGGATTCTGTGAATTGCCGGGGGTAGGGAGGGACTCCCTGCTTCTTCCTCCATGAATTAACTTCCATGCCTCTCACCCTCTGTGAGAAGATGGGTTGCAAGAGTATCCAGAGCTCCCCACCCCTGGGCAGTAAGACCGTGATGAGCGTATCAATTCCACTTAAGGGGAAACTGAGGCCTGGACCAGAGCAAGGCCTCTGGAAACGCAGCCCTATTCCATTTCTTTCCCTGATGTCTCCCATCCACATGTAGCATCTCAGTTCTTTTCTTCCTTTCCCCAGAGACCCTCAAATATCCCCTCACTCACAGAATGGCATCTCTCCCTGCCTGGGATGTCCCTGTGATTTGAGTTCTTTTCCCTTTTTTTCTAACTCTACACACTTTTGTTTTAAAAACTGTGGTTTCTCATGAGCCCTGTTATCTCATTGATACCTCTCACCTCTGTAGTGAGGGGAAGAAATCATATTTTCAGATGACTCGTAAAGGGCAAAGAAAAAACCCAAAATTTCAAAATTTCCGTTTAAGTCTCATAATCAAGAAGAGGAGAAACAGAGCGAGCGAGTGAGAGAGAGAGCGAGAGAAAAAACTATGAGAACCCCCCCCACCCCGTGATTATCAGCGTACACACTCATCGAAAAAAAAAATTGGATTATTAGAAGAGAGAGGTCTGTGGCTTCCACACCGTGGTTTTTCTTCTCGGTATAAAAGCAAAGTTGTTTTTGATATGTGACAGTTTCCCACAAGCCAGACTGATCCTTTTCTGTCAGTCCACTTCACCAAGGTGAGTGTCCCCACTCTCCCCCACCAGATGCGGGTCCAGCGGAAGAGATGACAGTGAGGTAGGCACTGGGTTGGAGGGTAGTCTGGGACCAGCAAGACACACGCAGCAGCTCCTGTGGTCCTGGTCAGGTAAGGTATTTTTTACAGTAATAATAGTAATAACAAACGCCAGAAGACTGATAGATCAAGTACTTAATCAGTGCTCAGGCAGAAGCAAAGATAAATAAATGGATTGATGTGTGGATGGGTAGGATTTTTTAAATATATCAACTGCCAGTCTTTATGAATCTCAGAGCTTTGAACAGCTTGAAACACTGTCCAGGTGTAACTGGAAATTTCAGCGACGTCTCTGGCATAGTTGGCTCTTCTCTCTCGATATCTCCTGTCCCTCTCTGTCTCACTCTTTTCGTGTTTCTCTGCCCCTCTCTTTCTCTGTTTCCCTGGCACGCAGACTCTCCACCCCTCTGTCTTTCTCTGGTTCTGACCATCTCCCCTGTCGCTGTCTCCTCCATCTTGACCACACTCCATTTATCTCCTTTCCTCCGTCTCTCCCACCACCTTTCCTGCTCACTCGTCTTGCCTTCCCCCTGCCTGCCTCTCCCCCGCTACCCCCAGCCTCCAGCACAGAGCTTTGTACGGTTGGCGCTTAATAACAGTGTGTTGAATAATGTCGAGGAGGACATTTACATTTTACAAGAATGAGCATCAATTCTGTTTGCCCCGATCGAAAGAGGATTGTGGGCTGTCGGGTTGGGCTGAGCACTTAACTTGAACTTGCGCTTGCACCGCATGAGGAGACCCTCCAGGGGGGCACTTCACGCCATTTTCAACCATGGTTTAGCTGTGGGGTTCTACCCTCAGGATCTGGTGTTGTGGGGGGAGGGCCAGGACCCATGTCCAGGAACAGAGCAGGCCATTCAGGTCTGGGGTGACCTCGTCTCTGCAGGCTTAGCAAGTGCTCACCGAGTGTTAACTGTTAGTATTTTTTAACCAAATTAGAATCATGCTATCTAGCTATCTATTGCTTTTGTTTCTGCTTTATTCAGTGAATAGGAGCATTTTGGTAGGTCACTGAAAAATGTTTCAACGTATGATCTTTCACAACTGTTCAGACTGTCCTCACATCGGTATGAACCACGACTGGTTCGACCAAGTGCTGATTTTTGGACATTCGGGTTGTTTCTAGTTTTTTCGCATAATCATCCCGGATTAGTTCCTCGGATTCCTACAAATCGAGTGGCTAGGGCAAAGCGTTTGTGCATTTTTAAGGTTTCTGACCCTCTCTGCAAATTGTTCTTCCAAAAGGTTGTCCTGTTTTAGGTTCCCTCTACTCAAGCTAACCGTGGGTGGGTATTATCATTTTTTAATCCTTTCTCAACATAACAGGTAAGAAAAATATCACCGTGTTGTTGAAATTTGCATCTTTCGATAACTTATACTGTTCGTTGACCATATGTGCTTTTTCTTTTTTCAGTTGTCTGGTCAAGTCCTTAGTCCTAATAGGGTGTTCATCGTTTTTATTTATTGATTTGTCACAGCTCTTTGTATAAAAGGATATTAACCTTCCATCAGCCATACATATATAGCAAATGTTTTCTCTCAATTCATCATTTACTGAAGTTGTTTTTCTATTTGTTTATGCTGTTTCGTGATGCTTATGATGTTTTTATATTGTCAACGAGGTTAGTTTTTTCTTCTGTGGTTACTGTCTCTGGTTTTGTGCTTAGAAAGTCCTTTCCCACTTGAAAATGAGATAAATGTTCACCTGTGTTGGCTTTTATTCTCTTTTATGGCTTCATTTTTTCCACTTACTGTAGAGGTTAAGAGTGTGGGTACTGGAGCCAGACTGTCTGGGACAAACCCAGCCTCAGCTCAAGCAGTTCGTGTGACTTTTAGCCAGGCATTTAACTTCTCGATACCTCCATTTCCTCATAGGTACTGTGATGGTTATAATAGTACTGACCTCAAAGGGTGGTTGTAAGGATTAACTCTCTCAACTTTGTTAGATGCTTAGCCTAGGGCCTGGCATACAATAAACCCAAGGTCCATATAAGATTATTATCTATCTCTTTAATGGATCTGGAATTTATTTTAGGGTACATGATGAGGGTGACATTTCAAACTGGGCAGGAAGGGGTTGGTGGAAAAATGGACTGGTTAGTCATTAGCTTTATTTTCCCCTTAATTATCCCAGAACCATTTGTTAAACAGTCTATTCTCCAGCGTCCCCTGGTTTGAAATGCCATGTTCATCACAAACTCCATTCCCTCTAGACATTGGTCTGTATTTGAGCTTTTCCTTTCTGTTCTGTTCCTCGGTGTCTGTTCTGGTGCCAGGGCCACAGCGCTTTGCTGATTGTTGCTCCGCAATACAGTATAGCACCCGGCCGAAGGCCCTGGCATCTTGCCCTTTGTTATTCCTCGTTATTTTGGAATAACGAAGGACCAGCTCCTCCAGCCAGAGACCAACAACTGTTCTTATTTGGAGCATCTCTTTCTCTGTCTCTGTCTCTCTCTGTGTGTCTCTCTCTCTCTCTGTCTCTTTGTCTCTCCCCATCTCCCTGCGTTGTTTCTGTCTCTCTTGTTCTCTCTCTCTTTGACTTTCTGCTCCTATGGGCTCCTTCCCCCTCCTCACTGTCTCTCCTTCTCTCGGTGTCTCTCACTATCTCTCTTGTTCTCTTTGTTTCTCTCTCTGTGTGTCTATCTCTGTCCCACCTCATATCTCTCCCATCTCTCTCTGTAGCTCTTCTTCTCTGTGTCTCTCTGTTTGCCTATGTCTGTTTGTCTATCTCTGTTTCTGTCTCTCAGCCAGTCCCCTGGGTAGAACGGCAGTTATCGAATCAAAGCCCTGCAGACACCTAACAGCTCACTCAGACACAGAGCACAAGGCCCCTGGCCCTCATCCGCTCCACACCTCTCCCCTTCCCAGCGTACAGAGGGGCAAATTGAGGCTGGGAGATGGGCGGGAGGGCCTCTCTGAAGGCCTCACAGAGATGCAGTGGTAGAGTTGAGACCCAAGCTCAGATCTCAGGACTCTCAGTGGGGCCCTGTGGGGCTCTGTGTCTCTCCCCCACCATGGGCCTCAGTTTACCCCTCAGCACCCATGACAGGGGCAGGGGGACCCTGGGCTGTCTCCCAGCTGCTGCCGTTCCCCCTTCTGCCCTCTCACAGGTTGGACCCTCATGGTCACAGTGTGGGGCTAGCCTCACGAGAGCTAGGCTGGGTGGGGTCCCAGGGCCCCATGGGTCAGGAGGCCTCATGGCCAGAGGGTGGTGATACTAGAGGGACATAAGTCAGTCGGTCTATCTGTGGGTCTGGCTGTGGACAGAGCTCAGCCGTGTCCCCAGAGTTGGCACAGGTCCCTGGGATCCTCTATCCCACGGCTCCTCCAGAGAGCCTGGTGGTAGACTCTACCGGCAAAGGCCAGGGCTCTGACTGCTCCCACCATGAGGTCCTAGCTGAAGGTCTGCCAGCCTCAATGTCCCCTTCCTTCCCTCCCCATCTCTGGCAGAATGGCTGTGAGTCTGGGAGCACTGTCCCAGAATGGACAGGGAGATGGTGGCCCTGCAGGGGTCCATGTACTGATCACCAACATTTTGTTAAGCATTTCATGTGAGTTAACTTTGGAAGATGGGTACAATTATTGTCCCGTTTTACATATGAGCCTGAGGAGAGTTACAGCTAGTTAGTGTCAGAGCCTGGCTCCAGGCTGGGGGAAGCAGAGGGGACGATTCTGACCCTCCGACCTTCACAGAACTTAGGAGGGAGGCTGAGGGGAGGCTTGCTGCAATTCCAGGCCTGGCAGGCGGGAGGCACTATGAACTTCGGGAAGTTCCAGTGATTTTGGACACCAGGGACATAGGCCTTCACCTACTGAGAAGTTAGACCCATGGACCCCACAGAGTCTGTGGGTTTGAGATTCTGGGATCCTTTGAATCTAAGAAATGCTGTTCTACGATTCTGAGGTTCTAGCATAGTACCATTTGAAGACCCTGAGGGTCCCAGTCTCTGTGGGGTCTGCATGGCGCTCCCCAAGCATCAAACCTTGGGCCTCTCCATGGCCCAAAAAGGGCTGGGTCTACAGGGCCCAGGGCTTGTCATGGTGGCCAGACGGACGTCACTCACCACATCCGCCAGCACCCACATCACCCCACCTGGGCCAGGCCGGCTGCAGGACGGGACGGCCAATTCTCGGAACGAAACCCGTGGGGTAGGGTACCTGCCCCCTTCTCTTCCTCCTTGGTGCGATGAAGCCCAGCGCATCCGGCCGCCATGACGTCAATGGCGGAAATATCTGGGGAAGTCGGGGGCTGTGACAACAGGGCCCAGATGCAGACCCCGATACGAAAACACAAACTGTGTCCCAGAAACATCCTCCATGTGGCTTCTGAGAAATAGTCAGAAAAGGATGCCCCAACAGACAGTGCAGGAAGCCGGCTGCCCAACCTGGCCCTCCAGGTACCCCACCACGAGACAGACCATATCCACGGCCCCTTTCTGAGAATGTATCTATGCTGCCCTGAGTCAGGTTGTTCCAGATGTGTCTGAGGAGGTGATTTCTTATAGGCTCTGGCCAAGGGTCCAGGCAGCTTGGGAAGTGACCACAGGCTAGCCGTGTGGGCCAGGCCAGAGTGGTGGAAAACATCCACTCATTCACCAAAATCAATATTGGTTCGCTCAGGTCTTCTGTGACAAAGTACCACAAACTAGGTGGCTTAAACAACAGAAATGTTTTGTCTCACAGTTCTGGAGGCCAGAAGTCCAAGATCAAGGTGTCAGCAGTGTTGGTTCCTTGTAGGGCTACGAGGGAGAAATCTGTTCTCTCTCCTAGCTTCGGATGGTTTGCTGGCACTCTGACATTCCTTGGCTTATACAAGCAACACTCTGATCTCCGCCTGCCTTCATGCACTCATTCATTCACTCACCTCTTCGGGGTCATCGACACTCTCTCTGGCCCTTGTTCTGAGCCTCCATAGACCCAGGCTCCTGATTCTCACCCAGTAATGTTCTAAGGCCCCGAGAGACTAAGGGTTTAAATACCTGGATTCACACCCCCACCTCCGTCAGCACCATAACTCTGGCAACCCCCATGAGCTGACAGCAAAGAAAGAAAGGAGCAACTGCCCCCTCAGAGCCCTTCTTCCGCTCCCCAGGGCTGCTCTCGGCAGCTGTGTGCCCAACCCAGTGCTATGGGGCGGGGTGGGGAGACACACACATACACGCACACACTTTCCGGAGAAAGAAGTAGAGATCTCAAGTCACCATGGGGCTGTGGGACACTGTACCTGGTTGTCCCCTTCAGTAAAATGGATGTTGGGCTTGGCAGTCCCTTCCAGCTCTGGCTTCCTCTCAGGTTGGGACTCTAGGATTCTGAGAAACCAAGGCCCTGCCCATCGGGGAGTGTAAGGTTCTGGAGCTATTCTGGAGGACTTTCTGGATAGGGCTTGGGGAGGGGAAGAGAGGAGGAGCGGGCATTCCAGGCAGGTCGAATAGCATGAGCAAAGGCTTGGAGGCAGGCCTGAAGAGCAGAGATTGGGATGAACTCTGGTGGGAGCCGAGTCGAGGAGCCCGCACAGGCCCTGGCTCAAGAGAACCTGTCTCTCTTCCTCTCTGGCACCTGCCCTGCCAGCTCCATGCAGGGTGGGAGCCCAGAGATGATCTCAGATGGAGAGCTCCAGACCCCTGTACTCAGCTTCCACTTGGCCTTGCCACTTGCATGTCTAACACCAGAGTCGTCGTGTCCCTCCACACCTGGATCACCGCCCCCAACCCTGCTCCCCCATCTCCCCCATCTCAGGTCATGTCAGCTCTGTCCTTCCAGCTGCTCAGCTAATACCCAGAAGTCACCTTGACCCTCCCTCTCTCACCCTCCACATCCAAGCTGCCAGCAAATTCTCCTGACTCCACCTTCGAAACATTAACTCCGAACCCACCCACTTCTCACCATCTCCGCTGCCTTCATCCTGGTCTGGACTGTTGCTTGCCTGGACTATTGCAGTAGCCTCCTCACTAGTCCCCCTTACTACTGCCCTCACCTTCCTAGAGTCTGCCCCCCTCACAGCAGCCAGAGGGATCTTTGGAGTCCATATGCCCCCCTTGCACTCCCAGATATGCCCGTCACTGGGGTAACATAACGCTCCCAGGAGAAAATCAGAAAGCAGCCCCCATGGGATCAGCAAAGGTTGTGTGGCCTATACTGGGGTCAGGGAGGACAGGAGGGCTGAGGCTTAAAGAGCACCACTCAAGTGCTGAGACCTATCCTGGCTGAGGCCCCACAAACCACCCCAAATTCCCCACCACCCTCAGGGAGGACACCTCCCCACCAGGCCTGTGCCAGCGTGTACAGGCACACTGTGCGCTGGGTCCATGTACATCTGCACATGGGGTGTGCTTGGAGACACAGGCACGCCAGTGCTCCTGACACCGAGTATGTGTGTGCACATGCGCACACACGTGACCAGAGCTGGGGCCCCTTTGGGACACACCCCAGCCAACGCCTGCTCTGACCAGAGTGGGTGTCCACGTGGTTCAGATGGTTGAGCATTTCACACACACCCCAGCACATTTGTAACTCCCTCCCCTTGTGTCCCCGCAGCCTGCCCTCAGAAAAGGACCCAATGCCCAACCCCAGGCCAGCCAAGCCCTTGGCCCCTTCCTTGGTACTCAGCCCATCCCCAGGAGCCTCGCCCAGCTGGAGGGCTGTACCCAAGGCCTCAGACCAGCTGGGAGCCAAGGGCCCGGGGACAACCTTCCAGGGCCGGGACCTCCGAGGTGGGGCTCACGCCTCCTCTTCCTCCTTGAACCCCATGCCACCATCGCAGCTGCAGGTGAGGCCTAGGGCCCAGGATGGGGCAGGCAGGGTGGGGTACCTGGGCCTATAGGTGCCGACCTTTACTGTGGCACTGGGCGGGGGGCCCAGCTGGGGCACAGGAAGTGGTTTTCTGGGTCCCAGGCACGTCTGTGACTTATGCAGATGTCACGGGGCCAAGAAAGTCCCCACTTAGCAGGTCTCAGAGATTCGAGGCTCTCCGCAACCTCCCAATCCCTGTCTCAGGATAGGAGACCCTATCATGGTCCCACAGGCATAGCCATGTGTGTCTCCATCCCCCTGTGACAGAGGGCTTGGGGCCCAGGGAGGTGAGGTGACAGGATAGAGGCCAGCTCTGCCACTTATTAGCTGTTTGATCTTGAAAAAGTCACCCAATCTCCGTGAGCCTCAGTTTCCACATATGTAAAATGGGGTTGGTCATTCTGCCTAGTACGTGGGGTTGTGGTGAGGAGTATATGGGTTAGACGTGTAGAACAGTGAACATGAGGATGGCATCTCACCCGCCTGCCTTTCCCCAGCTGCCCACAGTGCCCCTCGTCATGGTGGCACCCTCTGGAGCACGGCTGGGTCCCTCGCCCCACTTGCAGGCACTCCTCCAGGACAGGCCACACTTTGTGCACCAGGTACCAACCCAGAACAGGCAGGGAGGAGGGAGCAGGCGGGAGAACTGGGGAGAGGACCTGGCTGAAATGGACACCATGTGCCCCTAGCTCTCAACGGTGGATGCCCATGCCAGGACCCCTGTGCTGCAGGTGCGCCCACTGGACAGCCCAGCTATGATCAGCCTCCCGCCACCCACTGCTGCTACGGGGGTCTTCTCCCTCAAGGCCCGGCCTGGCCTGCCACCTGGTAACACTGTACCCCACAGCTCCACAGAAACCCAGAGCCCCCAATCCTTGAACATAAGTGGTGTGGGCTGCTGACTTGCGGCCCTCAGGAGGCCAGAGGTGTCAGGTCTTATCATCTTGGAAACTCCAACCTCTAAAAAATGTCAGGCTCGGAGCCTTAAAGACACAGAATGTCAAAATCACGGAACCACAGATCTTTGCAAAGTTAGTCGAAATGTCAGCGCAGTCTTTGAGCTGCTCCACCAGTAGCCTTGGAGATTAGGGACCACAGAGCCCCCTGGGAGTCTGGGCCTGCAAAGCTCAGGAGGGTGGGAAGCTCAAAATGAGAGGCTTTGTGGGCCGAGCTCCAGAGCCTGGCCCCCAGCCCCCAGAGGTGCCCTGTCCCCACCTGCAGGGATCAACGTGGCCAGCCTGGAATGGGTGTCCAGGGAGCCAGCACTGCTCTGCACCTTCCCAAGCCCCGGTGTGCCCAGGAAGGACAGGTCAGTGTGCAGGGCTGGGAAGGACCCTTGCCCTGCCATCCCCTCCTCTGACACGCTTTGTCCCCCCAGCACCCTTTCAACCATGCCCCAGGGCAACTACTCACTGCTAGCAAATGGTGTCTGCAAGTGGCCCGGATGTGAGAAGGTCTTCGAGGAGCCAGAGGACTTCCTCAAGTGAGTGGGTCAGGCCCATTCCGGTCCAGGGGGGCCCCAGTTTGTGGGAGGAGGTCTGGGGTGCACGTCTCAGCTCAGGCCTCATCCCAATAGGGGGTAACATGAAAGAGGCAAAAGCTGAGACTGCGGGTTCAGATCCTGGCTCCATCACTCACTGGCTCTGTGACCTTGGGCAAGTTACTTAGTTTCTCGGAGCCTCCGTTTCCTCATCTGTATAATGGGGGCATCATAACAGAGGTGTGTGCTATGATTTACCTCCATTTTACAGACAAAGAAACTGAGGCCAAAGAGGTTAAGTGTCTTGATCAAGATCACCCAGTTCCTGAGTGACAGCCAGCCTCCGGAATCCACACTCCTAACTGCTTTGCCCTGCTACACCCCCTCATGCCAACACACCAGGCTTTTATTGACTTTACTGATCCCCAAAGTCCCATATCCTCACAATGGCTATTGCTGCCTCCTCTCAGCCCCATCACACACACACACTCTCTCTCTCCCCCTCTCTCTCCCCCCCCCTCTCTCTCTCTCTCACACACACACACACACACACATACACATACCTTTTCCAACATACCCAACTATCAGTGGCAATTCAGTGCATCCCGCCCTCTTCACAAGCAGGCCTTCGCACAAGCTGTACTCTCCACCTGGAATGCCTTTCCCACTCTCAGCTCACCACCCTTCCGTCATCATCTCCAGCACCCTGGCCATACAGTAGATGCCAAATAGCATGAGTTGAAGGAATGACAGGTGTGAAAGGAAGACTGAGGTAGAAAGAGGGGAGGGAGGCTGAGGCTCTGAGGAGAGACCTTCCTCCCAGAGGGTCTGAGCCCTCCCCATTAGGAATGTTGAGCCGAGAAGCCAGGCTCGCCATGGTCACCCGCATGGACTCTTTCCGCTACCCAGGCACTGCCAGGCAGACCATCTCCTGGATGAGAAGGGCAGGGCGCAGTGTCTCCTCCAGAGGGAGGTGGTGCAGTCTCTGGAGCAACAGGTGACATGGGGGGGCAGGGGCAGGGGGACGGTGGGTGAACGGTACGTCCACCCTGTGCCAGGAGCCAAGCTCACCCAGGATGGGGGCTGGCATGAAGGAAGGAAGGGGGCAGGGCACTCCCAGGGAAGACCACAGCCTACGCAAAGATGTGGCGGAGAAAGATCAGGTTGAGGCCTCACTCTGTGCCTGTCCTCACAGCTGGTGCTGGAGAAGGAGAAGCTGGGTGCTATGCAAGCCCACCTGGCTGGGAAGATGGCCCCAACCAAGGCTCCATCCACGGTGAGCCACCCCAGGCCCACAGGTTGCACAGACTGCAGGGGAGCAGGGGAGGGGCCCTGCAGGGGGCAGGGTTCCTATCCTTGCACCCAGGCCCTGGGATCTCTGGGCCCCTGTCCCCAGCTCCAAACATGCCCAGACCTAGGAATCTCTCCCTTTCTACCTACAGACCCTCTGACCTTAAGATCCCAAATCATGATCTTGAGTTTGCAAAGCAACAGCAAATTGCCAAACACTGAATGCAGACTGTGTGCCGCTGGCAAGACCAGCTATATAACTCACAGAGCCCAGTGCAAAATGAAATCGCGGGGCTCAGATTTCAAAATGATGACCGCAGAGCATTAAACAAAGTGCAGGGCCCCAGGACCTTGAGAGATCACACAGAAGCTGGCCCTGGGTGTCAGGCACTGTTTGTGAGCACTTTGGTGATGTTAACTTATTTAATCCCCATGATGCATTGTGAGGTAGGTATTACTATCATCCCCAATTCACAGATGAGGAAAATTGAGGCCAGGGAGGCTTAGGTGACTTTCCCAAGGTCGCAGTTGGGTAGCAGAGGAGCCCAATTCAACCCTAACTCGTGGCCCTGGCACTGGTGTGCTACACACACTAGTGTCCACACCCGCACTTTAATAAATATGGCTCGTGCTGCTTTGTGGGATTCTACATCAGAGTGGAATTGAGAAGAGGGTGCCCTTACTTTTAAAAACACTTATTTAAAAATAAAGTGGCAGGCGCAGTGGTTGAGAGTCCGCCTGCCGATGCAGGGGACACAGGTTCGTGCCCCAGTCCGGGAAGATCCCACATGCCGCGGAGCGGCTGGGCCCGTGAGCCATGGCCGCTGAGCCTGCGTGTCCGGAGCCTGTGCTCTGCAACAGGAGAGGCCACAACAGTGAGAGGCCCGCGTACCACAAAAAAAACAAAACAAACAAAAAAAAAAACCTAAAGTGGCAAGTTTAAGCCTCTGGGTCACCAGCCTCTCCCTCTTCCCCCAGGCATCATCCGACAAGGGCTCCTGCTGTATCGTAGCCACTGGCACCCCGGGCACCACTGTCCCGGCCTGGCCGGGTCCCCAAGAGGCCCCTGAAGGCCTGTTTGCTGTGCGGAGGCACCTCTGGGGCAGCCATGCAAACAGCACGATCCCAGGTAAGGATGGTATGTGCCCTACGTGGTGCCCTCTGAGCCCCTCATCTCCCTGACTGGTACTGGGCGGGGGACTGCTCTTCCCCACCACTGCCACCCAGCCTTTGAAAACTGGCGACTGCTCGTAAAAGCTTCCTCTCTGGATTTCCATGGCCTCCAAGCCCCCATTGTGGTCTCAGATGTCTAGTCCTAGCCCTGTCTCCCCTGGGGACTAGGGCTCACTCACTCTGCGCTTCAGCTACTCCATTTGGTCATCAGAAGGGAGGGAGCTAGATTAGTAATTCCCAGGGACTCTCCCTCTCCCCACCAAGGAAAAGCAGGGTGACTCGCCCAAGCTCACCAATCCCCTACTACCCGCAAGGTCTGGGCTGTGGGCTTAACAGCGATTAGGGCCTTTGAGTGCCATCCTGACTCCGCCATTTAACCAGTTACATCCATTTCGTGTGGAAGTTACTTCACTTCTTTTAAACCTTGGGGAGAATAAGCCCCATTTTGGTGGGAGCGGTGCAAAGGGGAAATGATATCATTTATGTCAAGTGCTTAGCAAACAGTGACTGTGATCCTGGAAAGCGGTGTTCACGGTGGGATTTCAGGCAGGCAGACTCCGACAGCCGGTCGGTCGAGAGCAGAGGGTGGGAGAGGGAGCGAGGAGTTCCCAGACAGGGCCTGATCCCTCCGTACCTCTGACAGAGTTCTTCCACAACATGGACTACTTCAAGTTCCACAACATGCGGCCCCCTTTCACCTATGCCACCCTCATCCGCTGGGTAAGCAGAGTGCCGGGCTGAGGAGAAGGAATAGAGGGTGGGGTGGAGGACCTGCCTCTGTCTGAGCACCCCCAGGCGGGCTCCTGCCTGAACAAACCCACGGCTCAGATGTGATCCCCCATCTTCACCCCAGACCTGCCCCCAAACCAACACCTAAACTGCCATCCAATCCAGTGCAAGCTAAAAGCTGGCCTTCAACACACCCCCTTCCTGATGGCCACATGAACTCCAAACCTAACTGCCTCCTGGGCCTATAAATAGCCCCCAAACTAGCCTGAATTCTTCCCCTTGCCCTACACCCACCCCAGGTACACCCCAACTCCTTCACCAGCCCAGACGTACCCCAGTCTTCCAACACATTCCCCCCTAGACCCCATCTCTAACCCCTTCCTTGTAACACCTGACCCATCCCAACCCCTTCATCCTCATCCCCCTAATGCCTTCCCAGAGGCTTCACCAGAGCCTGCCCGGACCTTTATCCTAGGCCCACACCTAACCCTACACAATGCCACCCGTTCACCTACCTAGCCCCATCCCAACCCGGAGCCTCACCGCAGCCATGATCACCGACCCTTGACTCAATTCCATTCCTAAATCCAAGCAGATCAAATTCCCGGACCCTCAGCCTCACTCCACACCTAATCCGAGCCCTGACCCTTAACAACCACACACAATCAACCTCATTCTTGACCCTGAAACTAACCACATCCCTGACACATAAAATAACTACGTAGCTAGGCCCACCTCTGACTCCTGACCTAATGCCACGCGTCATCCCACCGCTCGCCCCTCGACTCACCCCAGTTCATCCCCAGCCTGACCTTTAACCAGCCACTTCCCTGACCTTTAACTCTGCCTGGTCCTTTACCCCTTCCAAATCCTTAACTGGACCCCACTCTCTGGCCCTTACCCTTCCCAAACCCTGAAACCTCACTCTCACAGAGAACTCCAACTCTACCCCAGAAATTTAACTTAACTCTAGCCCTAACCCTGAAGCAGACCTCACTCCAACCTCAGCCCTGATCCTCTAACCCCATCCCAGCCGTACCCTCACCCCACTTCTAACCCCGTCTCTGACCGGTCACCCCACACCATCTCCCTTCCTTCCCCCGTCCCCACAGTTCCACCCAGGTCAGAAGGCCCAAGGCGGGCCAGTGCCCCTCTCAGTCCGAATCTGGGGGAGCAGCTTCCCTTACCCCCACACCCCCTAACCTCCAGGCCATCCTGGAGGCTCCCGAGAAGCAGCGGACACTCAACGAGATCTATCACTGGTTCACACGCATGTTCGCCTTCTTCAGAAACCACCCTGCCACCTGGAAGGTGAGCACCTCCGGACGTGGCAGTGGCTGGGAGGGCCTCAAATGCCACTGCGGTGCTGGGTCAAGTTCAGGAACGGGTGGGCCTGGGACTGGGCTTGTAGGCATGTTGAGAAAGGGCAGGAGGTCAATGTTTGGTGGGGACTGCTGGCCTCATAGGATGACTGCCTGCCTGCTCCCCTCCCCAACGTCCCCGGCCCGGCTGGCTGGTCCTCTTTCCACAGAACGCCATCCGCCACAACCTGAGCCTGCACAAGTGCTTCGTGCGTGTGGAGAGCGAGAAGGGGGCCGTGTGGACCGTGGATGAGTTTGAGTTCCGCAAGAAGAGGAGCCAGAGGCCCAGCAGGTGTTCCAACCCCACACCCGGCTCCTGACCTCAAAGCCAAGGAAAGAAGGAAGGACAGGGGCCAAAACGGGGGAGTAGAAGTGGCTGGAGGCAGGGGTGACCGGCCCTGGACATGCCTGCAGGGACCAAGGAGTAAGGTGTGCACCATCTTGCTGGCCAGGGACCCTGCTCCCCAGCTGACCGTCCTCCTGGATCACATGCTCTGCACCAAGGCTGCTCAGAGGGACCCCGGCCCCAACCCCACACCCCCGCCCCAGCCCCCTGTGACCGGCTCTCCAGCCAAACTGAGCCTTCACAACCGACCACACACACAGCCTGCCTCAGTCGCTCTCACAGATGACCTTAGGGCTGGAAAGGACACAGAGTCGCAATCCTGTCCCTTGGACTCAATACTAACCCCAAAACACGAAGAGCCTGCCTCAGTACACTCACACCACCTCAAATCCGCAGTCACACAAACAGTCACACCCGAGCACAGTCCTGTCAACCCACATGCCCCAAAGCACACACCCGTAGCCAGCTTCCAGGCCCACAGGTGCAGTGTCACACGGGGTGTGCCCAGACACCCGCACAGAAGCAGCCTCGGTACCTTCCGGATCTCAGGTCCCAGAAAGCCACACAGACACATGCTGGTCACACACGGTATCACACAGCTCCCGACATAGACGCTCGGTCACACAGACTCTCTGAACTCACCTGCATGTCTCACGCATGCGCACCCACAAAGCACCCCAGTGGGCCTCCTGAGTCCCACGCAGACACCCAGGGCCATGCACACCGACTCACCAAATGTACCCAGTGTCTCACCTGCCACCCGCCCCCTCCCCCATCCTGAGCCCTGTGCCCTGTGCCCCCATCCATGCCTCAGCTTAGACTGCAGAAGAGCCCCTCATTTATTTGAGATCCCAGGCCCCAACCCCCAGTGCCCTCCGCAATAAACTGCAGCTGAGCTCCCACACTCTGGATGATCGCCCCAGATAAGGGTTGGGGTCAGGTGGGCAAGGGTCTGGGGCCAAGGCTACAGCAGGAGGAACTGGACCGCAAGCAGAGGGCATGGCCCAGGCCAGTGCTTGGCCAGTGCCCCCAGCACCCCAAATCCCTGCCTGAGGCCCGGGGGAGACCTCTGCTGGGGGCTGCTCAGGCCTCACGGACCCGGCCCAGGAGGCCAGCGTTCTCCTGGCGAAGGGCTCGGTAGTCCTCACGGATCTTCTCCAGGTTGCTCAGGGTCTTCTTGCCCATCTCCGTCTCAATCTAAGGCAATGCGAACCGCAGCCCTTCAGCGCGCGGGGCCGCTTTCCCAGCTCCTGCTCACCCGCCCCACCCCATCACGGCCACCCAGGGCCCCTCCCATGCTCCTCCCACCCCCTCCAATAGCAGCCTGCTCTGTCCCACCGCCAGGCCTTTGCACATGTCATCCGTCCACCTAAAGCATCCTTTGCTATGCGGCAGGATCGCCCAGCACATACTCGAGCTGAAGCCTCTGCCAACGGCCCCGGGAGGCAGGCGTGAGGACCCTCAGGGGGAAGGAGGGGGTCAGAGCAGGCCACTGGGCTGTTCTAGGTCACACACACAGCGCCTAAGGGGCAGGGCTGAGACTCCAGCCACAAGCTGTGTCTGGTTCCACAGCCTCTCTTGGCATAAACCGAGGAGCTGTCCCCGGGCCTGCCTTGGTTAGCCCTCCCAGCCCCAAGCCTCACCTGCTCCTCAAGGTCTCGAACCTCCCGCATGATTGTGCCCGTGTCCTCGATGGTCTGGATGAGCTGGCTGCAGTTCTGGGGACAGCAGGAGCAGAAGGCTTGCACCCCAACTTGGCCCCACCCCAGCCAGCCCCCAGGCACGCTTCTCCCCTCACCTCATGCAAGGCAGCTAGATACTTGTAGGCCTTCCGAACAGCATCGTCCTTTTTGGCATCCTGATCAGACAGAGGAGATCCTGAAGGTGTCGGTGGGCTGTTCCCGCCTCACCCCGCCCCTACCCCACCCCCCACCTCCAGGCCCCCACAAGGCCACCCTCTCCCACTCCCTGACTTCATCTTCCCCAGGGCAAAGCCAGGCCCGAGCATCAGTGTACCTACGAGGCTCACACAGGGCCCAGGCCCACCCCACCCCCACACCCAGCCCGGCCTGCCCCACACCTTGAACACAAGCTCATCGGTCACTGCAAACGTCCGGTCCAGCTTCCCAGACAGGGAGTTGATTTCCTTCTGAAGCTCCTTCGTGTCAGACAAGATCTGGCAAAGACCAGGGTAGCCGTGAGCCCGTCTGGGGCGGGCAGCCAGCCAGCTGAGGGCATTCACGTTTATGCTGTCCCATCCAGACAGGGTCAGGGGTGGCTGACGTGGACTGTGTGGGGCTCTTCTGTGTCTGGGTATGGCCAGATAGCTCTGACTTTCAGAGGGTGTGAGGTCCCCGTGTAGCCCTGCAACACACATCCGCCCCTCTGGCATATCTACCCATATGACCCACCCTCCCGGCCACGATGGCGTACCTTAGTGATCTCTTCCTTCTGCTTCCGGATGTTGCCCACGATCTCCAGGATGCGCTGGGTATAGGCCAGCCGAGACACATCTCTGGGCAGGGTCTCGAGCTCTGACATCTAGACAGATACAGCAGGTGCTCCCTTAGCACCCACACCTCCCCGGCTCTGAGTGGCCCAGGGCCCCCACACAGGCCTTACCAGCTGCTTATAGATGTCCGCCTTCCGGCGGGCCTCTTCAGCAGCTGCCCGAACACTCTGGTGCAGTTCCTGGATCTCTGCCAGCCGTCGAGAAGATTCCAGCTGCCAGGACCCCACGGATAGAGGGCAGTGAGGCAGAGTGCAGGGCTAGCCCCCTAGGGAGGGACCGAACCCGCCCCACCCACGGCCCCGGACCCCACCACCTACCTCTCTGCAGTCCTGGAGCTTTCGGAGGTGGCGGTACTCAGCAAGGAGCGGAACACGGTGCTTTTCCCACTGACCTGCCAAGTGGATGACCCGCTGGGCACTGCTCTCTACCACGAGCTGGGGGTGGTGGCAGGGGGGCTACATGTCACACAGGCTGGGCCCATCCAACTCCGACCCTCCCAGCCCAGCCTCAGCGCCAGCCCCACCTGCAGCTTGGCAAGGTTGGCAGCCCCGTCGGGCAGCAGCTCCACCGCCCGGCTCTTCAGGCGCAGGGCCTGCTCATGCTCCGCTGTGCTGAGCTTGCTCTGCCGACACTCGGTCTCCACCTGGCACCCAGGATTCCCACTCCCAGTCAGTGGGGGAGCACCACGCACACCACAACCTCCCAGCCCCCACTGAGCCTGGAGAGCCCTGGCCTAGCCCAAGGCCCTCAGATGACAACACATCCCTCTAGGGGCCCTATGGGCCCCTTGGACCCCTCCTGATAGCAACGGAGACCTATAAGCAGTGACAGGCACCCACAGGCCCCTCTGACCCCTCCACCTCCAGGACCCCTGATGAGCCCCACAAGCCCCTACAGAGGCCCACGGACACTTACACCCCTCCCGATTCTCACAGACACCAAGGCACCTCTAACCCCTGCAGGTCCAACACCACCCCTACATTGCCCTCTCATTCCCACTGATTCTCCTGAACCCTCAAGAGGCCCACAGGTCCCCAGTGTCTCCCATGAACCCTTCTGACAAGTGCAGACCTCTACAGAGTACCCCCTCAAGTCCCTCTAAGCCGTGTAGGCCGGACTTGTGACCTGACCCCAGTGGGCAGCCCCTCTCCCACACCCACCTGCACAAGGCTGATTCCCAGGGTCTTCATGTTGGCTTCAACCTCTTCAATGTTGCGATTCACTCCCTCCAGCTGCTCCCGAAGAGACTCCAGCTCCTGCTCCTGAGCTGCCCACGTGTCCTGGGAGGCACAGGCAGTCGGGGTGGGGGTGTCAGGCCCAGTAGACAGCCAAGGACCCAAGACACCTCCCCCGCCCCACCATTGCTCTGCTCACCTGTTCAGGCCGCCGGGAGGTGGCCGGCACATCTGACACCTGGGCTGCCTGGGCCTCGGGCTCCTGGGGAGCGAGAAAGGAGCATCCTGGCTGTCGAGGAAAGCCCTGCCCCTCACAGCCCAGCCTCAACACCCCCCAAAAGCACCCTCCCAGCACCATACCCAGGAACAGTACCACTGTACCACTGACGGCTGTCAGAATGTGTGTGAGGATCAATGCGCTCTCTGTGACCTTAGACTGGAGTGTTTGCTCATAAAGAAACCTCCCTGACCCTGACACAGCTCTTGCCCATCTTCCCATGAGAAGGATGAGGGCCCCTCTGGATGACCATCCAATGAGAGAAGATATGTCCAGAGGAAACTGCCCAGGAAAAGCTGGGGTTCACAAAGAGCAGCCCTACACGATTACATAGTTCCCACCCCTCTACCCTTTTTCCACGGAAGTTCCCAAGAAGCCAGGGGATTGTTCTGGGTGCCCACCACCATGGGGAGAGGGCAGGCCAGGTGGGAACATGTGTCCCTGTATGGATAAAATGTGGTGTGTGTACATAAAGCAATACCACCTTGGCCCCATCGGCATGCCCCAGGCCCACTCAGGCCCACCCACCAGATGGAAGGTGAACTTCTCTGAATGCGTGAAGCGGGAGCCCTTGGGAGCACCAGTCCTGGCGCCAGCATCCCAGGCCTGCAGCAGCTCTCCCAGGTCTCGGGCTTGTTGGGGGGGCCCTGGCCGGACCCAGGTCTGGCGCAGATGCTCGGCCAGGTGCTTCTGCAGCCGCTGTCGCTGAGCCCGAGTATCCTCCTAGAAACAGTGGAAGAGTGTGGAGGCCTGCTGGGTACCCAAGGCCCTGCCTCCACCAGGGAGCCGCTTGACAAGGTGCTACCCCCAAGTCACACCAGCCATCCAGCATCTCCCACAAGAGGGCCCAGACCCACTCTCCTGGTCCACAGGCCTGGGAGCTCCCTGAGGATGGGGCCTCCTCTTCTTCAGCCCTGCTTCTCTCTACCCACTGGCTCCCTGCAATGGAGGAAGCTGTGGGAAGGGAGAGAAGTAAGCCTGCAGCCCCCAAATTAGAGACCGACACTCAAAAGATATGTGGGGACAGAGCGGAAACCGAGTCAGAGGTGCTGGGCAAAGAAGGCGGCAGAGGCGGAGTGGAATTGAGAGAGAGAGAGAGAGACATGAGAACAGAGGCAGTTTTGAGACAACTGGAGAAATCTGATTACAAACTCAGTGTTGGATGGTATTAAGAGGTCACTGCTACCAATACAGGGGACACGGGTTTGAGCCCAGGTCCAGGAAGATCCCACATGCCGCGGAGCAACTAAGCCCATGCACCACAACTACTGAGCCTGTGCTCTAGAGCCCGCAAGCCACAACTATTGAGCCCGCATGCCACAACTACTGAAGCCCACGAGCCACAACTACTGAGCCCGCATGCCACAACTACTGAAGCCCACGTGCCTAGAGCCCGTGCTCCACAACAAGAGAAGCCACCGCAATGAGAAGCCTGTGCACTGCAATGAAGAGTAGCCCCCGCTCACCAAAACCAGAGAAAGCCCACACGCAGCAACGAAAACCCAACGCAGCCAAAAATAAATAAATAAATAAATTTACGGGAAAAAAAGATGTAATAGGTTCTGGTTCAAAAGATAAAATGCATATATAAAGCTTTAAAAAAAAACAAAAGAAAAAGAGGTCACTGTTAACTCTGTTAGGTGTGAAAATGGCCCAGGGGTTGTGTTAAAAAGTGACTGCCCTTATGAGTTAAGAGATGTCTGCTTAAGTATTTAGAGTTAAAATGATATGATGTCTGGGACTTGCTTTAAAACATTACAGAAAAAAAAGTTAGAGAAGGGATGAGGAAAGATTGGCAAAATGCTTATATCTTTTTTTTTTTCTTTTTTTGGTTGCGCCTCACAGCTTGCGGGATCTTAGTTCCCCGACCAGGGATTGAACCTGGACCCTCAGCAGCGAAAGCGCTGAGTCCTAACCACTGGACTGCCAGGGAGTTCCCACAAAAGGCTTATAATTGAAGGTGGATGGCAGGGACATAGAGTTTATGAGACTATTCTCTATACTTCTGTGTTTGAAATGCCTATAAGTTTAAAAAAGAGAGAAAAAGATAAAGACAGAACAAATGGCAGCGGAGGAGGCAGAAAGAGACAGTTCCAGAGGTGGACAAAGTGGGGAGGGGGTGGGGACAGATACTGAGGTGGACAGAGGGGAGATGGAGGTGGATAGAGAGGTAGACAGAGGCAGAGACACAGAAACGAGGAGACAGCGGTGGGGAGAGAGAAAGAGGGGTGGCAAAACCACAGAACGAGAAAGCCAGTGATGAGAAGAGATGGTGCAGAGATCTGGAAGCCACACGTCAGTGATGACGGCAGAGGCAGAGAAAGAGGGAGCGAATCAGGGGCAGGAAGAAGGTAGTAGAAACAGGGAGGAAGGGGGCAGATCCTGACAGCTCTGGCTGCGTGTGCACGTCCTTCGGTGGAACATCGCCCTCAGAAGAGAGCGGTATCACCACCCGTGTCTCACAGCAGGAAGCCGACGCTCCGAGGGGCCATACTGACTTGTGCGAGGGCCACAATCTTTCTGACTCCAGTGTTCTTTCAGGCAGGGAGCCAGGTAGTTGCACACAGAGAGGAGACGATGGAAGAGAGGGACAAAGTGGGGAAAGGAGAAGGGTAGAGGACTAACGGGAAACAAAATGGGAGCCACAGTGAGCAGGGACCTCGTCAGCGGGGACCAAGCACCGGGCAGTACCTGGATGGGGAGGCGGGATGCCCGGTGGACCCAGTCCTCATCCCTGGGGTGGTCCCGGCCCGTGTGCTGGCAGAGTTGGATGGCGTGGCGTTCAAGGAGCGAGGCCACCCTCGCAGCAGGCTGGGGCACCTGGGCGGGGGCTGGTAGCAGCAGAGGACTCGCCTGGAACTCGCGGGGCTCTGGAGGCAGCAACAGAGTCAGCCAGGCCTCCTGCTTCACCATGCAGTTAGGCCCACCTCTACCGCTCCCCCCAGCCCCTCTCCACAGCCTCATCCTCACCTCCTCTGGAGAGCAAATCAGGCATGAACAGCCTGCTGGCGTGGAAAGGCTTCTGGTGGGCCGAGCCCTGGTGAGAGAGCAGAATCAGACCTCTAGGATGAATCGTGACGGGGGCACCAGTGGGAGGGGGCCAAAAACCTGAGCACCCAAATGGGGACAAGGCAGGCAAGGCAGCAACAAGCAATATTGACATGAGTTGAGGGGTCCCACCTGGAGGTGCTGCAGCTTAGGAGTGCGAAGGAGGGGTGGGACCCAGGGCAGGGCTAGCTGGTCCCGGATTTGGCTCCCGATGGCCCGGAGGATAGCTGAGTCACCTAGGGAAGTGGGGAGGGAGTGTCAATCAGGTGACGGTGCCACAACTCCAAAAATGCATACCCTGGGAAAGC
The DNA here is from genome assembly GCF_964341445.2 of Mesoplodon mirus. Lineage (NCBI taxonomy): Eukaryota > Metazoa > Chordata > Mammalia > Artiodactyla > Ziphiidae > Mesoplodon > Mesoplodon mirus. The sequence continues at coordinate 45,092,298 of NC_138981.1, read as the reverse complement.
AGCCAGACTGCACCCCCAGAGATACATATCTATGTAGCTATCATTCTCAAACTCAGACATTCAACAAACACTTATTAAGCACCTACTTGGTACCAGTCACCATTCTAGACCCTTGGGCTACTTCAGAGAACAAACTGATAAATATCCTCCTGCCCTCCCGCAGAGGCAGGTAGAGGAGAGCATGACCAAGGTTGTAAGTACAATACAGATCACTGTCAGGTGGTCATCAGGAAAGGAAGATAAGGACCGTTGAGAGGAAGATATAATTTTAAACAAGGCAATCCAAGGAAGGCCTCCCTGAGGTGACATGTGAACAGGAACCTCCAAGAGGTAAGGGAGTGAACCATGAGGCTATCTGGGTGAGTAAGCCAGCAGATGCAAAGGCCCTGAGGCCGGAGTGGCCTGGTGTGGTTAGAGTGGAGTGGGTGAAGCGGGGGCAAGGCAGGTGGTGAGGCAGAGAGGCCCCTTCCAGCACCAACTCCCCACCTGGGTCAGCCCAAGCCCAAGTTCCCTTCCCCCTGCCCTGCATTCCCTCTCCCAGCCCCAGTCCTCCCACCTAGTTCTCCTGAAGACATATACCCCACCCCCACCACTCAACCTTTTCACCACTTCCACCTCTCTCAGCCCCCACAACACCCTCTCCCTCACCCCCACCACGCCCCAGGCACCCCATACCAGCAGGCTGGTCTGCGTCCTCAGAGGCATCAGTGGGCAGACGTTCAGCCAAGAAGAGAAGCAGGTCCCGGAGGTCAGGCTCACTGGGGTAGAGGAAGTTCTGATAGCCAAGCTCCAAGGGATATCCCAGGTCCTGGGGGTGGGGGAGGGTGGCCGCTATCAGTCGGGCAGGCAGGATCCTCCTGTTCTGGGAGCCCAGGGCTGAGACCACAAACGCTCCCACTCTCTCACCAACCACCACCCTCTGAACTTCCCTTTGGCTCACCAAGGCCTTCAGAGCTTTAAAAATTAAAGCTCTGGGGACTTCCCTGGTGGTTCAGTGGGTGTGACTCCACGCTCCCAATGAAGGGGGCCCACGTTCGATCCCTGGTCGGGGAACTAGTTGGGGCATGCGTGCCACAACTGAGAGTCCGCATGCCTCAGCCAAGGTCTTACGTGCTGCAACTAAGACCCGGCACAACCAAAATAAATAAATAAATAAATAAATAAATAAATAAATATTTGTTAATAAAATAAAATTAAAGCTCTGGCCTTTCTAAATATGACTCAAAATCCAGAGGCCATGAAAGAGAAGATGGGTATTTCTGAATACATGAAAAAAAAATTTAAAGAAAAATTACAGTGAGCAAAGTCAAAAGCATAATGACAAGCTGGGAAAAAATATTTGGAGTTCATATCATAGGCAAAGAGTGAATCTTTTTCACTAGTATATAAAGAGTGCCTAAAACTACACAAGCAAAAAGACCAACAGTGCAACAGTAACAGAGGCAAAAGATAGGAGCAGACAATTCCCAGAAATAGAATGAAAAACGGCCCTTAAACATATGCAAATATGTCCAACCTTGCTTACAAGAGAGACTTGAATTGAAAGCACACGGAGAGACCCCACACGGGCATCACCAATCTGGGACAACCTGACGTTACGTTCTCCTGAGGTCCACTCGGGCAGGGAGATACTATCACTTGCACAGAGTTCCTGCCCCAGACCTGAATCTAGTCATGAGCAAACAATCAGACCAATTCAGATTGTGGGGCATTCCAGGAAACAACCAGCCTGCACTCTTCAAAAACATGTATCGGGGCTTCCCTGGTGGCGCAGTGGTTGAGAGTCCGCCTGCCAATGCAGGGGACACAGGTTTGCGCCCCAGTCCGGGAAGATCCCACATGCCGTGGAGCGGCTTGGGCCGGTGAGCCATGGCCGCTGAGCCTGGGCGTCTGGAGTCTGTGCTCCGCAACGGGAGAGGCCACAACAGTGAGAGGCCCGTGTACCGCAAAAAAAAAAAAAAAAAAAAAAAAAAATGTATCATTGCAAAAAACTAAGGAGGACTGTTGGATACAGAAGATTAGAAATGTAACAATGATATGAAATGTATGATCCTAGATTGGACTCTCTAGTTGGAAAGAAAAAGAGCTGTAAAGTATATTTTTGTAACTACTGAGGAAATTTGACCATGCACTAAATATTAGATACTATTACTCTATCAATATTCAATTCATGGGTGAGATCATGATATTGTGGTTATACTGGCGAACGCCCTTTTACTTCAGAGAGATGCACTGAAAGTTTTAGGTATGAAGTGTCATGATGTCTGCTGCCTTCAAAAGGTTCAGAAAAAAATGTGTGTGTGTGTGTGTGTGTGTGTGTGTGTGTGTGTGTGTGTGTGTACCCAGACAGAGAGAAAAGAATGGAGGAAAATGTTAACAACACAGAAAGCTAGGAGAAGGGTGTTATTTTTCTGTTTTCATTTTTCCTTAAATTTGAAAGTTTTTCAAAGTACAAAGCTAGGAGGAAAACTATACAGAGATACTATTCCTCACCTATTGAATGGGCAAAACTCTGACAATACACTCAGTGGGTGAGGCTGTGGGGAAACAGGCACCCTCTCATACACTGCTGTTGGGAAGGCAGAAATTAAACAATCCCAGTGAAGGCGACTGGGAAAAATCGAACAAAATGGCATATGCGTTTACCCTTCCACCTAGCAATCCTACTTCTAGGAGTTTACCCTGAAGACAGGCCTCCAACAATTCAAGAATATATATGCACAAGGTTATTCATTACAGCATTATTTGCAAAATATTGGGAACTCCCTAAATGTCCAAGCATAGGAGAGGGGTTGAATAAACTACAGTGCATACATACAATGAACTACTCTGCAGCTGTAAAAAGGAAAAAAAAAATGATTGCCTGATATGAAATGATTTCCAGGATATGTGGCAAGGGGAAAAAATAAGGTAAGAAACTAGGTATATGCTCTCTTTTGTGTAAGAAAGGGGGGAAATAAGAATATATATTTATATTTGCTTATATCTTCATTTTTTAAAAACTGGAAAGGCACACAAGAAACTAATCAAAGTAATCCCCCTTACAGCAGACGGGTAAGGGTAACGAGGTGAACGGTTTGGAGTGCCAGTGGGACTTCTCAAGGTATTGTGTTACTTCTTTAACACCTTGGAGATTTCTTTGACTCCTTCAGTAGTTAACCATCTTTTACCTAGTTAACAATTCTTTATATTGAAATTTCCCTATTCAAATTACTGCTGGGGTTTGTGTCTCTGGACTGGACACTGACTGATAAAAATGACCCACACAAAATAGTAAATAATGTTTTTAAAAGAGACTATGGGCTTTGGAGTCAAAAAGATTGGGGTTGAAATCCAGCCTGTGCTACTTAACTGACTATAAGGCCTTGGACCGGTTATTCAACCACCAAGAAGCTCAATTTCTAGCTGTAAAATGGGGCTGACAGTACTTTCCCGATGTGGATGCTTTAAGGGATAAAAGGGCCCATCAAGGTTCTGGGCCAGAGTTGCATGGATTCTGAAAGCATACTTCGTGGATGCAAATCCAAGCTTTACTTCTTACCAACTGGGTAACCGCAGGCAAATCACTTAAGCTCTCTGAGCTTCACTTTTCTCACCTGAGAAAAGGGATACCAACAGTGCCTACTTCAGAAAGTTGTCACGAGAATTCAGTGAGTTAACACCAGGTTACCACAATGCCCAGCACAGAGCACACACTCAAAAAACATCATTATTATACACACATACGTGTATTTGGTCACAACGTAAGATATATTTATTTCAGAGGATCACAGTCAAAACAGTGTGAAAACCACTGTCTTTTTAAGCTACTTTACTTTGGGTTTTTTCCGACACCTGCAATCAAAGGGCTGTGACTGATACAGAAACTCACTCCAGGAGTGGGGTGTGTGAAATGACAGACACCAAAGTATGGAGGTGGCTGAGTCGCAAAAAGTGGTTCCAGGAGTAGGGCACATGAGGAGGCAGACACCAGAAGGCGGCAGTGCTGAGCCAAGGTGGGCTACATGAGCAGCACCCAGCTGGGTTAAGAGAGACCTCTTCTACCTGCTCAGGGCAAACCGAGGCTCTGGGGCCAGACAATCACGTGAACCTCTCAGTCACTGAAAAAGCCATACTCACGCTAAAGTTAGTGTGAGGAAAAGTAGGTCACCACCAAATCCAGTGGGAAACAGCACTGAGAGAAGGGAGGAAGAGAAAACTGGGGGAAGCCTGATCCCCAGCCCCTCCTCAACACATCCCAATGTGCACCCTCCTAGCCAAACAGGGCACAAGTTCCCCCTTATAAAGTGCCATCCTTGAGAAGACAGCCCCAGGCCAGGGGACAGACTGCCTGCCTCGAGGGCCACCAAGAGCCCCTGACAGAAGAACCTGAGAACTCCTGAGAGCTAGGTGAACCAGAGAGCCAAGGGAAGGGTAGAGCTCTGAAGCCTATTTCTAAGAGACAGAAACTGCACAAGCAGGGAACAAATTCAAGAAACCTGACCACCCAGTCCCTTGGGGCTAAGTGGAAGGTTTCGCTGTAGTTACTCTATTGTCCCTCTACCACCATATACTGAGTATGCTGGGCATGTTGACATTCATTATGTAGCCACAAGTTGCTGGAACACAAGCAGCCAGATCAAGCCTATCCAATAATAGTAATGCCACTTGCACAAAGCTTACTATATCCAGCTTTTCACGTATGAACTCATTTTTTTTTTTTTTTTTTTGGCAGTACGCGGGCCTCTCACTGTTGTGGCCTCTCCCATTGCGGAGCACAGGCTCCGGACGCGCAGGCTCAGCGGCCATGGCTCACAGGCCCAGCCGCTCTGCAGCATGTGGGATCTCCCCGGACCGGGGCACGAACCTGTGTCCCCTGCATCGACAGGCGGACTCTCAACCACTGTGCCACCAGGGAAGCCCTGAACTCATTTTTAATCCTCATAGCAACCCTATGTGGCAGGTACAATTCTTACCCATTTTACATATGAGAAAACTTAAGCCCAAAGAGGTTAAGAGACTAGCCTAAAATCCCAGAACTAACGAGCCAGGAGAAATGACATTTACTTGGAGCCCTTGGATATAGTAACTGGACACAGGTCTGTACTGGGGAGGCGTGAGTGCTTCACCAGAAGGCACTTTATTTACAATAGAGACTATGTAAATTATTCTCACAAGAGGCAAGCTGCAACAGGGTAGAGTAAAGTTTTAGTGCAGACACTTTTAGTTAAGCAGCATATCTTCCTTTGGGTAACCCTCCCTCCCCCAACTCCAAGTGATCCTGAAGGAGCAGCCAATCACAGTGCCCTATAGGGATGACCATGTGATCCAAGCTGGCCCAACCAGAGAACGTGGTGGTTAATTTCAGCCTGAGCATGTGAATCAAAACAGGGTCTTTTCAGGAACTGGTAAATGGATACTATAGGGGGAAAAGTTCTTGGTGCTAAGCTCAAAATATGGGAGCCACGGGCAACTCAGGCACAAACTGAATCAACTCATTTAATCCTCAGGACAACCCTACTTTTATCATCTCGATTTCACAGATAAGGAAACTGATGCCCACATGGGGCATCAGTTAGCAAGGTCACACAGTCAGCAAGTGCTGTAGCCAGGGTCTGAACTACTCAGGCAGTTTGACCACAGAGCCGGCAGCCTTAACCACTAATGAACACTAAGCCACAATGGGAGGTGGCAGAGAGGAAAGTCAAGAGTCTCAAAGGAGCTTAGTGACTTTGTGAAGGAGGAAGGAAGAGGTTGTGTGTAATTGGGAGGAAGACACTCACCATACAGGCCTGAGCCAGGCTCATGGCCAGACGGAACCGGGCAGACATAGCAAGAGGCAGCAGGGGGCTAAGGCCGGAGCCCACAGCAGGGTTGATCACACGCAGGCAACGGACCACAGCTTCTACAACCAGCTCAGTGGTGAAGGCTCGCAGGGTCTGCACATCTGGAGGAACTGCCCTGAAGAAGAAGGAGGCAGGCTCGATGAGGGGTGGGGGGAAGCAGTCAGGAAACAGGGATGAGGCTGGGCCATGCTGCCTTCTGGAAGCCCTAGTACTGGGATGGGGTGGGGAGGGTGGCCACAGTTCAGACAGGTCCTGGGTGTTGCTGGCTGACTTCCATTTGGAAAACTAAGAATGGGGGGAGTCCTCAGGTCCTAAGATCCTGGTGTAGAATGGTGGATGGAAGGGATCCGAGTTTAAAAAATCTCAAATTTCCCTATGCCTAAAAGCCCCAAATTTCTGGGGTCTGGGAAGGCCTAGGAGCCCAGGTGGAATAGTCTCTGGGTCTCTGCATCCCCAGATATCATGTTTGCTGCATGTCAGAGGCCCCTAGATACTGACCTGCTAGGATTTTGAGACTAGATGTTGGGAGGCTGGAGTTTTCAGGAGTTCCAAATGTCAGAGTCCCTGGGTATCAGGACCACCCAGTCTCAAGCAATCCAGAAATCAAGCTCCCTAGATGATGTCATCTTGGGTTTTTAGGACCCTCGAATGCAGGAGTCCTTGTGTGCCGGGGGTCACCAAGCATTAAGGCCACCAGATTTTAGAGTCCTGGGGTTTTTAAAGGCTCAGGTATTGGGAAACCAGGTTTGAAGGTTCCCAAATATCCAGTCCCAGGGGATTTTGGAGTCCCTGAGTGCCAGGATCCCAGAGTTTTAAGTTCCCTGGTTCACAGGATAAAGGTGGCTTAGAATCTCCAGATGTCAGAGTCCCAGGGTATTGCTGTCAAGATCCACAGATTTCAGGATCCCGGGTCTTGAGGTTCCAAGGTTTTAAGGTCTCGAGGTGTCTAGGTCCTGGAGTTTGGGGTTTACCAAGTGTAGAGGTCAAAGGGTTTGGGAGGCCCCGTGTGTGTGTGTGCGTGCGTGTGTGTGTGTAAGGAGGAGGGAGGGTCTTAGGGTCCTGAAGTTGCAGCCCTAGATGTCAAGGTCCGGAGTTTTGGAGTCCCGGATGTGGGCATTCCGGGGTGGGCGGGGGCTGTGTCCTTACGTGCCGGCCTGTCGCAGGGAATGGATGAGGATTCGGTCCGCCTCCTCCATGGTAGGGCCGTGGTGGAGTCCGAGGTTGGGTCCAGGGCCGGGTCCGAGCAAGAGAGGCGCGGCTGTGGAAAACCCGCTCCCTGCTCGCGATCCAAGGAGTGTCACGGGCTGTGCGAGGAGAGCCGGGAAGTGTAGTTCCGAGACCTAGTTCGGCGCAAGCCGGATGCCTGTCATTCTGCTGTGAATGGGCGCGCGCAGGCTTGAGCGTGCAATGGCTGCTGGGAGTTGTAGGTTTTGTTTTGTTTGTTTTCTCTTTCCTGCAGCCCAGTGCGCTCTTCCAAGTGAGCAAAGGATTACACTGCACGCGCAAGTGTGTGTGTGTGTGTGTGTGTGTCAGGAAGGAAGGGGGAAGGAGCGGGACGGAGAGAGGCTTCTATACTCATTCATTTAAGGTAGCATTCATCTTCTAGATTGTAAAAGTGTACAGGTTAAGGCAGGGGCTTTCGCACAAAGCGACTAGGTTTGAGTCTCAGCTCTGCAACTTGCTAAATGTGCAACCGTGGGCAGGTTACATAGCTTCCCTGTGTCTTAGTTTCCTCATCTGTAAAATGGAACTGTTAATGTACCTGCTTCCTAGAATTAAACAGAATTAACTCACGTAAAGCAGCGTTGAAATGTGTGCCTGATACATAATACAGTAAAAAACAAAAACAAACAAAAACCACTATGTAAGTTACAGTCACTAGTATTCATGCATTCAATAAATGCTTTATTTTAATGTGTTATATATGTGTGTGTGTGTGTGTGTGTGTGTACACTCCAGAGAATAATTACATAGTAAACATCCATATAACCACCATTCATGAAAAAGACCACCCTGCCTCCACTGCTCAGTAGTGCCACGTTTGTCATAAATCACGTGTACCTATATGTGGGACTCGGTTTCTGAACTCTATTCTGTTCGTAATTACTCTTGCTTTATAAAAAGCCTTGATACCTGATATGGCAAGTCCTCCCATCTTGTTATTTTTCAAAGGATTTTGGCTTTTCTAGGTCTTTTGTATATCAATATACATTTTAGAATCAGTTTGTCAAATTTCAAGGAAAAATCTCTTGAGATTTTTTTAAATTAATTTATTTATTTTTGGCTGTGTTAGGTCTTTGTTGCTGCGCATGGTCTTTGTTGCGGCGAGCGGGGGCTACTCTTTGTTGCGGTGTGCGGGCTTCTCACTGCAGTGGCTTCTCTTGTTGCGGAGCACAGGCTCTAGGCACGCGGGCTTCAGTAGCTGTGGCTCGCGGACTCTAGAGCGCAGGCTCAGTAGTTGTGGCACACGAGCTTAGTTGCTCCGCGGCACGTGGACTCTTCCCGGACCAGGGCTCGTGTCCCCTGCATTGGCGGGCGGATTCTTAACCACTGCGCCACCAGGGAAGTCCCTTCTGAGATTTTTGTTTGTGACTGCATTGAATCTCTGGATCGCTCTGGGAAGAATTGACATCTTCACAATATTGACTATTTCAATTAGTAAATTTAATGTATCTCTCCATTTATTTAGGTCCCCTTTAATCACTTGATAATATTTGATAATTTTTTTCCATGGAGATCTTGCACATATGTTATGTTAGGTCTATTCCTACATACTTAGAATTTCAGATACTGTTGAGAAACAATTATCCTTTTTCTTATTTTAGTTTCTGACTCTGGTGCTGGTATATATTTTGTAAAGATTTTTTTTTTAAATCAGTGCCTTTTCTGTTGCCAGACTCTGGCCCAAAAGGGTCCCATCTTCACCCCTCCTCACCTTCCCATCCGACCCTGTTATGGCCCCGCCCTGTGACCTTAATCCCTCCAAAGCTGGGGGAAGAGAGGGGGGCTGTGTGCAGATGGCTCTTCAACCTCGAAAGGAGGATGGCGGCATCTGAAGGCGGGAAAGGTGAGAGCAGGCTTCCACCCCTGCAGACCCTTGGAGCAAGCCTGGGCTCTGCTCCATCCTCAGCCCCTCTGACCCACCCACTGCCCACCAGGACCCCACCCCTGGAGAGCCTTTAGGGGACCAGAATCACATCATCCTGTTCCCATCCCAGCCAGCCCCAAACACAGCCTTAGATCCCAACTGAAACCCAAACGAATCCTGGCCCTGATCTCTATCCTAGCGCCCACCCCAACTTCAACTCCAGTGCCAGCCCCAAGCTTAATCCTAACACAAACTTTACCAACCAGAGGGCAAACCCCCGTTAGAGTCCAAACCCCAACGTGGATACAGACCTTACCATGAGCTCTAAAGTTACCGAAACTCAACCCCAACCCCTGGATATAAGCACTGTTAGTGAGTGGGTCTCTGACTTTCCAGAAAGAGTGCAGACCCATTTTTAAGTACCAGAGAGAGAGAGAGAGAGAGGGAGAGAGAGAAAGAGAGAGAGAATACAGACTTGATGGTGGTAGTAAGTTGTGAAGGCTTAGAGTCAGAGACTGCCTGGATTTGGCTCCCAATTCAGCTACTTCATCAAATCACTTAACCTCTCTTTTTGCATCAATTTCTCCACCTGCAAAATGGGGATAATACTATGTGCCAGACATTCTTCTGAATGCTGAACTCATTTAATCCTCACAGCAACCCTATATTGTAGGTACTCTTACTGTCATCTCATTATACAGGTAAGGAAATTGAGGCTCAGAGAGGTTACATAATTTGCTCAAGGCCACACACACCTACCAAGTGGTAGAGTCAGGATTTAAACTCGGATAGCTTGTTTCATCCAAAGCTGGGTATCTTAACCAGGCCAACCCACTGTCCCTTGGAGGCTGAAACAAGGCCATGGGACTTGGGAATGGCTTTAGCTGAAAACCCCAGTGCAAAACTCAGATCCCACCCAAACTCAAGTTAAACCCTAACCTTGATCCTAATTCAAATTCCAACTCATTCAAATATCCAGTCCTAACCCTAAATCATACCTCAAGAACACTTTACTCCCACGGTATTTAAACCCAACCCAAAACCTACCACTCAAATTTAATCCTAAATTTGCTTCCAGCTATAAACTTAATCCTACCCCATGCCAATTTAATCTCTACCCCCCAAATCTAACACCAAACCCTACTTCAATTAGAAACATAATCTCACCCTCACTCCCCTATAAACTCTCACTCTAACGTCAATCAACTCCAGTCCCAACTCTTATCCCCCAATCTTTAACTCAGTTACCCTCAACTTTCCCTAATTTTACATACTCTTCTCTCCTTCCCTCAGACAGAGGGATAGGATCATGTAGGAGGCAGCCGTGATTGCCCCAATACCCTGTCCCCCCCACTCGGTTTCTCCACACAGACTCCACCCCAGAGCCCAGTCCAGCCAACGGGACAGGCCCTGGGCCCGAATGGGGGCTGTGCCCTGGGCCCCCAGCATCAGGTGGTGAAATCGGCGAGGCATCCAGCCTGGGGACCCCTAAGCGAAGGACTCAGCACAGTAAGCACAAGACAGTGGCAGTGGCCAGTGCCCAGCGCTCACCCCGGGCACTCTTCTGCCTCACCCTGGCAAACCCCCTGCGGCGGTCCTGCATCAGCATCGTGGAATGGAAGCATCCTGGAAGGCCAGGGGCAGGGCTCAGGGGTGAAGAGTCAAGGATTAAGCCAGGGCTGGAATGGAAGAGGGCTGAGGTCACCAGGGATCAAGGATTAAGAACTGGATTCAAGGGGGAGTTGAGAAAGGTGAAGGTCACCAGGGGGATCAAGAGTCAAAGACTAAATCTCAGCAAGAGTTGAGGATGGCTAAGGTTTCCAGGGGGGTCAGAGTCAAGGCCTTGGTCAGGGCAGGGGCTGGGAATGTCAGAGCTGGTCACCTTAGGGTCAAGGGTCAGCATTGGGTGGGGAGGGCCCCAAGGGAATGTGGGGCTCTGAGACCACTCTGCCTGGGTCCTTAACTGTGTCCACCTGAGGCCCTTCGACATCCTCATCCTGCTGACCATCTTTGCCAACTGCGTGGCCCTTGGGGTCTACATCCCCTTCCCAGAGGATGACTCCAACACTGCCAACCACAACCTGGTGAGGCTAGCCCCGCCCCGCCCCGCCCCGCCTCCAGCTAGATACAGCCCCAGTAGAGCCACACCTCAAGCCTTCCAGCCAGGCCCCGCCCCTCTCTGACCCAGATGACCCTCTCCTGCCCAGCCCCACCCTCAGTCCCCGCTACTCTCCTCTTCCCCTTCCCCCTGTCAAACAAACCCCACTCCCAAATAACTTCCCGATCTCCCGCCCCCCACCCCCGGCTCCGCCCCCAGGAGCAGGTGGAGTACGTGTTCTTGGTGATTTTCACTGTGGAGACCGTGCTCAAGATCGTGGCCTACGGGCTGGTGCTCCACCCCAGCGCCTACATCCGCAATGGCTGGAACCTGCTCGACTTCATCATCGTCGTGGTCGGGTGCGCCTCTGCAAGGAATACCCCCAACCCTAGCTCAACTTCCCACCACAGGCCCGCTAAATTCGGGGCTCGGGGAAGCGACTGCTTCAGACTGCCTCCATTCGGTGCCAGAATCAGGAATATTAACATATTTTAAACCTATTTGTATTTCCAGTTACAGGGGCTTGTACTTTTTCGAGGAGAAGGGTGGGGGGAAGGGGGGATCCGAACGCCTGACCCCCGCCTCCTTGTCCTGTGATCCCCCATCAGGCTGTTCAGCGTGCTGCTGGAGCAGGGGCCCGGACGCCCGGGGGACGCCCCGCATACCGGAGGGAAGCCGGGGGGCTTCGATGTGAAGGCGTTGCGGGCGTTTCGGGTGCTGAGGCCACTGAGGCTGGTGTCCGGGGTCCCGAGTGAGTGGCTCGTCCCCCGGGCTTGGAGGTAGCGGAGGGGAGAGCGGGAGGGGGGCTGAGCTGACCCTGCCCCTACGTTGCCCACCCCTCGCTCCCCACAGGCCTGCACATAGTGCTCAATTCCATCATGAAGGCGCTGGTGCCGCTGCTGCATATCGCACTTCTCGTGCTCTTTGTCATCATCATTTACGCCATCATCGGACTCGAGCTGTTCCTCGGACGCATGCACAAAACGTGCTATTTCCTGGGATCTGGTCAGCAAGCCCACCCCAACCCCGGAACAGGATACGCCCCCTCCATTGGCTCCTAAGCCCCACCCTGTTCTCTAGGGGACACACTCAAATTCACAACACTCCGCCCCCAAGTTCAGGCTCCGCCCCCAGATAAACAAGTCTTACCCCGCCCCTCCCATATTCAAGACTCCGCCCTCAATTCCAGACTACAACCGCCCCCCTAGCTAATTGCTCCGCCCTATCACAAGTTTCCACTCACAGGTTAAGGCCCTATCCCACACTGAAGACTCCATTCTCCAGAACTGGTCCCAAATAGGCCTTTTTCATCCACACCCAAACCCGTCTTGGCCCCACCCTTCTTTCAAGAGACCCTCCCAAATTCACAAGACTGCTCCTAGGCTCACGCCTCACTGTTATTCACAAGATTCTGCCCCAAGGTTTACAGTCCCACCCACTCCTCAGGTCCCTGTGGTTGGGTTTCACAGCTTCCCAGGGGTTCAGAATCCTGACCCAGCACAGTCAGAGGCTACGGGTTGTCTTTGATTTAGAAAAATCTAGAACCCTGAGGCGAGCTTCCCAGGTAGGCGGGCCTCCAAGATGGCAACGACTGTGGGTGGGCGTGCTTCAGGTTCCAGAGCTCCAGTCTTCCCACAGATGTAGAGGCGGAGGAGGACCCATCGCCCTGTGCATCATCGGGATCGGGGCGTGCTTGTACGCTTAACCAGACCGAGTGCCGCGGACGCTGGGCAGGTCCCAACGGAGGCATCACCAACTTCGACAATTTCTTCTTCGCCATGCTGACAGTCTTCCAGTGCATCACCATGGAAGGCTGGACTGACGTGCTCTACTGGGTGAGGTGGACGGCGGGCACACAGTGCAGAAGCTGCACCTGCCTTTCCTCACCGAGCTCGGGTAGGAGTGTCCGCCTACCCTGAGGGATGCATGCCCCTTCTCTCTCCCTAGATGCAGGATGCCATGGGGTATGAACTGCCCTGGGTGTATTTCGTGAGTCTTGTCATCTTTGGATCCTTCTTCGTCCTCAACCTTGTACTTGGTGTCCTGAGTGGGTGAGGAACCTAGACACCTACCCAGGCCTTCCTTCCTGCCCCTCAGCCCCTGTCCCTTTATTTTGTTCCTGGCAAGCTGCTAGGCATCCTTCAAAACCCATTTAAAATACCCCTTCATTCATTCAATCAACATTGAGCATCTACTGTGTGTGAGGCACTGTTTCAGGAATGGAACAAGAGACAAAAATCTCTGCCTTCCTGGATATTACATTCTGGTGGGGAGAGACAGACAATAGCAACATACACAATAAATGTGTGTTTGTACATACATACACACACATATGTGTAGTGTCTTATATGGAATATGTGCTATGGAAAGAAAGGAAGAGTTAAGATAGGAATGCTGAGATCTTGTAATTACAAATAAGGACAATCAGGACAGGCCTCCCTGAGATGGTGTTATCTCAGTGAAAGTGTGAAAGAGATTGAGCCATGTGGGTATCTGAGGAAAGATTGTTCCAAGCAAAGGGAACAGCCAGTGCAAAGGCTCCAAAGCTAAAATGTGCTTAGCATATTCAAAGAACAGCAAAGAGGTCAGTGTGGCTGGGAGGTGACGGCAAGGGGGCCAGGGTTGTTCCCCCACCTAACCCTCTATTCTCCTCCTTCAGAGAGTTCTCCAAGGAGAGGGAGAAGGCAAAAGCGCGAGGGGACTTCCAGAAGCTTAGAGAGAAGCAGCAGCTGGAGGAGGACCTGCGGGGCTACCTGGACTGGATCACACAGGCGGAGGAGCTGGACATGGAGGACCCCTCAGCTGATGGCAACTTTGGTTCTGTGGCTCAAGAGGGCCAGGCCAGCCACCGTAGGCAATCCCAACCTGGCCCACTCCCTGCTCCACGCATCCTCAGATGTGGGCTGCCCTCCTGAGATCCAGCCCCAGCCCGCAGCAACTCTAGGCCCCTGGGTCTTCCCTGGAGGTCCAGTGGTTAAGACTCCGCACTTCCACTGCAGGGAGCACGGGTTCGATCCCTGGTCGGGGAACTAAGATCCCACATGCCATGCTGCGCGGCCAAAAAATAACAAAAACAAAAAAAAAACTCTAGGCCCAGCCTCCGGTTAGGACACAGAACCCAGACTCAGATACCCTTCCCAGACTGCACTCAGAACAAAGACTCCAAATAACAAACCCCCCCCACACACACACAGGGCCCTAACCCCACCCCAGGCCGTGCTCCACCACTGTCCTCCATGTCCCCACAGGGCCACAACTGGCAGAGCTGACCAATAGGAGACGAGGACGTCTGCACTGGTTCAGTCACTCCACCCACTCCACACACTCCACCAGCAGCCACGGTGGGGGTCCAGCAAGGTTGACAAGGGGGAGGGATGGGTAGGCAGAGGAGAAAGCCAAAGTCAGAACCCTGGGATCTTCATGTGCCAACCTCTTCTTCCACCCTGCCCACAGCCAGCCTCCCAGCCAGTGACACCGGTTCGATGGCAGAGACCCCAGGCGATGAGGAAGAGGAAGAGGGGGCTCTAGCCAGCTGTACACGCTGCCTGTGAGGGCCCCCAGCCCTTGACCCCTGACCCAGCCAGAACCCAGAATAGACCCTGACCCCAATCCTTACTTTAGCCTCCAACCTTGACCTCAGCCCCTGACCTCCAACCCTCGCTACTGACTACCGCTCAGCCCCTGACGATGCCTACCTCCCATCCCCCTCTTTTCCAGAAACAAGATCATGAAAACCAGTGTCTGGTGAGTTGGAAAAGTTCTGTGACTGCTGGACCCCATGACTTTGTGAGCCCCACCTCCAAGCCCTCCAAGCCCCCCATGACCGCCGGGCTCCCCCACCTGAGCCCCCCAGGGCAGGCTTAGGTAGGTGATCTCAGCCGGTGGGTTCCCCATCCCCACAGCCGCTGCCTCCGCCGAGCCAACCGGGGCCTTCGGGCGCGCTGCCGGCGGGCTGTGAAGTCCAATGCCTGCTACTGGGCCGTGCTGCTGCTCGTCTTCCTCAACACGCTGACCATCGCCTCGGAGCACCACGGGCAGCCCATCTGGCTCACCCAGATCCAGGGTGCACCCCCCAGCCTGCCAGCCCTCTCCCCCAGACCCCAATTCCTTCCACCCCAGAAGCTCCAATCCAGGATCTCTCTGGTGCCCCACACCCCCAGATACTGACCTCCTACCCAAGTAAATGCAGAAACTTTAGCCTGTTCCATCCTACCTTGTAGCTTACACTTGTATAGCACTTGCTGTGTGTGTCAAGCTCTGTTCTCAGCACTTTACCTGTACTCACTCAATTTCTCTTCACTGCAACTTTAGGTGAATTAAGTACTAAGGTGCATTAAGTGACTAATCCCAGGACTCAGCTAGTGAGTGGTGAACCCAGGCAGCCTGGCTCCAAAGTTCAGGCTCTTAATACCACACTGTCTGGACAAGTTAAGCCCTCTGTGCCTCAATTTCCCCATCTACAAAATGGGAATAGTAGTAGTATCCACTTCAGGGGGTGGTGGGGAGGATTAAATGAGTTAAAGTGAAAAATGCTTAGAACATTGCCTGGCCCACATAAAGCTAACACTTTACAAGTGTTAGCTCTTAGTATTATTCATCTTAATCTCAGCCCCCAACCTGAATACTGAGTACACTTCTAATCCCAACCCTCAAACCAGCCCCAGGCCCAACTAAACCCCAGATTCTAACTCTACCCTTGAACTGGAGTTTTTCTGTATTCATAGAGGCTGACCGAGACCCACACCCCAGCTCTGCCCCTTGCCCCAGCTCCAAGCCCCTCAAAAGCTTGCCCACTGTGACCTACAAACTCACCCGATCCCTAGTCCTAACCACGCCACCGGCCTGTGCCTGGACGGATACCAACTACCCCAGATCGCCCCATGGCCCCTACCTCCCCACATTTCACCACAAAAACTGACTAGCCCAGTCACCCCTGCCCCTCTCCCCACAGAGTATGCCAACAAAGTGTTGCTCTGTCTGTTCACGGTGGAGATGCTTCTCAAGTTATATGGTCTGGGGCCCTCTGTCTACGTCTCCTCCTTCTTCAACCGCTTTGACTGCTTCGTGGTTTGTGGGGGCATCCTGGAGACCACCCTGGTGGAGGTGGGCATCATGCAGCCCCTGGGCATCTCGGTGCTCCGCTGTGTGCGCCTCCTCAGGATCTTTAAGGTCACCAGGTGTGTGTGTATGTGTGTGTGTGTGTGTGTGTGTGTGTGTCGGGGGAGAGGATGGGGGCCTCAGACACAGCCCCAACAGCCACCACCCCAGCTCCAATGATGACTATATCCTCATCACCATTCATTTATCAAATATCCATTGAGTGCCTACTGCATACAAGGCGCCCTTCCAGGCCCTAGGGAAACACCAGGAATCAAAGCAGACGCAAGTTCCTGCCTTCCTGGAGATTAAAGTCTGCTGGGGAGGGTGTCTACTCCATTTCCATCCCCTTCCTCAGCCTCAACTTCAGCTAGAACATTATTCCCAACCCCATCTCCAAACTCAACTCCATACTCATCCCCAACCCAAGCCCCATCCCCCACCCCCAACCATAACACCATCTCTAACCCCAACCACCAACCACTCATCATCCACAAGCTCATTTACAGCCCCATAACCCAAGCCCAAGCCCAAGCCCACCTCCAGCCTCATTCCTAGCTCCCAGCCTCATCCCCATCACTAGCCACAACCCCCACATCCCAAACCAAACGCAAACCCATCCCCAGTCCCAGCCCCAATCTCATCCCCATCCATCCTCTCCTCTATCCCAACCCTCAGCCACAGACTTATCCCCGACTCAGTCATCTACAACTCCAAATATTCCCCAACCCCATCCCCGGCTACAATCCCTAACCCCAGGCCCAACCTAAAACCCAGTTTTAGCTTCACCAACTTCCATATACCCTCCATACTAACCTCATCTCCCCTAATGCCAACCCCAACCCCGAAAACAACCCTCCCCTTACTTCTTATTCTCACCTCACCCCAACTCCAAAATCAATTCCAACAATGACACAAAAGTTCATCTTAACCCAGTCCGCCCCAGTGCATCCCAAGCTGGAGCCCTGCTCCGGCTCCTGACTCACCACTGGACATGTCAACCCTTCCCCCTCCATCTCTGCTGCAGGCACTGGGCATCTCTGAGCAACTTAGTGGCGTCCCTGCTCAATTCAATGAAATCCATTGCATCCTTGCTGCTTCTCCTCTTCCTCTTTATCATCATCTTCTCCCTGCTTGGCATGCAGCTGTTTGGGGGCAAGTTCAACTTTGACCAGACCCACACCAAGCGAAGCACCTTTGACACCTTTCCCCAGGCCCTCCTCACTGTTTTTCAGGTGAGACCTGGAGATCATGGGATGGGTGGGCAAGGCGGGGGCACCCAAGATTGGGGAGAGGGTCCCAAGAGCTTCATGGTGACCTCCCACCCCTAGATCCTGACAGGTGAGGACTGGAACGTGGTCATGTATGATGGTATCATGGCCTATGGCGGCCCCTTCTTCCCAGGGATGCTGGTATGCGTGTACTTCATCATCCTCTTCATCTGCGGCAACTGTATCCTCAGAGCCTTGGGAGGCTGGATCGTGGCAGGGCTGGGGGAGGATAATGGGGACATGGGCACTCCATAGGCAGGCTGCTTCTCCATCCTTGTAGCCTGAGCTCACCCCAGACATCCTGTTGAATGTGTTTCTTGCCATTGCTGTGGACAACCTGGCCAGTGGAGATGCAGGCACTGACAAGGACAAGGGCAGGTGAGGTCTTGCTCTGCCTCCAAGACAGTCTCTCCCTGGGATCCCTGACTGGGACCCTCCCACACACATCCCACACCACCAGAGATGCCTTGGTCACCCTGGCAATCCCCATCTGCAGATCCAACCTTCCAGTCCTCATTCACTGCACATGCATTTATTGAGCACCTACTTTTTGCCAGGCCCTGTTCTAGATGCTAAAGAGACAGCAGGGGTCAAAGAAGACAGAGTCCTTGCTTTCATGGAGCTGACATTCTAGTTGGGGAAGGCAAGCAAAACAAACAAATGAATATATAATAATATAATTTAATTAAATATATGTTAATATGTAATGAAGAAAAAGAAAGCAGAATAAGAGAATAGAGAGAAATGAAGATTGCTATTTTGGTTAGGGTAATCAAGGAAGGCCTCTATGAGAAGGTGACAGTTAAAGAGAGGCCTGAATGAAGTGGGGGAGTGAGCCATGCAAATATCTGGGGAAAGAGTGTTCAAGGCAAGGGGACAGCAAGTGCAAAGGTCTTGAGGTGATAATATTCTTAGCACATTCAAAAAACACCATGGGGGGAATTCCCTGGCAGTCTAGTGGTTAGGACTCGGCTCTTTCGCTGCTTTCACCCAGGGCCCCAGGTTCGATACCTGGTCTGGGAACAAGGAGAGTGGTAAGAGGTGAGCTCAAATGGGGGGAATAGAAAAGCCAGATGAAGGGCATTCTGGCCATGGTGAGAACTTTGGGTTTTGCTCTGAGTGGTGCGGAGCCATGGGAGGGGTGTGAGCAGAGGAGGAATGTATCAGACGTAGAATTTAACAGCATCCCTCCTGCTGCTGAGAGAATAGACTAAGGGGATGAGGGGGGAAGCAGGGAGGTTGTATGGGACCTGAGAAAGGTCTGTTCTGATCGCAATGACCCCCTCCCTTGGCCTTGCCTATCTGCTTCCATCCTTAACAGTCACCTCCTCCCCAACTTCCTCGCACAGGGAGAAGGACACTGAGGGAACTCCACAGGAGAATGGAGCACTGGTGAGTTAGAGGCCTGGGCACTGTCTACACCTCCCACTACCACCAATATCTGTCTATGCATGTGTGTCTTTATCCCGCATCCTCTGTCTATTCATTCCTTCTTTATTGTGTCCCTCCCATGCCTCCCCTGTGTCCATCCCCTGGTGTCTACCGCATCATCGATGACCCCCATCTTCCTGTCCCCAGGTGCCTGGTGGGGAGAATGAGGAAGAGGAAGGTGCAAAAAATGAAGGAGCAGGCAAGTGGGCAAGGCCAGGTGGAAGAGGTATGGGACCTTGGGGACAGCACCCAGGTGGAGCTCGTGACCCCTGAGACCCTCCTCTCTGGAGAGCAGCCTTCTCCGACAACATCTTAAAAATAATGGGCTTGGTGTGTGGCCAGGAACATTTGAGACGCTGAGATTAAAGAAGAGAAACAGACATTTTGTTTCACTGCAGAACTTCTCAGAGCCTTTATTATAAAATAGTATGTATACGACTGAAGATGCCAATGTGCATTCAACACACATTTACTGAGCCCCTCCTGTGTCCCATGCACTGTTCTAAGTGCTGAGGACACAACAGTGAACAAAACAGTCTGAAATCCCTTCTCTGAGGAGCTGACATTCTAGCAGGGAGATGAGAATTTACCACATGACAAGCACTGTTCTAGGTGCTTTACATACATTTTCTCAATTCATTCTCTCTCCTTTGATCTGCTGCTGCTGCCAGGCATGGAGGAAGAGGAGGAGGAGGAGGAGGAAGAGGAGGAGGAGGAAGGGGGTGCAGGGCATGTGGAACTCCTGCAGGAAGTTGTACCTAAGGAGAAAGTGGTACCCATCCCTGAGGGCAGCGCCTTCTTCTGCCTCAGCCAAACCAACCCGTGAGTGTTGAGAATGTACAGGGAGTTGGGGCAGGAGGGGCTGGGGCAGGGGGAGGACCAGGGAGCAGCCAAGGCTCGGGTGGGGTGCACGGCCTTATGCAACAGGGCCCATGCTGTATCTCTCGGGCTCCCCCAATCAACTCTGCGGTCCTGTGTTCTGACTATGGACCATTCCCCACTCCCCAGGCTGAGGAAGGCCTGCCACACCCTCATCCACCATCACGTCTTCACCAATCTTATCCTGGTGTTCATCATCCTCAGCAGTGTGTCCCTGGCAGCTGAGGACCCCATCCGAGCCCACTCCTTCCGCAACCACGTGAGCCTTGGGCTGGGGACTCAGGAGACACTCCCAAGGGTGTCCTACTGGGCACAAGCTGGGGCCAGGGTGGAGGCAGGGAGAAGACCCCTAGTTGGGCAGAGAGAGAGGAGCAATAATGGCAGCTGCAGCAGTGCCAGCCTTTATTATGAGTGCAACACACTTGGGGAAGCACCGGGGAGGTGATCAGTGTTTGGCAGAGGAGGAAGCTGTGCTCAGAGGTTGAGCAGACCAAGGGCGCCCATGTAGCTGAGTAGAGGCAGAGGAACCCAAATCTGAACCCTTGTCTTTCTGGTGGCCAAGGCTTTTGCCTTGTAGAAAAGTCCTGATGATGATGATGATGGGAGAGAGAGAGATAGAGGGAGGGAAGGAGAGAGGGAGGGAGGGACAGCGAAACTTACTGAGAGGTACACACAGCTAGGGTCCCCCTCAGCCATGACTCGGTGGCTCCCCCTCTTTCTTGCCCCCCAGATTCTGGGGTACTTCGATTATGCCTTCACCTCCATTTTCACTGTGGAGATTCTACTAAAGGTGACTAATGGACCGCCCATCATACCCCCAGTTACCCCAACCTACTCCCCACCCACCCCTGCAGCCCACCTCTCCTGTTTCCATCCCCAACTCCCTTCTCTATCCCCGGATCTGGGGTCTAACTAGCCTGATGTCCCCCTACTCCCCAGATGACGGTGTTCGGGGCTTTCCTGCACCGTGGCTCCTTCTGCCGTAGCTGGTTCAATCTGTTGGATCTGCTGGTGGTCAGCGTGTCCCTCATCTCCTTTGGCATCCAGTGAGTGACACCTGCCTACCCCATTCCTCCAAGAGCCAAGGCCAGGCCCGGGCCATGGCCTGAGGACTGCCCCCTCCTCAGCTCCAGTGCCATCTCGGTGGTGAAGATTCTTCGAGTACTCCGAGTACTACGGCCCCTCCGAGCCATCAACAGGGCCAAAGGACTCAAGGTAATCCCATCCCACCCAAATCCATGGGACCCAGACCCTGCCCCGCCCCTGGGGCCAGGATCACTGATCCGACTGACCATTTGCAGTGATGCATGACCACATAGCCTGGCCACAATGTGTAACCACACGGCCCTGACCACTGGCCATGTGGCCTCATCCATGTTCCTTACAAGTGACCATCCATTCCTTACCAAAGGCCACATTTCTGTGATCCAAGTTCCTGACATGTGGCCACATACCCCTGTCTGGCAAACACATTTCCCGTTGGTACCCACACATCCATCACCCAAGACCACATGTTCCTGACCCAAGTCCCTGAGCTCCATCCATGCCCAGAGTCCTTGCCCTGTGGCCACCGTGGCCTGCGGTGTCCATGAGCCATATTTGTGGGTGTCTGCAGCACGTGGTGCAGTGTGTGTTCGTGGCCATCCGGACCATCGGGAATATCATGATTGTGACCACGCTCCTGCAATTCATGTTCGCCTGCATTGGCGTGCAGCTCTTCAAGGTGGGAGGAAACACTGGAGGGAGGCCCAGGCATGAATCAAGGCACGGGGCCGGGGGATGAAGGGTGAATCTGCTTGACAAATATCCTCTCTGCAGGGGAAATTCTACAGTTGCACTGATGAGGCCAAACACACACCCCAAGAATGCAAGTGAGTGCCTGAAATCCTGCCCTCCATGGAGCCCAGGACCCTCCCAAAGTCCAAAGAGGCCCCTAGATCTCACCCAGGCCTCTAAAACCCCTAGATCTTCCTCCAAGGACCTGCAGAGACCCCTCCAGATTTTATCAAGGCCCCCAAGACCCCAGAAATCCTCAAGGCCCCAAGATACATCCCGAGAATTCTCCCAAGAACGGCAAAAGCCCTCAGACATCAGTCCCTAAGAGGCCCCCCCAATAACTGCCCAAAACCCCTCTCCACATTCCCCAGAGTTACCTACATTCCACTCCAGAATCCCAACCGTCCTCAAACACCCGACCCCCACCACCAAGTCCCCAGCTTCCGTCTTGAGACTCCTACAGAGGGTAATAGTTCACTGAAATTAGACATTCCTGGTTCAAATTCGTCTTATGAGACTTGGATACATTTCGTAACCTTGCTGAGTCCCATTTTCCTCAACTGAAAAATGGGGATAAAAAGAGTGTGGATTTCACAAGGTTGTTGTGAGGAGCAAATGAGTTACTACACAGAGAGTGTACTACAGTGTAAAGTTAGTACACGTAAAGCCTAGCACAGTGCCTGGCATATACTTAGTGCTGATAAATGTTGGCTGTTATTCGTATTGCTTTTTCCTGGATGGCAACGATGGTGACAATAATGCTGATGATAGCTGCTGTATACGGCCCCAACAATGTGCCAGACGCTGTTCTCATTGATTAACAAAATTAATCCTTGTAACAAGACAGGAAATACATTCTGTTATTATCCTTATGTCATAAATGGGGAAAACTGAAGCACAGAGGTTAAGTGCCCAAGGTCACCCAGCCAGTAAATGGAAGGGCAGGATTGGAACCCAGGCTATCCAGCTCCACCACTATGCCCTGCTGCCTCCGTGCTGCAGACACCAGTCCCCATTCCACAGCTCCCTACCCCTCCTCACCCACCCAGCATGTCTGCAACATCCACAGGGGCTCCTTCCTGGTCTACCCCGATGGAGATGTGTCAAGGCCCCTGGTCCGGGAGCGGCTCTGGGTCAACAGTGATTTCAACTTTGACAATGTCCTTTCAGCCATGATGGCCCTGTTCACTGTCTCCACCTTCGAAGGCTGGCCTGCGTGAGGGGCAGGGGCCCAGGGATGGGCAGGGGACTGGGCAAGAGGCTTTAGGGGATTGGCTTTGGATATCCTGGGGATGGGTGGAAGGGTATCTTGGGATGTGAAGAAGGTCTCTGGAGAGTGGATAGGGTTTTCTGGGGACTGGTGGGTGTATCAGATGACTAGGTGGGGATCTCCCAGAAGTTGGCTGGGGGTGCTTTGGGGACCTGGTTGAGGGGGCCTCCAAGAATTGGGTAGAGAGGTCTCTGAGGCACTAGGTGGAAGTCTAGAGAGGACTGCGTGGGATTTAGGGGGGGTACCAGGTAGAGGTCTGGGGGGACTGGGTGGAGGTCTTGGAGGAGATGGAGCTGGAGATTCAGGGGTTTCCAGATAGCTGCACAAGTCTTTGGGAGTACTAGGTGGGGGGCGATGGAGCAAGGAATTCAAGTTGACAGGACAGGGGATTTAGAGATCTTTGGGGGCTTGTTGGGGAGTTCTGGGGAGCTGCATGGGGATCCTCAGATGGCTGGAGGAGAACTGGGAGTCTGTGGGAACTTAAGGGATTTGGGAGTCTTGGAGGGCCTGGATGGGGATTCTCAGGAAGGTTGGATGGGGATCTCTGGATCTCTGGAGGGCTGGGCTTTGAGAGTCTTTGAGGGCCGGGTGTGTAGGTCTCAGATAGTTAGGTCAGGGGATTTGGGGATCTTTGGGGATATTCTGGGGTGCCTAAGGTGTCTGGGGACAGGTCTGAGGGGTCTGGGATATCCCTTCACTTGCTCCCACTGGCTCCCCAGGCTGCTATATAAGGCCATCGATGCAAACGCAGAGAACAAGGGCCCCATCTATAATTACCACGTGGAGATCTCAGTGTTCTTCATTGTCTACATCATCATCATTGCATTCTTCATGATGAACATCTTTGTGGGCTTCGTCATCATCACCTTCCGTGCCCAGGGCGAGCAGGAGTACCAAGACTGTGAGCTGGACAAGAACCAGGTGACCTCCGACCCCTGATCCACCAACCCCCACCCCCACCCCAGCTCCTTGCCTCGGGACCCCACTGCTCACTCATGCCTTGCACTTATATGCAGCGCCAGTGTGTGGAGTATGCCCTCAAGGCCCAGCCACTCCGCCGCTATATCCCCAAGAACCCGCATCAGTATCGGGTGTGGGCCACTGTGAACTCTGCTGCCTTCGAGTATCTCATGTTCCTGCTCATCCTGCTCAACACGGTTGCTCTAGCCATGCAGGTCTGAGCTCCCCACCCTGATCCCGCCAGACACCTGGCCCTATTCTGTCTGCACAAATCCTTAAGAACTGTCAGGAATGCTTTAGCCTGCAAGTAACAAAACCCCCAACTGACAGAGACTTAAGCTTTAAAGATATGTGCCACATATATTCAAATCAAAGGCCAATAATCATAAGTTGTATCCTGATTTCAGAGATGTGAGAATGTGGAAAAAATGGCAGATGGCAAATGTAAGTTGTCATTGGCTGTGAAACGCACCCCAATTTCAGAGATTCTAAACTGTGAAAAGATGTGTATCCTGGAGTCAGTGAATTATGATAGTTACCTCACATAGCAAGCAGTGCAGAGGTAGGCTGTTTGCTCATTGCTCATCAGGGACCCAGGCTCTATATTTCTGCTCCTCTATTCTTAGTAAGTTGGGTTTCGTTCTCATGACTGTTGCTTCATGGTCACAAGATGGCTGCCACAGTTCCAGGCATCAAAACCACATTCAAAGAAGGAAAAAGGAAGGAAGGTTGCACCAAGGGACTCTCCTCACTTGACCCTTTTATTGGAAATCAAAAATAATTTTCACAGAAGCTGCCCAAGCAGCAGCAAGCTTACGTTTCTGTCTCATTAGTCAGAACTAGCTGCAAGGAAAGCTAGGAAATCAAGGGCTGGGCTTTCCAATATCCATAATGAGAGGTGGACAGTGTGAGAGGTTTGGCCAACCCATAGTGCTACCACATCCCCAGACTTACCTCAGTCCAAGACAGAGAATATTTGGTTGGGGTGTGGGGGGGAATCTCTGCCTCAGGCTATGTCCCCACGTCTGATTTTCTCCCCAGCACTATGAGCAGACTGCTCCCTTCAACTATGTCATGGACATCCTCAACATGGTTTTCACTGGCCTCTTCACTGTTGAGATGGTGCTCAAAATCATCGCCTTCAAACCCAAGGTACCCCCCCAAGGCTTAGACCCATTCCTTAGGGTGGAACTCACTGCATAGCTCTCAGGGGGGCAGCAACCAGGGAGTCATGAGACTAGGGAGGAAGAGGGATCTAGATGCAGCCTTATCATGTGATCCAACCTAGACCCTGCCTCCCCAATGCCCCCAACCACTACTAGCCCCATACCCTAGCTTGCTAGCTCTGAGAAGACAGGGCACTGCTTTCCTCCTGTCTACAGCATTACTTTACCGATGCCTGGAACACGTTTGATGCTCTTAT
Organism: Mesoplodon mirus; assembly: GCF_964341445.2. Classification (NCBI taxonomy): domain Eukaryota; kingdom Metazoa; phylum Chordata; class Mammalia; order Artiodactyla; family Ziphiidae; genus Mesoplodon; species Mesoplodon mirus. The sequence goes on along the minus strand of NC_138981.1, from coordinate 45,067,180 downwards.
TGTGGTGGGCAGCGTAGTGGACATTGCCGTCACTGAAGTCAACGTGAGGACTGGCTCTCCACTAACCCGCTCACCCCCTACCAACCTTCCCTCACCTCAACCCCAGGGCTTTCTTTCACATGGGGAGGTGGTTCCCACTCACATCCGCCCCACTCCTGGCGACTCAGAGCTCCTCCCTCTAGCTCTATCCCTTGAGTCCCTATTGGGTTCAGCCAAAGCCCCCTTCTACCAGCTCCTGCTCGTTCATCTGCAAGCTATCCTCTGGCTCCAGCATCTCCTAAAATGACTCTCCTGTTATTTCTATTATTTTCTTCATTGCTTCTACATCCCCCTCCATTGGTCCCATCATCTCCACCAACTCCTGCTTTGACTCCATCATCTCCTCTGATTCCTTCATTGGCTCCATTTCCTCCACCGACACCATCGTCTCTGACACTGGGTCTTTCACGGTTCTGTCATCACCACTGACTGCACGGTTGGCTCCATCATCTCTTTCACTGGGTACTACATGGTCCTCCATTGACAATGCTTCTGGGTCCATATCTCCATCACCGGCTTCTCCATTGGATCCTCCATCGGTTCTCTCATCTCCGTGAAACCACCGGCTTCATCATTTCCTCGATTGGCTCCAATATCTCTCCTCCACCATCTCCTGTGCCCTCTCCTCTACCTTTCACCCTCATTACCAACTTTTCCTTCAACCATCCTGATCCATTACCACATAACCTTCCTTATCATCCCTTGGATAATAACTCTACCATCCATTATCCCCCGTATCTGCTCCATCACTTCTCTCCTTGTTCATTGGCCCTGTGACCTCATCATCTCCTCCATCACCTCTATTTTGGCAATATCTCCGTACAGAATGGTGGCCATCTTGGCGAGGTAGCCCCCCCACCTCACAACAGGGACTCTCTGCCTCTCTCTTCACCTACCCTCCTTTCCTTTCTTCCCCAAAGTCCTTAGAAATGCTCCCTGACCACCCTGGGGCCTGGGTTCTGAGGGATTTGGAGGCTGGGAGGGCCAAAGCATGAGACAGGGAGGTGGCTGGGGCAAATGTGGACTGAGCATACCCACCACACGCCCAACCCCAGAGCTCTGAGGACAGTTCCCGCATTTCGATCACTTTCTTTCGCCTCTTCCGAGTCATGCGGCTGGTCAAGCTCCTCAGTAAGGGTGAAGGGATTCGCACATTACTCTGGACATTCATCAAGTCCTTCCAGGTAACTCCCCCACTCCTTTGTTCGCCCCTCATCCCCACTTCACACCCTCAGCTTGTCCTTTTACCGCCCCCAGAACTACACCTTCCAGCATGCCATACCCATGTGCAGCTTACCATTTCCAGTTTTCTCTCTTTTGTGGGCTCTCAATTCCCAACATGTCTTGGCCTCACTGACCTTACTCTATTGTATTTAATACTGTGTCCATATTTGGGAGACCCTGGCAGGCATGGGCACTTTGGGGATGGACCACATCTCTCAGCAGGCCCCGGCTTGAGTGCATTCTGGGGCTTAACAGTTCTCTGCCTGGACCTGAGTATCTATCCTCCTCTCCACCCCCATAGGCCTTGCCCTATGTGGCTCTTCTCATCGCAATGATATTCTTCATTTACGCAGTCATTGGGATGCAGGCAAGTGAGAACCCTGGGGAGCATCCCTCAGGCACTCCTCTGTTGAGGGGGGTTAGATAGGAATGAGCCCAAAGTGGGGGTAGAAAGACAGACAAGCTGCACCACCCTGAGTCAGTCCATACATCTGTGAAATGGGATCAGCAGTGCCTGCTTGTCAGGGTTGTAAGGATCCTTTGGGTATTAGGTGTTGTGAAATGGATGGGAACCTGTAGGGGCACGGAGTCACCCCTCTGACACAGCCCCTGTATGCCCCCAGATTTTCGGCAAGGTGGCTCTTCAGGATGGCACACAGATCAACCGAAACAACAACTTCCAGACCTTTCCACAGGCTGTGCTGCTTTTGTTCAGGTGACACACACACACACACCCTCTCCCCTGCTGCTTTGATCTCCAGCATGCTTTTGGGTACCCACACATACTCTCTGGGCCCCTGACTGCCTGAGATATGGAAGTAACAGGGCAGCATGGGGCTCCATATTGCCTGAGACCTTTTCTGGCTGTGTTCTAAAGAATCTTTTAGAATATTCTAGCCTCAGCCATCCTTTTTCTGGCTGCAAGACGTATACCTTTCATAGGCCTCAGCACCCCCTCTGTAAAATGCAAACATGATTGTCATCAACATGGCCACACCAGCTTTTAAAATATTGAAATGCTGTTTTTACCAGATGTAGCCTCTGGTAAGAAATAGGCCATCTCCTCACCCCTCTGGCCCCCACAGTGGCCCTTGTCATGACTTCATAGCCTCCCCCCCAAGATGGCACCACTGTGTGACCCCCAGGTGTGCTACTGGTGAGGCATGGCAGGAGATAATGCTTGCCAGCCTTCCTGGGAGCCGGTGTGACCCTGAGTCTGACTTCGGCCCTGGTGAGGAGTTTAGCTGTGGTAGCAATTTTGCCATAGCCTATTTTATCAGCTTCTTCATGCTCTGTGCATTCCTGGTAAGGACCAATCCCCACAACCACCACTACTGCCCCGGGGGCTGGTCCTGATGGGGATGAGGTGGGGAGCCCAGATCTTCAGAACGGGTAAAAGGGCTGGCCTGATGACAAGATCAACCCGGGGACTCATGACCCAGTGACCATAGAAGCTTACCTCTGCCTCCCACCAAGCCCCCCATACTCTTCTCTGCCCTTCACCTAACCTCTCCTACTCACTGGCCCACAGATCATAAATCTCTTTGTGGCTGTGATCATGGACAACTTTGATTATCTAACCAGAGATTGGTCCATCCTGGGCCCCCATCACCTCGATGAATTCAAGAGGATCTGGTCTGAATATGACCCTGGGGCCAAGTATGCCCTCTGACCCCATACCCGGGATACCAGAGGACAGTGCACTGCCTCACAGTCCTCCAACTCTGGAACCTCTGACCTATGCCTCCCATTACCCAGGCAGTAGATGCCCCAAGTTTCCCACTGCCCCTGTTCTCTGCCTTTTCCCCTCCCCCACTGACTGCCCTCCAGTTCTTCCCTGGAAAACTATGGGGTGTTGGTGGGGCGAGGGAGTGATGAGCTGGTAGGGCCTTGAGTAAGGACCAGAAGTGGTATCTCCAACCCAGTAGTGCCTCTCTTCCACCCCCACCTTCCCCAGAGGCCGCATCAAGCACCTGGATGTGGTTGCCCTGCTGAGACGCATCCAGCCACCCCTGGGATTCGGGAAGCTGTGCCCACACCGAGTGGCCTGCAAGGTCTGTGCACCTGCCCACCACTGCCTCTGAGAGGACTGTCACCACACAGCAGGGGTGGGCAGGGACCCTGCCTTGGGTGGGGAGGGGGTGTTTGGTGGCATCCTCAAAGGTTTCTGCCCTTGGGCATCACATGCCTGCATCCCTGGCATCTGCCCAAAGTGGGTTCCATGTCCCTGGTGTGCACAGAGACTTGTGGCGATGAACATGCCTCTCAACTCAGATGGGACAGTGACATTCAATGCCACACTCTTTGCCCTCGTTCGGACATCCCTGAAGATCAAGACAGAAGGTGTGTGGGGAGGAGGGGGAGGAGGGGGAGGAGGGGGAGGAGGGGGAGGGTCCCCGGGGAAGGCGCAAGGAGCAAGCTAATTGAGGGATGGGCCCCACTCTTAGCTCTGAACCTCAAAATAGGTGACTCTGCCTTCTCCAGGCCTGTTTTCCCACCTGTCCAACGGGGGCGGTGTTTGGATGCGGTAGAAGTTTGTGACGCACCCTCCAACAGTGAAGGAGTGGCTGTGAAAGGCTCTTCCTATTGGCTCATGCCCCACATCCTCTCCCCATGCAGGGAACCTGGAGCAAGCCAATCAGGAGCTGCGGATTGTCATCAAAAAGATCTGGAAGCGGATGAAGCAGAAGCTGCTAGATGAGGTCATCCCCCCAGCTGACGGTGAGCTAGCTTCACCGCAGTTCCTTAAGCCTGCCTCTGAATGTCAACGATTGCTCACCACCACCAAACCATCACTGGCTGGAGAGGGAGGGGTGCAGGGGGAGAGTCCGAGCTTTGATGTGGGGGTGTGGGGAGCAGAGGACTCCTGTGTGATCTTGCCTCCTCTCCCTTGCTCCCAGAGGAAGAAGTTACCGTGGGCAAATTCTACGCCACATTTCTGATCCAGGACTATTTCCGCAAATTCCGGCGGAGGAAAGAAAAGGGGCTACTAGGGGCCGAGGCCCCCCCAAGCACCTCCTCTGCCCTTCAGGTCTTGGGAGCAGGGCCTGAGCTGGGTGGGGGTATGTGGGAGCTCTGTGGCTGAGGCTGACTGCCTTCTTGATCTCATGGAACCCATGTCACAGATGAGGAAACTGAGACCCCAGGACGCACAGAGGGTCAGGGGTGACTGTGGGGCTCCTTCCCCCACCCCACACTCCTACTCAGGGACAGGGAAGTTTAGACCCTGAGCTACCCGCTTCCCTATTTTCCCACCCCCACAGGCTGGTCTGAGGAGCCTGCAAGACTTGGGTCCTGAGATGCGGCAGGCCCTCACCTGTGACACAGATGAGGAGGAGGAGGAAGAGGGGCAGGAGGGAGAGGAGAAGGAAGATGAGAAGGACCCGGAAACGTACAAAGTAAGGATAATAAGCTTTCACTCCCCCAGGAACTCTTGATTGTAAAATACACCCTCAACCCCCTGAGTGATTTCCATACTGCGTCTGGGAGGAAGCCCCCCAGAGAAGACCCCCTGCAATAGACAAATGTTTATTTGGTACCTACCACCCACTGTTGGAGGGCAAGGCCCAGATTTGGCCCCTGGGGAGCTCATTGGAGACACACTATTTGACCAAGTGACTTTTAGTTATAACCTGTATGCAACGCTCAGTCCTGTGATTTCCACAGGCCCCAATGGGCTCCCAGCCCCCATCTCGCCGGAGCTCTGTGATTTCTGTGTCTCTGCCTGCCTGGGACAAACCGCCAGATTCACTTTCCCTTGGGCCCAGTGATGACGATGGGGGTGCTCCCAACTCCAGACAGTCCAGTGTGCCCCAGGCTGGGTCCCACGCCCACAGGTATGGCCAAAGGTCTGCAGGAGGACTGTGAGGGAAGGCAGGGACTAGCCACTTTATGGGGTACTTCAGGGGGCAGAGGGTGTTTCCAGTGAGACAAACGTCTATTAAAAGAAAGCCCATGTCTCCTTTAAAATGATGACAGGTTAGGGCTTCCCTGGTGGCACAGTGGTTGAGAGTCCACCTGCCGATGCAGGGGACCCGGGTTCTGCCCCGGTCCAGGAAGATCCCACATGCCGCAGAGCGGCTGGGCCCGTGAGCCATGGCTGCTGAGCCTGCGCGTCCGGAGCCTGTGCTCCGCAGTGGGAGAGGCCACAGCAGTGAGAGGCCTGCGTACCACAAAAAAAAAAAAAAAAAAAATGATGACAGGTTAATTTTATGTTATGTGAATTTTCCCACTTAAAAAAAGTCTAGTGTTTCTGCAGAAGGTAGGACATGAAATGAGAGGGGACCAGGGGCCCAGGACCACACTGAGGGGATCTGGTCTGCCTAACTTGCCTCACTTTCCCCCAGGAGAAGCTCTGGGGTTCTCATTTTCACCATTCCGGAAGAAGGAAGTTCTCAGTCCAAGGCAACCAAAGGGCAAGAGAAGCAGGATGAACAAGAGGAAGTCCCCAGCCAGCACTCTGGCCACGACACGTAGGATGAGCCCATGAGCCACGTGCGAGAGGGATGGCACCCCATCGCGCATGCCCAGGCCTGAGCTCACCCCAGCCCTCCCTCCCAAACAGGCTCTCCTACCTAGATGAGCAGGCAGGGACTCCCCCACGCCCCATCCTTTTGCCACCTCACAGACCCCAGAGGTATGTGGATGGCCACCAAGCACCACGCCGCCGTCTGCTGCCCCCAACGCCTGCAGGTGAGAGTGGACCTGGGTCCTGGGGGGCCCCTTGGGCCATAAGGGCAGAGGGCTGGGGAGGCACTGACATTCCTCTTTGCCCCTGGTGCCCCCCACACCCCCAGGCCGGAAGCCTTCCTTCACCATCCAGTGTCTGCGGCGCCAGGGCAGTTGTGAAGATTTACCCATCCCAGGCACCTATCATCGTGGGCGCAACTCAGGGCCCAGCAGGGCACAGGTGAGGTGGGGGAGGGGGGCTGAGGCCCGGAGGGGTGGGGGGCAGCCTAGGCTGAATTTATCAAATACACTACATATCGGACCCTTCTGAAGAAGGGGGCACGTGTGAATTCACACAGTCCTCACTGTGCCTGTGAGGTGGGTACTGTTACTAGCCCCAGTGTACAGATGAGGAAACTGAGGCCCAGAGAGGCTTACTCAAGATCGCACAGCTAGTAAGTGGCAAAGCTGAGATTTAAATCCAGGCCTTCTATGCTCTGAAATAAACCCACGGCTGATTTATACCCATTCAGTTTGACTCCAGTTGTGTTTGGGGGGTAAGAGGTAGGCACAGGAGTGATTCCTAGATCCTCATACCCTCCCCATCAATCACTATGCCCCTGATGTTCATTCTGGTCCAGGGTTCCTGGGCAACCCCTCCTCAGCGGGGCCGGCTCCTATACGCCCCACTGTTTTTGGTGGAGGAGGGTGCAGCAGGGGACGGATACCTCGGCAACTCCAGCAGTCCACTGCGCACCTTCACCTGTCTGCACGTGCCTGGAACCCACTCAGACCCCAGCCATGGCAAAAGGGGCAGTGCTGACAGCCTGGTGGAGGCTGTGAGTCCAGAAGGGGAGGGGGCCGGAGGGATGGGAGAGAAGGGGAGAAGGTGGGAGCTTGGGAAGGAGGGTCCCCAGTCTCTGTGTTGTGTATGTAGCTATCCCTTTGCTCTGTGACTTCTGCTCAGCAAGATGTGTGTCCCACTGTCCCCCACTGACTTCCCTGCGTGCCCTCATGGGTTCATCACTCATCCACACCAACCCCTCTGTGCACACTGCTTCGACTCCATGCTCTGCCCTCTGTCAACACTGATCCCATCTGTGCCCCCAGGTGCTCATCTCCGAGGGCCTGGGCCTGTTTGCCCGAGACCCACGCTTCGTGGCCCTGGCCAAGAGGGAGATTGCAGACGCATGTCGCCTGACACTGGACGAGATGGACAGTGCTGCCAGTGACCTGCTGGCACAGAGGACCAGCTCACTTTATAGTGACGAGGAGTCCATCCTCTCCCGCTTTGATGAGGAGGACCTGGGAGACGAGATGGCCTGTGTCCATGCCCTCTGAATTCCCATCCCTCCCCCACTGCTCAATAAACCTCCTGCCCTCCCTTCCTCAGAAGGAGACCGGCATGGACCACACCCCTGGATTTTGGTGTCTTTGCACTGGAGGCCTGGGGCTGCCCAGCGGTCCTCATCTATCCATCCCGTTTCAGCCCTGAGCCACTGCCCACACGCGGGTATTTCCAGAAACCAGGACAGCCGGGCCTGATTATTCAGCGTCAGGGAAGGAAGGAGGAGGAGGGGAGGCGGAAGAGGCAGCAGCCAAAAAAAGCTGGAGACAGAGTGGAGGTGGTGGGGGAAGGGAGGTTTCTGGACAGATGGAGGAAAGTGGAGAGAGTGAGGATGTGTGAGGGCTCGGATGAGGGGTGGGGGAAAGTCAGAGATTCCACAAGGGGTCAGGCAGATCAGACTGAGGCGGGACAGACGGACGGAAAGGAAAGGATAAGGAAACCTCCAGGAGAGTCCTGCCAGTAGAAAGGCCTGGAGGTTAGAACTAGCTTGGCATGTGACGTATCTTAGGCAGAGGGGTCCTCTGACGGCATCAGGAAGGGAGGCTAAATTGGGATCACCCCCACCTCCCCCCTTCTGCTTGTGAAAAAAGAAATCTAGGACTTCCCTGGTGGTCCAGTGGTTAAGACTCCATGCATCCACTGCAGGTGGCACCGTTCTATCCCTGGTCCAGGAACTAAGATCCCGCATGCCTCCAGGTGTGGCCAAAAAAATAAATAAATAAATAAAGAGAAAAAGGAAATTGAAATTCATTTGTAAAAGACATGGGTGACAGCAAAGGCTCTCCTGAGACCAGCTAACAGTACCCCACTCCCAGATCCCAGAGCTCCTCTCTGTTTCTTGCCCTACTTTTAGTCATTGCCCAACCTTTGGGGTCTCAATCATTCAGTGAAGGTTTATCGGGCATTTATTTTGTGCCAGGCACTGTTCTGGGTTTCCCTCAGCACAAACTGAGCTGGCTTAGACATGTGGCGGCGGTTGTCCAAAGTGGTAGTCATCCCCACTCCAAAGGAATTGGAGGTGGTGTTAGAAGTGACACCGGATGCGGCCACCCCTGGGGAGGGTCTGACCTAGGGTCTCCTCCCAGCTTTCAGAGCAGGGGTTTCTCATTTGTCTAATTTGTGTCAATGGAACCAGGACTGAAATTTGAGGGAAGCCAAAATTGGAGGCTAGGACTCAGAATATAGAATTGCACTAGGTCTGGAAACAAAGGCTTGGAGTGGTTGGGCCGGTGTATTGTGGGAAAGTAAGTCATGGGCAGGGTAAAGAGAGTGAAGGGCGATTGCTGAGGGAGGAGGTGGGATAAGCCACCCGAGGGCAGATGATGCAGACCCTTGAATGCCAGGCCCCAACCCCTGGGATTTTTCCTGAAAGCAGTGGGGAGCCATGGGAGGGATTTGAGCAGGGGAGTGACATAGTTAACTTTGCATTTTAAATAGATGCTCTGACGGGTGTGCTGAAAACAGATGGGAGGAGGAAGAGACTGGAGATGCTAAATTTGGCAGGAACTATGGTCGCCTTAGCCAGGGGAGGTGGCAGAGGAGATGGTGAGAAGTGAGTAGATTCCAGAGATGTGTGGAAGGTAAAACGAACCATTTATTGGGCCCTGTGCTAAGTGCATTACAGTGATTATCTTGTTTAATCAGTGCAACAATCCTGTAAGTACCATTTTAAATTATTTTACCTGTCCAAAGTCATACAGGAACAAATATCAGAGGTGAGATTCAAATTCAAGCAATCGAATGCCAAAACCCATGCTCTTCCCCCGAAAAGGCAATAACTGTGAAGTATCCATTACATATTCCACATTTGTGTGAATTTGAGTGTGAGTGTGTTTGTTTAAAAAACAAAAAAACATAGGTATACATTCAGATGGTTCAAAGTTCAAAAGTACAAAGGGGTATAAAGTGAAAGTTTCCCTTCCCTCTGGAGGCAACCCGTGTTATCAGATATCTTTTATATAGTTATAGGATGCTGTACGGATAAGTTAGCACAGTGGCTAAGAGTAACAGGTGCTGGAGCCAAACTTCCTGGGTTCAAATCCTAGTTCCACCACTTACCACCTGTTCAAATCTTAGTTCTACCACCTACCAACTGTGTGACCTTAGGAAAACTCCTTCAGCTCTCTGCACCTTAGTGTAGTCAGCTATAAAATGAGGATAGTAGTAGCACCTGACTCATAGGGCTGTTGTGAGGATTGATTGATTGATGGCTGCATTGGGTCTCCGTTGCTGCACACAGGCTTTCTCTAGTTGTGGAGAGCGGGGGCTACTCTTCATTGCAGTGTGCAGGCTTTTCATTGTGGTGGCTTCTCTTGTTGAGGAGCACAGGCTCTAGGTGCACGGGCTTCAGTAGTTGTGGCACGCAGGCTCAGTAGTTGTGGCTCATGGGCTTACCTGCTCCGTGGCATGTGGGATCTTCCCAGACCAGGGATCGAACCCGTGTCCCCTGCTTTGGCAGGTGGATTCTTAACCACTCTGCCACCAGGGAAGTCCCTGTTGTGAGGATTTAAATGAGTGATATATGGGAAGCTCACAGAACAGCCACAATTTAAAATGTTAGTTATTCTCTCTATAATTGATATAATGCTTCCCTTCTCTTTGTACACAACTCCCACGTAATTTGGCATCTTGCATTTCTTACTTAACTAAGTGTCTTGGCTATCATTACACAGCTCCATATTATTAGTAATGACAGCTACATAGTACTCCATTTTGCGGCTCTACCTGAGTTTTTTTAAACAGGCCACCAGTAATGAGCATCTGGGGAGTGTCCACACTTTATAAACAGTGCTGCAGTGTATTATCTTATACATACCTCTTTTAGCACATGTTTGAATCTCTCTGTAAGACAAATTCCTAGAAGTGTAAATGCTGAGCCACATACATGGACTTATTAGTTTGCTACATTTTGCCAAATTACCCTCTACAGAAGTTATACCAATTTAACTTCCACTGGCAATTTATGAGAATGATTGTTTCTGGCCAACTGCTAATACTGAGCATTATCAAACTTTTTTATATTCACCACCCTCAAAGATGAAAAACAGTGTCTTAGTAGCTTTTATAGGCATTTCGTTTAGTACGAGTGAGGTTGAGCATCTTAAATTCCAGCTGTATTTATCCATTGGATTTTGCAACATGGCAATTGCCATTGACCTTGGTGGGCCTAGTTTTAGTAGCATGAAGGAGGCGTAGTCCAATTAAGAGAGGACTAAGGAATAAACAGGATGTAAAAAGTTGAGAGTTGGAGTAGGCAACACTTTGACTAAGGAAGAGCGAAATAGGGGAAATGGTTGGAGGGGGAGGGTTTGGTTTTGTTTATTTTTAAGTGCTTAAAATGCAGATGAGAAGAAACCCTCAAGACCCTGAACCATGTTTAAATTGCAGGGACTTTGGGCACTGCCAATAACTAGCTGGGCGACCTTGTATAAGTCGCTTAACCTCTCTGGGGACTAATTTTCCTCACCGGTAAAAATGGGGCCAATAGTCCCTACCACGTAGGGAGGTTCTAAGGCTTAAATAAGTGAACACATTCAACAGTTCAGCAAATGGCCTGGCAAATTGTCCTACTGTAGCACCCAACGGCCCACCTCTCCAGATCTCTAGCTGTGTTTTCAGAGATAATGATCTTCTGAGAGCATTTTCAGGGTTCCAGCCTCCGGACTGCAATGGCCGCCTGCGAGGTTTTGACACAGCTGCTGTGCGCAGGCGCGCGCGGCGAGAGAGGCGGGGGCGCGAGGGGCGGAGCTGCGGCCCCCTGGGCTGTTCCGACGATTGCGCACCGCCCCCGCCGCGCCCCGCGCCCGCCCTTGCTAGCAGGCGCCTCCCGCCCCCCGCATTGCTGATGCTGCTGCTGGCCGACATGGACGTGGTGAATCAGGTACGCGTTCCAGCACCGCGGACAGAGCCTGCTGCTGGCCGGCCTCCTCGCCGGGGTCGCAGCGAATCCGCCGACTCTAAGAGGTGGTGGCCAGAATCCTAGCAACGGACACCCGGTCCCCGGCGCTGGGGCTGGGGTCTGCGGCAGGCGAGGGGAGGAAAGGGGAGGTGGAGAAAAGAAGGAGTGCACCCTTTGCCGCAGCGAGGGCCGTCCAAACTGCCGCAGCGGGGGCCGCCAGAAGCCAATTCCTTACGAGCGACCGGGAAGGAAGAGGGGTCTTGGAGCCAGGGTACAGGCAAGGAGGGAGGAGAGGGGAGAGTGGAAGGAAGATGGGGGGGTGCTGCAGATGAGCTAGGAAATAGAGCGACAGAAGGCGTGGGGGCGGGGGTGAAGGGGAGGGCTGACACCTGCCCCTTCCAAACAGGGATGGTACCCTGGTAGACGACCACCTCTTCCCCCAGAGCAGACCAAGGGGGACGATCAGTTGCTCTTCTCCCAAACCCCTAGTCCCCCTTCCCCCAGCACATATGCAGTGAAGCCACGTCCTAGCCCTCCTCCACCTTAATCAAATCAGTCCAGACCCTCTCTGCCATCGAACTCTCCTTCACCACCTCAGAACCTCGCCCATCTCTAACCAGGACTAACCACTCCCCATGCTCATCACCTCAGACACCCCACCACCGTCATCTGACTCACCTTTACCGCTGCAGACCCCTCCCCCACCCTAGCAAACCCGACTCCCTCCCTGTTATGGCTCACCTTCACCATCCAAGACCCCTTCCCCCACCCTAGTGAACCCCAACTCCTTCCTCACTCTCTCCACCCGATCCCCTTCACCATCTGACTCACCTTTACCGTTTCAGACCTTCTCCCCTTCCCTAACTAGTCCTGACCCCATCCCCATCTTGCTCACCCCTGACCCCCTCTGCCATCTATCTCACCATCTCCCCAGACGTCCCCATCAGCCCTGAACCCCGGGGGCCTTTTCTCAGAGACCCTGAGCTCACACCTTCCCCAAAGTGTCACTTTCTCCTTTTCACCGCCTCTCCAAACGTCACTCCCTCCTGGAGATCACATGCCTTATCCCCAGGGGTCATTGCCTGGTGGCCTTGTCCCCCACCTCCCTCTCCATCCCCAACAACCCCACCCCTCCCCACCGTTTCTCTCCTCAGCTGGTGGCCGGGGGTCAGTTCCGGGTGGTCAAGGAGCCCCTGGGCTTTGTGAAGGTGCTGCAATGGGTGAGTGTGGTCTGGGCTGTGGGGAGAAAGAGGGAGGTAGTGGGGTCTGGAAGAGCAGGGATGGAGTAGGGATAAGGAGGGAGGGATGGATGGGTGGGGGGTGGCAGAAGGGGGTGGGGGAATTGGGCTCCTGGGTGAAGTCCCAGGGGGTTGGGGCCAGAGAACAGATGGGCTGTGATGTGACGCCACATAAGGCCAAGGGTACCCCCATTCTGAAGTGGAAGACTGCGATGTCCTACTTCCTCTCCTGAGGTGAGAGAAGGGCAGGGGAGGTGGAGACTGAAGCTGGTTGCTGCAGGGAGAGACGAAAAGCCAGAGAAACCCAGAGACAGTGAAGGAGACAGAGAGAATGGGAGATCGGGAATGATGGAGACAGAGATGGAAATACCAGGAAAAAAGTGATGGAGATGGGAGAGAAACAAACAGAAAGAGACAAAGAAAAGGGAGACAGAGAAAGATGCACAGAGAACAGAGATGCAAAGAGAAACAGACACACAGGAAGAGAGGAAGAGAAATGCGGTGGGGGAGAGAAAGAGACAGAGGGAGAAGAGACCCTCCGGGGAAAAGAGAAAAAGAGAAACCGATAAACAGAAAGAGAGGCAGGAGGGAGACAGAGAGAGCACCGTAGAGATAATGTCAGAGACAGAGCAGGGAGAGCACCGTAGAGATAATGTCAGAGACAGAGCAGGGAGATAGAGACAGACAGACCAAGAAACAGAAAGACACACACACACACACACACACAAACAGAGAGAGAGAGAGAGAGAGAGAGAAGAGGCAGAAAGAGACACACATAGATACTAGAGAGGCAGAGAGAGAAACAGAGATACAGAGAGACAGAGACATCTGAGAAAGACAAAGACACATTGAGAAGCAGAGACAGAGAGATACCGAGGGAAACAGAGACACAGAGAACAACAGAGACAGGCAGAATACAGAGAGAGACAAAGACAGAGACAGAGAAATAGACTGAGACAGAATAAGGGGAATCAGAGCATTATTGAGAGGTAGAGACCAAGAGAGACACTGGGAGAAAGACTGGAAGAGATAGCCACACCCCTCTAATCAGCTTGTCCTTGGGCCTCGCTGAGCCCTGATTAGGGGGTGGGGGTGGGGACCAGTCCATCTGCTGCTGCCTATGCTGGGCCCCATCTGTCCAGAGGAGGGCAGCCCCATCCCACGTGCACACAGCCTCACCGTGGCCATCCCCATCCCTGCTGCCCAAGGTCTTTGCCATCTTCGCCTTTGCCACATGCGGCAGTTACAGTGGGGAGCTCCAGCTGAGTGTGGACTGTGCCAACAAGACCAAGAGTGACCTCAACATCGAGGTCGAATTCGAGTACCCCTTCAGGTGTGCCCCCACACTAGCCCACCCCTGGGATCCTGACAGACCTGGGATGGGGGTGGGGGGTGGGACCGGCCAACACCTCCTCCCCATCGGCTCCTGCCCAGCCCCCACCTCGGGAGACCACACCCACTCAGGTCACTGCGCATGCACTGAGCACCTACCTTGTGCCTGGCACTCCTCTGGACATCTAGGACACGTGGTGAGCAAGACAGGCATAGGCTGTTGCCCTCTGGCTGTGTTCTAGTGAAGACGAGGGGCAGGAGACTGGCAATAAACAAGATTCAAAATTTTATATATATATATATATGTGCACACATATATATATATCCTTAAGGCAGTAGGTGCTCAATTAATGTTAGCCAATATTATTATTTAACTCCCATTCGTTCATCCCATACACAGTTTTTGAGAACCTACTGTATGTCATGTACTGTTGAAAGTGCTGGGGATATAACAGTGAACAAAACAGACCAAGCTCCGTACCCTCATGGAGCCAACGTTATAACAAATAAACAAATGAATAAAGAGGATAATTGCAGATTGGGAGAAATCCAAGGAGGGCATCTTCATGCAGGGTTTTAGGATAGAGAATAATGAGGGGGTGCTGCTTAGCCGTGGGGAAGGATTAAGCCCAATTAAACAGTTCTGAGAGTTATTGAGCTCATACCGTGTGCCGGGTGCTAGGTACACAAGAGTGAGCACAAGCAGGAAAGGTTGCTGCCCTCATGGAGAGGCTTACCTCCTAGGAATGGGAAGACAGAGACCCACAGACACAATTTCAATAGAGGCTCCTGAGGCTCCTCCACTACTAGGACAAATCACATAACTGCTCTGGGTCTCCATTTCTTCATCTGTAAAAGGGGATAATAATACCCACCTTACAGGGTTATGATAAATATTAAATGAATTAATACTTGTAAAATGCTTAGCACAGTGCCAGGCACACAATAAGCGCTCCATAAGTGTTTGTTAAAATAAGGAAAATAAATAAGTTTAAAGAACTCAGGAAAGAGATCAGGGATTGAGTTGGGAATTAGGGATTTTTGAGCTCTAAGGGTAAATGTAGGCTCAGGGGATCACCCAGGGTGAGAGGCAAGACTGAAGAGAAGATAGCCCAGCGCAGGGCCTGAGCAATAATCAAAAGAAAAGGGGGCACCAGGGAGGCGTGGTCTGAGAGTTTGGGGAAGGAGTGGGAGTTGGAGCATGGGATACTGCTGAGAGCAGGCCCTTTGGGGATCTAGAAGACCAGAAAAATCTGTGGACCCCCCGACTCCTCCCATGTCTAGGACGTCGGGTCCTGAGGATCTGCCCTTCACCCCCAAGCCTCCCAGGGGAAAAAAATATTTGCCCTGTGTCCCCCTGACCAACCCTGCCACTGCCCCAATAATCCCCCCCAAAGACCCCTCATTCCCCCTAGAAACCCAGAAACTTAAACCCAGATCCAACTCCTAGCTTCATCATTTAGCAGCCATGCAGCCCTGTGCAACTTAGCCTTGCAGAGCTTCGGTTTGTTCATCTGTAAAACAGGTATAATAATGCCTGCTTTAGAGAATTGTGGGGGAGGGTCATTAAGTGAAGCAATTATGTAAAATGCTTAGAGGTGATCAATAAGTGTAAGCCCTTCCCTTAGGGCCTTTGCTATACAAGGGCACTGGCACCATTTGGATCCTGCCCCCCAACCTGAGGCCAGAGCTCTGGGGCTTCACCCTGCTCTTTCTCTCCACACACGTTCCTCCTTATGACCCCTCTTCCATCACACCATAGGAAAGGCCTTAGCCTCACATGCCTTTCCCAGTCTCCAACTACCCCCCCCCCCCCGCCCACACCTCACATACACGAATCCTGTTCGAGCATCCCTTCTACCCTCCTGTCTTTCTGTCTGTCTCCTCCTATTTTGTAGTCCCTGGGCTCTCCTCTGCTATGTACACATTTGCTTTTCTCTTGGGGACCTGAAGTGAGGTGGGGAGAAGAGTCAACATGACGTAGGGGGAAAAACACAAGGTTCAGATTCCAACTCTGTCATTCCTATACCAGCTGTGTGACTTTAGGCAAGTTAATGCGTTTCTCGGAGCCTCTGTTTCTGCCTCCATATACTTCACTTAATAAACATTTATTGAGCGCCTACTATGTGGCAGCACTGTTCCAGGCCTTAAGGGTACAACACTGAACAAAACAAAGGAAAAAGCCCTGCCCTCTTGTAGTTACAACAAAAATCAAGGAAAAAAGTAAAATACATGGTATTTCAGATGGGGTATCACAGCTACAGAGAAAATGGAGCAAAGAAGGGGGCTAAGGAGTGCTGGGAGGGAATGGTTAGATTTAATTAAATAGATAGGGAAGACCTCACTGAGAAGGTGACCAGTGGAGCAAAGCTTGAAGAAGAGCATTCCAGTGCAAAAATCCTAGGGTGGGAGGGTGCCTGGTATGTTCTATGAATAACCAAGGGGCCAAAGTACCTAGGTTGGAGTGAGGGCTGAGTAATACCTATTTCACCAGCATGCTCTCAGCAATCAATGAAATGTGACTGGTACACAGTAGGTGCTCGTGAATGGTTATTTCCTCCTCTTCCTGGGACCTTGTCAGAATCTGGGGGAGACCCATGACTGGGCAGGGGGGAGGGGAGGGAGTTCTTAGGGCCTGGGCCACACCTGCCCACCTCTCTCCACAGGCTGTACCAAGTGTACTTTGAGGCACCCACCTGCCAAGGGGACCCTAAAAATATCTTCCTCGTGGGGGACTACTCCTCATCGGCTGAGTTCTTTGTCACCGTGGCCGTATTTGCCTTTCTCTACTCCATGGGGGCTCTGGCTACCTACATCTTCCTGCAGAACAAGTACCGAGAGAACAACAAAGGGCCCATGCTGGTGAGCTCCCACAGCCATCCGTATGCATACAGGGGCCAGGGGACATGGAGCCTTGGGGACACAGCCATGTTCAGAGGCCACGTCAAATCCCAGACAGGCCCACACGCAAGCGGCCCTGATAACAGCCACACACATTACTGCTGCTGCTGCTATGAGCATCGGAGACACCGAATCAGAGTGACAGGGACACACCCACAGCCCACACAGAATCCCAGACACCTGGAAACTTGCCACCTCTCACAAAACCCTACAGTCTAGATGAAAGAAAGAAGCACACAGAGGTTCATTGTGACAGTCATGCTTGTCATCACACCACACAGACACACTGATTCCTACACAGCTGTACTCGTACAACCTCATCCCAGACACAAAATGACACAAATTCCCACATTCAGATAAAAGTGGAAAGACACACTACTTTCCACAGATTTGGCAACCATCTCACAGAATCCCCCCCACACACACCCACACCACATACCACAATCACACTCCCACACCCTCTGTCACATACACACACGTGCACAGACAAGCCCAAGCTAGGAGGGCCACCTTCAAGTGAGTGTCGGGGGCTTCAAGAGCTGGAAAGGCAGGGGAGAGACAAGCCTCTTCTGGGAGACCCCCCTCCCAAGAAAGCCTGTGATCTGAGGAGGCCCCACAGCCCAGCATGAAGCAGCCCACTCACAGTGCCATCTCCCTCCCCCCCGCCCGGCCTAGGACTTTCTGGCCACAGCAGTGTTCGCCTTCATGTGGCTGGTTAGCTCATCGGCCTGGGCCAAGGGGCTGTCAGATGTGAAGATGGCCACGGACCCAGAGAACATTATCAAGGGGATGCCTGTCTGCCACCAGACGGGGAATACATGCAAGGAGCTGAGGGACCCTGTGACCTCTGGCCTCAACACCTCGGTGGTAAGCCCTGGGAAGCTGGCTGGGCCAGCTGGGGAGGGTGGCTGGGAAACTTAGTCTGGCATGGGGAGTGGTGGAGAGAGAGAATGAGAGGAGGATTCAGAGGAAATCCAAGAGGGCTCCCTGGAGGAGGCATGCCAACAACAGAGCCTTGTAGGATGAGATAGCCGTTGTAACCACTGTGACACCACAGACTGTCCCCAAAAGGGGAACGTGAGATCTTCTGTCCAGTTAGGTTTGGGAGACCTGGATCACAGGCTCAGCCTAGTCATGTAGAATCTCTGGCAACTCAGTAAGTACCCTCTTGGGACCTGTTTCCTTATATGCAAAATGAAAGAATAACTTGAAATGTTTCCCCGTATGGACGCCCCCTACTGGCCAGAGTCAGACTGAGCTCAAGTCCGAGCTCTGCCACTTGCAAGCTCTAGGACCTGAAACTAGTTACTCAGCCTCTCAGGCCTCAGTTGGAGCATATAAATTGAAAATAAGAGGTCCTGCTCCAAAGTTAAGTAGTGAACTAATAACATACAAAGTGCTTAGAAAAGGGCCTGGCACATGGTAAGTCGTATACCAGTGTTACAGATCCTCAGATTCTAACTCTTCTTTTGTCAGTTGCTGCCTAGGACAGATCTAAGGTCTAAGCCACTTAGCCTCTCTGCACCTCAGTTTCCTCGGCCCTAAAGTGGAAATATTACTTCCTGTCCCCAAATTGAATTACATTGTATATATTTATACAAATGTATATATTTGTTTTAATATAAAGGCATATATTTATATACTTTATACATGGGTATTTATACATATGTTTGTATTTACATATGTATGTGTATATATGCATCCATTAGCGGTATATCTACATATTTAATAAAAATTTATGCTTAACATTTTACTATATATTACAAATTTAGGTTTACTATATTTTGTACATTATATATTCAAATACATAAACACATATATGTAATACTGATATATCTCAACATCCCCGGGAATCTGAATTCTAACACGCCCCACGTCCCCCTTCCCACCAAGGTGATTTTTGTGCACATTGACATTCATGCGCTGGGACTCGGAGGGTCGGGGTCTCAGAAACCACCACCCTCCGGGCGCCCGCGAATCCAAGCCCAACGCAAGCGGCCTCGATGCTCCCCGGGGCCGCCAGGGCAATGGGCGCAGGACGACAGCCGAGCTTTGTCTCCCCGCAGGTGTTTGGCTTCCTGAACCTGGTGCTCTGGGTCGGCAACCTGTGGTTCGTGTTCAAGGAGACAGGCTGGGCCGCCCCATTCCTGCGCGCTCCTCCCGGCGCCCCCGAGAAGCAACCGGCGCCCGGGGATGCCTACGGCGAGGCAGGCTACGGGCAGGGCCCCGGCGGGTACGGGCCCCAGGACTCCTACGGGCCCCAGGGCGGCTATCAGCCTGACTACGGGCAGCCCGCCGGTGGCGGTGGCGGTGGCTACGGGCCTCAGGGCGACTACGGGCAGCAAGGATATGGCCCTCAGGGTGCACCCACCTCCTTCTCCAATCAGATGTAGTCTGGTGAGTGACAGACAGGCGGGGCGGCCAAGGAGGGTTCATGATCCTTTCATGGGCGGGTTAGTGAGCCAATAGGAGTAGGACACTGGCCGGACAGGTAAGGATGGGAATTTGAAGGAGCCAATAGGAAGGCAGAGCTACGTGCTAGGGGCGAAAAACTAGCCAATGGTGGAGAGCAAAAGAGTGGTGTTTGAAAATGGGCAGAATGAAGAGCCAATGGGAGAGAGGCAGAAGTGCTGCTCTGAGGGAAGGGAGGGGAGAGAGAAGTGGGCAGAGCAACCAATGAAAGGAGGGAATAACAGGAGGACTTGCGTAGCGGGAAATCTGCCGGGCGCAGGAGCCATGGAGGGAAGAAGAGGTGGGTCTTACCCAATACTTTATGATAAGGCCAATAGATGATGAGGGTAAACGGGCTTGGATCATGAAGGTCAGACAAGATCACTAATCCGGAGGAGGTGACAGATCCGCCACCTCTCCGAAACCCTGGAGGCGAGGGAGGTGGTGTGGAATTTCAAAGAGGGAAAGGGCCGGGGCGGAGCGGGGCGGGGTGGGGTGGGGTGGGGTGGGGGGGCGCATTGGAAAGTCTTGCCGGCCTTCTTGTTGGGCCTCAAAAGAGAAGCGAGATTTCCCTCAAATGTGAGGGGGGAAGATGGGGAGTAGAGGCAGGCTGATGGCGTTAGAGGGGAAAGGCAAGGAGGTGGCAACACATGGGTGGAGGTAGCTTCTGGCACTTGGCCAGGATGGAAAGGGCAGGGAGGAGTTTATCAGGCATCCCATATCTAATTCATTAAAAATTCCTGTTGGCTCTACCTTCAAAATATATCCATAATCTTCCCACTGTCCCCCTGGACCTCTTCACTGGTTTCCACCCCCATTCCCATTATATTCTGCTCATGGCGTGGGGAACGATCCTGTTAAATCCTAAATCACGCCACGACCCTCCTGTGCTCAGAGCTCAGAGCTCTACCGGGGCTCCCATCTCACTCAGATTAAAAGCCAAAGCCAAAGCTATGGCCCACGAGGGCCAACACAATCTAGCCCCACCCCTCACTTCTCTGACCTCTCACCTCCAACCACTCCCCCGCACTCTGTTCCAGCCACACTGGCCACCTCGATGTACCAGGCACAGTCCAACTTCACAGTCTTGGTACTTGCTTTCCCCCTGGAGTTTCACACCCACACACACTGATAACCTTACCTGGCCAACTCCTTACAAGTCCCTTTTCTTACCTCTCCCTGTGCTTTTCTTTATCACAGTCTGTAATTATTAGTTTATATGTTTATTGACTGTCTCTTCTACTAGACTAGTGGATGTGACCATGACTAATTCATGCTATAGACACATCACCTAGAGCACTACTAATGGTAAGAAACATTTATTGAGGAAATAAAAGAAACAACATAGCATGAGACATTTTACTATCATTTTACTCTTCTTCTCTGCTTAAAATCTCCACTTGATTTACACCTTATCCAGAGTCAAAGCTGAAGTCCTCACAACCTTGTCTACAAACTCCTATGTGACCCCATTACCTACCTCTCAGACATCACCTCCTACCACTCTCACTTGCTCACTCCACTGAAGCCCCACTGATCTCCTTGCTGTTCCTCAAACACACTAGTTGTGGTCCCACCCCAGGGCCTTTGCACTGGCTGTGCTCCCTACCCAGAATGCTCTTCTTTCCAGTTATCTGCATTGGCTCATTCCCTCACCTCCTTAAGTCTTTATTCCAATGTCACTTCTTCAATGAGGTCTTCTCTGACTACCTAAGTACTACAGCAACCTTTCTTCCCCTACTGTCACTCGTAATCCCCCTCGCCCCAGTCTACTTTTTGTTTTTCCATTTCACTTATTATCACCTTATGTCATACTAGATAACTTATTTATACATCATGGTAATTGTTTAAGTCTTTCTCCCCTGCTACAGTGTAAGCTCCACAAAGATAAGGATCTTTGCTCTGCTCAATATAGTTTACCACCAATGAGGAGAACAGTACCTGTTAACAGACTTTTTTGGGTTGGGGGAAGGGGAAACCATAATTTCTTTGGTACCTAATCTAGTGAAGGCAAGGTATATCTTCCCAGCAGGGGCAGCTGGGATGAAGCTGACCCCAAGACTATAAGTGAAGGAAGAAGGAAGGAAGAAAGGTCATGGCAGATAGAGGGTGAAGCCAGGGCAGAGGCATAGCAGCCCAGCCCTTCCCTAAAGGCACCACCTGTGTCTGGACCCCCTCTCCTTTTGTATCTTTTGTCTCCACAGGTCAGTGCAGCCCGGGAGGACCCCGTTGGTAGGCAAGAGCTCAGGAGAAGGACTGCCCCCCGTTCCCATCCCTACACCCCAGGTCTCCACCCCTCAAACCAGGAGACACTTAACTGTCTTTGCTGTTTATATATATATATATTATATATAAATATCTATTTATCTGTCTGAGCCCTGCCCCCACTCCACTCCCCTTATGCATTAGGGACCCGATCTTGCATGGGCCCCTCTCTTACCCCCACCCCTTCCCCTTCATCCTTTGGCCCCTCTCTGTTCCCTGGCCCTGTGCCCTGAGGTTGGGGGGCTCTGTAAGGGGGACAGGGAGGAGACAGAAGGCTGTGTGGGGAGGGTGGGTGTGAGTTCAGACTCTCCCCTCTCTCCCTCCCCTCCTCCCAACTCGGGCCGTGATTCCTCTAGCAATGCCTGAACAGGGGCCATTAGGGAAAATTCAACTCTGAAGAGAGGAGAAAGGCAGAGACTGGGGGAGCTTGGGACACAAGGTGGTCTTGGAGAGGACCTCTGGAGTGGACGGGGCTAGTAGGCAGAGGGGTTGGGTTCCAGACATACTGGATCTGGAGTCTGAAGAAGAAGGGTGCCCTATAGCATTCTAAAATGGGGCTTAGAAGGAAGCTGATGGTGTGGTCCTAGAAGGGGTGGAGCTTTGAGTGAGGCAGCGGGTGGGCCCACAGTGGGCAGGGGTTGGAGTAGGACAGGGTTCTACGGAAGGAGTGTGACTTGGGACCTGGACACTGGGTTTGGAAAAACGCTAAAGGCGTGGTTCTAGAAGGGGTGCGGCTTGAAGCAGGCAGTGGGTGAGGCCCCAGAGTGGGCGGGCCTTGGATTGGGACCAAAATCTATGGAAGGGGTGTGGCTTTGAACACTCCGAGAGACTGAGTTTGATTCTAAAGGGGGCCGACCTTGGGCAAGGCAAGAAGTGGAGTTCAGGAATGGGCCAAACTTGGAGTGAGGTCGTGGTCCGTGTTCCAGACAGTTCGGGGCTTAGAGTGGGGCGTGCATGGTGGCTTCTGAAGGAGCAACCCCGCCCCCGCAAAGGAACAGTGAAGAAAATATGTTTTAAAGTGGGTGGGCTTGGCAGTGGGGAGGGCGAGGTGAGAGGCTTGGTTAGGAGCTGAGGGATGGGTTTTGTTAGGGGTAGCGGGGAATATCCTTGGCCAAGGCTGGGGACTGAGGTGGCCTTGGAAGAGCTGAGAGAGAAGAATTGGAGGGTAAGGGGTGGGATCCAGAGAGAGGCAACCCCACACCCTTGCCTACCCCGAGATGGGACAGCTAGGCAATCAGAGGACAGAGCCAAAGGGTCTGTGGGGCCGACCTACCCTTCTCCCCGCTCCCCCCCGGCCTCCTCCCTCCCTCCACACCCCCATCCGTCCCGGAGTGGATGGAGGCCCGGTCTGGAGCCCCTATCCTGCACCCTCTGCTGTGTCTGTGACGTCGGTAGTGCCTGTGCTTGTGTGTTGCCATTTTGTCTGGCTGTGGACCCTCCCCCTCCCCTCCAGACCCCCACCCTTTCCCGTGCCCTTCGGTATTGTTTGAAGACTTCATCCCCGAGGAAGAAAAAATATGATGAATTCTTCTCCCCTAAATAAACTCCTCAACCACCTAGTCCACACGGCTCTTACTTCTCAGTGTGTCTTTTTGGAAGGGGGAGAGAAAGATGGGGAAGAGGAGGCGAGAGGAAGCTCCGCCTCCGACCTGCTGGACACCGTTCGAGTCACCCCACCATTTTCGGCCCCTCCAACAGTGTTTTGCCGAGCCCTATCCTCTGTGAAGCCTCGCCTGCCGATCATTCTAAGTCACTCTCTGAGTAGCCCTGCCAACTGCCCCACTACTGGCCACCGAATGCCCAGTCTTTCTAGGGTTCGGTTCTAATTCTGGTCCCTTAGCCATGCCCCTTCCCAGCCCCTGTGGAGCCCTGTCCTTGAATCCCCAAACGGTTCAAAGGGAGAATTCCCTCTAGCCATCCGCCTCGCATTCTTTAGGCCCCGATGTCTCTCTATTTCCTTGTCTCTGCTCCAGCTGGAGAACCGGGAAACCGACTAGGCTGCAAGGCCGGGAGGCGGGGCGCCAAGGTGACTCGTTAGTTCTTTCATTCACTCCCTATAACCTGTCTCAGGCTCCTCCCTGGGGCAGGGAGGGGCGGGAAGTGACCAGGATGTGCGTAATGGGGCGCGGTGGGGATGGGAGGTGAGGTCCCCAGCGCCCACAATGAAGGGCCTGGCTGACCGCCGCCAGAGCGGTGCCTAATTAGAGACCCTGGCCGGGCACCGGAGTTCTGGCTGTGTGCCGGGGACCCCCTCCTCCCAGCCCCGAGGCATAGTGAAGCCTGAGAGCGCGGAGAGACTCCTAGCTCAGGGAATGAGCTCAGGGAAAGAATCACTGGAGAGAGAAAAGTGGGAGCAGGGGAGGGAAGGCTTGAAAATCTATTTCTCAGGACTTAGGGGACATCGCAGCTGGGCCTGTAAAGATGGGGAGCGAACAAGGAAGAGGGCCTCGGAACCTGGCCAGTAACTTTAACCACCCCCCCCCCGGCTCTGAAAACGGGTGAGAGCGGGGACGTGGGGCGGGGGCATAAGATCGAGCTCTGTGATGGGGTGAGGGAGCACCAGCTGGGGCTGCGATGGGGCTGGGGACCGTTCTTGCAGCATTCATCCGGGGGAAAGAGACCCTCAGAACATCACCAGTGGGGAGGGGGCCAAGAGGTGGCTTTAACCCATCCCCCAAATAAACATCCAAGATAAATCACACGAAGCGTCGATACAAGTACTGTAGCGCACACTCCTTGCAGTCAGGTCGCCACTTCCAAGTTCCCACTCCTCCACTACAGAGCCCTCAAGCCCTAGAATGTCCTGTGAGAGACCATGTGGAACCCTGGGGGCTCTGGGGGCCGTGTTTTCTGAGGCCCAGCTCCCGCCCAGGCAGGAGTGCAAGGAAGCTTTCGCGCACGGCGTTCCTGGGCTGCGCGCCCCTCACCTCTAGGCAGGGGGCGCCTTGGCCCGGGAGAGACAACAGGCCCAGGGGCGGATCCCGCTGGGCGCGCTCCTCCTACGCCGGTGTCAGGTTTACGGAACCGAGAGCTCCCCTGCCGGACGCGCGGTGGCCAGACGGCCACAAGGATTCCATTCGCCTCACCCGGCCCGGCTTGGCCCTGCCCGGGCGCGCCATGTTCGCGCGTGGGTCCCGGAGGCGCCGCTCCGGGCGCGCGGTGAGCGAGACTCAGGGCAGCGGTGGGGGTCGGGGTAAACTGAGGCCCGGGAGAGGGAGCAGGGGATAGGGATAGCGAGGAGGCGCTCCCAGAGGATCTGGGAAACCCCATCCTCAGGGCTCCCAAACCGGAGGGCCTGGGGCTGCTGGAAGTATGTGGATGAAGGAACGTGGAGATCTGGTGGCCCTTGCTCCCTAATCACCTTTCCGCACACCTTTATCAGCACCCCGGGGACCTGGTGCACTCCCCTCTCGGGTGAATTATGGGAGGGGATTCTGAGAGCCAAAAGATTGGGTCCTGGAGTCTTAGATTGAGCAGGGGCCTCCTGAGCTTATGAGAAAAGGGACCTCCCCCTGTACCTTGGCGGAAGGTGAACTGAGGAGTGAGGCCCTACACTCCTGGGGTGCCCTAATACTGAGAGTCGAGTGGTTGGGATTTGTGAGGAGAGGGCTTCCAGGCTTCCACTTGAGCCAGGAAGCTTTTGACTTCCTAGATGGGAGGGTCTCTCTCTTCCTTTGGAGGGGCTGTCTGGGTGGGGTCTGCATTTGGTGGTCCAGAAGAGTGAATAGCCCTAGGATATGAGGGGTAAGGGCCAAGGCTTCTTGGGGTGTGGGTTTCTGAATGGCTCAAGGGCCTCCTGCGATCCTGGAGGAGGGTCTCAGTTCCTTGGGTATGAAAAGGTGAAGCCAGGGTTTCGGGGATGGGCTCTTGTGCTTCTGAAAAGAGGAGCAGGGTTCACATGGGGATCCCAAGTAAGGATGGGGTCTCAGATTCCTACCCTGTGGAACTGGAGTGCTGTTGGCTTCCTGAGTGGAGAAGGGGCCGAGATGAGCCCTGAGAGGAGACACCCAGATTAGGGGCTCTGCTCTGGTGGGGAGAGTACTCTGAGTTCAGGGGGAGGTGTTTTGAGGCCTGGAGGAGTCAGAGGCTGGTGGGAGGTGTCGGGGCTGGGTGAGGGGAGTCCGATGCTGGCCCAGGGAGGGGAATTCCCTGAAAGGGGCGGCATATAGGGAGGTGGCCTCAGCTCCCCCGCCTCTACCTCGGTTGTGTCCCCCTCCCCCGCGCTCTGGGCTCTGTCCCAGCCTGCCCGGCGTTGCCCTGGTGGGACAGGCCCCGGCGTGTGGTTGCCGGCCTCAGAGTGGAGAGGCGGGCGTTGACTTCTCTCTCCCTCCCCGCCCGCGCGCACCTCGCCGGGTCCCGCGTCTGCCCCCTCCCACTACAGCCTCAAGAGGCAGAGGACCCAGACCGCGGCCAGCCCTGCAACTCCTGCAGGGAGCAGTGCCCCGGCTTCCTGCTGCATGGCTGGAGGTAGGTGACCATCCCAGGACCTTGTCTTCGTCAGGGTCCTGCTCTTATGGGAACCTGCCCTTAGGGGAAGCCCCCCCCCGCCCCGACTTAGGCCACGCCCCTAGGCTTGAGCCAGGTCTTAGAGAAAGCTCAAGTCCAGAGCCCCTCCCCTGACTCATTCCCAATTGTCCAGTTCCCAGGAGAGCCCCGCCTACTACACAGCCCCGCCCCAAGAAGTGTGCTCCAAGTTTCTGAGTCCCATCTCTAGGGAGATCCTCCGTCCCAGGCTCTAAGCACCGCCCACTGACCTCCAGCCCCCTTCTGGGGCTCAGAACTCCTCTCCCAGACCAAGGTCCTATCCTCCTAGTGGAGCCCTGTACCCAAAACGTCCCATAAAATACCACAGACAGAGCCCTACTCACCCAGGCTCAGAGCCTCAGCACAAGCTAGAGCCCGCCCCTAGGGAAAGTTCCCCCACCACGTCCAAAGTCATGAGAGGAAACCCCTAGATTTATAACTCCAATCTCAGACTCAGAGCCCCACCCCTACTCAGGCTCGTTGCCGGGAGAGTGTGACCCAAGTCCCAGTGCTGAAAGTCAGGGGATGGCCTTGAGACCTCCCACAGCCCCACCACCACTTCACATCCTCAGCCCAGGCCCCACAGCCCCACTCCCAGCTCACAGCCCTGCCCCCAGCTGGCCGCTCTGCCCCTCACAGCCCCGGCCAACTCCCCACAGTAGTCTGGCTCACAGCCCCACCTCCGCTCAGCACTGCCCCCAGGCCCCTGTCTGGCTCGGAGTCTTTTGCTGGTGATAATCTGAATGTCTCTGGCCCTCAGTTGGACTTCCTTGGGCTGCCAAGGGGTCCAAGTGGGCCATCCCTTAGGAACTGACCCCCCATCCTGGTCCCCTCAGAAAAATCTGCCAGCACTGCAAATGCCCACGGGAGGAGCACGCCGTGCACACAGTGCCTGTGGACCTGGAACGCATCATGTGTCGGCTGATCTCAGACTTCCAGCGCCACTCCATCTCTGACGATGACTCCGGCTGTGCCTCGGAGGAGTATGCCTGGGTGCCCCCTGGTCTCAAGCCCGAGCAGGTGACCAAACGCCACCACCCACTCTTGCTCACCAGTGGGCACACACACATGCACACTCAAGTGGGAACCCATTTCCAGGGAAACTGTAGGGTGCGTGGTCAGACTGTGCATATCCTTCTGACCCCTCTGTGGTCTAGCAGGGAACCCTGATTGATCACTGGGCCAGTTCCTCAGGACCTGTTCACCCCTCTCCTGTCCTCCCCTTACCTCAGGTCTTATCCCAGCACTTCATTCACTACATTTCCATTGATTGATTCATTCAACAAACAGTCACTGAGCACTTACTGCATGTCAGACAATGTTCTAGGCACTGAGAACACAGCAATGAACAAAACACAAAAAAATACATCTGCCCACATGGAGGCTGTATTCCCAAAGGGAGCAAGAGCCAATAAGCAAACCTGTAAATATATGTCAGATGGTGTAAGGGCTATGGAACAAATAGAGCAGGGAAGTGGAAGAGAGGGAGGGGGGGGAGAGAGAGAGAGAGATGTTAGAATTGTAAGTAGGGTGCCCAGGTCAACCTCTGTGAGAGTATGATGTTTGAGCTTCTTGAAGGAGGTGAGGATATGAGCCATGCAGATATCTGAGGTTAGAGCAATCCAGGCAAGGAAAACAGCTAATGCAAAGGCCTTGAGGCAGGAGTGTGCTTGGCGTGTATGAGAAACAGCGAGGAGACCAGTGTATCTGGAGCACAGTGAGCAGTGGGGCGAGTGGTTGGAGGTGAGGTCAGAGATGGCAGAGGCCATGGACAGAACTTTGACTTCCACTCTGAATGAGGGAGAGGACACAAGAGGCTTGTGAGCAGAGAAGGGATGTGATTTGTCTTAGGACTTAACAGAATCCCTCTGGCTGCTGAGTGTAGAATGGACTTTAAGAGTGAGGATGGAAGCAGAGGGATCAGTGAAGGGGAGGCTACTGCAATGGTCCAAGTGACTGATGATGGCGCTGGCAGTGGAAGTAGTGAGTGGTGGTCAGATTCTAGTTATATTTTGAAAGTAGAGCTGAGAGAATTTGCTTGTGAGTGTGACAGAGGAGTCAAAGATGACCCCAAGGATGGATGGATTGACTGATATGGGGCAGGCCAAGGCAGGAGCAAGTTTGAGGGCTAAGAGCATAAGTTTGGTTTTGGCTATCTGGAGTATGAGATGCCTGTTGGACATCTGAGTGGTCACATTGTCTGGAACTCAAGTGAGAGGTCACAGGGCTGGAGGTATGCATTTGTGAGGCATTAGCCATGAGATGGTATTTATAGCCATGAGGGTGGATTCGATTCCCAAGGGACTGAAGGTAGACAGAGGCAAGAGGGCCAGGGACTGAGCCTGAGGACCCTCCCACATTTAGGGGTTGGCCAGTTGAGGAGGAACCAAAACAGGGACAGAGAAGGAGCAGCCAATAAGGTAGGAGGAAACAAACCCAGGGCTGTGTGGTATTCTGGAAGCTAAGGGAACAGAGTGTTTCCAGGAAGAGGGAGTGATCAGCTGTGTCCAGTGCTACTGATGGGTCAAGTTGGATGAAGACTGAGACCTGAACAATGAGTTCAGCGATGTGGATATCATCAATGACTATGACAGGAATAGCTTTGGAGGAGAGGCAGGGACAGAGGGGGTGGGGAAGCCTGACTGGGCTGGGGTCTAGAGAGAATGGGAGGAGAGGAAGTGGAGACAGCAAATGCACACAACTCCTTCAAGTAATTTTGCTATAAAGGGGAAAGAAAAGTGGAGCAGCAGATGGAGGGAAAAGTGGGGTCAAGACATGAGGGAACTCTCAGTATGCTTAGGAAGTGGCAGAAATGATCTGGCCTGTAGGGAGGAGGGGGTCAATAGAAGTTCCCTCATGATGACTTTAATTTTCTCAGAAAAGTAGGGACCCACCATCCCACTGCATCACCCCTAGTCTCAATTGTTTTCTCCCATCCCCCATGTCCTCCCAGGTATACCAATTTTTCAGCTGCCTTCCAGAGGACAAGGTCCCCTACGTCAACAGTCCCGGGGAGAAATACAGGATCAAGCAGCTGCTGCACCAGCTGCCCCCACATGACAGTGAGGTGAGGAGACAGAAGACAGGAAGGGCATGCCAGGTAGGAGACACAGCCTGGACAAATGCTAGGCAGCTGGAAAGAAGTGGGCAGGGTCAGAGGTGGAAAGGTGAGCTGATATGAGGTGACAGGTCTGGACAGGCAAAACCACAGCTGTGCCTTGGGAGAAGAGGTAAGGGGTGGGTATTTCAGGCAGGAAGCACCATCTATATAAAGGCCTAGAAGTAAATTTTTTGAGCATGGATGAAATTTGGAAGAAGGCTGGGGGCAGGCATCAGGGGAGGAGCCTGGAAGATCCCCACTACTCCAGGCACAGTACTGCACAGCCCTGGAAGAGGAAGAGAAGAAAGAGCTCAGAGCCTTCAGCCAGCAGCGGAAGCGGGAGAATCTGGGGCGTGGCACCGTGCGCATCTTCCCCGTGACCATCACTGGGGCCATCTGTGAGGAGGTGAGCCATGGAAGGCCTCAGTGAGTAATGGTGCCTTTGCTCCAAGCCCTGGGGTACAGGGCCCATCTGCCAGGCTCTGGAAAGAGTTTTCTCCCCTCCATGCAGTCAGTGTACATGGGGCGTGGGCTATCTCTTTGGTCCTCTTATGCTTGAGACTTGTCTTTAAGAACCAACCCACAGTGGCAGGGCCTGTCTCTAGAGCTGGGTGATGGGTGGGATTTGTCTCTAAGCGCCCCCTGGTGGGTGGAGCCTAACCTTAGATCTTACTGTTAGGTGAGGTCTGTTGCTAAGATCCCCCAACTGGGCCTGGCCTGTCTCTATGGTTTCCCCAACCCCCTGAAGGGGAGACTTGCCTTTAAGGCCACCCACGAGAAACAGAGCCTGTCTCTGTGGTCTCCCCCAGGAGCAGCGTCCAGGGCCTATCTCAAAGTTACCCCCTGAATGGGGCCGGTCACAAAGGCCACGGGGAAGGCCCACGTGTGACACGCCTTGGCTGACCCCCATCCATCCTACCATCTTGATGATGGTGACGGCGTCCACCTGTCATTTGGCAGTGCGGGAAGCAGATTGGAGGTGGGGACATCGCCGTGTTTGCCAGCCGTGCAGGCCTGGGTGCCTGCTGGCACCCACAGTGCTTTGTGTGCTCCACGTGCCGGGAGCTGCTGGTGGACCTCATCTACTTCTACCATGCTGGCAAGGTCTACTGTGGTCGCCACCATGCTGAACGCCTGCGCCCGCGCTGCCAAGCCTGTGACGAGGTTCGTGTCTCTCTGCCCAGGGGTGTGAACGGAGGGGTGGGCAGGGGCAGGCCCTTCTGATGGCCATGGATGGCCTTTGCCCCCCAGATCATCTTCTCCCCTGAGTGCACAGAGGCCGAGGGCCGGCACTGGCACATGGGTCACTTCTGCTGCTTTGAGTGTGAAGCATCACTGGGAGGGCAGCGCTATGTCATGCGTCAGAGCCGCCCCCACTGCTGCGCCTGCTACGAGGCCCGCCACGCGGAGTATTGTGATGGCTGTGGGGAGCACATTGGTGGGTGAACATGGGACTGGATGGGGGATGGATGGACAGCTGGGTCACAGCCCCACCCCCAGGATTCCTCCTGGGGGCATCTTTCAGGCCCCATCTTCCGTTATACACCATACTTTAAGTCTAGCTCCAGCACTGTAGCCCTATACCCTTCCCTGCAATTCCATTACGTGTCCCCCATCACGCCATACTTTCTAAACCCGACCTACACTAGGCACCACTACACATCTAGGTCCACCTCCAGAGTGCCCTCTAATTCCTAGCCCTGCCCCCCACCAGAGCTACCCTCCTACCCTCTCAGCCTGGCCCCTACTCCAAGCTATGCCCTATTCTCTAAGACTCTCCTCCATCAGCCTAGGTAAACCCTACCTTCTAAGCCAGACCCTACTCTCTAAGACCCACTCCCTTCCCACCAAGGCCATGCCCTACCTTCTATGTCCTGCCGCCACCACCCAGGCCTCTTCTTCAGGTCCACCTTCACTCTCCTCCCACCTGAAGCCACCTCTTAATGTCTAAGCCTGACCCACATCTTGGAGTCCAATGTCTACCCCCACCCTGGGAAAGAAAGGGAGGCAGAGGAGACATTTATCAGCCAGTTTCCAGGAGAGAAGGATGAGGAAGGGCCCCATTCTGGAGAGGGGGGGGGAGAGGGCATCTCCGGGTACCCTGCCTCAGATTCCCTGCCTCTTCCCAAGAAGGGCCCCTATTCAGGAGGGTTGGGAATATGCCTGGGGCCTCTGCCTCAGTTTTCCCCCTCGTGTCCATCCCCGCAGGCCTGGACCAGGGCCAGATGGCTTATGAGGGCCAGCACTGGCACGCCTCAGACCGCTGCTTCTGTTGTAGTCGCTGTGGGCGAGCGCTCTTGGGCCGCCCCTTCCTGCCACGCCGTGGCCTCATCTTCTGCTCCCGAGCCTGCAGCCTGGGGTCCGAGCTCACGGCTCCGGGGCCCGGCCGCCGCAGCTGGAGCGCAGGCACGGTCTCCACACCTCTCACAGCCTCTACAGCCTCTTTCTCTGCTGTGGAGGGGGCGTCTGAGACCTCCACCAAAGGCACCAGCACCGAGCCAGCGCCTGGTGAGCCAACCTTCCAGCCACACCCAGCCACTCCGGTGCCCCCGCCTCAACCCTGTCCCCGCCCCTTGATTCGCCCTTCACCTGTGGCATCCCTGTGCCATCCCTGTGCCCTTCACCTGTGGCATCCCTGGCCCTGCCCCCATCACAGCCCTGGCTCCGTCCCCAAACCATTCCAGGCCTAGTCTCCATCCCCAACTACACCCCAACGTGAACCCTGGTTCCACCCCACTTCTGTACAGGGCCCTTCCCCTACCTCAACTTGTCCCAGCTTGAGCCCAAGTTCCTCCTTTCCTCCAAACCCTCTACCCCTCACCCTCCGCCCCCAGGCCCCGCCCCCATCCTATCCCAGACCCTGTCTGCTCCAGCCTATGCCACTCCCCTTTCACCAGAAGCCACGCCCCCACCCCGGCCACACCCCATACACCAATCCATCTGGTCCTGTTCCTCCTGCTTTCAACCTTCCCTCCACCCAGAACCTGCCCCAGGCCTCACATTTCCCGGACTTCCCACCTCGCTGCGCCGCCCCATGCCTGCCTCCACTTTTCCAGTCCTGATGGGGGAGAGAGAAGGCCCTTTCCAAAAGCCTCCCCTGGGCTGGGGTAGGGGTGGGGCGAGAGATACAGGGAGTCGCTCCATCTCTGTCTTTCCAGCTGCAGGCCCCGAGGAGCCTGCCCGCTTTCTGAGAGGGGCCCCTCACCGCCACTCCATGCCCGAGCTGGGGCTCCGCAGTGTCCCCGAACCACCCTCAGGGCCTCCCGGCCAGCCGGACCCGCGCCCAGAAGATGGTGCCTTTGATCGCCAGAGCACCCCACGCGTCAGCTTCCGCGACCCTTTGGTGTCTGAGGGAGGTCCGCGGCGGTCCCTGAGTGTGCCCCCAGCCCAGCGCCGCAGGCCACGCAGCCCCCCGCCCAGGGGCCCCACACATCGCCGCCACCATCACCACCACCACCACCACCACCATCACCGCCGCCGCTCTGGCAGACGTCGCCACCATCAATGTGACTTGGGATCAGGGTCGGACTCGGGATCTTGCTCCAGCTCGCCTTCCAGTCCCAGTTCCGAATCCTCAGAGGACGATGGCTTCTTCCTAGGGGAACGCATCCCACTGCCCCCGCACCTGTGCAGGCCAATGCCTGCTCAGGACACTGCAACTGAGGCCCTCAATTCCCCATCTCCACAGCTCCCCGGGAACTCTCGCCCAGGGATGCCTCGCCAGGCCAGAGACAAGAACTGCATCGTGGCTTGAAGGAGTGACAGTTCTGGAGGGCTGCATTCTCAAGTCAGTGTAGATGATGACCCAGCCCCGCAACTTAAGTCATAAATCCCCTGCCTTCCTCCCTCCTTCGTCTGTTTGTATTCCTGAAGTAATTTAATATTTGTTTTAAAACAGGCCTGGCTTCTTTACCTCCTTGCTCCAGCTGCTCCAGCTCCCCCCAGTTTTCCCCCTCCTGATGCTTGAGATTTAGCTAAATTTGATCAAAGGATTAATTTATTCACTATCATATGTTCTAATAATCTGCTTATTATTTATTTATTCCTCCACAGAACCCCTCTCCTCCCACACACACATGCACACTGAGAAGGTTATTAGGAGTGGGTTACAACCTGGGGCCTGGAGTCTGAAATCTGAGGCACCCTCTTCCGTCATTTTGCGGCTTAGGTGGGGGCACTGTCCAGGCAGAACTGGTGTCTCCGTTTGGATACTGCAGAAGGAAGGGGAACCTAGGCACACGCATAAAGGTGGCCATACCCAGAGGAGTTGATTGGCAGCCTGGAAGACAAATTCTCGCGATAAAGGCACTTTTACCTCAGTAGGGGGCTGGGAGTTGACTGGGAGTGTTGTAGTAGGGGCGGGGAGGAGTTATTTCGATGGAGGTGTTATTTGCAGGTTGCTGAGAGAAATGAAGGGAGTTCACCTACACCGGGCCATCTGCGGGGTCTGCAAGAGGAAAAGAGAGAACACATTGGCTGGATCCATATGTCCATTTTGCAGATAAGAATACTGAAGCTTGGGCTTCCCTGGTGGCGCAGTGGTTGAGAGTCCGCCTGCCGATGCAGGGGACGTGGGTTTGTGCCCCAGTCTGGGAGGATCCCACATGCCGCGGAGCGGCTGGGCCCTGTGAGCCATGGCCGCTGGGCCTGCGCGTCTGGAGCCTGTGCTCCGCAACGGGAGAGGCCACAGCAGTGGGAGGCCCGCGTACAGAAAAAAAAAAAAAAAAAGAATACTGAAGTTTATGGTACTTATTGGCACTAAAGCCTTAAGTATCAATAAGAGACAGAGTTGGCATTCATGCCCCTTGGGAGACCCATTTTCTTTTCACCCCCTTAGCAACACCCCCCCAACACACCCACACACTTACCAGTAGGGGCTGCTGTATGTCTTTGCTGCCGCAAGGGGAAGGTAATGTAGGCATCATAGCCAAAGAGGCATGCAGCGATTAGGCCCAGCACCTGGGGATGGGAATGGGAGTGAGGTGGGAGTGGATTAGGCTGGTCAGCCTACTCGGC
The DNA here is from genome assembly GCF_964341445.2 of Mesoplodon mirus. Taxonomy (NCBI): domain Eukaryota; kingdom Metazoa; phylum Chordata; class Mammalia; order Artiodactyla; family Ziphiidae; genus Mesoplodon; species Mesoplodon mirus. The sequence continues at coordinate 45,033,176 of NC_138981.1, read as the reverse complement.
CTCCTACCTCCTTGTATCCACCACCTCCAGTGACTACCCTATGATGGTAGCTAAAGCCCCAGGTTGGCAAGCCAGAGAGCCCCAGGGAAAGGCCAGAGACTGGACTGTAACCCACCCTCCCTCTTCCTAGTACCTTTCAACACAGTGCAGCCACACAGTGGCCCCACATATAGGGGACGCCATTCATACTGTACATTGAGACAAAGCTCTAGCAGATGGTATAGTCTAGTGTATCGACAAAGGGGCCACCTCTCTGTGCTTCCCACAAAAGTCCCTGTGTCGGACAAGGGATGGCCCTTTCAGCAAATGATTTAGGGAGTAAAACCAGGGCCTGGGTCAGACTTTCCTACAGGCCCTGAGGACAAGTGTGACCTACTGTGGGTGACACACTTTCTGGCAGAAGCAGAGGCAGAAATGACCCCAGGGTCCTCAAACCCCTCTCTCTGTGCTTTGGAGCTGACTCCACAGCCTTTACCCCTGCAACGATTTTGGAGTGGTTTCCTCTCTCAACAAGCACAACAATGGAGGTGATCAGGTAGAGGATGACCGCTACAAGGGTTCGGAAGAAATCCTGTGAGGTGTAGGGAGAAGAGGGAAGTCAGTGTCCAGAGTTCCCCCCACAATCCCAACTTCCCGAGCCCCTCCCTAGCCTTGCCATTGTGGCCCCTTTCTCACACTCCAAGGCCAGTTGATGATCTGTATCTTGGTGTGCAGGTCACACATGTAGACGACAAAGAAGATAGCAGCAAAGACCATCTCTATCACTGACAAGAAGGAGTATCCTGATGTCGAGGCACCGAAGCAGATCAGAATCACCAGGCACAATATCTGGAAGGATATGTGAAAGGGGGCCTCGATCAACTCCCAGGGCCGAGGGGACTGGTTTAAATTGGGGGTCTCAAACTCAGATGCGTACCAGGACTGGGAAAATGACAAATAATAATAGCTAAACACTTACTGTGTGCACACTGTGTTGCAAATGTTGTTCTAAGAGCTGTACAAGTATTAATTCACTCAATCGTCACATCACCCTAATGAGCCGGGTACTATCATTAGTATCTTTATTTTATAGATGAGAAAAGTGAGGCACAGAGACATGAAGTGACTTATCCAGGATCACCCAGCTAGTAAGGAGTAGATTTAGGTGCCTCAGTTTCCCCTCCTTTCCCTTCTAGGATGGCCTGCCGGGAGTGGTGCCTCCAGGTGTTTTTTTGTGAGCACTCGCGGCGCCAGCTTCAGGGCTTTGACAGGGCGGGACATGCGGTTCTCCCAGCAACCTCTTTGGGAAACGGTGAGAGCGATACCAGAGGGGCAGGGCTCCATTAAAGGCGCCGCACCCCTTTTACAAGTGACTCAAAGGAGGCGCCCACTTTAAGAGGGACGGGAAACCGAGGCTCCCAAATAGCTGAGGACCTCCCACCCCACCACAGAGAGGCGAGGAAGAACTGGGGGAGGGCTGGTCACCCTACCCCGCGGGACTAGTGCGCGGGGGCCCCACCCCAACAGGTCCCGCCCCTGGGCGCTCTGCCAACCCTTCCGCCAGTGCCCAGGCCGCGCCACGCCCTGACACGGGATGCACCCCAACACCAGCCCCTGGGGACCCCTTCGATGAGTCCACCGATAAGTCTATGGGGTCTCTCTCCATGGGGCCCCCCATATGCCCCTATGGGCCTCTTGCCTGACCCCGTGAGCCAGCAGCTCCCGACCACCTTCTCCAAACTTCACTGACTCGTCCTGCGTGCGCCCCTGGGTTCGGGCCTGCGCCACCAACCCACGCACCCCTCGCTCCACTGCCAAGAGGCCCGGGCCACGCGCCTGTCTCCCCCGGAGCTGCCCCGCTCCGCGTAGTCGAGCCACCCCACCCCGCCTTTGCCCACCCGCCAGTTCCGGGACGCTCACAATCTCAGCAAACAGGAGAATTCCCTTTCGGGTGCGTGAGAAGTTGGTGCAGGCGGCCCAGCAACCGGGGGCCGAGAGGCGCTCGGAATCCGCCATGGCGTGGACCGGAGTCCCGAGAGGCGCGGAGGATCTGCTCGCTTGCTCGTGGGTTCGAGGACGGTGCACACCCAGCCGTCTTGCCCGCCGTCTGGCCGGGAAGGGGGCCCCGGGGAGAAGGAGGGAGTGAATCACCGCGCGGAGCAGAAGCGGGCGGGGCCGGAGCGGGCCGGGCCAGGTGGCCGCCGCCCCGGAAGCCCCCTTGCCCCTCCCGCCAAGGATTCTCCCCGCCCGGCGCACAGCCCCCAGGGCGTCCCATCTACGGGGGCGCCAGCCTCTGAGGCTTGGCAGTTCTGTGAACCATGTGTTGCAGTGGAGAGACCCTTCACGCTTTTAGCAGCCTAGGGCCGCCCCAACTCAGAACCATGGGGATTTGGCTTTGGAAGGGAATGCCTCAGTTTCCTTAGCTGTAATAACGGCCGAGGCCAGGGTTAAACTCAGGTATGTTTCCAGAATTCGGAATATCTTGGATTTTAGAAAGTTTTCTCAATACATATAAGGTATATTATTTAACACTCTCGGCGGGGTCTGAGACTGCCCCGTTAAACAAACAAACAAACAAACAAAAACACGTTAATATTTCCTCAAGGAATGGTGTGGACATTCACAGTAAGTGGGATAGGCCAGGACCAAAAATTTTTCCTGGTTAAGTCAGGCCAAGTTTTGTAACCAAATTGTGCCCAACTTGTGGGAAAACTGTTGGTTTCCAAAGCTTTTTGGATTTCGGAATTGTGGATAAAATATCGTGGACCGTGGAATAAACCTCTTAGCAGTGATGGAATGAGATGTCGCCAGTGCACAGGCTGAGAGAAAACAAAGGCTGTTGAGCATCAAACTGCTTGGTAAATGAAGGGTGGACGTTATTTTTTTTTATTTTTTATTTTTTTGCGGTATGCAGGCCTCTCACTGTTGTTGTGGCCTCTCCCGTTGCAGAGCACAGGCTCCGGACGCGCAGGTCCAGCGGCCATGGCTCACGGGCCCAGCTGCTCCACGGCATGTGGGATCCTCCCGGACGGGGGCACGAATCCACGTCCCCTGCATCGGCAGGTGGACTCTCAACCACTGCACCACCAGGGAAGCCCCGGATGTTATTAATAGTGTCAGAGCTCAGGGTCTGTTTCTCTGTTCTGCAATTCTAGGGAGGTCCTGGCCCCAAGTGTTGGGCTTCCATTTCCTGGTTCTAAGTAGAGGGGCTGTCAGCCCAGTCTTAGATGAAGAATGGGGAAGGAGCACAGCTTTATTTATTGCCGTGAGCTTGGCAAGATGAGAGGAAGGCTGCTGGGTGCCAGACTGGGTGAAAAGGCTGATGACATTTGAAGAGTGTGTTATCCTGAGCGAGTCATTTCTCCTGACTCAGCCTCAATTTCTGCGTCTGAGACATGCACCTGGTCACGGAATCAGGATCTCCCCCAAGATGTGCTGAGGGGCACACTCTCTCCAGAGTGAGTGTTGGTTTCATTCTCATCTCATCTGAGGAGAGGAGAGCCATGGCTGGAAGGCCAGGATGGTTCAACCCAAGGGCCTGCCTGCTTCCCCCCCACCCCTGAACCTAGGGTCCCACAAAATAAGTAAGGGGCTCCCCTCTTTCAGCCCAGGTTGCTGAAAGAGGGATTGGATAGTGGAAGGCATGAAGCATACCTTTCCCAAGGCTGAGTGTTTGCTTTCCAACTCTGTGAGGCCATGCCAGAGTTTCTAGAACAGAACAAACTCTGCTCTGTATCAGGGCCTTTGAACTTGCTGTTCTCACTGCTGTCAATGCCCTTCCCCCAGTTCTACAAATAACTAGCTTCTGGTCACTCAGGTCCCAGATCAAATATTATGTCTTCAAAGAGGCCAGCAGCCCACCATCATTACCTCCCCCACCATAACCTTTTGCTATCTTCCTCTCACTTCTCTCTGAAATTATCTTTTATTTATTCATTTTCTTGTGTCTTTTCTGACATCTGTCTACACCCCCCCCAACTACCTCAGCTACACAAGGTTAGAAATCCTTATATTTCATTCCTCCAGCATCTCACCAGTGTCTATCACAGTGCAAGGTAAACAGTTGGGGCTTAATTAATACTTGTCAGATGCAGGTGAGATTAAGAGGACAGGCTTGCGAATCGGGCAATATTAAATATTGCCTCCATCCCCAACTTCCTCAAGCTATTTATACTCACCGGGCCTCATTTCTCTCCTCTGTGAAATGGTCACATCGGGATTGTTGAGTCGATGTGTAACTAGATGGAAATAGATAGTGCCAGTAAAGCCGGTAGCCAGGATAAGACCAAGTAAATGGTGGCTGGCAGTACTATCGATATTATTAGTCTCCTGGGTGTGACTGTTTTTATAGGACTGGGGCTCTGGAGCCCTTTCCTGACTTCCCTAGAGCCACACTTCTACCAGGCTCTGAGTTAGGGTCAACTAGAAGCCCCAGTGCACTCCCCCACAATGCCTACAGCGCTAATCATTCAAGGGTTCACCTCTTCACCTCTTTATACCCCAACTCCCAGCCTAGCTTTACAGTCCCTCTCTCCTCCCCAGCGCCACCTTGGACACTCACACTCGGGCCCTTTCCCTCCCTCACCTCTCCAGCCCCTCCCCGTAGGGAGTAGAGTTGCCCATTCCCCCCAGATCACAGCTTCCTTCGTTGGGGGGATGGGACGAAGTGTTCAGGATGTGGTGACAGCGGAGGTGACTGGACATTTCTGGCCCCGGTCAGCGCCCGCACTGGGGCTACACCGGAATCTGGCTGGCCATATAAGCCCTGGCTTTGGGGCTCTGTTCCCGGGACGGAGGAAACTCGGGCCTCTCCCAGGACCGGGAACGCCCAGCGTGTAGCGTGTGCACACAAGCACAGCTGCAGTTCGTCACCATCTATGGAAGAGGGGGGCGCGGCCCAGGGTTCTAAAAGCCTTTTTTAGCGCGGTCCGCTGACTCACACCTTCCTGGCTCCGCCCCGAAGGGGGCTACGGGGCCCCAGCCAGTGCCGTGAGGGTGGCAGTCTACAGCCAGCCAAAGCTCGCAGACCAGGCTGGAAGTGAGAGACCGCAGGTTCTTGGCGAAGGAAGCCGCCCCGGTTCTAGCCTTGCTATCCAGCCCAGCTGAGGGTCTGGACGGTTCCTGGCCGGGGTTGTGGGTACACTGGTGCACTCCCCGCCACAACAGGCCCACCTCTCCATTCCCCACGCCACGCGCAATAATTAACTTTGAGCCCTGCACACGTCCAAAAAAGTGAAATGAATGGGGAGAGAAGCAGGAGTTGGCGAAGGGGAACGGCGTGGGGCTATGCCGGCAGAAGCGAAGACCTCTCTAGAGGCATGAAAGAAACAGCAGGAAGTAAGCTCGCCAGTGGTTGCTAGAAGAGGCCCTCCTCGCAACCAGGTCGACCCACCCGCTGCTTTACGGGTTGGTCTCTGGCGCCCCACCCGGCCTAGAGCACCTGGCAAGTTAAGACTGGATTGAACCATTTTATTACCTCCCCCACCCGAAGCAAGAAGCGCAGGGCTGGCCAGTCCGGGAGGGCCGTACCACTGACGCCTCGAGGGGAGCGAGGGCTGGTCGACTGCGAAGCAGGAGGGGGGAGAAGACCAAGGAAGCTCTCCCCATGATGCTAGTGAGCGGCGGGCGGAGCACGCCAGATCCAGGTTGGGCAGTACCAAGTGACCCGTCTGCTACAGGCTCAGTGCCTCCGCCTTCCGGCTGCCATCTCCAGGGCTAACTGCGCGCCCCCCGGGACCCCTAGGGCTCGCGAGAGCCGTTCCTCGCTCGGCACCAGCCAGGGTCCAGGGGAATCCGGGATGTGGTCGTTGGGGTCCTCTGTGCGGCCCTCAGGAGGAGGAACCGCGGGGTCGTCCGCCACTCCTGGGCTAGACTCCGGGCTGCCCCGGGTTTGGGGCGTCGTACGGGGTCGAGGGTGCTGAAGTGCGGAAGTGCTGGAGCTGCGAGACCTCGTCACCTCTGGTCCCCCAGGATCTGCACTGCGATCTGGGGATGGCAAGACTGCAGATTAGATTGGGCGATAGGGTGGGGAACGGAGATGGGGCCCCTTGGCTGAGGGTGGCCGGCAGACTCGAAGGGCTGCGGGAGACAGAGACCCCAGTACTTAGAGAAACCTCCCTCAATGAATGGACACGCCCTTCAGGAACCGGAGCCACTCCTCAAGACCTGACACCTCCTTTCCCGAGTCCCCTCCCTTCCTGGATGCAGAACACTCCCCTCAGGAATCAATTCCCACAACTCCCAAAGGAAGTCAAACCCCTCCCATACAGGATCCCAGACTCTCTCCCTTGCTCATCCCACCTTCCTCAACTCCCAACCCTTTCCCTAATGGATCCCTCGTCTTTTGGGACCAGACCCCCTACCCTCTGGATCCCCATCCCATCCCCTCTCCACTGAGACCCACTCTGCTTTCCCATCTGAGGACCACGACCCTTCTTTCTGAACAACCACTTTTGCCCCAACCCCCTCTTTTCTCTTCCCTCCCAGTACCTCAAAAGCCTCCCCTCTGAAATCCACCCTTATTCCTATCCTGGGACCCCGGTCTTCCCATCCCCACTTTTGAAAATATCATGACCCTCACAAGCACCAAGCCCTGATCCTCCCCATTGAGACCACCAAACCCTTCTCACCCAGGTCCCCAGCCTCTCCACTCTGTGACCCTCTTCCTCTCACAGATCCCTGACCCCAATCCTCTGAGAAACCCACCATCTTCTTTCCAGGGCCCTCCCACCCCCTCAGGCTTGCCGGGGTGGGTCTCAGGAGGAGGCCTGCTTAGCACAAGGCAGAGCCGGGGACCGCCTGCGCGAATCCGATCCATGACCTCGGCATGGGTGAGGCCCTGAGTTGACTCTCCATTGATGTGGAGCACGAGGTCGCCAGGCTGCAAGAGTGCAAGGCAAGGGGTGTTGTAGAAAGGTCAAAATGGAGAGCACATCGACAACAGGATAGGACAGTGCTGGCACCGTCGAATGGAGGGTGCCTTATGCTTCACCTGCAAGCGACCGCAGCGCTGTGCCGGCCCGTCCTTCAGCAGCCCGCGCACTGCCAGCGGAGCGTCCCCGCCTGCATCTCGGCCTCCACTTAATGTGAAGCCAAAGCCCACGGAACTGCGAACGAGTTCCACACAGAACTGATCAAAGGCCTGGGGCGGCTTCGAAGCACGACGTGCCTTACCCTCGGTCACTTGGGGCGGCGCGGTACGTGTAACCAAGGTCTCTGACCGACGATGCTGGAGTAAGGACACAAGTATACATACACTGCCGGTCTCGAGGCAGGTGGCCTCGAAGGAGGACAAGGTGGTACCTGGGGCCGGTGTTCCACGAAAGCGGCATGAGGAAGGCGACTGTCTGTGACCTCTATGTCCGCAGAATCCAGCACGCTAATGGCTGGGGGATGAAAAAGGCAGACGAAAGGGTACTGTAAAGAAACTATCTAGGACCAGCCTACTGAGTTAATATTTCTAGCCTCATCTCATTCCCTTGCCTCTGGGATGCAGAGACAGACATGCTCATCCATTAAACTAGGCTCCACCCACAAAATAAATATCCTGATCCCGCCTTCTTAGCTAATAACCCTGGGACCAGCTCTTTGAATAATCCTAAAGATCTTCCTACCTCCCTCTAATAACACGCAGATCCCGCCCCTCATATTAAACCCTTAGGCTCACCCTGCAGGGTGCTACTCCAGGAATCCGCTGCTGAAGATTCCAGGCCCCGCCCTCCAATCAGCCTATAAACTTCAATCTTTTCCTGACCTTTCGAGCCGCTACCCCAGTGCGCTTATAGACTCCACCTCCTTGACTAACATTCCAGGCCCGCCCCTTAGCCAAATGCCCGCCCCCAACCCTCTCCAGGCCCCGCCTCCTCAGAAATGCCACTCGAAACCCCGCTGACAAAACTAAAGATCAAGCTCCGCACCCACAACTAACCTTGCAACGTTCACCTACTGCAGTAACCCTCTCTGTGTCACCTCCTAGAGGAATAGTCTAGGCTAACCCCAGCACCCTCGAATCACCGCCGAGGCCCGTCCTCCCAACTCACACCCACTGGCCCCACCCAGGGGAGTAACTAACACTCCTGGGCCCGCCCCCCACAGAACCCCGCTCCACTCCGACCGCGCCCCCTGGAGGCCCCGCCCCCATCACGCACCCTCCTTGGGGCGCAGGCGCAATGTGGCGCCGGCCCGGCGTACCAGCGCCGCCACGTCGGCCGCAGCTCGGGCCGCCAGGGGGCGTGCGTCCAGCCGCGCCAGGAACTGCCGGGCTCTGGGGCCCGCGGGCGGGGGAAGGCCACGGCCTGCGCGAGTGAAAAAAACAGATCAGGGCCCACCCTGAGTCTCAGCGACCCCCTACACCCCCCCCACGACCGAAGACCTAGAATGCCCCTCAAGATCCCGAGACCACTACCACGATACTTCTGAAAGTCACCGACTGCCCCTCTCATCTCCCGCGACCCCCGACCATCGCGGGTATGCCCGTGGACCCCCAACTGCACCCACGATATCCCTGGACAGCTATTTAACCCCAATATTCCTGGACACCTCCGAACACCCTGTGAATAACTCTGGAGGTCTCTCACTGCCCCCCTATAACTCCAGATTCCAGACTCTTTCCCCGAACATCGAGAAGGATCCCGATTCCCCCACATGTCCCAACAGAACACGGTCTGCCCCCTGTGGCCCAGGCACCCCCGATTCCCCTCCAGTCATCCTAGGCAGCCCTGCCGGCCCACATATCCCCAGAGCCCCCAGCCTAACCCCCCACAATTCACCAAAGACCCCGAGTGCCCAGGTGTCCCCAGTGACCCCGGGCAGAGCCCCTCCGGCACACCTCCCCGGAGAGTCCGGAGAGACCCCCGGGTCTGGTGCGCCGCCCCGCAGCGCGGGTGTGTGTAGGGCGCCTCGAGCCCAGCCCGGGCCGCTGGGCCTCAGCCCTCCACCGCCGCCGCCCGCAGCCGCTAGGGCGCCAGGGCTGCTTTGTTTACCACCTGTCAGAAGGAAAAGGTGAGGAGCAGACAGGCGGGGCGAGGGCTGGCAAGGACGCGCCAACTACCCTCCCACCCCGCGCCCCGTACCTCCTCTGCTCCCCTTAGGGTCCGTGGCGCCCCCCGCGCGTGGCTCCATGACCCGTACTTGGCCTGGTGGACGCACTGCCGCCAGCGACGCGTTTGGAGCGCCCGGGAGCGCTCACCTGGCGGCCCGCCCGGGCTTGGACGCGGCTGAGGCCGGCCGGTCCCGTGCTTGGCGCCCCAACCAGCGCGGTGACCTACCTGGCGGCCGCCAAGGAGGCCTGGCCCTGGGAGCCAGCGCGAGCTCTTGGCTTCGCTCTGCCTCAGGCGCTGACTCTCTTTCCCAGCATCATGGGAAAACTCTTTCCGCCCTGGGGATGGTGTTATTCCACCTGTGAGAGGGGGAAGTCGAGGCCCAGAGAAGTTAAGGGCCCCACCCGAGCTCTGACGACTAAAAACGGGGTGCAGAACCGGAACCCAAGTTTACCAGGGTATTCTCCAGCCTCCACCAGAGCTCTGCACATCGTAGGCACTCAGTAAATTTGCAGTGAATGTTTCCCTACTGGGGGACTGGAAGAGTACGGTGGGCTGGGGAGGAGGGTGCCCTTGGAGCCTTTGGGAGCTCCGGGAGGCTTCAGGGGCCTGAGGATGATCGGGTTGGGGGACTCAAAAAGTAGGGAAGGGCAGGTCTCCTGGAGAGTGGAGAGGCAGTAGGAGCCTGGACTTGAGGAGCCTTTGAAGGCACGTGGTGGGGGAGGGGACACTAGCCAATGAGAGGGGAGAAATGAGGCCCTTCCTAGGTTTGAAAAGGGGTGGGGCGTGTCTGGAGATAAAGCCCCCAAGGGTGGAGCACTTGGGTAGAGTGCTACTGAAGTGGAAGGAGGAATGGGGAGCTGTGAGAGAAGGCCTGTGGCCACCACTTTGTGGAAGAAGAAACTGAGGATGGGAGGGCCCCAGGGTCGCACAGTCAGCCAACAACAGCTGGGGTCTCAGGCAGCTTACCCCCAGCAGTCATCTGGTCCATGACTGTTTCATTATGGGATGTGAACACACTGTTTCCTGATGTCCATTCTGCCAGGCTGTGCAGCCTCTCTCATCCACCTTTCAGGGTCCTGGTTTTGTTGTAGTTGAAAGGGCTGAATGGTCCCTGCTTTCCTTCCTCCTGTAGTCCCATGCCCCTCCCATCTCTGACCTGACTTTGTCTGTGGTGGAACACACTGGACCTCCTTCACTGCTCTGCCCTGTTCTTGTTGTGACCGAATGGGGCTTTCACAGCTCCCTAAATATGCCCACTGTTATTCCCATCTCCCTGCTTTTGCCTATGCTGTTCCCTCTTTCTAGGAGGCCTTTCCCAGCCTTTTGTCCACCTGGAAGGGGACTTCATGTTATCAAGGCCCAATTCAAAGTCTTCAACCCTGCATTCTTCCATTTCTGAAAAGAAAGAACACATATTTATATGCAGACGATGGATGGTTGTCCCTGCAGAATTGTAAACCAAAGTGCTTCTGTCTGTGGGGATGAGTCCAAGCTGCTTTCTTTTCCTGAGTCTTCCCAAGACAACTGGGTTGAGGAGAAAAACCAAGGCTGAGCCCTAGGCATCCATATCCTCTCCTCCACTGGGAAGCCTTGGCACTCTCTCCTTCAGGGCCCAGTCCCCTTTCCTTCCCCCAGGGACCTCCCCAATCCTGCAGGGCAGTGCTGGTCACCAGGATCACTGGCCTCTCTGGGCATCTGCCTGCCTGAATGGGGATCCGCTTTGTCCCTCTTGGCCACCCCCGGGAGTCCAGCTGATGTGTGCACTCCCAGGGGTCCCCAGCAGTCCCCAGCATAAGATGGCTACATCTGCCCACCTTCTCTTCAGAGAAGACAAGATGCTTTCTTTGTATAATGCTGTGTAAACCTCTTACGTATGGCTTGTGGAATGAGAAATAAGGCAACACAAGGCACAATTATTACCCCAGTTTTATAAATTAGGAGAAGGAGGCCCAGAGAGTGAAAGCAACTTACCGTCGTCTGGCCCTGTTCTTACTGAGACTTCAAGCACTGAAGATGGAGATGGCAGCTTCCAATCTGGGGTTTGAGGCTTGGGGAACCAGTGATTGTGGTAGAGGGGTGCTTAAAGATTGAGGAATGGGTGCCTGAGCTTCTATAGATTGCTTGATGGGAGGGCCTTGCAGAGGAGCATTGTGGAAAGTTCAGGATGGTGGATGGTGAAGGGAGTTTTCCAAGTATCCGGCAGCCTGGATGTTTCAGAAATGGGGCAAGGAGCTTACCAACTGGATGGGGTCTCGAAGGTTTGGAGATGGGGGATTGTTTGAGACTGGGAGATGCTCAATCTTAGGGGAGTTTGAAAAGGAATGGGGTGTCCCAGGATGGCCTCAGGGATGAATGGTAGGGACGGGACCCTGGGTGAGAGTTTTCTGAGAGCTGATACCAGCAGGGCCACAAATCTGGGGATAGGGGCAAGGATTGGGGTTGAGGGAGCCATGCTCAGGTCACCAAGGCAGCTGGCAGGGTTGGGGGGGGCAGACAAAAGGCAAACCCTAGCTACAGACTGTGGAACCCTAGCTACTGCTTTGTCTGGACCCTCAGTGTACCCCTCTGGGAAGTGGTGGTAATGAAGTGTGCATGGTAAAATTGCCAAAGGATTAGGAATAAACCTTCCATACCACCTGCCTTGTGCCCAGCCAACCTGTGGTAGCAGCTCTGGTGCTTATCTTTAATCAATATTGATTACAATCAGGCTGGACAGGCCAAACCCCCTCTTAGTCATGCACCATTGTGGGTTTAAACCAATGCATTCTTAGCCTTATCCATTCATGAAAATAAGCCTTTTGCCCCTTTTAGCGTCACCTAATTCATGGATTTAAGTCAGTCCCTCTCACAACCCCACCAGTTCTTATTAATTTTATCAAATATTTCTTCTTTTTAAGAAATAGATCCTTTTTAAAGGGATTGAGTTTAATTGACATAAAATTTGTTAGGTTTTGAACTTGTTACTGAACGAGATTCATTTGTTCAACACTCAGCAAGCCAAAGGCTGAGACAGCAAGGTCTGCAGCAGAGAAAGGGTTTATTCACCACCTCCCCAGAGGCACAGGGCTTGAGATACTTATGGGATAAAGAAGCAGGGTGGTCTTAGGCCCAGGGTAAAGTGTTTGGAGGCAGGGAAAAAGTGAGGCAATCGATGTTCTGCACAGGTGTATATGAGTTACATGCTTCTTCATGGAATGCATGTTCAAAAATGGAGGTGCTTAGAATGATTGGAGGGTGGAGTTTTCGGCCCTCTGATGTCAAAAGGTCATTCATCAAACACCTGTGCAGGCCCAGTTTTGGGTTCGGTGGTCCCAACCAGTCTTAGCTGGCTCGAATGGGACAAGAGATGACTCCAAGTTCCTGGAAAACAGTGGTAAGCCCCATTACTATAGAAACCCATATGTCAGAGGTGTTATCTGTAGGGGGTGGTAAAGGAGTCAAGAATAATTAAGGCGAGTTTGGTCAGTGAAGGCAGGTTACAAGCAGAGGGGTTTTTAACAAGCTGTTCCCTTACCTGCTGTTCTGTAAGACAAGCTCAAGAATTTCTGTCAGGCACCTGAACAGAAACACTAACCCTATAGGGCATGGTTTCAAACTGTTTACAACTGTGAGACCATCACTACAATCAAGATAGGGAACACAATCCTCACTGCCAAAAGTTTTCTCCTGCCCCTGTGTGATTTCTCTTTCCTGCCTGCTGCCCCCCCCTTGTCACCAATCTACTTTCTTTCACTGTACATTAGTTTGCATTTTACTAGATTTTTATATAAACAGAATCATACAGAATGTACCCTTTGCGTGGGGAGGTAGGTCTTGCTTCTTTCACTTAACATAATTATTTTGAGATCCATCCAAATTTTACATCCATTTTTATTGCAGTGTAGTATTCCATTGCATGAAAATTCCAGTTTGTTGATCCATTCACCTGTTGATGGACATTTGGGTTGTTTTCATTTTGGGGCTATTAACATATGCTATGGACTTGTGTCTCCCCCAAATTCATGTATTAAATCTCTAACCCCCAATGTGATTGTATCTGGAGATAGAGTCTTTAGGAGGAAAATAAGGTTAAATGATGTCATAAGACAGAAGTTCCCTGGTGGTCTAGTGGTTAGGATTTGGCGCTTTCACTGCTGTGGCCCGAGTTCAACTTCTGGTCAAGGAACTGAGATACTGCAAGCCACAGGACGTGGCCAAAATTTAAAAAAATGTCATAAGAGTGGGGTCCTAATCTGATAGGATGTGGCCTGATAAGAAGAGGAAGATCTCTCTCTCTCTCTCTCTTCCATGTGGGGATACAGAGTGAAGGTGGCCATTTGCAAGCTGGGAAGAGAGCCTTACCAGGAAGCAAACTGGCTAGCACCTTGGTCTTTGACGTTCCAGCCTCCAGAACCGTGAGAAATAAATTTCTGTTAAGTCACATGGTATTTTGTTATGGCAGCCTGAGATGACTAAGACAACAAATAAAGCTTCTATGAACATTCATTTAACAAATATTTGTGTAGACATATGCTTTCATTTCTTTTAGGTAAATACCTAGGAGTGGAATGGCTGGATCATACATGTAAGTTTAACTTTTCAAAGACACTGCTGGACTTCCCTGGTGGTCCAGCGGTTAAGACTCAGTGCTTCCAATGCTGGAGATGTGGGTTTGATCCCTGGTTTGGTAACTAAGATCCTGCATGCTGCGAGGTGCAGCCAAAAAAAAAAAAAAAAAAAAAACCGATACTGCCAAACTGTTTTTAAAATGCTATATACCATTTTCCATTTCCATCCACAGTATATGAGGGAATTCCCCGGGGGTCCATTGGTTAGGGACTCGGTGCTTTCACTGTCTGGGGCCTGGGTTCAATCACTCGTTGGGGAAATAAGATCCCACAAGTCCCACGGCACGACCAAAAAAAAAAAACTAAACAGTATATGAGAGTTCCACTTCCTCCACACGTTCACAAACAGTTGGTATGGTCAGATTTTTAATTAACTTTAGCCATTCTAATGTGTGTAGTGGTATTTCATCATGATTTTAACTTGCATTACCCAAAAGACTAATAATATTAAGCATTGTTTACACGCTTATTTGCCATGTGTATATGTTCCTTGGTAAAGTTTCTGTTCAAATCTTTTGCCTCTTTCTTTCTCCACAAAGTGGTGGCCACAGGCCTTCTCTCACAGCTCCCCATTCCTCCTTCCACTTCAGTAGCACTCTACCCAAGTGCTCCACCCTTGGGGGCTTTATCTCCAGACACGCCCCACCCCTTTTCAAACCTAGGAAGGGCCTCATTTCTCCCCTCTCATTGGCTAGTGTCCCCTCCCCCACCACGTGCCTTCAAAGGCTCCTCAAGTCCAGGCTCCTACTGCCTCTCCACTCTCCAGGAGACCTGCCCTTCCCTACTTTTTGAGTCCCCCAACCCGATCATCCTCAGGCCCCTGAAGCCTCCCGGAGCTCCCAAAGGCTCCAAGGGCACCCTCCTCCCCAGCCCACCGTACTCTTCCAGTCCCCCAGTAGGGAAACATTCACTGCAAATTTACTGAGTGCCTACGATGTGCAGAGCTCTGGTGGAGGCTGGAGAATACCCTGGTAAACTTGGGTTCCGGTTCTGCACCCCGTTTTTAGTCGTCAGAGCTCGGGTGGGGCCCTTAACTTCTCTGGGCCTCGACTTCCCCCTCTCACAGGTGGAATAACACCATCCCCAGGGCGGAAAGAGTTTTCCCATGATGCTGGGAAAGAGAGTCAGCGCCTGAGGCAGAGCGAAGCCAAGAGCTCGCGCTGGCTCCCAGGGCCAGGCCTCCTTGGCGGCCGCCAGGTAGGTCACCGCGCTGGTTGGGGCGCCAAGCACGGGACCGGCCGGCCTCAGCCGCGTCCAAGCCCGGGCGGGCCGCCAGGTGAGCGCTCCCGGGCGCTCCAAACGCGTCGCTGGCGGCAGTGCGTCCACCAGGCCAAGTACGGGTCATGGAGCCACGCGCGGGGGGCGCCACGGACCCTAAGGGGAGCAGAGGAGGTACGGGGCGCGGGGTGGGAGGGTAGTTGGCGCGTCCTTGCCAGCCCTCGCCCCGCCTGTCTGCTCCTCACCTTTTCCTTCTGACAGGTGGTAAACAAAGCAGCCCTGGCGCCCTAGCGGCTGCGGGCGGCGGCGGTGGAGGGCTGAGGCCCAGCGGCCCGGGCTGGGCTCGAGGCGCCCTACACACACCCGCGCTGCGGGGCGGCGCACCAGACCCGGGGGTCTCTCCGGACTCTCCGGGGAGGTGTGCCGGAGGGGCTCTGCCCGGGGTCACTGGGGACACCTGGGCACTCGGGGTCTTTGGTGAATTGTGGGGGGTTAGGCTGGGGGCTCTGGGGATATGTGGGCCGGCAGGGCTGCCTAGGATGACTGGAGGGGAATCGGGGGTGCCTGGGCCACAGGGGGCAGACCGTGTTCTGTTGGGACATGTGGGGGAATCGGGATCCTTCTCGATGTTCGGGGAAAGAGTCTGGAATCTGGAGTTATAGGGGGGCAGTGAGAGACCTCCAGAGTTATTCACAGGGTGTTCGGAGGTGTCCAGGAATATTGGGGTTAAATAGCTGTCCAGGGATATCGTGGGTGCAGTTGGGGGTCCACGGGCATACCCGCGATGGTCGGGGGTCGCGGGAGATGAGAGGGGCAGTCGGTGACTTTCAGAAGTATCGTGGTAGTGGTCTCGGGATCTTGAGGGGCATTCTAGGTCTTCGGTCGTGGGGGGGGTGTAGGGGGTCGCTGAGACTCAGGGTGGGCCCTGATCTGTTTTTTTCACTCGCGCAGGCCGTGGCCTTCCCCCGCCCGCGGGCCCCAGAGCCCGGCAGTTCCTGGCGCGGCTGGACGCACGCCCCCTGGCGGCCCGAGCTGCGGCCGACGTGGCGGCGCTGGTACGCCGGGCCGGCGCCACATTGCGCCTGCGCCCCAAGGAGGGTGCGTGATGGGGGCGGGGCCTCCAGGGGGCGCGGTCGGAGTGGAGCGGGGTTCTGTGGGGGGCGGGCCCAGGAGTGTTAGTTACTCCCCTGGGTGGGGCCAGTGGGTGTGAGTTGGGAGGACGGGCCTCGGCGGTGATTCGAGGGTGCTGGGGTTAGCCTAGACTATTCCTCTAGGAGGTGACACAGAGAGGGTTACTGCAGTAGGTGAACGTTGCAAGGTTAGTTGTGGGTGCGGAGCTTGATCTTTAGTTTTGTCAGCGGGGTTTCGAGTGGCATTTCTGAGGAGGCGGGGCCTGGAGAGGGTTGGGGGCGGGCATTTGGCTAAGGGGCGGGCCTGGAATGTTAGTCAAGGAGGTGGAGTCTATAAGCGCACTGGGGTAGCGGCTCGAAAGGTCAGGAAAAGATTGAAGTTTATAGGCTGATTGGAGGGCGGGGCCTGGAATCTTCAGCAGCGGATTCCTGGAGTAGCACCCTGCAGGGTGAGCCTAAGGGTTTAATATGAGGGGCGGGATCTGCGTGTTATTAGAGGGAGGTAGGAAGATCTTTAGGATTATTCAAAGAGCTGGTCCCAGGGTTATTAGCTAAGAAGGCGGGATCACGATGGTCATTCGGGTGGCCGGAGCCTGAATGATTACTTGAGGGTCACTGCCTAAGTAGTAAATGGGGAGCGAGGCCCGGATGAGTTCAAGGAGATGAGGCTAGAATGTTTATATAGGGGGGATAGGCCTATGCTGTTTCATTGGAGGGTCATTAACGGTTTTCTTAGCCTCTTTCATCCTTCAGCCCTTCAGTGTTGGAATGTAAGGACAATAACATCATGGATAGTCACTTGTCCCAACATCCCCTTGCCTCCCAGCCAGGGTTCCTAGCATGGCAAATGAAGTCAGGTTTTAAAACCTTGTGTACTTTTGGGAAGGTTGAACAGTCCATCCTTCCAAGACTTCCTTAATGAATCTTGGGCTCCTGGATGGGGAGAGAGGGTGGCAGAGAAGGATGGGTGCTACAGGAGAGCAATGGACACGGCCAGCTGAGAATCCAGCACAAGCCTTGAGTCAATATTGGATGTCTCTCCATTTATTTAGGTCGTCTTTAATTTCTTTCAACATTGTTTTGTAGTTTCCAGAGTACAGTTTTTACACTTCTTTTGTTAAATTTGTTCCAAAGTATTTTATTGTTTCGAGGCTGTTGTAATGGAATTACTTTCTTAATTTCTTTTTTTTTTTTTTTTTTTTTTGCGGTGTTCGGGCCTCTCACTGTTGTGGCCTCTCCCGTTGCGGAGCACAGGCTCCGGACGCGCAGGCTCAGCGGCCATGGCTCACGGGCCCAGCCGCTCCGCAGCATGTGGGATCCTCCCGGACTGGGGAACGAACCCATGTCCCTTGCATCGGCAGGCGTACTCTCAACCACTGCGCCACCAGGGAAACCCCTTAATTTCATTTTTGTCTATAGAAATACAATTTATTTTTTTATATTGATCTTATATCCTGTAACCTTGCCAAATTTGTTTATTAGTTCTAATTGTTTTTTTAGTGGATTCCTTAGGATTAATTTGCAAATAGAGATGGTTTTACATCTTCCTTTTGTTAAAAAGAAACAACCAGGGCTTCCCTGGTGGCACAGTGGTTGAGAGTCCGCCTGCCGATGCAGGGGACGCCAGTTCGTGCCCGGGTCCAGGAATATCCCACATGCCGCGGAGCGGCTGGGCCCGTGAGCCATGGCCGCTGGACCTGCGCGTCCGGAGCCTGTGCTCCGCAACGGGAGAGGCCACAGCAGTGAGAGGCCCGCGTACCGCAAAAAAAAACCAAAAACAAAACAAAACAACCAGCCCAAAATGGAGTGACTTGTGCTAAGCCCCATTGATACTTAATAAGTAACCTAACTGTAGTTTCAGGCTATCCTACATTTGAATTTTAATCCAATCAGTCTGTGATTTTTTTTCCTGGTCTGTACTAGTGAGGTAATCTGCCTAAAACACCCTCCCCTGTCTTCCCCCTAAGTGAGGGTGACCTTGCCAGAAATAATTCACTCTTTTAACGTCCTTGTCCTTTCTTAACACTTTCCAATCTGGACGCCTTTTATTTCTTTTTCTTTTTTTTTTTTTTTTTTTTTTTCTTTTTTTTTTTGCGGTATGCGGGCCTCTCACTGTTGTGGCCTCTCCCGTTGCGGAGCACAGGCTCCGGACGCGCAGGCCCAGCGGCCATGGCTCACGGGCCCAGCCGCTCCGCGGCATATGGGATCCTCCCAGACCGGGGCACGAACCCGTATCCCCTGCATCGGCAGGCGGACTCTCAACCACTGCGCCACCAGGGAGGCCCTATTTCTTTTTCTTGCCTACTTTTCCTGGCTAGATCTTCAAGTACAATAATGAATAGAAGTAGCAAGAGCAGACATTGTTTTTCTCCAGATCGTGGGTGCAGAGTATACAGACTGTCACTATTAAATAGGATCTTAGCTGTTTTCTGGACCCACTGTTTCTGATAAGAAGCCTGCTTGTAATCTTATTGGGGTTACCTTGTATAATAGATGATCAGTCATTTTTCTCTTTGTTCTTTCAAGTTTTATCTTGGGGTTTTAACATTTTTGACTATGATGTGCCTAGGTATCTATCTCTTTGTATTTTATCCTGCTTGGAGTCGGTTAAGCTTCTTGGACATGTAGATTAAAGTTTTTTTCATGAAATTTAGAATGTTTTTAGCTGTTACTTCCTTGGATTTTTTCTCTGCTCCTCTCTCTGTCTCTACTTCTTCTGCTACCCCCGTTACACATATGTTGGTGCACCTAATGGTGTCCCATATTTGTCTGATGCTCTGTTCATTTTTTCTTGATTCCTTTTACTGTCCTGCAAATTGCATAATCTGTATTGCCCTCTCTCCTAGTTCACTGCTTCTTTCTTCTGCTAGCCCATATCTACTTTTAGCCCCTCTGGTTAATTTTTCATTTTGGTTATTGTACTGTGGATGAAAAACTAATCAATCAATCTAAGAAAGAAATGGAAATTTTTATTCAAGCCAAATTTGAGGATTATAACCCAGGAAGAGCATCTCAGAAAGCTCTGAGAACTGTTCCACCCCTTAGAAGTCAAGGCACAGTTATATGTTTTTTGAGAAAGAGGGCTGTACATCAAATGGTGTATTATTGATGGTTTACATAATCCATATCTAAGCATCATCATGGTAGGTCATGTTACAAGATCAAGAAGGAATATTATCTTTTAAGGAGTTGTCTTGTTGATGCTGAAACCTGCACACCTGGTCTGATCAGATTAGAACACAATCACACCTCAGATGGGATTCAAACCCAGCCAGAACTCAGATTCAGACTTGAATCCATGGACTGGGACTCAAACCCACTGTCTTTTAATTAAAGTCACTCACCTTGTGTCAAGACTTACTGAAGCTCAGGTTCTTTATGTCTCAGCACAGAAGGAATTCAGCAAGAGTCAAAGCAATAGGCAAGAAATAGACTTATTAATATAGGACTCTTGTGAGGGATACAAGTGAGCAGGCGAGGGGGCTCTGCCCCAAGAAGGAAAGTAGTTTTATTTAGGGAGATGGATACACACTCCATAGAGAGAGTGTGGTCCCAAAACATGGGGTGGTTAGTTTTAATGGGCTTGGTAATTTCATAGGCTAACAAGTGGGAGGATTATTCCAACTCTTTGGGGAAGGAGTGGAATTTTCCAGGAATTGGGCCACCGCTCACTTTTTGCCCTTTTATAGTCAGCCTCAGAACTGTCATGGTGCCTGTGGGTGTGTCATTTAGCATGCTAATATATTACAATGAGCATATAATGAGGCTCAAGGTCTACTGGAAGTCAAATCTTCTGCCATCTTGGGCCTAATTGGTTCTAACTACTTTTTGTCCTATCCACAATGGCTATATCATTCTTTTTTTTTTTTTGGGTTGTGTTGGGTCTTTGTTGCTGCATGCGGGCTTTCTCTACTTGAGTCGAGTGGGGGCTACTCTTCACTGCGGTGCATGCGGGCTTCTCATTGTGGTGGTTTCTCTTGTTGTGGAGCACGGGCTCTAGGCACGTGGGCCACAGTAGTCTCAGCACGCAGGCTCAGTAGTTGTGGCTCGCAGGCTCTAGAGTGCAGCCTCAGCAGCTGTGGCACCCAGGCCTAAGTTGCTCCGTGGCATGTGGGATCTTCCCGGACCAGGGATTGAACCAGTGTCCCCAGCATTGACAGGGGAATTCCCAACAACTGCACCACCAGGGAAGTCCCTGTTGTCCTTTTAAAGTTTGTGCCCTGCCCCCTTCTCTCCTGTTTCAATGCTAGGAGAATGCTGCTCTTTATGGCTGAGCAGGTATTCCTGCTGCTGGGGGAGGTTTGGTCAATGTATAACGCACATACACAATGCACAGTGCAGGGAGAGAGGAGGCCAAAGGACAGAGAAGAATATTTATGTTTAAATTTTTCTTGTCTTGCCATGAAATATGAATTTTATTTATCTTCAGCTCCTGGATTTCCAGTTGGTTGTTTTGTAACTTTACTTCTTTATGGATGTCCTCTATTTTTGAGGTACTCTTAGCATACTTTCCTTTCGTCTATTCTTTTTTGAACTTTATATTATTTATTTTTTTATACAGGAGGTCTTTATTAGTCATCAGTTTTATACACATCAGTATATACATGTCAATCCCAATCACCCAAATCATCACACTACCACCACCACCCCAGCAATTTCCCGCCTTGGTGTCCAGATATTTGTTCTCTAAATCTGTGTCTCAATTTCTGCCCTGCAAACCAGTTCATCTGTACCATTTTTCTAGGTTCCACATATATGCATTCATATACGATATTGTTTTTCTCTTTCTGACTTACTTCACTCTGTATGACAGTCTCTAGATCCATCCACGTCTCAACAAATGACCCAATTTCGTTCCTTTTTATGGCTGAGTAATATACCATTGTATATATGTACCACATCTTCTTTATCATTCATTTGTCGATGGGCATTTAGGTTGATTCCATGACCTGGCTATTGTAAATAGTGCTGCAATGAACATTGGGGTGCATGTGTCTTTTTGAATTATGGTTTTCTCTGGGTATATGCCCAATAGTGGGATTGCTGGGTCATATGGTAATTCTCTTTTGAGTTTTTTAAGGAACCTCCATACTGTTCTCCATAGTGGCTGTATCAATTTACATTCCCACCAACAGTGCAAGAGGGTTCCCTTTTCTCCACACCCTCTCCAGCATTTGTTGTTTGTAGATTTTCTGATGATGCCCATTCTAACTGGTGTGAGGTGATACCTCATGGTAGTTTTGATTTGCATTTCTCTAATAATTAGTGATGTTGAGCAGCTTTTCATATGCTTCTTGGCCATCCGTATGTCTTATTTGGAGAAATGTCTATTTAGGTCTTCTGCCCAGTTTTGGACAGGGTTGTTTGTTTCTTTAATATTGAGCTGCATGAGCTGTTTATATATTTTGGAGATTAATCCTTTGTCCCTTGATTCGTTTGCAAATATTTTCTCCCATTCTGAGGGTTGTCTTTTCCTCTTGTTTATGATTTCCTTTGCTGTGCAAAAGCTTTTAAGTTTCATTAGGTCCCATTTGTTTATTTTTGTTTTTATTTCCATTACTCTAGGAGGTGGATCAAAAAAGATCTTGCTGTGATTTATGTCAAAGACTGTTCTTCCTAAGATTTCCTCTAAGAATTTTATAGTGTCCGGTCTTACATTTAGGTCTTGAAACCATTTTGAGTTTCTTTTTGTGTATGGTGTTATGGAGTGTTCTAATTTCATTCTTTTACATGTAGCTGTCCAGTTTTCCCAGCCCCACTTATTGAAGAGACTGTCTTTTCTCCATTGTATATCCTTGCCTCCTTTGTCATAGATTACTTGAGCATAGGTGCGTGGGTTTACCTCTGGGTTTTCTATCTTCCTCCCTTGATCTATGTTTCTGTTTTTGTGCCAGTACCATATTGTCTTGATTACTGTAGCTTTGTAGTATAGTCTGAAGTCAGGGAGTCTGATTCCTCCAGCTCCGTTTTTTTCGCTCAAGACTGCTTTGGGTATTCAGGGTCTTTTGTGTCTCCATACAAATTTTAAGATTTTTTTGTTCTAGTTCCATAAAAAACGCCATTGGTAGTTTCATAGGGATTGCACTGAATCTGTAGATTGCTTTGGGTAGTATAGTCATTTTCACAATATTGATTCTTCCAATCCAAGAACATGGTATATCTCTCCATCTGTTGGTATCATTTTTAATTTCTTTCATCAGTGTCTTATAGTTTTCTGCATACAGGTCTTTTGTCTCCCTAGGTAGGTTTATTCCTAGGTAATTTATTCTTTTTGTTGCAATGGTAAATGAGAGAATTTCCTTAATTTCTCTTTCAGATTTTTCATCATTAGTGTATAGGAATGCAAGAGATTTCTGTGCATTAATTTTGTATCCTGCAACTTTACCAAATTCATTGATTAGCTCTAGTAGTTTTCTCATGGCATTTTTAGGATTCTCTATGTATAGTATCATGTCATCTGCAAACAGTGACAGTTTTACTTCTTCTTTTCCAATTTGTATGCCTTTTATTTCTTTTTCTTCTCTGATTGCCATGGCTAGGACTTCCAAAACTATGTTGAATAATACTGGTGAGAGTGGACATCCTTGTCTTGTTCCTGATCTTAGAGGAAATGCTTTCAATTTTTCACCATTGAGAATGACGTTTGCTCTGAGTTTGTCGTATATGGCCTTTATTATGTTGAGGTAGGTTCCCTCTATGCCCAGTTTCTGGAGAGTTTTTCTCATAAATGGGTGTTGGATTTTGTCAAAAGCTTTTTCTGCATCTATTGAGATGATCATATCATTTTTATTCTTCAGTTTGTTAATACGGTGTATCACAGTGATTGATTTGCGTATATTGAAGAATCCTTGCATCCCTGGGATAAACCCCACTGGATCATGGTGTATGATCCTTTTAATGTGTTGTTGGATTCTGTTTGCTAGTATTTTGTTGAGGACATTTGCATCTATATTCATCAGTGATATTGGTCTGTAATTTTCTTTTCTTGTAGTATCTTTGTCTGGTTTTGGTATCAGGGTGATGGTGGCATCGTAGAATAAGTTTGGGAGTGTTCCTTCCTCTGCAATTTTTTGGAAGAGTTTGAGAAGGATGGGTGTTAGCTCTTCTCTAAATATTTGATAGAATTCACCTGTGAAGCCATCTGGTCCTGGACTTTTGTTTGTTGGAAGATTTTTAATCACAGTTTCAATTTCATTACTTGTGATTGGTCTGTTCATATTTTCTATTTCTTCCTGGTTCAGACTTGGAAGGTTATACCTTTCTAAGAATTTGTCCATTTCTTCCAGGTTGTTCATTTTATTGGTGTAGAGTTGCTTGTAGTAGTCTCTTAGGATGCTTTGTATTTCTGCAGTGTCTGTTGTAACTTCTCCTTTTTCATTTCTAATTTTATTGATTTGAGTCCTCTCCCTCTTTTTCTTGATGAGTCTGGCTAATGGTTTATCAATTTAGTTTACCTTCTCAAAGAACCAGCTTTTAGTTTTTTTGATCTTTGCTATTGTTTTCTTTGGTTCTATTTCATTTATTTCTGCTCTGATCTTTATGATTTCTTTCCTTCTGCTAACTTTGGGTTTTGTTTGTTCTTCTTTCTCCAGTTCCTTTAGGTGTAAGGTTAGATTGTTTATTTGAGATTTTTCTTGTTTCTTGAGGTAGGCTTGTATAGCTATAAACTTCCCTCTTAGAACAGCTTTTGCTGCATCCCATAGGTTTTGGATCGTCATGTTTTCATTGTCATTTGTCTCTAGGTATTTTTTGATTTCCCCTTTGATTTCTTCAGTGATCTCTTGGTTATTTAGTAACATATTGTTTAGCCTCCATGTATTTGTGTTTTTTATGTTTTTTTCCCCATAATTCATTTCTAATCTCATAGCGTTGTGGTCAGAAAAGATGTTTGATATGATTTCAATTTTCTTAAATTTACTGAGGCTTGATTTGTGACCCAAATTGTAATGTATCCTGGAGAATGTTCCATGTGCACTTGAGAAGAAATTGTAATCTGTTGTTTTTAGATGGAATGTCCTAAAAATATCAATTAAATGTATCTGGTCTATTGTGTCATTTAAAGCTTCTGTTTCCTTATTTATTTTCATTTTGGATGATCTGTCTATTGGTGTAAGTGAGGTGTTAAAATCCCCCACTATTATTGTGTTACTGTCGATTTCCTCTTTTATAGCTGTTAGCAGTTGCCTTATGTATTGAGGTGCTCCTATGTTGGGTGCATATATATTTATAATCGTTATATCTTCTTCTTGGATTGATCCCTTGGTCATTATGTAGTGTCCTTCCTTGTCTCTTTTAACATTCTTTATTTTAAAGTCTATTTTGTCTGATATGAGTATTGCTACTCCAGCTTTCTTTTGGTTTCCATTTGCATGGAATATCTTTTTCCATCCCCTCACTTTCAGTCTGTATGTGTCCCTAGGTCTGAAGTGGGTCTCTTATAGACAGCACATAGATGGGTCTTGTTTTTGTATCCATTCAGCAAGCCTGTGTCTTTTGGTTGGAGCCTTTAATCCATTCACGTTTAAGGTAATTATAGATATGTATGTTCCTATTACCATTTTCTTAATTGTTATGGGTTTGTTTTTGTACGTCCTTTTCTTCTTTTGTGTTTCCCACTTAGAGAAGTTCCTTTAGCATTTGTTGTAGGGCTGGTTTGCTGGTGCTGAATTCTGTTAGCTTTTGCTTGTCTGTAAAGCTTTTGATTTCTCCATCAAATCTGAATGAGATCCTTGCCAGGTAGAGTAATCTTGGTTGTAGGTTCTTCCCTTTCATCACTTTAAGTATATCCTGCCACTCCCTTCTGGCTTGTAGAGTTTCTGCTGAGAAATCAGCTGTTAACCTTATGGGAGTTCCCTTGTATATTATTTGTCATTTTTCCCTTGCTGCTTTCAATAATTTTTCCTTGTCCTTAATTTTTGCCAGTTTGATTACTATGTGTCTCAGTGTGTTTGTCTTTGGGTTTATCCTGTATGGGACTCTCTGCGCTTCCTGGACTTGGGAAGGAAGACAGTCCTAGGCCATCTTCATTTCTTTTCATTCTTTTTCCTTTATTCTGTTCCACAGCAGTGAATTCCACCATTCTGTTTTCCAGGTCACTTACCCGTTCTTCTGCCTCAATTATTCTGCTATTGATTCCTTCTAGTGTAGTTTTCATATCAGTTATTGTATTGTTCATCTCTGTTTGTTTGTTCTTTAATTCTTCTAGGTCTTCGTTAAACATTTCTTGCCTTTTCTCCATCTTTGCCTCCATTCTTTTTCCGAGGTCCTGTATCATCTTCACTATCATTATTCTGAATTCTTTTTCTGGAAGTTTGCCTATCTCCACTTCATTTAGTTGTTTTTCTGGGGTTTTATCTTGTTCCTTCATCTGGTACATAGCCCTCTGCCTTTTCATGTTGTCTGTCTTTCTGTGAATGTGGTTTTTGTTCCACAGGCTGTAGGATTGTAGTCTTCTTGCTTCTGCTGTCTGCCCTCTGGTGAATGAGGCTATGTAAGAGGCTTGTGCAAGTTTCCTGATGGGAGGGACTGGTAATGGGTAGAGCTGACTGTTGCTTTGGTGGGCAGAGCTCAGTAAAACTTTAATCCACTGACTTCTGATGGGTAGGGCTGAGTTCCCTCCCTGTTGGTTGTTTGGCGTGAGGCAACCCAACGCTGAAGCCCACCTGGGCTCCTTGGTGGGGCCAATGGCAGACTCTGGGAGGGCTCACCCCACGGAGCACTTCCCAGAACTTCTGCTGCCAGTGTCCCCGTCCCCACAGTGAGCCACAGCCACTGCCAGCCTCTGCAGGACACCCTCCAACACTAGCAGGTAGGTCTGGTTCAGTCTCCCCTGGGGTCACTGCTCCTTCCCCTGGGTCCCAATGCACACACTAGTTTGTGTGTGCCCTCCAAGAGTGGAGTCTCTGTTTCCCCCAGTCCTGTCAAAGTCCTGCAGTCAATTCCCACTAGGCTTCAATGTCTGATTCTCTAGGAATTCCTCCTCCCGTTGCCAGACCCCCAGTTTGGGAAGCCTGACGTGGGGCTCAGAGCCTTCACTCCAGTGGGTGGACTTCTGGGTATAAGTGTTCTCCAGTCTGTGAGTCACCCACCCAGCAGTTATGGGATTTGATTTTACTGTGATTGCGCCCCTCCTACCATCTCATTTTGGCTTCTCCTTCGTCTTTGGATGTGGGGTGTCTTTTCTGGTGAGTTCCAGTGTCTTCCTGTCAATGATTGTCCAGCAGCTAGTTGTGATTCTGGTGTTCTCGCCAGAGGGAGTGAGAGCACGTCCTTCTACTCCGCCATCTTGATTCAGTTCTGGAGGTCAGAGTTCCTAAATTCGAGGTGTTGTTAGGGCTACATTCCTCCCGGAGGCTCTAGGGGAGAATCAGTTTCCTTGCTTTTTCTGGTTTCTAGTGCCCACTTATATGCCTTGGCTTGTGGCCCCTTCTTCTACCTTCAAAGCCAGAAGCATAGCATCTTCCAATCTCTTTCTCTTTGCTCCTGTCATCACATCAC
This sequence comes from Mesoplodon mirus, assembly GCF_964341445.2. Taxonomy (NCBI): domain Eukaryota; kingdom Metazoa; phylum Chordata; class Mammalia; order Artiodactyla; family Ziphiidae; genus Mesoplodon; species Mesoplodon mirus. Next base: position 45,006,704 of record NC_138981.1, on the reverse strand, counting down.
TTTTTCCTCTCTTACGTCTTTATACATGATTTCTTACTTCTTTGAACAAATATAATAGCTGTTTTTGAAACCATACACCTCAGACTGGAACTCAAGTCCAGCTGAAACCCAGATTGGGACTTAAACCCACTGTCTTTTAATTGAAATCACACACCTGGTCTCAGGACTTAATGAAGCTCCAGTTCTTTGTGTCTCATCATAGAAAGAATTCAGTGAGAGACAAAGGGATAGGTAAAAAGTGGATTTATTTAGAGAGATACACATTCCATAGACAGAATGCAGTCTGTCTCAAAAGATGATAGTGGCCCTGGGAGAAATACACTCCACAGACAGAGTGTGGACCACCTCAGAAGGCGAGAGGCCCTGAAATATAGGGTGTTTAGTTTTTATGGGCTGGGTAATTTTGTAGACTAATGAGTGGGAGGATTATTCCAACTATTTTGGAGAAGGGGCAAGGATTTCCAGGATTTGGCTACCACCTACTTTTTGGCCTTCTATGTTTAGCCTCGGAACTGTCATGGTGCCTATGGGTGTGTCATTTAGCTTATGCTAATATATTAAAATGAGCATATAATGAGGCTCAAGGTCTCTTGGAAGTTGAATCTTCTGCCATCTTGGACCTAGTTGGTTCTAACCAGTTTATATCTTATCCTCAACTGGTATGTCATTCTTTTAAAGACTATACCCTGCCCCCTTCCTTCCTGTTTCACTTTGAAGTCTTTATCTGTTAGGTCCTACATTTGGGCCCTCTAACAGTTTCTGTTTCCTGTTCCGCCTGCTCCTGCCATGTATGGGTCACATTTTCTTGTTTTTTTGCATATTTCACTGAACATTTTAGATAATATATTATAGCAACTCTGGATACTGATCTGCCCATTTTTGTTTTCATTTGCTTGTTTATTTGTTTAGTGACTTGATTGGACTAATTTAGTCAAATCTATTTCCACCTGATGTCCTTCTTCAAAGGGTTCAGGCTTGGGCATGAGCACAGTCACACTGGAATGACCTTGCTTTTTATCCAGGCTCTCTTTGTTTCTTTCCCTGATCTCCTAGTTTAATTTCTGGCTGGTCTGCCTGTATTGATACCACACCTAGCTTAACCAGTACTAATTTTTTACAGTACCCTGGTGCATAATTTTTTCCAGTTAACCAATTAAAGTCTTATTCAATTAAAGTCAGGCCCCTTATTCAATTAAAATATGGGGTGGTCTTTTTTTTTAATCTTTTTTTAAATTGAAGAATAGTTGATTTACAATGTTTCAGGTATAAGTATGGTGTAGTCTTTGAGAGCAGTCTTTGTGGCTTGCTCTGACCCTAGAAGGATTCTTCTTAGCTGTTTCTCTCTGTTTTGCTTGTTGCTATCTTGGAGATACCAGCCACCACTTAATTGCTCAAAAAGCCCTTATTCTTTAACTTCTTGACTTTCTGTCCAAGTACATCAGTCCCCTTAAGGAGAGCTATTAAACACTCTGTTCTTTGTACTCCCCCTCAAGAGCTGGGGGTGGATCAGAAGCCCACTTCTCTTGGAGTGACTGACACTCCTCTTCTATGAGCAGGGTGCTGGGGAGGTATTATCTGCTTGTCTTTCCCAGTGTGGAACCCCCACTCTAACAGTAAGCTGTGGAGTGGGCAATTGGGGCCCAGTATGCTTGGTCTGCCACACTGGGGTAAAGCTTCCACCCTAAGAATGGGGTCTGGGTGGTAGAAGAGAGCCCCAGACCTCTTAGTCATGTGTTCCCAGAATAGAGCTTCTGTAACATGGGGCTGGAGGAGATGAGACATGCTGGTAGCCTACCCCTCATGAGGAGAAACCACTGCCCTAGACTGGGAGCTGGAGGGAGAGAGAGCCCCATGTTCTTGGCCACACTGTCCTGGAGTAGAGCTTCTTTTTGTCACACTGAGCTGGGGTGCAGGGAGGGAGCAAGTCATGGCCCAAGTGCCAGACTCTTGGTGTTCTTACAGTGATTTATTGGAGTTTCTTTAACAAATGCTTCTCCATTCCTGTATGCCCTTACGCAATTCCAAGAGACTTTAAAGTGTTGTTTTAAAAAATAATTTTCAGTAGTTAGGGTTGCTTTGTTGAGGATAAGGTCTACCAAGCTCCTAGTGCTACTATTCTGGAAGTGCTTCTCTATTTTTTTAAAAAAGTGAAATATGGGGCTTCCCTGGTGGCGCAGTGGTTAAGAATCCGCCTGCCAATGCAGGGGACACGGGTTCGAGCCCTGGTCCGGGAAGATCCCACATGCCGCGGAGCAACTAAGCCCGTGTGCCATAACTACTGATTCTGCGCTCTAGAGCCCGCAAGCCACAACTACTGAGTCCGCGTGCCACAACTACTGAAGCCCGCGTGCCTAGAGCCTGTGCTCCACAACGAGAGAAGCCACCGCAATGAGAAGCCGGAGCACCATAACCAAGAGTAGCCCCCGCTCGCCACAACTAGAGAAAGCCCGCACGCAGCAAAGAAGACCCAATGCAGACAAAAATAAATAAATAAAATAAATTAAAAAAAAAAAAAAGTGAAATATACCTAATAGAGAAGAACATGCATACAACATACATGAACAGTTTGACAAATTGTAAAATCAGTACAGTACCTGTGTGACTCTCACCAGGTTAAATAAGAGAATGTTATTAATTTCCCAGAAATCCCCTACATATTCCTCAAATTGCTTTTTCCATTTAATGAAATATTGTAGCTATTGTTCCTTGTCAAGCCATGAAGAATTTTTAAACCTTTTTAGTAAAAGTATGACATACATTCACTCATTAGCATACAGAACATCCTACCCCAATTTTCCATTCTTTCCTTCAGATCTAGTCTTAGAAATGGAGTCACTGGGTCAGGGAAGGCATATATATTGTTATACTGCCCCTGATAAATGTTGAATCAATTTGTGCCCCTATCAGCAGTGTATGAACATGCCCATTTTCTTCCATCTTTAGTAACTCTGGACATCATCCATAGTACTTACTATTTTGTGATCTTGGCCAACTCAGTTACCCTCTCTGTGCTGCAGTTCTCTTATGTGTAAAATGGATTTTTAAAATAGTTCCTGCCTCACAAAATCCTTTGGAGGACCAAATGAGTGCTTAGTTGGGCAATTGGCATAGAGAACTTACTTCAGAAGTAATTGTCATTTTTACTTTTGGTCTTTACCAATGAGTTAAATGAAGAACAACATTTTATTATTTATTTATTTGCATTGCTTTGAGTATTAGTGAGGTTGAGAATCTTTACATGTGCTTCATGGCTATTTGTATTTCCCATTTCATGAACCACCTAATTATGTCCACTGTCCATTTTTCAGTTGGGGGTTGCTTGTCTTTTATAGTTATTGAACTACAGGAGTTCTTTGTGTATTGAGTACATTGTCCCTATACCTTTGATATACATTACTTTTTAATTTTTATTTATTTATTTAAATTTTTGGCCACACTGCATGGCATGCAGGATCTCCACGACCAGGGATCGAACCCACGCCCCGTGCTGTGGAAGCCAGAGTCTTAACCACTGGACTACCAGGGAAGTCCCTATATTACTTTATTTTTTTAAATTTATTTTAGCTGCACTGAGTCTTTGTTGCTGCACGTGGGCTTTCTCTAGTTGTGGCGAGCGGGGCCTACTCTTCATTGCGGTGCGTGAGCTTCTCACTGCGGTGGCTTCTCTTGTTGTGGAGCATGGGCTCTAGGCACACGGGCTTCAGTAGTTGTGGCATGTGGGCTCAGTAGTTGTGGCTCGCGTGCTCTAGAGCACAGGATCAGTAGTTGTGGTGCACAGGCTTAGTTGCTCCGCGGCATGTGGGATCTTCCCAAACCAGGGCTTGAACCCATGTCCCCTTCACTGGCAGGCGGATTCTTAACCACTGTGCCACCAGGAAAGTCCCCCTACGTTACTTTTTTAAAACACAAATTTTGTCATGTCACATAACCTTCTCATGACTCTCTCATCACATGCAGCAGTAAGTCCTAAGCCTCGAATTCCTCGCTACCCATGAGCAAGCCACTGCACATCGCTCCAGCTTCACTTCCTGCCATCTTTTAGAAAGCTTTTCAAATCTCCAGCCCCTCTTAGAAGTGGTATCATGTACAACTAATCCCCTTCTGTCTTCTCAGCCACCCCTTCCCACAGCCCTGTTTGTCTGCAGCCATAACCACACTCGTAACCATGGGTTTTTCCCATAATCCCATATGAGTACCTTGAAGGAAGGTCATGTAACAGAGTAGGTGCTCAATTAATGTTTATTCAATGAACAAAAGAATAAATGGTTGAATTTGCAAAACTTTCATATTCTTCCTTCATTGCATGGCAAGCAAATACTTTTCTCAATGCTTGTATAGAAAAAAATTCCTGATTTTGTTTTCAGAATGAAGGAAAGATAGGAAAAAAGTGTCTTTTCTCCCATTACATTTTCACCCCGAAGTTTTGCATCAGGACTTGGCATGAGCTCTGTGGCACATGTCAGGGGTGAGTCAGAGACCAGGGGTGAACCAACCCAGAAGGCAAGACCCTCAGGGACCTCTGGCCCTAGCCTGTGTAAGCCTGTATTGTGCACACTATCTCAGATGGCTGCTTCAGGAAATGGGTATCACTTCAGCCATGGACAGTTCACCTCCCAGGCAATGTTCACATCATTAGTAATAAGATATAATATTGTGAACCCTCTGATATGATGTGATGAGAAGGGCACATCACCTTTGTGTCATTCTTTCCAGGAACCCATAACCTCAGCCTAATTGTGAGAACTCATCAGAGAAGCCCAAACTGAGGGACATTCTACAAAATAACTGAACTGTACTTTTCAAAAATGTTAAGGTCATGAAAGACAAGGAAAGAACAGGAATTTTCACAGATTGGAGGAGACTTAAAAAGGCATTACCAGGGCTTCCCTGGTGGTGCAGTGGTTAAGAGTCCTCCTGCCAATGCAGGGGACAAGGGTTTGATCCCTGGCCCGGGAAGATCCCACATGCCGTGGAGCAACTAAGCCCGTGTGCCACAACTACTGAGCCTGCGTTCCAGAGCCCACGAGCCACAACTACTGAGCCCGCGTGCCACAACTACTGAAGCCCACACGCCAAGAGCCTGTGCTGCACAACAAGAGAAGCCTGCGCACCTCAATGAAGAGTAGCCCCCACTCACCACAACCAGAGAAAAACCCGTGCGTAGCAACAAAGACCCAACGCAGCCAAAAATAAATAAAATAAAATAAAATAATTTTTTTAAAAAAAGGCATTACCATTATATGCAAAGTATGATCCCAGATTGAATCCTGGAACAGAAAATTGTCATTTAGTTAATTGTATTGCATCAATGATAATTTCCTGATTATGATAATTATACTATTGTTATATAAAATGTTTAGGGGGGATCTAGATATACAGGGACTCTCTGTACTATTTTTTCAACATTTCTTTTAGTCTAAAAGTATTTCAAAATAAAAATTTAAAGTTTTTTTTGTTGTTGTTGTATATTTTGAAAACCAAAATGGCTTCTCCCTTGAGATACCAGGGCCCATCCCAAGGTGCCCACGGCTTGTAAGCCTCAAAACATGGCCACGAAATTGATTGAATATTGGGCTTCCTGTTTTCAAGAGCAACCTCTGACCCACCATACTATTCTACTTTCCAAACACTGTGACTATGTCCCTATTTCATTTAATTATATGTATATATATATATATATATATAATTGAATTTCATTTAATTATATGTATAGCTTCACATTTAAAGGCTCTAGTATATTCATTCCACCCAAATCATGTGCTATAATTCATTTAGCCCATCCCCTTTTGTTGTTCATTTAAGTGGTCTTCAAGCTTTTGTTACAATAAATAATACTCTGATGAATCTCATATAAAAATACTTTTGCACATCTTGGATGATTTCCTTGGGATGAATTTTTAGCAGATTTGTAGTATTCTTGTGACTATTTGTTTAAGTATCACTCTTCTACTTCACAAACTCTTAAGGTATCCTACTCAGAGGCGTCTGTCTCATTAATCTTCTGAGGGCTTAGGACCTGGCTCTCACAACATATTTAAAGTTGGTAGGAACTATTTTTTTTAAAATCCGTTTTGAGTGTCATTGTTCCCCACTAGACTTGGAGCCTCTAGAGAGGAGGCCAGACTATTTTATTAATACAGTTGACCCTTGAACAATGTAGGCATTAGGGGCACCGACCCAGCACAGTCTAAAATCTCTATATAACTTTTTTTTTTTTTTGGCTGTGTTGGATCTTCGTTGCTCTGCACGGGCTTTCTCTAGTTGCGGCCAGTAGGGGCTACTCTTCGTTGCAGTGTGCGTGCTTCTCATTACGGTGGCTTCTCTTGTTGGGAGCATGGGCTCTAGGTGAGGGCTCTAGGTGAGCGGGCTCAGTAGTTGTGTCTCACGGGCTCTAGAGCGCAGGCTCAGTAGCTGTGGCGCACAGGCTTAGTTGCTCCGCAGCATGTGGAATCTTCCCGGACCAGGGCTCGAACCCGTGTCTCTTGCGTTAGCAGGCGGATTCTTAACCACTGAGCCACCAGGGAAGCCCAGGTCTTTTTTTCTTAATGATTTATTTTACCTACATTTCCCACACCAGTAGGGCACAGTAACGTGCACACAGTAGGCGACCAATAAACGCCTACACGAAGAAGTGACGACTTAGCAAGAAGGAAGCCACCTTCTACCACGCCTACCTTCCCCAAGAACTACATTTCCCTGTACGCTTGGCGCCACGCGCTCTTGTGAAGTAAAAAGAGCGGCAGTTACTTCCTACTGCCCCTATCCGCCTTCGCCTGGCTGTGCCGCAGTGTTTCCTGGGAAAGGTAGTTGTAGCGCTGGTGGTCAAGCCCCAGCAAAGCAAGCGCAAACTAAACTTCCCAGCAAGCAGCGCGCCGGCCTGGGAAGAGGGGAAAATGGCGGACGCCAAAGATGGTGTTTTGAGGCCTGCGGGAGCCTCCAGTGCCCCAATTTCATTCAGCTTCAGTCGCACGTCCGCCCGGAGATGGCTGACGGGAGACGCGGCTCCGGAGAAGGACTTCTTGAAGACCGAGAAACGGAGGGAGCTGCAGAGGTAAAGCGCTGGGTGTTTCATCCCTTGGAAAGCGGTGCGGTGGGTGCCTGCGGGAGGGTGGAATCTTGAATTGATTTTCTTGGTGACAGTGGCCTGGGAAGTGTGAAGCCCAGCCGGAGAAAATCCGTGGAGGTCAGAAGGCGGGAGTTAGTAGCGGGGGTGGGGAAATTGGACCTGTTGGCCGAGGGGATTGAGAGGAGAGGAGAGGATGTATTCCTGAGAGGGAGTGTCTTTAGGACTTGGGGACCCTGAGGAGCGTGCGTTCTGAAAGAAGGAAAAAGGGGAGAATGACAGGACTCCTAGTGTCCCAGCTGAAGCGTTGGGGCTTCTCCCATACGGGGAGCAGGATGGAGTGGCAGATTCAGGTTGGGGGAGGTGATCGTCAGCTTAATTCGGAAAGGACAGTCTGAGGGAGGGACTTCCAGAAGAGAATCAACAATCCAGGAGGCTGGTGTGGAGCCTGGAGCTGGGGAGAGAGTCTGGGCTGAAGATGGTGATTTTTAGGTCATAGTGGAAACCACGGAAGTGGGTCTTGGGATGAACAGAGGGTCCAGAACTGAGGACTGATTCCTCGAAGGCACTGACATTTAAGAGTTGGGGGTGGGGGAGAGAATCCAAAGAAAGCACCACCAGAGATATAACAGGAGAGCCAGACAGGAGAAGGGAGGGTGTAGTCAATGGGGCTGGGGGTGTGTTTGGCTCTTGTGTTCCTTCTGAATGAAGGGTTGTGGCTCAGAACTCACTGATTGTGCTACTCTCCCAACTTCACTCCTCTGTGTCCACATCAGTGTGCAGCCCTCAGAAGCCCCCAAGGAACTTGTCATCCCTTTGATCCAGAGCGGCCCTCTCAGGCAGCCACCGACCCAGGCCCCTGGGCCATCCACACATACTGAGGTCTTGGTGGATGGGATGCTGTCCCAGGCTGTGAAGGAGCTCATTGAGGGTGAGTGATCCCTCCTTTGCCTTGCCCTAGTGAAGGAAGAAGGGGAGCAAAATGGAAGGATAGGGTGGAACCTCATTGCTCCCTCCCATTCTTCTTTAGAATCCACGAAGTCTCTGGAGGAGAGAGAGAATGCGGGTGTCGACCCCACGCTCGCTATCCCCATGATCCAGAAAGGATGCACCCCCAACGGGGAAGGGGCAGACAGCGAACCCCGGGCTGAGACAGTGAGCTGGCCCCTGGCCTCCCTCCTTCCCCAGTCTCTCACTGCCCTGTCTGCCAGGACTTGCGTCCCTTCACAAAGCAGGCAAAATCTGTGTGTGTACTAAAGGCCTGCTGCCTTGCCCTGCCTCCTTCCATCCTTTTTGGAAGCATTAACAAATGAATCCAGATATTGAAGTGTGAAAAGATACTTGGATTCTGGGATTATCTGAAGGAGATGAGCAAAGGGAACAGGAACTGTAAAGATCCTGAGGGTAGACTCTGCCTGGAGTGTTTGAGGAACATCAAGGAGACCAACGTAGCTGGAGTGGAATGAGTGACAGGGAAGGGTAGTAGGTGAGGTCAGGAGTGGGCCGTGGTGAGGACTTTGGCTTTTACTCTGAGTGGGATGAGAGCCATGGGAGGGCTCTGAGCAGAGAAGGGACAAGACTTATGATTTGACAGGCTCTCTCTGGCTGCTACGAGCAGAACAGACTAGTAAGCAGAGGTGGAGGCAAGGAGAGCAGCAGTCCAGGCTAGAGGTGATGGTGACTCAGATCAGAGTGGTAGGAGTGAGGCCGGGAAGACAAGTAGGGTTTAGTGAGAGGGAAGAGGAGGGTGAGTGCTCCTGATGGCAGCAACCACCCAGACAATGGCACGGTGGCAGAAAATCGGTGTGGTGTGTGTCCATCCGTGACAATCTGTGGTGTGTCTAGAGCGAATATAAAGAATTGAGGGAGTGATGATGGGAGATGATAACAGGAGAGGTGAGGGGTGTGTCCACAGAAGTAACCAAGTCTGTCTTTCTTACCCATGGATCCTACTTTTCACCTCTTCATTCACAATTTTTTGGCAATGCTTGTTTGGGTCCTAGTTCTCCTATAGCCCCAAAGCAGAGAGACTCTTTCGACTGAACTGTTCTCATCAGCCTTCAGACATCCTCTGGTATCTTTCATCTTAAAAAGACCTTCACTTCACTCTCCATCCTGTTCCAGCTTGGGCCTCCTTTCTCTAATTTTCCCTCCTCTCAGAGCCTTCCGCATCTCAGTTGATCACAGTTCCATCCATCCTTCCTCTTCAAAATACATCCAGAATCTGACCACTTCTCACCATCACCACTACCACTTCTCTGGTCTGAACCACCAGCGTTTCTCATCTGGACTATTGCAGTAACTTCCTCACTGGTCCCCTTGTGGCTGCCACCCTATCGTGGCTCCTGCCCAGCTCTCCTGATTAATCCCTTACCACCCCTCTTTGCCTCCACATCTGTTTCAGTCAGATTGACTTTCACAGTGCTCTCCACACATAGCAGATCTTGTCCTGCCTCAGGGCCTTTGCTCTTACTTTTCTCTCTGGAGGACTCTTATCTTCAGGGTTCCCTCTGTCTCTCCTTCTGGTCTCTGCTCAAATATCAACTCACTGACACTCCTTTCTTCAGCCCTGTGCATCCCCTTAACCTGCTTTATTTTTCTTCATATGACTTATCACTACCTGGCCTATCATGTTTTATGAATTTTATTTATTCTGTCTCCACAACTAGAATGTAAGCCACACAAAGGGCAGGAGTTTTTGTCTGTTTTGTTCACTGTTTTATCCCCAGCACCTAGAACAATAGCTGGCACAGAATAGGTGCTTTATAAAGATTTGTCCAAGGACTGAACATGGAGGAATAAAGGAGGGATGGCAAGAGGAAATAAAAATTCACCCTTGAGCTGACTGGAAAAGAAGTCTCGAGGGTCACCCAGTGGGTGATAGCAAGTACACTTCAGAGGGCCCACTGTAAGCCAAGCCTGACCGTCCTTCTTCTGCCTAAACCCATAGGTGCCGGAGGAGGCTGATTATGAGGCAGTCCCTGTAGAGGCCTATGGGCTGGCCATGCTGCGGGGCATGGGCTGGAAACCTGGCGAGGGCATCGGCCGTACCTTCAATCAGTGAGTTTCTAGGGTAGGGGTGGGGGACAGCAGACGGGCCAGGGAACAGACCCCCATGGTTACCGCCCACCTAGAACCATCCAGGCAGGGAGAAGGGTACATTACCACCCTATGTATTTCAGTAGCCCCTTCCACTACTCTTTAAGCCTCCTATTTGCCCTTTGAAACTCCATTAAGAGATCCTATTATGTAAAGATTGCCTCTCTGGGCATCAGCTTCCTCATCTGAAAAATGGGGATAATAACAGTACTGACTTCCCAGGGCTGTTGTGAGAGTTAAGTGAAATGATACACATAAAGCATTTACAGTAGGCCCTGGCCCCAGATAAGCATAGGCTAAACACTTGCTATTATCATGATCATACAGATTACAATCCGTTCTCCACAGTTCCAAGCTCGTAAAGAATTCTGAAAACCAAACATTTATTTTTTCATAAACTATTTGGCAGCCAAATGTGAACTGAATTGACATTGAGCTTTTTACAATCTGTTTCTCTTGCTTGGTGTGAATAGTCATGGTTTCCCCTGTAGAAAAATTAATATATTTGGTTATTGGGATCTGCCTCATATCCCACTGTAAATACTGTGTCATAGATGTTATACACCGTAGGTTATTAGGTTGAACCAAATAAAATTGCCATTTCTGCAGGTCAGAAATAGTCCCTAATATGAGATTGGGAAGGATATTCTCAAACATATTGATAGGTTGGGATTTCGGTGGTGGTTGGGGGTAGGGGTGGGGAACGGAGCACTGAAGACCAATGAATCCCCCCAACAAGCCCATATTCTGTGTTCCCTGCAGAGTGGTGAAGCCCCGTGTCAACTCACTGAGGCCCAGGGGGCTAGGGCTGGGCGCCAACCTGACTGAGGTCCAGGCTCTGGCCCCCAACGGCCCCCACCACCTGCTGAGGCCAGATGAGGAGCAAGAGAAGGATAAGGAAGACCAGCCTCAAGGACTGGTGCCTGGAGGAGCTGTGGTGGTTCTTTCTGGCCCTCACCGAGGCCTCTATGGGAAGGTAAGGAACCAAGATGTGCCTGGAGCCCAAGACAGGCAGCAGGAAAAACTGACATGAGGGTCAGAGGGAGGCAGAATTGGGTTTGGGGTATAAAGGCTGGAAGTCCTTGTCCTTCAGGACTGCCTGGCCTGCCGCCGCATTCAGTAACTCAGGGCTACTTGCTGGGCCTTTCTGAGCCTCAGTTTTCAACTAAAAGGGAGAGAATGCCATATGGCACAAGTCCCTGAGGATTACATACTTAAAGTGTACCCAAGCCCCACAGTCTGCTGGGAGAGGCACAGGGGTCGGGCCTATTAGAGGTAAGGGTGGACAGCGTGGTCCTAGGAACGTGGGTCAGGTCCACTCACTTCTTCCCCCCAACACTTTAGGTGGAAGGCCTCGACCCTGACAATGCTCGGGCCATGGTCCGTCTGGCTGTGGGGAGCCGCATGGTGACTGTGAGTGAGTACTGCCTGCGGCCTGTCTCCCAGCAGCAGTTTGACAAGAACTCCTTGGATCTGAGTGAGTGAGCCTCTTAACCTAGCTGGGGGAGTTGGGGAAGTATTCCTGGTGCGGGAGGTTAAATCTGCAGAAGGGCAGGACAGTGGTCTGCCTGGCAAGAGTGACTTCTGGTCAGAGTTAAGAGGTGAGAATGAACATAGTGGTTTATTCAGTTTGATTGAAGAGAGGTTGATCTAGTACCCTTGGGTCTTTAGCCTCTTTCTGAGGAAGAAGGAATGAGTGTGGAAACCAGTTCCTACCCTTGGGATGTCTTTGTCTCTTTGGGGTGGTGAACCTCTCTTTTGCTAGGGACTGACAGTAGCTAGGACTAGGGCATGATGGGGAGAAAGGCATTCTAGGCACGTCAGTAGGATGGATCCATTTGGCACGTAGGTGGTGGAAGCGGACAGCCCTCCAGGAGTCCCTAGCCCGCCCTAGGCTGCTGACTCAAGTAAGCACTGACAGGACAGGCTAAGGTGGTTGAGCAAGGCTTCCTGAAGGAGGCCGAGGCAGTTGAAAGGAAGGGGAGAGCATTCTAATAGCCCAGACAGAGGCTTGATGGTGAGACGGGCACTTTGGCAGATGGGAGGTGGCCTGAGGCTGAGGTGTGGCCTGGATGGGAAGAGAGGGAGACATTGAGGTTGTTTCCTGGTTCTCCCCACACCCCCTTGAACAGGCCAGGTGAGCAAAACTTCCCCAAGGCAACAGAATGGAACAACCTCGTCATGGAAGGCCCTTCAGGATCAGGATCTCCACGTCCGGCAGGAGGACTCAGCGAGGAAGCGGAAACACCATCCAGACCAGTGGGACCCTGAGCATCTCAGATGGAGGTAGGGGACAGGGCTGTGGGGAGGCTCCAGCAGTCAGAGAAGGCTTCTAGGGCAAGGCATGTGCCTAGAAGGAACTAGGAATGGCATTATGAGTGGGTTTTAAGACATCGGCAAAGGTGGGATGACCAGAATGTGCCTCTGATAAAGAACTAAGCCTGGTGTTGGCCCCGCTCCACAGACAGGATGAGCCTGCTGCCAAGAGTGAGAAAGCAGCTCCCAGGAGTCAGCACTGGCTGCACAGGGACCTGCGTGTGCGGTTTGTGGACAAGCTGCACAAGGGTGGCCAGTACTACAACACCAAGGTGGGAGCCCCGCACCTGGGTCCGCTTTCTCCCCAGGGACTGGGCCCTCTTAGCTCTCTAACGTTCTCATATCCCCTGGCCCTTTCCCCAGATGACAATCGAAGATGTCCTGAGCCCAGATACCTGTGTGTGTCGGACAGATGAAGGCCAGGTCCTGGAAGGTGAGTCTGAGGGATGGCCATTGGGTCGTTATCATCCTGGAGGCTGATTGAGAGGGCTGTCTTGGGCCAAGAGCCTGGCCCAGGCAAGGGTGGGAGGTTGGACAGAGTTAGGTTTTTTGTAAGGCCCAGCATCCTCTAACAGATCATTAGACGCTCCCATGATGGTGAATATCTGAGCCCCACTTTCCTCTTCTGCAAAATTAGCATGGAGATAACCGATTTCTCCCTCTTATAACTGGTGCCTTGTAGGGATGTGTGTAAGCTCCCCGTGCAGGGCAGGGCATACAACGTGCCCACAGTAAATGGTGTCTGTTATCACCCCCACCCATCATCATCATACATAAATGCTCCCTTTATTACAACTATTGCCAGGAACCGCTCCTTAGGTTTCCTCCTCTGTGAAATGGATGTGGGGGCCTCGCATCTGTCAACAGGCACAGAGTGGCACCAGGGAATACAGGAAAGGCCCTTCTGACAGGACCCTGACTGGGCTGACCCTTGCTGCGGGCCTCACTCCCCTCTCCTTGTCCACAGGCCTGAGGGAAGACATGCTGGAGACCCTGGTCCCCAAGGTCCAGGGCAACCGGGTGATGGTGGTGCTGGGGCCATGGGCTGGAACGGTGAGTCCAAGACCTGGGAATGGGCGCGGGAGCACTCAGGGAATGTCCCTGAGTCTGGGTTGGCCTTGCTGACTCCACCCGTCCCTACTCTAGGTGGGCCATCTGCTGGACCGGGACAGAGAGCAGAGCCGGGCTCTTGTGCAGCTGCAGAGAGAGAATCGGGTGGTGGAGCTTCACTATGATGCCATCTGCCAGTATGTGGGCCCCAGCGACTCGGAGGACTGACCTGTGGACACACTCCCATCCCCCAGGTTGTTACCAATCCCATACAGTGTGAAAAGCCTGCCTTCACGAAGGTGGGGGGCTCATGGTTCCGCCCTCCACTTGCAGTGCAGCCCTGGGACAGGATGGACCAGAAGGGAGGCTAGAAACAAACCCAGTATTTACCAGAACTTAGTATATAATAAAAACCAGTTCAAATGCTTTGTAACACGAAGAGATCATAAATGGTGTGCTGACACCAGTCAGAATGGCCATCATCAAAAAATCTAGAAACAATAAACGCTGGAGAGGGTGTGGAGAAAAGGGAACACTCTTGCACTGCTGGTGGGAATGTGAATTGGTACAGCCACTATGGAGAACAGTATGGAGGTTCCTTAAAAAACTACAAATAGAACTACCATATGACCCAGCAATCCCACTACTAGGCATATACCCTGAGAAAACCATAATTCAAAAAGAGTCATGTACCAAAATGTTCATTGCAGCTCTATTCACAATAGCCCGGAGATGGAAACAACCTAAGTGTCCATCATCGGATGAATGGATAAAGAAGATGTGGCACATACATACAATGGAATATTACTTAGCCATAAAAAGAAACGAAACTGAGCTATTTGTAATGAGGTGGATAGACCTAGAGTCTGTCATACAGAGGGAAGTAAGTCAAAGAGAAAGACAAATACCGTATGCTAACACATATATATGGAATTTAAGGAAAAAAAATGTCATGAAGAACCTAGGGGTAAAACAGGAATAAAGACACAGACCTACTTGAGAATGGACTTGAGGATATGGGGAGGGAGAAGGGTAAGCTGTGACGAAGCGAGAGAGAGGCATGGACACATATACACTACCAAACGTAAGGTAGATAGATAGTGGGAAGCAGCCACATAGCACAGGGAGATCAGCTCGGTGCTTTGTGACCGCCTGGAGGGGTGGGATAGGGAGGGTGGGAGGGAGGGAGACGCAAGAGGGAAGGGATGTGGGAACAGATGTATATGTATGACTGATTCACTTTGTTATAAAGCAGAAACTAATAATAATTTAAAAAAATGGTGTGCTGAGCTGTGAGTGGAGATGGGAGCTGCACTGATTGAGGTGGGAACCAGTCCTTTTTTCAGCCCCACCGCCCAGCTTGGGCTGCTCACCAAGTGGAAGGATCCATCCGCTCCCGAGCTCACTATCGGAGTCCAGAAGCTATGAACACTGTCCCCGAGCAGAGACTAGGGATTCTGGAACACCATATCTCTGGACAACTTTCTGAGCAAGAATCTAGCAGGCTCTGCTTTTACTTTTGGTCCAGAGTAGATGCCCAGAGGATATCTTGAGCCTGTGACAGGAGTCAAGTGGAAGGGAGGCTTCTCCCCACCAGTGGGAAGTGTTAGCACTACTTTCCACAGGAGCCAGTTAATCTCGGGGCCCACGTTTTAGTCCCAGAACTTTGAAGGTGAAAAAGTTTTGTCTATCTCGAGTAGAATTTCTCTGGTTGCTCCAGGTAACTGGGTTCTCAGAAAGGTTATCCTTTTTCCATTAAAGGGTTCCAGAGAATCCTTTTTCCTGTTTAATGGCCTAAGATACAAAATCAACAAGGGAAGAAAAAAAAAACCAGGGGAAGTCAGAACTTCAGGCACAAGTCTTTCTAAATCATCCCCAGTCACTAAGTCATTGATGTAACTAATGGTATTTGAGTTAGATCTAGGCTTCTGGTATAAACTCCTGATGCTTCAGAACACGGCGCAGCTGTGGAGAATTTAAACACTTCCCCCTCAAGCACGATCATAAAGGTGAGCTTCTGTCCTTGCCAAGCAGAGGCAGACTACCCTTTTGAGCCAAAATGAGCAGGTATAGAAAGACAGTGAGTTGGCCAGATCAGTGTGCCCAGTAAGGCAAGGGATGATTAGAAAACCTTCCAATATAGTAACCCCAATATGAGGGACACTTACACAGACCGATTTACTTTTTTTTTTAATCGTCCCTGCTTAATTCCAGAACTCTGTTTTCAAGATTAGCCAGACAGGGTTGTTAAGGCAGATACCAGAGAACAAACCCCCACCCCCAGTTGCTCGTTCTTGAGTCGTCATCGTGATTACACACGCTGCCCTGGAATTCCAGGCTGAGTTGTATTTTTAATATTGGGAAGGGTTAGGGGACTTCCCTGGTGGTCCAGTGGGTAGGACTCCATGCTCCCAGTGTAGGGGGCCCGCGTTGGATCCCTGGTTGGGGAACTAGATCCCATGTGAGTGCTGCAACTAAGAAGCCCGCATGCCACAACTAAAAGATCCCACATGGGGCTTCCCTGGTAGTGCAGTGGTTAAGAATCCGCTTGCCAATGCAGGGGACACGGGTTCCAGCCCTGCTCCGGGAAGATCCCACATGCTGCAGAGCAACTAAGCCCATGCACCACAACTACTGAGCCCGCGCTCTAGAGCCTGTGAGCCACAACTACTGAAGCCCGCGTGCCACAACTACTGAAGCCCGCGTGCCACAACTACTGAAGCCTGTGCGCCTAGAGCCCGTGGTCTGCAACAAGAGAAGCCACCCAATGAGAAGCCCACAGACTGCAACGAAGAGTAGCCCCCGCTCGCTGCAACTGGAGAAAAGCCCGCACGCAGCAACAAAGAACGTGGCCAAAAATTAAAATAAATAAATAACTTTATTTAAAAAGATCCCACGTGCTGCAACTAAAGACCTAGCGTGAGCCAAAAATAAATAAATAAATATTTTAAAAAATTCTTGGGAAGGTTTGGGAGTTCTAGAGGTTCGCAATTTGGCACGCCCAGAAATCAGTTTCCTGTGCTGTTATGTGCTTCACCCAGTCGAGAAGGCCGCCTCCTTTCTCCAAATCATAATAAATCCATCTTGGTAATGCCCTTGAGAAGGACAGAAAGCTCCTCGGGGAATGGCCCTGGTCCCATGTGTCTGCCCTGCAACGTGGCATAACCTGGCAGTTTCAGCCAAATCCCTCCATCTCCTCTGTGCGCCATGACACTTAAAACAGATCTTTCATCAGATCTGATTTCCTGGAGTTAATGTTTCTCCCGAGCCTGCCTTTGGAAATGGGGCCTGAAGTTCTTGAATACGGCCCTGTGTCCAGAAAGCCTAGCCCTCGGCAGAGCGCCTGGTCCCCCCGGGGCAGATCATCGGGGCTTTACATGCTTCCCCTGAGAGGATCCCTCCTGATCCCTCAGTTTGAGGACAGGGCTGCTTACATTCTGGGAAGCGTAGACAGTATCAGGAAGCTTTCCCAATCTGCCCCTTGTTCATTGTGTACAAATACCCTTTGAGTCTGTGCAGTTTTCTCGGCTGCTGTGCTTGCTGCCAGTGTTGCCCCTTAGGCAGTGGTTACTGCAACGACAGCTTCTGTGAGCCCATGAACTCTCCACAGACCACTCACAAGCTGAGGACCGTGACCCGTACAATTTGTCCAGACTGGCTTCTTCCACGTCACAGGGTCTGAGCAAGATGTGGGTGAAAAAGCATCTGCCTCTTCTGCCAAGTCTCCAGAAGTTTCCCTGGCAGGGTGCAACCTCTGTTAAAAAACTGTCCAGACACTGAACCAGGAATGTGTGGCAACAGACTCAAGAAGCAGCTTCTCTGCCTTTTGAGAGAGAAGTGAATTATTTGGGTGATTGGGACTACTGCGTGGGGCTGAGCTTGGTGGCAGAAATATACAGGTAGGCCCTTCGTTTCTGACGTTGCTTCCTCAGCCCGGGGATGCTCCCCTCCACTCCCGCACTGGGGCCTCTTAATCTCCATGTTTGTAGCATCAAGCAGAGAGAGAAAGTATCCAACAACTTGGAAAGCTACGTCCTCACCAGGTTACCCCTATTTCTCCAATTCATTCATCAGGCATCTGTTGAACCCCTACTGTATGCCAGATACTATTCTGCATGCTAGGGATACAGTAAAGGGTAAATCATTCATTCAACAAGTATTGAGTCTCCATTCTACGCCAGACATGATTCTAGCTACTGAAGATTTAAAAAACACCATGAACAAAACAAAGATCCTTGCCCTTGTGGAGCTGACATTCCAGTGGGGCTGAGGCAATAAGCATAAGAAGTAAATTATCCAGTATGTTAGAAGATGCTAACAGCCACGGGGCGGGGTGGGGGGGAGCGGGGAGAAAGTACAGCAGGGTAAAGGGGATCCAGAGTGGGCAGTATTCATAGGATGGCCAGGGAAGGCTTAACTACAAAGGTGACATTTGAGCAAATATATGAAGAAGTGAGGGAGACTCATGCAGCTATCTGGAGAGTGGTCTGAGTCAGGAAACAGAAAGTGCAAAGGCCCTGTGGTGGCACCATTGCTGGTGTGTTTGAGGAATAGTGAGGCCAGTGTGGCTGCAGGGGAGTAAGTGAGGGAGAGGGGACGTAGGAGGTCAGGTCCGAGAGGTACTATGGCGCTTTGAGGGCCACATGCAATGTTCTCACTGAGGTGCCAATCATAAGTCTCCATGCAGCCACTGCCAGAGACTGCCTGTTGATGCCACCCCCACCCCTACAGCCACATTAAATACAGCTGCCCGTCAAGTGCTTTGGTCAGTCTGGCTGATTTCCACTGTCGGGAACTGACTCTCCCACTGGCTGCCCAGTGGGGCTGCTGGAAGTTCCTGGAAGGCTTACTTCTCTGTCAGTGCCAGTGGGGTACTTTGAGGCATTGCCTCAAACTTGGGAAGCAACTTCCTTCCCAGGCCTCGGAGGAATCCTCAGCACCTGACTTCCACACCCCACCCAACCCCCCTCTTTAACCGCTTCTCTGGAAGAGTTATTGTCTGAAAACAGACACCACCAGCTAAAGAGGAGAGGCACTAAATGTATCCTGTTTCTCCACAGCATCTCAAAAGAGGACTAAATGCCACAACATTGCTCACTAATCTTTTGGTAGTACTGATTTTCCTTATAACCTCATCCCATCCTTGTCTTCAAAAGTGCTTTAAGTCCTTGGGGAATTGCAAATTAAAAACAACAATGAAAAAAAAACCAACAATGAGCTACCACTACACGCCTATGAGAATGGCAAACATCCAACACACTGACAATACCAAATACTGGTGAGGATGTGGAATAACAGGAATTTTCATTCATTACTGGTAGGAATGCAAAATGGTACAGCCACTCTGCAAGACCGTCTGGCCATTTCTTAAAAAACTAAACATACTCTTACCATATGATCCAGCAATCACACTCCTTGATATTTACCCAAAGGAGCTGAAAACATATCCACACAAAAACGTGCACATGGATACTTACAGCAGCTTTATTCATAAGTGCCAAAAATTGGAAGTAACCACGATCGTCCTTCAGTAGGTGAATGGATAAATGAACTGTGGTACATGCGGACAATAGAATATCATTCAGTGCTAAAAAGAAATGAGCTATATAGCCATGAAAGGAAACTTAAATGCATATTACTAAGTGAAAGAAATCAATCTGAAAATGCTACATACTGAATGTTTCCAACAATATGACATTCTGGAAAGGTCAATACTATGGAGACAGTAAAAAGTGGTTGCCAGGAGTTAAGAGAGTAAGGGAGGGATGAACAGGCAGAGCACAGAGGATTTTACAGCAATGAAACTACTTTGTATGCTACTCTAATGGTCGATATGTGTCATACATTTGTGAAAACCCACAGAATGTGCAACACAAAGTGTGAACCCTAATGTAAACTAGGGACTTTTGGTGACAATGATGTACTATTGTC
Source organism: Mesoplodon mirus (assembly GCF_964341445.2). Classification (NCBI taxonomy): domain Eukaryota; kingdom Metazoa; phylum Chordata; class Mammalia; order Artiodactyla; family Ziphiidae; genus Mesoplodon; species Mesoplodon mirus. The sequence goes on along the minus strand of NC_138981.1, from coordinate 44,987,245 downwards.
AATAAATGTAGGTTCATTGATTGTAATAAATGTAGCACCGTGCTGCGAGATGTCAATAGTGGGGGAAGATGTGCATGGAGGTAGGGGCAGGGGTGTATTTTCTACTCAGTTTTGCTATGAATCTAAAACTGCTCTAAAAAAATAAAGCTGATTCTTTTTAAAAAGCGCTTTAAGAATCTTTATGAAAATTAGAGATATACCACCCCTTTTGTCTTTGCCATATCCTATTAATAAACTGTTTTCAAAAAGCAGTTCTTATTTTATTTTTTTGCGGTATGCGGGCCTCTCACTGTTGTGGCCTCTCCCGTTGCGGAGCACAGGCTCCAGATGCGCAGGCTCAGCAGCCACTGCTCACGGGCCTAGCCGCTCTGCGGCATGTGGGATCTTCCCGGACCGGGGCACGAACCCGTGTCGCCTGCATCGGCAGGCAGACGCTCAACCACTGCGCCACCAGGGAAGCCCCATTGATTGATTTTTTGAATGTTAAAGCAACCCTGCATTCTAGGGATAAACTCCACATGGTCATGATGTATTATCCTTATAATATATTGTTGGAATCAATTTGCTAAAATTATGTTTAGAATTTTTGTACCTGTATTCATAAGGGATATTAGTTTTCTTTTTTTGTAATGTCTATCTGGTTTTGGTATCAGAGTAATGCTGGTCCCATAGAATGGGCTGGGAAGTATTCAAATTTTTGCAAGAATTTATGTAGAGTTGATATTATTTCTTCCTTAAATGCATGATAGAATTCACCAGTGAAAAAATTTTTTAATTAAAAAAAAAGAATTCACCAGTGATACCATTTGGGCCTGGAGTCTTCTTTGTAGGAAGGGTTTTTAGTTTTTCGTTGTTGTTGTTTTGTTTTGTTTTTTATAAATTTATTTATTTTTTGGCTGTGTTGGGTCTTTGTTGCTGCATGGGCTTTCTCTAGTTGTGGCGAGCGGGAGCTACTCTTCGTTGTGGTGTGCAAGCTTCTCACTGTGGTGGCTTATGTTGTTGCAGAACACAGGCTCTAGGCACGCAGGCTTCAGTAGTTGTGGCTCGTGGACTCTAGAGTACAGACTCAGTAGTTGTGGCACATGGGCTTAGTTACTCCACAGCATGTGGGATCTTCCCAGGCCAGGGCTCAAACCCATGTCCCCTGCATTGGCAGGCAGATTCTTAACCACTGTGCCACCAGGCAAGTCCCAGGAAGGGTTTTAAGTATAAAGTTAATTTATTTATTTAATATATATAAGGCTATTCAGTTTTCTATTTCTTTTTTTTTAATTGTGGTAAATACATATAACATAAAGTTTACCATCTTAACCATTTGTATGTGTGTGTGTGTGGTAGGCGAGCCTGTCACTGTTGTGGCCTCTCCCGTTGTGGAGCACAGGCTCCAGATGCATAGGCTCAGCGGCCATGGCTCATGGGCCTAGCCGCTCCGTGGCATGTGGGATCTTCCCGGACCGGGGCACAAACCCGTGTCCCCTGCAACCATCTTAACCATTTTAAAGTGTACGGTTAAGTGGCATTACGTACATTCACACTGTTGTATAACCATCACCACCATCCATCTCCAGACCTTTCCATCTTGCAAAATTGAAATTCTGTACCCATTAAACAATTACTCCCCATTCTTTCCTCTCCCCAACCCCTGGCAACTATCTGTGTCTTTTTGAGTGAGCTCTGGTAATTTGTGTCTTTCAAGGAATTTGTACATTTCAATGAAGTTGTGGAATTTATTGGCATAAAGTTGTTTATAATATTCCTTTAACCTTTTTAGTATCTGTAGAATCTGTAGTGATGTCACCTCTCATTTCTGATATTGGTAAGTTGTGTCTTCTCCTTTCTTTTTTTTCTTGTAAGTCTTCATGTCTATCAGTTTTGTTGATCTCAGTCAACCAGCTTTTGGTTTCACTGATTTTCTCCATTGTTTTTCTGTTTTCTATTTTCATTGATTTCCACTTTGATCTTTATTATTTCCTTTCTTCTGCTTACCTTAGGTTTACTTTGCTCTTCTTTCTCTAGTTTCTTATGGTGGAAGCTGAGATAATAGATTTTAGACCTTTCTTATTTAGTTCTTTCTTCTTTTCTAATATAGGCAGGCGTTTAATGCAATAAATTCACCCCCGAATACTGCTTTAGTGGCATTGACAAATACTAATATGTTGAGTTTTCATTTTCATTCAGTTCAAAATGTTTTCTAATTTCCATTCTGACTTCTTTGATCCATGAATTATTTTGAAGTGTGTTACTTAGTTTCCAAATATTTGGAGATTTTCCAGAGATCTTCCTGTTATTAATTTCTAATTCAGTTCCATTGTGGCCAGAGAAAACAATTTGTATAACCTGAATCCTTTTGCATTTACTGAGATTAATTTTATGGCCCAGAAAATGGTCTATCTTGGTAATATAGGGAAACTGCTTCATGCTGGTGCCTTGACCTTGCATAGATCCTCATAGTTCCTGTAGGTAATGCTTAACCACAGCTGATCTATCTAGGTCTTGGCAGAAGCCTTGTGATCCTCCCAGAACATGAGAGCATGGGAAGCTTGTGAAGAACTGCTACAAGGCCATTTCCCACTCACTTTTTTATCTTCATGGGAAGCTGTCATGAGAGATTCTTATCACCTCCCAAATTCTGATGAGATACGAGGCTTTCTGCCTCACCCTTAGGGTACAGCTGCAGGGTATAAAAATGCTTACCTGCAGCATGAAATCAGCTCCGCAGCAACAGGGTGTTCCACCACTTGTGTTGCAGTCATCTGGACCCTTTTGTTTCAGTATCATCTTGTGGGACAATGGATATGGGGAACTGCTGTTGAGCCTCTCTAGTGAATTTTCATTTCAGTTATTTCATATTTATTTTCTTTACATTATTTTCATATTCTATTATTTTTTTATTTACTTTTATCATATTCAACTATTTTAACTCCTGAATTTTTTTTTAATTTCTATCTTTTTGTTGATATTCTCTATTTGGTGAGACATTGTTATTATACTTCCCTTTAGTTCTTTAGATATGGTTTCCTTTAGTTTTTTGAGCATATTTATGCTAGTGATTTAAAATCTTTGTCTAAGCTGCATGTAAATCAGTGAAGTCAGAACACTCCCTCACACGATACACAAACATGAACTCAAAACGGCTTAAGGGCTTAAATATAAGACATGACACCATAAGACTCCTAGAAGAACATAGGCAAAAGATTCTCTGACATAAATCATAGCAATGTTTTCTTAGGTCAGTCTCCCAAGGCAATAGAGACAAAATCAAAAATAAACAAATGAGGCCTAATCAAACTTAAACACTTTTACACAGCAAAGGAAACCATAAACAAAACAAAAACACAACCTAGGGACTGGGAGAAAATATTTGCAAATGATGCTGAAACTGTGCAACTCAGATTGGGACTTGAACCCACATGCCAGGACTTGAACCCAGCCAAAACCCAGACTGGGACTTGAACCCACGTTTTTTTAACTGAGATCACACACCTGGTCTCAGGACATAATGAAGCTCAGGTTCTTGATGTCTCATCACAGAAAGAATTCAGTGAGAGACAAAGTAGGTAAGAAGTGGATTTATTTAGAGAGAAACACACTCCACAGAATGTGGGCCATCTGAGAAGGCGAGAGCACCACCAGGGTATGGGGTTGTCAGTTTTTATAGGGGTGGGTAATTTCATAGGCTAATGAGTGGGAAGAGTATTCCAGCTATTTTGCGGAAGGGGTGGGGATTTCCAGAAATAGGGCCACCGCCCACTTTTTGACCTTTATGGTCGGCCTTGGAACTGTCATGTCACCTGTGGGTGTGTCATTTAGCTTGCTGGTGTGTTACAATGAGCAAAAACTGAGGTTCAATGTCTAGTGGAAGCCATCTTGGACCTATTTGGTTCTAATAAGTTTATGTTGTGTCCTTGGGCTATACCATTCTCTTAAAGGTTGTGCCCTGCCCCCTTCCCTCCTGTTTCATTCTCCTCTCAGAGACTTTACTCCCATATTCTTATGGGAAGCAGAGGGGCAATGGTCCATCTTCCGTAACTGCTTCGAGGCTGAGTAGGGGTGTCGACACTACCTGTCAGGGAGTAAAAACATCTCTGGATGCCTGATCTAGGGGCCCCAGGGGGAAGACAGCTACTTGTTTTAAGTCAGTATGGGCTGGAATCCTCACATAGTTATCATCTTGATGTGGAACTGTTGTAACTGCTTCCATAGCCTTTCTATGAATCTCCTTGATGATGAAGCACGTTTTGTAACAGCATCAGAGTACAAAAATAACTATAAATGACAAAAGACTTAGAAGGCATGGTTAAACACGTGATTACAGTGTAATTGGTAAAGAAACTTGGTTACAATAACCAGAGTTACGAATGATTGCATTTAACTCAACATACCAAATAACCCTAGTTAAATATTTCTCTTTGAGATACTTCAGGGGCCCTCTACAGAATCCCAAAATTAGCTGGAAATCAAAAGAACTTTAATTAAAATTTGATATTTGGGAAGTTTGTCAAAAAGTTTTAAAACACTTGGTAAAATAAGATCATAGGTCACTGTGAAACAATACTTATTCCGTAATCAAAGTGACACTAAAAGATTTCAAAGACAAATACAGAACAGATCATTTAAAAGGTAAAGAAACTTAATATCTGTTATCAAAGGCAGTTCAACATTTTAAGAAAACCTGTCCTCTTGGGACTTCACTGGCGGTGCAGTGGTATCTTCCTGACAATGCAGGGGACACGGGTTCGATCCCTGGTCCAGGAAGATCCCACGTGCCGTGGAGCAACTAAGCCCGTGCACCCCAAATACTGAGCCTGTGCTCTAGAGCCCACGAGCCACAACTACTGAGCCCATGTGCCACAGCTACCGAAGCCTGCATCCCTAGAGCCCATGCTCCACAACAAAGAGAAGCCACCAAAATGAGAAGCCCGTGCACCGCATCCAAGAGCAGCCCTTGCTTGCCACAACTAGAGAAAGCTCGCACACAGCAGTGAAGACCCAACACAGCCAAAAATAAATAAATAAATAAGCAAATTTATAAAAAAAAAGAAAAGAAAAAGAAAACCTGTCCTCTTAAAAGAGAGAAAAGCCACATTCAAGTCTTGCACCAGCTTACTTTTAAAATTCATTTACTCAATTAAATTTATTCTAAACTTAGTCAATCCTGACCATGCACAAAACACTTTTCTCACAGTCCACTTTCCACAAACCTTTCATTACTTTCTGTAACCATCACTTTATTTTTTTGCATCCAGAAACAACCATCTGGGTTCAAGTCGCAATCTGAGTTGCATGGTTTCAATGCAACCAACAAAGGCTTAATTTCCAAAATATACAAACAGCTCATACAACTCAATAACAACAAAAAAAACTGAACAAAAAATGGGCAGAAGACCTAAATAGACATTTCTCCAAAGAAGACATACAGACAGCCAATAGGCATATGAAAAGATGCTCAATGTTGCTAATTATTAGAGAAATGCAAATCAAAACTACAGTGAGGTATCACCTCACACCAGTCAAAATGGCCATGATTAAAAAGTCTACAAATAATATATACTGGAGAGGGTGTGGAGAAAAGGGAACCCTCCAACACTGTTGGTGGGAATGTAAATTGGTGCAGCCAGTATGGAAAACAGTATGGAGGTTCCTTTAAAAATTAAAAATAGAGTTACCATATGATTCAGCAATACCACTCCTGGGCATATATCTGGAGAAAACTCTAATTCAAAAATATACAGGACTTCCCTGGTGGTGCAGTGGTTAAGAATCCGCCCGCTAATGCAGGGGACATGGGTTTGATCCCTGGTCCGGGAAGATCCCACATGCCATGGAGCAACTAAGCCCACGCACCACAACTACTCAGCCTGCGCTCTAGAGCCTGTGAGCCACAACTACTGAGCCCGCATGCCACAACTACTGAAGCCCATGTGCCCTAGAGCCCACATGCCGCAACTACTGAGCCCACGCGCCACAACTACCGAAGCCCACATGCCTACAGCCCGTGCTCCGCAACAAGAGAAGCCACTGCAGTGAGAAGCCCGCGCACGGCAACTCAGAATAGCCCTCGCTCGCTGCAGCTAGAGAAAGCCCGCGTGCAGCAATGAAGACCCAATGCAGCCAAAAAAGAAAAAAAGATACATGCACCCCAATGTTCATGCAGCACTATGGAAACAAGTTAAATGTCCATCAACAGATGAATGGATAAAGAAAATGTGGTATATATATAATGGAATATTACTCAGCCATAAAAAGGAGTGAAATAATGCCATTTACAGCAACATGGATGGACCTAGAGATTATCACACTAACTGAAGGAAGTCAGACAGAGAAAGGCAAATACCATATGATATCACTCATATGTGAAATATAAAATATGATATAAATGAACTTATTTACGAAACAGTAACAGACTCACAGACAGAAAAAACAAATTTATGGTTAAGAAAGAGGAAAGGGGATGGGGGAGGGATAAATTAGGAGTTTGGGATTAGCAGATATATATATATATATATATGAATATATATATTCAGGAATTCCCTGGTGGTCTAGTGGTTGGGACTCTGTGCATCCACCGCAGGGGGTGCGGGTTTGATACCTGGTCAGGGAACTAAGATCCTGCATGCCACAAGGCATGGCCAAAAAAAAAAGAGAGAGAGAGAATATGTATATTCTTAATCACTTATACTGTACACCAGAAACTAACACAACATTGTAAATCAACTATACTTCAAAAAATACCTAAAATCTTTGTCTAGTACATCCAATGTTTGGGATTCCTTAGGGACAGTTTCTATTTAGTGCTTTTTTTTTTGCCCTGTGTATGGCTCATACTTTCTATTTTCTATTTTAAAATCTAGATATTTTAAATAATGCAGCAGCTCTGGAATTCAGATTCTCTCCACCCCAGGCTTTATTGTTGCTGCTGTCTGTTTAGTGACTTTTCTGAACTAGTTTTGTAAAGTCTGTATTCTTTGATATGTGTGGTCACCAAAGTCTCTGCTTCATTAACTTAGTGGTCAGCTAATGGTTAGAGAGAGATTTCTTCAAATCCTTTGAACCAATAAGTCTTCAACCTTTGCCTAGGGTTTTCTCTGTGTGTGTTGGAGCATGCTTGAACACTCCAGCAAGGTAGTTTACAACTCTGCCTTAGCAGAGCTCTCCACAGAGCTTCAAGATCACCCAGAGGTGGAAATAATGCCATCTGCAGCAACATGGATGGTCCTAGAGATTATCATACTAAGCGAAGTAAGTCAGACAGAGAAAGACAAATATACAATATCGCTTATATGTGGAATCTAATTTAAAAATTATACAAATGAACTTATTTACAAAACAGAAACAGACTCACAGATCTTGAAATCAAACTTATGGTGACCAAAGGGAAAATGTGGGGGGAAATTATAAATTAGGAGACTGGGATTAACATATACACACTACTATATATAAAATACATAACAAATAAGGACCTACTGTAGGGCTTCCCTGGTGGCGCAGTGGTTAAGAATCTGCCTGCCAATGCAGGGGACACGGGTTTGAGCCCTGGTCCGGGAAGATTCCACATGACATGGAGCAACTAAGCCGGTGCACAACAACTACTGAGCCTGTGCTCTAGAGCCCGTGCGCTGCAACTACTGAAGCCCGTGAGCCACAACTACTGAGCCCACGAGCCACAAATACTGAAGCCCACACACCTAGAGCCTGTGCTCTGCAACAAGAGAAGCCACCGCAATGAGAGGCCTGTGCACTGCAACAAAGAGTAGCCCCCGCTCCCCACAACTAGAGAAAGCCCACGCGCAGCGATGAAGACCCAACACAGCCAAAAATAAATTTTAAAAAAGACCTACTGTATAGCACAGGGAACTCTATTCAGTACTCTGTAATGGCCTATATGGGAAAAGAATCTAAAAAAGAGTGGATATATGTGTACGTATAACTGATTCACTCTGCTGTACACCTGAAACTAACACAACACTGTAAATAAACTATACTCCGATAAAAAAAAAATCACCCAGAGTTGAAAGCTTAGGGCCTTCTCAGTTCTTTCCTTGGCATGCTTGCAGCCCTGCACTTGCACATGCATATGGCCTTCCAGATTCCCAGAAATATGTCAGAGCTTTTCAACGTCCCTCTGGATATCTTATTCCCAATTTTTCATGATTTTTGGTCAACTTCTTTGCTCCAGCTGTTGTCACCACCTTGGGCAGCTATGATGTTAAACAGCTGTCACCAGTTATTTTTTTAAAGGCTATTTGACCTGAAAGAGCTCTGAATCAGGTCAAATAAAGACAAGCCCTATAAGTTAGGGCTTCCAGGGAACTGCTATACAGGTCAAGAATGACAATTTTCTGGGCCTCACACCCATTAGAATGGTTACTATAAAAAAAAAAGAAAGAAAAGAAGTGTTGGTTGGGATGTGGAGAAAATTAGAACCTTTGTGCACTACTGGTAGGAATATAAAATGGTGCAGCTGCTATGGAAAACAGTTCCCCCCAAAATTAAAAAAAAAAACGATTACCATATGATCCAGCAATTCCACTTCTGGACAAATATCCAAATTAATTGAAAGCACAGTATCAAAGAGACTTTGTACACCCATGTTCATAGCAGCATTATTCCCAATAGCCAAAAGGTGGAAGCAATCCAAGTGTCCATCGATAAATGAATTGATAAGCAAAATGTGGTATATTCATGCAATAGAATATTATTCAGCCTTTAAAGGGAAGGGAATTCTGACACATGCTTCAACACGGATGAACCTTGAGGATGTTATGCTAAGTGAAATAAGCCAGTCATAAGAAAACAAATACTGTATGATTCCACTTATATGATATATCTAAAGGAGTCAAATTGGGACTTTGCTGGTGGTCCAGTGGTTAAGAATTGGTCTTGCAATGCAGGGGACACCGGTTCGATCCCTGGTCAGGGAACTAAGGTCCTACATGCCACGGGGCAACTAAGCCGGTGCACCACAACTAGAGAGCCCGCGTGCTGCAACTACAGAGCCCACATGCTCTGGAGCCCACGTGCCATAACTAGAGAGAAGCCCGTGCGCTGCAACAAAAGATCCCGTGTGCCTCAACTAAGACCCAGTACAGCCAATAAATAAATAAAATACATACATAAAGTAAAGGAGTCAAATTCATAGAAACATAAAGTAGAAAGGTGGCTGCCAGGGGCTGGGGGAGGGGGAAATGGGGAGATGTTTAATGGATCTAGAGTTTCAGGGTTTTTTTCAAGTTTCAGACTATTTATTAACCAGTGTAAACCCCAACACAATACACCAACATGATTTCGTGCGTTTATTTATTTATTTTTTACTTTTTGGCCACACCACGCAGCATGTGAGATCTTAGTTCCCTGACCAGGGATCGAACCGGCGCCCGCTGCAGTGGAAGCGCCAAGTCTTAACCTCTGGACCACTAGGGAAGTCCCTGATTTCGTGCATTTAGAGGGGAAATGTTTCCTGGTTAAGTGGAAAATTGTGCGGATGGCTTCTGGAAGACCTTCATTCTAAGCAGCTTTATAGTGAAACATTTCATTTAGAAACCTGGACCTTCTTTCTTCAATTTGCTGTAATCTACAGTCACTGAGTAGAACTTGTACTGATCATTGGGATCCAGTTTGTTCCAGGGTTCTGGGTTACTCCTTCTGTCCCAACTGACATCTGGATTGAACAATGCCAGGCGCAAGACATACAGTGTTGCTCCAGTACCTCCCGCTTCAATAAATATGAAGAGGGGGATCAAGCTAAGATGCTTCTGGGCCTGACCGATGATTAGGCAGAGCATGGTTGTGACAGAAGCCTTGAGTCCAGATGGAGAGAACAATAAACTTGCAAGGCCCAGGACTAAACAGTCTCCGCGCCGAGTAGAGTGTCAGTTTTGCAAGATGTAAAAGTTCTGGAGATCTGTTTCACAACAATGTGAATATTCTTAACATTCCTGAACTGAATGGTTAAGGTGGTAAATTTTATGTTATGTATATTTTGTTACAATTAAAAGTACATGGACACCTACTATGTGCCTGGCATTCTGGTTCATCTTTGTACACCCAGTGCCTGCAGATCATGAATGCTCCTCATCTTCCCTCTCAGCAACATTTTTAATTAATTTATTTATTTATTTATTTTTGGCTGCGTTGCGTCTTCGTTGCAGCGGGTGGAGGCTGCTCTTCATTGTGGTGCGCAGGCTTCTCATTGTGGTGGCTTCTCTTGTTGAGGAGCACGGGCTCTAGGCATGCGGGCTTCAGTAGTTGTGGCTCGTGGGCTCTAGAGCACAGGCTCCATAGTTATGGCACACGAGCTTAGCTGCTCCGCGGCATGTGGAATCTTCCTGGACCAGGGCTCGAACCTGTGTCCCCTGCATTGGCAGGCAGGTTCTTAACCACTGCACCACCAGGGAATTCCTCCCTCTCAGCAACATTTGACTCCCTTCTTGAAATGCCTTTTCTCTTGACTTACAGAAATCCTTTCTTGGTTCTGTTCCTGCCTCACTGGCTGCTCCTACTCAATCTTTTGCCAGTTCCTCCTCTTTCCCCTGATCTTTATACCTTGGAAATGCTTCAGAGCTTAGGCTTCTAACCTCCCCACCTACTTTCACTTCCTAGGTGATCTCTGTCTCCTGACTTTAAACGACTTTGATATACTGATGTCTCCTAAATTTGTTATCTCCAGCCTGTACCTCACTCCTGACCTTCAGTTATATCCAATCACCTACCCAACATCTCTATATGATATTTCATAAGCATTTCAGAGTTCACAAAAAATAATACAAAACTCCCAATTCCCCCTCTTAATCTGTTCCTCCAGCTGACTCTCAGCTTAACTAAAACCTTCTGAGTCATTCTTAACTCCTATCATCCACACACCCTATATCTAACCCATCAACATATCCCTGCAGCCCTACCTTCAAAATAATTCCAGAATACATCTTATCTCCTCCACTGCCCAGTGTCCAAACCACCAAAAATCATTGCCTGATTTACTGAAATAGCCTCCTAACTGCCCTCCTTGCTTTACCTTCTCCTGCTCCCTGCCTTGGTCCACACACAGAAGCCAATGCTATTTTGAAAAGGCAAGTCTGGTCGTGTCTCTCTCCTGTGCTCCAAACCTTCCAAATGGCTCCCTATCCCACTCAGAATAGTTTAGTGGTTCTATAGGTGTGCAGTGCTTCCTCACTGTTGTTTTAATTTGTAATTGTATGGTGTTGAGCATTATGTTATATGCTTATTTACTATGTATATTAACTTCTTTGGCAAGGTGTCTGTTCAGATCTTTATGCATTTTCAGTGAGTTGTTTGTTTTTGCAAACAAAAGCAAGAGTGTCACTCATCATCACTCATCATTATACAAAGGACTGAGTCACAACTCACTGCAGTTACCCACTGACAGTGTGCCCTGAGGGGAATTCAGGATGGAAAAAACAGGATGAAGTGCTCTGTGCTTTGGATATTCGGGCCCCTAGATAGTTAAGACGCATATCAAAGGAAAAATTTCAATGATTCTTGCACCTTCCCATACATAGAAAAGCACTAAAATCATTAACTTGAGATTTCTGTTCTTTGTGATTAGCAGTAATCTTTTTATGGTTGACTACTTGTATTTCCCAGCCAAAAAATTCATATATATACTGCCTCTTCCCCAGCCTCTTCTGAAACAGCTTCTCAGAGCTACTGAGAGTTTGTCTCCTGGGCTATAGTTCTCAGTAAGACCCTGAATAAAACTTAACTTGCAAAAAAAAAAAAAAAAAAAGAATAGTAGCCGAAGCATTTTTTTTAATGAATTGTACATTTATTTGGTTCAACAAACATTTTCTTGAGCATCTACTAAGTATTAGATTTGATGAGGGGCACTGGGGATATATAACATCTGCCCTTGGAGAAGTCTCAAGCATAGCAAGTCAACTCTGTAGCTTGTAACATTGTGCGGGGTGCGGAGCACCATGGGGGAGGAATTTTTAATCCAACTTTTATATTAGTAAAGGCTCTCAAGCAAGTATAATGCAAAAACTAAGCCTTCAGGAATTGGTACAAGTTATCCAGAGGATGTGGCCAAGGGATAGTAGGGAACAACAGAGGGATGTGAGAAGGTTACTCAGGTTTGGGAAACCACATGTTCACAATTAGCCAAAGCATTTTAAATGGCCTACAAGGCCCTGCATATTCTGCCCCCACTCCACCCCTCTGTGACTCATCTGCTCAAGCTGCACTGATATCCTTGTTGTTCCTTCTGCCCAGAATGCTCTTCCCCCAGATTTCCACAGGGTTCATTCCCTCACTCCCTTCAGGTTTCTGCTCCAATGTCATCTTATCACAGAAGTTTCTTTGATCATCCCAAATAAGATAGCAACTTCCTACCCTTACCTCAACCCTTCCTGTCCCCTAATCCATCTTATCTCTAATTTATATATAAATATAAATAGATGTATATTCATCCATTCATCACCTTTCTCCTTCAAGGACATTGCTCTGTTTACTGTTTGATTCCCCAAATTTAGTACAGTGTGCCTGGTATGTTGGAGGCACTCAATATATATTGGATAAATGAATGAATGAATGTTCAATAATTAGTTGTTAAATGAAGGAGATTAGTATGCTACTTTTCAAGACATCAGAGCAAAACTTAAACAATTTCTCAATCTACAAACAATCCATTTTCCAGGATGCATTAGAGAAAATTAATTCATTGAGCCACATCCACAAAAGAAGGTGAAATGCCCCAAGGAGCAATTCTAATATTAAAGTTGACCCAACCGGGTCTCAGCAGAGCCATGCCTAACTTCAAGATTTATGTTTTGAGAAAGATTTTTACGGAGACATAGATACTTACAACTCATTCCCACAAATCTGGAATGCCTAAACGTTCATCCAAGTTTGGATTTCTTCCACAGGTTACTCAGTCATTAGATCTTGGTCCTTTTCAATCCTGACACCCTTCCTCATGACAACTTTGTATGACAGGCATGTGCATCATTCTTCATTCTCTGGTGACTGTCCTATTAATATACAGCATTAAGTAAATAACCAGACCACTGGTTTGAAAAGCAAACTAAAAAGCATTTAAAGACTTAGGAACCCATCTTAATTCAAATAAGATGTTAAGTCCTAGGGATTTCCCTGGCGGTCCAGTAGTTAAGACTCTGCGCTTCCAATGTAGGGGGTGTGGGTTCGACCCCTGGTCAGGGAACTGAGATCCTGCATGCTGCGCAGCCTGGCCAAAAATTAAAAAAAAAAGAAGATGTTGGGCTTCCCTGGTGGCGCAGTGGTTGAGAGTCCGCCTGCCGATGCAGGGGACACGGGTTCGTGCCCCGATCCCGGAAGATCCCACATGCCGCGGAGCGGCTGGGCCCGCGAGCCATGGCCGCGGAGCCTGTGTGTCCGGAGCCTGTGCTCCGCAACGGGAGAGGCCACAGCAGTGAGAGGCCCGCGTACAGCAAAAAAAAAAAAAAAGAAAAAAAAAAGAAGATGTTAAGTCCTATTTGCTCCAGGAGAAAAGGTGAGGTAAAACACTCATTGTGGAGGTGAAGGTGGGGTGATACTTCTATAACCAGAAGTTATAACAGCACCAGGAAGGTTGAAGGTCAATTATATTTAAAAAAAAAAACTAATAGAAAAAGAGATCAGATTTGTGTTTACCAGAGATGGGGGTGGAGGAGGTGGAATTGGATGAAGGCAGTCAGAAGGTACAAATTTCCAGGTATAAGATAAATAAGTACTAGGAATGTAATGTACAACATGATAAATATAATTAACACTGCTGTATGTTATATATAAAAGAGAGTAAATCCTAAGAGAATCACAAGGAAATTTTTTTTCTATTTCCTTAATTTTGTATCTACATGGAATGATGGATGTTCACTAAACTTATTGTGATAATCATTTCATGATGTATGTAAGTCAAGTCATTACGCTGTACACTTCAAACTTATACAGTGCTGTAAGTTGATTATATCTCAATAAAATTGGAAGAAAAAATAAACAAAAAAGATTTTCTCTGTATCACTGGTTTGGAGCAGTTTTATAACAATGTGCCTTTGTTTGTTTGTTTTTAGGCATGTGCCTTTGTGTAGTATTTTTCATCTACCTTTTGCTGGTGTTCACTGAACTTCTTGGATCTGTGAGTTTATATTTTTTATTAATTTTGGAAAGTTTTAGGACTTTACTTCTTCACGTACTTTTTCTGTCCCCCTTCCTCTCCTTTGGGGATTCTATTTCCTGCATATTAGGCCACATGAAATTGTCCCACAGCTCATTTATGCTTTTTTCTATTTTCATTTTTTGGGGATTCTTTTTTCCTCTGTTCCATTTTCTTAGTTTCTACTGCTATGATTTAAACTACTGATGTTTTTCTTCTGCAATGTCTAGTCATTAATCCCATCTGGTGTATTTTTCATCTTTAGAATTTCATTTTGGGTACTTATATATCTTCCATGTCTCTGCTCAACTTTTTTAACATATGGAGTGTAACTTTAATAACTTTTTTAGCATCATTGTCTCCTAATTCTAACATCTGTGTCCATTCTGCGTTAGTTTCCATTGATTGATCATTATGGTTCGTGTTTTCCTGCTTTAAAAAAAACAACACTCTTTTATTGAGATATAATTCACATACCACACAATATACCATTTAAAGTGTACAGTTAGGACTTCCCTCGTGGCGCAGTGGTTAAGAATCTGCCTGCCAATGCAGGGGACATGGGTTTGATCCCTGGTCCAGGAAGATCCCACGTGCCGTGGAGCAACTAAGCCCATGTGCCACAACTACTGAGCCCTCACTCTAGAGCCCACGAGCCACAACTACTGAGCCCGCGTGCCACAACTACTGAAGCCCACACACTTAGAGCCCATGCTCCACAAAAAGAGAAGCCACCGCAATGAGAAGCCCACACACCGCGACGAAAAGCAGCCCTCGCTTGCTGCAGCTAGAGAAAACCTGCGCACATCAACAAAGACCCAATGCAGCCAAAAATAAAATAAATTCATAAAAAATAAAGTGTACAGTTAAATGGTTTTTTTTAGTATACTTACAGAGCTCTGCAACCATTACCACAATCAGTTTTAGGACATTTTCAACACCCCAAAAAGCAATCCCATACCCCTTAGCAGTCATTGCCTTTTTTTCCCCAGTCACCTTCCTCCCCCACCCCACCAGACCTAGGCAACCACTAATCTACTTTGTCTCTATGGACTTGCCTATTCTGGACATTGCCTATAAATGGGGTCATACAATATGTGGTCCTTTGTGACTGGCTCCTTTCAATTGACATACGTTTTTCAAGGTTCTTCCATATTGTGGTATGTACCTCTTGCTTCTTTTTATGCCTAATCATCTTTGTTTGGATAACAGACACTGTGAATTTTACCTTAGGTGCTAGGGTTTTATTATTAGTATTCCTATAAATCTTCCTGATCTTTGTACTGAGATAGTTAAGTTACTTGGAAACAATTTGATCTTTCAGGGTCTTCCTTTTATGATTTGTTAATTGGGTCTGCACTGGTACTAAGTCCAGGGCTAATTATTCCCCACAACCTTCCTGTGTATTCTATGCCCTGTGAATTATGTTTTTCCAATTGACCTATGTGCCAGGCCTTGTTCTAATCCAGTTGGGTGGTTCTTTCCCTGGACTTGGGTAGTTTCTTCATATGCATGCACTTATCAGTACTCTGCTGAATATTCAAGGGGGACTCTTTGCAGACCTCTTTGGTTCTCTCTCTGTGAAATTCTCTCCTGATATTCTGTCCTTCGAACTCTAGCTGCCCTTGTCTCTCTGGATTATTTTAATTTAGGGAGGCCACCAGGCTCTGCCTTCTCCCCTTTCTGTGCCACAGCATGAAAACTTTCCAAGTGGTAACTTGGGGCACTTTGGGGCTCATCTTCTTTCCCATTTCTCAGGGATCACTGTCCTTCACTGTCTGATGTGTATGTCTTAAAAACCATTGTTTCATGTATTCTGCCTTTGTGGGGGGGCAGTGGTTGGTTGTTTCATGTGAGAGGACAAATTTGGTCCCTGTTACTCCATCTTGACTAAAAGTGCATGAGCCAGGGGTTGTATTTGTGACACCACTTGGACAGTGGGATCAACAGAATTTGCCAGTGACAAAGAAGGAGAACCAAGCATGGTATATCTGCTCTTTGGCTCGAGTAAAAAACTGGGTGTTATGGTGCCATTGGTTGAGATGAGGGAGACAGGAGGGTGGTTGAGCCAGGGAAATTCAAGAGATCTGTTTGCATGCGTTAAATTTGAGATGCCTTATGAGACATCCACGTGAACATGTCAAACAGGCCATAGCATATGAGTCTGGTATTCAGGAAAGAGGTCTAGGCTAGAGGCCTAAATTAGTGGATCTTCCAAATATTTGCAATAATTAAGGCTATGAGACAACATGAAGTCACCTAGGGAGAGAATACTGACTACGAAAGTAAGGCGGCCAGGATCATACCCAAGGATACCACAGTATTTGGAAATTGGATAAAGATGGAGGAGTAGCCAGAGATATAGGAGAAAACAAAGAGAGTGAGAGCAAGAAACTGTGGAATATGCTGGGTGGTTACAGGAAGGGGTAGAGAAGTGACTGCTGCTTTGGGAAGATTGTTACTCATCAGTGATCTAGTTAAGAGCAGTCTCTGACATGGAAGTGACAAAAGCCAAACTGAATTAAGTTAAGTATGCTCTGGGAATTCCCTGGTGGTCCAGTGGTTAGGACTTGGCCCTCTCACTGCCGAGGGTCCAGGTTCAATCCCAGGTCGGGTAACTAAGATCCCATGCCGTGGCCAAAAAAAAAAAAAAAAAGTTAAATGTGCTCTGGGATGTGAGGAAGTAGAGACCGAAGAAAGCCAGAAGACTGGCTTTGCTGAGGAGCACAGCAATGGAGTCACGCCTAGGGTAGTACAGGGGACCAAAATTCACAAGTAAATATGTCTGTGGATGTTGACAACACAGTACATCAAACAACCTAGATGGCCATAAGTAGGGGAACAGATGAACAGTTATACATTTATTCCACGGAATACCATGACTCAATTAAAAAGGATGAATAAAACAGATGTCCATTATATATTAATACTTTTTTAAAGAATCAAAACAATATTTGAAAAAAAGTAAAGGATGGGTGTCAATATCACAACTGTGTGATACTTGTGTCACAACTGTGTCAACATTCTGAGTGTAGTATTTTACTATACAACATGTTACCTTCACGGGTAAGTGTTAAAGCACATGGGATTTCTCTGTATTATTTCTTAAAACTACACGTGAGTCCACATCTCAAAATTTATAAGTTGAATACAAAAATATTTCCAGTATGTACATAATTGGGGGTATTTTCCTCCCACACTGAACACTTATACCTCTTGCCATCAAAAATACTTTTTCACTTTGTAAATAAAACGAAGCATGGGTGGGGTGGGGAATTCCATCCTGGCTTCCCCTGGCTATGGGGATAGATTCAGCTTTGAAGGTCTCCAGGCCCACCCCCGCCTCGAGGCTCCCCGGTCGCCTCCCTAGAAGTCTGGGAGAACTACAAATAGCTAAAAGGGGCGACCCCTCTAGCCCACCTCAGAGGTCCAAGTCTTGTTAGCCCAGAAGGTAACGCCGCTAGCTCTCGGAGCAGGACCGAGTTACGGAATGTAACGCCGCTAGCTCTCGGAGCAGGACCGAGTTATGGAATTCTCGCCCTTTTCCGCTCAGCGAGGGGAAGGCTCTCTCTCTCCCACCTGTCCTCGGTTCCTTCAGACAGTCATGCCCTAGCGGAGCGTCCTCTGCTCCCCGCGCTCCCTCTCTTTGCTCCAAAGACCCAGAAGCTGGTTTAGGAAAACTGCAGCCGCGTTTCCCAGCGAGGGTGAGTCATTTCCGGTCACAGACTCCCTCCCCCGGAAGTAAGGCCTGATGTAAACAAGGGAGTGGGACGTAAAGGCCCGGGAGGTCAGAAAGCCGGGCCTCGGGCTGCACCGAGAGCTTGGGCCAGGATCGGGGACGTGCAGAGGTCAGTTCAGTGCAGGCGGCAGGGAGCTGGGGCATGGTCCAAGAATTGGTTGCGGTCTGGGGGACGGAGGGGTCTTTTGAGCAAGGGTCTTGGTGGATGGGGGGGTATCTAGGACAGGGATCTTGAATAGGTGCTGGCACTGGAAGGAGTATGAGGGTGGTCTTGGACATCAGTGGTGTTAGCCATGTGTGAGGCATCCCTGGGCAGGGTTCCTGGGTGGCAAGTGTCTTTTAATGGGGGTCCCAAAAAAGGGATCTTGGAAGGTGGGGCTGTCTAAAGAATGGGTCTTTGGGGGTGAGGCGGTCTGGTGGAGGTGGTACAGGGGGTAAGGGAGGACATTTGGAGAGTGGGAAGGGGTGTGCCTGGGCAAAGGTTTTGGGGAATATTAGGGGGGGTCCAGGGCAGGTGTCTTGCGGGGGGGGGGATTGAGTTGTCCCAGGTAGGGGTTTTGGGAAGTGTGTGTCCTGGGCAAGGGTTTTGAGGGGTTGGGGTGCCCTGGAGCAGGGTCTTGGGGAGACGATAGGGGGTCTGGAGGAGGAACCTTAGGGAGATGCAATTCCTGGGGGTACGTCCAAGCCAACCCATGTCAGAGTCAGGGACAGCAGAACACATGGAAGTGTATGTCCCAGGGGTGGGGGATTTGGAGTGATAAGGGAATCCTGAGGTAGGGTCTTTAGGGCATACAGGGGCTGGGGGAAGGTCCAGGTTGTCCATGGTTGGACAGAAGTTAGCATGTCATGAGAAAGGGTTGTGTGGAGGTGGGAATGGGATCCTGAAGGGATTTCGGGAAGCCTGTGAGGAAGGAAGGTGTGAGAGAGCTCTGGAGTGGTAGAATAGGTTGGAGTAGAAGGACGTGGCGGGGGAGTTCCTGTGAGTAGTGGACCAACCGTAGCAGGTCTCAGGGCCAGGTCAGGGAGGTGCAGGAAGAAGTGGATGTTTGAGCCCCCTTTCCCCATTTATTGACAGGCAGACTTAGGTGCTGGGTCCAGGTGTAAAGGTGAGAAGTGGGTAGGGGGTGGTTCCAGGCCATGTTGGGCACTGGGGCCAGGACTGGCTGAGGGTAGAGAGGAGATATCATTAGGATACCCCATACCCCATTATCTCTTGATAAGCAGTCAGCCAGGGAGGGAGTAAGGAGGAGGTGAGGATGTCCAGGTCAGGGTAGGCCAAGAGAGCTGGAGTCAACCAAGTGTAAGAAGATGTGAATGTTCCTGTCCATGCTCTTTGGGGTCTTGGGAGCTTAGAGTGGAGACCCTAGGATTCTCCCCCTGATTTTGTCTTCTTTGCAGTCCTGCTGGGGTTAGGTAGCAGAGTGGGAGGAGGAAGAAGAAATCAGTTGGGGACAGGAGTTCTAGGACTCAGAGAACAGACCCCAGGACTCTTCCCAACCCTACCCCCATTTTTGTCCAGGGAAGCAATCCTGGACCATGACTCAGCAGCCACTTCGAGGAGTGACCAGTCTGCGTTTCAACCAAGACCAAAGTGAGAGAGGCTTGTGCCTGTGCCCTTTTGGGAGGGAGGGAGGGAGAGAATGGCCAGAGGTGGGTGTTAAGCCCCTAGCTTCCCACCTGGACATCCTTTGAGGCAGCCCGGATTCCTCCCATCCCCAGGCTGCTTTTGCTGCGCTATGGAGACAGGTGTGCGCATCTACAACGTGGAGCCATTGATGGAGAAGGGGCATCTGGGTGAGCTGTTGGTGGGGGAGAGGCAATGGGCAGAAGGGATGGGCTGGGCATTGGCACCCACCCCTACTGACACCCTGGTCCTTGTCCAGACCATGAGCAGGTGGGCAGCATGGGCCTGGTGGAAATGCTGCACCGCTCCAACCTGCTGGCCCTGGTGGGCGGTGGTAGCAGCCCCAAGTTCTCAGAGATCTCAGGTAAGTGTCCTCATCCGGTCCCACCCTTGGCCCAGATTCCCCGGAATCCTGGCCTCCCAGAGGCTCTGGCAAATGAAGATGTCAGAGTAATTCAGAGTCACACAGTGAGGCCTACAGCTTACAAGTCCTGGATCTTATCGCTTGAGAAGCTTGGTGTTTTGTCTTCATTTAACAAACACTTGTTGAATGCCTCCTGTATGCCATGTCCTTACCTATGGAGCGCTTGCTGTGAGCCTGGTGCTGTTGTTACCACTTTACATGTATTAACTCATTTAATCCTCACAGTAACTCTGTATGGTAGGAAGTATCATCATCCCCATTTTTGCAGATGAAGAAACTGAGGCCCAAAGAGGTTAAGTGATTTATCCAAGGTCACACAACTAATAGGTTTTAAAATCTTGGGGCTGTCTCCCTGGTGCCCTCTTGCTTTGAGTCTCAAGCACCATCTTATTTTAAGGGCTTTTGTTGATCCCACTGGGACATGGCAAAAGATGCCCTAGGATTCCTCACAGAAATCTTCTGGGGGGTATGAGCTGGGACCCTGGAGGCAGAAATAGTTACTGATGAGAAGTTACAGGCCTGGATGTGAGTCCCTGCTTGGTTGCTGATGGATTGTGAGGTCCTTGGCTGGATAGTAAACCCCTTCGAGCCTCAGCTTCCTCATCTGTAAATGAGTATAACGGTTCTAGAACGTGTCTTCTCAGGAATCACATCTACAAGTGCTCATGCTGTGTGAGGTCATATTGGGTGTTAGCAAAAGGTGAAGCAAGTGGGTTGAGGTCCCATGGGGAGTAGGGGTAGGTCTTGTGTCACCAGGGCTGCCCCTCACCCTAAACCTTGGCCCCGACAACACACCCACCTGCCCAGCAGTGCTGATCTGGGACGATGCCCGGGAGGGCAAGGACTCCAAGGACAAGCTGGTGCTGGAGTTCACCTTCACCAAGCCAGTGCTGGCTGTGCGCATGCGCCATGACAAGTGAGCCTGAGGTGGGCTGGGGGTGGGGGAGGTCGGAGGTCCCCACAGCAGGCTAGAGGGTTAGTCCTGCATGGGCACCCTGCCCTCCCCTCACGACCATCCTGTGTTGTGTGATGCCCACAGAATCGTGATCGTGCTGAAGAACCGCATCTATGTGTACTCCTTCCCCGACAATCCCCGAAAGCTGTTTGAGTTTGACACCCGGGACAACCCCAAGGGTGAGAGGACCCAGAGATGCAGGTGTAGTGGCAGGAGGCAGTGGATGGGGCAGAGGGGCAGAAATGAAGGGAGATAGAAAGGGGCACACAGAGGGTAACTGGGAAAGAGAGGCAGGGAGAGAGTCTATGCATAGAGATGCTCCAATGGGCTGAGATGCCCATACTCCCAGTCTATCCATTTTCCCATCCTTAGCCAGTTCTCTCTCTCTACTCTTGGCCCCGCCTCACCCCTGGCTACCTCAGATAGCAGAGCAGAAAGGCTCATTAAGGACGTTAGTGGGTATGCCAGGGATTCCTGGGCCTCCTGGGGCTGCCACAGCTGCATAGGGAGGCAGGGAATCTGCCTTGATGGTGGGGAGCACACCTGAGGGCAAGTCCCCTGTGGGTTCTGTGGGTAACATGTATCATGGAAGGTTGAAGTCCGGCCCTTATCCAGCTCTGTCCATCCTGGCCCCGACATCCTCTTTACCAGCCCCCCACCCCACCCTAGGGCTCTGTGACCTCTGCCCCAGCCTGGAGAAACAACTGCTAGTGTTCCCAGGACACAAGTGTGGGAGCCTGCAACTTGTGGTGAGCTGTCCAGTGGGCAGGGGTGGGTAGGTGGGCTGGCTCTCCCTGTGGACTCTTGGCAACTTACCCCCTTACCACCTACCCCAAGCCCAAACTGCTCCTTCTACCGTAGGACCTGGCAAGCACAAAGCCCGGCACCTCATCTGCTCCGTTTACCATCAATGCACATCAGAGCGACGTGGCCTGCGTGTCTCTGAACCAGCCAGGCACGGTAGTGGCCTCAGCCTCTCAGAAGGGCACCCTTATTCGCCTTTTTGACACGCAGTCCAAGGAGAAGCTGGTGGAGCTGCGCCGAGGCACTGACCCCGCCACCCTCTACTGGTGAGCACAGGGTATGCCTGGTGGGCTCCTGACCCCACACCACATGACACGTGGGCGTCACCGCTGGTCTGTCTTTCAGCATCAACTTCAGCCATGATTCTTCCTTCCTGTGTGCATCCAGTGATAAGGGCACAGTCCATATCTTTGCTCTCAAGGATACCCGCCTCAACCGCCGCTCAGCGTGAGTGCCTCCTGCCCCACCCTGCCTCACCCCCATCCCCCTGCCCATATATCACACCTGGGCTTAGCCAGTGTTGCCTGCAGGCTGGCTCGCGTGGGCAAGGTGGGGCCTATGATTGGGCAGTATGTGGACTCTCAGTGGAGCCTGGCGAGCTTCACCGTGCCTGCTGAGTCAGCCTGCATCTGTGCTTTCGGTCGCAACACTTCCAAGAATGTCAACTCTGTCATTGGTGAGTAGGAATAGCCATTGACTGGGGGGTACTGCATGGGCGAAGGCCTACAAATTGGACCTGAAAGAATTTTAGGGCATGGGAGGCCTGAGGGAGCCAAACGGGTGGTTCACTTCCACCATCACTAAGGGAGATGGCACGTGGCAAAGACCTGGCGATAGACCCTGGGCCACGGGACACCTGAGAGGACTGGAGTGTGTGGCTTTGGCAGCATCTAACCTTTTCCAATCCTCCCCCCTCCTCCAGCCATCTGTGTAGATGGGACCTTCCACAAATATGTCTTCACTCCCGATGGAAACTGCAACAGAGAGGCTTTCGATGTGTACCTTGACATCTGTGATGACGATGACTTTTAAGGACCCTGTGGGTTGTGCTAGGGACCTGCAGTGGCAGACTGCAAAGCCTGTGCGGGGGTGGGAGTGCTGTGGAAGTCACCAGCCAGCAAACATTAATGGAGCAGGTGCCCACTTTCCACTCTTAAGAGCAATGCCTAAACAGCTCAGTCGCCCCAAGCACTTCTTGATGACTATGTGCCCGCAGAGCCAGGCCAGGGACTCAGAGAGATAGCAGCCCCCCTGGGGCTCCCAGCCTGGAGAAGACTGCTAGGGACCCAGAGTAGGTGCCCTAATCCAACCTGTGGGGATTTTTAAAAGACTTACCAGAAAGAGACGATCTCTGATATGATGAATATGAATAAAAGGCCCTTAATAGTATTTATGGCTGGACCTCGGGAGTGGGGCCTGGAGGAGATGAGGCTGAAAAAGCCCTGCGGGAGTTTCCCGGAAAGGTGTGAACCTCTTGGACCCTGACAGGAAGGAAGTGGGATCCTGCTCGGGTCCTTCTGACAGTCTCTGCGTGTCCTCTAATGTCTGGCCACTGTGTGCCAGAGCCGCCCAGAACTGTCCCCGTGGCGCCACCTCCTGTGGGTGGACGGGAATGACTCGCCCCGCGGCGGAGACTTAATTTCCCAGCGGCCCCTGCTACCTTACAGTTCCGGCGTGTTGTTGGTATTTTCGGTCACGTGTGCTGCTGCGCCTGCGCAGTCCACTAGGTCGTCAGGGTAGGGGTTGCAGGGCCCAGACTCCGTTTCCCGGTGTGCCCCACGGTGGCGCGGTGTAGAACGGGTGTTGTAGTCCGGCCGCTCCTTTGACTGGTCCAGCTACATCGACCGGCAGGATGTCGGAGGTGCGGCTGCCACCGTTACGCGCCCTGGACGACTTCGTTCTGGGGTCGGCGCGTCTGGCGGCCCCGGATCCACGCGACCCGCAGCGATGGTGCCACCGCGTCATCAACAACCTTCTCTACTATCAAACCAACTACCTTATCTGCTTCGGCCTCGGTCTCGCTCTGGCCGGGTGAGGGAGGGAGGGAGGGAGGGAGGCGCAGGTTGGCCGGGGGCGCCCGCTGGGCATGGAGGGTGGACCCGCGGGATTTTTAGGGGGCTGCAAGACCTTGAAGGGCGAATTCAGTAGAGTGTGAAACTGAAGGGGAAACTGGGAGACAGAAGGCCTGGGAGAGGAATCTGAAAGGGTTGGCCTTTGCAAAGGGTGGGTTTAGGGGCAGGTTGGGATGGGGGGGAGCGGCTGGAGTGGGTCCTGCGAGGGTAGGGGAAGTGTGGACCTGAAGATAAGGAGGGCCCGAAAGTGGGACACGACTGTGCCTGAGGGGTGATGGGGCCAGATTAAGATGGCCTTGGAGGACTTACGACAGGGACAGGACGTGGTCAAGTTGAAGGGTGGACTTGTGCAGGATCTGGGCTTGGAGAGGGGCCTGGCTATAACTGGAATGCTCCAGGAGCAGGTACCTGTTGGGGAACTTGAGTCTAGAGGGAGGACCCGGGGATGGAAGGCCTGAGACCAGGGAGGGATGGAGAACCTGAAAGAGAGACTTGGTCAGGACTGGAAGTTAAGTGGCACTGAAAGCCTGGAAGGGGTTCTAGTAATGATGGAGGGAGGAATCTATAGGAAATGGGAATCTGGAGGGGGAATTTGAAGGGAAGTCTGGAAGGGACTCTGGGCCTGGGGAGAGGGAAATGTATGGAAACTGAAGCACTGGAAGAGGAATTTGCAAGGGCTGGGCCTTTGCAAAGAGTGGGTTTTGGGGCACGTTGGGATGGGGGGCCCGGCTGGAATGGGTCCTGCAGGGGTAAGGTCGGAAGGAAAGAGCAGGGAAAGGCTGTGTGAGCCCTCGGGCCTAGCGGGATGGGAGGGCCTGAAGCAGGAGATCTCAGGAAGATGGGACTGTAGGATTGACAAGAAAGAAATGAGGGTCCACAGGGGAGCCCAGGGCTCCTGGGAGTTGGAATCCCTGAAGGGTGGACCTGTTGGAGACAGGGCTGACGTGAGTATTTGCCGGGCTGGAGAGACCGGAGCGGGGGCGGGGGGTGGGGGTGGGGGTGGGGGCGGGAACCAAAGCTCTTGGGGCACGGACTCTGGTGGACGGTGGTCTGGGAGGCACGGGGGCCAGGCGGCCCTCTCCCCGCCTGCCCGGCTATCTTAGTTCCATTGTCCCCGCAGGTACGTGCGCCCGCTGCACACCCTCCTAAGCGCGCTGGTAGTGGCGGTGGCCCTTGGCATGCTGGTGTGGGCGGCTGAGACTCGAGCAGTCGTGCGCCGCTGCCGTCGCAGCCACCCAGCCGCCTGCCTGGCTGCAGTGCTTGCCGTCGGCCTCCTCGTTCTCTGGGCCACGGGCGGCGCTTGCACCTTCCTGCTCAGCATCGCCGGGCCCGTGCTTCGTGAGTCTCCACTACCCTGAGATGGCCGGGAAGACGGCCACCGCTCGCAAACGGCGCCAGGCCCGCCCTACCCTGGTTCCTGGGCTGAGAGGGGGCTGGGACACCCGGCGGGCAAGGCCACACCTCCTTTACAAAGCGCCTTCCCTGGCTTTGCTCCCCTCCCTGGGAACGCCCCTCTTACAACCGCCCTTCTGGGCGTCACTGCTAGTATGAAGTGCCTTCCACCGGCCACGTCCCCATTACTGGGCAGCCTCCCTGGCCACGCCCCTGTTGCGAAGCTTATTACTCCACCACACTAGCAGGGTTCAGAGGCGTCCTGGCTACTGACCATGCCATTGGTCTGCCTGTGCTCCAGTTCCCTTCTCTGGGCCCCCATTAGCTAAAGGCTGATGTCCCATCCCACTGACCCCGCTCCTCTCGGTATTGCCCACAGTGATCCTGGTGCACGCGTCACTGCGCCTGCGCAACCTCAAGAACAAGATTGAGAACCAGATCGAGAGCATTGGTCTCAAGCGGACGCCAATGGGGTTGCTGCTGGAGGCACTGGGACAAGAACAGGAGGCTGGATCCTAGGGCCCTGGGATCTGTACCCAAGACATGGAGAATGCCATCCCCACCCTGGCCCAGACCCAGAGCCCTTTCCTAGTCCTTAAAATAGGAGCACCTGCCCAGTTCAAAAAAAGGACAACTGCAACCCTTCCCCCAGGTCCCAAACTGGGATATTCCCTCATACCCAGCCCCCCAATTTAGGAAACCAGAGTCTCCCAGCCCTGAACTTGAGAACCAGAGACACCCACACCCAGCCCAAAACTGGGGCTTGGAGACCAGAGCATCCATGGCCAACCTCAAACTCTGGGCCCAGAGACACTACCCCCAAACCTCAATCTGGGACCCACCTATCTCCCACGCTCAGCCCCAAAACTGGGGACTGGGACCAAGGCATTCTCAGTTCTTGAACCCTGGACCAAGGCTTTTCCAGACCCCACCCCAGCTTTGAACCCAGGATCCAAGTGTTCTCAGCCCCCATCTGGGTGGAGGATTCAGGTATCCTGACCCGGTTGAACCCTTGGTCCCAGGTGACCCCAACACTCACCAGTCCCACTTGCCTCCCTCCAGCTCTGCTTAGGGATTCTGCCACTCCCCAGCCCACCCCCCACAAAGTTCCACAGTGACAAGGACCAAGGGGTGGGATGGAGTGGGGTGGGGGTAGCCCTGACCAGGAATGGGGCATATATATGTGTTGCTACAATAATAAAGGCTGTTGCATTGCTCAAGCCAATTTGGGCCTCCTGGGTAAAGTCTGTGTGTTCCAACGGCCAGAAGTGACCTGCTTTTCAATTCTACTAGAGACTTTCTGAGTGGGTCCCTGTCAAATATGTGGGCTGAAGGAGGAGCTCTCAGTTCCTTTCCTGAACCTATTACCTCTAGGGTGGCATTAACACACAAGGGAGTTAAGGGCACGGAGTGTTTGCTGCCAGCATTTGTATTACTAAGGGCTCTTGGCTAGGAATCTGAGCACGGACAGGCAAAGAAGTTGCCCCACGTCACAAAGCAAGTAAAACCAAAGCAGATGACATTATCACAGGCTGCTTCCATGGTGCTGTATTTTTTTTCTTGTAAAAATACATTATCTAGTCTTAGCTAAAGATGTGGGGCCCCAAGGCAAGGCAGACAGGGAAGCAATGCATGGGTTCAGTTTACACATTTATTATAGAAATCCCCTTCCAGTGTGGGTAGCGTCTTGGGCCCAGATCCATTAGTACAAAAAGAAAAGTTTTAACACTAGGTAAAGGGGGTAGGGGAACCCCCAGCTCCAGAAAGCCACAGACAGGTATCATAGAAAACACAGCTTGTGTGGATTTGTTTAAAAATTGGTGGATGGAAGGAAAGCCAAGGAAGGTGTGACATAACCCGTGGCGAGACGTCACTTGAGGATTTCATTGGCATCTACCAGACGCCAGGTTCCACCACCGCCACATCCCAGGACACAACACACCCAACGGGTCTGCCCTTTGGTCTTCCTGCGGGGCCTCCTGATTGGGGATAGTCAGGGCAGAGGAGGCTGCCGCCAAAGGCTGGGCCGTCTCACTCTGTGGGCAGAGGCAGCGGGCACAGACAGGCAGACAGGGACTGGGGCGCCTTCAGGCACCCTGGGGGAGGGAAAATGAACACAAGCCCCCCACCCAGACTTCATTCCTTCCAAATGTGGGCACCTCCCCAAGAAAAAATGCCCCAGTGGGGGGTGGCAGGGAGTTCTGTTCACACCGGAGTCTCCTGGCTGCCCCAAACTGGGCCCTGAGACCCTATATGGTCCGTTTTGTGGAGGGGGCTGCTGAATGGAACAGGCTGGTCATGGGGACAGGAATGAACCCAACCAGGACGAGATCACAGTTTCCTTTTTTATAAAACGTCTAGTGTTGAGGGAAGACAGTGAATACCTAGCTCACAACTGTAAACAGAAATGGAGGAAGGGGCTTGGAGTCCCCATTACATCATCCCCTCTCCTCTCTTTTAAGCTGGCGGAGGGGCCCCAGTCCCCAGCACAGCGTGAGAGGAGACACAGGGTGTCAGACACCTTCGTGGGCCCACGGGGAGCCAGGGGCCTTGGAAGATCACATTGGTGCCCCCCCAGGACCGAGAGCAGCCACACCCCAGGGCCCAGCGAGGTCAGCTGTGTGCTCCCCAGACTGAAGTCATACCCAGGCCAACAAGGGGCATGTGAGAAGGGGTCAGACCAGTGTCCCCGGGGTCTGGGGGTCAGAACCGGAGGACTGCTCCCCCTCTAGCGTCAGGTCACTTAAACGAGCGCTCAGCTCCGGGGGGTACAGGAAGTCCGCGTAGTATCTTTAGAAGGGGTAGCAGGAATCCGGAGGACAGGGTGGGAAGACAGAGGAGAGAGGAAAAGACGGACAAGACACAGAAAGAGAGAGGAAAAGAGGCTCGTTAAAGAGGTGGAGGCAGGCACAGGACAGCACCCTTAGGCTCGCAAGCGTGGGGCGTGGTGAAAAGAGGAAGAAAAAGGCAAGGGGCGCAGGATGTCCCTTCCTCCCAGCACCCTAGTTTCAAGGCTCATTTTCAGCTGACATGCACTGGTTGTTCAGATATTAAAATTCTTGTATTAGCTTGGTGAAGAACTGCTGCTACCAGGACCCAAGATACCCCTCCACCGAGACCCCACGGACTAATGCGAGTCAGACAGGGCCCAGTGACCCCGGGCCAAGGCTGCAGCTACTTCTCTCGTGGTCCATGTCATTAGCTACCATGACTAGCTGGCTCCCTGGCCTGGACACCTTTGCCATCTGCCTCAAGAGACCCCTACCCATCAGTAAAAGCACCCCCCATACCTGCCGGAGACAGGGGGCGCCGTGAAACTCCTTGAGTGCGGGAGTGGCGCCTGGCTGGGGGCCCCATACAGCGCCTGGCCCACCTCATAGCAGCGGGCATGGAGGAAGGGCGGGTGCTGCGGGCCCATGTGGGGGAGCCCAGGCCGGCGCTGGGGCCCTGTGGCCAGTCCCGAGTTCCGGATGTACCAGTCCCGCAGCCCCTCCAGGGCAAGGTTCTTGTGGCCGCTGCGCTCACCAGCTGCGGGAATACGGGCGGGTGGGGGCATCCACAGCAGAGGGTTGGGATGCACCTCCGGGCCCTCAGCGGCCTCCAGGGGCAGGCCACAGGGCTTGGTGCGGGTGGCACGGCTGTGGGGGTCCTTGCTGCGGAGCAGGGGGCTGCTGCCGTCAGCTGCATACACAGGTGGTGGGCCTGGGAGCGTGGCGAGGAGCCCATCCCGGCGGGAGAGGGGTCCTGGGACCTCAGCTGCGGGCAGCAGCTCCCCCCAGCCTGTCCCGCCGCCACCGCGGGGCAGGCCCCGGTCCAGAGAGTAGTCCAAGAGGAAGTCCCCACACACAGGCGGGAGCCGGGGGACCCCGCGGGAGGCAGGGGCGGCTGAGCTGGGCCGGGCAGCCCGGGGAGGGTCTGGGGGGCCAGCCGTGCGGGAGGAGAAGGCAGGAGTTGGTTGGGGGCGCTCATATAGCACCTCACTGCTCTTGCAGACTGGGGGACCAGCGGCAGGGGGAACCAGAGGCGCAGGCGGGGAGCCAGCTCCCCCACTAGCTGCCCGGTCCACCAGCAGGGCCTCGGAGCTATTGCTGCGGCGGGTGCGAGCTGCGAAGAGGGAGGCACGGTCGGAGACAGGGTCCGCCCGGGGGAAGCCCATCTGGGAGTCCTGGCTGCCGGACCACTGGCGAGAATGGAGGCCTTCAGGTCTGGGGGTGCAGAGGTGGGGGTGATGGGAGAAGGGTCAGAAATATCAGGGAGATGGGATGAGTGCCCTTCCTATCCTGCCTCTCTCTGAGCCTTCACTTCCACACCTCCAAAATGGGCCCAGGATTAGAAGCTGTGTGTATAAAGGTGAAAGGTAGTGGCATGTAAAGAGCAGCAGAGCTTCTGCCACGGACTGGGGATCAGAGGGGTTAAAAATGTACGGGGGTGCCTGGGACTGTTAGCTCCCAGGGAGATGTACGTGTGTGTAGGGCTCAAGAGGAAATGCTAGCAGGGGAGGGCGGAGGGCTCTTCCTAACACATCTGACCCCTCATCCCCTGCTAAGGTGCTTCTCAGGGCTCCCCGCCTCCTCTAACATGAGGTCTTAAACCTTAGGCCAGGAATTCGAGACCCTTCCTGAATTCTCTGTCCCATCATGTGTATGAACCACCCAAAACTATCATCCCAACAGCCACTATTCATAGAATGCAAGTGTCACAAGGATGGGGACTTTGCTTTGTTCACAGCCCGGAAAAAGTAGGCACTTAGTAAGTACATATTTGTTTAAGAAGTAGTAGAGTACCGTGGTTAAAAGCATGGACTCTTGAGTCAAACTTGCCTGGGTTCAAATACCAGGTCTTCAGTTTACTAGCAAGTTACTTAACCTCTCTGTGTCTCAGTTTCCTCATCTCTAAAATGGGAATAACAAGAGCACCTACCTCACAGGGATGTTGTGACAATTAAATGAGTTTGATACCAAGTAAAGCACTGATTTCTAGCAGATGGTAGGTACGCAGTACAAGTTAACCAGAACTCATTTATGCCTACAGTATCTTCCACAGGCAGATATTATTATCCCCATTTCACAAATGAGGAGACAAAGATTCAGAGAAGGGAAATGACTTGCCCAAAATGCACAGAAAAGCCCATTCTCAAACTTTGGTGCTTCTGCCCCAAATCCCCACCCCCTTCTCCACCAAGATAGCTCCTATTCACCTTTCAAGACCCAGCCTTTCTTTTCTTCTTTTTTTTTTGTCAATTAAAAAATTTTTATTTATAATGTGATATTACACATATACACACATGGCATATTCCAAAAGATATTTTACCTATATTTCTTTATCATGCAATAGGGTGCATTATGAACAAAAGTTCTGAAACAAAAATAAAATTCTTGCATTTTCATACAACCTACATAGACGATCAGAATAAAACTGATAGATTCAAAGCCCAGTCTTTCATGTCCCACACCCTTTGATAATGCTCTCCCCAACACGCCCAGTTATAACTACCGGTTCCCTCCTCTGGTCTTCAATCTCACCCTCAGAGTCCACTTACTTGCAGAGCTGGGGGCCAGCGCCCCGGGTGAGGACAGGGGTGGCAGGCACACTTCGCCCCTCAAAACTGGAGGCACTCCTGGGCAGCGAGCGTGTGGGGCTAGACAGAGACGAGCAGGCCCAGGTGGGGGTCCAGGTTAGAGACCGTACCTAGCAGCAGGCCCTCCTGCCAGCCCAGGCTCAGCTCCCACTCCTGGCTCCTGGGGAAGGAGGGGAGGGGCTCACCCTCACCTGGTGGGGCTGGCCACAGAGTTCCGCCGGCTCTTCAGATCCCCATAAAGATCCGACGGGGGTGGTTTCCACGGGGTTCGCCGCTCAGGGCTGCCCCCAGATACTGCCCGCAGCTGGTCCCAGGCCTTCGGTGGTGAAGGGCGCTCAGCCAGAGGGAAGCAGCCACGGGGCTCCTCTGGGTGGAAGGGAGGAAGTGGGGGAGAATTCAATGGGAGGGTGCCTGAAGGGTTGTGGGCTAAGGGCAGGGGCTAGGGAGGTAGGGAGGGGCAGATGGCTAAGCAGGTAGGACAGGCTGAGGAAGAGCTAAGGGATAAGGCAGGAACTGGGGCTGATGGGGTGGGGCGGGGGGACTGAAGCAAAGCAAATGGGGGCTCCACAGGAGGATGGGTCATGGCTAAAGAGGAGCTGAAGAGGGAGGGTGGGGGCTATGCATCAAAAGATGGGCGGATTTGGGGGACAGGGGTCCTCACCATTATCATGGCTGGCCCCAGACTCTGAGAGGGAGCTGCTCTCCGAGTGCAGGACTACGTCCTCTACAGGTAAGAAGGGGACACCCCGGCCTATCAATGCAAGGTCTGGGCGCCATCCCCTTACACCACTGGGCCGTCTCCCCGCAATCCCGTACCCCTCCCAAGCATCCACCTTAACCTAAATCCAAGACCACCAGAGGCTTGGTCCCTCACTTTCCTGATGCCTATTCCCAAGGGCCCCACCCTTGCCCAGGAGCCAGTTTACACAATTTGTCTTACTGGTAGGGCCCCTTAAGTCCTGCCTACCTCCCACTTTTCACTGGCTGCTCACCCACTCCACCTCTACCATGTCCCTTAGCCAATGCCCACCTTCCCGCTTTCATCGGTGGGGTGACAGGGCCTGGCTCACCTTGGCTGAGCTGAGCGAGGCGCGTGCCCAGGCAGACTCCCTGGGCAGTGATAACTGCCCCAGTGGACAGCGGCAGGGGCTGGGGCATCGGGATCCCCGGGAGACCCAGGTGGGCCCGGACGTCCCCGAGCTGCTCCTCCAGCTCATGCAGCCTCCGCAAAGCATCTGCCTGGACCTGGCGCCGACGTCGGCGCTGCTCGGCGCTGAGCTCAGGGGCCAAGGCCAGGCGGCGGGCAGCTGCCGCAATCTGCTGTTGCACTGACACTTCGCGCTCCAGGGCCTCGAGCGCCAGCTCCTGCGGGGCCTACCCGGGAGGGTGGGACAGGACCAAATGTTGGAAAGGGAAATGGCCAAGCACCAGGACCAACTGGTGGCAGAGCCCAGCTACGCTGGAGGCGGGGCCTGCCCCTCCTGGGGGTGGCCTATTCTCCCTCTGGGGGCAGGGCCTGTGTGGATTAGGGCTGGGCCTCTTTGTCTTCCTGCGGGTGAGAGGCCTATCCTGACAGGGACCAGCATCCTCTCTCAGACCTGGAACCCACCTCCCTCAAGCTCCTTCCCTCCTCACCTTAGCCTCTCCTTCCCCTGGCTGCAACCCGCCCTCGGCTTCCTCCGGGCTCCTGTGCCACCCCCATGTTGCTCTGCACGCCCATCTGCTCACCTTGGCAGGGCACAAGGAGTGGTGTGCTGGATTGGGGTGCGGTGGAAGGTAGGCGCGGGCTGCAGGCGGCCGCCGGCGGACCAACTGGGGCCGTTCACCAGGCTCCAGTGGGCACTCGGGGGGCAGCTGGCCAGTCAGCTCCTGGGCGGGGGCAGGGGTCAGAGACTACCAAGGGTTAGTTGGGGAGATGTGGCAAAGCAGTAACAACCCCCGAAGGTACAGAAGTCCTACTGGGACCCCAGCCCTGCTCAGCACCCATGCCTGTTATTTCTCTTCCTCCTCCCAATTCTCCACCAGGTGGGTGTGCAGCAGAGACTCTCAGCCCCTCGATGGCCCAAGTCCCCGGGGCAGTGGGCACGGGAGGCAGGGAGACCTGCTTTGGAATCCAGAATTTCATAGTTTTTATAAAGGTGACACCATCTGTACACTGCATATTATATGACATTCCATTCAGGGCCTGGGCTGCATGCTCTGAACTACATTATTATTTCTGGCAAACTGTGTGGACATTCACAGCAAGGGGGGGTAAATCGAAACTATAAATCACCCCATGTCAGTTCAGGTCAGGTTTCACTGCCAAGTTTTGGAACTAACTTGTTTTGTTTTGTTTCTGAGGGTTTTTGGATTTCAAATTGTTGATAGGGGATGGTGGCAAAATATCACCATATTTTATTGATTCTCAGACATGCAAGCTGAGCTTTGGGGACTCTACAGCTCGGACAAGTGGCTCAGCCATCACCACCGCAGTCTGCCTACCTCGTGCCTGCTCCTCACCCCCCACCGACACCCTTAGGGTCCGGCCCTCACCGCCTCCTGGAGACACACTTTTCGTAGCTCCTGAAGTTTCAGGCTCAGGGCCTCCTGCAGGGTCCGCTGACGGTCGAGCAGCCCCCGCAGACGCTCTGACTTCACCTGGGGGGCAGCCTCTCCAAACAGGGCAGCTGGACACAGAGGGAGCAAAGATCGGGGGGCAATCAGGGCAGCCTGCGGCAGCTGTGGGACCAGGGACCAACCCTTCCCCGGTGGGCAGGTGGTGACTCAGAGCAGGGGAGGGGAACCAGATACTAACCTGAGGCACTGAAGGTGGGAGAGCTGATCAGCTGACCTTTGACTTCCATCCTGGTGCTGTCAAGAGGCTGTGGCTGATGGCTGGACAAGGCCTAGCAGTGATGCACGGGAGCCACTGAGGAAGCACAGCCGGTGTGCACCGCCAACCTCCCCCTCTACCCAGGTTCCCACACCCCAGCTGGGAATAAGGGGTACCCTGACCCCGCCCACCTGCTTGGCCTGCCCTCTCAGAATCTGTGTCAATGTCAAGGCCCTGGTACCTTGGTTCCCTTCCCATTGAGTGGGAGCACAGCAAGTGGGGAGCTGGGCGGACTTACAATGCCTCCTCAGAGGCCCATGGGCCACAGTCAGGAGTCTTGCCTGGGAAGGGAGAATTAATGGTACAGATTCAACCAACTACAAGAACAGTGGGCATTTATTTAGCACCTGGGTGCCTGGAACAGTTACCTTCTATGCCACATTTAATCTTCACAACCACCCTGTGATGGCAGTTCTGTGATTATTATTACCCCCATTTTAGAGATGAGGAGAGTAAGACACAAAGAGATGAAATAACCTGCCCTTGGCTACAGATGTAGCCAGGCCCACCCCTCCGGTCCAACACTCCCCCTTACTAGAGGTGCTGAACCCCACCAATCCCTCGTAAGCTCACAGCCCATCAGGCCTCCAGGCCTTTGTGCAGGCTGCCGCTGCTGTCCGGAGTGCACTTTTCACCTCTCGCCACTCCAGCCCCTGGTTCTCTCTTACATTCTGGGGCTTCAGTGTCACTTCCAGAGGTGGGCCCCCACATTATGTCCCCTCACAACTGCTGTGAAACAAGACTGTGTCTCCCTTGTATATTCAGGAGGACAGAAAATGTATCAGTATCTCTGGCACTCAGAACACTTCTGTGCACACATCAAGTGCTCAATGAAAATCTGCTGGGTGAATAAAAGAACGACTGTGGTCTGTGGGTCACTACTTGTCCCAACTCTATCCCGCAGCCCTGGTGCGGCAGGGAGAGCATTCACTTGGCCTCAGGACCCCTCTGGCCCCTCCCCGCACGCCAGCCTGTCCTTCACCTGGCACAGGGAAGTCAGCCTGCTGGGACTGGGAGTGGCAGAGCCCACAGATGCAGATAACAAGCTGACTGCCTCCTGCCTCCTCGTCTGCCCCCAGACACCCTGGCTGACCATGGAGCCGGCCTTGGCTGGCTGCCAGCCCTGCCCTCATCCCTTCCTCTGGAGTTTGCTCCCTCTGTCCCACAGCCTGCTCAGCCCCCAGCTGGGCAACCAGGTGACATCACCTCCCACCACCTGGCCTGACCTCGGTGGCAGGCGACTGGGAGGACCATGAGGCCAGAGAGGTCCCATCCCCACCTACCTCGCACTTTGTCACGACATGGTGGCCAGGTGTGAAGACCCAGGCAGCCATGGAGGGGTGGGTTCAAGCCCCTTCCCCATCTATGCATTGGGGGTGTGGCCAAGCTGCTAATAGGGTGCCACCAGCTTCTCGGCAGTCCTCCCACCCACCCCATGGGGTCTGTGCCCCTCCCACAAAGCAGGGGTTCCTTGTCCTCAACATCAGGGGCGGGGTCAGTCCCTAAAGCCTTTTGGCACATCCAGGCAGCAGCATGCGCTCTTCAGAGGTGCTCACATGCCCTCACCACCCCCCTCCAAGGTCTGACATTGCCCGGCATGGCAGGCTTTCCTTGAGGTCCCAGCTTAGCCTCCTCTGCCCCTCGGCTCCTGGGGTTCCTTCTTCCCCAGCCCCCATTTGGGTTTGAGGAACTCTAAACCTTCCTCCACCTCAACAGGAACCTCAACTCCTCCCCAGTGGGCCCGTTCACCAGGATTGGTCCCACATCCCACACTGGGATGCCTCGAGCCTTCCTTCCCTGGGAGCTCGTGGCATCCTGGAAGTCCATATGGGGTACAGGCAGGAACCCCGACTCCACCCTGTCAGCCTGACCTCGGGGACATAGCTAGGGCCTGAGTCATGGGGTCATCGGGCAGGGTCCACGCTCCACACCCCCAACACACTCACACCCGTTCCCAAGTCTCTGCCTCTGCTCACCTACCCTCTGCGTATTGGCCTGGGGTCGTGGAACTGCCTGGTTCCCACCCAAAGATGGTGAGAAGGGGGAATCCCAGCAGTCCCCTCCCCAACACACGCCCACACCAGCCCCTGGGTCTCCCCACTGGTGACCCTGTGTCCCCGTCCCGTCCCAGGATGGGCTACAGCAAGAGAGCTGCAGAGGGCACCCCCCCACACCCAGAGGCGGGCCCAGCAGGTTTTTCAGGTCTGCCCTTCTGACACCACAGCCGAGAAAGAAATTCCTGGCTGTGATGACTGTTTACAAGCAAGACACCTCACCTGGATGGCACCCCAACACCTCAGTGGGACCCCCATTTCCACATCCCGCCACCTTCGGAGCAAATACAAACTCCCAATGTCTGGGACTGTTCCCCACACCGCCCCAGAGGTCCTCCCCCACTGCCCTCACTCTAGGGGAACAGTGTGGAGGACCAGGCAGGTGCTGGGAAGTAGTTTCTCAACAGCCCAGTCTGGGCTTTCCTAGGGGGCTGGGCCCCAGGTTGAAGGAGGGCAGAGGCTACCCCTGCACGGGAGGAAGGGGGAGAGGAAGTAGCGGGGAGTAGAGAAGGGGGACGCTGGCTTCTCTTCTCCCCCATCCCTTCCCCTCGTCCACTTCCGGCAAGGAATCGGCTTCATGCCAGGAAAGGAAATTGGACATTTTAGG
Source organism: Mesoplodon mirus (assembly GCF_964341445.2). Lineage (NCBI taxonomy): Eukaryota > Metazoa > Chordata > Mammalia > Artiodactyla > Ziphiidae > Mesoplodon > Mesoplodon mirus. Next base: position 44,950,996 of record NC_138981.1, on the reverse strand, counting down.
CTTCGCCCCTCTAGCCAGGCCCTCCTTCCTCGCTGTGCCTCTCACATAGACCTGGCTCTCTCCCACAGGGAACTCCAGCACACCCTGTGCCCTTCTCCCCCCACCCCTCGCCCCTGGGCCCGTTGTTCCCAGGTGCTCACCAATGCCAGAGCAGAGAGGTGCTGTGGGGTGGCCTCAGGTACCTCAAAAAAATATAGTTGTCTCGACCAGGCCCTGCTCCGGCTGGTAGTGGCAATAAGTGGGTGAGCGCAGTGGCGGATGCCTAGGCCACCTCCCACTAGGCAATGGCCCAGCCTACCTGGCCAGGGACTGGGCTGGCCCATACCTTTTAACCCTTACCTGCCTGACACCAGGGCTCCGGCCACCCTTAGGAGCTGTCTTGGAGCCAAGTCCCCTCAGGGTGTCCAGCACGGCCAAGTAGAGAGCCTGGACCTCCCCCCTCACCCCATACACCTAACAGAGGACTGAGGAAGAAGGGCTAAGGGTCGTGGGAGCGGTGACTGCCTCTGGTGCTGTCCAAGTATCCAGATCAGACCCTGCCCACCCTCGGGTACTACCTGGGAGCCAAGGGATGGAGGTCTGGGGAGTTGTAAGCACAGGAGAGGACTTGGGGTACCTCGGGTGTGCGTCTCTTGGCAGCACTCCACGTTCCTGACACCCCTGCCCTTTCCTCCCAGGGCAAGGCAGGGGTGGGAGAAGGTCTTAGGGCAATTCCCACCCTCACTGGGGTGATAGTTTCCCAAGTTGGGACAGACAAGGTCCACTATTCTAAGGAGAGACCATGTCTCAGGACCCTACCACCTTCTGCAGCTTCAGAAGAAATCATCCTAGCAAACGGAAGAGACACACTGGTGGTTTAACCCCTCCTGACCCCTACAAACCTGGGAGGATGGCACAGACCCAGCTCCTCATAGCCAGCTTGGAGAGATGAAAGCTGGGGCTCGCAGAAGTGAAGAGGCCCGATTCTGATCACAGAGGCATGACAGCAGGTAGAATCAGAACTCAGGGGGCTGGGTCCTGGGTTGCAAGTTGACAGAGGCAACTCCTGCATGGGAGGAGGAGTGGGAAACGGGGCTCATGCTTCTTCACATCCAGGCTGGGTCTCCCCAGTTCCTCCCCCCACCTCCTGGGGCATTTCTGGCCAGGAGTCAAGGAAATGGAGGGCTCTGAGTCTCTGCGATGTACTGTTAACCCCACACCACCACCTGGGCTTTGGGCCTGCCCCGGCACACACCACACATCTTGAGCTCCATTTGGGACCATCTGCTCTGTGACCTCAGGGCCCAAGCCCAACCCAGGCCCCGACAGCAGCCCACGCCAAGATGTGAAAGAGCAGAGTGAGGAAAGCTCCCTCTCCACTTGGCAGGTGGGCCAAGCCTGGAGAGGAACTTGCTCTGTATCAGCAACGCCCAGTGTACCCCAGTGTACGTGTTACTGAGGCTTCCCGCCACCCTGCCCACCTTTCTTCCTGGGTGTGAGATTTCCGGCACGGGACCCAAAGGCCCCTTTCATCACCCCCTTCTCCCTCCCTTCGCTGCCTGGGTGTTGGTGGGGAGTGTCCTCTCAGCCATGGTCTCTCCCACCTCTTGTGGGACACCAAGGAGGCTGGGAAGGGGGATGTTTATAAAATCAGAGCTGAATTCCCTGGTGGTCCAGTGGTTAGAACTCCGCACTTCCACTGCAGGGGGCACGGGTTCGATCCCTGGTCGGGGGACTAAGATCCTGCAAGCCGTGTGGCACGGCCAAAAAAAAAAAAATCAGAGCCGAGAGGGACAAGTGTATCTGGCCAGCAATGCAGATTGAGTCTCAAGGCTTAGATTTCTGCATTTGGAAAATGGGTAAACAGTGCTAACAGAGCCAATGGAGGCCAAAGTAACTTTGGAAGACATTTCAAAGTGCAAGAAAACTCATACCACATCATTAACAACTGTTAATAACTACAATAATAAACTCAGGCAGAGGTGGGCTGGGGCGAGAGTAAGGAGGGAAGAGCAGGTAACTGGGTCTCTTGGGCCAGGCAAGGCGGAGTCACCCACACACATCATTGCCCTGGTCCACAGCTTTTAACAGTCTGGAAGACAACCACCTCTAAGCCCCACCCCAGCGGGGACCTGAGCCTCCTGTGGCCTCCCATAGGGCTAGCAAGTGGTGGGTCTGAGATTCAACCCAGCTCTACCACTTCCAGGCTGTGTGACTGCTTGGACAAGTCACTCAACTTCTCTGTGCCTCAGTGCCTTCATCTGTAAAATGGGGGTGCTGACAGCAGTATAAAACTCACAGGGGGGTTGGGAGCATGACAGGAGCTAAGACATTCAAAGATTGCTTAGGACAGTGCCTGGCCCATGGTAAGTGCTCAATATATATATGTAATATGTCATACATAATTACAAGTATTCCTCCCAGTCCGAACTCAGGAATCAAATACACACACACACACACACACACACACACACACACACACACACTTTGAGACACAGCTGGTATCCCTCAGCCTCGAAACCCTCCCCACTTGCTGCCCAGATATAGAACCCTCCTTACTTGCCAAACCAGACATATTTGAAACAGAGCTGTTTTCCCTCATTATCCAACCTCTCCCTCCTCAACATCAAAAATGCAGGAACCAAATATATTCAGAAAAATTGTCTGAACTCTCACTATCCAAATACAGGAACTGAATGGATTTGGATACTTTTTTGAGATAGGACTGGTATCCCTCACTCTCTGAGCTTTCCTTACTCACCAGGCAAAATAGAGGAACCAAATACATTTATATAATGCGGTACCCTTACTATCCCAACTCTTGCCACTGGAGCACAGGAAAATGGATAGATTTGAATACATTTCTGAGTTAGAGCCATTATCCCTCGTTCTCTGAATTCTCCCTACTCACTCTGCAAAATGCAAAAACAAAATAACTTCAGATAACTTAATATCTTTCACTGTCTGAACTATCCAAACTCTCCCTCTCAGAACTTGTGTACCAAATATACTGGGACAGTGAGGGATGTGTGTGTTGTTATTAATAGGTTTGGATACCTGTTTGGGATAAATGAAACAGGTCTGATATTTCATTATTCAAACTCTCACTATTCTCTATGAGAAATACAGTAATAAAACATAATTGAATGACATGCTACTTCCTCACTATTCAAATTCTCCCCGTCTGTCCTCAAAATCAAGGTGATTCAGACAGTAAGAGAACTTCTTATTTTTCTTGTTGTTGTTATTGTCACTACTGGATGAGCCTGATTCTAACAGAGGCCCCCCAATACACACAGACCTCCCCACAGAGGTAGGATGGACTCAGCATCAAGATGGACTCAGCATCAAGATTTGTACTGCTTACTGCTGACAGGAGGAGGATAAACTCCTGCCCCCATCCTACCCCTACCAAGCCCTGAAGCCTCTGGCCTAGGATGGACTTTTTTCCAGGCCAGGAAAGCAGGGATCACTGCACCTGGGACCAAGACCAGGAGATGGGGGTAACATGACCTAGAAGACTCACACATACCCCTGAGTCCCCCACCCCTACATGGGGCAGCCCCCAACCTAGCAAGGCTGGAAACATGACCCAGACCTCACAGACTCCCAGAGAGTCACTGAATAATTTAGGGTGTTCTTTCACACTTGGAGAGGGTAGGGGGCACAGGAAGAGTTCCATGCCCTCCTGGGGCAGGGAGAGAAATGCAAGCTCTGTGTGAGATCACTGGGTGGGGGAAATCACATGTGAAAACTCCCTCAGCCTCACGGGGCCCACAAGGCTGCTTGCTCTTGCTCATGCTAAGAGAAGCATTTGGGATGAATTTCAGAGATAATAGGTACAGTGGAACCTCCAAGTTCATGGTCACGGTATAATGGAACCCCTGTCCTTCTGGGCTCAGAGGAGATGGAAAGTGGGTGTTACGAAGGAGGGAGATCTGAACAGCGTGGAGGGGCATGGAAGGGGCAAAACAGGGGCCTGGGGTTGGGATAGAATGAAGACACAGGACAGGAAGGGGTATAAGGGACAAAACAGAATCAGAGTTGTAGGATGGAGGTCAAAAGATAAGACAGAGAAGAATCCAGGACACTGGCCAGGGGATAGGATGGACAAAGGCCAGAGAAAAAGTAGGGGACAGTAGGGGACAAAAGAGGAGGGCAGGGATCAGGATCTGTATAAAATGGTAGTCAGAAGACATGATGGGGGACAGGCCAAGACAGCGGTTCAAGGAAGAGGATAGGGAAAAGAGCAGGTTCAGGGTGGAGGTAAGGAACAGGAAAAGACCAGCACAGAATGAGGATAGGAACGAGGACAGTGATGGGCCAAGAGAAGACAAGGGAAAACGGCATAGGTTTGGGGGCAGGGACATGGCAGGAGGCAAGAGGGACAGTCTATAAAGGTGGTGGGCCAGGATGGAGTTCAGGAGACAGGAGGGGGACCCGGGGGATAGTACTGGGTGGGGAGAAAGTACATAAGTCAGAGGTCAGGAATTGGGACAGACCTGGATCAGACTGGGGTTAGGGGTACAGGACATGACTGGAAGGGGTTCAGGGACTGGACAAGAGAATAGGCAGGTCAAGCATCAGGACAGAAACTGGGGAGATCAAGACAAGGCACGATGAGCTTCAGAGATGGAACAGGGTCAGGCAAGGATCTGGGGTCAGGTCAAGGATCCTGAGAACATAACTGGATGGGGTTTGGGGTCAGGACTGGATTTAGAGGTACAAAACAGGGGTTGAGGATCACATCAGGCCAAAACATGGTTAGGTCAGGGGTCAGACCAGAGCTCCTGGGGCCAAGACTGGCCGGGGTTCGAGGTTAAAAGAAGATGTAGCCAGGTAAGGCAGGGGTCGAGGGGGAGACCACGGGGTCAGAGGTCGGGGGTGCGCGAGCAGGTACATCGCCGGTCAGCGTTTCCGGGCCTTCACCCCGCCGTCTCCTCCCTTCCAACCCCAAGCGGGCGTTACTCACCGAGGGTCCTCGCCCCGCGGCATAGGCGGGGTCGGTGCAGGCCTGAAAGAGTGGTGGGAGCGCCCCTCCCTCGCTGCCCCCAGCTCGTTCCCGGGCTCTTGCCTACTCCCCTTCCGCGCCCTGCCCGTGGGCCGCGTTCGGCCGTGCGACTATTAACCCTGGGGGCCAGACGGGGGGCGCGGGGAGGGTGGGAGGGTAGCAGCTGCTCGGCCGAGGGCAGTGGACCCCGGCCCCCCACCTTCAACTCAGGTCTGTCCGTTCCCAGCGGCACCGCCACCTCCGCCGCTGAGCGCGAGCCTGGAGGGGCGGGGTGGGGTGGGGGGAAGAGACAGGGGGCGGGGCGCGAGACCACAGCAGCGGCGGAGACCAAGTGCGCAGGCGCCAGTTCGGGTCTTCGTGGGTTTTTTTTTTTTCTTTTCTTTTCTTTTCTTTTCTTTTTTTTTTTTTTTTTCTTTTTCCCCTGCCCTGGGAGCGCCAGGAGCGAACCAGTTCGGAGCGCTTGCGCACACGCTTTCTCGAGGGCCGTGGAGCTGTCCCCTACCGAGGCCACGCCCCCTCAGTGATCAGACAAGCGCCCCTCACCCCAATTCACCCCGCAACAAGCACCCAAGAATTACCCACAGACTGCCTTGTATCAGCCACCACCACACTTCTAAATTCCCCCAACTACCCTCCCGTGCCCCAAATGCACTCCAAACCACACTCCATCATCTCCCAAATTGTATCCCCAAACTATTGTCCATTGATCCCAAAGCAGTACCCACAATCTGCCTTCCTTGGTCACCCAAGCTGTACAAATAAGCTACCCTCCAATACTCCCAAGTTGTTCCCCCAAACTATCTACAATCAGCCCTGAAACTGTTCACCTCTGAAGAGCACTTCCAAATCACCCTCCCTCTACCCCCAATATGCACCCAAAACACCCTCCATGACCCTAAACCACTCTCCATGTACCGTCCTAATCATACTCTATTGATCCCCAAATGGCACTAAAGAGCCCTCAACACCACCCCAAACATTCTCAACTACCTTTGGAGTGGCCCCCACCTGCACACCAGATCAATTCCAACAGTCACCTGCTCTAACTCCAAACCATGGTCCATGAACTCCCACCACCACCACCACCAAACCTTCCACTGACCAACCCCACTCCTGGCAAAACTCCCATGTACTCCTAACTACTCAAGGTGGATCCCCCCACTTCAAACTACCCTCCAACACCCTCTCCACCTCCACTACATTCCACTGATCCAAACTCTGACTCTCCAACAGTCCTCAACAAACCTCCATAACCACTAACTTTCTGTAGTTACCCCAGTTGGGCCTCCAAATCATACTCCAGTGACCCCAAATGTGTCCCTCAAGCCCTCCAATGACTTTTTTTTTTTTTTCAGTACGCGGGCCTCTCGCTGTGGCCTCTCCCGTTGAGGAGCACAGGCTCCAGGCGCACAGGCTCAGCGGCCATGGCTCACGGGCCCAGCCGCTCCGCCGCATGTGGGGTCCTCCCGGACCGGGGCATGAACCCATGTCCCCTGCATTGGCAGGCAGACTCTCAACCACTGCGCCACCAGGGAAGCCCCTTCCAATGACTCTTATCCACACCCTAAATCATTCTTCAGTGACTCTAATATATTACAAAGCATCCTCCAACAATCTTTTCTTTTTTTTTTTTTGCAGTTATTACATTTTTCTTTATTGTGGTAAAATATCTATAACATAAAATTTACTGTTTTAACCATTCTTAAGTGTACAGTTCAGTGGCATTAAGTACATTCACATTGTTGTGACAATGATCTTTTCTTAAAACAACTTAATTGAGGTATAATTTGCATATCATAAATGTCACTCATTTTAAGCATGCAATTCAATTCAATTATTTTAGTAAAGTTACCAAAGTGTGCAACAATCACCACAATCCAGTTTTAGAGCATTTTTATAATCCCTATAAGATCCCTCATGCCCAAATACCTTTTTTAATTAATTAATTAATTAATTAATTAATTTGGTTGCATCGGGTCTTAGTTGTGGCACCAAATACATTTACTCTCTGTTCCCATTCCCACTCCCAGGCAACTGCTAATCTACTTTCTGTCTCTATAGATTTGCCTTTTAAATCCAATATGTGGATTGTTGGTATTTGGCTTCTTTCACTTAGCATAATGTTTTTGAGGTTCAGTCATGTTGTATCATGTACCAGCAGTTTGTTCCTTTTATTGCTGAGAATAGTATTCCGTCCAATGATCTTTCACTGCCCCCCAAATCACCCGCTAATAGCTCCTCAACTATAATGCATAAAATCCCTCTGACATCCAGACCTCAAAACAGGCCGCTAAAAAAACCAAAACAACAACAACAAAAAAAAACAGGCCGCTAAACTGCATCCCAGACTGTACCCGCCAGCCTTCAACTATATCCCCAAACAACACTATTGATCCTCAAACTTCCTCACTAAACTACCCAACCAGGTCCTCACCTTCACCCCCAAACCTTCCAACTGACCCTACTTTACCCTCAAACTGTCCTCTAAATCCCAAGAATATCCCCAAAGTGCCCTTTCAGTGATACCCAACGCTAATCCCAAACTACTCTCCAACAATTACAAACCTCGCCCCCCCAAATTTCACTTCCGAGAGCCCCCAACTCTGCTTCTAAATACCCCTTAACTACCTTCCCTTGGTCCCACAGCTACAGCCCCAAACTATACCTCCAAACCACTCTTCAATGACAGCTATAGCTGTCTTAAATTACAGTTGGCCTCGATATCCACTGGTCCCACATCCAGGGATAGGGAGGGCTAACCGTACTATGCTATTTTATATAAGGGACTTGCACATCCTTGGATTTTGGTATTCACACATGGGGGTGTCCTGGAACCAATCTCCCCATGGATTCTAAGGGACATACAACTACACCCACAAAACATCTTCCAATTTTCTCCAACTGTACCACCCAAACCACCCTTCAAGAACCACACCTCCAAACCACCCTCTGGTGACTCCCCCAACCCCACCTCAGTCTTCCCTTTGATGGCTCCAACTGTACCCAAACACTTTCAAACGCCCCAATTATACCCTCAAACTTCCCTCAATCACCTCCAAGCATACCCCTAAGTCCTTCCAACAACCCCAAATCTACCCCTAAGCCATCTGTATTAGCTTCCTGTGGCTGCTGTGATGAATTACCACAAATTTGGTGGTTTAAAACATAAGAAAAAATTTAAAACAACATAAGAAATTTATTCTCTCAGTTCTGGGGGCCAAAAGACCAAAATCAAGGTGTCAGCCAGGTCATGCTCCCTTCAGAGGCTCTAGGGGAGAATCTGCTTGTTGCCTCTTCCTCTTTTGGTGGCTATCAGCATTCTTTGGCTTGTGGTCACATCACTACAATCTCTGCTTGACTGTCACATTGCCTTCTTTTCTGTCAAACCTGCCTCTGCTTTCCTCTTACGAGGACACTATGGTTATGATTAGAGTCACCTGGATAATCCAAGATAATCTCCCCATCTCAAAATTCTTACCTTAATCACATCTACAAACTGCAAAGTCCCTTTTCTTTTTCTTTTCTTCTCTTTCTTCCATCTAAGTTACATTCAAAGGTTCCAGCAATCAGGATGTGCATATCTTTGGTGGTGGCATCATTCAGCCTACAACAGTACACCATTTGGTCTCCAAAGATGCACATCCACTCTATGTGAAAAACACATGTACCTTATCCCAATACTCCCAAAATTTCAACCCATTACAGCATCAACTCAAGTTCAAAATCTGACTTTAATATCATCAGCTCAGAAGTTTCAAATCTCATTATCTAAATAATCTAAATCAGGTATGAGTGAGCCTCTGGGTATGATCCACCCTGAGTCAAAATTCCTCTCCATCTCTGGACTTGTGGAACTAGAAAACAAGTTATCTGTTCCCAAAACACAGTGGTGGGACAGGCATAGGATGCGAGTTATAGACATTCCTATTCCAAAAGGGAGAAAACGGAAGGAAAAAAAGGTGTCACTGGTCCCAGGAAATGGTGAAATCCAGCAGGGCAAGTTTCATTCAGTTTCAAGGCCTGGGAATAATAAATCCTCTGCGGCTTGATGCTCTACCTCTGGGCTCAAGGCTGTGTCCTCAGAGTCATTCTTTCTTTCCCTTGAAGGGTAGCACATGTTTGCTGCTGAGTAGTTTTAGCCTGTATCCTTCCAGTAAAATTTTGGGAGTCCAAAATCCTTCCTTCATTTCATCGTGTCTCTGTTTGTTTGTTTTTTTTCAAGCCAATCAGGCAGTGTTTCCGTTAGTATAACATTCTGAAAAATCTTTTGGATCTCCCATGGAAGGCACAAGGATTCACATCATTAGACAAGAGGGTCCTCCTCAAATTTTTCATGGATAATCCCATCTCTATTCCTGACTTCTACTGAGATGGTTGAGAGGATCCATGAGTCACACACAAAATCTCTTTAGCACTAGCAAAAGGCTGTCCAGCCACACCCTTGGCTTTCTCTCCAGAGCATACTTTCCTGACAGTGAATCTCCTAAATTTTATGTCTTTTACAATCTGGACAGCCTGAGAATTTTCCAAATCATCAAATCTTGGATCCATTTTGCTTAACAGTTCTTCCCTCAATTTATCTCTTTCCTTTCACATTTTACTATAAGCAGCAAGAAGAAACCAGGCAGTACCTCAAAATTTTCGTTGGAAACCTCCTCAGCTACAAGCTCACTCCTCCTCACTTACAAGCTCTGCTTTCCACACAACTGTAGGACACAATTCAGCTAAGTTTTCTGCCTTATATAATAAGGATTTTCTTTTTCCAGTTTCCAATAACATGTTCCTCATTTCCTTGAGCCCTGTTAACAGCAGCACCTGTAACATTAATATTTCTACCAATATTCTGTTTATGATGATATACGTATTCCCTGAGACAATGTATGCTTTCTCTACTGTGCTCATTTACTTCTGAGCCTTCACCAGCAGTGCTTTTAACATTCATATTTCTACTAGCAGTTTATTCAAGGCAACCTAGGCTTTTTCTATCATGTGCCTCAAAATTCTTCCAGCCTCTACCCACTATCCAATTCCAAAGCCACTTCAATTTTTTTAGGTATTTGTTGCAACACGTTATGGAATTAATTGTGTTCAACACCCCCCAATTATTTGTTGAAGCCCTAACCCCCCAATATGATTGTATTTGGAAATAGGGCTTTTAAGCAGATGATTAAGGTTAAATGGGGTCATAAGGGTGGAGCCCTTATCCAATAGGAATGGTGTCATTATGAGAAGAGGAAGAGACACCAGGAGTGCACACGCACAAAGGAAAGACCACGTGAGGACACAGAAAATATCAGTCATCTGCAAGTCAGGAAGACTGCTCTCATCAGAAATCAACCCAGATGGCCCCTTGATCTCGGACTTCTAGCCTCCAGAACTGTGAGAAAATAAATTTCTGTTGTTTAATACCACAGTCTGTGGTATTCTGTTATGACAGCCCAAGCCGACTAAGACACAGCAGCATCACATATCCAGGTACCAAAATCTATATTAGTTTCCTGTGGCTGCTGTAACTAATTACCACAAATTTGGTGGATTAAAAATATAAGAAATCTATGGGACTTCCCTGGTGGTCCAGTGGTTAAGACTCCACACTTTCAATGCAGGGGGAGTGCATTCGATCCCTGGCCAGGGAACTAAGATCCCACATGCTGCGTGGCATGGCCAAAAATTAAAAAAAAAAAAAGAAATCTACTCTTTCATGGTTCTGGGGGCCAGAAGTCCAAAATCAATTCCACTGGACAAAATCAAGGAGTCAGCAGGGCCATACTCTCCCTGGAGACTCTAGGGGAGAATCTGTTGTCTCTTCCAGCTTCTGGTGGCTGCTGGCATTCCTTGGCTTGTGGCCATATCACTACAATCTCTGCTTCTGTGGTCACAATGCCTTCTCCTTTATGGTTTGTCAAATCTGTCTCTCTTCTTTCTTCTTATAAGGGCTTACAATTAGGGGTTACAATTAGGTTCCATTCAGATAATCCAGGATAATCTCTCTACCTGAAAATCCTTAATTTAATCACATCTGCAAACCTTTTTTTTTGACATATAAGGTAACATTTACAGGTTCCAGGGATTAGGACATGGATATCTTTGGGGGGGGCCATTAGGCTAACACACTATCCTATGACAGTTAACAGTTCTATTAACAACTCCTTAAACTACAAAAGACCACGCACTAACCTTCCATAGTCCCTCCAACTGCATCTCAAACCATCTTCCAACTCCCCGGAGAGTATTCCCAATTTACCCTCCAATAGCTGCCACCTGCACTCTTAAACTGTCCTCTAGCAGCCCCATTCCTCCTGAATACGTGGTCCTTTAGTTGTGTGCCAACTGTCCTGTAATAGATCCCAACCTCACCCCAAACCACCCTCAATCACCCCTCACATCTCTCTATAAACATCCCCAATTTCACCATCCAACTGCCCTCTCTTCTCCCTACATATCTCCCATTCACCCCGCCCCTCAGTTGCATTGCAATGAAACCCCAGCTTCCAGAGAGAGAGAGAGACAGAGACAGAGACAGAGACAGAGAGCACGCAGCAATGAAGACCTAATGCAGCCCAAAATAAATAAATAAAATAAATAAATAAATGGGAAAAAAGATGGCAGCCTTGGGCTTCCCTGGTGGCGCAGTGGTTGAGAGTCCGCCTGCAGATACAGGGGACCCGGGTTCGTGCCCCGGTCCGGGAAGATTCCACATGCCGCGGAGCCACTGGGCCCGTGAGCCATGGCCGCTGAGGCTGTGCGTCCGGAGCCTGTGCTCTGCAACGGGAGAGGCCACAACAGTGAGAGGCTTGCGTACCGCAAAATGGCAGCCTCATTCAAACTAAGAAAAATACAAAAAATTTTTTTAAAAGAAGTGTGCTTGGGGCCTCCCTGGTGGTGCAGTGGTTGAGAGTCCGCCTGCCGATGCAGGGGATACGGGTTCGTGCCCCGGTCTGGGAGGATCCCACATGCCGCGGAGTGGCTGGGCCCGTGAGCCATGGCCGCTGGGCCTGCGCGTCCAGAGCCTGTGCTCCGCAACGGGAGAGGCCACAACAGTGAGAGGCCCGCATACCGCAAAAAGAAAAAAAAAAAAAAAAAAAAAAAGAAGTGTGCTTGGGTTCCAATCCCAGGTTCTATAAACTGGTGTGACCTAGGGCAAGTGACTTAACTTTGCTGTACCTTGGTTTCCTAATCTGTAGGTTGGGAAAATAAATGGAACCCTCCTCAGAGGTCTGTTGTGAGGATTAAAATGAATGAATACAGATAAAGTGCCACGAATGACCGATAAATGTTACTTATTGTTAGTTTTCTTTATAGCTTTCACTTTTTTGTATCCTGTTCAAGAAGGCCTTGTTTGTTGCCAAAGACTTAAAGATAGTCTCCAAACATATCTTGTTCTGATATTTTTTATAGGTTCTTTTTTAATGGTTAGGTCTTTAGCCAATCTGGAATTAATTTTTCTGAATTGAGTAAATTAGGAATCTAATCCCTCCCCCCAAAAGACAGTCATTTCTCCCCAAACTATTTTAGTAAATAGTCCATCTCTCTCCCAGTGACTTGAAATATCACTTTTGTCATTTATGAATTCCCACAGTACCTAGGTCGATTTTTGGATTTTTTTTCTGTACCATTGATCTAGTTTTCTATTCCTACTCCCATATCACAATGTTTCTTTTTATGTTTGTATTTCCCTGTGCTTATTTTATTTTATTATTTTTGGCTGTGCAGCACGCGGGATCTTAGTTCCCCGACCAGAGATCCACCCGCTCCCCCTGCAGTGGAAGTGCGGAGTCCTAACCACTGGACCTCCAGGGAAGTACCACAATGTTTTAATAACTAGAGCTTTGTCAGATATTTTGAATCTGGTAAGATGACACCCTCCTCTTTCTTTTTCTTTTATAAAATTAGATATTCTCGTGTATTTAAGGCACTGTAGGAATTTTAACATCAGGTCTACAAGTTCCATTTTGCAGTTTTTATTGGTAATGTATTGATTTTTTAAAGATTAATTTGGGGAAGAATTGTCTTTATTATGTGGGTAATGTTTGTGTGTGAGCATGTGGGGATGTGCGTGTTTACCAAGCCAACTTGGGAAATAAGGGTGCCAATACAGGAAGGTGCAAGACAAATGGGCGCTCAGAGAAGTTCCCAGTGGTCCAACTGATGGGCATGGTCTCGGGATGTTGGGAGGGATAAAGGGAAGGTTGTAGGTCTGGGTATTTTGTGAGCTGACTGTGCAGCTGAAGGTATGGGTGGGACCCTCTGCTGTGTGCAAGCCGGCTTGCATGTATCTAGCACACAGAGGAGCTCAATAAATGTTTGTTAAATCAGTGCACAAATGAGTGAATCAATTTTTGGAGAGATTATTGTATGCCAAACAACCTGCTAGCACTATTCAAAAATTACCTCCAATCCTCATAACAACCCTGTCAAACAGGTATTATGACCCCCATTTGACAGGCCAGTAAAGCTGAGGCTCAGAGAGGGGAAGTCCCTTGCCCATATTCAAACCTTGGTCTTTATAATTCCAGAAGTCAACCACAGAAGGGGCCAGATCTAATCTCCATCCTTCCACTCATTCATCCATCTGCCAAGGATTCACTAAACACCTACAGTGCAGCGCAATGACCTAGTACAACAACCGCTCTAAATGACATAGAGTAGGCGGACCGCTTCCAGGAAGACCAGCTGGGCGGCTGGACTGTAGGTACTGAAAGGGTGAGGTTTCTGGTGCGCACCTTCCGGGAATGTAGCTGCCTAGGCCTCAAGGCTATGGCTTTGGCTGAGGAGGCACCGCTAGATCAAGGTTGGAGCGCGGTTTAGGGAGTGGATACTATGAATATTGGCCCATAGAGGGCGCGTTTCCGCAGCTAGAAGCGTGTCCTGGAGATCCTCCGCGCGCAGACTGGCCATCAGGACGCAGGCGCAGAGGACCCAAGGAGCGGCTTAATATCTTGCGGAGGGATAATTTCAGAAGAGGAGGCGTGGTTCAATCTAATTACCTCTCATTGATTTGCCTCTGTCTCTGAGGGCGTGGCCTCGGTGCCCCCTTCTCGGAATAAGGGCCTGCGGAATCTAGTTCTCTCTCGGCTTCGGAGGCGTAGCTTAGGGCGGGCCCTTGAGCCACCCCTCAACGATTGGCCACCTCACCCAGAGGGCGTGGCCCAGAGAGCTGTCTATCCTCAGTGTGGTCACTTCCTGTGGAGTTTCCCCAGCCCAGGGAGGAGGGGGAAGAGGACGAGGGGGAGGAGGGCGGTCGTCCGGGGTTAGGTTGGGGGGGGGTGTTGGTCCGTTCTGGGCGGGGGATGACTCACAGCCCAGCCCATCTCCCCGACGCCGCCCGCCCACGCAGAGCTCGCTCCATGGCTTAGCGGAGGAGGCGGTGGCGAGCGGGGGAGGGGGACTCTTATTTTGTTAGGGGGACCGGGCCGAGGCCCGACCGGCCTGGCAGGGCTCGCCCGGGGCCGGGCGTCATGTCTCATGCGGCCGAGCCAGCTCGGGACGGCGTAGAGGCCAGCGCGGAGGGCCCTCGAGCCGTGTTCGTGCTGTTGGAGGAGCGCAGGCCGGCCGACTCGGCCCAGCTGCTCAGGTGCGGGACCGCCTGGGACCGGTAGTGCTAACTGGGGTTCCCGGGGGCCTGATCTGGGGGCAGCGGGGGCCCAGGACTGTGATTGGAGGCCCTCGGCCTAGTCTTGGAAGACGTATGGGCGCCTGACTTGGGGGGGCACCTAAGGAATCTGGCGGTGGCTTGCTTGGACTGAGGCTTCAAGGAGTCGTGGAAGTGCAGTAAGGGAGGCCTAGTTCAGATTTGGCGGGGGCCCTTGACTGGGTCTCGAGGGGCTGATTCTGTTGTGTCCAAAAACTAGTCTAGGGTAGCTGAACTTCAGGGACTGAGACTCTGACTAGAGGCTGAATTTGGGGTCTTTGAGTCAGATATGAGGGGAATGAATTTGAGGGGGCACTCTGTAGGTGAGGCACTGATTTTTAAGGGACTTTTTCCCTCAGAGAAGGCGTCCTGGGAGATAGAGGTGCTGTCTTGGGAGCTTGGTGACTCCCAGCGGCTGGTTGCTGGAGGCTGTGTTTGGGGATAAAATGACTCTGGAGGGATTTGGGGGTATCTCGGATATACTGCGTGGGACCAGCCTTGTGAGTGTGTGTGAGTGAACAAGAAAAGCAACATTCATCAAGACTTGATCAGAATAAGCCCTTCACCTGCCCACCCATCCAGCCGGGTAGTGGAAAAGCCCTCTTCCCACACCCCATAGGGGCTTGAATGGGAAACAGTCAGACAGACAGGCAATGGAGATGGTGCCACCTCTTAGCCCGGAGAAGGCCTCAGACCTTATTTGGGAACCCAGAGGAGGGTCTTGTTCCTGTTGCCACCTGCCCTAGCCTCTCAGCCAGCTCTTTTCACCCCCTACACACACACAGACACAGAGGTTTTTTTTTTTTTTTTAATCTCACCTTCCCAGTCTGTCTCTCAGGCCCTGGAGGCAATCTTGAATCTGACCCTAGAGCTGGAATGAGCACCAATTGCACCATCCCTGCCTGGGTGGGTCCTCTATGACCTCTTAGCCTCACTTCCATCAGCGGGCCTGGAAGCCCCAGCCCTCTCTGTCCATACCCTGCCCATTCCAGTGCCCACCTCTTCCAACTTCTGTGCAATGGAAGTGTGAGCATGGGAGGGGGCTTTGCCTACTTTCTGCCTGGGATTGTGCTGAGCTCAGCGGCTCCCCAGCTTCCTCTTCCCGACTTCCTGGGGTGGTTTTAGGGCCCCGTCTGTGAGTGAGGAAAGGGAGGAAGACAGATTCTTGGGGAGGGGCAAGTCACCGACAATCTCAGGATTCTAAATCTTTGACTGAATTCAAGGATGCATACCTATCTGCCTGCATGTTAATGTCCCCTACACACTAGGGTCTTGCAGCCAGCATGGAGGGTTAAGCAGGAGCCTTTCAATATATGAATTTACCATCTCCTGATGCCTTTATAGCAACCTAGGTCATCACAGTAGTGGCGATAGTTGAAAGGGACGGGTGTACATGGCTTCTTAGTTTGTGTGTCAGTGGGTGTTGGTATTGGAGGTGTGTTTGTGTTTTGATCTATCGAAAAAACTGGAGAGTGCTGGGCAAGCTCCTCTAACCAAGAAAAGAATGTTCCTATAAAGCAGATCATCCACCCAAATTCTCCCTCTTGTCAATCCAGACTGTTGGACTGAGGGGAGCCTTTGTTATTTCCATCTTGTTTTTGGATGCGTGTTCGCATCCCACAAACTCTGGCTGGGGCAGGGTTGGTGTCCGGGAGCTCTTTTGGGAAGTAGTGGATCCTTCAGTAAAGTGAATCAGCTACCCCAGTTCTCTTTGTGATGCATTCAGTTTGTGTTACAATGGACTGTTCTGCCGAGGGAAGCCCCTACCGTGCAGTATGCCTGTGGACCTATGTGGGCTCACATTCAGCAGCCAGGAAAACAATGGGGGGTGTGGGGGCTGGGAGAACTCTGAATGCAAAGTCAGGGATCCCACAAAGTGAATTGTCATTCCTCAATTCTTCGTTTCTGTTCTTCTGAAACCCAGGTTGTACACCCAGGTGACTGTTAGATCGAGGATCTGGGGTTCAGGCTTATTATTTTTAATCTTAAGGAACTATGGGTAACACGGAGCAAAAGAGAGTGGAGAGGGGAGAAGACATGGGAATTCATGGTGGTGGTTTCAGCAAAGTGGCCGAATGTGAGTGATACCCTCTATTCTCCTCTCTCCTGGTGTATGCTTCTCTTCCCTTCTTTTCTCTTCTGTCTCTGTCTCTGTCTCTCTCAGGGGAATGACGTCTCCATACAATCACTGACCATCACCCCTGCCTTCCCCCCACCCTCAGCCTGAACTCTTTGCTTCCGGAATCCGGGATTGTTGCTGACATCGAATTAGAAAACGTCCTTGATCCTGACAGCTTCTACGAGCTCAAAAGCCAACCCCTATCGCTACGCTCAAGGTATGTCTCCTCTCTCTGACTCCCCTCCCGATTCCTCAGGCCCCTCCATCCCCTGTTGATGGGCAGAGGCCCTCAGTGCCAGCCCAGCCCATTCTCTCACCAGCCTGAATTTTTCAGATAGTAAAATTAAGAGCCAGAAAGAGCATGTGGAAAGCAGGAGGCCAAGCTAGGATTCTAGTATCTCAGACAAAATCTCCCCTGCTTCCTCCCCCACCTGCACATCCATTCATAGACAAAAATTGCAGCGTGCCTGGAGTTCCCAGACACAGGGCGTGGCCTGCTCAAGCCCAGCCCCCAAGTAGGCAGAGCCGTTCCCATAACCCCTGGTCACCCTCCCCTCAACTCAACAAATTCACCCACTCCCAGCCCTTGAAGAACCCCTGCTGGTCTCTTCTTTCCCCCAAGCTTGAAAGTCTAAATGTGCTGAGTCATGGGCCTGGGCTCTAAGAGAGGGGAGGGGACCTGGAAGAGGGGCAGGAAGAGAGGATTGTGAAATCTCTGAGATTTTCAAGACTGACTAGCTCCTGGGACCAGAGGCCCAGGCAGGGGAGGAAGAAGGGCCTGCGGTTGCCCATATAGCCTGATGCCCACCCCCAGGAGCTCAGGGAGCATCTCCAGCCCCGAATTGAGCTTAATGAGCCCTCTGTGTCCGTATCTACTCCCACAACCTCAATCCTGTTTCCTTCTGCTCTCCTTTAAATAGCTCGCAGAGCTGAACAATGGTGTCTCCGCTTGATATGTGAACAGGCCCAAATCCTGTCTTCACCATAAGGACTGAGGGCTAAAGTTCCCCCAGCAGACTGTGACCCCTGAGGGTTGTGACCAGGTCTGGTTCCTTTATCTCCCCTCCACATTGTGGCTTCTGAAGGCAGAGAACAGGCCAGGTTCCTACGTCTGCTCCATCGCACTGTGACTCCTTAGGCTTGGGCCGAGACTTTTAGCTTACCTCTGGCCCCGTATTTCCCATTCCACAGCCTCCCAATATCACTGCAGGCCACACCAGCCACCCCAGCTACACTCTCTGCATCATCTTCTGCAGGGGGCTCCAGGACCCCTGCCATGTCGTCATCTTCTTCATCGCGGGTCTTGCTGCGGCAGCAGCTAATGCGGGCCCAGGCCCAGGAGCAGGAGAGGCGTGAGCGTCGGGAACAGGCTGCAGCCTCTCCCTTCCCTAATCCTGCACCTGCCTCTCCTGCCATCTCTGTGGTCGGCGTCTCTGCTGGGGGCCACACATTGGGTCGTCCTCCCCCTGCTCAGGTGCCCAGGGAGGTGCTCAAGGTAAGGTGACATCCAGAGGCCCTGGGAGGGGCTCCTGGTGACTGAGGATTGGTCCTGGTGGCTTCGGGACGAGGTCCTAGGGGCTCTAAGGAAGGTCTCAGGTACTGTTAAAAGGGGGCTGTGTTAGTATCCCATTGTGTTTAGGGTTTCCAAGGCGTTCTTGTGGAGTTGTGAGGGGTTCTTGGGGGCCATAGGATGTCTTGGTGGATCATGGAGGCTCATGAGTGCCCTGAGTGGGCCCTGGAGTCTGTGAAGTGGCTTTGTAGGAAGCACTTCACATATGGTTATGCATCAGGAATTCTTTGGCCATTGGAGTGTCTTGGGAAGCCATGTATAGTTCCCACGTCTGTTAGGTGGGGTCACAGGCTTTGAGGGGGGCCTCTTGGGGACTGTGACAGGGTGCTCCAGAAACTGTGAAGGATTCTGCCACCCATGGGTAGGTAGATCTTGAGGGCTGTGAAGGATCTCTGAGAAGGGGAGTTTGGGTCCTAGGGGAGACTTTAATCAGTATTTGGGGGCGGGAGAGGGTTCTCAGATTCTGGGCCTGGTTTGCCATCCTGAGCCTAGGAACAGATGACTTCTGAGGGGCAAGCTGGGGCTCAGAGTCACCCCTCTGAGCCCTGTTCTACCTTGTTCCCTCCCATCCTGTCTCCCCCACATTCCACAGGTACAGACCCATCTGGAGAACCCGACGCGCTACCACCTGCAGCAGGCGCGCCGGCAGCAGGTGAAGCAGTACCTGTCCACCACACTTGGGCCCAAGCTGGCGTCCCAGGCCCTCACCCCACCACCGGGGGCTGCTAGTGCCCAGCCGCTTCCTGCCCCTGAGGCTGCCCATGCTACTGGCCCCACTGGCAGTGCTCCCAACAGCCCCATGGCACTGCTCACCATCGGGTCTAGCTCAGAGAAGGAGGTGAGTGGCTGCAGACGACCCTCCCATGCTCCCCCTGCCCCAACTTCTTCTAAGGCTCTTCCATATTTCTTCTCCCAGATTGATGATGTCATCGATGAGATCATCAGCCTGGAGTCCAGTTACAACGATGAGATGCTCAGCTATCTGCCCGGAGGCACCACGGGGCTGCAGCTCCCCAGCACGGTGAGGCCCTGAGATGGGAGGTTGGTCTAAAAATTAGCGCATCCCTCTATCACTGAGGGATATCTTATATACACCCGGCCTAGCTGTGTACATAAGAGACTGTCACCTTGGATTGTACTGAGATAGAGATAGAGGCTGTATGTTGAGAATGGGGCACACCAATGCCCTGGGGCCATGTTGCACTGCATGGAGAGGTGAACCTTGTAGATTTTGATATCTACACGGTGGGGACTTCATGGAGCTATTAGGGCATACCGAAGCACTCAGGCTTCACTGTGGGAGGGACCAAGAGGTGGGACTCTTGTAGCATTTTGTTTGTTTGTTTGTTTTGAGTGTAAGACAGGTTTTTTTTATTAAGTTTTCCTAGACTTGTCTCATGTTTACTGAATGTTTTGATTTGTGTAAGAAAATAACCTGGAGCTTTTTTTTTTTTTTTTTTTTTTTTTTTTTTTTTTTTTTTTTTTTTGGTACACGGGCCTCTCACCGTTGTGGCCTCACCCATCGCGGAGCACAGGCTCCAGACGCGCAGGCTCAGCGGCCACGGCTCACAGGCCCAGCCGCCCCACGGCACGTGGGGTCCTCCCGGACCGGGGCACGAACCCGCGTCCCCTGCATCGGCAGGCGGACCCCCCAACCACTGCGCCACCAGGGAAGCCCTAACCTGGAGCTTTAACAAACCAATTTGGACAATGCAACCTGGATAAATGCTTGTCCGCACACAAGTCATCGATTGCCATTCTCTGGCCTGGCCTCCATGTAAATCCAATTGGTCTTAAAGTCTATCTAAACAGAGAGCAAGCAGACCACATCATCTTATTTCTAGTTTAAACTTTAAACCTCAAATTAACCCCCATCCCAAGACCCACACCCTCCCCCACACACAAAAGAAAATTTTTAGAAGAAATGGCCATTAAGAACTGAGTCAGTTGCATAAGAATTGGCTTAATCCTGCAGCCAGCACTCCAGAGTAGCTCTTGGCTTCACAACAGGCCAGCTGGAACTCTTGAAGCAGGACAGGTAGAGAATGGATAGAGGATGCTCTAAGAACAGGGCCAAGTCCTGGTGCTGCGAGGCTTCCACACATGCTTACACTCCAACATAAATACACTTCCACCTTCCTCCCCTAAGTGATGTTTCTCTATAGCACTTTAGAGCTTGTAACTCTCTAAATTTTTTAGTGCAGAGATGGACAGAAACTTATTCTAAACATGCAAGGTATTATCTTATTTCTAACAACATAGGCCAAAATTAACAGAGAAGCTCTTTGTTATACAGATTATCTTGTAGCGTTTTTTTTTGTTTGTTTGTTTGCGGTACGCGGGCCTCCCACTGTTGTGTTCTCTCCTGTTGTGGAGCACAGGCTCCGGCCGCGCAGGCTCCGGCCGCGCAGGCTCCGGCCATGCAGGCTCAGCGGCCATGGCTCACTGGCCCAGCCACTCCGCGGCATGTGGGATCTTCCCAGACCGGGGCACGAACCCGTGTTCCCTGCATCGGCAGGCGGACTCTCAATCACTGTGCCACCAGGGAAGCCCTCCTGTAGCGTTTTGAGTGTACCAGGACATTCAGGTCATGAAGACACACCCAGACCATGAAGTGATTGGAACATAATATGCCAAAGGCGTCCAGATTTGATGTGGTTGGACCTTGAAGTGACTAGAACATACCACATCTCTTAAAGTGAACTGTGCCGAGAGGCTGGGTCCTTGTAAAGACTGGATAAAACTTTCTAGAGCAGGAGATGCACCAATGAATTTTAACATTCTGGTTCTGAACATTCCAGGAGTCTCATAACTAGTTTTGGGACATACCAAGTGCCTATAGCTCTACTTCTTTCCAACTTATCAAGAGGATAGAAGCACATGTAAAAATGGTACCAATTTATCAGAATTTTTCATTGATTTGGGCACAGCTAGAGATTGGATGGATCCAGCAGTCTAGTGGGGGTTTCAAGAGATGAAAACTCATCAAGAGGTGGGACTAATTACTTATGGATTAGTTCTTTGCCCTAGGGTGTATCCAGGAGAGTGTGAAGGAGAAAAAAAAAACAAACTAGGCTGACATAAAAACAGTGCTTGTTGAGTAGCTGGACAAGAAATCCTGAGAGATCAGAATGTGCAAGAGGGTGCCAGATCAGAACCTCGGTGCATGGCAGCCGGAGACTGTATGCAACGCAGTCACAGCAAAAGACTGGAGATTGGGCTGGAACTCTCCAAAAGGCCAGATTTTGGGTGGAATGTTACCATGACAATTTCCCAAGGTCTGAGAAGACTGAGTTGGAGTGTTCCAAGAATGCTGAGTTGGAATGTAGCTCTAGGAGGGGCTGAAATGTTGCACTGGAGCTGATAAAGACCTGAGAAGGGTGGTTTTCTGGCACTTCTTAGAGCCAGTGTGGAGGTTTGGGAGAGGGGCTTCAGAAGTCACTGGGGGATTCAAGGGGCTGTGGGGACACTATGAGCAGGCCAGGCAGGCTCCAGTCCCCCAGCAAAGCAGGGTAGGTCCCCGTGACCCTGTCTTCCCTGTTGAGTGGCTGTGTGAAATTCCCTTGAAGGAGAAGGAAGGGTTCCCATGCTGAGCCAGCCAATCCTTGCATGAGGGGGCCCATCTTTGGGGTGTGTGGAGGGTCAGGAACCTGGTCGAAGAAGGGGCCGAGCCCGGGGTCTGTTTCCAACCATCATTTTTCCGCTCTCCCTGCCTGCAGCTGCCTGTGTCAGGGAATCTGCTTGATGTGTACAGTAGTCAGGGCGTGGCCACACCAGCCATCACTGTCAGCAACTCCTGTCCAGCTGAGCTGCCGAATATCAAACGGGAGATCTCTGGTAAGGGCCAGGGTCTTGGCCCCGTGCAATTATCATATACCCCAGGGTGAGCCCCATATCTACCACGTCTGGGGATCAGGCCTGATTCTAAGGGAAGAGGGTTTAAACAGACAGAAATGGGGGCTGTTTGCCATCTTTGTCCATATGGCCCGTGGTCCTGCTTTCACTCCACTCCCTCTCCTCTTGGGTTTAACAAGTGGCCTGTCACCATGGCTTCTTTAAAAATTGTAAAAATGGTGGCACTTCCCTTGCCTGCGCCCACCAAAGCCTACCCCAGCGACTGCACATGCTGCCTACCGTCGTCTGTCATCTTTCTCAGACCCAGAGGCCCTGACCACCTCCCGCACTCTCTTCCAGAGACAGAGGCCAAGGCCCTTTTGAAGGAACGGCAGAAGAAAGACAATCACAACCTGAGTGAGTGAGAGCGCGGGCTCCTGCCCACGTGCTGTGCAGCCCTGCCTCACTCTGCCCCCGGCCTTCCTTGGGGGCCTCTCTCTGCAGCAGCCTCCCAATGCCCCAGTTTCTCCTCTTCGCTTCTCAGCCTATTGATGACTCTTTCCCACTTTCTCTTTCTCTCCCCCGCCTTCAAAGTTGAACGTCGCAGGCGATTCAACATTAACGACAGGATCAAGGAGTTGGGCACCCTCATCCCCAAGTCCAGTGACCCGTGAGTCTGGGCCAGGAGCCCCAGGCCGGTGGAAGGTGGGGTGGGGGCCCCACCCCCTGAAAGTCATTCCCGGGTGGGCCTGCCCTAAGTGGGAACCACCCGGGCAGTCCTCCTTTGCCCCTTTCTCACCCAGCTTTCCTCACCCTGAGCAGGGTGGCAGCCCCTCACCGTGTTCCCATCTAAAATTTTAGGTCCATGACACTATGGTCCACGTCATTATGGTCCACGTCGTCTGCCCCCCTGTACGACATAGACAGTTTTCCGCTTATTTAGTACCTCCTTTATTTACTCAAAAAATGTATTGAGCTGCTTCTGCTTTGTGCCAGGTACCATGCTAGGCCCTGAGGATACCAGAGGGAACAAAATGCACAAAAATCCCTGACCTCATGGAACTGATGTTTTAGTGGGGGCAGACAGCAAAGAAGATAAATATGTAAATTCCGATGGTTATGATGAGTGTTGTGGAGAGGAATCAAGAACAGAGGGAAGATGGGATATTGGGGAGGGTCACAGTTTGGGGTGAGGAGGGTGGGGACAGAGCAGGCCTCAACTGATGAGGAAATACTTGAATAAAGAGCCTAAAGAGGTGAGGCAGGAGCCATCTGGGTGTCTGAGGGAAGAGTGTTCAAGGTGGAGGGCAGAGCTGGGCTGGAGGCCCTGAGGTGGGAATGATTTTCCATGTTCTAGGAGCACTGAGAAGCCAGTGTGGCTGCAGTGAGATGAAACAGAGGGGCATGGGTAAGAGGAGCAGTATGGGATCAGGTCAGAGAGGGCTTCCTGGGTTCGGGGTGTGATGGGGCATCATTGGAAGGTTCCAGGCAGGTGGTTTACATCCGAGCATTCAGTACCCTTGATGTCCCTCTGCCTCAAGTTCTAGGCATGTGGTGGGGTGCTCCATCTACCTGGTGCAATCGCCCCCTTCAGCTCCCAAGAGACTCCGTGTGCAGCATTCCCTTCTTTCCTCCCCCTCGGGCCCCACAGGGAGATGCGCTGGAACAAGGGCACCATCCTGAAAGCCTCTGTGGATTACATCCGCAAGTTGCAGAAGGAGCAACAGCGCTCCAAAGACCTGGAGAGCCGGCAGCGATCCCTGGAGCAAGCCAACCGCAGCCTGCAGCTCCGAATTCAGGTCTGGAAGGAGAAGGCGGTGGCAGGGGTGAGGGGGGCTTCCTGGAGGCAGAGGCAGAGGGAGAACAGGCTAGGATTTCTCCTCCTGGCATATTTGGGGGATCCCCGGGCTTCCTGACTCATATGATGATGATGATGATGATGATGATAAGTAGTAATCATAACATTAGCAAGAATAATAATGAATATTGGTTAACGGACACAGTGTTTTATCTTGTGCCATGCACTATGACAAGAGCCTTATCTCCATTTACTAAGTTAATCCTCACAACAATCCTGTGAGACAGGGACCATTATTATACCCACTTTCTAGGTTGGGACTCTGAGGCTCAGAGACGGTAAGCAACTTGCCTGAAGTTACGCAACTAGTGAGTGGCAGAGGCTGAATTCGAACCCAGGCAGCCTACCCTTTTAACTGTTATATCCTCTGCCTCTGAGGGACTCTGAACCCCATCTTATCCCACCCCCACCACCCACCCCCCTACATTTTGCAGGAGCTAGAACTGCAGGCCCAGATCCATGGTCTGCCAGTGCCTCCCACCCCAGGGCTGCTCTCACTGGCCACAACTTCAGCCTCTGACAGTCTCAAGCCAGAGCAGCTGGATGTTGAAGAGGAGGGCAGGCCAGGCACAGCAACATTTCATGCAGCGGGGGGACCTTCCCAGAGTACTCCCCATCAGCAGCCCCCAGCGCCACCCTCAGATGCCCTTCTGGACCTGCACTTTCCCAGCGACCACCTGGGGGATCTGGGGGACCCCTTCCACCTGGGGCTGGAGGACATTCTGATGGAGGAGGAGGAGGGGGTGGTGGGGGGACTATCAGGGGGCGCCCTGTCCCCACTGCGGGCTGCCTCCGATCCCCTGCTTTCTTCAGTATCCCCCGCAGTCTCCAAGGCCAGCAGTCGCCGCAGCAGCTTCAGCATGGAGGAGGAGTCCTGATCAGGCCTCACCCCTCCCCTGGGACTTCCCCACCCAGGAAAGGAGGACATGTCAGGATGAGGCCCCGCCTTTTCTCCCACTTTTCATGAGACTGCCCTGCCCAGGTGTACTGGGGGAAGAGGAGACTGATGAGGCCCCAACCCTATAACCAGGCAAGGAGGAGGAGTCAGATGAGGCCCCACCCCTTCCCCATAGGACAGGCCAATGCAGGTATTTCAGACATGGAGAAGGTAGGGACATCAGGGCCTGTCTCTTGCAGAACGCAGCCTCACCCCTGCCCCATGGGACCCGCCCTTACCCAAGTGAGGGAAGGAGACAGGATGAGGTCAGCCCCTGGCCCCTAGGGACTGTCCTAGCCATGTTTCCTGGGATAAAGAGTGTCAGGATACTGCTCCATTTCCTCTCTTGGAACCAACAGTCTAGTCTATCCTGGCAAGGAAGAGGAGTCAAAATGGAGGTCCCACCTTGGGGGTTTAAGCGCTGCCCCTTCCCCGTGAACCCTGCCCTGCGCAGGCAAGGAACAGAAGTGAGGATGAGAGCCAACTCCTTTGCCTGGGAACTCAGTCCTGGCCTTCTAGCAATGGAGGAGTCAGGCCCCGCCCTTTCCCTATAGGAACAGCCCGGCGCAGGTATTTCAGTTTTCAGTCGTGGAGGAGTCAGTAAGATCAGGCAACTTTGTGGAGATCACAGCCCTCGTCTCTTAGCAACATCCCATCCAATCATTCCACACTGCAGGGAGGAGTGGTACTTAAGCTCCCCCGCCTTAACCTGGGACCATCGTGACTTAACCTAGGAGGGCTCTAAGCCGACCTGGCCCTTGAAGGGGGCAGATCTTGAAATCTTGTGGGTTGACATTCCAGACCTAGATCAGGAGTGAGTGAGAGTTAGACCCCCACACTTGGGCAGAGTTTTACCTCCTTCCTTGAAGGGTAGATTGGGGAGGTGATGGAGATAAGGGGGTACTGGGTCCATGTTCCCAGAACCAGCACCCCAGTACTCTTTTTCAACATGTAGAGGAATAAGATAAAGGAAGGGGCCTTTCCAGGGAGTTCCCCAGCCCAGGAACAAGTAGAAGCCTGTCTCACCAAGGCAGAGGCTTAGGGGGAGGATTGAAAAAACATATATACCCCCTCTTTATCTGAATTTTTTACTGACCCCCTACTCAGAAGCTAGGTCACCCCCAACCTCTGGCCTCCACCTAGTTCTCCATTTGGAGAAATCTTCCCCATTTCAGAGTTATCAAGAGACACTCCCTGCCCATCCCCATCCCTCCTACCCCATACACCCAAGGTTGTCAGCTTTGGATTGTTGGGGCCGAGCCCCGAGGAGGGTGTACTAAGGGGTCTGTAGGTTTGTGATTAAAATAATAAATGCTAGGCGTGTTTGATGCGCTTTTAACTTTGGCAAAGAGTCTCCTGTCCTTGCTTTTTATCTGTGCAATGAGCATGGCTCATGATGTTCTTGGAAGAAACAGATTTGAGTGGGATGGGTACAAGAATTTAGATACAGGGGCTGGAGAAAACAATGTACAAACAAACGCAATCAGTCCTTAACTATCTGCTAGGCAGCCTCCTAACTGTTGCAAGCGTTTTACCCAATTTATTATTCTAAGGAATATTCATCAAGAAAGTACTGATTCTTACTCCTATTTCACGTTTGAAGAAACACGAATAGAACAGTGTTTAAGTAACTATCTGACGATATACAGCTGGTAAATGGATGAAGCGCTAAATGGTAAAGTGAGGTAAGTGAGGGCTCTGGTTTGAACAATGTCATTGAGGACAGACGGGCCAATGAAGATTTTCTTGCAAGTTCACTTTTGAAGCTGATAAGGAAGTATATGAGGATATCTCCAGGCAGACAGTAGAGGTATTCCAGATGGTGGAAATGGCAAAGACAAAAACCGTAAAGGTAGGGGAACAAGCAAACAACTCGGTTTTGGAACAGGTGTTGACATTTGTGGGGAATTTAAATGGAAGTGAAGGGACACAAGTATCTTAGGCTGGGGAAAAAATATTCCTGGAATTTCTCAACCGAACTGACTCCCAGGACAGGTATCAGGCCTGGTCCTGTGTCACCCCCATCAGGCTGTGACCACCACACTTGGTGCCTGCCCATTTCTAGCCTAACATACTGTGAGCCCTAGGGCCTGGTTGCTGAACCTCTACCACCAGACTGGTGGCTCCCTGATAGCTTTATTTTTTTTCTCCTCAAATTGGCTATATTCTCTTTATTTTACAAAGATAACATGTAATACCCAGAAGTGGGTTTTTTTTTAACTTTGTATTCTGAAATAATTTTAGATTTACAGAAGTGTGGCAAAGACAGTAGAGAGAGTTCTCATACCTGTTATCCAGCTCCCCCTAATGTTAACAGCTTGAATAACCATGGCACATTTATTAAGGCTAAGAAAATCACATTGGCACAGTACTAGGAACTCCAGACTTTATTTGGATTTCACTGGTGTTTCCACGAATGTCTTTTTTCTGTTCTAGGATCCAAATAAGGATACTCTTGTTTGTTATCTCTTTCTGTGTAACAAATTACCACAATCTTAGTGGCTAAAAACTCATGCATTCATTATCTCCCAATTTTTGCAGGTCAGGCAGCCAGGCTGGCTTAGCTGGCTCCTCTACTCCAGTGGCTCTCAAGAAGGTACAATCAGGGGAGGTGTGGGCAGGGCTGAGGACTCATCTGAAAGCCGGACTGGGGAAGAATCTGCTCCACACTTGCACTCACATGCAACTGTTTGGGGCAGTTCTCAGTTCTCTGCAGCCTGTTAAACAGAGGGCCTCAGTTCCTTGCTGGCTGTCAGCTGGAGGTGCACTCAGTCCTTACCATGTGTGCCTTTCCTTCCATGAGGCAGCTCACAGCATATGTACTTTGCTTCATCAAAGTCAGCAATAGAAGAGTCTGCTAGCAAAACAGAAGTTACTATCTCTTGTAATCTAATCATGGAAGTGACATACCCTCACCATTGAGGCATTCTGTTGGTTATAAGCAAGTTACTCATGGCAGAGGATTACACAAGATAATGAATAGCAGTAGGACCACTGGGGGGACATCTTAGAAGCTCCCTACCACATTGGGTTGAGCTGTCATATCTTCTTGGTCTCCTTGGACAGTTTCTGTCTGCCCATTGAGAAGCCTAGACATTGTGCTATTCCAGAAGCAACAAGCACATCTAGTACCCACATCTTGGTTTCTAAATGCCATTCTCCAATGAAAGGAACCAGGGCTCCTTGGAGAAATGGCTGATTTTAAGGCCGGGGAAGGGAAACACATGATGAGCCTGGAGCACTCTGTTTGGTACCAGAAAGTAAGGAAGAACCTAAACAAAAAAAGATGGGAGTGTGTCATAAAGACGCAGGAGCCAACCTGAAAGAACTCCCAATAACCAAATATGGAGCAATTTGAGCAACAAAAAAATAATGATAGTGCTGTATTGTAGTCCAAAAACTAAACATCCATGATTCCATACTTATATATATCAGTGATATAATTGGGTAAGTAAATAAATGCTGGAGATGGGACAACTCTTCCTTGCATTAGAATTCCAAATAATAAATATAGAAGGAATGAGATAAATAGAAAATTACCATTAGAATACCACAGTAATACTGGGGAGTGGATCCACAGCTAAACGCTAAATGTTAAAATTAGTGGGCAGAAGAGATAAACCCACGCACATATGATCACCTTATTTTTGATAAAGGAGGCAAGAATATACAATGGAGAAAAGACAGCCTCTTCAATAAGTGGTGCTGGGAAAACTGGACAGCTACATGTAAAAGAATGAAATTAGAACACTCCCTAACACCATACACAAAAATAAACTCAAAATGGATTAAAGACCTAAGTGTAAGGCCAGACACTATAAACCTCTTAGAGGAAAACATAGGCAGAACGCTCTATGACGTAAATCACAGCAAGATCCTTTCTGACCCACCTCCTAGAGAAATGAAAATAAAAACAAAAATAAACAAATGGGACCTAATGAAACTTAAAAGCTTTTGCACAGCAAAGGAAACCATAAACAAGACAAAAATGCAACCCTCAGAATGGGAGAAAATATTTGCAAATGAAGCAACTGACAAAGGATTAGTCTCCAAAATTTACAAGCAGCTCATACAGCTCAATAACAAAAAAAACAAACAACCCAATCCAAAAATGGGCAGAAAACCTAAACAGACATTTCTCCAAAGAAGATATACAGATTGCCAACAAACACATGAAAGAATGCTCAACATCCTTAATCATTAGAGAAATGCAAATCAAAACTACAATGAGATATCATCTCACACCAGTCAGAATGGCCATCATCAAAAAATCTAGAAACAATAAATGCTGGAGGGGGTGTGGAGAAAAGGGAACACTCTTGCACTGTTGGTGGGGATGTAAATTGATACAGCCACTATGGAGAACAGTATGGAAGTTCCTTAAAAAACTACACATAGAACTACCATACGACCCAGCAATCCCACTACTGGGCATATACCCTGAAAAAACCACAATTCAAAAAGAGTCATGTACCAAAATGTTCATTGCAGCTCTATTTACAATAGGCAGGACGTGGAAGCAACCTAAGTGTCCATCAACAGATTAATGGATAAAGAGGATGTGGCACATATATACAATGGAATATTACTCAGCCATAAAAGAAATGAAATTGAGTTATTTGTAGTGAGGTGGATAGACCTAGAGTCTGTCATACAGAGTGAAGTAAGTCAGAAGGAGAAAAACAAATACCGTATGCTAACACACATATATGGAATCTAAGAAAAAAAATGTCATAAAGAACCTCGGGGTAAGACGGGAATAAAGACACAGACCTACTAGAGCACAGACCTGAGGATATGGGGAGGGGAAAGGGTAAGCTGTGACAAAGTGGGAGAGTGGCATGGACATATATACACTACCAAACGTAAAATAGATAGCTAGTGGGAAGCAGCTGCATAGCACAGGGAGATCAGCTTTGTGACCACCTAGAGGGGTGGGATAGGGAGGGTGGGAGGGAGGGAGACGCAAGAGGAAAGAGATATGAGAACATATGTATATGTATAACTGATTCACTTTGTTATAATGCAGGAACTAACACACCATTGTAAAGCAATTATACTCCAATAAAGATGTTAAAAATTTTTAAAAAAAGGGCTTCCCTGGTGGCGCAGTGGTTGAGGGTCCGCCTGCCGATGCGGGGGGCGCGGGTTCGCGCCCCGGTCCTGGAAGATCCCACGTGCCGTGGAGTGGCTGGGCCCATGGGCCGTGTCCGCTGAGCCTGTGCTTCCGGAGCCTGTGCTCCGCGGCGGGAGAGGCCACAGCAGTGAGAAGCCCGCGTACCGCAAAGACAAACAAACAAAAAAGTAAAAAAATAAAATTAAAAAACCCCATAGATCTTTACAGCACACACACAAAAAACTGCATCTTAATGTATGAAAAAATTTAAAAATCAACCAGGAGGTCAGGGAATCCCAGTATGGAATGGAGGCTGTGACAATATAATCTAACTTTATTATAAACGTATGACATAATGTCGCTGAAGTGCATGGGGAGAAGGTATGCTGATCTAAGTAACCTTGAAAAATGGTATTTTGACTGGAAACTCCAAGGCTAAAGGCAAAGGGAACCATAGAAAAGCACTTAACTCAACTTTGGTAAAGTTGTTTCCCACAGGAGTACAGGTTAACAATTCTGATATTGCTATACATATACACTGGGATCAAACAATTAAGTAAATGGGTGGTGGATGACTGGAGCTGGGTTTCTCACTGTTGGAATGGAAGGCTACAGATGAGCAAGAAGTGGAGGCTAGAATGAGCTATGTGGTACTGGAATATCAGTATGAATTTGTATGTATCTTAAAATATATAGATGGGGACTTCCCTATTGGCACAGTGGTTAAGAATCTGACTGCCAATGCAAGGGACATGGGTCCGAGCCCTGGCCCAGAAAGATCCCACATGCTGCAGAGCAGCTAAGCCTGTGTGCCACAACTACTGAGCCTGCGCTCCAGAGCC
This sequence comes from Mesoplodon mirus, assembly GCF_964341445.2. Taxonomy (NCBI): domain Eukaryota; kingdom Metazoa; phylum Chordata; class Mammalia; order Artiodactyla; family Ziphiidae; genus Mesoplodon; species Mesoplodon mirus. The sequence continues at coordinate 44,920,099 of NC_138981.1, read as the reverse complement.
TGCAGGCCACAACTACTGAGCCCACGTGCCACAACTACTGAAGCCTGCATGCCTAGAGCCTGTGCTCCGTGACAAGAGAAGCCACCGCGATGAGAAGCCCACACACCGCAACAAAGAGTAGCCCCTGCTCGCAGCAACTAGAGAAAGCCCGCGCGCAGCAATGAAGACCCAACCCAGCCAAAAATAAAAACAAACAAACAAATAAATAAATTTATTTAAAAAAAATAGAGAGATGAATAGATACAGAAATACTTATAGATATATGTGTATACATGGGTTAGCATGCATACATCGATTTTCTAGCTCCTAGGATCATAAACATGGTCAAAAGACAACTGAAAAACTGGGACAATATATATGCAACATATATTGCAATATAGTGTTAATATCTCCAATATACAAAGAACTCTTGAAAATTAAGGGGAAATAAGTCCAAAAAGCCGCTAGAAAAAAATGGGCAAAAGATGTGGGCAACTCACAGATTAAAAAAGGATATTAAAATGGCCTTAAATTATATGAAAAGCGCAATTTCACTCATAATTAGAGAAAAACAAATTAAAACTACACCAAGAGAATGGAGAAACAAATTGTGGTATATCCACAGTATGGAATTCTACTTATCAATAAAAAGGAAAAATACTAGTACACACAACTTGGATGAATCGCAGAAGCATTACGCTGAGTGAAAGATGCCAGACACAAAAGAGTATATATTGTCTAATTCCATTTGTATGAAACCCTACAAAAACACATATAATCTACAGTGACAGAAAGCCAATCAGTGGTTGCCTAAGATGGACTGGAGGGTTGGGATGGGTCACTAAGGAACCTTTTGGGGGTAATGGAAATTTTCCATATATTGATTGTGGTGGTGGTTACAACTTTGTATGTGTTTGTCAAAACTCATTGAATTGTACCCTCAAAGTAGGTAGAGGGGTATACAGATAGAGAATATATCTCAATAAATTTCATACGTTGAAAAAGGAAAAAAAAAAAAAAAGCCCTGGCTGAAACCATTTTCCCACAGCAGGGAGATCGTTTAGTCTGACGAAAATGAAAGGGGTAAAAAAACTACAATGAGATACCATTTCTTTGTTCTGAGATTGGAGAAAATTTAAAAATACAACAACACAGGCTACTGGCTAGTCTGTGGGGAAACAGGCACTCAAACACGTCGATAGTGGGAATGAACTTGGAACAGCCCTTTTGGGAGGGAATTTGGGAGTATCAACTAAATCCAGATATTCACTTTTTGATGCAGCAATCCCAGTTCTATGAATTTACCCTGACGATACACCTTAGATAATAAAAGAAATACTTATATGTACAAGGTTATTCTTTTTGGCATTGTTTATAATTGCAAAATATTGGAAACCACCTACATGGGCAAACATAGAAGAGTGGCTAAATTATGATACATCTACAAAATGGGGTACTACGTACCTGAGACCGAGAGAGAGAGAAAGAAGATATTATCAAATGAAAAATGCAAAGTGTAAAAGAATAGTTATAGGATGCTACCCTTAATGTAGGATAAATAAGATAATATACATGTATGTGTCAGGGCAGAAAAAATTTTCCTTCTACCCTTCTAGGTTCTTTGCTGGTTTAATAATTAAATTGACATAAGACAGATTAAGAGGAGAAAAACTAATTTCGTATGTACAGGACACCCATAAAAATATGAGACCCAAAGGTAGTTAGGCAATTGAAGCTTATATGCCATCCTGAGCTAAGGAATAGAATAGGGGCTTCAAAGGGGTTTCAAATGGGAGGAGGGCAATTCACAGGATGATAAGAAGAGCAGATGTTTGGTAGTCAAATGTTTGCCCTGCCATGTGGGTAAGTCTTTCAGATAAAAAGTTATCTCTGATATAGCTCTCTTTCTGGGCCAGGCCTCTATCTAAGTTCTTCTAAGCAGTTAAAAGAGAGGTAAGATTTTTCTTGAGTGTGCTGGGTCTTGATTGTTTTCAGCTTAAAATAAGCCACACGCCAAAGTGGAACATTTTGTAGACACTTCTTCAAAGAAGACATACAGATGGCCAACAGGTACATGAAAAGATGCTCAATATAGCTAATTATTAGAGAAATGCAAATTAAAGTGGCACGTTTTGGGGTGGCATTTCTGCTCCCCTTCATATGTGTTCATTTGTGCGAAAAGAAACAGAAAAGATAAACCAGAAATTAAATAGATTAGTTACCTCAACAAGGGGGTGGAGGGGAGGGCAAAATGGAATTCAAACGAAAATAAAGGAACCTAACAATATTTCAAATGAATCGTGCAGCCTCATGGCGGGGGTGGGAAGAGGGAGAACTAACCCAAGTAATTTTTAAAATTAATTAATTAATTAATTTTATTTATTTATTTTTGGCTGCGTTGGGTCTTCGTTGCTGCGCACAGGCTTTCTCTAGTTGCGGCGAGCGGGGGCTACTCTTTGTTGTAGTGCACAGGCTTCTCATTGCGGTGGCTTCTCTTGTTGCAGCGAGCAGGGGCTACTCTTCATTGCGGTGTGCGGGCTTCTCACTGCAGTGGCTTCTCTTCTTGCAGAGCATGGGCTCTAGGCACACAGGCTTCAGTAGTTGTGGCACTCAGGCTCAGTAGTTGTGGCTCTCGGGGCCTAGAGCTCAGGCTCAGTAGTTGTGGCTCTCAGGGTCTAGAGCTCAGGCTCAGTAGTTGTGGTGCACGGGCTTAGTTGCTCCGTGGCATGTGGGATCTTCCCAGAGCAGGGGTCGAACCCATGTCCCCTGCATTGGCAGGCGGATTCTTAACCACTGCACCACCAGGGAAGCCCTCCCAAGTAATTTTTGAGCACAGTATTTTGATTACCATCAGATTAAAAACAAAAAGGAACTGCATCAAATATTGAAGCTACAATAGGCTTGTTAAACACAGTATTTTTACTACAGACCACCAGGAACCTGAAGACAAAAGAAGCTGTAAAAAAGTATTGACCTGTAGTTGGTAGATTTGTTTTGCACAGTCTTATGGGTTAGCAATTCTGGAGTTAATGTGTATTATATGATTACACAAATAAGTAAATTTATTGTGGATTTTGGGAGCTAGGTTTCTTTCTGTTGGAGAAGGGATTTACAAATATGAAAAGTGAGGAAACTAGAATGAATCTTGTGTTGTTGTGTTGAAATAGAAGGTATTAGTAGTGTACCTATGTTTTTAAAGTATATATACCTATAGCAAAATATATAAATATAGATGTGTGTTTACATGGATTAGACTATATACATGTATTTTCTAGCTCTGTACACTGAGAGGGCCTAGAAACAATTACACCCTAGTAGCAATGAATACTTTCTCAACTGGGGCTGAAAAGGAGTAATGTTGAGTCTGGAGCATCTTGTAATGCCAGAAAGGAAGTGCGTTAACAAAAATGATGGGGGCATGTCAAAGGGACACAAAAGTCAACTTGAAGGAGCTCCCACTGGCCAAATCTGGGACAATTTGAGCGTGATTGATTATAATTTATATTATGTATTATAATTTATAATTTACTGAATAAAATAAGAACATGAGTCTGTACAGATATAAACACATAAATGGGGAAGAAGAGAAAGCGCTTCCTTACAGTAGAAGAGTAACTAACAAGTATCAAAGGAATGTTGGTGTTAGAAAATAATCGATGGATGCTGAAGCCAATGGTTCAAAATTTTTATATTGAGAGACAGAGAGAGAGAGAATGATAAAGCAAAGGTGGCAAAATGTGAACAATTGATGAATCTGGCAAAAGGGTACAGGGAATTTCCTTGTACCATTCTTGTTTTTCTGTACGTTTAAAATGGAATCAAAATTAAGTTTCTCCCTCCTCCCCCCCCCAAAAAATAAATAGGGTGTATCCTGGTACATATATGTTGCTGCTAAACATGCTTTCTGATTTTTTTCTTTCCCACATAAAAACTACTGTTTGGGTGGCAGCGTTTGCAGAGGTGGCCAGTAAGCACCAGAGAGGCTTATAATGCATTTTAATACTTATTTGAATGTTCCCGGTGTTTCGTCATCCTATTTTTGTTTTTTAAATGCAGCTTTCCCGTTTGAGTCACTGCCATTCTTTCCTCACAGGTATTTTAAATTTATTGGTGGCTAGGCCCTTTATCTAACAACAGCATCATGTTAAGAAAATCAGCGTCAAATCTTTAAAAACAAAACAAAACAAAACAAAAAACGCCAACGGTTTCACCAGAGGCGGAATTCCCTTTTGGGGTCACCCGGAGGAGGGCGGGAACAAGACGTGCGCAAGGCTTCCGCTTTCTTTTCTACGGTAAAGCCAACCATTCTCCTTAAAGGAGTACCACGGAAGCGTGATTTTCGGTCTGCAAACGCATCCCTAGCGACGAGTCCACCCATGACACAGGGATGCCATAGTGTCGCATCACAATGAGTAGTCCATGAGAGCTCAAAAGCCAGAGCAAATTACCTTGATTCTGGTAAAATATTACATTGCAATTCACCTAACCTGTCAGTTTCCTTCTCTCGTTTCCCAAAGTGCTGAACTTCCGGAGTAGACTCCTCCCCCTCTATTCCTGCCCAGTGGTTTGGTCCGACCTTAATGCTACTGACAGGAGGGACAAACTGCGTCTGCGCAGAAAGCTCTTCGGGGGGTGGGGGGAGGAACATGGCGCAAGCTCTGTCTGAGGAGGAGTTTCAACGGATGCAGGTGCCGCTCGCCGGGGAAAAGACCACCGGGCTAGGCGACGGGGGGGGGGGTGGGGCGGGGAAGAGAAAGATCGTCCCACCGGCTCTGAGCAGGGGTTGGTTGGGATGGACCTTGAGCCTAAGGGGTTGGTCTGGAGAAGGGAAACTGAGACTCCGAGTGGTGAGACTACTGGATTCCGAGATACTGTTGGGTTCTGAGGGGATGGATTCTGTTAGCCTTGTGGGCGGAAGAGAGAGTCCTAGCGTGGGCGATACCTTACTCAGACCTGGAGGGGACGAGACCTTTGGGCCCGTGCGGGGGACACCTTGGGTGGGCAACGGTAATGCTGGGCTTTGAGGGAAGGAGATCCTGAGAGGGCGAAACCATTTTGCCTGGAGAGGAAGGAAGCGGGCGTTGGGCTGTTTGCTTCATGGTGGGGGGAGCCCTGGAGAGGGCAATACCATTACCGGTGGGAGGTGGACGTTTTTGTGGGAGATACCACTATGTCAGGGGACTGGGGAAAGACCCCACATGTCATTGTTGCTGGGAGGTGGAGCTCCTGTGCGAGGGGTGGTAGCGGATCCCAAGAGAGGGCAGTACCATTGGATGATTACGGGTGATCCCATTAGATGTGGGGTGAAGAAGGCCCTGAATGGGTAATACGATTAATCCTTGTTGGAGAGAGGACCAGAGGAGGTGAAAGAGTGATAGATACCTTGGACTGCTTGGAGGGGAAATCACCGGTCTGTGGAAAGGTACCCTGACTGAGTACTGTGACCACTTGATTCTTTTTGGGGGGACTCTGAGGTGGATGAAAGGCCAGAGTGGGCCCTTGTTGAGAGAATTCCTTACTGGGGAAGACCATTGGATTTTGTGTGGAGACTCTGAAAGGGGGAAACCCTGCGTAGGGTCCTGTGGGAAGACAGGAGGAACTCCGAGTGAGAGCAGGTATTCCATTCATCCTTGAATGAAGGAAACCAGTTGTCGCTATGTGAGGGACCCTGAGGGTGGAAGACTGAGATAATTGGACCAAAAAAGGGGAAGGCCCCTGTAACTTGTGCAAAGTATTCCATGTAAGAGTAATCCAGCTGGCCCACCCAAGGCCTTGTGGGGGAAAAACCCTGAAGGGTATAGCATCATCCCATTGGATTATGACTGGGGAGATCTTGAGGGGTACAGGGGATCCTTGAATGAGGAAGATTGATTCTGTTGGTCATGAGTGAAGGGAAAACCATTGGCCTCTGATGGATAGAGACTGTAAGTGGGTGCCAGGGGTGTTCCAACTGGATCAGGACTGGGGGAGACAGATCACTGGGTCTGGGAGAGGACAGGGGCAGGAAAGATTCTATAGAGGCCAAGCCCTCTCACCTTTAGCAGACCACCCAGGGATGGAGGCTGGTGCCATGGGAGAGAGGGAAAGGTCTTGGTGGGGTAAGGGATGGTGGTCTGGGAAGAATTGGCCTCAGCACCCTACAGGGCTGGTAGGTAGGGATATGCTGTTTGGAATGGCCCATACTTCACTTTCCCTCAATTCTTGAAAGGGCTCTGGACATATTTTGAGAGCTTTGGGGGTGGGGACCCTGGGCAGCCCCCTTTTACTCAGTGAAATTGGTCATAATACCAGGCCCTCTTCCCTTGGGAAAGAGGGAGGAAGGCAATCCCCTGCCCCCTACTCTGGCCAAGAGGTTAGGCAACACCTCTGACAGAAGACAGAACAGTGTTTAGCGTGTGACGAGGCCAATCCAGATGAAGAGGCAGACTTTATCCTTTGGGCCTGGAACACACATGAGCAAGAGACTGACTGGGTCAGCATTCTGTCATGGCCTGAGGGCATAGCTGGATTGGAAGGGGAGAGATGGAGGCAGCAGGGAGACAGGTGAGGCTGACTGTGTTTATGTAAGCAGAACTGGAGAAGGTGGGACAGGCTGAGTGGCTGGACTCATTTGGGATGAAGCAGGCATGGGTCTTAGGAGTGACTAAAGAGGCGCATGGAGGGCAGCAGGGTCTGTAGGGCTCAGAGGATTGGTTCTCTCCTCATGAGGGTAGGGGGCACATTCCTGCCAAGTCATTTCCTTCCCTGCTTCCCCCTAAGGCTCAGCTCCTAGAACTCCGGACAAACAACTACCAGCTTTCAGATGAACTACGCAAGAATGGTGTTGGTGAGCCAAGAGGGTCTCATTAGATGGGGGTGGCTTTGGAGGACAGAGGCCAAGGGGAAAAAATCTCAGAGGCCTGGCAGGAGGACCTTTCAGCTCCTCACCGCTGACTGAGGCTGAGACTCCCTGCTTTCCCCACACCAGAACTTACCAGTCTTCGACAGAAGGTCGCCTACCTGGATAAGGAGTTCAACAAAGCTCAGAAGGTACCTCCTTCCACCTACTCACCCACCCATGTGTTCCCTGTAGCCATCTGACTCATTCGTCTGTCCAGTGAGCACCTACAGTGAACCAGACCTAATGTTACATGCTGTCACTAGTCATTCAAAAATTTCTCATGGAAGTCTCCTTTGTCTGGTAATCTTATCTAGGTCTGCTTAATTTATTAATTAATTTTCATTTACTCTTAATTCACTTTTAATTTCAATTACTCATTCTCATTCACTGATTTCTAACTAAATAATGAAATCTATCAGTAAATCTGCCTTGAATCTGCCTCCTGTCCCCCACTCATACTCCTGCCTTGTGCTCCTATTCCCCACCCCTGTCCTGGTCCTGTTGGTAAAGTGAGACTAAACCTACCTCTCAAATCCTTTGAAGATGAGATAGCATATAACCTATCACGGCCCCTCAAGGCATTCAAGGCCCTCCTTTGTCTCTTTCTTCACTGCTCTGTCCCCATGCATAGTACAATGTTATATGCAGTATGTTCTCCATATATATTTGTTAGATGAAGGAACACAGAATGCAGAAAGTCTGGCAGTCAGAAAGCTAGGCTTCTCTTTGGTAGGGTGCTGATTTCCCAACCTGGCGATGCCCTCAGCTGCCCAGCAGGGGAACAGCAGTTTCCACGGTGCATGGGAGGGATCCACATAGATGTGTTTGGACAGATGGAACAGTGAAGCCATAATTTCTGAGCCCAGAGATCCAGCCTATGAAGGGTTAAATACTAAGACCCATGAAAAGCCTCAAGACCGTAGAGGAAAGGATGTAAGCAGGGTGCTCCTCACTCACCCACTCACTCACTCCATCATTCCTGTGGGCTACTGATTGTGGTTAAAGACACCCCCATCCCTCACCCCCTGTTATCATTGTCCCCCCTTGACACTTGCCACAATATCTCCATACCCTAGTGAGGGAGTCCGTCTCTGGTCACCTTATCTCTCTTCTCACCTCCCTCACCTTTAGGCACTGAGCAAGAGCAAGAAAGCTCAGGTAAGGGGACCCCTGGCGGGTAAATGTGTCTGGGAGACTGTCTTAGAGGGGATATTTCTGTATGCTGGGATCTCCTGGTATTGGCCTTTCTTTCTCTGTGTGTGTGCTTGCATCTGTGACTACCTCCCTGCCATGTGTTTTTGTGTCTATCTTTGTTCTCCTGTTTTGTCTCTCACTCTGCACCTCTCTCTGTGTGCCTTTCCTTCCCCCTTTCTTTCTCTGTGTCCTCCTCTCTGAGTCTCTGTCTCTGTCTTTCTGTTCCTCTCGGATTCTTGTTTCTCTCCCCAACCTTCTCTTTTTCTTTCCCCCACCTGTTCCTATCTCTGCCATCGTTTCTCTCTTTTCTTCTTTCCCTTTCTTTCTGTCTCTTGACTCCTTGTTTCTCTCTCCCCTGTGTCTCTCTCCCCGTTCCTCTCTCTCCTGTTCCTTTTTCTCTTCCTGATTCATTTCTTTCCCTGACCCCCTCTCTCTGTTCTCCCTCTGGTGATCTCTCTGTTCCTATCTCTCTGTCATCCTACCTTTTCTTTTTTTCTCTCTCCCCCATCCCACCCCTCTCTCCTTCCCTATCTAACCCCCTTTCCCCATCTTTCTCTGCTTCCTTTCTTCCCTATTTCTATATACCCCTCTCTTTCCTCCCACTGTCTCCCCTCATCCCTTTCTCCTTCCGCATCTTCTCTTCTCTCTACCCCATGTCTCTCTCTCCCTCTCTCCCTCTCTCCCTCCTTATCTCCTCTTTTATCCATCCTATGTCTGTCTTTCCCCCTGTATCTCTTGATCTCACCCATCTCATTCTCTGTACCCTATGTTCTCCCCCCAATGTCATTTTCTCCCTTTCCCTGTTTCTTTGCCCTACTGCCCCATCCTTTCTACCCCTGTTGGAGACCTGGCCCACATCTGCCACTGCAGGAAGTCGAGGGGCTGCTGAGTGAAAATGAGATGCTGCAGGCAAAGCTGCACAGCCAGGAGGAGGACTTCCGTTTGCAGAACAGCACGCTTATGGCCGAGTTCAGCAAGGTGCTGGTGCCCTGGATAGTTGAGGGGGGTCCAAGGGGTAGGGGCCACCTGGGCTGAAGCCGGAGGGCAGCTGAGGGTGGTTGGACAGAGGCTGGCCCTGGGTCACTGTCCATGGTGCTGAAACAGGGCCTCGATCTCTGCTGGGGGGCAGTGATTTGACAGATGGGACCACCCACTGTGCTGGGATTAGAAGGCTCCAAGCCATGAGGTCAGCTGGTTCCTGACCAAGTCACTCCTTTCCTTTGAGCTTCAAGTCTCCTTGTGTATATTTTGGGGCCGATGCTATGGAGCCCCAGGTTGTTGGGAGGTCTTAGGTAAAATTCTTATGCTTAGTATGGGATGGAAAGATGTTTGAGCTGCTTCCCTTTTCTAAGTTTTTCATGTGTTTTAAGGGAAAAAGTCTCACAGAAACAAAAAAGGTATTTCCAAGGCTCTACCTGAGAATGTAGGGCTCAAAACCTTAAAAAAGAAAACAAACCAAAAACACAACCTTTGTGTAGGTACAATACCAGAGGCAATTTAGTAAGTAGTAGTTAAGAGCCAGAGGCCTAGATTAAACTCTTGGCTCTGCCTTTTACTAACTGTAACCTTGAGCAAGTCACTTAAGCTTCCTGTTTCTTGGTTCCCAAATATTTAAAATGGAAAAGATGATAATGACAGTACCTGCCTGGCAGGGCTTTGGTGAGGATTGAATGGGTTAATGTCTATAAACCACTTAGAACAGAGCCTTGCACATAGTATCAGCTATGTAGGTGTTAGCTACTGATAGTATCCTTTTATTTATTCATTTTCCCTCTAAAATATTTCTTGACTATTTAAAAGTTTTATATCCATCCTGTGACCTTGCCCTGCCTCAGCCCTTACCACCTCTATTCCCACAGTCTCCTCGCTGGTCTCCTCACTTCTAGCATCTTTTACCAGACCAAGCCATAACGGTTGTCCTGACCCGCAGGTCTTACCACGTTGCTTCTTTAGACAACACCTCCCAGTGGGTCCCCGTCCCCGAAATTTCAGAACCCCTGGTGCTCACATAACAGCTGACCTCATCGCCTCACTTCTCACTGCTTCCTGCCTCTGGCCTCAGTGGTATCATGGTTCTTGCCGGGAGAGGCAGGGGCAGTTATTCCTCTATAAACCCAGCTCGTGTTTCTCAGTGCCTGCCCTGGGCTAGGCACTGAGCCAGGTATAGAACCTCCTTCGCAGTACCCCTCCTCCTCCTGGACGCTAGAAATGCTCACAGGGAGACCTGAGTTCCGGGCCCGCCTCCACCACGTATTTGCCAAGATATTTCAGCTCAGTTGTTCCTTCAACAAATAGTTATTGAGCCCCCACTATGTGCTCTGTGTTCTGGAAATAGTTGTGAGCAGTACAAGATAGTCCTCCCTCTTGGGTAGCTTATATTCTGGGGGTGGGATGGGGAAAAAGATGATAACATAGTAAACAAATAATAATAATAGTACTGACAGCTGACAGTTACATAGTGTTTACTGTGTACCAGGTCCTGTTTGATGTGCTTTACATTATTCACTTATTTAATTCTCACAGCAAACCGATGAGATATCATTACTATCCCTATTCGACAGATGGGGAAAACTGAGCCCCCTTGAGATGAAGTAATTTGTGCCAAGGTGAAATGGCAGAGTAGAAATTCACATCCAAGCGGTCTGGCTTCTGAATCTATGCTTGTGACCTACGTTACAAAACAAAATTTAATTGTGAATCACAATTTATGATCCAAACATTTTCAGAGATTTAAAAAACTAAGAACATATTAGGTAAATTTAATTGCGATTCCTGCTAGGTAAGAAAGAAGCAAACAGAATGCTGTGCTAGAGAGTATTGGAATTTCTGTGTTGGGGGATACTACTTGGAAGGTAACATTTGAGCAGAGCACAGAAGGATGCAAAAAAGTCAGTCATGTGAAGAACTGGATGAAAGGAAAGGTGTTCTGGGTAGAAAATATCCCAGGCAATAAAATAAAAATTCTCTGTGGGCCTCAGTCTTCTCATCTGAAAATGGGGACAAAGGATCTTGTCAGGTCTGCTGTGTGAACTGTGTTTTCTCCAGGAGTTGAGCAGGGGGCTGGCTTAGTTTTATTTGCGTTGTACTCCTCTCCACGGGCTCTCCAAGGGCTAGTGCTAACCCTGGAAATGCTCTGAAAGCTGTCTGTGGTGCCTCGGCTCCCAGACGCAGACCCCTCCACAGAAGAAGGCTGGCAGTGGGGCTATCCATGATGCTGACATCTTGGACCAGCAACTTCCAGAGGAGCCTGAGGTCGTGGATTGCGACTGTGAGGTTGCAAGCGGGCAAGCGAAAAATTGTTCTCAGTATTCTCCATCTTCCATGTCTCTGTCACTTAACAGGTGTTTGAGTTTGAGGTTGTTTAATATCTGTGCCTCAGTGTCCTTATCTGTGAAGTGGGGATAATGAGTAATGAGAGCCTCTACATCACAGGGGCGTTATGGGAATTAAATGAATTGTAAAGTACATGGGCCAAATGCTATGTATATTTCAGCAAATGTTGTTCTGATTCTTTGCTTTTCTGCTACCTCACTTGTCCCCTGCTCAGCTCTGTAGCCAGATGGAACAGCTGGAGCGGGAGAACCAGCAACTGAAGGATGGGGCTGCCAGGGCAGGGGCTGCCCAAGCCGGGAGCTTTGTGGATGGGGAGCTGCTGAGACTGCAGGCAGAGAACACAGCCTTGCAGAAGAACGTGGCAGGTGCCTGGAGACCCTCCTGGGAATGTGGGGACCTTGGGGCTTGAGTAAGGTGTTGTCTTCCCTGGGGGAAGAAAAAGGCTTCAGAATCAGGCTTGGCCCTGCCACGAACCAGTGTATGATTTTGGACAAGCCATTTCACCTCTCTGAGCCAAAGCTTCGTCATCTACGTAGTGCATGTAGTGATGTCCACCACCTGGAAAACTGTAGTAGAGATAAGAGGTGATATCTTTCTGAGTTCAGTTCAGCACCTGGTACCTAGCAAATGTTACTGATAAGCAGACTGGACATCAGAAAGGAGGTGTTTGCTAAATGGAGAAAGTGAATGAAGGAGTGTTAGGAAGATTCTGAGCCCAAGTTGTCAGTGGGGTCTGGGATGAGAGCTGAAAGAAAATTTGATAAAGTGTGGGAGTGAGTGTCCTGATGTGTGGACTTGTGGAGAGCAGCTGGGCTTGTGGGGTGGTGAGTGGTAGTTTGGTGATCAGGGAGGAGACTTCGTAGAATGTGGCTGGGGATTAGAGGTTATAGGAGGATTCAGCTGTAAATGGAAGATGGTGGGCATCACCTTGGAGGGTTGTGGGTGGGGCTTGGGGATGGGGTGGGGCTTGGGAAATTATCTTGGGCTGATTTGATGGTAGACAGGATTTCCGAGCTTGGTGGGGCTTAAAAGATTTGTGAGAGGTGGGGGCGAACCTTTGTTTTGTAGGCTTATGGCCACCGAGGCAGGGTTTCTGCTACCTAAGGGGTTGAAGGCCAGTTCTCCTTCTATTTGAGGTGTGTCAGGGGTCTTCTGAGACTACCTCATCCATCATATGTCTCTGTTCTACCCACCAGCCCTGCAGGAGCGCTATGGGAAAAAGGCTGGGAGGTTGCCAGCTGCCATTGGGGATCAAGGGAATCACCTGGGGGGCCCAGCTTCCCCTGTCCTGGCCCCCATGCCATTGGCAGAAGTGGAGCTGAAATGGGAAATGGAGAAGGAGGAAAAGAGACTGCTCTGGGAGCAACTGCAAGGCTTGGAGGTGAATCTGGGTCTGTTGGGGCTGGGGTGCCAGGAGGCAGGCAGATGCCCTAGCTCTGCCTGTGGTCCCACGGAGATATCTGTGACATCATCTTGTGGGCTGATGGATTAGGAAGGCAGGAGGGCAGGGAAAGGCACAGGCCTTACCTCCCCCCTTGCTGATAACAACTCCCTCCCTCATCCTTCCCAGCAGACCTTGAAGCAGGCTGAAACATCCAGGTTGCAGGAAGAACTTGCTAAGGTGGGGCTGCCGAGCTTTCCCTGGACTTTGCCCCACCCACTCCCCACCTGCCATGCTTCCCCTGGTAGGGTAGAGGGGCAGAGTATCTCTTCAAAGCCTCAGTTTTGTCATCTGTGAAATGGAGAGACCCACATTTATGTCTCAGATTTGCTTTCAATATGAAATGGGCTAATGTCCTTCTATGTCTTGTGCATGGCAGGCCCCATCCCATCCTTCTGGGTCCTCCGATCTCTGCTTTTTTATTCATCTATCCATCCATCCATCCGTCCATCCATCCAAGCATTTATAGACTGCTGGCTCTTATCTTAGGAACTTGAGACGCAGTGGTGAGGCAGCCAATCATGATCCTGTTTTCCAGGCCTCCCAGCCTAGCTGTTCTATGACATGGCCATCGGTCGATAGGTCGGAGGCATAAATGTTGGGCTTTGGAGCCTGAGGAGCTGGGTAGAGGTCATGTTTTTGCTGCCAACCAGCTGCGCAACCAAATTATTTAACCCTTCTGAGACTCAGTTTCCCATTTGTAAAGCCAGTGGTGCTCACTTCTCAGGACTGTTTTGAGGATTCCATGAGGTAACAAAAGTAAATTCCAGTTTCTGTAAAGGACTTAGTAGGAGGTGTCTGTAAACATGAAGTTAATTTTTGTCTTTATTAATATTATTCTCATTCTTATCACTTGTCTGTACCCTCCTCCCCCACTCCAGCTCGCCGAGAAACTGAAAAAGAAACAAGAAAGGTAAATTTCTTTCTTCCAGAGCTGGGGGGAAGGGGTTTGGGGGTACTAGGGAGGGGATTGACTTGTGGAATGGACCCATATATGTCTCTCTCTCTGTGCCCAGTTTTTGCCGTCTGCAGACAGAAAAGGAGACGCTATTCAATGACAGCCGGTAACTACCAGGGTTGGGGATATTGGTGGACAATGGGTCAGTGCCCAGCAGGATTAACCGAAGATCACAGGGGCAGAGCTGGGAGACTGGGCCTCAGTCTGTGGTCAATGTGCCCCTCCCTCCCACCAATCACCCCCAGGAACAAGATTGAGGAGTTACAACAGCGGAAGGAAGCTGATCTCAAAGCCCAGTTGGCTCGAACTCAGAAGCTGCAGCAGGAACTTGAGGCTGCCAATCAGGTGAGGGGTTGGGTTCTGAGATCACTGGGATAGGGACAGGGCTGGGAGTCCGGGGAGCTCTGAGGTCTACGGAGGCTAGTTGGGGAGTCTGATATTTCCTGTGTTGGAAATATAGGGACTGGATGGGTCCTGGGCCCCCTAGGAGCTAGGAAAATGGGAACTAGGGAACCACGAGAGCCCTAGGAGTTGGGCTAGGAATCTGCATGAATTAAAGATCTCAGCGGGGCTGAGGACTAGGGGCCTATGTGCCACAAGTTTGGATGAATCTGAAACTCCAGGGGATTAGAGACAGGAATCTGGAGAAATCTTTTGTCACTGGATTGGGAACAGGAGTTTGGAGTGAGTCTGAACTCCCTGGAGGTTGGGTAACTTTGAGACCTATGGGGGCTGGGTGGATATAAGACTTTCAAGGGTAAGACAGTTGGGCCTGGAGTCTGAGTGCATTTGAGACCCTCAGAGCTTGGGGGCTGGTTTGGGTCTTAAGACACGTAGGAAGTTGGATCATGTGAGTTGGTGGTCCCTGGGGGCTGTGAATAAAAAACTGGTGAGTCTGAGACATCCAGCGACTGGAGCAAAAGTCTAGGTAGGTCTGAGGCTCCTAAGGGTTGGCGGCCGGGTGACTTTAAAGCCTCCAGCCTTCCCCTTAGAGTGAGTGAGTCTCAGGGCCCTTGGATTGGGGGATATGATGGCTTGTGGGTCTAACTAAAGCCCCTAGGAGCTGGGGACAGAAGTCTGGGTAAAGCTGGGTGTGAAGATCCCCAGAGACTGGGGACAGGAGCGGCAGGTGAGGTATCAGTCTGAGACCTCACCAGGAGCTGGAAACTACACACTTGTATCAGTTTGAAATCTATAGGATCGGGGGTGGTGAGTTTGGGTGGGTCTGAGACTCTTGGGAACTAGAGACATGGGGGTTGCATGTGTCTAAAACCCCTGGGGGTTGGGGTCAGGAATCTGGGTGAAGCTGTAGTCCCTGGGGGTTGAGTGTGTCTGAGAATCCTGGGGCCTCTGAGCTGGAATCTGAGTGAGTGTAAGACCATCTTATGGATGGGGGCTGAGTGAATTTGAAATCCCCAGGAGCCTAGATGGTTTCTGAGGTGTTTAGAACTGGGACACAGGGGTGTGTGAGGCCCCTGGGGATAATGACCAAGAGTCTGGGTGAGCCTGAGATCTCTGATGGCTGGGTAGTCCAAGGCCCTCAAGTACTGGCAGCATGCTGCCAGGTGGTCAGAGAGGGAGTCTGTGTGGTCATATGTACTCCAGGGGAGGCTGAGGTCTGGAATGGGCTCCCCTGACGTGGTCCCCACAGAGCTTGGCAGAGCTGAGAGATCAGCGGCAGGGGGAGCTCCTGGAGCATGCAGCAGCTCTGCGAGCCCTACAAGATCAGGTACATTGTACTGAGCGGGCTCAGGGAGGTGGGGGTGAGGGTGGGGGCAGCCTCAGTGGGTATTGTACAGGCAGGCAAGGCCCCAGGGTCCTGCTTCCCCTGGTCGTCATTCTCGTGGGTGTGTGTATGTGTGTCCTTTCTTTCTTGGCTGCGGGTAGGTCCTGTCCTCCTGTTCTGGACCCACTCTCACTCGTTGTGGGGGTGGGGCCAGGTGTCCATCCAGAGTGCGGATGCGCAGGAACAAGTGGAAGGACTCTTGGCTGAGAACAATGCCTTGAGGACTAGCCTGGCTGCCCTGGAGCAGGTACAGGACACGTGGGAGCCTGCGCCGATCCCTCCCCAGCTCCCCGTCTCCCTCTGCCTTTGATCCACATTGGGGCAACATTGTCTGGACCTCATGCTCTTCTCCTGCCTCTGTTTCTGTTTCATTCTCGGCTTCTTCTTTCTGTTGACTCCCACCCCTCTTGTCTCTGGTCATCCATCCCTGCTTTTTTTGCATTCTAGTTTCTTCTCTCCAGTAAAGTGCAAGAAGTGTACTAATCTTAAGTGTACACTCAGTGAACCATCCCTGTCTGTATGTTTATCTGTCTCCGTGTAGCCACCACCCAGATGAAGATACAGAGCATTTTCAGCACCCCAGAAGGTCCCTTTTACCCCTTCTCAATCAATACTTCCCCAGAAGTAACCACTCCTCTGACCTTTAGCAACACAGATTAGTTTTGCTTGCTCTTCAACTTCATTTAAATGGAATCAGACACCCAATCTATGTCTGGCTTCTTTCCTGAAGCGTTATATCTGTGAGGTTTATCCATATGTAGCACTGATGTGTCCTACTTTCTCTGTGTACTATTTCATTGTATGAATATACCACTCTTCCCAATCCCCTGTTGATCTCTTTGTCTCACTGCTTTTCTCTTTGAAATACTCTCTCTCTACTCCTGGCTCTCCTTTCACCTCTCTCCCTGTCTCCCTGGAACACCCCGTGAGTGGCCCCTGGGGCCCCTTTCACTCCACTTTCCATCACCACCACTCTCTCCAGATCCAAACAGCAAAGACCCAAGAACTGAATATGCTCCGGGAACAGACTGCTGGGCTGACAGCTGAGTTGCAGCAGCGACAGACTGAGTATGAGGACCTCATGGGACAGAAAGATGACCTCAACTCCCAGCTCCAGGTGACGCCTCTGGCTTTGACCTGTCTCCTCCTAGTTCCCTAGTCCTGGATCCGTGGAGTTTCGCATGAGGTGCTGTGGGAAGACCATGGAGTCAGGTGGACTTGGGTTCCAGTCTGACTCCCGAACTTATTAGCACCTATGTGTCCTAGACCAAGTCATTTCACTTGAGACTGAGCCTCTGCAGTTAGTTAGGACAGCCATTCTGATTCCACAATAGAAACCGGAATTATAGCGGGAGAATGAATGCTGGGGAGCAGCTAGCAGCCTCTGCCATGTTTCTCATCTAGAAACAGAACGTCACCCACTTTACCAGGGCTAAGGGAGATGTTCTACCAGAAATGTCCTCGGTGAGCAGCACCTCCTGGGGGCTCTTTATCAAACTCACCCTTCTTGTCCCCACATTAGGAGTCATTGCGAGCCAATAGTCGGCTGCTGGAACGACTTCAGGAACTCGGACAAGAGAAGGAGCAATTGACCCAGGAACTACAGGAGGCTCGTAAGGTGGGCAACACCACAGGGGGAGGCCCAGTCTGCAGGGGGACAGGTGATGTGGGTAAGCCCACGGGAATGGGGGGGCACAGAAAGTGACCAGTTCCCTGAGGACGGGTGAGTGACTTAGCCGTTCAGTCGGGATGGGGAGGAGGTGGACTTCGGCTTGTTCCTTGGGCCTTGTTTGGCGTCGGGGGAGGAGGTTGACTGACATCCTCCTGCCCCCCTCTCCTGGGTGCCAGAGTGCTGAGAAGCGGAAGGCCATGCTGGATGAGCTAGCCATGGAGACGCTGCAGGAGAAGTCCCAGCACAAGGAGGAGCTGGGAGCAGCCCGACTACGGCATGAGAAGGAGGTGCTGGGGGTGCGCGCCCGCTACGAGCGGGAGCTCCGTGAGCTACACGAAGACAAGAAGCGGCAGGAGGAGGAGCTGCGCGGGCAGATCCGCGAGGAGAAGGTGGGTGGGCAGCTGATGATGCCTCTCTGCCTCTAAAACCTGGAGAGCGTAGCCTTGCTGATGGGCCAGGGGCTGGCGTGGGTGAGGCGCCCGCTCCTCCACCTGGCCCTTGCTGCTCTGCCCTCTTGCAGGCCCGAACGCGGGAGCTGGAGACTCTCCAGCAGACGGTGGAAGAACTCCAAGCTCAGGTACACTCCATGGATGGAGCCAAGGGCTGGTTTGAACGGCGCTTGAAGGAGGCTGAGGTGAGTTGCTGCAGAGGCTGGTTGGAGGGTACGCATGTCAAAGCAGGGGACTGGAAGTGGTCAGACCCTGGAACTTTGTGAGGCTCTGGACTTGGGCGTCCCCACAGCGCCCCCTGGCTCAACAGCAGCCCTCTGGAGGGGATCAGGCCACGGCCATCAATCAGTAGGGCAGAATGTCAGATGTGCAAATTTGAAAAGATACCTCTTCCTTCTGAAATTGTACTTCTGTCGGAAAATTATTATAATGTAATAATTCTAATTTTGATGCAACCAGAACTTTTACTACCATTTTCTGGAAAAGTCATGGTAATACATAAGAGGCAGTGTCACGTAGCAGTGAAGAGCACACGTGCTGGAGCCAGTTGTTTGCCTGGGTCTGAATCCTGTCTGGGCTGCTTTCTAGCCCAGACAGGGCAAGTAAATAACTTGCCTTGGGCAAGTTATTTACTTCTCTGTGGCCCATTTTCGACATCCGTAAAAAAAGGGATAACAATAATACCGGCTGTCTAGGTGTTATGGGAGGGTTATATAAAGTGAGTTAATATATATAAAATCCCTACAACATTCCTGGTGTGCAGTAAGCGCTACGTTATGTTTTATTAAATAAAGTAAGATGTAAATGCAGATGTTGGTCTTCGATGTGAATGGCGCAGCCCTCAACGTGACACTCTTGTTTCTTCTCTGCATACACAGGGGCCCTGCTGCAATCCCTCACACCGCTCACTGGGTGTGATGTCCTCTGGGGGGTGTGACATCCTCTGGGGGGGCCGTGGTCAGACCTGGGACTTGTCTTGTAGGAATCTCTGCAGCAGCAGCAGCAGGAACAAGAGGAAGCCCTCAAGCAGTGTCAGGAGCAGCACGCCGGCGAGCTGAAGGTGCCCATTGCATGATGGCATTCCTCTCTGGTGGGAGGACTGAGGTTTCCCCAGCTGCGGCCTGAGCTGCCCTCTGCTTTGCAGAGCAAGGAAGAGGAGCTGCAGGGTGTGCGGGATCAGCTCCAACAGGCCCAGGAGGAGCGAGACTGCCACCTGAAGACCATCAGCAGCCTGAAGCAGGTCACCCACTGGTCCCTCCTGGTCCCTCGACACACCCCGGGCCTCAGCATGCAGTAATGGGGCAGGGAGGGAGCACACTGCATGCAGCCATTCTGGCACCCACCAGCTGTGCTTTCTCTATCCCACAGGAGGTGAAGGACACGGTGGATGGGCAGCGAATCCTGGAGAAGAAGGGCAGTGCTGCGGTACGATGGGGGAAGGGGTCCAAGCATGGCCCACTCCTGCCCTGCGGCCACCCCCACCTGTGGGCCCACCGGGCCTCAGCCCCTATCTTTCCCCCGTTCCCCACAGCTCAAGGACCTCAAACGGCAGCTGCACCTGGAGCGGAAACGGGCGGATAAACTGCAGGAGCGGTTGCAGGACATCCTCACCAATAGCAAGAGCCGCTCAGGTGAGGGGCCCGGACGGCAGGGGAGGCTTAGGTGTGGGGAGGCAGAGCTTGGGTCTGAAGGCTGGGGCTGCTTCCTGTACTTCACTCTGCAGGGCTCTCCTGTGTCTTCTGTCCCTCTTGCACTTTGTCTGTCTTTTACCCTTTCTCTGCGTCTGTCCCACCTCTGTTTCTTTCTTTCTTTTTTTAAAATATTTATTTATTTATTTATTTATTTATTTATTTACTTATTTACTTATATTTGGCTGTGTTGGGTCTTCGTTGCTGCACACAGGCTTTCTCTAGTTGTGGCGAACGGCGGCTACTCTTTGTTGCGGTCCACGGGCTTCTCATTGCAGTGGCTTCTCTTGTTGCGGAGCACGGGCTCTAGGCACGTGGGCTTCAGTAGTTGTGGCACGTGGGCTCAGTAGTTGTGGCTCGCGGGCTCTAGAGCTCAGGCTCAGTAGTTGTGGTGCACGGGCTTAGTTGCCCCGCGGCATGTGGGATCTTCCCGGACCAGGGCTCGAACCCGTGTCCCCTGCATTAGCAGGCGGATTCTTAACCACTGTGCCACCAGGGAGGTCCCTCCTTCATCTGTCTCTCTCTGCATTATCTCTCTGTGTGTCTCTCTCCTTTTTGCTGTGTCTCTTCTCTGTTTCTGTCTCTCTCTGCCTCCTCATGTCATCTCTGTATCTGCCTTTCTCTCCTGGCTTTCTCTTTCTAGTTCTCTCCTTTTCTCCTCCTGCCTTTTTCTTCTCTCTGTTCCTTTATCTCTCTCTCTCTTCTCTCTCTCTCGTCTGTGTCTCTGTTTGTCTCCCCACTATCCCTCATACACTCCCACACCTCACCCAGAGTCTCTAAGTCTCTTGTATCCATTCTCTCATTCTATAAATACGGACTGAGCCCTCTCGCTCACATCCAGGATCCCTGGTAGGAGGCCCCCCCCCCAAGTCTCAGTCCCCTAGGAGCTCCCTGTTGAGCTAGGGAGACAGACTTACAATCAGGCAGCAACACTACTGTGTGATCATTATGCAGCTAAAATCCATGTTATTTTTGCCACTTAAGGCAGAAGACACAACAGAAAAATTTGAGTTGCCTTGGACTTTTTTTTTAGAAAGAAATGGCCTTTAAATATGTTTAAATAAATAAGATGTAGTGATGGCTCTGGTGCATCTCCCGTATCACAAGCGAGAGAAAATGTGCTCCCTGTCCCTCCACAGCCATCCTGCTCTTGCTGGAGATCCTTGGCTTGTGGTGTCAGCCCCCATCCTTGACACCCAGAAGCAGCTGCAAGAACAGAGACACAAGCTTAGTGGCTGTGTTTCAAGTGACATGGCAAAAACGGGTGTATCTCTTACCAAATCAGTGTCTCGCTGAGGCACTCAGTCTCCTGAAGTTACCTCTCTTTATAAGGGAGGACTTTTATTTCTGTTCTGTTACAGATTGGTGTACAGATCAACAAACAGATTCAAATTGTGTGCCATACATTCTATCCGTCCATTAGGTGAAATTCAGATTTAGGTGCATGGCTACGAGTCTGCCGCCATCTTTTCTCTCTCTGTCTCTGCTCTGACTAGTGTCCTTAGCCAGGGTCTCTGTTTGCCTCTATCATCAGCTCTGGCTTGCTGTCTCTCTGGGGTCTTCTGTCTGCACATAGGGGTGCCCCTCTGCCCTCTCCAGCTGTCTTTACCCTGAGTCTGAGTGCATTCGCCACTTTATGCCCATGTGTGTCCACATCACCATCTTTCTCCCCATCTTCACCTTTGTTTCACTTCTGGTGTGTGTTTGCCTAGAGAGGCAGCTCCTTTTTCGGTTTCTGCCTTTCCCTACCCTACTGTCTGCTTCCACTGTTACCCATGCCTGAGTGTCTCTGTGCCTCCCTCCATCTCTGTCAAATCTATTTCTGCCTCTTCTTGCCAGTTGGTGCCCTGGGACCCTGGGGGATTGGGGCTCAGATTTCTCTTCCCTCTCTTCCCTCTCTTCCCAGGGCTCGAGGAGCTGGTTCTATCAGAGATGAATTCACCAAGCCGGACCCAGACTGGGGACAGCAGTAGCATCTCCTCCTTCAGCTACCGCGAGATCTTGCGGGAGAAGGAGAGCTCGACTCTTCCAGCCAGGGTAAGGGGCGGGGAAGAACCTACAGCCCCAGCTTCTACCCAAATTCTGGGCCCTCCTTTTTCCCTCCCCTGCAGCCATCTTCTACTCTGGGCCCAGCACACACATTTTCTTGTCAACTTTTCCTCGAGCTCACCAACTTGGATTCAGATTGCTAAATGGGGGATGGACAAATTATTCTCTCTGACTTTTGTTTCATCATCTGTGGGCTAATTCCACCTTTCCTGGTGCTATAAAATATGTGGCTCATAGTAGGTGCATTATCCATGTGGGAGATCCTTTTTTCCAACTCATAATTATCACTTATTATTATTGTTGTCTGTGTCGGCTTCCTTGCCAGACACTTTTCTTTGTAAATAACCTTTTTATCATTCTGTAAGTAGTATGTATACATTGTAGAAAAGTTTTAAAAACACAAGCAAAGATTTTTTTAAAAAATCCAAAGAAATCACATCTTCACCATACAGAGATCACCACTATAAATCCTTAGTTCATACCGTTCTAGACCTCTCTCTCTCTTTTTTAAACCTAAATAAGATTACAAGTAACCTGTTGATCTCTACCCTCCCAATTTGGTAAATTTTCATCTTTTTGAATACTTCGACCTTAGTCAGATTTCTCTAGTTGGTCCCAAAATGTGCTTTATTGCTGGTTTTATGAAAACCTGCTTTCAATTTCAGAGCACATTTGCTGCATCTGGTTGCTTTATGTGCCTTAAGTTTCTTGAATCTAGTGTGATCCCTTTTTTTCATGACATCAACCTGTAGAAGAGACCAACCCAGTTGACCTGAAGAAAGTGTCCCACCTTTGGGATTTTCCTGCTGGCTTCCTAGTGGTATCATTCAGCTCGTTTCTCTCTCCCCTAGTTTTCCTGTCAACTGGAAGTGAGAGCTCATTTGTTATAGGCTCTCCCTTCATGGTCTCAGTAAGGCTATGGTGTGGTGGTTCCTGTCTCCCCCTTTAAAAGGCAAAGGGGGATCCAGAGTCTCTGAGGGTGCCGAGACTTGTCTGCAGTTTGTCTGCAGCCCCAGTTGCAAAGCCCACCCCGGCTTGGTTCTCCTTCTCAGCCCCTGATCCTATCTGGGGTGTCGGCACTGAGCCTGGGCTGGCCTCTCTGCCTTCTTCCCCGCAGTCCTTATCCAGCAGCCCTCAGGCCCAGCCCCCGCGGCCAGCAGAGCTGTCAGATGAGGAAGTGGCTGAGCTCTTTCAGCGCCTGGCAGAGACGCAGCAGGAGAAATGGATGCTGGAGGAGAAGGTGCTGTCTGCCTGCTCGTCCCCTCTTGGCCTGCCCTTGGGGAGGAGGCGGGGTGGCAGGAGTTGGGGGTGGTGGGGCGATATCTGGCCAGGCCCCTCCTCATGGGTGAACATGCGCAGTTGAGGGCCTGAGGTGGGCTGGGCCACCCTGCAGGTGAAGCACCTGGAGGTGAGCAGCGCGTCCATGGCAGAGGACCTCTGCCGGAAGAGCGCCATCATCGAGACCTATGTCATGGATAGCCGGATTGGTCAGTGCCCCCTCCCCAGCCCTCACCCCTCGTCCAGCCCCTCACCTACCCCCTCCTTCCCCACTGTCCAGAGCTGCGGCTTCTCTCCTCTCCTTACGGAACTCACCAAAGTTACTGCCGAGACCACAGGTGCTAGAGGGAAGAGCCAGGCAGGCCAGGACCTGTGTGTCTTGCTCTGTATTCCATCTCTTGTCTCGGCTCCTCCCTCCTGTCTGAGTCTCTGTCGTCTCTCCACTCTCCTTTCTCTAGTGTCTCTCTGTCATTCCCGTTGCCCTTTCTCCTCCCTGTGTCTCTTCCTCTGCTTTCTCTCCCTTCTCTTCTTTCCGCCCCATCCCCCCCCCCCTTCATCTTGTCTCACTGTTCCTACTGCCTGTCTAAATGGTTCCACCTCTGGAAATTTTCATTCTCTGGATGCATATCCCTTTTAGGGTCCTTCTCTCCGCTCTTCCTCCCCTGTCCTCCTTTCTCCTCTTCCTTCCTCCATCCCCCATTTTTATTTCTTTTGTTCCCTTCTTTCAAATCTTCTCTCCCTGTTTTTTCCTTATTAATCAGAACAATACCAGTTGACGCTTGCTGAGAGCTGACCGTGTGCTCTGTGCTTTGCATACAGTCATATGTGTTCTTCCAGCTCCATGAGTTAGTTCCTAACCCCATTTCTCAGGGCCGCACAGCTAGTAAGTGAAGCCAGGTCTCACATGGCAAAGCCTCTGCTCCCTCCGTTAGATGGCTTCTCCCCCCATTTCTCTCCCCCACTCTCTGTTTCCCTCTTTCCCGCTCTGTCTCTGTCTCTCCTTCGGCTCAACTGAGGGGGTGATTCTCAGCCTGGGCCCTTGCAGATGTGTCTGTGGCAGCAGGCCACACAGACCGCAGTGGGCTGGGCAGCGTCCTGAGAGACCTAGTGAAGCCAGGCGACGAGAACCTTCGGGAGATGAACAAGAAGTTACAGAACATGCTGGAGGAACAGCTCACCAAGAATATGCACTTGCACAAGGCAAGTGTGGCCTACCAGCCTACCCCTTTTTCTCTCCAGCCACATAGCCCCTGGGTCATCTGTCAGTCCCCTCTCCACACACCCCATTCACCAAGCACTCCTTCCCCCTCATCTTCCCATCCTCCAGTCAACCTACTCACTAACAGTTTAGTCTTTCACTCTTCCTTCTGTCCTTGCAACCACCCACTCATCCATTCATACACACATTCAGCCACTCTCCCATCAACCCACCTACTATTTGCCCATCTTCCCTGCTACCCGTCTAATCATCTGCCCATGCCTTTGCACCCATCTCCTTTTTTTTTTTTTTAATATTTGGCTGTGCCGGGTCTTTGCGGCACATGGGATCTTTAGTTGCAGCATGCAGGATCTAGTTCCCTGACCAGGGATCGAACCCGGGCCCCATGCATTGGGAGCATGGAGTCTTAACCCCTGGACCACCAGGGAAGTCCCCTGCACCCATTTCCTGATGCATCACTCTCTCTTACCTACTCATCAGTCACCCCTTGTCTTACCTTTTACCCACCCGCCCAGCGACCTGCTTGCCTACCTGTTGTCCTCCATCTGTCCTCTGAACAGTTTATTTTTCCACCTATTTGCCTACCATGGATCTCCCATGCATCCACCCACGTGTCCACTAACCCATCCTGCCACCCAAGTATTTCCCCACCTTTGGGGGAAGTCAGAAAGGATGCAAGTCCGGCCCCTGCCTCTGAGAAGCAAGCTCACCATTTAGAGACAAGAAGGTGGCAGGGGTAGGGGTCATGTCCTCCAGCCTCACCACACAGAGCAGATGATCCACTCCCATGTCCATATCCCTAGCTCCAGGCACTCCTCACCCCCTCACACACACCACACACACCTTTCCGAGCCCAGCCTACTGCTGGGAGCTCTGGGAGCTGCTCCAAATACCTTCCTGTCTCAGGCTAGACATACCTGGGCATTGATGGGATGAGAAGGATGACACCCAGGCTTGCTGAGGGTGCCATCGACTGCCACCTTCTCTGACTCCTGATGGCTCATTTGTTTCTTAGGACATGGAAGTTCTGTCCCAGGAAATTGTGCGGCTCAGCAAGGAGTGTGTGGGGTCCCCCGACCCAGACCTAGAGCCGGGAGAAGCCAGCTAAAGACCTGCAGGCTGCACCCACTCCCTCCCTTCCCCACCC
Source organism: Mesoplodon mirus (assembly GCF_964341445.2). Taxonomy (NCBI): domain Eukaryota; kingdom Metazoa; phylum Chordata; class Mammalia; order Artiodactyla; family Ziphiidae; genus Mesoplodon; species Mesoplodon mirus. Next base: position 44,895,026 of record NC_138981.1, on the reverse strand, counting down.
GCCATTCCCTTGGGCTGTGGTGGGAAAATGGGGGCCAGCGCCAAAATCAGATAGGTTGGGAGACTGGACATTAAAGGGGTTGGAGGCCTGATGGCTGGCATTAGTGACCCTGTCTTAGGGGCTGAGGCCCCTGGGGAGTGGGGAATCCTGAGGGGAGGGGCAGGGATTCTCCTCCTTCTTGGCCCTGGCTCCCAGGGGCCTTTGCCTTCATCTCTGCATGAGCTCTCCCTCCCAGAGACCAACTCTTTTTTTATTTTATTTTATTTTTTAATTTATGTCTGGAAGCCTGGCTACTCTGCATTTGGGATTGGGGATGCTGGGTGGGGCACGGTCCATGTTCAGCGTTCTAGCAACATGTGTGTGTGTGTGTAAAAGCTGTGCAGCCAAAATACCATCTGGCCAGACTGGCCCACCCACTGACTGTCTGCTCTGATTCTTTCCAACCATGAGGGGTGTGCTGGGGGTGGTGAGGTTATACCATTAGAACGGGGAGGGTGGTCTCTGGCTGCAACTTTACTCTCCTTCCCCCACCCTCACCCAGCCTGTCTCCAGTTACTGTTGACCAGCCTCTCAAACTGAATGGAGCAGAAATATCTGCAGATATGTATGTGGGTGAATGTGTATGGGGTGTGGGTATGGATGAGTAGATAGACGGGAGGATGGATAAGTGGTTGGATGGACTGATTGATAAGTAGAAGGTTGCATGGATTGGTGATGGATAGGTTGGGAAATAAATGGATGGATAGGTGATTGGATGAATAAATGGACAAATGGATTGCTAGGTGGATAGGTAGAGGATGGATAGGTGGGGGTATAAATGGACAGATGGATGGCTAGGGAAATGTGTGGATGGATGAGTGGGCAGATGGATGAGCTAATGGGAAGAGTAAAGAGTAGGTGAATAAATGATAGAGCAATGGATAGATGGACAGGTAGTTGGGTGGTGGGGATCCATATGGGTAGGGGTAGATGGGGTGAATATACAAATGGATGAGTGAATAGGTAGGTGGATTAATGACTAAATGGACAGATGGGTGGCTAGAGGGAAGGACAGAGTAATTGGCTGTGTGAGGGGGAGAATGGATGGATAAGTGGGTGGTGGATGGGAGGAGGGATGGACAAATGGACAAATCAGGAGTGTGATGAGCAAATGGAGGATTACATGGATGGATAAATCCATTGAAAGGCAAAAATTGGCCCTGCATTACTGCTCCCACATTACCAAACACCTTTGTTAAAGGTAAGGCGTCCTCTGTGTGCCATGGCCCTTTCACATCACTCCATTTACTGCTCCCAAAGACACTATCAAGCTGGGGTAACTGTCCACCCGACAAAGAGAAAAAGAATGCAAGTCACTTCCTCAAGGACATAAGTCAGTGGCACAGCTGGGGCTTGAACCCACCCATGCCTGAGGCACTTGGTACCCAGTGCTCTTGTTACCCAGGAGCAGAGCCCTCTAGCGGAGGAGGCATGATTTGAGGCTCCTGGATGTGGACAGATGATGGAGACTGCACCTCAGCGTGGGGCCTGCCTGGGGGAGAACCTGCTATGGAGGTGGGACCTGGCTTGTCCCCATCTGTACTCCCCTTACCCACCCCCCCGCGACGTTCCACATCCGCAAACAGGACAGTGCTCCAGTCCCAAGGCAGCAGTCTTGGTTAGAGCAGGACTCTAACCCCTCCAGCACCACTGGGGAGCAGCTTTGGGGGCCTGGCCTCTAGAGAAACACCCCCCCACCAGTTTTCCCCCACCCCCCCTTCTCCAGCCTAGGGGGCAGGGAGGGGACACAGCGCTGCAGCTGCATCATTCCCCGTGGCACTCCCCGCTCTGGGGCCATTAACAGATGCCTCCCCATCGATCGGATCTGCTAAGTGCTGCTGATTCAGACGGGTGGGGGTGGGGGCCCCTGGGGGCAGAGGGGGTAGGATCTGGGCAGGAAGAGGGGGGAGTCCAGGAAGGAGGTGGGGAGAATTGGCAAAGCTCCCTGCCACCCCCATTTTCCAGATGACGCGACTGAGGCCCAACCAGCTTTGTAGGAGGCGGAGTCTCCCCAGGGTCCCTCTCAGGCAGTCCTAGGGGAGGGGGCTCTGGGAGCCACGAGGCCCCTCCCTGCCTCTCTCTCCATCTCCCGGCAAGCTCAGAGGGGCGGGGAGAGAGAGCCAGAGGAGGTGGAGAACTTGGGCAGCTCTGCAGAGTGGGGCAGGAGCTCCGGTGTTTGGTACCCCCAGCCCCACCGCTGTTGCCGCTGCTGCAGCGGGGACACAGGTGAGGACGGCCCTATGGGGAGGGGGAGGGGGCCACCAACAGTGCTGTCCTTGTCCTTCCCTGGTCCAGCCCCCAGGCCCTAGCCCATCCTGGGACACTCCTACTGGACCTTGTCCTTCCAGAGCCTCCTTCCAGGGACCCAGCCCCCTCCTCCTGCCTGTGCTGCCTTCTCCTCTCCCAGGCCTGGCTGTGGCTGCTTCTCCTCTTCCTCCTCTCGTCCTGCTGCCGCTGCTGCTTCTGCCGCTGCCCAGCACATACCACCAGCCCCTCGGGGTGTGGTTTCCCCAGACCAGCCCCCAACGGTGGGACGCAGCCTGATCCCAGCCTTCCTGGGCTCCCGTAAGGCCCAGGAGCCCCCCTCCCTGCAGACACACCCAACTCCCTTTCAACACCCCACCCTGCCCTCCAACCCATTTTGAGGGGGACCCCGTCTTCCTCTTATCTTAGTCTGTTTTGATTCTCTGGATGCTCTGGGGCTGTGCCCAACTTTCTTCCAGTTGAGTCCTAGCCCTGAGGGGTTCTCCAGGTCCCTTCCGTACCCCCTGAACTCTTGAGAGGGTGGACCAGGCTTTCTCAGCCCCCCTGGATACCCTTCTCTACCAGACACCTCTCAGCCTCCGAAAAATAACCTGGCCCCATATCTAACCCTTTAGATACCCCACCCCCTTCTCCAGCCCCGCTAGGGGGCCCCACCTCTCCTTCCTTCCCCAGAACTCCTGTAGATTGTGGACACCCCACCCTCAGGCTATTCTTGGCAGCTCTAGGCACTCCCAAGACACCTCTCAGCCTCTTTACAAACTCCTGGCTCTGTAGCCACCGCTTAGATGCACCAACCCCTTTCCTAGATCCACAAAGGGGCTCCAACCCCCTTATCTTCTCCCCAGAAGTCTTGAGGGTTTGGACAACCCTCCTCACTCAGTTCCTTCAGAATCCCCCTCCAGACACTCTCAGCCTCTTGCAAACACCTCTGGTTCCATTTCTACCCCTTCGGATGCCCCGATCCCCTCTCCAACCCCACTAAGTGGTTCCAGTCCCTTCTTCCTTCCCTCAGAGCTCTTGAGAGTGTGGACAACTCCCCAGTGTTTCTTGCTTCATCCTAGACACCCCCAGATACCTCTCAGGCAGTGCTGACCCCTCTAGAATCATCTCAGTCTCTAAACACTCCCTCGGATCCTTTTTGGCACCTCTAGGCGCTCCTCTTCTGCTCCTCTCCATGTCCCCTAGCCCCTTCTCACTCCCTCAAGACATCGCCCTGGTCCCTCTAAGACCCTCTATATGTCCCCCAAGCCCTTGCCCATCTCTCTAGTTCCTCCTCCCGGTTCCTCTTGGCCTCTCTAGACACCCCCAGTTTCCTTGTGCGAGTGGCCCAGGGCCTCTCCAAGCCTCCACCATCCTGGAGACAGCCACATTCTCCTAAAGGCCACCCCCCACCCAAGTCTCCGTGGGCCTGGGGCGCGGCAGGATGGCAGCAGGCGTGGCCACATGGCTGCCTTTTGCACGGGCGGCCGCGGTGGGCTGGCTGCCCCTGGCCCAGCAGCCCCTGCCCCCCGCGCCGGGGGTGAAGACATCTCGAGGGGATGAGGTTCTGGTGGTGAACGTGAGCGGACGGCGCTTTGAGACCTGGAAGAACACGCTCGACCGCTACCCAGACACTCTGCTGGGCAGTTCAGAAAAGGAATTCTTCTATGACGCCGACTCAGGCGAGTACTTCTTTGATCGCGACCCAGACATGTTCCGGCACGTGCTTAACTTCTACCGCACGGGCCGCCTGCACTGCCCACGGCAGGAGTGCATCCAGGCCTTTGACGAAGAGCTGGCCTTCTATGGCCTGGTGCCTGAGCTCATGGGCGACTGCTGCCTCGAAGAGTACCGGGACCGCAAGAAGGAGAACGCCGAGCGCCTGGCGGAGGACGAGGAGGCTGAGCAGGCCGGGGACGGCCCATCCCTGCCAGCTGGCAGCTCCCTGCGGCAACAGCTCTGGCGGGCCTTTGAGAACCCACACACGAGCACCGCAGCCCTCGTTTTCTACTACGTTACCGGCTTTTTCATCGCTGTGTCGGTCATCGCCAACGTGGTTGAGACCATTCCGTGCCGCGGCCCTTCACGGCGGCCCCCGAGGGAGCAGCCCTGTGGCGAGCGCTTCCCGCTGGCCTTTTTCTGCATGGACACGGCCTGTGTACTCATATTCACAGGTGAATACCTTCTGCGGCTGTTCGCGGCCCCTAGCCGTTGCCGCTTCCTGCGGAGTGTAATGAGCCTCATCGATGTGGTGGCCATCCTGCCCTACTACATTGGGCTCCTCGTGCCCAAGAACGAAGATGTCTCGGGGGCCTTTGTCACCCTGCGGGTGTTCCGGGTGTTCCGTATCTTCAAGTTCTCCAGGCACTCACAGGGCTTGCGGATTCTGGGCTACACACTCAAGAGCTGTGCCTCTGAGCTGGGCTTTCTCCTCTTTTCCCTTACCATGGCCATCATCATCTTCGCCACTGTTATGTTTTATGCCGAGAAGGGCACAAACAAGACCAACTTTACTAGCATCCCCGCGGCCTTCTGGTATACCATTGTCACCATGACCACACTTGGGTGAGTGCAGACCCTGTGTGGGGAGCTGCCTGATCAGTCAATTACACTCACCTTTTCTGTAAAATTAAAAAGGTTAGATAAATGATCTCTCTCTCTCTATTTGAACTTCAATTTGGTCATCTGTAAAAAGTGAGGGAGTTGGATTAATCTCCAAATCCCTCCCAGCTCTGACAATACCTTAATTTTCAGGTCAGGAGACTTGGGTTCAACGATGGTCTTAGCTGCACTCTTTCTGTTGACCTTGTTTTCTCTGGGCTAGTTTTCCCCTCTGCAAAATGAGAAATGATGATCCCTTCAACATCCAGAGGGGATTCAGTGACATCATGGTTATGAAAGTTATCTGAATGTTTCTGGTGCAGGATAAATAGATATTCGCTTTCTATCACCCCTTTTTCCATCTTGAGGACCCATGTCTCTCAACCCTTTAGATTCATCTGCTGTGTGGGGCACTACCTCTGTGGCTCGGTGATTCCTTGATGTTTCCCCAGAACAAGATATTTTCAGCATCATTTTTTTTTTACTGCCAGTCCTTGAGAGGAAATGGGATAAGCACATCAAATGAAATCACCAAACTCATGTTGCTCTTAAAGACATTGTCTAGGGCAGATAACTGTGGTCCTTTTCTAAATTCCTATCACTGGGATTAGGTATGCAGTTGCTGCTCAGTATCTGTTGAACGGATACATTGGGATTACTCAGGACCTTAGTAGTAGAACAGAAAAATTGATTTGAGGTTTCTAAAAAGTAGAAATTAACTCTGGTTGGAGTTTCAGGATTGTATTGACAAATACTGAGCACTGAGAACAGGTTGGAACTGGGTATTCTGATGTCTTTTTATCCTATTCAGTCCTCACCCTGGGAATATGTCTCATACTTGAGGACCCAGTCAGAGATGATACATCGCAGTGCCAGAAATGGCCAAGTTGGAGAGACTTTTACTTTTATTTTTTATTTTATTTTATTTTATTTTGCGATATGCGGGCCTCTCAGTTGTGGCCTCTCCCGTTGCGGAGCACAGGCTCCAGACGCGCAGGCCCAGTGGCCATGGCTCACGGGCCCAGCCGCTCCGCGGCATGTGGGATCCTCCCGGACCGGGGCACGAACCCGTGTCCCCTGCATCGGCAGGCGGACTCTCAACCACCGCGCCAGCAGGGAAGCCCTGGAGAGACTTTTAAATGAGTCAAAGTAAAGAATAAGGAAGAGGCATCCTGGGGGAGGGGTGGGGGCAAAGGCCTAGAGGCTGAAGACTGCAGAGGCTGCGTTTCTGTGGAGGGGATCTGATTGGTCCCGTGGTTAGAACAAGAGTATGCTGTGTGATTTTGAGCAAATCAGTTATGGAACCTTGCTGAGCTTCACGCCCCCCACCCCCAACCAAACAAGTTGGTAAGATTGGCTCTGCTCCATCTCCATGGGAGGGGGGGTGGTATGGAGAAAGGGAGGGAGGAGTTTCAAGGCTCCCCCTCTATTTTTTAATATGAGGACAGTTTCAAGGCTTCCCCTGGGGGAATAGGATAGGGTGCTACCTAGAGAAGGTAAGACAGACACAAGCAAAACCAACAGAGCACTGCTCCCAGGACTCAGAGCCCCTTAGCTGGCCTGTGGTGGTGGGACTCTCTCTCCGGGAGGCTATATTTACTGCCTGTGACTTCCTCCTTCCCCCCATGCTTGGTATTAATAGATTTCCAGCTGACTCAGATGCCCGGTGCACGGCTTGGATGGGGGCAGCAGACAGTAGGGGCTGAGGGCCCATTTCTCATTTGACCCCCACTGGTGGCCAGAGAGGTCATTCCCCAATTTTTGCAGAGCAAGAAACTGAGACCAGAGAGTTTGAATGCCTGGCCAGGGTCACAGAGTGAGTCAAGTTGGATGGGATGCAGTGGGGGACTGAGGGGTGGGTGGGTATTTTTCTTGACCTTGGCTTACCTCCCCCGGCCCCAGCTATGGAGACATGGTGCCCAGCACCATTGCTGGCAAGATTTTCGGATCCATCTGCTCACTCAGTGGCGTCTTGGTCATTGCTCTGCCTGTGCCAGTCATTGTGTCCAACTTTAGCCGCATCTACCACCAGAACCAGCGTGCTGACAAGCGCCGAGCACAGCAGGTAACTGCACCTTCCGTCTGAGTACCTCCTATTCCCCACACCCCAAGCCAGTCTACTCTTATGTTTGCCTACCTGACCTTCTATCTCCTCCTCTCTCTGTAGAAGGTGCGCTTGGCAAGGATCCGGTTGGCAAAGAGTGGTACCACCAACGCCTTCCTGCAGTACAAGCAGAACGGGGGTCTTGAGGTGGATAGGGGCCTGGATTGGGGTGGGAGGTGAGCAGTGACGGGAGGAGGAAGGTGCTCACCTCACCTCTCTGCTCTATCCACTCCAGGACAGCAGCAGTGGGGAAGAACAGGCGCTGTGTGTCAGGAAACGTTCTGCTTTTGAGCAGCAACATCACCACTTGCTGCATTGTCTAGAGAAGACAACGGTGAGGCCTAATGAGAGGTGGTGTGGCAGAATGAAGGGTGTCCCTTTGCCACCAAGCCAGCTCCCTCCTGGGATGGGAGGCTCACTACTAATTGTGGAAATCACACAGGGCTTCCCGGAAGAGGCCCAAGTAGAGCTGAGCCTTGAAGGATGGGCAAGGGAAGGGAAGAGAGAGCGACTTACAGAAAGGAAGGAATGGCCTAAGCAAAAGCCTGGGGGTGAGGTCAGCTTCCTTGTGGTGCCCTGTGACCATGCCTCCCTTCTGCCCACAGTGCCATGAGTTCACGGATGAGCTAACCTTCAGTGAGGCCCTGGGCGCTGTCTCGCTGGGTGGCCGCACCAGCCGCAGCACGTCCGTGTCCTCCCAGCCAGTGGGGCCTGGCAGCCTGCTATCCTCTTGCTGCCCCCGCAGAGCCAAGCGCCGTGCCATCCGCCTTGCCAACTCCACTGCCTCGGTCAGCCGTGGCAGCATGCAGGAGCTGGACACGCTGGCAGGGCTGCAGAGGAGCCCTGCCCCTCAGAGGTAAGCATGCTGACCTGCTGTGCAGCCCCTCTCCCGGGGAAGCTCAGAGCTTGGACCAAGCGGTCTGAGATTTCATGACTCCGGGCCTCCTAGCAAGTCAAGCGCAAACCCAAACTCCTCCATGCTGGAAGCTTGGGCTTATCTTGTCTGGAACTCCTCATTTTTCATTTGTACTTTCAATAAACATTTTTTGAGCATCTACTGTATGCTAGGCACAATTTGGGGCATTTTGGAATTCACTTTAGTTTAGGAGTTTAGTTCAATTTTGGCAGTGAATAGAACAGACAGAAATCCTGAGCTTATGGAACTTCTATTCTAGTGAGATGAGACAGTTAAAAAACTAATACACAGATGATGCAGTGCGTTAAGTGCCAAGGAGAAAAATAAATCAGGGATGGAGGATAGAGAGTGTAGAACAGGGTGTGATGCAGTTTTAACAGTGTGGTCGGGGAAGGTTTTGCTGAGGTGATGTCTGAGCTGAGATCTGAAGGAGGAGAGGGAATGAGCCATGTGGATACCTAGAGGGAGAGCTTTCCAGGCAAAGCAAACAGCCTGTGCAAAGGCCCTGAGGCAGGAATGGGTCTGCATGTTAGAGACACAGCCAGGAAGCTTCTGTGAGTAGAGTGGAGTGAGTGAGGGGGAGAGTGGTAGGAGGTAAAATCAGAAAGGAACAGGGACCAGATTGTGTAGATCTTACAGTAGACTGTTGTGAGGACTCTGGCACTGCAAGGAGTAAGCACAATAGATAACACTTTGATGTGTGTGCTCATTATGTAGCAGACACTACTCTAAGCATTTTGTATCATTTATTATCTTATTTAATCTCCACAACATCTCTGTGAGGTAGAAAACATTGTTATTCCCATGCTACAGATGAGAGAAGAGAGGTTTAGAGTGGTTGAGGTGGGATCAGGACTATTTGACTCCAGAGCCCTCACTCTGCACCACCATAATTGAGGGTGCAGGGGAAGCATTTAGCACAGTGCCAGGGACCCAGTAGGCACTCAATAAATGTCATGATTGCCGTGGCAAGTATTAAGATGACTTTTTAAGAGCCTTCCATCTTCCCACCCTTATCCACAGCCGCTCAAGCCTCAATGCCAAGCCCCATGACGGCCTTGACTTGAACTGCGACAGCCGGGACTTCGTGGCTGCCATCATCAGTATCCCCACCCCTCCTGCCAACACCCCAGATGAGAGCCAACCTTCCTCCCCTGGCGGTGGTGGCAGTGGGGCCAGCAGCACCCTCAGGAACTCCAGCCTGGGTACCCCTTGCCTCCTTCCCGAGACTGTCAAGATCTCTTCCCTATGAGGGACGGGCCTGCCCATACAGCGCGCTCTCCCAATTCTTGGGGGCTCCCTTCCAAAGCCGTATTTTGGGGATGCAGAGAAGGACAGCCTGGGGACCCCTTCTGCCCCCCACTGAGAACTATGCAATGGAGTTTCATGGGATGGCCCACCTGGTGGGGAAATAGCCAGGGAAAGGGAAACTTCCCCTACCCCAGACAGTTTTCCCTGTGGGAGCTGAAGCACTGGGCTTCCTCAGGCCCCCAGCCTCCCTGCTCCAGCACACTGGGACTGGCCCCTCTACCCAAGCGGGCCTCCTGCATGCTCCTCCCCTCAGGAGTTCTGGCCCAAGAAGAAGAGGTGAAACTTCCTCTTCTCTCTGGCTGAGCCGTGGAGGTTTGGGGGTTCAAAGAAGAGAACCCTCACTTCTGATCTGGCCTCTAGAAGAAGTCCCCACCCTCCACCAGGCCCAACAACTCTCAAATTCCGAAGCTTGGAGTGCCACCACAGGCTTCTTGGGCTGTGGCCTCAGCAGTGACCTTGGTTCAGGGGTCAGGCTGCCTTTCCCAACACACACAGATAGCACAAACACCACCCCCCTTTCCTGGCTGCTGGAAATGGGCCCCTGCAACCCCGTCCTCCACTGGGCCCCCAGCAAACTCTAGCAATAGCAGCTGCTGCCGTGACATTATGCAAAGCCTCTGCCCAGTTTGCTGCAGTATTTACATCTGCCCTAATCATAGGGGCCACCTCTAACTACTCCTCCTTCTCTCTTCTCTGGCTTGCTTCCTTCCTGGGTTGGGCTGGAGTCTGGACTGGCTGAGATAAAAGCCTGGCAGCTGGCGAGAGCTGGGCTGTGTTTGGAGATCATGGGCTGATTCCATGTTCTTGGGCAGGAGTCCAGAAGTGGCAGGGGCTGAGGCCTGGGTTGTTCCTGAGCTCTGGCAGCTGGAGGAGGCAGGAGGAACTTCTTGATCTCCTCCTTCACCCCACAATGCCTTTTCACATATCCCTCTCTCTTCTCCCTCTTCGGTCACCTTCCGGAACTCTCTGTCTGCTCTCAGGCTGAAATCTGGCATCATCTCAGGTTCCCTGTCCCCAGCACTGTCCCTGCGGAGCTGGTGGTTGACAAAGATGTAGTTTCCATCAGTCAATAAAACCTGAGAGGAGAGACAAGGATGAGCACCTCCTGGCTCTGTGGGTTTGGGGGCTGAGTTGGGCTGGAGGGGTTGAAAATACTCCCAATTTCAATTCCTTTTAACTAGTAGAAGGGCTGTTATGGGGAAAGTTATGGGAGGTGGATGGTTGCTGGTGTGTTTTGGAAGATGGGGATCTAGGAGAAATGAAAGAGGGTGCTCGAAGAGGTGAATCTGCAGCCAGTGAGGTAGGCTAGGACGTCCTGAGACATGCCCCATGGACATAATCTGCTCTAGCCCCCTCACTCACAGATGGGGAAACTGAGACCCAAAGCAGCACACGCTTGGTTAGAGGAGACTTGAACCCAGGCTTCCTGATAGCAAACAGCTCTGAACTGAACCCTGATGAGAAGCATCTCTCAGTTTGGCAAATTCCCCTTCCCTGTGGATGTCCCCTATCTGTATTGTCTCTTCTGGACTACTGGATATACTAGACTAGTGTAACTGAGCTCTGTGGAGCACAGAGAAGATAGACCTTGGATTCAGGTTGACCTGGATTCCAGTCCCTGGGTGAGAGAATCACTTCTCTTCTCTTGCCTCAGGTTGCTAATCTGTGAAATAATCATTCATTCATTCACCAAATATTTATTAACTGCATATCATGTGCTAGCCCTAGGGGTACAAAAATGGGCAAAGTAGACATCATCTCTGATCTACAGAGGTGAGCATGGAAGGCAATTAAGCAGTTACAATATAGTGTAGTAGAACCAAGATTAGTGGATTACAGAAGCATATAGATGGCAAGAGAACCTAACCTGGCTGAACAATGAGTCAAAGTTAGCCAGGCAAAAGACAAAAGAGTGAAAATGTTTTAGGCAGAGGGAACAGCATGTGCAATGACCTGGAGGTTAGAGTGCCAGCTCAGGGCCTTGGGAAACTGAAGTGGTTCAGCACAGCTAGTGAGGAGAGTGTGAGACTGTGATGAGGGTGAGGATGTAGAGGTAGACCAGATCACAAAAGGCCTTTGAAGCTATGATACAGATGTGGACTTCATCCTAAGGATAATGGGGACCACTGAAGGCTTATAAACAGGAAAGTCATCACTAGTTTTGTGTTTCAGAAGGATTATTCTGGCTGTGGGGAGTGGGTTATAGAGAGCCAGTCCTGGAGGGAGGAAGAACAGTGAGGCGGCTTTTGCAGTTGCCGAGTTGGCAGGTGATAGTGGCTTAGACGGGATAGTGGCAGTAAGAGTTGGAAAGTCAAGAGATTTCAGAGATAGGACTGGCAAGATTTAGGATTGACAGGTATGTGGGAGTTGAGGAGGAGGGAGCAGTCAGGGTTGACTCCCAGGTTTCTGCCTTGGGCAAAGGCTGGAGGGGGTGCCATTCATTCACTGTCAAAGGGAACATCAAAGCTGTTGAGCACACAGTGACAGGCACATAGAAAGTACTTGGTGAAGGTTAACTACAATTATTATCATAAGTTCAGTTTTAGATGTGTAGTGCTGGACAAATATTGAGTAGGGAGTGGGATACATGGATCAAGTGAGATGGTCCTGAGAAGATTCAATGTGATAATGTGCACAGGCATTTGGCACAGTGTCCTAGACACAGTAAGCCCAGTAAACGTGAGTCTTCTCCTCCCATTAAGTCTCATGAGCAGAAAATACCACCATAGTCTGTTTATTACTAACACCCTTCAAGGAAGAACTTCAACTAGGGTTGGCATCTGAAGGGAGCAGGTTAGGTGGCACTCAGAAGAGCTTTCTGATGGCCTGTATATGGCTTGGCTCTTAAGACTGGCAGGGAGCCCTCACCTCTCACAACAACTTCTCCGTTCATGAGCTCATCTCAACTCCATAACTACTCCCTGAGGTAGTCTGGGCAGGCATTATCATTCCCGTTTTACACATGGGTAACCTCAAATTTGAGACACAATGACCTCCTGAAGGTCATACAGTTGGTAATGGTCCACCGTGCCTGGCACTGAGGTCTTCCTGACTCCAAAGCCTGGGATTCTTTCCACTGCACTGCAGTGCAGACTAATTTATTGAGCACTCACTAGATGCCAGGCACAGCACCAGACCCTTTGCAAGCATTAACCTCTGATCCTTAAATTGGGATTATCATTGCCATTTTACAGAGAAGTAGAAATTGAGGATGGGGTGGGTGTTAAATGACTTGCCAGAGATCACTCAGGAGGGGCACAGCTAGGATTAGCTTGTAGCTCTCCACCCGTTCAGTAGCAGCAATTTTACCAAACTTATTGCGAGACGCTGGTTGCTGACAGAGCTGGTTTAGAAACTTTGCTCGATTCAGGTAAACACAGCTGAGGGGAGTTGTGGGGTGGGGGAAAAGGCTGTGCTGCGCCTGCGCGCTAGCCACGGGGGCGGGGAGGTCAACACGAGGGCAGCGGTGCGCCGGTGCCAGAGTGGGCGTGTCTGCTTCCCAAACACCCACTGTCCCAAAGGTGCACGTCTGTCCCAGGGTTGGCCCGTTCGACTTGAGTGGTGGCACGTCTTAACCAATCACCGCAGAACCCGGCCTGTTGCCAGGGTGAAGCAGTGCCCGCCTCTCTACCGGATGCGGATTTCTGGTGGGTGGAAACGGAAGTGATGCTTCAGGGGCTAGCTAAGCTCTGGGAGTGTTGATATTTTCCAGTCAGTCCGGCTGACTGGGGCCAAGTTGGAAGCCCGGAAGGGAGGCGATTTAAAAACTCGTGCACGGGGCAGGCCACGCTGTCCTGTTGCAGTGCCCCCGCCTGCGAGTCAGAGCCTCGGGGAGACAAGAGCACGACGGGACCGAGAGGAAAGGCAAGGAACAAGGGTGCAGACTTTGAAACCTGAGACAGAGGGCAGGGGAGGGCGATTGTTCGCTTCTGATTGGCTCGTGGGCATCATCGAGGACCCACGCAACCGCTTCGATTGGTTGGTGCCCTCAATTGTTGTGGCGGCGGCGAAGATTTTGCCCACGTACTTCCGAGCGAGAGGCGGGGCTGTGCCCCGGCGCGCCTGCGCAACGCCCCGGGCCCCACCCGGTAGTTCAAGAACCTGCGAGGGGGCGGGGCGAAGAGGTGCTTGTTTTGGTTCTGTTTTCTTTGAAGCCCAAGGCCGGAAAGAGCGTAGCAATAAACTTGCTGGACTTGGAGAGAAGGCTACGACAAGCTCGCCGTGGTGTCTTCATTTTGGACTTCACATCCGGGTTCTCCGGCCGCGTGACCCGCGCGCCGCCGACGGCTCGAGAACCGGTGCCTCGATCTCTTTATCCGGGTCCCGGCGATCCCGTCGTGCTTCGCGCACCACTGTAGCCCCCCTCATCCGGGTCCTCTCCCGGCGTGCCCCGCGCCGAGTTTGGTGGGGGGTACTCGGCGGTGCCGCCATGACTATTCTCCCCAAAAAGAAACCACCGCCTCCCGACGCCGACCCCGCCAACGAGCCGCCGCCGCCCGGGCCGCTGCCCCCGGCGCCTCGCCGCGGCGGGGGTGTAGGCGTGGGCGGCGGCGGCACGGGTGTGGGCGGCGGCGATCGCGACCGTGACTCGGGAGTCGTTGGCGCCCGTCCTCGAGCCTCGCCACCGCCTCAGGGCCCGCTCCCGGGGCCACCGGGTGCCCTCCATCGCTGGGCGCTGGCCGTGCCGCCTGGCGCCGTGGCGGGCCCCCGGCCACAGCAGGCCTCTCCTCCTCCTTGTGGGGGCCCCGGCGGTCCCGGCGGCGGTCCCGGTGACGCGTTGGGTACCACGGCAGCGGGCGTGGGCGCGGCGGGCGTGGTGGTGGGCGTGGGCAGCGCCGTTGGCGTGGGTGGTTGCTGCTCTGGGCCGGGTCACAGCAAGCGGCGGCGTCAAGCCCCTGGGGTTGGCGCGGTTGGCGGGGCCAGCCCTGAGCGTGAGGAGGTCGGCGCAGGTTACAACAGTGAGGATGAGTATGAAGCGGCTGCAGCGCGCATAGAGACCATGGACCCCGCCACCGTTGAGCAGGTATGGACGGGGGGTGACGGGTGACTGGGTGTGGTGGACGGGATGCCCAGACTGCGTAGGGACCCAAGGAAGGCTATTTGAGATCGCTCCAAGGGGCCTTTCTCTTCTCTCTGAGCCTGGCACTCTTTTCTCTGGTAGTGGGGGTGTGAGAGACCCTCTTTCCCCCGCCAAGGACTTGGGGTTAGAGGCCCCAGATAAGATGGAGGACTTAAAAGTGGGGTCTGTGGTGTCTTCTAGGGCCCGTAGTTGTCATTCTGGGCCCAGGGACCTCATCGTGTAGGGTCAATAGGTAGGAACTCCCCAGGAGAGACAGGAAAGATGGAATGCCTCCTGAGAGGGGAGTCTCATGACTCTCCAGAGGACCTTGGTCTGTGTTCAGTGACTTGAGATTTCTTTTCCTCTGGGATAAGAGTCTAAGACTTCTTCTCCAGGGAATACAAGTAAGGTGGAGATCTCAGAGATATGAGTGTCCCCAAGACGCCAAAACCGTTTCAGGGGTCTGAGACACTCTATATAGGACAACCCCCTTCTCTTTCTCAGGGGGATACAGCACAGGACCATGCAGCAGTGGGGTCTGAGACTCCCTCTTCTAGAAGTCAAGGGCCTGACACACACACATACATACCCCCCTAAGATCCCCTTCCCTATGGGAACAAGGGTCAAAACCAACACCCTGGGACCAGAAAGCGTGCTAGGGTACATGAGATTCATCCCCTTCTAAGTGACACGGGTCTGTGCTTTCTCTAAGAGGTCTGAGACCTCTTTGGAGACAAGAGTCTGCATTTCTCTCTAGGAGCTTAAGCTTTTTTTAAGGTCTAGACACCCCGCCCCCAGCACCAGGCCTGAACCTTTCTTCAAGAAAATGGGACTCACTGTTTCGGATACTGGAACCTAGGATTCCCCCTGCTTATGGACTGGGGCTTTCAGAGACTGGGTCTGAAGCCTCTTCGGGAAACTGATACCCCTCCACAGAGGTCTTTAGGGGACTTTTCTCCTCAGGGAGTGGTCTGAGTATTCTCTTTGGGCAGCTGAGACACACTGTGCCAAGGACTCTTGAGCTTTCCCTCAAAGACAAGAGATGCATACTTACCCCCAGTGACCAGTGTGTCTCTAGAGGTGAGGTCCAAACTTCCCCCTCAAGGAACTTAAGGTACTCCACAGGAACGGGAGGTCTCCCCTGACCAGATATGAGCCCTGAGACTCTTCCTTTGGGGCATGGGTAGAGTCCCTGGGGAATAGGGTTCCGCATCTCCCCTCATGAGTTTGAACTTTCTCTCAGCATACGTGTACCCCAGTTTTAGAGGCCTTTTGGGGGCATAAGATTTCATGCCTTGGGGACTTGAGCCTAAGCCCGCCTTCCACTTTGAACTAAGTCCTGCGGGCTCCTCATTATTCTTGGGGACATGGGTAAGGTGGGATTCTGGGGGAAAGGGTCTGAGCCTCCTCGCAGGGGCCTGAGCTTCCCCTCTGGGACAAGAGATCCTTCACCTTAGGGAGGGGCTTGAGCTCCCCACTTGGGTATGAGGCTCCTCCTCCCCTCCCTTCCCCCCCAACCAGGCAATCCTTTCTCACCAGGGAGAGGGACGGGAAGTCCTCCCCAATGTGGCCTGAGGCCTCCCCCATTGGACAGAAGGACCTGGATGCTTTTCACAGTCATAAGAACTCCCTACCTGAGCCTGCTCAGGCTAGGAAGTTCTCCTTACTTTCTGTGAGAAAGTTGTCAGGTACTGGGGACGTGAGGACTGAGGCCTGCCCTCAAGATCTAGGAGATGTGTTGAGTCTCTCCCTGACCCAGCTATGCTTCTAATTTCCTGGATCATGGAAGTATTCTCAGCTTCCTGAATTGCTTTCAATAAGCTTTTTTCTTCCCAGAGACAGGGAAGGGGTTTGGGACATCCCCACTGCAGGAAATTCTCCACCCACATTCCTCTCTCTCTTGGTTCAGGTAAATCTTTGTGTACTTCACGGGGGCCAGGGCCAGGGCCTGGTTTTGAGCCCCCGTTCTTGTTCCCTTTCCATGCATTACTACTTCTCCAGGCAGGATAAATCATCTGCCAGGGTGAGGACCAAGAGTTATTTCTTCTCTCTGGTTACAGTAAAGTGTGCCTTTCCTTCTCCACAGAAACGAGGAGTGCCAGGAACAGAGAGAAAGTCATATGCTGCCATGGTGACTAGAAAGACACCTCCTTACATCCCCTTTGCATCTCCTGGGCTAGGAGTCCCTCCCTTGTAATTGTTCCCATAAGAACATGGAAGTAAAGCTCTGTGGTTGCATGATACCTTCCCTTCCCAATGACGGAGGAGAGGCTTCCTGTCCTCCCACTTCTTGGGACAAAGGGAGGAGGAAGATGCTGCTTTTTGCTTCACCTGGTTGAACTTGGGGATGAAAAGAGGGGACATTTTTCCTGCTGCCCTAGGCTTGGTCCTGAACCATCACTGGGGGCATTTGTAACCCGGAGGCCAATTAGATCCTTGGGAAAGAGGGGAGTTGTTGAGAGGGAGCCCAGATGGTGAATCTGGTCCTTGTGACTACTCAGACTTGTCTGTCCTGATCCTGTTACTGTATCTACTGCCTTTGGGAGCCCTTTTGACACCCTGGGGGTCCCACTGCTAGGAAGGTGGTGGTGTCAGGGGTTTCCTTTCCCAGGTATGGCTGCCTTGCCGAGAGTCTTCCCTATGAAAAGAATGGCTTGAGAGCGTCCTGGGCTTGAGGACCCCACAGAGCATTTTGTGAAGGGGGCCCATGTGCTGAAGTGGTGGGAGGAGGTGGACCTGACACTGAAGCCAGGATGCCTGGGTTCCCACCCTGGCTCTGATGGGGCTTTTCTGGATGAACCAGAATAGTTCTGCCGGTGCTCTCTGAGCCACAGTTTTCTCTTTGGTCAGGTAAGGAGCTGGTGAAGTATTGTTTAGCTTTGGGATTTTAGGGAGCTCACACCAAAGCCCTTTGGGCCTGGAGGTGACAGGGAACAGTAGGTGTCTTTCGAGGCAGAACTGGGTTCCTCTCCTCTCTCCCCTGCCCGTGTTCCCTCTCAACCATCCAAGCTTGGTGGTCAGGACAAGTGGCCTGGTCAGTGTGAGGCTCAGGGTTGGCAGACAGTGATTTTTGTGGCCAGCTCTGCTGTGGTGAATAAGCTCGGGGGTTGCCTGTTGGGAGACCTCTTGGATGGTTTGGAAGTAGGGTTGTGTGTAGAAAAAGTTTAGGCTTTGGAGCTGGCAGGCCTGAGTTCAAATCCCAGGACCTCCTGCTTAGCTGCTAAAAGTCCACCCATGCCCAAGGTTATTGAGTGTCTGAATACCTGACCTGGCCCACCTTGGACCTTGGCTGATTCTTCTCTTGAAGCTTCCCCAGGATCATCTGGGTTCTTCCTAGGAGCCTTTGCAACAACTGATCTTTGTTGGCAAAGACCCTTCATTTGGCGTCTAGGAACCTGCTGATTCCTCTGGTGAGGAGGCAGAGTGGTATAGCAGGAAGTGGTCTCTGCCTGGGTGGTCTGGGTGGTCTGGGCTTGAGTCCTGTATCTTTTGGCAGTTCCTTTTTCTGGGCCTCAGTTTCTCCATCCATAAAATGGGTAGTGGTGGGGAGGGAGGTTGTACTCATTGTTCTGAAGCTAGTTGTAATCTCTTTAATTCTCTGTTCCCTACTCCCCCCATCCATTGTGAAAGTTTTGAGTGGGGCCCCTTGGCTTTTGGGAGTATGCTATGAAGTTTCAAGCAGTTACCAGCTTCCCTCTCCCCAGCCAGTGCTGTAGGCCTTTGTGTGTGTGTGTTTTGTTTTCTTTTGTTGTTGATGTTGTTTTTACTTTTTGGCTTCACCACTCGGGATATGGGATTTTAGTTCCCTGACCAGGGATTGAACCTGCACCCCTTGTAGTGTAAGCGTGGAGTCTTAACCGCTGGATCTCCAGGGAAGTCCCTGTGTGTGTGTGTGTGTGTGTGTGTGTGTGTGGTTTTTTTTAAATTTTTATTTATTTGTTTGTTTATTTATGGCTGTGTTGGGTCTTTGTTGCTGCGTGCGGGCTTTCTGTAGTTGCAGTGAGCGGGGGTACTCTTCGTTGCGGTTGCACGGGTTTATCATTGCAGTGGCTTCTCGTTGCGGAGCATGGGCTCTAGGCATGCGGGCTTCAGTAGTTGTGGCACACGGGCTCGGTAGTTGTGGCGCAAGGGCTTAGTTGCTCCGCGGCGTGTGGGATCTTCCCGGACCCGGGCTCGAACCCGTGTCCCCTGCATTGGCAGGTGGATTCTTAACCACTGCGCCACCAGGGAAACCCCCTGTGTGTGTGTTTTTAACAGCTTTCTTGAGATATAATTCACACATCATGCAGTTCACCAGTTCAAAGTGTACAATTCAGTGACTTTTAGTGTATTCACAGAGTTGTACATCCATCACCACAGTCAGTCAATTTTAGAACATTTTTTCACCTCAGAAAGAAACCCCGCATCATCATCATCCCCCATCCCCTCATCCCCTCATCCCCTCTCGGCCTCTGACAACCACTAATCTACTTTTTGTCTTGATTTATTTGTCTTTTCTGGATATTTCATATAAATGGAATCATACAACATGCAGTCCTTTGTGACTTCGTTCTTTCACTTGGCATAATGTTTTCAAGGTTCATCCATGTTGTAGCATGCATCAGGACTTTGTTTCTTTTTGTTGCAGAATAATAGAATCTTCATTTTTTAATCCCCCTCACCCCCCACCCCAGCAGCCTGGCAGTAGGTTTGGGGCCTTTTGCTCTTTTCCGATTCCTCTGCCCTGGAGAGCTTGTGTTAGTCCTTAGCAGTGTGTCTGTCTGTTTCTCATTGGATGTGTTGCCTGTGTTTAGCCCGTGGAGCAGAGCCAGCGTTCCTGGGTATTTTGGGGGAGAGAGGGGTGGTCTTGGCACCAGGCTTGCTGGGACAGAGCTGTGTAGCCCAGAATACGAAAAACCTCTTGGCCGTGGGTTCTGGGAAGACATCTGTCCGTGAGCTGCCACTGCTGCTGCCATCTCCCCCTGCCTCCTCCCCGTTTCAGTGGCAACTCATTCATCAATAGACAGAGTCAGCAGCTTCCCAGGCTGGGAGGGGGGATTCCAGGCCCCTGCAGCCTTAATTCTAACCCTTTCCCTGGGGGGATGCAAACAGGGTGGATCCTGTGGGATATGAGCATTGCCACGTTGCCTCACAGCTCACACAAGGGAGTGCTACAAGGAGGTTGTATTTGTTTCCTGTGGTTGCTGTGACAAATTACCACAAACTGGGTGGTTTAAAACAACAGAAATTTATTCTCTCACAGTTCTGGAGGCCAGAAGTCCGAAATCAGTTTCACTGGGCCCAAATCAAGGTGTTGGCAGGGCCACACTCACTCCACGGGCTCTATGGGAGAATCCAGTCCTCTTCCAGCTTCTAGTGGCTGCTCCCATTCCTTGGTTTTTGACCGCATCACTCTGACCTCTGCCTGCTTCTCCTCTGTGTATGGGTGGTCTCCTCCTCTGTCTGTATCAGGTCTTCCTCTGCTGTTCTAAGGACACTCGTGATTGCATTTAGGTCCTACCCTGATACTCCAAGATAATCTCCCCATCGCAAGATTCTTAACCACACTTGCAAAGATCCTCTTCCTGTAACATTTACAGGTTCCAGGGATTAGGGCCTGATGTCTTTGGGTGGTCATTATTCAGCCTACTACAGAGGTGTTCTTGTTTCCCTTCCAGGGCGAGGAAGGGAACTCATTAAGTGCTCTCATACTGGGCAAAGTCGTATAATATTTGAGTCTTCCCAGTATCCCTATTATTGGGAGGCTTGTTATCCCATTTCACAGATTGGAAAACTGTGGCTCAGAGCAGTTCATCACATGGCTAATAATTAGTGGAGTTGGATTGAAACCTCAGTCAGTTGGGTCCCACAGCCTGCTTCAACTTCTGTTGTGCCTTTGGACCAGTAGGTTGCAGTCTTGCACCTTGGATCCCCTGGTGTCAGAGAGCTTTGCCCAGCCCCTTTGTGGAGGCTCAGAGATGTGGAGAGAGTCACCCACAGGTTCAGCAGTGGGCTTGGAAGATTCAGGGTCTGGACTTTTTGTATTTTTATTTTATTTTATTTATTTACTTTTTATTTAATTTTTGGACTGTGCTGCACGGCATGTGGGATCTTAGTTCCCCGACCAGGGATTGAACCCTGCAGTGGAAGCACAGAGTCTTAATCACTAGACCGCCGGGGAAGTCCCAGGGTCTGGATTTGACTTTCTTAGGCCTGGACATTGATGTAGCTTATGGCTGGGCCAGCTCCCACCTTTCACTCCCGCCAGCCCTTCCTTCCTGGGCCATTTTCCTAAACGACTCTCAAGTTGGCACTTTCCTTGGAGGCTCCTGTCCATCTGGGGAAAGGAAAAGACTGTGCTCTGAGCTCTTGGGGCTCTAAGCTCTTTTTGGAGCCCAGGACCATGACCTCCCTGTTTCTGCCCGCAGAGGGAGAGAGAGAAGGGGTTTCAGCCAGAGCCTGCTTTAAAGGCTGCTGGTGCCAAAGGCAGTGGGTGGCTAGTGGTCTGGCCTCCAGATCCAGGCCCAGATGCCAGTCTGGCTGCCCCAGTACCAAAGCCTTGCTTGTGCAAGGGGAATGCTCAGGCCTTCTTCATTTTTAAGGACAAATCAGGATTTTCCCAAATGGGCTGCCAGGTACATCTCCATGCTGTGACTCATGAGGCTTCTCTTGTTGCCTTTACACTAGGCTTTGCTGGTGCCCAAACCCCAGTTCCTTTCTGCCTTTGTAAAATGAAGATAATGCTTCCTGCCACCTGAGCTGTGGTAAGGACAGTTAAATGAGGTCACCTTTTGCATCTGGCACCTGGCCTGGGCAGGCATTCGGCTAATATGAATTCATCTTTTTTCTTGGCCCTGTCCTGCTTACTTGCCTAGTCCTATCCAGGACTTTAGCTCTGCTGAACTCATTGCTGGGCCTCTGGCATCCCTGGAGTGACAGAAGTGATCTCTTATCCAGTTAACAAGCGTTTCTGGAGGTCTTGGTGTTTTACTCCTTCACCCAGGTGGCACCTCCTCTCAAGTGCCGGCCTTAATGACTGGCCAGGTCCCTTCCTCTGTTTCATAGCACCCCTGTGTTCACCTCTTTCAAAGCCCTTGCTCACACTTCAGTGTGGACATTGCCTGTTTCCCCACCCCTCTAGCAGTTTATGAATTTATCGAGGTTGAGACCAAATTTGATTCATTTTTCTGTCCTCATTGCCAGCCCAGGGTCCGACTTGGTAGCTACCTGGTAAACTTTTGTTGGATGAGTAAGTAGGAGCCACTCTCGTCCTCTTTGATCCCCTGTCCCCTCTCGATCTCTTTTCCCCCCATGCTTGAGGGCAGGAGGTTGCTGTGTGCCCTGCTTTTTTAGAACTACTACTTCTGTCCAGTCTGGGGTTGTAGTCATAGTTGCAGCTTCCCTGCTGAAGACCCCTGGCTGGGGCAGGCACCATGGTGCTGGGAGATGGCTGACTCTGCAGGTCAGGGATAGGGGAACTGGCTGGAGTAGGCCAGTCCAGCCTGACAGCCTCAGGGCAGGAGGGACACCTGGACTGCTGGAATGTTGTACACAAACAAGAGTTTGTGCTGTGGAAGCCCATTAAGAGCCTCCAGGTGCCTTTGTCATCTCTGGAAAGCCAGCCACAGCTTCCTGGTGTGCGGGCCCTGATGGTGGGGCTACTGGCTATTCCCTTGTCACCCTCCCTTCATCCCCTCCTGTCTAGCCACTCACCTGGGACTTTCTGAAGGCCTCTCAGTTGTACGTCATCTCTGTCTGTGCTGGTCTTGCCCCTTCTTCTGTTACTGATGACCACCTCACCAGTGCATGGTATGTTGTTCAGAAAGCCTTTTCAGGTCCTGAAGCTCCTCTTAACCTCTTGACAGCTGTCGGGCAGATCACATATCCCCTGTTTGATAGGCTGAGGCTTGGAGAGTTCAGGTAGCTTACCTGAACTCATGCAACAAGTGAGTGACAGAGCTGGGGTTGGAACCCAGAGCTTTTTAGCCTCTAAACCTTGTGCTTCCTACTTTGCCAGGAATTTCTCTCACCTGAGCTGGCTAAAAATCGCCTGCAGAGAGGTGACCTCCTCTGTCTGATTGGCATTAGCCCAGATCCTGTAAATCCCTAGGCTGGGTCGTGTCCCCAAGGAGCAGCCTTGGACTTTCTGGTCCCTAGACCTGATGCGGGCTCAGGCTGGCTTCTTCTGGTGGCCAGCAGATGGCGCGAGGAGGCTGGGAAAGATCTGCTGCTTCTGGTTTGTTTTGTTTTGAGATGGAAAACATGTTTTAAGTGACACTTGGACATTATTTTTTAATAGATTTATTTTTTAGAGCAGTTTTAGGTTCACAGCAAAATTGAGCAGAAGGTACAGGGAGTTCCCATATACCACCTGCCCCCCCACACATTCAGAGCCTCCCCCATAATCAGTGTCCCCCACCAAAGTGGTACATTTGTTACAATCATTGGACCTACACGGACACATCATAATCACCCAAAGCCCATAGTTTACATTAGGGTTTGCTCTTAGTGTTGTACATTCTATGGGTTTGGATAAATGTATAATGATGTAACCACTGTTACAGTATGTAGCATAGTTTCACTGCCCTAGACATCCTATATGTTCCGCCTATCCATCTCTCCTTTATTTATTTATTTATTTATTCATTCATTCATTCATTCATTTTTAGCCACACCAGGCGGCATGCGGGATCTTAGTTCCCTGACCAGGGATTGAACCCGTGCCCCCTGCAGTGGAAGCGTGGAATCTCAACCGCTGGGTCACCAGGAAGTCCCTCTCCATTATTTTTTTTAAAAACATCTGAAAATACACACTTGTACAGGTTCACTTAACCCCACACCTTTAGGGCCAGCTGTACTTTGGAATTCAGAGAAATTTCAGAATTTAGGAAAGTCACCTGGTATATGTACTGTGTATTATGTGACACCTCCCGTGGGGTCTATAGCCGCACCTCATAGTCAAACGCCTGAATGTTTCTGCATAGAAATGTTTGAATATTTTCCTCTAAGTGGAATAAATGGGTTCTTGTCAACTCAGGTCGGATTGTGATGCTAAATGAGTTAAATAAAGACTTGGTTTTAAAAGCTTTTAGAAGTTTGGAATTTTGGGTAAGGTATTGTATACCTCTTTTTATAAAGGAGGTGGTGAAGTAAAATCACCTGTAATACCAACATTTAGGGATAATATTTTGTTGTGTAAGGTCTTCCCAACTTTGTGTGCATGTGTGTTTGTATACATATGCATACATATATATATATGTTAAATGTGTTCTATCACAAGTGAGATCATACTTTGTATATGTTTTGCCTTATACAGTATATCTTGGAATTCCCTAGCTGTATGTGGAGCTCAGGAACTAGACTCTTGCCAGTCACTCCCTCCTAAACATCTCCCCTACCCTAAGTGACTAGAGGGTCCCCAGGTGAAACTCCTCGAGGTAGAGCCAGGTTTTCCCCCCAGGCACTTGCTGGGTCTGGGCCTCTGGCTGCCTAGGGGAAGGCCCAACACTGGATTCCCAGCATGGTTAGCAGTGGTCAGAATACAGATGGGGCTTCTGCTCTCAGGGCAGCTGAGACCCCTCTGGGAGCAAGTCTGCTCTGCTCACACAGTGACTGATTCCCTAAAAGAAAGGGTCTCCTCCTGCTTCACATGCACAGAGTTGTCAGGCAGGGCAGAAAACTGGACCCTGCCCATTGTCCTCTCAGCCAATCATCTGGGCCCCTTGAGAGCTCAGGGGCAGGGCCCTGGGGCGAGGGTACAGGCCTTTCCTGTTGCTGACCCCCACCTCTTCCCTCCAGCAGGAGCACTGGTTTGAAAAGGCCCTGCGAGACAAGAAGGGCTTCATCATCAAGCAGATGAAGGAGGACGGCGCCTGTCTCTTCCGGGCTGTAGGTGAGTCTCTGCCTCAGCCTTCAAGGGCCTAGGGCTGCCCCTGAGCTGTGTCCCAGTTGTCAGGAGTAACCCGTGTGACAGGGTTGGGGGCAGAGTTAGCTGATCTTTTAGGGACTCCAGTCCCCAGCCTCACGTTAGTATCTGGCCTCTAGCCCTCAGTCATGAGGTAGTATGGTGGTATGAGAGTAATAACAGCAATAATAGTGATAAAGAAAGTAACATTACTTAGGGGCAGATTGCTCTGTCAGACACTACAGTAAACCCTTTTAATTCTCCTCCAAGCTAGGTAAGTGTAGGACTATTGCTTCCAGTTGTTAGATGAGAAAAGCATCTCAGAAATAGGGAATGACTTACCTAGGGTCAGAGAGTACATAGAACAGTCGGGAGTCGGAGTCTGGGTTAGGTGAGTCTGAGGCCTCTTAACTGCAGCACACAGCTGTCACCCTGGAATCATAGGACTTTTTTTAAACGTACACGAAAGAAGAATAGTGAACCCTCATGTACCCATCATTCATCTTCAAAATAATCGTTAACATATTGCCAGCCTTGTTTCATCACTACCCCACCCACTCTTTTTTACTCTTCTGCAATGAGTATTTTTAAAGCAAAACCCCATCATGGATCATCTCATTCGTAAATATTTCTGTATGTTTCTCTGACAGATAAGGGCCCTCTCTTTCTCTTTTAACATAACAAAAATGCCATTATCATACCTAACAAAATTAATAATTCCTTAATACCATCTACTGTCCAGTCTGAGCTAGATCTTTGAAGCTTCTCTGGCTCTGAATCTCTGACTCAACAAGCAGTTGTGAGGTCCTGTGTTGGTGTCCAAGGGAAGCTGGGAGTGTGATCTGATCCTCCCTTTGGAGCCCTGATATCTCCCAAGGAAAAGTGCTCTCCCATAGGAGCTTTGAGCTGGGAGTCAGAAGCCCTTTCTTCTAGTTCTTCCTCCCCTGACTCATAACTTCCATTTTCCCATCTGTGAATGGTGTTGATTCGGAAGGGCTCATTGAATCCCTTTTGGGTCTGCTATTCTCTTAGTCTTTGCACACCCTTCATGTCTGTTGGTGGGCTGGACTGACTCAGGCTCCACTTCTGGCTCTACCACTGATTGTTGGTGTGCCCCTGGGCAAGCACCTCTTTTTTCCCTGAGCCTGTTTTCTGTATCTCAGGTACCTGTGTACCATGAGGCTAAAAGATGTCGTGTTATGATGGTTAAATGAGATTACTGTAGTAAATCCCTTTAGTGCCTGACTTGGTAGACTCTCATGGAACAATAGCATTGATAAAGCTTGAATGCTATTATTAGTGGTGCCTCAGAGCCACAGATGTTTGAGTGGGTGAAAGAAAGTTAGGTGGGGTGACTGGTTGCCTCCCTATTCTACCAAGCAGAAGAGGTTCAGGCAATGGAATCTGCTGGGCTGGGAAAACTCCAGCCTTCCTATCCCTGTGGCTCAAGTCCATGTCCTCCCTGGGATGTTTCCTAGAGAAAGAGCTAGGTTTGGGGGCATCTTGGACCAAAGGAAGGCAAAGAAAGAAGAGGTGGGGGCCCATTAGGTGTTAGGCCTGTGCCGAGACCTTAGGTTGAATGTGGGGTAAGCAAGGCTGCTGGTGGCGTGAGGGTCAGAGAATGCAGCTGGGCATCTGGGTCTTGGGTGGTCTTTGAGGCAGACCTTGGGCCTGGTGAGGACCTGGCTTGGCAGTAACCCATGTCAAGAACAAAATTTAAGGGTGTGTCCATCTAGCTGTTCTCCCCAAACACCTTCTGACCCTTCCCCCTCATTGGGGCCTTCCAGTAAGGGGCCTAAGTTTACAGGAAGAGCTGACCATGACAGGTTGAAGGCCTTTCCCTATCAGCACTATGGCTACACATTTCCTCTGACTGGGCTGCCCTTGGGTTTTCTTCGTAAAACCTCAGAAGCCCCACGGCCTCTCCCTGAGAAGTACATGACCCCCGGGTCTCTAGGCCTCACCTTGAGGTTTCCCTGGGGCAGAGTGCACAGGACACGTGCCTGGGGAGGGCACTTTATCCTCAAGCTTTCTGCTGCCCCTTTGCTTCCAGCCTAGCTTGGGACAGGGACAGGTGGTAGTTCCCCTAGGCTCTGGTGAGGAGGGCTACAGGCTGCCACATATTGAATAGTAGAAGGACCACGTAACTGAGGGCTGGAGTTGGAGGGGGGACCAACACAGAGACCACTCTGTCGTTCCTTGACCCCGAGTGATTGCTAGGCATTCCTCAGGGTGCTTCAGGTTCACCTGCAAAATTGCGATCATTATCCCATGAGACAGGTGAGAAGATTGAGGCTCACGAAAGGGAGGTGACATGCTCAGGGTCATTAGTGGCAGAACTGCATGGGAACCTAGAGGTATCCAAAGGACACATTCTTTCTATGACCCTAGGGAAGCCCTAGCTTCTTAGCTTAGCCGTCAACTGGCTGGGTGACCTTGGCTTTATTCCTTGACCTCTCTGGGTCTTACTTCTTCCAACTAGGAGCCTGTGGTCCTCTACTCTTAGGAATCCTGAGGCAGGTGGGTTTCTACCCTCTGTTTTACCTCTGAGGTCTGGCTGTCCCCAGTGTGAACCAATATCCACTGCTTGTGCCCAGTTCTCTTTTCCACCACCGCCTGTTGGGAACTCGTGAGCATTGGCACAGGCTTGGGTGGAGTGGAATTGGGAGCCTGGGTCCCAGAGGTATCCTGTGGTCCACCCTGCCCCTGCTATGCTCAGATAACCTCCTCCTGGAAACGTGAGTCTGCATCTCTCTTCCCTCCCTCTCTCTATATGGCTTTGACTCAGCAAAACCTCTGGCCCTGGCCCTGGTCTTAGCCTTGGCCTCGGCCTCTGTGGGCAGAGTGGCAGCCACATGTGCGTGTGTCTGTGTGGACCTTGGGGATACAGCTGGGACTGTGCACGTTACAGTGATGGGGCCTGGAAACATTAGCGAGGCCCACTGCTCTGGACCTTTTAGTCTTGGAACATGGACTATCAGCATTGGAGGAATGGATCTTCGATCAATTTTGACTCTTCTATAAAAGGGAAATAGGCCGTAAGAGAAAGTCAGGGC
The DNA here is from genome assembly GCF_964341445.2 of Mesoplodon mirus. NCBI lineage: Eukaryota > Metazoa > Chordata > Mammalia > Artiodactyla > Ziphiidae > Mesoplodon > Mesoplodon mirus. Next base: position 44,867,813 of record NC_138981.1, on the reverse strand, counting down.
CTTATTATCTAGGTCACACAGCCAGTATCAGAACATTGGTGTTTGAGGTTGAACCAGGCCAGAAGGAGAAGAATCCCATGGGCCACCATGTACACCAGCTTCTGTTGACCTCTCTCTGCCCTGCCTCCTTCAGTGTTCCCATCTTTGCAATGGGCATTTTATCTATCTATCTATCTATCTATCTATCTATTTATTTATGGCTGCGTCGGGTCTTAGTTGCAGCGCATGGGATCTTTCGTTGTGGCGTGCGGGCTCTCTAGTTGTGGCATGCAGGCTGCCCTGCGGCATGTGGGATCTTAGTTCCCCTACCAGGGATCAAAACCACGTCCCTTGCATTGGAAGGCGGATTCTTAACCACTGGACCACCAGGGAAGTCCTGCAATGGGCATTCTTGAGTAGAGGAGCAGGCATCTCAGAGACCAGGCTATTGAGAGGGCTGAGTCCTGCTTTCTCCCCCGCTGAGGGTGTGCCAGTTGGGGTAGCTGGGGCCACAGGCCAGGTATGCACCACAGCTGCTTGACAGGCAGGTGAGGGCTTTTTTTTGGTTCATCTCCTCAGTGGGGCCAGGGTTCCCACTGGGCCAGGAGAGGAGCAGGGAATAGAGCAGGTCCTGTCTCCCTCTACTGCTTTGTACACACATTTGTGTGGTTTGTTTTTAGATTTCCCTGCACACACCAAGCTTCCTTTTCTGTCCTCAATGGAACTCGCTGTGGCTCTTCCAGCAGGCAGGTAGGCAGGCAGGCAGGCAGGCAGCAGCAGCAGCCTGGTAGGGGGTAATCCCCAGGTGCCTCTAAAACAAATTGTAGGGCCTTGTACTTGAACTCTTTATTTATTTTTAAAACTTTTTATTACTATTTTTTTTGGCTGCACCATGCAGTATATGGGATCTTAGTTCCCCGACCAGGGATTGAACCCATGCCCCCTGCAGTGGCAGTATGGAGTCTTAATCACTGGAACTCCAATGAAGTTTCCCTTAAACTCTTTAGAGAGTCCAGGCTCTCCTGTCTTGCTCTTCCACATAATTCCTCAACAAATAGTGACTACATTTTGGGGGACCTTCCCCCAGGCAGCACGGGAGGGAGGTTGAGACAAGTCTGTTAGAGCCATTGGCTATTCCCCCCTCCCATCAGGCCCCCTGGCAAAGGCTAGGAAGGAGGCGTGGAGGGGTCCTCAGTTTGTACAGCCTCGTGTCTTGTCCAGCCTTCAGTCTTTCCTGGTTGGTGGCAAGGGCATCTACTTGTTGGATACGATAGTCCTCTGCAGTTGTGAGGGTTGTTGTGTGGGTATTTGGCCTCAGGGAACATCTTTGGCAGGATCTGCTGGCTGTGTGCGTGCACATGTGCATTTCTATACTGGTGTCTCTGTACGCTCAGAGAAGGGACAGAAGTGGGGTGTGGGGAGGGAAAGTCCATGCTGACCTCTGTGGCCCTAGTAAGGGGTACAGCCCCTGATACCTGTAATCTCTGCCCACTTTCAGGCCTTTCCTGCATTCCAGCTGATTCCTGCTTGTGCTGGTGGGGAAACTGAGGCAGTCAGGATCAGGCCTGGCCTAGGGAGTCAGGTGGCTAAGTGGATAGCTGGATTGGGAGTGGTGGTAATGTCACCTGGGGCATCAGTGCTTGAAGTTACCAGTTACTCCTTGAAAGCCTGGCCTCTCCTTCAACCTCCCAAATGTGTGACCTTGGGCCAACTATGCCACATTTCTGTACCTCAGTATCTGTCCTGTGTAAAGTAGGGTTTTTTGGGGTAAGAATGGAATGAGTTAGAATGTGAAAAGGCCTTGGTGGAACCAATTGTAGTGTTGTACTGAGGATTTCTGAGCCCTATTTGGGTTGGGGACAGAGGTGAGGTAGTGGGGACCCCTTTCCAGCTGGACTCTGGGAGGGGAGAGCAGGTGCAGATTGCCCACAAGTGCAGTGTCAGCAAGAGGAGGAGTTTCGGTTTCTATCAAAACAAGTGCTGTGAATTCCCCTACCTCTGCAGGACCATTGGGCCCTTTCCCTCCACCTTGGACCCCACAGGGAAATCCAGCTCAGCCCCGGGTTCCATGTGCCACCTTCTCGGGAGGAGGAGGGCTTTCTGGAGGACAGAGGTAGGGCTGGCAAAATCAGACAAGCATCTCCTGAATGAGGATGTCTGTGTTCTTAGCCCTGCACTGGGTGTTTTTCCTGCCTTACGTCATTCAAAAGATCCTTCTACTCTGCCTCATTGGAACATCCTTAAGTGAGGCAGAGGGAGCCTGGTTCTGTTGCTCTGTTTCCTTGGATCAGAGACGCACATTTTCTTCCATGGTGATGATCCCCAAACTAGGCTACATCTTTTTTTTTTTTTGGGCCGTGTTGGGTCTTCGTTTCTGTGCGAGGGCTTTCTCTAGTTGCGGCGAGCGGGGGCCACTCTTCATCGCGGTGCGTGGGCCTCTCACTATTGCAGCCTCTCTTGTTGCGGAGCATAGGCTCCAGATGCGCAGGCTCAGAAGCTGTGGCTCACGGGCCCAGTTGCTCTGTGGCATGTGGGATCTTCCCAGACCAGGGCTCGAACCCGTGTCCCCTGCATTGGCAGGCAGATTCTCAACCACTGCACCACCAGGGAAGCCCTAGGGTACATCTTATAACCAGTGAGGTGGGTTCCCCCCTCCCAAAAGCTGTGATTAAATACATGTACCATAGAGAAGGTGGTATTTTACATTTTATAGATGAGTAGAGAAGGTCATACTTTGCCCACATGTAAGGAACCCAGTTTGTGAGGCCTGTTTGGTTGCTAAAGATTTGAACTACAGGCACAGAATGTAGGCTTGTGGACCTTTGGATTCAGCAAAGGTAGAGAACCAGTTCTGCCTTCATGAGGAGGGACAACCTAGACTTCGAGTTTGGGGCTTTCCTCTGGCTGATGAAGTGCAACAGAAATGAGGAAGGGCTTAATAAGTGGTTCCGGTGACATTCTAGCTGACTTGTGGGTGGCTAGCTATCTGAAGGAGTCACCGTCCTCCTTATGACAAACGGAGCCCTGTCTCTTGAACACCTAGTATGCTTTAGGTGTTCAGCAGACCATCCCCTGTAGTCTTAACAACGCCCCATGAGAGGAAGAGGCGTTACTCTCCCCCACTTTATGGATAAGGACATTGCAGCCCAGAGTGGTTAAAGGCCTTTTCCAGTGCCACATAGCTAGGAGGCAGAAGAGCCTTTCTGTCAGGCAAAGGAGTCACAGGGCAATGGGGGGACCCTCATGGGAAGGTTCTCCCCCAACTCCCTTCCCTGTCCACAGTCTCCCCTCTTTCCCCCAACTTCTTGCATCTGGCATCTAGGTCGGGTAGATCTACCTCCCAGGCCGGGAAATGCCGGTTGACCCTTCCCTAGGAGCATCTCAGCCACCTCCCTGAGCCTGACAGACCAACTCCTATTTTTTAACCCCTTCACTCCTGTCTCAGTTCCTGTTTACTGCAGCTGCTGACAGCACTGCCTCTTTGGCACCCCAAGTTTATTCTACAGAAATAGCTCCTCGGGCAGCTCCGGCAGCCACAGCGGGTTCTGTGGTCCTGGCTTCTAAGAAAGGCAGCGGCAGGGGGCCCCCAGCCTGTGCACAGGGCATGTGACTTGCTGGAAGTGCCGCTGGGGGGTGGGGCAGGGGAGAGCGTGGCCGCAGAACCCACATCCTTGTTTACATCGGTGAAGGGACTACCCCTTCCCGCCTTCACAGCCCCCACTCCCCATCCCTCTCAGGTCTCTGCACCTCCAGGAGGACGTGAGACAGGCATGGGCCCTGTTTTCGGCCTTTTTCTCCTTATCTCACATAACCCTCCAGGGAAGGAAGGGGAGGGCAGCGAAGGCGTTCTTCTGGCGATTCTTCACAGAGGTAGACTGGCTGTCGTGGAAGAACTCTGCATTGTTCCCTGCGGGACCTGCCCCTGCCCCTGCCCCTGCCCCAGTGCCCCAGTGCCCCAGGGAGATCCCGTCAGAGCAACGGTCTTCCGGGGAGACAAAGGGAAATTCCCTCTTCTTCTTAGCCAGTGGACATAAGGCGTGCCTCATCTTCAAGCCCATTTTAATTTCTCAGGGAGAAGGCTCCCTGGCTCCCCCAGCCTTCCCATCCACTCAGCAAACTGTTCCCAATTTCTTGCACTGCATCAGGCTCTGAGCTGGGGGTGGACTTGGATGTGAACTGCCCTCTGCCCTCAGTGGGAACCCAGTGTGATCAGGCAGATGAAGTCTGTACGCACCTTTGATAAATCTGGTGATAGAGGTGCTCTGGAGGGTGGGGAACTGTTTTAAGAATACATTGCTATTTGACAAGTAGGCAGACAAGGAGGATGGAGATAATGTCTTGAAAAGGGAATGGCATGTTTGAACATCCTTAAGTGAGGCAGAGGGAGCCTAGTTCTTATTGTGACCAAAACCCTATAATGCCTGGACCATTTGGGCCACAGGCTGCCTTTCCTGAATTAAGCTTAAGTTAGATGCATATGTGTCTTATCTCTCTTATAGACTACATGCTTCTTGCGGATAGGGGCAGGATTTTACTCACCTCTATCACCTTCACAGTACTGCACGTTCAGGCCCCACTACAGGAAAGGGGGCTCTGAGTGACTGCTCTGTCCCAAACCCAGTGCTAGTCACTTCACACCTATTATCTTATTAATCCCACGAGAGGCCTGCCAGGAAGTCATCCAGCTCCATCCCATTTTACACGTGAGGCATATGAAGGTCAGAACACTTGGGTCATTTGCCTCTGGTCATTTTGTTCACTAGTACCTAGCAGAATTGGGCTTAGAGCCCAGTTGTTTTTCTTTTCCTTTCCTTTCCTTTTTTTTTTTTTTTAACCTTATAAAGGCCATACTCACTCCTGAGAGTCAGGAAACTGAATTCTAGAATCTGTCACAGACTTGACTTCTGTGTGACCTTGGTCAAGCCACAAACTCCCCGAGCCTCAGTTTCCTCATGTGAAAAGCGAAGGGGGGTGTATGTGGAATTGAAGGTGCTTAAGGCCACTTAGGGATTTAAAATGTTTGTTGACAAAGTCATCTGCTCAAGAGGCCTGTGGTTGTGTCCCTCTTACCTGTACTCTTGTTCTTAAAGACTGTCCCTGCCTGCCTCTTTTTTCATGACCCTATTCCAGCCCACAAGGCCAAGAACTCTCCATGCCTTAGGGTAGGAAAGGGCATTTCCCTGGCCCCCAGCCCTCCACCCCCAAGGATGTTCTATGACTCAGAACTCTTCTTTGGTGGCAGCTCTGACCCCAGCCTCTCCTTCTGTCCCCACAGCTGACCAGGTGTATGGAGACCAGGATATGCATGAGGTTGTGCGAAAGCACTGCATGGACTATCTGGTGAGACCTTGCAGAGACCTTGGGGCGGGGGCAGAGTGGGAGGATCTCTTCTCCACATAGAGCTTGCTCCTCTGATCTATTCTGCAGATGAAGAATGCCGACTACTTCTCTAACTATGTCACAGAGGACTTTACCACCTACATCAACCGGAAGCGGAAAAACAACTGCCATGGCAACCACATTGAGATGCAGGCCATGGCAGAGATGTACAACCGGCCCGTGGAGGTGTACCAGTACAGCACAGGTACTTCTGTGGTGTTGGTGAGCGACTGATCACGCCTGGTCCGAGCCTGCCCCACCCAGCCCATTGTGGATGCTCCCTCCTTCTCTTTCTCTGCAGAACCCATCAACACATTCCATGGGATCCATCAAAATGAGGATGAACCCATCCGTGTCAGCTACCATCGGAATATCCACTACAATTCAGTGGTGAATCCTAACAAGGCCACCATTGGCGTGGGGCTGGGCCTGCCATCATTCAAACCGGGGGTAAGCAGGTCCCTGTGCCCAGAATGGATGCTGGATATAGAGACCAGAAATCTCTGTTGGAGTTTCAGTTTTGCCCCTAGCCCACAAAAACATCCTGTCACCTCTCTGAGTCGCCCGTAAGGTCTCACCTCTGTGAAGTTAGGAAGTTACCCAAGGTGGTCTCTCAGGGCTCATTCTGTGGTCTTGGTTTGCCTGTCTGAGCTGGCTCACCCATCTTTTGTGCCTGTTAAGGGTTGGCATTTGGGGATATGGAGTCACACTTGGGAACTGTGAGCCAGGGCTTGGTCTGGGTGTCTTGGCACCCACATGGATCCTCCTCTGAACCTCAGCAGGTACAGACAGCTGTGGTCACAGAGACTTGGAGTGTAGGCCTGGCCCCACCACTTACTGGCTTGGGACCTAAGGCAGATTGTACAAGTAATTTTACTGGCAGCTTGGCCGATACAGAAAGTGCCTAACACTGGGCCTGGTGCCTAGTAGGTGCTCAGAAGGTGGCAGTACATTTTCTCAGCACACACTGACAGATTCTGATTCTCTGTCTCATAAACAGTTGTCTGCTGGGGATTTTGGTATCTTCTATTCAGGTTTCACTTCCTACAAACAGAAAGTGCTCCTGCCTCATTTTAGGAAACACACCCCAACACCAACACACCCTCTAACATAAAGGTTTTTTGGGTTTGTTTTTTAAATTTTTAATCTCAGAACAGTTTTAGATTTATGTAATTATTGTGATTATAGAATTCCCATATACCCTCCTATGATTAACGTATTAGCATAGTGTATTTGTCACACTTAATGAACCAATATTGATATATTAACTAAAGACCATATTTCTGTGACAGTTTTTCTGAATTTCCTTGTTTTTGATCTGTTTACAGACTCTATAGTTTTGCCTTTTCTAGAATGTCATATAATTGGAATCATACAGTATGTAGTTTTTCCAGTGGCTTCTTTCAAGTAACACTGTACACTTAAGATTCATCCGTGACTTTCTGTGGTTTAATCACGTGTATCTTTTCTTTTTCCTTTTGTTAAAAATGTGAGTGCCCTAAGTTTTTTTTTTAGTAGACTTGTTTAGAATAGTTTTAGATTTACAGAAAAATTGAGAAGGTAGTAAAGAGTTCCCATATACCCTCCTCCCCCTTGCACACAATTTTGCTATTATTCACATATCAGATGACTGTGCTACATTTGTTACAGTATATGAACCAATATTCACATATCATTATTAACTAAAGTCATAATATCTCCTTAGGCTCTCTTATCTGTGATGGTTTCTCACACTTTCATGATTTTGGTGACCTTGACAGTTTTGAGGCGTACTGGTCAGCTATATTGTAGGATGTTTCTCTTTTGGACTTCGTCTGATGTTTTTCTCATGATTAGACTGGGGCTGTGGGTTTCAGGGAGGAGGATCACAGTGGTAAAGTGCCGTTCTCATCACATCATATCAACAGTGTATACTGTGAACGTGATTTATAACTGTTGATGTCGACCTTGATCATCTGGCAGAAGTAGTGTTTATCAAGTTTTCTCCACTGTAAAATTACTCTTCCCCCACACCACCCCCTTTTCCATGCTGTACTGTTTGGAAGGAAGTCATTTACAGCCCACACTTAAGAAGTGGGGTTAGGGAATTCCCTGGCAGTCCAGTGGTTAGGACTTGCGCTTTAACTGCCGAGGGCCTGGCTTCAATCCCTGGTTGGGGAAAGAAGATCCCGCAAGCCGCACAACACAGCCAAAAAAAAAAGGGGGGGGGTGTTATACTCCATCTCCTTGAGAGCATAGTATCTACAAAAATTATTTGGAATTCTTCTGCAAGGGAGATTTGTCTCTTATCCTCCATTATTAATTTATTCAATCATTTATATCATTGTGGACTGATGGGTATATCTTTAATACTTTTACACTTTGGGTTATAATCCAACACTGTTTTTATTTTGATGCTCAAATTGTTCCAATTTTGGCTATTGGGAGCTCTTTTTGTTGGTTCCTGCGTCTCTGACATACCTCCATCATTGTGGTGGTGTGTTTTGGCAGCGGGGGGTGTTTCTTGGTTTGTTCGTTTTTGTTTTATTTATTTATTTATTTATTTTAATTAATTAATTTATTTATTTTTGGCTGTGTTGGGTCTTCGTTGCTGCGCGCGGGCTTTCTCTAGTTGCGGCGAGCGGGGGCTCCTCTTCGTTGTGGTGCACGGGCTTCTCATCGCAGTGGATTCTCTTGTTGCGGAGCACGGGCTCTAGGCACACGGGCTTCAGTAGTTGTGGCACGCAAGCTCAGTAGTTGTGGCTCACAGGCTCAGTTGCTGTGGCGCACGGGCTTAGTTACCCCGCGGCATGTGGGATCTTCCCAGACCAGGGCTTGACCCGTGTCCCCTGCATTGGCAGGCGATTCTTAACCACTGCGCCACCAGGGAAGTCCCTGTTTTATTTTGTTTTGAATACTTACTTTCTGGCACTACAAGGTGCTCCAGGCTCACCTTGTATATTTCCTGCCCCATTCCTAGAACCAGCCATTTCTCCAAGGAGTCCTAGTTCCTTTTATTGGAGAATGTTATTAGAAACCAGCATCTGGGTGCTGAGTTTGCTCCTTGCTATTGGGGTATCCTTGTTTCTAGGCCCTTTCAGCTGACAAAGCAAGGAAGTATATGTGTATATACTAATCTGTGTGTATACACATATCTAGAAATATTTCTATATGTAACCATCCGTATCTACATGAAGCTATAGTTCTTACTGATATCTTTAACTGATGGGTACCTTGTTGTTATTTTTAATTTGCAATTCCTAATGACAGATGGTGTTGAGCATCTTTTCATGTGCTTATTTGCCATCTGTATATCTTCTTTGAAGTTGTGCTTAGATTTTTTTCCCCGTTTTTTAATTGGCTTATTCTAACAGAGTTTTACATTCTTTTTGGACAGTTATCCATGGGTAAAAAATTACATTTTACATCATTACTTAGTGCATGCACACATTGGTGTGTGGTGTGTATATGTGCATTAAAATAAGTTTCACTGAACAGTACTGCACATTTATTCCCTGAGATATGCAGTGATACTTTTCATTGTTCTGTTTTTAAAAATCTGTTATGTCTCACAGCCTGACAGAGAACACTCTCACACAGTGTTCCACAACTCACAGCACCTTACACCATGCTGACACTGTTCTCTTGTCCAGTTAAATGCCCCAATACTCCCTCTACCCTGTGGACACAGAGCTCACTTCTCGGGTGATCTTTTCTCCTTGTCCCATCTGGGCATAGGTGAGGAAGGCCTCAACAACTGAGTCGTCACTGGGTGAGGCTTCTTTAAATTCTAGCCCTGGCTGGCGAACACCTGACTGCCCCAGGCTTAGTACTTCAGTTGAGGTGTCTTGGGGTTGGGAGCAGAGCTTCTGAGTATAGGAGTTTGGAACGACACGTCCCACAACCCAAGCCCGCCTCCCCCCCAGTCCCTGATGAATAGGCAGCCTGCCCAGGGGGTTGCTTCGTAAGAGTACCTGCCTTTGTGCCTACTCTCTTCCGGGCCTGTGGGCCCACCTCCCTGAGCCAGTTCTGGCTCTTGGCCAGAGTTCAGAGTGTCAGCCCACATCACTGTTCCTCCCCCACTTCTTGCAGTTTGCAGAGCAGTCCCTGATGAAGAATGCCATAAAAACATCAGAGGAATCGTGGATTGAACAGCAGATGCTGGAAGACAAGAAGCGGGCCACAGACTGGGAGGCCACAAATGAGGCCATTGAGGAGCAGGTGGCTCGGGAGTCCTACCTGCAGTGGCTGAGGGATCAGGAGAAACAGGCTCGCCAAGTCCGTGGCCCCAGCCAGGTGGGTCCTGGGTTCTGTCACTAGCCTGGCTAAGAACCTGTTAATTCCCACGTTCTGCCCACAAACGGGCAGAAAAAAACTAGCAATTTTGGCATCTGGGAGAGAAGGAAGCTCCCAGCCCCGTCTGTACCTCATCTTGGCCATAGTCTTGGCATTGTGCCTTAGAACTCTCAACGCTTGTGCAGAACTAGCTCTTTTAAGGAGTGAGGGAGGGCAGCCACTGGTGGTGACATGCAGGGTTCATGGATAGTTTCAGAGGGACAGGCTTTTGCTGAATGTTCTTGTGTGGCAGGCTCTGTGCTGAGGATGTAAAATCAGGTCTGGCCCACTCCACCCTCAGTGATTCTGTCTGTTAAGGGAAACACATGCATCAGTGGGACCCTTGACCCTGGCTGGGAGACCAGTGAAGGTGAGGGCTCTGGTCAGTCTCCACACAGAAAGGTTGAATTCTTAGGGCATGACAGCCAGGCATTTGAGGAATCACAAGGAGTTTAGAGTGATTAATAGACATTGGCAAGAGCTGAGTAATTCGTTGAACAAATATTTATTGCAGGTCTATGCCAGGCACTGTTCTCAGTGTATAGGGGTACATTGGTGAGCCAGGCAGTCCCAGATCCCTGTACTTGTGGTACTTACATTTATGCAGAGTGGAACAAAATAAACATAATGAATAAATTAATTGAGAGGTAGTATGGATGAAAGATGTAGAGCAGGATAAAGGGGATGAGTAGGACTGAGTGGGGCTGGGAGTTCACAGTATTAAATAGCATGGTCAGGGTTGGCCTCAGAGCAGGTGAGATTTAAGCAAAAGCTTGCAGAGGTGAGGGGATTAAGTGCCTATGCCAGGGAAGGCAGAGAGCCAGCTAGAGCAAAGGCCCTGAAGAAAGTGCACACCTGGTGTGATTCAGAAGCAGCCTGGAGGCCACTGTGGCAGAAGAGAATGTAGTAGTAGATGGAGTCAGAAGGCGGTGGAGCCAGATTGGAAGGGGCTTGTGGGCTGTGGTGAGAACTTTGGCTTTTTTTCTGAATGAGGCAGAAGCCATGAGAGGGTTGTGAGCAGAGAAAGAGTGGGATCTGACTTAGGATTTAACAGGATCCTCCTGACTGCTGAGTGTAGAACGGAGTCTAGGGGGCAAGGGTGAAAGCAGGGGACCAACAAGGGGAAGGCTACTATAGCAGTTTTGGTGACTGACGACAGTGCTGGCAAGGGAGGGGGTGAGAAGGGGATAGATTCTGGATCTATTTTGAAGGTGGAGGTAACAGGTTTCCTGTCAGATTGGCTGTAAGGGTATGAGAGGGGCTTTAAAAGAGCTTACCTTCATCCTGTGGTCCATTGTGTGAACAAGAATGGTGGTGGCCTATGTAGAAGCTATATCATAGCCAGGATCCTGGGAGGGAGCGAGCCCTTTGGGAATGGGGCAGAGGAGGGTTGCGACTGGTATTGGTCTTTACCTCCTCCTCCTTCCTCACTGCAGCCCCGGAAAGCCAGCGCCACGTGCAGCTCTGCCACAGCAGCAGCCTCCAGTGGTCTGGAGGAGTGGACCAGCCGGTCCCCAAGGCAGCGGAGTTCAGCCTCGTCACCCGAGCACCCTGAGCTGCATGCCGAGCTGGGCATCAAGCCCCCTTCCCCAGGCACTGTCTTAGCTCTTGCCAAACCTCCTTCACCCTGTGCACCAGGTCAGTGACTTGCTGATAGGGAGCATGCAGGGGTCAGGAGGTCCTGCCTAGGTCCTGGGCCCTGCCTCTGACTGTCCATCTGCCCCAGGTACGAGCAGCCAGTTCTCGACAGGGGCCGACCGGGCTACTTCTCCCCTCGTGTCCCTCTACCCTGCTCTGGAGTGCCGGGCCCTCATTCAGCAGATGTCCCCCTCTGCCTTTGGTAAGCCTCGTCTGTCTAGGGTCCAGGGGCCAGCTGGGAGTTGGGGAGAGATGGAAAAACCAGCTAGTCCTGAAAAGGGGGCTTCTTGGGCCTCTGGCCATCTCCCCAGGAAAAGAGAATTTTTCAGGTCCAAGAGTCTGTCCCAGAGGCGGATCTGAGTGGGGTTTTGTAGGCCTAGAGGAGTCTTCTCCTTAGAGAAAAGAGTGATGGGGGCCTGAATGGGATCTCTCCAGAGCCAGGGATCAGCAAAGGGCAAGGAGACGGCAGGCTTTAAAGTGCTCTGTCATCCTTTTTCCCTTCCTCTTGCCCAGCAGGCCTGAACGACTGGGATGATGATGAGATCCTAGCGTCGGTGCTGGCAGTGTCCCAACAGGAATACCTAGACAGTATGAAGAAAAACAAAGTGCACAGAGACCCACCCCCAGACAAGAGTTGATGGAGACCCAGAGACTGGAGACGATCTCCCAACCCCCACACTCCTGCCCTCTGGTGCCACCCCACCTTCTTTGGCTTTCTTCCCTCTTGCCTTCTTCCTTCTTCCCTCTCTCCCCTCCTCTCACTCCTCCCCACTTCCCTCTGGCTAGCCCACCCCTGCGTGCCCTCTCATCGCTGCCACCACCATCATCACCTGTCTCTTCGCCAGCTGACGTGCCCTGTTGCCCCCTGCACAGCACCATCCCTGCATTCCACAGGGGACTCGGGCAAGGGTGCTGAAGGTAGGCGAGAGGCACACAGAGACAAACCAGCTGGCAGCCAGGCAGCCCCTGAGGAGTGACATTCAGACAGAGGAAAGTCTCCCTGTCCCCGATTCCTTCCAAGATCAGAAACTTGTCACCCCAGCACAAATGATGCCGAGGAGGTGGGAGGAGAAAGTGGGAAAATCCCCTTCCCAGTACCCCAGTCATTGTTGAAATTTTTCTCTATTAAACTGTACTTTTATCTTATAAAATCAGCCAATCAAAAAGTGATGTAGACAACAGCACTGGCTCTATGAAAGTGGCATCTCTCTGGTTTGGGGGCAGGCAGGCCATGGGGCATGAAGATGTGATTGATGTCCCTGGCCTCCAGCTCTGTGGAGGCGGGCAGGGTCTAGTGTGAGCCAGGGTGGGGTGGGAGGGCAGGGGGGGCAGGTGTCAAGTGGGCTTTGGACAATGAGACTCTGACCTTGCTGCATTCCTTATGCTTCCACCACCACCACCAGTCTTTTTGGAATCTCGGGGTGGGGGGCACCTTTGAGGATCACGGCCGCCGCCCAGGATTTGAGTGTGGGGGGTGGGAGCGGCCTTGGCAGATGGGGCACCCACGCCCTGCAGGTGTCAGCAAGATCCACCATCTGTAATGTCCTTGGCACAATAAAACCAAATGTCAGTTTCCCCTGAGCGCCTCTGTTCTGTGTGGGACGGGGGTGGGTGAGCCTCTGATGAGGCGGTGATGGCACAGACCTTTTGGCTTGACCTCTAAGGGCCATATGCTCTCCATTGGGGTCTTTCTGGGGGCCCAGAGTTTGTTCATATTTGATTCACTGGTTACTAAACCAGCTTTTGGACCTGTTACCACCAAGAAAGCTCTGTCTTTGCCCATCGCCCTTGCCTCAGTATTGGCACAGGATGTAGCCTGCCCACTCTATTTCCTGGGGTGTGATGGGAGCAGAGAACTGTGAGCTTAAAGGCAGGGACTGAACCTCCAACTTCTCTGCCTGCCTCTCGCCCCAATATGTTTGCTCTTTCCTTGTGATTGTTTGATTAGGAAATGCTTTGGTCAGCCACAACGGTTGCTTCATAGCAACATGAGTTTAGTGGAAGTGACCAGAGGGGACCCCCCCACACTTGGTTTTAGAAACCGAGGAATAGCTAAACCTTTTTTTGTTCATGTTCCCCAGTTCTCTTGACACGTCTGTCCTTTCCCTTCCTAGACTAGGTAAAGCCAAGGCAGAGAAGGATGGCTGGCCCTCAGGTTTTGTCAGTTGTCTTTGATGTCCCTCAATAATGGGGCCCTTGTGGAAGGATGTGTGTCCAGTTCTGCAGGTGAGGGTGTGGCTGTCTGCAGGGTGTCTCTGTGGAATCCACTGGTTAAGCACATATGTTGGAGAGTTGGTTTGAAACCTCGGCTTTTTCTAACTATGTGGCCTTGGTCAAATCACAGTCTCTCTGAGTTTCAAGTGTCCCATGTGTAGGACAGGGGTGATTAATGTCTACTACCTCATGCTCTCTCTGGTTGTGAGCATTGAGAGAGTGTATATGGTCAACATAATGTACGACGGCGCAGTGCCTGCCGCATTCTGAGAGCTCAAATGTTAGCAGGTATTATTTATTATCCTAATGTTGAAATTTCTGCACCATTTGGCCCCTGCCTACTTCATCTTGCCGCTCTGTCCAGTTTTCCTTGGCCTCTGCCTGGAATTTGCCTTTCCTCTGTCCCAAGCCTCCAACCTTGTCTTTCAAGATGGGTAGAGGGTCTCCTGAGAAGTCCTGCGTGACCCCGTCCACATTCTCACTTCTATCTACAAATATGTCTTTACTCCTTTCCCAGTAACTGTACTATCACCTTCCTGGGCAAGGGCTATGATGCCTGACTTTTCTGTGTATCTCTTAATATCTGCACCCCGTCTAGGGCCTTGCAGGCTTACAGTAGACCCCTAATAAATGTTGGATGAATAAGGGAGAGTACATGTGTGTATTTGCTTTTTGGGTGTTTGTGTGTGTGTGTGAGACTGTGGTGAGTCCAAGTCTCTATGTGCATCTCACAGTGTCTTTCTCTAGTGTGTACGACAAGGGCTTATTTCCAGGTGTGTCAGATGGTGACTGAGTGTGGGACTCTATCTGTGACAGTTTGTGTCTGTTTCTGAGACAAGTGCATGTCTGTGTGGGTCTGTCTGTGACAGTGCATCTGTGGTTTCTTTCTGATAGGGTGGATGTCCGTTTGTATTCCTGTGACAGATTCTGGGTAGCTATTTCTGGACAGTTTCAGTGACAACACTGCATGTCTGCTGGTGTGTGTGTGTGTGTGTGTGTGTCTGTGACTGGGTCAATCCATGTCTGTTTTTGTGACACTGCCTATCTGTGGCTCTATCACATAAGTATATGTCTGCCTTTGGAGCAGTGCATGTGTGTCTTGAGCATCTGTGTGTCTTCCTGTGACAGACTCTGGGTCTCATTTCTGGGACAGTACAAGTCTTTCTGTGACACTGTATGTCTGATGGTGCCAGTATCTTTGTGACAAGTTCTGGTGGTATGTCTGACAGGACATTTCTGTGTCTTTGTCACATGGCAGTGTAGGTCTATGTGAATCTATCTGGAGTGCCTTTCTGTAACAGTGCATCTCTGGTGTCATTCTGGGACATAATTTTCTGGCAGCATGCCTGCCTGACGGTAGATTTCAGCCTCTGTGTGACAGTACATATGTACATGTGTGTCTAGGACAAGTTCATGTGAATGTGTCTGGCCGTATGTGTATTTCTCACATGGTGCTTCTGTGTGTGTGTCTTTGGAGTGCATGTCTGTCCGCCTGCAGCATGAGGCCTATTTTTCCCAAATTTGTGACTGAGGGTATTTTACCACCTCCCTGAGCCCTCGTAGCCCCTCTCTCTCTCATCCAGAAGCACACCCCAAGCCACCACCACTCTGGCTTGCTCCCACCCCCAAGAACCCCACCCCCCTCGCCATTCCCGATTCTAGACCTGCTGACAGGGTTCATGGCTGGGTCAAGCCAGGTCTGTCTACGTTAAGGGTTCCACAAACACCCCACAGGCCGTGGCCTCCGGGCATGGGAACGGTGCCTTGGACCAGCGCTTCCCCTGAGGTGGTTGTCAGGGAGGTTAGCCCTCCCTGACGGCTGAACAGGTTCTTCCAGGATCCCCGGCTTCAGTTTCCGGGCGGAGGCCGCCGGGCGCTTAGAGGGCTCTGGTCCTGGTTTGAGGAGCACCCTTCCGGAGACAGGGTCCTAGATAACCACAGGCCGGGATTCTTAGAACCCTTAGAAGGCCTGGCGTTATCTCCGCGCTAATCTCGAGGCAGCGGCGGCCGACCAACTTCCTAGGAAAGGAGGCGGTGCAGTTTTTTTTTAAGTTTATATATTCACATACAGACACACATATAAAAACAACTCCGCGCAACAACCAAAACAAACGCGCTTGCTGCAAAAGGGATTCCCAAAACCAGTTTCCTCTTCGCACGCGCCCCCTCATTTGCATGCAGACCCCGCCCCCGCGGAAGATCCGGGCATGTTATTTGCATAACGGGGTACTTGAAACGTTGAGGGTGGTATGCAAATAAGGGCTGGCTCCGATTGGCTGGGGTACAGCAGGTGCTGCGTCCGGATTGATCAAAGCCAAGTGGGCGGGGCCGTCGCCCGGGGCGACTCTCTCGGGAAGCTCGTGCCCTGCCTCAGTAGCGTCGGGGCTGGCGCGCGCGGCGAATTTTAGCGTTGCGCCTTTTGCCGGCTCTTCTGGGCCACCAGTTTCCTTACCTTCCACCCTGGTGCCCCTCAGTCCTGGTTCCCCGGCCTCGCTACCCCGGGCGTCCACGCCTTGCGGGCTCAACGGACTCAATCTACGCAGCTCCTCCTCCATGTTGACTAAGCCTCTTCAGGGGCTCCCGGTGGCCCCCATGACCCCCACGCCGCCGCCAGGTGAGAGACTCCCCTACCGCGCGACCAGGCCGGGCGGGCTGAAGTGGTTGAGGGCGGCGCGGGGGGAGGGGGAGAGGGTCGCGGCCGGCCTCAGCACGCCGCCACCCTGACTTCCTCGCCTCCGCCTGCGTAGGAGGCAAGGGCCGGGAAGCGTTCGAGGCCGAGTACCGACTCGGCCCCCTCCTGGGTAAGGGGGGCTTTGGCACCGTCTTCGCAGGACATCGCGTCACAGACCGACTCCAGGTATCCACCACGAGGGTCTTGGGAGGGCCAGGTGTGTGTGTGGCAGCGGCGGGAGCCCCGGGGCTGGGATGCTAATTGAGCAGGGAATGAGCCTACAGTGTGCGAGTGGTAGGGTCATGAGGGCCGGGATCCGGTTTGCTGAGGGTGTCTGAGTGCGCGCGCGCGCCTGTGTGTGTGTGGCGGTCCAGGTGGGTATGTGGGGGAAGGGGGTGTTTCAGGGCAAGGATTCTGGAAGTCCAGGGAGTGAGACTGGA
The DNA here is from genome assembly GCF_964341445.2 of Mesoplodon mirus. Lineage (NCBI taxonomy): Eukaryota > Metazoa > Chordata > Mammalia > Artiodactyla > Ziphiidae > Mesoplodon > Mesoplodon mirus. The sequence goes on along the minus strand of NC_138981.1, from coordinate 44,851,178 downwards.
GAGTGGGGGGTCGTGAGGACTCTAGACCTTGCGATCCAGGAGAGGTGTAAATATGTGGGAAGGTGGGGACCTAGAGTTGAGATTTTGGGGATTTTGGAGGCAGGTGTCCAGGGTGGAGCCGTGAGGACCAGGACCACCCCTACAGGGTTGGGGTGTCCTGGGGCTGGATGGGAAGATCGAGGGCTTGGGGCGTTAGGAAATTCAGAACTCGTCACGTGGAGTGAGGGGTCCTGAAGCCTTGAGAAGGAAGAGCCCAGGGCCAAAGATGGTGGGAGAGGTGTACTTGGTTTTGGAGACTTGGAGGGCAGGGGAGAAGCTCCAGCTCATTTGGGGTTGTGGTGTGGAGTGGTTGGTTGGGACCAGAAAGACTAGGGTGAGGGTCCAGACCGGGAGAGGTCTGAGGGTCATGTGCTGGCCCCCTCATCTCAGCCCGCTTCTTCAGGTGGCCATCAAAGTGATCCCCCGGAATCGCGTGCTGGGCTGGTCCCCCTGGGTGAGTATCTTTGCAGTCCTTTTTGACCTGGCGACGCCATCTCTGACGATGGATTTCGCCTTTCTATGGTTTGTGTAACTCCTTGGGCCCTGTAACGGTGAGAAGAACACTCCTACCAGCCCATGTTTACTCCCCTGTGGTGATATCCACACCTCCATACAGTTCTGACTCACCCCAGTTCCCCTAGAGCCCTGGATTCTCCCCTCCCACCCTCCTTTCTCAGCCTCCAAACGTTGCCTCAGGGGCTGCCCGCAGGGCATGCTGGTGAGGAAAGAGGGGCAGAGGTCATTGGTTGCCATGGTGACGGTGGCTGCTTCTCTTCTGCCTTAGAGCGCTAATGGACAACAGGGCGGGTCTGGGCAAGTTGTAGGGGCGGGAGCGCTCCCTGGCGGGCTCTGGGGAAACTGCGCCTGAGCAGGCTGTGGGACCCAGAGGGAGAAGGTGCGCCTGCGCAGTAGCGGAATTTTCATCACCGTGAGAAAACCTGTCTGCGGCTGTGCAAGTCAGTGCACTGGCCGGCAGAGGGCCCTAGCTCAGGCAGGAAGGCTGCTTCTGGCAGTCCGTGTGCCCGCGCAGGGCTTCGAGAGCGGGGCGGGTTTTGTGAGCAGTAACATGTATGCCTTTTATTGAGCACCGACTGTATGCCTCAGACTTTGCTTCATCATAAAAGCTTACTGTGTTCCAAGTTCCACTAAGTACTTTCATTCAACACGGTTCTAGATGCTTGGTGACAGTGACAAAATATCACATAATGACACTATTGAGTTCTTACTTTGTGCCAGTTCCTTTGCAGTTAATCACTTTTAGCCACTTAACAACTGTATATTAGCACCTAGAACGTGCCAGGTACAATTCTAGGCACTTGGCAAAATATTACATTTATTGAGAGCTCTTTTTGTGCTAGTCCTTTTCTACTAATTGCTTTCACCTATTTAACAACTATGTATTGAGCTCTGCCCTGTTACCAAGCATTGTTCTAGTGTTTGAGCTATGGCAATGAACAAAGCAGACAAACCATCACACAATAATAGTATTTACTGAGTGCTAACTGTGTCAGATTCTATGCTATAAAGTGCTTTTATCTATTTAACGAACATTTATCAAGCAACACTGTGTGTAAGGTACTATTCTAGTCTCTTTACAGATGTCAGTGGACAAAACAGATAAATTACTACGTAATAGTGTTTATCAGTTGCCTCTGCTGAAGGCCTTTTGTTAAGGCCTTCAAATAACCACCTTCATTTATTCCTCAAACATTTCCTGAGGGAATTCCCTGGTGGTCCAGTGGTTGAGATTCGGCACTTTCACTGCTGTGGCCCAGGTTCAGTCCCTGGTTGGGGAACTAGGATCCTGCAAGCGGCACAGCCAAAAAAAAAAAAAAAAAAAAAAAAAGAACTGAGCTCCTATTACATGCCAGATGTGCAAAGGCTTTGGCTTTTTTAAAATTAATTTTTATTGGAATATAGTTGATTCACAATGTTGTGTTAGTTTCTGCTGTACAGCAAAGTGAATCAGTTATAAATATACATATATCCACTTTTACTTTTTTTAGATTCTTTCCCAATATAGGTCATTACAGAGTATTGAATAGAGCTCCCTGTGCTATACAGTAGGTCCTTACTAGTTATCTGTTTTACATATAGTAGTGTGTACATGTCAATCCCAATCTCCCAATTTATCCCTCCCCACCCCATAGCCTTAAGCTTGAATCGCCTTCCCAATGGCTGTGTGAGTTTTAAGCCCTTAAGATGAGAGAACTGAGGCCCAGGGAAGGAAGCAGGTTGCTCAAGGCCACACAGTCAGGAGGCTGAGGAGCTATGATTTAAGTTCAGGCGAGAAGTCAGCCTCAAAGCTGCTAGCCTGATGTCTGTATTCTCTTTTCTCTCCCTGCTCCCCCCACCCAGTCAGACTCAGTCACATGCCCACTGGAAGTGGCACTGCTATGGAAGGTGGGTGCAGGTGGTGGGCACCCTGGTGTGATCCGCCTGCTTGACTGGTTCGAGACACCAGAGGGCTTCATGCTGGTCCTTGAGCGGCCTCTGCCTGCCCAGGATCTCTTTGACTACATCACAGAGCAGGGCCCGTTGGGTGAAGGCCGAAGCCGCTGTCTCTTTGCCCAGGTAGTGGCAGCTGTTCGGCACTGCCACGCCCGTGGAGTTGTCCATCGTGACATCAAGGATGAGAACATCCTGATGGACCTCCGCTGGGGCTGTGCCAAACTCATTGATTTTGGTTCTGGCGCCCTGCTTCATGATGAACCCTACACTGACTTTGATGGTAAGGCTTCCCTAAATCTCTGGGCGGGGGGGAGTTTTCACCTTTTATCTTTCTGGCCTCTTGACATTTGACCTCCAGTGCCGGGATATCCTGTAACCCTTGATCTATAGTACACCTTTATAAGGTTCTTGAATTTTAATATTAGGGGCTTTCAAGCCTCGCCCTCTAATAAGTCCATCTTCTGACAGTGCCCTGATCTTGTTCTGGGCTCTTATTCTGATGAGGGGATCCTGCTATTATCCTGAGTCTTCTTTTTCTGGTAAGGAGGTCCTACTGTACCTTTTAAGTGCTTTTATTCCATTGAGCTTCTATTCTGGTGAGGGGACCCTGCTCATACAGTGAGTTCTCTTAATTCCAGTGAAGCAACCATACTTCCTGGGGAGGGTGGGATGGGAGAAGGGCATTATCAGAGAATGGTCTAACCTGTGGCTTGTGTGCAGGGACAAGGGTGTACAGCCCCCCGGAGTGGATCTCTCGTCACCAGTACCACGCACTCCCAGCCACTGTCTGGTCACTGGGTATCCTCCTCTATGACATGGTATGTGGGGACATTCCCTTTGAGAGAGACCAGGAGATTCTGGAGGCTGAGCTCCACTTCCCTGCCCACGTCTCCCCAGGTGAGGCCCCACCTGCCCTAGCCCACCAAACTTCATCCCTCCCAGGGATTGGTGCCCCCAACTCACTGCTAATCTCCTGTGTGCTTCTGATCTGCAGACTGTTGTGCCCTAATCCGCCGGTGCCTGGCCCCCAAACCCTCTGCCCGACCCACACTGGAGGAGATCCTGCTGGACCCCTGGATGCAGATACCAGCCGAGGATGCATCCCTCAACACTCCCAAAGGGAGTTCCACCCCTTTGGCCTGGTCCCTACTGCCCTAGTCCTGGCCAGGGCCCCCATTAGTTGGAATAGCCATCCCATGGCCACGCCACAGGGATAGATGGACATCTGTTGATCTGGTTTTACAGGTCATTAAAAATCCAGTGTTACTAGGGTCAGAGATTGGGGATCAGGGGTCAGAAGACATAAGCCAAGTTTACCTAGTCCCCATCCCAATCCTGCTAAGGAGCCTTCCTCCCAGAACGTACGCTCTGTTATTCTGGAGGGGGTCCTTCTTTGCTTCTTGTTTTGTTAAGGGTGTTTATTTGGTTGAAATTACTTACATTCTGAGCCTCCAGGGCTCTTATTCTGATGAGCAGTAGCCCCTACACTGGCACCTCCTGCTACCACCACACAAATTTAGTTGAAATGCTCTGACTTGGGCAAGGGTGCTTTCCTTCCAATACTCCAGCGGCTCTTATTTTAGCAAAGGGACACTTTCCCCTAGCCTAGGGTCCCATATTCAGTCAAGCTGCTTGCCTACCTCAGCCCAGGGTTGTTTATTCTGGGGGAGGTAAGCCCTATTGTTGTCCCAGGGCTTTTGTGTGTGTGTGTGTGAGGGGACCCTACTCTGTTATCCCAAGTGCTCTTATTCTGGTGAGGAGAAGCCCCACTTTCATGATTTGGGAGGGGATGGGAGATGGACACTACTAGAGTCCACTAGGATGGGGTGGATGGTTTTGGGGGGATGGGTTGGGGGAAATAAATCTTGTTGTTTGTTCTCCTAGGGCCCCACCCTCCACCTTTTTTGGGTTCTTGTTGCCTCCTGAGCCAGGGTTGTCCAGTTGCTGAAATGTAAATACTTATGTATTGGGGAAGGAGAGCTCCAACTGTATCTTCCTCTTCCTTCTCCCCCGCCTGGATTATTTAAAAAGCCATGTGTGGAAACCCACTATTTAATAAACGTAATAGAATCAGAAGCGACTGGCCATTTGTAGATGTGGTGAGGCATTCGTGGAGCATCTACTGAATGCTGAGCCAAGAGGGAGATGGATTGGACCTCTCTGCCCACGGGAAGCCTCAGTCTTGTGGTGCCATCCTGAAGGTCTTTTATGGGTTCATTTAAGGTGAAAGAAAAACTTGATTTCCCCCTCAGCTCTTATGTAGCACCCCGTATGTGCAGAAGGGCTGCTTTGGAGATACCGTAGACATTGAAGATGTATGGGACACATTCCCAAATCAAAGATGGTCAGCTCAGAGGCAGAAAAAACTCCTTTCCCCCAAGCCCAGGGGAGGAAATACCTTCCCCATGGGAGAAGAAAAGCCCTTTCTGGGGCTTGGTGAGGGCAGGGTGGGGGTTGAGCGCTGACAGGAATCTTCCTAGCCCGCCCTTGTTTTCTAATAACCTCCAAGGTGGAGTCACCTGTTTTGCCCCTACCTTTTTCACCTCTTCCTTGTCTTCTTACCTGTTCATCCCGCTCACTTCAACTTCCTCAACTCTTGACTTACCTGCCCTGCCCTATTCTATCATAGTTGCACTTGTCCCGACCTCAGCTGTACCTTCTCTTGCCCTGCTTTCAACAGCTAATCTAGGGAATTTCCTGGCGGTCCAGTGGTTAGGGCTAGGTGCTAGTCCTAACTGAGGTGGCCCGGGTTCAATCCCTGGTCGAGGAACTCAGATCATGCAAGCCAGGCAGCGTGGCAAAAAACAAAAAACAGGGCTTCCCTGGTGGCGCAGTGGTTGAGAGTCCGCCTGCCGATGCAGGGGACACGGGTTCGTGCCCCGGTCCGGGAAGATCCCACATGCCGCGGAGCGGCTGGGCCCGTGAGCCATGGCCGCTGAGCCTGCGCGTCCGGAGCCTGTGCTCCGCAACGGGAGAGGCCACAACAGTGAGAGGCCCGCGTACCGCAAAAAAAAACAAACAAACAAACAAAAAAACAAAAAATACAACTAAGCTGTAAACCTCTCACCTGCTGGCTTACCTACCCCCTTCTCACTTTTCTATTCTTAATGGTGACTCACTTGTCCTCCCTTCTCAGCCTGAACTCTCCTGTGCCATTTCACTAGTGTATCCTCAACTGCCCTGCCTTTATCTGCTCGCTTACCTGCCTGACCCTCACCTGCCCTGCTCCCTCAAAGTCTCACTTCCCTCCCAGGAGCCCTCTGTCTCTCCAGGGGGCGGGGGTTGGCCTCGCCGGCAGAAGGGGAAAGAACTTCAGTCCAACCCGGAAGGACCCAGGAGTTCTGATGCAGAAAGGGCGGTGCCATCAGAAGGTGGCAATAAAGAGCCGAGACAGGAGACGGACAGCGGAACCAAAGAGACGAGGAGACAGAATGGGCGGGCGATGTGGAAAGCGGGGTCAAAGAAGATGAGGGCGGGTTTAGTCATGGGAGTAGGCTAAAGAGGCTCTGTAAAGACGGCGGGAGACTGAGCCGGCTGCGTGCCCTGTCTCCGGATCCCAACGGAATTTGGAAATCCTGAGGCCACTCTTAAACTAGCGTTCAGGAGCGAACGAGGAGAGCCACCGCTCTGGGCAGCTTCTCGCTCGCCCCATCCCCACCCTGGGGTCCCGGAACCGGAAGTAACGGACACGGAAGTGGCCTACTGTTGCCGAGGGGACGGGCCAGGCAGATGCCAACATGGCAGCGGTGGGGTCCGGGGGTTCCCCCGCGGCGGCCGGGCCAGGGGCGGTCTCCGCAGGGGCGTTGGAGCCTGGGACCGCGACTGCGGGTGAGACAGGCTGTGGCTGAGCAGTCGGCGGCGGGCCGGGGGGCGGGATCGCTGGGGGGTCAGAAAGGTTCCTCACTGAGGCGAGAGGGAGCATCCCGTACGGACCAACCTATGTGTGGGGAGTGGGGGGTGGGAGGAGGACGTGTGTTTTGGGGGCGGGGAAGAGACCATTCTGAGGGTGATGGGGAGGTCCCTTCTGCAAATGGGGAGTAGAGACCATTCTGAGTTGGAGGCGGGTGTTTCCTTTTGGGGAGGCTAAGACCACTAAGACCATTCTGAGTGTGTGTGGGGGTCCGTCCTTATACAAGGGAGAGACCATTCTGAGAGCGGGAGAGTTCTTCCTTACAGAAGGGAGGGGATCTTCTGAGAGTAGTGGTTTCTTCCTTGTAAAGGGACAGGGGTATTGTGAGTTAGGGTGGGGCGGGTTCTTCCTTATATGACTTAGAATGTTTTGAGGATAGGGATGTCCATTATATGGGGAGAAGACCGTTCTGGGGGTCCCTTCCTGATGGAGATAGTTCATTGTATGTTGCAGTGGGAGGGGCCTTCCTTATATGGCGGAGAAAGGACGTTCTGAGGGTGCCAGGCCACTCCTTATAATGGGGAGAGTTCACTGTGAGTGTGAGCAGGACAAGGGGTAATTCCTCGGCTGGAGGTGGGGGTATGCGGTGGTGGGAGGATGATTGGTGTATAGGGAAATATTTCCTTATATCGTTAAGGGACCCAGACCATTCTTAGTGGAGTAACCATTTACTACATGGGGTTCAGTCCTTTGGACAGTGAGGGAATCATTTCTTATATTTGTTAGACCATTCTGGGGCAGGGAGGAATCAGTCATCATAGGCGGGAGGGGTTGGAGAGACCATTCTGAGTGTAAGGGAATGGAATAACTTAGATGAGAGAAAGTTCCTCAGGGGATGGACATGCCTTATACAGTGGTCTCATTCCTTGTATTAGGGTATCATTTTTCACATAAGACAATCCTTCACTAAATAGAACCATCATTTCATATACATCTTTGGTTGTTCATCCATAAAATGGGAACACTGATAGTTCCTTCAGAGATCAGAGCCATGTAGGGGTCTGTTGAGGTGATCCATATAAATCCCTTATCCCAGTGATAGGCACGCAGTAAGCACTCAATAAATGTCGAGGATACAGTTGGTATTCTGCCCAGGGCAGGGTTGCTTCTCACTCAGGGGAGGGAGAGAGAGGGCTGAGGTGGGTGTCCAGGACCTGCCCCACCCATTTCCTGACACCTCAGCAAGGATTCCAGGTATGGGCTGGACAGGGAGAGGCCCACTTCTCCCTTTCTGGCTCTTCCTGCCTGTGGCTGAGGCAGTGGAAGCTGGCAGGGATGAGACTCACGTTGGCTCAGGATAGGCAGGCAGAAGGAGGAAGTAGCGGTGGCTAGGAGGATCCTGGTCGAGAAAGGAGAGGGGAGGGTGGTAGTGTGGTTATGCCACAGCAGCTTTTGACCCCTTCTTCCCCCTTACTCCTTCCATTCCCCACAGCTCGCCGGCGCCTCAAATACATATCCCTAGCTGTGCTGGTGGTCCAGAATGCCTCCCTCATCCTCAGCATCCGCTATGCCCGCACATTGCCTGGGGACCGCTTCTTTGCCACCACTGCTGTGGTCATGGCTGAAGTGCTCAAAGGTCTCACTTGCCTGCTGCTGCTCTTCGCACAGAAGAGGGGTATGAGCCAGGGAGGGGGGCTGCAGGGAGGGGGCTGCATTGGAGTCGGTGGGTGGCAGTGTGTGTGTGTGTGTGTGTGTGTGTGTGCGCGCGCGTGCGTGCGTGCGTACCCGCTCCCACGTGGAGGATTTGGTTGGGGGAGTATCTCTGTGTCTATGAAAATGCCTGGGGACTGTGTAAGTGCGGCTTGGCTGCCTTGTACCTCCAGCTATGAGTAGCTGCATCCACATGTTTATACCCCTAACTCCCCAGGAGCTGGCCAGTAAACACTGAAGGAATGAGACAGTCTGTGCCCATAAGGTAGCAGGTGACCCTTACATGATGATTTATTGATTTCTCTCTAACTTTTCATTATGGAGAATTTCAAACACAAAATCAGAGAAAATAATAAAATGGTAAAATAGGGCCTCCCTGGTGGCGCAGTGGTTGAGAGTCCGCCTGCCGATGCAGGGGATACGGGTTCGTGCCCCGGTCTGGGAGGATCCCATATGCCGCGGAGCGGCTGGGCCCGTGAGCCATGGCCGCTGGGCCTGCGCGTCCAGAGCCTGTGCTCCGCAACGGGAGAGGCCACAACAGTGAGAGGCCCGCATACCGCAAAAAAAAAAAAAAAAAAATGGTAAAATATCCACATCCCATCACCAAGATTCAACAACGATCAACTCCTGGCCACTCTGCCATTAAACAGCATCAGTGATTATCCACTCACTACCAATCTATGTGTCTGTTTACCTACTCCTGCACCTTGTTCTATTGAAGTATGTCCCACATGAAGTATTATTTTGAAGTAAATTCCCTCTTATTATCTTGGGTAAATATTTCGGTACATTTAAAATAATGACTTCAATCAGTCATGACTGCTAGAAATCGTACATCAAAAAATTAACAATAATTTTTTAAGTTAATAAAATAATCAAATATCCAGTCAGTGTTTAAATTCGTAATGATTTCTCAAATGTCATAAAAGTTTTAAAAATTGTGTTTGAATCAGGTTTATATAAAGTCAGTGCTTTGTAATTGGTTGGTGTCTTCTAGGTCGGCTAGCCTCTAGGTTCCCCTCCAACTGTTTTTTTTTCCTCTGTTCTCGAAGACATAAGGTTGTTTGTCTTGTAGACTTTGGGTAGCCTGGATTTTGCTGAGTGCCTCCCAATGGTCTCATTTAACATGTTCTTCTGTCCTCTATATTTCCTATAAGTTGAATTTATTTACTAATTTAAACAGCTCCCCAAAGGCCTTCTTCTTTAAAATGTTGCCCAGTCATTTCTCTATAGAGGCCTCGCATGCGGCTCTGCCCTAGGTATTTACACTGAAGAAAGCATTCTCACCCACTCATTAGCACCATTAACACTCATTAGGAACTCATCTGCTCTGTTCTAGATTGATTCTGAGACGGTTCGAGTGAACACTGTGGCAGGCCGTGTTCTGGCTGTGGAGGTGGACATGTTAGCGATGCAGACGTGCATCTTGCCCTCAGGGGGCTGATATTTTAGATGGGGAGAAACAAATAGCTACAGGTTAATCACAGCTTTCATTTCTTATCTATAATTTCAGCAAACCCCCCCCCCCGTTTTATTTTTTTTTTAGTTTTCTCATTTGGTGTGAATGTGTCACGGGTCACTGCAGAAATATGAATGTGCTTGATTACGGTGTGCAGCCCCATATACCTGGTGTGTGTTATGTGAAATATATAGCATATATGCTGTGTTACCTTTCTAACACCTGGACATTTTTGAACACCCAAACCCCTGGGCCCAGGGAATTTGGGTAAAGGGTTAGAGATTGATAATTACTCCTGGGATTAATGCCATGAAGGGCAAGGGCAGGGTTTTGTGAATGAGCATCAGCAGGAGTTCCTGCAGTAACCTTGTGCGGTGGTTGTGGGGTTTTCCCTGAGGAGGGACACTCAGATGAGTCTTAGAAGATGAACTGCAAAAAAGTGGGGTGAGATTTGCAAAGGTCTTATTATATAGGAAAGTATTCTCATTTACTGATTGGAGCAGGTCCCAACCAGACTTTCTGCTTTAGAGTCAAGCCTGCATTCTTCCATGTGACAGGGGCAAATGCTTGGTGTGTGTGGGGCTGACAGAAGGAGGCGGCCAAGTGGAAGATGGCCCCTGCCCTCAGGCAGCTCTCAGGCTACGAAGGAACTAGAAAAAGTCTAAAAGTTGAGTCTAAGGGACTTCCCTGGCAGTCCAGTAGTTAAGACTTCGCCTTCCAATGCAGGGGGTGTGGGTTCATTCGATCCCTGGTCAGGGAGCTAAGATCCCACATGCCTCGCGGCCAAAAAACCAAAATGTAAAACAGAAGCAATATGGTAACAAATTCAATAAAGACTTTAAAAATGGTCCACATCAAAAAAATCTTTAAAAAAATAAAATAAAATAAATAAAAGCTGAGTCTAAAACTTTCCCTCTGCTTGGTAAACAGCCTTCCACCCACACTCCTGGAGCTTCTACTTCACAAGTTCCTAGTTAGTGCTGATTATTTCATTGCACAAACTGTACTGAGTGCTTGCCCCGGGGCTTTGTGCCAGGGAGGTGGGCTCTAAGATGAGTGAAATATGGTCTGTGATTCTCAGACTGAGTATCCGAAAGGCTTGCTGGAGACGTGGTTGTACTGTAGAGAAACCGAGAGCGCAGACCTCATTCTAGCCCTCAGGGAGTCAGAGTGTGGTGGGGAGACACAGGACCAGGCCCAGTCCTGTCCTTTAGAGGATCCCCATCTTTGGAACTCAGTGCTAAACAGGGCTCTCCTCCCTCCACCTAGGTAACGTGAAGCACCTGGTTCTTTTCCTCCACGAGGCTGTCCTGGTGCAGTATGTGGACACACTCAAGCTCGCAGTGCCCTCTCTCATCTACACCTTGCAGAATAACCTCCAGTATGTTGCCATCTCCAACCTGCCAGCTGCCACTTTCCAGGTGAGCCCCAAGCCCAGGAACTGGCTGGGGTGGGGGATATAGGATGTTGGGGAGGGAGGGCTGCAGAGAGCAGGGGCTGTGTTTCCTCCAGAATGTCCTTGGATCTTCCTCAACCTCGGTTTCTTCATCTGTGAGAACTGGGAATGGAAATGGTAATAGTAGCTACTCACTGAGATGATTAAAAGAAGTAATATCTGGGAAGAGCCCTTGGTTGGTGATGGATAAGCTTTAGGCTATTTACAAGCAACCTTTAAGATGGTTAAAGAGCCTGCGTTCAAATCCCAGCTCTACTTTCCAGCTGTGTGATATTGGGCAAGTCACGTAACCTCTCCATCTCATCTTTAAATTGGACATTACAATAACACACTTCATATGTGAGGATTAAATGACTTCATGTGAAGTGCTTAGACCCACACCTGGCACATAGTAGGCTCTATGTAAATGTTTACTGACGTCATTTCATGGCTGATTCATTTGTATCAACACATCCTTATCAAGACCTCCCTCATCAGGATGTTTACCATTCATTCATTACCTGCTGTGTGAGGTGCTTCACATACATCAATTGTATTTACAGATGGTATGTCAGGGCTCAAGACAGGGCAAGTGCTTTGTCCCTCGTCACACAGCTAGGACATGGGGTTGGGATGTGGACTTGGGTGTGGCCCAGGACGTTCTTGCACAGCCATCCTCCTGTGTACTTTCTGGGAGGCACCTCAGAGCTATTTAGCCGCATCTCAGTCAGTGGCCAGTGGCTGGATATTTTTGCTGTTTTTATGGTTATCTACCCCACCCTGTCCCTCCATTGTGCCTGGGGGCCCACAGTGGGTGCCGTCCCCGACATGTACATGTTGGGCGTCGGGAGCAGCCCTCAGTGTCTTCCACATGCCACTCGCAGGTGACGTACCAGTTGAAGATCCTGACCACGGCACTGTTCTCCGTGCTTATGCTGAACCGCAGCCTTTCCCGGTTGCAGTGGGCCTCCCTGCTGCTCCTCTTCACCGGAGTCGCCATTGTCCAGGCACAGCAAGCCGGCGGTGGGGGCCCGCGGCCTCTGGATCAGAACCCTGGGGTGGGCCTAGCAGCTGTCGTGGCGTCCTGTCTGTCCTCGGGATTCGCAGGTGTCTACTTTGAGAAGATCCTCAAAGGCAGCTCAGGCTCCGTGTGGCTGCGCAACCTGCAGCTGGGCCTCTTCGGCACAGCCCTGGGCCTGGTGGGGCTCTGGTGGACCGAGGGCACTGCTGTAGCCCACCGCGGCTTCTTTTTCGGGTACACGCCTGCTGTCTGGGGCGTGGTGCTCAACCAGGCCTTCGGCGGGCTACTGGTGGCTGTTGTCGTCAAGTATGCCGACAATATCCTCAAGGGCTTTGCCACCTCCTTGTCCATTGTGCTGTCCACTGTTGCCTCCATCCGCCTCTTTGGCTTCCACGTGGACCCTTTGTTTGCCCTTGGCGCAGGGCTGGTCATCGGTGCCGTCTACCTCTACAGCCTGCCCCGAGGTGCAGCCAAAGCCATAGCTTCCGCGTCTGCCTCCACCTCTGGGCCCTGCACTCGCCAGCAGCCTCCAGGGCAGCCACCGCCACCGCAGCTGTCTTCCCACCGTGGAGACGTCAGCACGGAGCCCCTTCTGCCAAAGTCAGTGCTGGTGAAGTGAGGGCTGGCGGTGGTGGTGGGGGGAGACAGGGAGGGACACTGGGTGGAGGGTGTTGGGCATCTGCAGGACCCAAGTTGCCACCAGGGCCTGGCTCCCCTGGGGTTGGAAGGGTCTTTTCTTCCAGGTTGTCGAGACTTCTGGAAGCTTGTGGGACTAGGGCAGGGCATCCCGTGAACCCTTCCTTGTAGCCAGGGGTTTTTAGAGCTGCCTCCTCTGTCTCAGTCTAACCCCTTTGGGGACCGGGTTGGGGGTGTTGTCATTCAAGGCTTTTTTTGTCTGCCCCCCTCAGCCAGAGGCGTCCTGTGTCTCATGCCTGGGAGAGTCCCTCCCAGCAATCCCTCCACCTTTGTAGGGACAAATTGGACAAAAATCCTACAGCTCTTTAGTAATGACTGATGCCTACGTGTGGGGTTCTGATTCTGATAGCTTGAGGCCTTCTCTCCTCCCTGACAACCACACTGGATCATATTAGTAGCTCTTTTTGTGGCCTTGGGGCAGCTTCCCTAACACAGGGACTTGAAAATGGGCCTCTTGTGAGCACCCAGGGAGAGAGGAAGGGGGGCGACAGCTGAGATTTTTGCATCGGCCCATTCAAGGGGAGGGTGCAGTAGGGGCCATTTGTTTGTGATTTGGGGGTTTGTGGTGTAATCAGATGAATGATCCAGGGTGTGGGAAAAATGGAGAAGGGAGGTCCTTGAAGTGGCCTGATCTCATGCAATCTAAGACACCATCAGTTGCTGGATGCAGGGTTATTTTCTAAGATATCCTGAGAGGAAAAATAAAGCTGCCAGCCACACTCGTGATACCCCACTGGCTGTATGAGGCACCCTTACTTCATGGGGAGGGGTGTCTTTAAATTGTTGAAATGTGGAACCTGCCCCCTGCACTCCCCAAAGCTTATTGACCCCTTAACTGTCTCCCAGGGTGTATATGGGTGTGTGTGTGTGTGTGCGCGCGCACGTGCGTGTGCACAGTGCCTGGGCTGTCTTTGCTATATGTACATGGGGCCGTTGGATCTTTATTTTTGATTAATTTGTTCTGATTTTTTGGTTGGTTTTTTTAAGGAACTGTAATGAACAAATGTCAGGATACCCAATGCCAAATAAAGATACTGTATTTATTTAGTCCACGTGTAGCTTTCTGACCCAGGGGACCCGCTCTCTCCACACGGGCTCTGTTACTAACCCTGGGGACTACCAGCCTCACTAGTCATCCTCGCTTGCTCAGGACGTCCACCTGCCAGCCCACCCCAGCTTTCTGTGTTTTTCTTTCCTCCCCGTTCCCACCACAGGTTGCTCACCAAGGTGAAGGGTTCCTAGCCGCTGGGATTGAAGACGCTGGCCTGGCCTCGCTCTCCCTTCTTGCCCTGGTCCAGCCAGGACCAAACGCTCTGATCAGTATTGGGAGGGGTAGACACCGAACCCCCTGTCCCCACACCCCCTCTCCCACGCAGGGCTGACATGACTAAACTCTGGCCCAGACAGGACCCAACCACCCCCATGCCCCTGCTACCCGTACACTATTTCTTAGGTGAGTTTTTGTAAATAAAACGTGTTTTGCATCTTGCTGGCTTGGGTTGGGCAGTCTCAAAAGTGTGAGAGAAGGAAGCACTCAGGTCTCATGGGCATGATTCACCGAAAAGCTTTTATTCAAAACCCCAGGGCGGGCCGGGGTGGGGAAGGTTCAGTCCTGTTGCTTGGTTCGGGAGGCCTCGGCATTGGCCCGGAGCACAGCCCCCGGGGATGGGTAAGGGCGCTGCTGGAAGAGGGGCCCGGCTGCTGTCGTGTCTGCACCCGTCTTGGCCTCATTCCGCTTGGGGAGTCCTGTTGACCACGTGCCCCTGGGGGTGACAAGGGGTGGGGGCGGGAATGTATAATATGTGTACTGTGGCAGGCACCTCCCACCCACAACTGACAAAGGGGGAAAGGAGACAGGAAGAAAGGAACGGTCAGCGGTGCAGTGAGTCAAGAGGAAAAAGGAAGGGCTCTTGAGGGGTGGTCAATTACCGGGGTGCATCTGAGTACGAGCTGGGGTCCATGGGGTCTAATTCTTCATCCTTCCGGCTTGCCACTGTGGAAGTAGGTGGCAGAGTGGGGTCTTCGACGGGGGCACAAGGAGTCCCGGATCACCGAGCTCTCCCATCCCCGGAAGAAATGGAGCCTGAGGCTGCCAGGCCCCAGGCTCAGGCACTCGTGTGAAGCCAAGAGAGGGCTTCCTTACACTGTGCCCCCCTGGTGCCCCCCTTGCCTCACCCCAGCTTACCCTTCTTGTTCTTGGGGTAGGGAGCCAGATCCTCCCGGCGATGGTGGCGCCGTTCTTTGCCCTCTTCCCGGTCCACCTTGTCATACCCGCGGTCCCGGTCCCGATCCCTGTCCCGCTCTCTCTCTCTCTCCACCTTGTCATAACCACGCTCCCGGTCTCTGTCAGACTTCTCGTGGCTCCGTTCTGACTTCTCATGGCCGCGATCCGACTTCTCGTGACCTCGGTCCGATTTCTCGTGGCCCCGGTCCGATTTCTCATGGCTCCGATCCAACTTCTCCTCAGCATCTGGTGACTCAAAAGCCTTGTGACCTTCCTCCTCCCACCTCAGGAGCCAGCAGCCTCTGCCTTCAACAGCCTCCTTTGCCTGGGGCTGGGTCTGCCTGGTCTTACCTGCCCTGGTCTTTTACCTGATCCCTCTTGGAGAACTGCTAGAACACCTGAGGCACCCTTGTATCTGCCAACTCACCTGCGTTACTGCTCCTGAGCTTCTTGGCAGATTTGGAAACAATGGAGTTGGGATCATGTGGGGACAGCCAGGACACGAGGTCTGTGTCTGCATTCCAGTAGTAAGGGAGCCCGCTGCAGGGCAGTGGAAGGGAGGGAGGGAGGGAGGGAAGGAATGTCAGCACGGATATCCTCTCCTTGTAGCCTCAACTCTTGTCTCCCCAGTCTCTGCCTGTACCTGCCCCATGCCAGGACCCTACAGGGAGGACCCCCAGATCTCTTCCCTTGTGGCCCCCATTTACCCCCAGCCCACGCCCCTGCATCCCCAGACTCACCAGGAAGGGTCAAACACCTTGTACCAGCTTGGTGGCAGGCCCTCCAACCGGGTAGCCTCATAGTCCACAGGATCATCATCATAGTCCTCGGCAATGATCTCTTCCTCTGGTTCTGGCAGGACAAGGAGGGAAGGAGGACAGCAGTAAGGACCAGAGGGATCCCCACCCTGCAGTCAGGGCCTGAGGAGACACACTCACATTCACATGGACCACGTGTGTGTGCCAGGTCTCAAGTGCCCTAAAAAATATTGTTCACATTCCAAATCCAAGTATCTGAATATCAGGATTTACCAAAAAATTTACCCAAATCTGTTCTGTTTCTGGGTTCAGATATGACATAATGTTACCTGAACTTATCTGGTTTCAGACTTTAGACAGGGATTCATTAAAAAACATGTATCCATATTTATTCAGTTCCTGAGTTCAGAGAGTATGTGATACCATACTATCCAAATCTATTTGGATAAAATTAGTTTCAACAGCAAGGGGTTTATCTAAAAACATGTCCAAATCTGTTCAGCTCCCAAACTTGGCAAATACGAGGTTTCTGACTCCAGTATATTGACTAGCAAGTTTGGATAGCAAGGGATTTATCCAAACGCTTCTCTGAATCTATTCAGTTCCTGAGGCCTACGACTGTCGTCAGTTACTATCAACAGAATAAAAAAGGTGTATGAGTACCTGGACCTCCATACGTCTATAATAGATTTCACCTATGGATATAGCTAACAATGAAATGTATATGTCAGCAACAGCAGAGTGCTTGTCACACAACAGGCCCAAAATAGATGTCAGCTATAATCATCGGTATTGTTAGTAAGATATATACAATCAGCACGGGGCCTGGTACCAACAGTCTTAAAGTAAATGTCATATCAATGATCATTATCAGCATTATTAACCAAAGATCTGTGCTTGGCACACAACAGGCTTGTAATAGATGTCACTTATCAATAAAGTGAAAATAAGATGAGTTTTCCAGTACCTGGAACACCTTAGCCCAAACCAGATGCCAGCTTTTGCTATTATTTCCAATAAGGTAGAAATACTAGCAACAGCGGCACAGTAGGCCTAAATGATAGATCCTATCATTATCTTATATACTGTTTACCATAATGTGTATGACAGACACTTAAGTAGACCCACAATACATTGTCAGCTATTGATACGGTGAACAATAAGGTACATATCACCAGCACAGTGCCTGGCTCCACAGTAGGTCTAAAATAATGTTATCTACTAGTATGGTAAAGAACAAAGTATTAGCATCCTGCCACTCTGCTTGGCCCACAGGAGGCTGCGGTAGATGTCAGCTTCTGTCAACTGTTACTATCCTTACTATTAGATAATTTGTAACCACTTCCAGGGATTGATGGATGGATTAAAGTTGGGATATAGAAGACCCCAAAATACACGTCAGCTGCCAGTATTATTAAGGATGAAATGTCTATTCCCCGTCCCCACCCGCCTCCTCATACGGTAGGAATGGGTGTCAGGAATACGCATCGTTAACAGTGAAATGCCTGCCACCCCACTGCTTGGTGCGAAGTAGGTCCATGCTAGGTATCAAGTGGCAGTATGAACAACAAAGTGCCTGTCAAGCCTGCCACATGGTAGGCCTATCTGCTCTTAGCTCTCTCACCGGGCTCCAGATGTTTGAGAATGCCTCTCTTGGCCAAGCGGGTCTGCAGCGCAACGGGCAGCGGCATAGCGGAGAGCAGACAGACCTAGGGAAGAACAGACAGACCAAAAAACATCTCAGATGAGGACTGAAACTGATCTTGTAACCAAGCGCCTCCCCCCCAGCAAGTACTCATCTGGACCCCCACCTCCCCACCTACACTAGGAGCTGGGCGACAGACCCTACACTAAAAGGTGTAAGGGATAAATGGCAATATCACCAAAACTCTCAACAATCCTCCTCTCCCGGGCCGGGTGCTCCAGGACCGCGCCCCAGAAATGGGCTCACCCAACTTCCCCCGAAGACTACTGGGTGGAAGGAACCAAAGCGCTGGGATGGGGGAACAGAGTGCAACACCTCCAGCTCCAAAAAATGCGCCCACCCCGACATTACCAATACAGTCACGCGGGTAATGGAAAGCTGACGGCCTGGCCGTGTCTCTCTCTCATCTACACGACTCTCTTCTCCCAAAGCCCAGAACAAAGTCCTCTCTCTGAGCCTGAAGGAAACTGCACTACGCTCAGGCTACAGCGAACAAAAGACGCAAACCTTGCTGGCCAATGAGAGTGCGCCTTGGTCTGACCTCTGGCAAAACGACCCAATCATTGCCCTGGAATAGGTGGAACGCTCGGTCGCCTGTGAGCATTTACGGTGGGGGTGTGGCCCGGCCGGTGTCAGACTGCGTGGCCGGACGTCGGCGCCATGGAGGAGTACGCTCGGGAGCCTTGGTACGGCGAGGGGCGCAGGCCTCGGGACTGTTGCTGGGGCGCCACGGCCAGCGGTGGGAGGCGGGCGGGGGAGGCACTGGCCACACAGCGCCACGTCCCAGACTCGGGAGACTCTTAGACGTTTGTTGTCTCCTTCTGCTCCCCTCCACTTGCTTCCTCCTAGTCAGGCTCCGTTAAGAGGGGCCACAACTGTGTGCCTAAAGGAGAAGGTACGGTGCAAGGACGAACCACTCCACGTTTCCCTTGCCTTCGTACCACCCAGTCTCTCTTTGTTAACGAAAAGACACACTGGCCAAATCCATTAAAGCCGAGGGGGTGGTGCGGTGTTGAGCGGTGCTGGATCATCCCCCCGGTCTGCGCTTGGTTTTTCCCAGTTGTACGGGTTAAAAAAAAAAAAAAAAAAGAGGGCGTAGCTTGGTTGGACGTGCTCATTGTGGGAAAAGGGGGTGCGAGCCCGTTCTGCTTTAGTAACAGTGCTAGCTTAACACTTCTGTAGCGCTTATTTAAACTTGCCAACTCTTTGCTTGTTATCAATTCATTTAATCATTGATAGTAGTAAAGCGGTTGATTCCTTGGTTGGCTGCGAAGGGGAGGGGCGCACAGGGCAAAGACTACTACTATTTTCCCTCCTTCGCACTACTTCTTGCTTAAATGAGGGGGAGAATAATCTATTATCTGAAATTCTGCTTCCCATTTGGGTGACTTAGTTTCTCCCAGTTGGAAAGAGTCCTTGTGACACGGCAGGAGGGAGGGCTCACATTAACCCCATCCTCCCCTTCCCGCTTGCAGCCCATGGCGAATTGTGGATGATTGCGGTGGCGCCTTCACTATGGGTGTTATCGGCGGTGGAGTCTTCCAGGCCATTAAGGGCTTCCGCAATGCCCCTGTCGTGAGTCCTGGCCTTCCCTGGGTGGTGCGGGGGTCCTGCCCTGCCCACATGGGATACTGTTCTGAAAACTGCTTGGAGCTGCCAGTCACATGCACTTATTCATTCTGGTGCCTGCTCACCTACTATATGCCAGGCCTGGCTCCAGGATCTGGAAGTTTGGAGGAACTGCAAACATGATCTCTGCCCCTCACCCCCCAACCCAACTGGAGCTCCTCTGTGGAAATGCTGTGATGTCAAAAGGGTCATCACCAAAACCTAAATGTGTGTGTGCAAAGCCAGTCAGATTTTACCTAGAGGCAGATTCTGGGTTGGAAGCCTGGATAGAGGGAAGTGACAGGAGTTTAATTGGCAGGAGGAGGGCAGCCTTAAAGCTGACAAAATGCTTTTAATTTAACGTAATCGATTCCTTCTCTCTCTCTCTCTCTCTCTCTCTCTCTCTCTCTCTCTCTCTCTCTCTCTCTATATATATCCCTGACAACCCCCCTCCCCTTCCTGGGAGACCTCATCAAATGTAATGACTTTAAATGCCATGCATTTGTCAAGGTCTCTGCAGTTTCTGTCTAGCCCTGTCCTTCCCCTCATCTCCTGGAGCTCTCTTTCCTGGATCTTTGTCCAGGTTTCTCCCTCTCATCCTCAAGGTCTCAGCATAAATGCCCCCCTCCTTAAAGAGGTCTTTCCTGACCCTTCAGCCACTGTCATAGCTCTTTATCCTATTTCCTCTAGGGTTCTTATTTCTGTCTGAAGCTATCTTATCTGTACCCTTATTTAGGATCTGTCTCCCCGACTATAATGTGAGCTCTGAGAGGGTAGGGGCCAGGTCTACCTTGTTTACTGCTGTATCCCTGCATACAGCACGGTGCCTGGCACATAGGTGCTAAGTAATGAATGAATGAATGAATGATTTCTCATCCCAGCTCTGAGAGCACCTATATTGGGGTGCTCCCCAGCCCCCTAGTTCTTGGCCACTTCCCCACATCTCTACCCCTGATACTCCTCCAGGTTTCCTGCCCCCATCCCTCTCTTAAAAGCTAGAAACCTTGTCTGCCAGTGGCCTCAACTGGGCTCTGATTTCCTTCCTCCTCACTTTCCTCCAGGGAATTCGGCACCGAATGAGAGGCAGTGTCAATGCTGTGAGGATCCGAGCCCCTCAGATTGGAGGTGAGAGGTTTGGGGAGACAGGTGTGATAACAGAGTTGAGGTAGTTGCTCCTTTGAGTCTAGACTGCAAGTTGGGGGTCCAGATTCTAGTCCCAACTCTGCCTGGGACTTCCTGGGGGAGTGACGTTTCCCAACAATTTCATATGGGTGAGTTCTGGAGTTTAAATCCAGGACCTGGCTCTTCCCTGCTGTGTGACCTTGGGCTAGTGGCTTAACCTCTCTGAACCTCATCTGCAACATGGGGATGACAAAGCAGTAAGTTCTGTAATTTATGTAACTTAGGTAGTACTTACTAAGCGCTGGTTGCTCTGTTAAGCGCTTTGATAGTATTAACTAATATAAATTTTCAGAAGTCAAGTAACATGCAGTGCATAGATCAGGTCCTGGCACACAGTAAGACTTGAGTAAACATTTTAACTATTGTATTGTTAACTGGCTTTGCTAACCCCTTTCCTTCTCCCTGAAACCAAGGTCAGAATTCCAATTCTGTGTGGTAGTTACGAAAATCAAAGTTGCTCTGTTAAAAGCCATATAGAAGGGAGTTCCCTGGTGGCCTGGTGGTTAGGATTCCGGGCTTTCATTGCCGTCACCCGGGTTCAGTCCCTGGTCAGAGAACTGAGAGGAATGAGTGCATGGGGAGGCCAAGAAAAAAGCCATATAGAAGCAGATAAATCTACCCGTAAACACTTGTCAGCCCCCTATGAAGGTGAAGGGAGTGCCGATGGCAATTACAGACAGATTGAAGGAGCTACCACAGAGACAGATGGGGGCTCTCCCCTAGGAGTTTGCCATCTGCCTTTGCCTCTGGGTTTTTCTCCCCATTCTTTGCCAGAGCGTTCAGGCCTTGGGAGTCCCTGGACCCTGAGCCGTATATTCTGGGGATTCTCCACAAACACTAATTAGGCCATGGTCCCCCAACAGGTAGCTTCGCAGTGTGGGGGGGCCTGTTCTCCACCATCGACTGCGGTCTGGTGCGGCTGCGGGGCAAGGAAGATCCCTGGAACTCCATCACCAGTGGAGCATTGACCGGGGCTGTGCTGGCTGCCCGCAGTGAGTGCCCCATCCCCAGGCCCCAGCCCATTCCACCCTATTCTGCCTGCTCTCACCTGTCTCCCCGTGCCTCCTCATTCCTCCAGGTGGCCCATTGGCCATGGTGGGCTCAGCAATGATGGGAGGCATTCTGTTGGCCCTCATCGAGGGTGTTGGCATCCTCCTCACTCGCTACACCGCCCAGCAGTTCCGCAATGGTGAGTTCCTGGTGAAGCTGGCCAGGGAGAGGTGGGAAATGCTCTGCCTTGCCTCCTCCACTCACCTTTATCTAATTCCCCCCACTGCAGCACCGCCATTCCTGGAGGACCCCAGCCAGCTGCCCCCTAAGGAGGGTACCCCGGCCCCAGGCTACCCCAGCTATCAGCAATACCACTGAGGAAGTGACCGCCTGTCATCGCCACCGTGGGAGCTCCTCCTTGGTTCCCTCCGCGATGATCTACCTCGGAAGGGAGGGCTGGCTCCCAGGTGGCCCTGGGACCCTCCAGAGAGGGCCTCTACTCTGTTCCCTTATCCCAGGTTGGGGGTGGGGCACCCCAGCTGCCCTGATGGATGGGTCCCTTCTCTCTCAGGCACCCCAGCCCCCACTCATATGTAACAAGCTCTCACCCCAGTCCCTTTGCATTGTGCCCTGATCAGTATTTAAAGCCAGTTTTGAAATGCCTATGTATGTACTCCTTGAGCCACCCATTGGAGCTGCTCACTAGGACAAGGGGTAGAACCCTCTTCAGGGACTTGGGAGCCCTAGGATTTGGAGTCCCACAGAGAGTGGGCTCTAGTAAAGGTTTGTGGGATGAATGTGTAGGAGGGGGAATGAATCCAGATGTGAATAGTACATGAATAAGGGGGCCAAGTGTTGAATCACAAGCAGACAGAAGAGGAACAGGCTTGGGAAAGAAATGAGTGAACACAGGATTGCTGGGGTGGAGGGGTGGTTCAGCATGCGGCACCTCTGACCCCTCTCCCCCATGTCCCCATTGGAAAGACTGGGAAATCTGACCTCACAGTGAACTCTGTCTTTCTGGATACCAGTCACCCCGTTTGTGAAGATAATTCCCCGTCCATGTGGCCTCACCAGGGACCTGGGATGGAAGTAGGGGTCGGGGAGACCCAGCTTCCTTGAAGACAGTGCCCTTAATCTTCTCTTCTGCACTACAGAGAGATTCCTGCTCTGCGATGCTCAGGGTTGTCAGTATTTAAGGGTACCAGATGAGGTTTCGTTTTGGGGGTGGAGTGGGGGTTATGGGGGAGAGATTTTCTCGGATGGACATCAGCTCCAAACACTGTCTCTTGCATGCAAACACGTGTGGGGCAGACGCCTCCACTGGGGTGCAGATGGCCTCATGGGAGACACACCAACTGTCCCTTTTATGCAAGCCATTGCAAAGAGGTGGAAATGCCCTCTCTCTTATACAAACTCGCTCCCTGGGGGTGCAAATGCGGAGTTCTCAGGCCTCCCAAGGCCCCAACGAGGTCCTAGTGGTCCTCGGAGGTAGAACTGCAACGCTGCTTGATGGACTCAGTGCCAGGCGCGGGTAGCAGGCGCCGTGCACACAGCTCTCAGTGCCCCAGCAGGGCCCTGGCCTCGAACTTGCCGACTCCATGGCCACGCCAGCAGCAGCAACACACCTGCCTGGGTAGGACTGGGATGCCAGTCAGACCCTGGGTATCCCAGGCTGCAACCCTTGTATTTCCAGGCCACTTCCTTTGGTCCCGCCCATTCGGTACACCTAGGCCGCGCCCTTCCTCACTTCCAGGCCCCATCCCCGCTGCGTTTCCAGACCCCACCCTGCTCCTATCAAACACAGGCCCGCTAGCTCTTCTGAGCCTTTTCCTTCCTTGAGCCCTCAGGTTCCGCCCACCTCGGGCTGCTGTGCTGTTCAAAGACCCTAAGTCTCCAGGCCCCGCCCCCAGGTCCACCCCCTTCCTATCTTTCAGCCCTGCCCTCTAAGCCTCCTGCAGGCCCAGGTTTCCCGCCCTCAGCAGCCTCTAGACCCTACCTCTTCCCGTCTTCAGACCCCGCCCTCTCCTGCTCCTTAAGGTCCCGCCGCTTCGGGAACCTCAAACGCCCGGGCGCCCCGCCCTCCTCCCACTTTGGGGGCCCCGCTCAAGGTCTCCGGGTCTGGAAGGATGTTGGAGCCGTGGGGCCGTGGAACGGTTCATGGTGAAGTTCAGGGCCTTGTGCTCTGGCTCCTGGGGCTGCTGGCTGGGCCGGGCGGGACCAGTACTGGGTTTAGTAGCGGAGGACTGGGCTTCGGCTGAGAGTTGTAGAGCGGCATCGAGTGGTGGCGGGGCATCGTGGGAGCCTAGCTGCCGCGGTGTCACCCGGCTCCTAGGTGGCGCTGGCGCGTCCGGTGTCGTGCAGGTCTCCGGAGTTGGGGGGAGTTGGAGCCAGGGCGAGTCCTCAGGCCCCGCCCCCTGACCTGACTGCTGCTCTTCCCAAAAGAAGGGAATGCGGGGTCACACCCCGGACGGTTTCCACCGGGGGTGGGGGTGGGGTTGCAGAGACCCAGAAAAGGCAGGAGACGGGGAAGGCAAGAGTGAGAGAAACAGATGGCGAGAGAAGTAGGAATTGAGGGACATACACAGAGGGACATAGAGACACTAATGGACACGTAGAAAGACAGAGATAGAGGCAGAGAGACATACAAGAAATAAAGGAAAAGAGACAGAGACGAGGAGAAAGGGCAGAGACAGGAAGAGGAGCAAGAAGAAGCCGTTTGAGGGTCAGAAATGCAAGTAGGAAGACCCTCAGCGTCAAGGAGGCCAAGGCGGGAGAGAAGTCGAGGTGGCAGTGTAGAGTTCTGAGCTGGTTTGAGGGGCTGAACCGACAAGGGTTGTCAGGCCAGGCCTCCTCAGGCTGCCTGCCCACTTACCCTCCAGCTCAGGGGCCTCAGAGAGGCAGAGATGCCCAAACTGCATTGCAGTCTCTCTCTCTCTCTCTCTCTCTCTCTCTCTCTCTCTCTCTCTCTCTCTCATTTCCAACTTAATCCCATCTGTTTCTAATAAGGATTTCAGTGGCTCTCCCTCAGGTTCTTCCTTCCGGTCTCCCTCCCCGCCTGAGCCCCAACTCTGCCTCTATGTCTTGATCTGTCTCTCAGCTCTTTTTCCTCATTTCTCTGCTTTGATTTCTCTGGCTGGTGGCTCTCACCCTCCCTGAGTCCTGGGGTTTGCCATCCACCTGTCTGCATGCGGTGGGGAAGGGAAGATATTTGGTGGATGAGGAGGGTTAGAGAGGTGGACAGAATCAGAGAAGAGCAAGAGGTTCCAGCCCTGACAGTGGATTGGGGAAATCCCTTTGTCCACTTCCTCAGGCAGAGACCCTGAGAGGCTGGGGAGAGAGACAAGGGGAAATCAAAGACAGAGAGAAAAGATAGAGAGAGAGACAAATAGCCAGTTTACAGAGACATCAAAGGAGAAATGGAGTTGCAGAGAAAGAGATACCAAGAGAAAAAGCAGTACACATTAAAAAAAAAAGGGAAAAGAGGGAATGAAAGTGAGGAGATAGAGACATATTGGGAGAGACAGAGATAGCAAAGAAAAGAGAAGCAAGGGGCAGAGAAGAAAAAGAGAAGTGGGAGGAAGAGAAAGTAAGAGAGTCAGAAGAGTTGGGTGCATACCTTACTCTGAGTCTGGGAGTTGCTGGTCTGAGTGTTCTCATTTCCTCTGTTCTCTTAGTGGCAGTTGGAGAACGGGACCTGGCTGGGCAGGACAGCCCTGATAGCTCCACCCCTGCCTTCCCCAGGGATACACCTTTAGAGATCTACGCTCTGATGTCGGGACCTGGCAACCATCCCAAGGAGCCCATTTAGGGCCAACCTCTGGAACTGACCGATCGGGGCCATCTCCACGGGGTCTGCAGTGTCATCAGATTACCTGCAAGCCTGTAGAAGAGGAAGGATATGCCAGTGATCACTTCGGAGGTGACAGAGGAACCTTCCTTTCCTTACGCTCATTATACATATGAGGAAACTGAAAGCACAAAAAGGTAAAGCAACTTGCCCGTGGTTATACTGCCTGAAAGTGGCAAAGCTGGGATTTATAGTCTTATTTACGGTGTATAGAGTTTCAGAGGTCACTTGCAACATAATTTCCGGGACAACACATTATCCATCCTAATTGTGGGTGTTACTTGAAGGTTTTCATGGATGGTGTGAACTATTTTTTTTAATAAATTTATTTATTTTTATTTATTTATTTTTGGCTGCGTTGGGTCTTTGTTGCTGTGTGCAGGCTTTCTCTATATGCGGCAAGCGGGGTCTACTTTTTGTTGCAGTGCGTGGGCTTCTCATTGCGGTAGCTTCTCTTGCTGTGGAGCATGGGCTCTAGGTGCACGGGCTTCAGTAGTTGTGGCTCGCAGGCTCTGGAGTGCAGGCTCAGTGGTTGTGGCGCACGGGCTTAGTTGATCTCGACATGTGAGATCTTCCCGGACCTGGGCTCGAACCTGTGTCCCCTGCATTGGAAGGCGATTCTTAACCATTGCACCACCAAGGAAGTCCTCTAGAGTGGATTTCTTGAGTGGAGTTAAACAGTAGCAGCAAAACAGGCTAGAGTGTGTTTGAAGAGAAAAAACTGCCCCAACTGTTAGCTCCCATTCCTGATGGGCTGGGTCTTGCTGATAGGGTTGTAATGACTTCAGCAGAAGTATTCTCTGAGGCCAACAGCCAATTTTTACAAGATCAAGGTTTGGGATTATTTTTTTAAGGGAAATGTGAGAGGACCTATAGAAAGAAAGCTACCTTCTGAGGTATTTAAAAGATGAGCTATTACATTTTTGTCAGATTGAGGTAGGTGTGTGAGTCTGCATGAGAGAGAGAGAGAGAGAGAGAGAGAGAGAGAGAGAGAGAGAGAGTGAGAGAGAGAGAGATCAAGATTGAGAGATCCAGCAATCAAATTCATAGTACTGTAGTCTGAGAAAACACACAAGGTAGTTTCGTTTTTTCCCTAAGTGACAGAGGGAATCCATAGCAGGTCAAAAGTAACAGGGTGAGAGATATTTTACTTGGTTACTAGAAGGTATCAAGGTACAGTAATAGTCAAGATTAATAGTGAAGTAAAAAGAAAAAAAGGTGCTGAAGAATCAGAAAATTAATCTTGTTCTGTCACCTTGAGCAGAAGCCATCCAAGTCTGCAGTCATCAGCTTCTGGAGAATTCCTAAGAATCCTCAGTTTGAAGCCTATTAATAAGGTCTTTTTCGCTGAGGCTCAAGGGCAGTTTTCCCTTTGATCATGCAGACTTTTTTGGAAATGCAGCTTGAACCTATTATGGAGACATCTGGAGGCATCACACGAGTCTCTAGTAGTATGAAGTCACATTGGCCTGTAAGAGAGTAGAATCTAGGATTTGAGGTGCAATTACAAAACACTTAGGGTAGTCTGTTATTAACTCAGAAGTAGCTAACTATAGGTGGTCCCCAGAGGGGTTAGAGCTTATTGCCATCAAGGCTAATGGCAATACTTTAGTCCCTGGAAGTTTGAGGGTTAGGATTAGAAGTTTGTTGATTTTACTTTCCAAATTCCATTAGGTCTCTCTACTTTTTCTGAAGATTATAGGTGATAATGGCTGTAGAGTTTCTGAGGAAGTTAAAACTTTACAGAGTTTTTAAATAACAGAGTTCTTTAAATAAGTGCAATGCCTGTCCCTGCTACTGGAGAGGTAAGTTGAGTCGGGAATACAAAAGCAAGCAGTTTCCCTACCTTTACAGTGATAACTCTCTGACCAGTAGGAAAAACTCAGTTCACCTGGAAAATAAACCACAGCCAGAACTTGCTCATAGCCCTTTGGAGGTGTTCAAAAGGGCCTCAAGCTATTGGTTTCTATCCGCACCCTACCTTTTCAGTCTTTGTCATGATTGTTATGAGGTGTGACACGCAAGGGAACCATCTCAGCAAGACCCTTAAAGTTACCCCATCAATGTTGGTTCAGTGTGAAGGCCAATTTATCTCTGCTATTGTGGCTATTATCATGAAGCATTTTTGTTAACCTCCACTCTTCTTATGGTGATCTCAAGTGTCAGTTGGAGAAAAAACACACAACATAAGAGCTGTGAGTTGAGTTTTATTCAGTGTTTCTGAAAACTGGGAACTGCTTCAAAGAGGTAGGGGAGGAACTAGTAAATGTATAATTTTTTTGGCTGGGAAATACATGTAGCCAAATATGCATCTTGGTAAAAGATTACTGCTAATCACACACACACACGCACACATACACACGCGCGCACACACACACACACACCATATCTCAGTTAAGGATTTTAGTGCTTATCTATATATGGGAAGATGCAAGAATCTGGGGTCATTGAAATTCTTCTTTAGATATGCATCTTAACTATCTAGGGGCCCATATATCCAAAACATAGAATGTTTCCCCCTGAATTCCTTTCAGGGTATACTTGTAGGTGAGTGATTGCAACGGCTCCTCGTAGAATTGGAATGGTAGGCAACGTTCTTTGTTTACACAAGTAATGGAAAGCTATATAGAAATTCCTTCATTTGTTGTCCATTTTGATAAGGGTTTTGTAGTGGCTTCAGATGAATATGAAATTATCACTGTAAAAGGCTAGTTACATTTCCCTATGAAAGGAGAAGGGAAGAATTTTGGCTGCAGGAAAATGCGATTTGACATAAACATACTCAAAAGAGAGTTATTATAGCTGGTTTAAACAATAATTCAGGCAATTTGACAATTTTATCAAGGCATACTATTAAAAAATAAGCACTTCTTAATCCCCAAATACAGAAATGAAGAGGAGGGTGTCTCCTATGTTAAACAAAATGATCTCTCTCCTTGAGACAGATAAAACAAGCAAGCTTGGGATTCCTCTGGTGGTCCAGCGGTTAAGACTCCACGCTTCCAATGCAGGGGGCCGGGGTTCCATCCCTGGTCAGGGAACTAGATACCACATGCCACAACTAAAGATCCTGCAGGCCTCAACAAAGATCCTGAGTACCGCAACTAAGACCTGGTGCAGCCAAATAAATAAATAAATATTAAAAAAAATAAAAGAGGCAAGCTCTTCGTGTGGTTTTTTGCCCTTTTGTTCTAAGGAATCTCTCAAATGGACAATCTTGTTCATGGCAAAAGTTTCTCAAAGTGGTTATTTCAATTCCAAAATTTCCCTGGTGAAAATTGCCACTTAGATAATGTGTTGACATTACAGTGAGAAAACATGAAGGAAGCAACCGTGCCTGCAAGGGGCACGGTTTTAGACTGGAAGTTCTCCCGAGAACTGCAGTGTTCCAGAAGGGTGGTGCTTGTGTGACTTGGTGTCTCCAGATTTTGGCCAAAGGCCAATCATCACTGATATTGGGCCAGGAATAAAAACCTTCCTGATTCTGGGCAGATGAAACTAAACAAAGCAATTCTCAGGGACACAAAAACAAGACTGAGGAAAGTTCACGTAAGGTTTTTTTTTCCTTTTTTTTTTTTTTTTTTTTTTTAGTGGTGAGGTACACATAACGTTAAATTTACCTCAACCATTTTTTTGTGTGTGTGTGTGGTTCACGGGCCTCTCACTGTTGTGGCCTCTCCTGTTGCAGAGCACAGGCTCCGGACACGCAGGCTCAGCGGCCATGGCTCACGGGCCCAGCTGCTCCGCAGCATGTGGGATCTTCCCGGACAGGGGCACAAACCCGGGTCCCCTCCATCGGCAGGTGGACTCTCAACCACTGTGCCACCAGGGAAGCCCTACCTCAACCATTTTTTTTTTTTTTTGCGGTACGCGGGCCTCTCACTGTTGTGGCCTCTCCCGTTGCAGAGCGCAGGCTCAGTGGCCATGGCTCACGGACACAGCCGCTCCGCGGCATGTGGGATCTTCCCAGACCGGGGCACGAACCCGTGTCCCCTGCATCGGCAGGCGGACTCTCAACCACTGCGCCACCAGGGAAGCCCTCAACCATTTTTAAGTGCACAGTTTGGTGGTATTAAATACATTCATAATGTTGTTCAACTATCACCACCATCTATCTTCCTAACTCTTTTCATCTTGTGAAGCTGAAATTCTGTACTCCTTAAACAATAACTCCCCATTCTCTCCTCCCCCTAGCTCCTGGCACCCACCATTCTACTTTCTGTCTCTATGAATTTGACTACCTCATGTAAGTAGAATCATACAGTATTTGTCTTTTTGTGACTGGCTTATTGCACTTTGCATAACAACCACCTTGCATAACAACCACAAGGTTCATCCATGTTGTAGCATGTGTCAGAATTTCCTTCCTTTTTAAAGCTGAATAATATTCTGTTTTATGTATATACCACATTTTGCTTATCTATTCATCCACCATTGGATGCTTGGGTTGCTTCCACATTTTAGCTATTGTGAATAATGCTGCTATGAACAGAGGTATACAAATAGCTCTTCAAGACCCTGCTTCCACATGATGTGATCCAAAGTAGGTTTGTCCAAAGGACGCTGGTCTGAGAAGACTTTTTGACTTCTTCAGCCCCCAGGGACAGCTGGAGAATAGAGTATCACAAATATGCTCATTCTCTCCCTATAGACTTTCCCACTTCTTGCAAAATAACACTCATCTGTGTAATTAAACATAACACTCATACTATACAAGTGGACAGACTATAGGAGCAGTGGTAGAGAGGTAGAAAACAACTTTACCAAATAACAAAGCATATCTGATCAGGTAACCAAAGTCCTGGGGAACCTTTTCCCTGGGAAAACAAAGAAATCCAAGGCAGAAAGTTTTATATTCAATTCACTGTGTACTTACTCCCAGACACTGGCAAGGAGGTGTAACTCAATTAGCTGAAGGCACGAGGGGTTACAGATGTGTGCACTACTGTGTTTAAAAAAAAAGTTATTGGATTTGAGATCGTGTTAGGTAGTTTTATAGTTTCAGTGTACGAATCTTGTACTTATTTTTCAGTGTTTTTATTCTTTTTTTTTTTTTTTTTTTTTTTTTTTTTTTTTTTTTTGCTGTACGCGGGCCTCTCACTGCTGTGGCCTCTCCCGTTGCGGAGCACAGGCTCCGGACACACAGGCTCCGCGTCCATGGCTCGCGGGCCCAGCCGCTCCGCGGCATGTGGGATCTTCCGGGATCGGGGCACGAACCCGTGTCCCCTGCATCGGCAGGCGGACTCTCAACCACTGCGCCACCAGGGAAGCCCTTTATTCTTTTTTAAAAACTTTATTTTATTTATTTATTTTTGGCTGTGTTGGGTCTTTGTTGCTGCATGCAGGCTTTCTCTACTTGCAGCAAGAGGGGGCTACTCTTCGTTGCGGTGTGCGGGCTTCTCATGGCGGTGGCTTCTCTCTTTGTGGAGCACAGGCTCTAGGTGCATGGGCTTCAGTAGTTGCAGCACGCGGGCTCAGTAGTTGTGGCTCATGGGCTCTAGAGTGCAGGCTCAGTAGTTATGGCGCACGGACTTAGTTGCTCCGCGGCATGTGGGATCTTCCCGGACCAGTGCTTGAACCTGTGTCCCCTGCATTGGCAGGCAGATTCTCAACCACCATGCCACAAGGGAAGCCCATTTTTATTCTTTTTGATGCTATTGTATTGTCGTTGTTTTCTGGCCGCACCGCGTGGCATGTGGGATCTTAGTTCCCCAACCACGGATGGAACCCATGCCCCCTGCAGTGGAAGCGTGGGGCCTTAACCACTGGACCTCCAGGGAAGTCCTGGAATTGTTTTCTTAATTTCATTTTTGGATTGTTCATTGCCAGTGTATGGAAATACAACTGAATTTTGTAATGTTGACCTTGTATACTGAAACCTTGCTGGTCTCATTTATTAGGTCTAACAGATTTCCTGTGGATTTTTTTTTTTTTTTTTTTGGTGATACACAGGCCTCTCACTTTTGTGGCCTGTCCCGTTGCGGAGCACAGGCTCCGGATGCACAGGCTCAGCGGCCGTGGCTCACGGGCCCAGCCTATCTGCGGCATGTGGGATCTTCCCGGACCGGGGCATGAACCCGTGTCCCCTGCATCGGCAGGCGGACTCTCAACCACTGCACCACCAGGGAAGCCCTCTTGTGGATTCTTTTAAGACTATCCATGTACAAGATCATGTCATTTGCGAACAGAAATGATTTCACTTCTGCCTTTCCAATGTGAATGCCTTTTATCTCCCTTTCTTGCCTAATTGCCCTGGCTAGCACCTTCAGCACAATGTCAAATAGAAGTGGTAAAGCAAACATCTTTGTCTTAATCCTGATCCTTGGGGGAAAAGCTTTCAGCCTTTCACCATTAAGTATGACGTTAGGTTCTTTGGAGCATTCTCTGCTGCGTCTTGGGGTGTGTGGATGGATTGGCTTCCTGGTGGGATTGGTAACCCCTTTTCCATCCAGGATGGGTGGCTCCAACCACCTTCAGGAAAGGCGTTCTAGTTATCTTTCCTTTTCTTCTTTCTTTTTTTTAAGAAACTATTTAATTTTTAAAATATTTGTGGTTGATTTTTGCACAATGAAGTTTCAGCTTCTCAACCTTTTCCCCCGCCTGGGGCTGCGGACCCAGACTGGCCTGGATCTGCCGTCCTTCTCATTCCCACGTCCCTCCCCCCACTTCCTCCAGGGTCTGTCCACTTGTCACTGTGTTGTGCTGGGGATTGGCACTGAGGTGGCATGAGATTCCACTTGTGTAGAACTTTGTTGAGTAAAGATCAGTTTCTTGTGACAAAAAAAACGAAGTGTGATATTAGCTGTGGGGTTTTTGTCCTTTACCATGTCGAGGAAGTTTTCTTCTACTCCTAGGTTGTTGATGATATGTTGATTCACGATAAAAACGTATGAAGGGGTGTTGAATTTTGTCAAATGCTTTTCCTACTTCTGTTGAGTTGATCGTGTGGTTCTTGTACTTTATTCTATTGTTATGGCCTACTATATTAATTGATTTCAGATATTAAACAACCTTACATTCCCGGGATAAATCCCACTTGGTCATGGTGTATAATCCTTTTTATATGTTGTTGGCTTTAGTTTGCTAGAATGTTTTTTTAATTTAATTTTATTTATTTTTTTATACAGCAGGTTCTTATTAGTCATCCATTTTATACACATCAGTGTATACATGTCAATCCCAATCTCCCAATTCATCACACCACCACCCCTAGTTTGCTAGAATTTTGAAGAGGGGTTTTGAGTTTACATTCATAAGAGATATTGGTCTGTACTTTTGTAGGGTTGCCTTTGTCTGGTTTTGCTTTTGGCCTCATAGAATGAGTTGAAAAATGTTCTCTCCTCTTCAATTTTGGGGAGGAGTTTGTGAAAATTTTCTATTAATTCTTCTTTAAATGCTTGGTAGAATTCGCCAGTGAAGTCATCTTGATCTGGGCATCTCTGTGGGAAGTTTTCAAATTATTGAGTAATTAATAATTAATTTAAATTATTATTAATTAATTTCAATAACATACAGAGAATTTGCTCCAATATAGCGCTGTTCCTTTTCTCTTCCTTTGCCCTATTATCATTAGGTAAATTACATCTTTATACATTATAAGTCCATCAACAATTTTATAATTATTGCTTTATGTATTTGTCATCTAAATCAGATAACAGAAGAAAAGAGTTACAAAATACATATTTATACTGTTTTTTATATTTACCTCTGTAGTTACCTTTAGCAGTGTTCTTTGTTTCTTCATGCAGATTCGAGTGACTACCTGGTGTCCTTTCTTTTTTTTTTTTTTTTTTCTGCCGTGCCACTGCCTGCAGGATCTTAGTTCCCCAACCAGGGATTATTGAACCCGTGTCCCCTGCAGTGGAAGGGCGGAGTCCTAACCACTGGACAACCAGGGAAGTCCCCTGGTGTCCTTTCAATTCAGCTTGAAGGACTCTCTTTAGTATTTCTTGTGGGTCTGTTTAGTGATGTTTTTGTTTACTAAACAAAATGTCTTCACTTTCTCCCTCATTTAATTTTTTTTTAAAAATTGGGACTTCCTTGGTGGCGCAGTGGTTAAGAATCCGCCTGCCAATGCAGGGAACATGGGTTCGAGCCCTGGTCCAGGAAGATCCAACATGCCGCGGAGCAACTAAGCCCGTGCGTCACAACTACTGAGCCTGTGCTCTAGAGCCCACAAGCCACAACTACTGAGCCTGCGTGCCACAACTACTGAAGCCTGTGCGCCTAGAGCCCGTGCTCCACAACAAAAGAAAACACCACAATAAGAAGCCTGTGCACCGCAATGAAGAGTAGCCCCCTCTCGCCACAACTAGAGAAAGCCCACGCCCAGCAATGAAAACCCAATGCAGCCAAAATAAATAAATTTATTAAAAAAAATTTTTTTTTACTTGTGGTAAAATACACATAACATAAATCTACTCCTTTATTTTATTTTATTTTATTATTATTATTTTTTGCGATACTCGGGCCTCTCACCATTGTGGCCTCTCCCGTTGCGGAGCATAGGCTCCGGACGCGCAGGCTCAGCGGCCATGGCTCACGGGCCCAGCTGCCCCACGGCATGTGGGATCCTCCCGGACCGAGGCACGAACCCGTGTCCCCTGCATCAGCAGGCGGACTCTCAACCACTGTGCCACCAGGGAAGCCCAACTCCTTTATTTTTAAAGGGTATCTTTTCTGGATATAGAATTCGTGGTTGACAGTCATTCCAGGGATTGGACCCGGGGCCTTGGCAGTGAAAGCACAGAGTCCTAACCACTAGATCACCAGGGAATTCCCTCTTTAAGCACTTTGAATATGTTGCCTCCCTGCCTCCTGGTCTCTATGGTTTCTGTTGAGAAGTCAGATGTTAATCTTCTTGTGATACCCTTGTACATGATGAGTCATTTTTCTCATGTTGCTTTCAAGATTTTCTCTGTCTTTAGCTTTCAACAGTTTGACTACTATGCGTATAGATATGGATCTCCTTTAGTTTATCCTACTTGGTATTTGTTGCTCTTAGATGTATAGATTCCTGTTTTTCACCAAATTGGGAAGTTTCTTGTCATTGTTTCTGTTTTTTTTCTTTCAGTTCACGCTTTTGCAATTCTTTCAGAGATGGTTTGTACATAATAATCAAAATTGTAGATATCCTAAAAGATCTTTATTTTGCCCTCATACTTGAATACTAGGTTGACTGAGTAAAGAGTTTTAGCTTAAAAATTGCCTCTCATAGCTTTTAAGATATTGCCCCATTGTGTTAGAGTACTGTGCTGACCGAGAAAACTCCGATACTCCTGTAATATTTTATGTGACCTATTTTACATCTTTTTAAAAAAATTTTTTAAGATGTTGGGGGTAGGAGTTTATTAATTAATTTATTTATTTTTGCTGTGTTGGGTCTTCGTTTCTGTGCGAGGGCTTTCTCCAGTTGTGGCAAGCGGGGGCCACTCTTCATCGCAGTGTGCGGGCCTCTCACTATCGTGGCCTCTCTTGTTGCGGAGCACAAGCCCCAGACGCGCAGGCTCAGCAGTTGTGGCCCACAGGCCCAGTTGCTCCGCGGCATGTGGGATCCTCCCAGCCCAGGGCTCGAACCCGTGTCCCCTGCATTAGCAGGCAGATTCTCAACCACTGCGCCACCAGGGAAGCCCTATTTTACATCTTTTGAAGCTTCTTCTTTACCTTTGGAGTTCTAAATTTCCCCAGGATCAATCAATCAATTAATTAATCAAATACAACATGCATTCTTTATGTTGGACATAGTGACGGGGGATGCAGCCATGAACATTACAGATGGCATCCCTGCTAATTATTTATTTATTTATGGCTGAGCTGCATGGCTTTTGGGATCTTATTTCCCTAACCAGGGGTTGAACCCAGGCCACAGCAGTGAGAGTACTGAGTCCTAACCACTGGACTGCCAGGGAATTCCCCCTGCTCTTTTTTACAGAACTTTCATTCTAATGGGGGAAGGAGGTAGATAACCCACAAATACATAAATACAGGTTGCAATAAATGCAATAAAGGGAATGAACAGGGTGTAATGTTAGAGAGTAATGTCTGGAGGACAAGGCTGATATTTATACAAGGTGCTCAAGGGAGCAGCTGATTCTAAATAAGTATAGCATTTGCAAATGCACTGAGAAAAGGAGGATGCATGTTGAATTTTCAACATCAGTATTTCATAGCCCTTAACTTCCCTTTTCCATTGTCTATCTCTTGGTCTTTTTGGATCCTCATACCTGAAAGACTTTTTCAAAATTATTTTTCGAATTACTAATTCTGTTTTCAGTTACGGCCATTCTATTTATTCAGCCCTCTGTCTGCTGATTGCTCTTTTCATTGCAGCCTCTTTTTTTCTTTTTAAAGACTGTACTTTCGGGAATTCCCTGGTGGTCCAGTGATTGGGACTCGGCTCTTTCACTGCCAGGGCCCAGGTTCAAACCCTGGTCGGGAAATTAAAATCCCGCAAGCCCTGTGGTGCAGCAAAGAAAAAAAAAGACTATAGTTTTAAAATTTTTAATATTTATTTGGCTGTGCCAGGTCTTAGTTGTGGCACGGATCTTGGTTGCTGTGTGCGGGATCTTCCTTGCAGCATGCAAACTCTCAGTTGTGGCATGTGGGATCTAGTTCCCTGACCAGAGATCGAACCTAGGCCCCCTACATTGGGAGTGCAGAGTCTTAGCCACTGGACCACCAGGGAAGGCCCAAGACTATACTATTTTTTTTTTTTTTTTGCTGCATTGGGTCTTCGTTGCTGCGTGCGGGCTTTTCTGTAGTTGCGGCGAGTGGGGGCTACTCTTCGTTGCGGTGAGCGGGCTTCTCATTGCGGTGGCTTCTCTTGTCACGGAGCACGGGCTCTAGGCACGCGGGCTTCAGTTGTTTTGGCACGCAGGCTCAGTAGTAGTGGCTTGTGGGCTGTAGAGTGCAGGCTCAGTAGTTGTGGTGCACGGGCTTAGTTGCTCCGCAGCATGTGGGATCTTCCTGGACCAGGGCTCGAACCCGTGTCCCCTGCATTGGCAGGAGGATTCTTTTTTTTAAAAAATAAATTTATTTATTTATTTATTTATTTTTGGCTGTGTTGGGTCTTCGTTTCTGTGCAAAGGCTTTCTCTAGTTGCGGCGAGTGGTGGCCACTCTTCATCGCGGTGCACAGGCCTCTCACCGTCGCGGCCTCTCTTGTTGCGGAGCACAGGCTCCAGACGCGCAGGCTCAGTAGTTGTGGCTCACGGGCTTAGTTGCTCCGCGGCATGTGGGATCTTCCCAGACCAGGGCTCGAACCTGTGTCCTGGCAGGAGGATTCTTAACCACTGTGCCACCAAGGAAGTCCAAGACTATAGTTTTTTAGAGCAGCTTTAGGTTCACAGAAAAATTGAGAGAAAGATACAAAGATTTTCCAATGCCCCTTGCCCCCACACATGGCCCATTCTTATTTTGCAAGTGTAGTGTCATCAATATTTAAGAAGATTCCATACTCCTTTGATTACTTTTGTTTCCTCTCATTTTTTTTTCCTGTTCCATTTGTTCTTAGTCCTTATGTTTTGTATTATTGGTTATTCTTAAATTAACTCAATGCTTTATACATACTTACTGAATTCTTACTATATTCCAGGTGTGGGGATGCAGTGGTGAAGAGATTGAAGACTCTGTCCCCGTGAAACTTACACTGTAGTTGGGGAGACAGTATGTAAAGCATTATAGAGGTAATATGATGAAGGGAATTGTTAAGTGCTACAGTGTAAAATAAAGCAGACTCTAGAGACAGAAAACTTGAGGTAGAAATATCAAGGAAGGCCTCTTTGAAGGGGCGATATCTAAACAGACCAGGATGAAATGAGGGAACAAGGCACATGCAAAGAGAATAGCAAATAGCGAAGAGCATGAAGTTGTGAGCACACTCAGCATGTATGAAGAGCAGAAAGGAGACCAGTGTAGGTGCAGAAAGAGTGAGGGGGACAGTGGTAGGATGGGAGGTCAGAGATGTAACAAGGACTAGATCTCACAGGGCCTTGTGGACCATAGGACTTTAGCTTTTATTCTGATGGGAGCCAGGAAGGAATTCTGAGTACATAAGAGAAATTACTTGAGTTAGAGTAGGATACCTCTGGCTGCTATGAGGAAAAGAAACTGTAAGGAGGCAAGGAAAGAAGCAGGGAGACTAGTGAGGGAGCTACTGCAAGGGCCCAAATGACTGATGACAGTGCTGACAGTGGAGGGGATGAGAAGGGGTTGGATTATGGATCTATTTTGAAGGTGGAGCCAAAAGGACTTCCTCAGAGACTAGATGTGGGGGTGAGAAAAAGAGAGGCATCAAGGATGCTTTATGGTTTTTAAAAGAATGAAATAATGCCATTTGCAGCGACATGGATGGACCTAGAGATTATCATACTAAGTGAAGTAAGTCAAAGACAAATATCATATGATATCACTTTTTTAAAAAAAATTTATTTTATTTATGTATTTATTTTTGGCTGCGTTGGGCCTTCATTGCTGCACGTGGGCTGTCTCTAGTTGCGGCGAGCGGGGGCTACTCTTCGTTGTGGTGTGCGGGCTTCTCATTGCGGTGGCTTCTCTTCTTGCGGAGCATGGGCTCTAGGTGCGTGGGCTTCAGTAGTTGTGGCTCACAGGCTCAGTAGTTGTGGCTTGCGGGCTCTAGAGCACAGGCTCAGTAGTTGGTGTGCACGGGCTTAGTTGCTCCGCGGCATGTTGGATCTTCCTGGACCAGGGCTCAAACCCATGTTCCCTGCATTGGCAGGTGGATTCTTAACCACTGCGCCACCAGGGAAGCCCCTGATTATCACTTTTATGTGGAATCTAATTTAAAAATGATACAAATGAACGTTTTACAAAACAGAAACCGACTCACAGATCTCAAAATCAAACTTATGGTTACCAAAGGGGAAACATGGGGGGAGGTGATAAATTAGGAGATTGGGATTAACATATACACATTACTATATATAAAATGTATATATACTGATTCACTTTGCTGTACACTTGAAACTAACACAACACTGTAAATCAACTATACTCCGATAAAAGTGTAAAAAAAAAGGATGCTTTATGGTTTTTGACCTGAGAAGCTGGGTGAATGAGGGACCATTTACAGAGATGGGGGAGACTGAGAGAGGAATAGAGTTTTTGTTTGTTTTGTTTTTGTCTTTGTCGTGGAAGGGCAGGCCTTGGAGGCAGTAACTCAATAGTTCGATTTTGGGGAAGTTAGCATTGAGATGCCTATGAAACATCAAAGTGGAAATGTTGAGGAGGCAGTTGGATTTTGAATCTGGGGAGGCCCAGGCTAGAGATGTGAATTTGGGAGTTACAGTGAATACAGGCTATTTAAAGGAATTAGAGGGACTTCCCTGGTGGTCCAGTGGGTAAGACTCCATGCTTCCAATGCAGGGGCCCTGGGTTTGATCCCTGGTCAGGGAACTACATCCTGCATGCATGCTGCAACTAAGACCCGGCACAGCCTAAATAAATAAATATATATTTTTTTAAATAAAGGAATTAGAATGACAGAGCTCTGGAGGAGCTCATACTGGCAATTGAGTGCTCCAGCCTGAAGCCACACAGTCTGCTTCCACTCAGGATGGACTTCTGCAAAAGTCCATCCTTGCCGCTTGTATTTAGATTGTGGTTCCCTTAGCTCTTTTTTCCATATGGCTTGACTCCATCTGCAGTCTCCTAGAGAATATTCGGTCCCCTGATGGCTCCCTTGAAAAGCACCACTGGCAACATGGATGGACCTGGAGATTATTATACCAGTGAGGTAAGTCAGACAGAGAAAGACAAATATCATATGATATCGCTTATGTGTGGAATCTAAAAAAAAATGATACAAATGAACTTATTTACAAAACAGAAATAGACTCACAGACTTAGAAAACAAATTTATGGTTACCAAAGGGGAAAGGTTGAGGGGGGGAGGGATAAATTGGGAGTTTGGGATTGACATATACACACTACTATGTTTTAAATAGACAACCGACAAGAACCTACTGTATAGCACAGGGAACTCTGCTCAATATTCTGTAATAACCTCAATGGGAAAAGAATTGGAAAAAGAATATATATATATATATATATATATATATATATATAAACTGAATCACTTTGCTGTACACTTGAAACTAACACAGCATTGTAAATCAACTATAGTTCAATATAAACTAAAAATTAAAGAAAGAATGAATGAAACAGAGAAAGAAGGAAAGAAAGGCACCACTGAAGATTTTCTTTTCAGGGTATTTTTTGGGTTGCTTTGGGAGAATTTGGGGAAGGAAGGGAGGTATCAACAGATGTGTGTGCTCATTAGACCAATTTGCTACACTCTCCCAGAAGGCTTCAAAATGCAGCAAATCAGAACATGTCCCTGCTGTGCTTCAGGCTCACTGGCCTTACTTTATGTGCCATGAATGTGCCATGCTGCTTCTCACCTTAGGTCCTTTTCTTGTGCAGTTCCCTCTGCCTGAAATGCTTTTCCCTTATACCCAGCTTCCTGGGTAACTCCTCCTGGACCTTTAGTTCTCAGCATGGATACCCTTTCTCAGGGGGAATTTTCCCAGCCCCCCTTCACTATGGGTGGTAGACCCTCTTACCACTGGGTACTTGACAACTCTGGTGTAGAGGCTAAATTTGGTTGAGTGCTGCCAGACAACTGTCCAGAATGGCTGCTCAAGCCCAGACTCTCACCAGCAGTACATGAAGGTTCTTGTATCCCCACATGACTTCCAGCACTTCGTGTGATTCGGTTTTCTAATTTTTGCAAATATGATGGGTGTAAAGTAATATTTCACTGTTTTTTCTAAAATTTGCACTTCTCTAATCATTAGTAAAATTGAGCGTGTCTTCATATGCCTGATAACCCCGTGGGTTTCCTCTTTTGTGATCTGTCTGTTGCTATCCTTTGTCCATTTTTCTTTGGGGTTCCTGTCTTTTTCTTGCTGATTTCCCAAAGCACCTTTATATTCCGATGTTTAACCTCTGGTGATTTCAGCCATAGCAAGTAGATATTTGCTGTTATGTCTGTTAACTTTGTGTATAGGGGCTTTCATTAAACAGGAATTGTACATTTTTTTTGGCCGTGCCGTGTGGCTTGTGGGATCTTAGTTCACTGACCAGTGATTGAACTCATGCCCCCTGCAGTGGAAGCAGGGAGTCCTAACCACTGGACCACCAGGAAATCCCCCAGAAATTGTAAATTTTGATGTGTATACTGTCATTAACATTCTTCCTTGTGGTTTGTGCTTTTGAAGTTTTGTTCAGGAAGTCCCTCCCCATATCAAGGTCACATAGGCTATTTTTTTCTATTAATTTATAGTGTTTCCTTTTACATGAAGGTCTGGAGTTACTGTTTGTATATGGTGTGAGGTAGGGCTCCAGCTTATTTTCTTCCAGTTTTCCAAGCACCATCTACCTTTCTGGCCTTAGAACACATCCTAATACCTGGTAAGTAAAGTCTACCTCCTTTACTTCTCTTTTTCAGAATTAATTTAACTCTTCACAGACCTTTATTCTTTTATATAGATATTTATTTATTGAGATATAATTCACATACCATAAAGTTCATCATTTTAAAGTGTACAATTCAATATATTCTCTCAGAGCATTAATGTCTTCATCTGTAAAGAGAACAATTCCATCTCAAGAAATTGTCGTTGGGACTAAATGGTATTTTAAAGGTACTTTTGAATAAAAGGAAATTGTTAATTGTTAGATAAAGATATCTTTACTTGAAATGAAGATAAGTCATATATTGCCCTAAAAAAAAAGTGTACAATTCAATGGTTTTTAGTATATTCAGCCATCACCACTATCGAACACCAAAACATTCTCATCACCTCAAAAAGACACACTGTACTTATTTGCAGTAACTGCCCCCCCGCACCCACTGCCATTCCATTCTCTTCTCCCCTCAACCCCTGGCAACCACTAATTAACTTTCTATCTCCATGGATTTGCCTATTCTGGGCATTTCACATAAACGGAATCATGCAATATGTGGCTTTTTGTGTCTGGCTTTTTTCACTTAGCATATTTTCAAGTTTCATCCATATTGTAGCACGTATCAGTACTTCATTTCTTTTTATGGACAAGTAATCTTCCATTGTATGGATGTACCTCATTTTGTCTATCCATTCATCAGTTGGTAGACATTTGAGTTGTTTCTATTTGGGGGCTATTATGAAAAATGCTGCTTTGAACATTCATGTATAAGCTTTGTGTGGACTCTTTATATACATTTTGAAATGTTTTCTTGATTTTCTTTAAAATATTCAGCTGGGATTTAAATTAAGATTATATTTAAATTATATATTAATTTGGATATAATTGAAATATTTATAATATGAAATAGTCTCATCCAAGAGCATGAAATGTGTCTTCATTTATTCAGATCATCTTTTATAACTATTAGTGAAGTTTAACATTTTCTCTATAGAAGTCTTTTTTTTTTTTGGCCACACTGTGCAGCATGTGGGATCTTAGTTCCCCAGCCAGGGATCGAACCCATGCCCCCTGAATTGGAAGCATGGAGTCTTAACCACTGGACCACCAGGGAAATCCCTCTATAGAAGTCTTATTATCCCATTTATACTAGTTTCCTATTGCTGTGTAACAATATTACCATAAGCTTCTTAACTTGAAAAAACATTAACTCACAGTTTCTGTGGGTCAGGAGTCAGGGTGTGGCTTAACTTGGTTCTCTGCTTAGGGTCTCACAAGACCCTAAGGTGTTTACCAGGGCTGCAGTCTCATCTGATGCTCGACTGGGGAAAGATCTGTTTCCAAGCTCACTCAGGTTGTTGGCAGAATTCAGTTCATTGAAGTCATAGGACTGAAGGCTTCAATTTCTTGCTGGCAGTCAGCTGAAGGCCACCCTAGGCTCCTAAAGGCCACCCTCTGTTTCTTGCCATGTGAGGTTCCCCAAAGTGGCCACTTGTTTCATCAAAGCCAGCAAGGGAGTGGGAGTTGCCTCACAAGTTGATCATTTCAACCTCATTTTTAACATAATTATCTACATGTAATCATGTACATCTGGTCACCGTTGGACACACACACACACTCAAAGGAGAGGATTACCCAAGGATGTGAACATCAGAAGGCAGGGATCATGGGAGTCATCTTAATTGCATGTCCATTACATCATCCCTGGGTATATACTCTTCAGGTCCAAAGGGGATGTGTAAAAGGATTTTCATTGTAAAGTTGTCTGTAATACTGAGGAGATAGAGGCAGTTAGAATAAATGGATTAGATATATTCACAACATAAATGGATCTTTCTTTTCCTCACTTTTGATTTATGTCATGTTACCATACTTTAATTCCAACCAAAATGAAAATATCTTTATTTTTTATCTGATTATAATAGTAATACCTATTCATTGAATCTTTCTTCCCCAGACAACTGAGAAAAGTGTAAAGGAGAACGTGACAAACCATCAGTTATCTCTCCCTGCCCCCAGTGACATGCCCTTCCATACCACTGACATGCCCTTCCTAACATTTTTCCCCCTATGGATACACAAATTTTACCAAAGTTTTGTTTCCTTTGATGAAGGAATGCAAAGAAATCCTTTGAATCCTTTTGATGCTTGAAATCCTTTTGGAACAATATATGAGTAAAATCTATCAGTGTATCTATCTATATATCTATGGAAAAACAAGTAGATACAGACAACAAAATAAAGACAGACGGGAGGAGTGTTGTGGAGATGAAGGGAGAGAAAGAATCAGAGGCAGGGAGAGACAGATGGGAGGGGAAGACAGAGAGAGCTATGGACACATAGGGTCAGAAAGAGAAACACAAAGCCATGGAGAGATGAAGATACTGGCAAACAGACAAGGAGAGGATAGAAAGGAACTTTTATTGAGCTCCTGCTGAATGTCATTAAACCTTCAAAGCCACTCTGGGAAGCAGTTACCAGTAACCCCTTTATGCAGGTAAGGGGCTGCACATTAGAATGGTGAACTGACCTATGTATGGTCACATCACCTGGAATGAACCCATCACCCTGTAAAGGCCCTGGTCCATAGGGCATCCGTAACTGTTTATCCAATGAACAAAGTCATATATCTCCTCCCCAAGGAGGGAGAGGCTGACACCAGACCCTCATTCCCCTCCACTGCGTCAATTTTTCCTGCCTGTCTGCTGAGGCGACAGCAAGGTCTGTTGCCCTGGCAACTGCCCTCCGACCGCCATGGCAACCGCCATCGCAGTCTCCAGCTCGCCACCTTGCCCCTTGGGCATCTCCATGGCAACGGGCGGGATGGAGGGGCTGCGGGAGCTCCTAGGCTGCACCTGCGTGGAGTGGCGGGAGGGGGTGGGCAGGGTTCCCTGACGTGCGCAGCCGCAGAGCACCGCATCCGTGTCCGCTAGCCCAGGCGCTGCGCACTTGCCAGCCAGTCAGCCCGTCCGGAGCCCGGCTCGCTGGGGCAGCATGGCGGGGTCGCCGCTGCTCCGCGGGCCGCGGGCCGGGGGCGTCGGCCTTTTGGTGCTGCTGCTTTTGGGCTTACTCGAGCCGCCCCCCGCGCTCTGCGCAAGGCCGGTAAAGGTGCGACCCGGGTCGGGCGCGGCGTGGGGGTGGGGTGGAGGATGCTACCGGCGACGGTCGGTGCCTGGCCTCTGGCTCCTCATTCTCGCTGGTCCTGCTCCCGGGACGTGCGGAGAGATCGGCCAGGGTGGCCGGGGGTCCAGCCGCCAGTCTGCACCCAGGCCATG
This sequence comes from Mesoplodon mirus, assembly GCF_964341445.2. Lineage (NCBI taxonomy): Eukaryota > Metazoa > Chordata > Mammalia > Artiodactyla > Ziphiidae > Mesoplodon > Mesoplodon mirus. The sequence goes on along the minus strand of NC_138981.1, from coordinate 44,807,497 downwards.
CCGGGGTTGGTCTCTTGGGTGTGCGGGTGGCAGTGTCCGGGGCTAGTTGGGCCGCCGCACTCTGCCGGTCCGCCCGGGCTCGGCCCGCCCGCCGCCTGTGGCTCTGTCCATGGGACTAGCGCGCTTTAAGGCAGGGGGTGCGGGCATCGGTTTGTGTGCGCATGATGTGATGATAGGGACGTGAGGGTGTGCTCTCCCTGTGTGTGTCTTTTCATGTAAGAGCTTCCGAGCATCCATACAAAGGTGCCAGTGTGGGTCCGGGTGTGCAGTGTGTGATGCTTCTGCCTGTGACTTTTCTCAGTGACACTGTGTGCTTGTGAATTCTATGGTAATGGCGTGACTTATGGGCGTGTCTTTCTGTGTGTCTGTGTGGTCTTGTTTTTGTTTGGGAGAGAGTGGTCTCTGCATCCCTGAGTGCATATCCCATTTTGGTTCTGTTGAACTGAGTGACTAGGATTTTGTATGTGTGTTCACGAGGCTGTTCCTCCCTGCTTCTTTGTGGAGCTGTGTCATTGTGGGGAGAGGAGCCATGATGTCTCTTTCTGTGCTGCATTATGTCTTTAAGGGTGGTGCTTGTTCTTGCATCTGGATGGCTTGGCGACTGTAACCGCATGAGCATCGGTGTGCATGAACATGTGCAGTTCCTTGCGTGTGGATGTGGCAGTGTTGAGTTGCATATGTGACGTCTCAAGGCCTGTCAGTCCAAATGAGTGTGTGTGAGGCCATGATTGTGTGTGATTCCCCGGGGTGTCTGAGGGGTGGTGGGCATCAAGGGCACTTGGAGCACATACTCTTCATGAAGAGTTCAAGGCTGTCTGCGTCAAGGATGGTGTTTTTCTTAATTAAATATTTTTTATATATGACATAATACATTTAAACATATGTATATACAATGTAATAATGATAACCCTCTTGTGTACCCATTACTCAGCTTAAGAAATCGAGCATGACCAATCGTTAGAAGCCCCTGGGTGCCTCTCCCTAAGGCAGCCCCTCTTCTCCATAATTATCCTGTATTTTCTGTTAATTGATCCCTTACTTTTGTTTGCAGCTTGTCACATATGTATGTATCGCTAAACAATATCTTGTCTAGTTTTTCCTCACAGAAATGGAATCATACTGGGTGTGTGGCTCCTGGTAGTCACTAGGGGTCACTAGGTAGTCAGGGTGTCTGGTAGTCGCAGGCAGTCTGCAGTGGAATCCTGTAACTTGCTTTTTTTTTTCTCTACATTGGTTGTGAGATTCATCGCATTGAAGTATGTGGCTATAATTCATTTATTTTTATTGCTGCATAATTTTTTTTTTTTTTTTTTTTTTTTGCGGTACGCGGGTCTCTCACTGTTGTGGCCTCTCCCATTGCAGAGCACAGGCTCCAGACGCGCAGGCTCGGCGGCCATGGCTCACGGGCCCAGCCGCTCCACGGCATGTGGGATCTTCCCAGACCGGGTCACGAACCTGTGTCCCTTGAATTGGCAGGCGGACTCTCAACCACTGCGCCACCAGGGAAGCCCATGCTGCATAATATTTTATCCCATGTGTACATCATGGTTTATAGATACATTCTTAATACGTCAGCAACAACATTTGGGTTGTTTCCAGCTTTTCTTTCTTTTTTTTTCCTCCCTTCACTTTTATGTTATTACAAACAGTGCTGCTGTAGTTCTTCATGCACTTGTGCCCAGCAGTATATGTGCAAAAGCTAGTCTGGGGTGTAACACCCCAGGAGTGTGGCATAGGATATGTGCATCTTTTAAGACATTGCCAAATTGTTCCTCAAAGGTATCTTAACAATTGAGTTCCCAGCAGCCATGTATAAGAGCTTCCATTTTTTCTATATCCATGTCAACATTTGACATTATCAGACTTTAATTTTGGCAATCTTTTGGACGTATTCTGCATAGTGTATCTCACTGGTATTTTAATTTGCATTTTCCTGATTACTAATGAGGTTCACTATTTTTCATTTGTTTAGTAACTTTGTTTGTATTTTTTTTTTCTTTAAAATTTATTTATTTATTTATTTATTTATTTTTGGCTGTGTTGGGTCTTCGTTTCTGTGCGAGGGCTTTCTCTAGTTGTGGCGAGTGGGGGCCACTCTTTTTTTTTTTTTTTAATTTATTTATTTATTTATTTTTGGCTGTGTTGGGTCTTCGAATGTGTGCAAGGGCTTTCTCAAGTTGCAGCAAGCGGGGGCCACTCTTCATCACGGTGCGCAGGCCTCTCACTGTCGCGGCCTGTCTTGTTGCGGAGCACAGGCTCCAGACACACAGGCTCAGTAGTTGTGGCTCACGGGACCAGCCACTCCACGGCATGTGGGATCTTCCCAGACCGGGGCTCGAACCCGTGTCCCCTGCATCAGCAGGCAGACTCTCAACCACTGCGCCACCAGGGAAGCCCCAAGGGGGCCACTCTTCATCGCGGTGCGCAGGCCTCTCACTATCGCAGCCTCTCTTGTTGCAGAGCACAGGCTCCAGACGCACAGGCTCAGTAGCTGTGGCTCACGGGCCCAGTTGCTCTGTGGCATGTGGGATCTTCCCAGACCAGGGCTCGAACCCATGTCCCCTGCATTGGCAGTCAGATTCTCAACCACTGCACCACCAGGGAAGCCCTAGTAACTGTTTTTGGTTCCTCTTTTGTGAAATACTTGATCATCAATTTTGCCTATTTTTATATTAGTTTGCTTTTCTCCTACTGCTTTTTAGGCATTCTCTGTTTATTGGACATTAATCCTTTATTGACTGTTTGTGCTACAAGCATCTTCTCCCACTCTGGTTTCACTTTTCGTTCTTTTTAGGGTGTCTTGGGATAAAAAGAAATTCTTAATTTGAATGTAGTTAAAATTATTTGTCTTTTCCTTTCCATTGTTCCCAAATTTGGATCACTTGTTGTTCCTGCACAATTTATTGAAGGAGTTGGTCCTGTCCCCACTGCTCTGCAGTGTCCCCTCTGTCGTAGCAAGTGTCAGTGTGTGTGGATCTGTTTCCAAGCTCTGTTCAATCCTATTCCTTCCACTGCAATCGAATCTGCGGCTTAACTTGCCCATTTAATTTTTGATTTCATTAAAAGTATTTTTCTAGATGTTCTAGATGTTTCTTTTTCAAATCTTCATGGTCATTTTAATGGTCATTAGTTCCTCTCTCATACTTTTGATAGTCTTTTATTTCTTTAAACTTATTGAAATTGTTTCAAAACTGCCTGAACTGAAAATTAGTCATTGGGTAATTTATTTTACAGATAGACTTGCACACATGCCAAATGATATATGGGCACGGTTATTCATCCCAACATTATTTATGAGAATAGCAAAAGATTGGAAACACCCTAAATGTTCATCAATTGGGCTGGTTAAATAAACTATTATACATCCATACAAAAGAGAATCAATACAGAAGAAAGGAAGGAAGAGAGAGAGAAAGGATGCTCTTAAGGTACTGATCTAGATCTAGATTCCAAAAAGCAAGGTGCAGAACAGTCTGCTACCTTTAGGGTAAAACAAGTGGACAATAGGAATCTATAAAATGCAAATACAGGTTCCTGTTGTCCACAACATCAATATAGAAAAATCCATAGCTGTCGTATCTACCATCGCTACTCCTATGAAACAAACAAACACAAACAAACCAAAAAACCTGGTCTTGGGCTTCCCCGGTGGCGCAGTGGTTGAGAGTCCGCCTGCCGATGCAGGCGACACGGGTTCGTGCCCCGGTCCGGGAAGATCCCACATGCCGCGGAGCGGCTGGGCCCGTGAGCCATGGCCGCTGAGCCTGCACGTCCGGAGCCTGTGCTCCGCAACGGGAGAGGCCACAACAGTGAGAGGCCCACGTACCGCAAACAAAACAAAACAAAACAAAAACCCTGGTCTTCAGCAGCCCTGGGACAAGTTCTGAGTCACTAGGAAATCGTTAGGGGTGGTGAATCTAGGGGTCTTTGGTGGTCCTAAAAGTGTCCAGAGATATTTGGAGGTCTCCATTGACCTTAGGGGTGTCTACTCATATTTGAGGGGCCATGGTGCCTTTGTTGGCATGTTGGCATCTAGGGATATTTGAGATCCACGGAGTCCCCCGGGTTGGGGGTCCCTGGCCTGACGGACGGTGACGACCTCTCGCTCCCCACCTGTCTTCCCGCAGGAGCCCCGCAGCCTGGGCGCAGCCTCTCCGCCAAAGGCTGAGGCCAGCACTCCCCGCCGCTTCCGGCGGGCAGCGACTCGAGGAGAGGCGGCGGGGGCTGTGCAGGAGCTGGCGCGGGCGCTGGCGCACCTGCTGGAGGCCGAACGGCAGGAGCGGGCGCGGGCCGAGGCGCAGGAGGCTGAGGATCAGCAAGCGCGCGTCCTGGCGCAGCTGCTGCGCGTCTGGGGCGCGCCCCGCACCAACGACCCGGCGCTGGGCCTGGAGGACGACCCCGACGCGCCAGCCGCGCAGCTCGCCCGAGCCCTGCTCCGCGCCCGCCTGGACCCCGCTGCCCTCGCAGCCCAGCTTGTTCCCGCCTCTGCCCCCGCCGCGGCACTCAGACCCCGGCCCCCAGTCTACGACGACGGCCCCACGGGCCCAGATGCCGAGGACACCGGCGACGAGACGCCGGACCTGGATCCGGAGCTGCTGAGGTCCCCCCCACAAGGGGTGGTCGGGGCGGGGGCGGGCGCCTACATCCCGGGAGGAGGAGGGCGAGGAGCGGCGGGGGCCTGCTTCACGGGGTGGAGGTGCGAACACCTAGGTCCTGGAACCCTGGGAGAAAATTTTCTAGTCCTGGACATAGGGTGTGGAGGCAGAGATGCCTGGCCGGCTTCCTTCGTCCGAATGGGAGGCGGGGAAACTATAGTTTCAGGGATGGAAGGCGGAGACATCTGTCTCCTGGAAGCAGTGGGATGGGTGGGAGGTGGCTGCCAGGTCCCCAGGCGGTCAGGGGTAGCGGCGCTGTCCAGGTCCTAGGGCCGGGGCGTTGGCGCACGGACACGTCCTCACTGCATTCCGCTCTGCTCCCCTGCAGGTATTTGTTGGGGCGGATCCTCGCGGGAAGCGCAGACCCCGAAGCTGTGGCTGCCCCGCGTCGCCTCCGCCGAGCCGCTGACCAGGACCTGGGCCCTGAGGTTCCCCCTGAGGGCGTGCTGGGGGCCCTGCTGCGCGTAAAGCGTCTGGAGACCCCCGCACCCCAGCCCCCAGCGCGCCGCCTCCTGCCTTGAGCACCGCCTGGATCAGCGCGCCGCCTACTGCCCTGAGCACCGCCTGGATCCTGCGCGTACTCCGGGGGCCCGGGACCGCCTCGCCCCTGACACCCCGACAGCCAGTTGCTGCCCTGGAACCCCAAGATCCCCACCCCTGACCCCACAATAAATATGATCTGAAGCAACTATGTGCTTGTTTGAGTGGCAGTGTCTAGGGGGCCGGTGGACTGGGTGGAGACGGCTGCCCTCAGACAAGGGGAAAGGGGCCCCTGCCCTCCATCCTGCATTTTTGAGACAACCCCTGCCTCAGTCTTTGCCTCTCCTCACTGGAGAGATACCCATATGGACAATGGCAGTGCCCACCCGGATTCTGTGCCGTTTCTAGGCCTCGCTTGGGAATGGGGAGCCAAGAAGACTTTGAAGCCACTTTCAGCGGCATCTTCTGGGGGTCCATCCTCCTGGGGACCAAGTGGTGGTCAAGGGGTGGCTGTTTGTGAGGCATATGAGTAGAGCTTGGGCGGTGCTGGCACGACCACTTGCACACATGAGCGCCTGCCTGCTGATATGGGGAGGGGCTACCAGCAGGAAGAGAAACGGAGTGGGCTGCCGGCCAGGGGCCAGCCCTCCCAACACCATCACCTCCTGGCCTGGAACTCTCTGGGCCTTGAGGAAGTGTATTGGTCAAGGTAGGAGGCTAGGATGTATTTTGTTAGTTTGATATGTAATGTTTAGTTATATAGTATAGAAGCCATTCTATCTGTACTCTTATCCCAGCCCTGAAGGTACTGGGAGTTGGTGTGGTAACTGGTTTGTGGTCATGGCCTGTGCACTGGCTATTCCCTCTGCCCCTAGTTATGCACAAGTTTTTACCCAAATGTCACCTACTCAGTAAGGCTTTCCTTGACCTCCCTGTCACTCTGTTCCTCTGCCTGCCTTCAATACATAGCCTTATGTTATATCTACAAGGGCAGGGGCTTTTAGTGTCTTGCTTGCCTCTATTTTTTTTCTTTTTGAGGTACGCGGGCCTCTCACTGTTGTGGCCTCTCCCGCTGCGAAGCACAGGCTCCGGACGCGCAGGCTCAGCGGCCATGGCTCACAGGCCCAGTCGCTCCGCGGCATGTGGGATCTTCCCGGACTGGGGCACGAACCCGTGTCCCCTGCATCAGCAGGTGGACTCTCAACCACTGCGCCACCAGGGAAGCCCTCCCCCACATTTCTTGAATGAAATAATTCTCACAATTCAAGTAACATTCTCCCCAGTCTCATTCCCACCCACATAACACTTGGCATGGAGGCAGCTTTGAAACCTAAGAACACTATTTAATTTTGCACAAAATCAACTTGACATAATATATAACCAACGCTACGGCCCCACATTGCCAAAAAGCCCATCACCAAAAGAAAACATCCCCAGGAGAAGGGTCCATCTATCCCCAGTACACCGACAGTGTCCCACACAGCTAGTTGCTGGGGTCGGGGAGTGGGGGGGGGGGTGGGGCGGGCAGGTCTCAAGTGAAGGAACCACCACCCTGGTCTGGGGGAGGGTCCACTTTTCTAGACCAAGAACTTCAGGCCACAGAGCAGCCACAGCGGCACATGGCCTTCTGGTGCCGGCCTTTATCCCCACCTGGCCCTGCCATGGCCTCCTTTGCCATGGCCTCCCGGACTCTTTGGATCTCATGGATGAGCAGGGAAAAGGCCTCCTCCACACCTTGGCGTGTCTTGGCTGAGGTCTCCACAAAAGGGGCCCCCCAGCTCTTTGCGAGGGCTGCAGCAGCAGCACGAGCATCTCCGGTGGTGGTCACAAGGTCACACTTGTTGCCCACAAGGACGAGGGGCTGGGTGTGGTGTGGGCCCCAGGTGGCCCGCATCTGCTGCAGCTGGGCTAGAGACGAGGGGTCATCCAGGGCGAAGACACCCAGCACACCATCCCCAATCGCCACACACTGGTCACGCAGGGCCCGATGAGTGGCCTGCCCCGCCGTGTCCAGCACATTCAGAATGCAGCCTCCGTGGTCCAGGGCCATCTCCTTCCAGTAGGAATCCTGGATGGTGGGGTCGTGGTCTTCCACGAAGCACTGGTGGTTCAGCTGGATGGTCAGCGCGCTCTTTCCCACGCCACTCGCGCCCACGACCACGGCCTTGTACTCAGGCAGCTGCTTGCCAACACCCCTGGAGGGTGCCCGAGCCCTGTGGCTCTGCTCCTGGGAGCTAAGGCTCCAGGTGCCCAGGCCCAGATCAATCATGCTAGGCTTTGTTGGCAGCGCCATGGCCCCAAGTGGGCAGCTCAGGGAAGAGATGTGGATAGCAGGCCCTGCAGGTGGAAAGAGAAGAAAGACAATGGGGGTGGGGGGTTGGGAGGTTAGGTGAGACCATTTAGGGGCAAGGGGACAGCCGGGTGTCATCGAATCAACATTTATTGAGTGCCTAGTGTGTGCTAATCACCTAATATACTATAATACATTATTTATGTTGTTTATTCTCTCTCACTCCCTTTTACCACATAAACGCTGTGAGATTTTAAAAACAGCTTAATTAATTTATAGACCGTAAAGTTAACCTAGCTAAAGTGTACAATTCAATGTTTTTTAGTACATTCACGAAGTTGTGTGACCATCGCCATAGTCTAATTTTAGAACATTTCCAGTCACCCGGAAAAGACACCCCCTGCCCATTAGCAGTCCCTCCCCATTCCGGAGGGAGGGCAGGGATTTCGTCGGTTTTGGTTTCGGATTGTGTCACCATTGGACCCCAACCTGGCACACTGCTAGTCATAGTTGGTGCAAAGCAACATTCCTGCCCCCAGGAGCTTACGTTTTAAAAGATGGAGACAATAAACCAAATAGGTAAGCAAATGATGAGGTCTGTTAGCCATTGTCATTGGAATTTAGTCTTTATTACTTATTCAACATACAGCTGTTGAGAACCTACTGTGGGGCAAGGACAAAGAGGTGGGGAAAAAACAGATTAAGAAACCCCTGGCCCTCATGAACGTGACATTCTAGTCAGGAAGACAGACAACAACAAAGATAAATCAGTAAAAAATGTTTCAGCAATAGGTGATAAGCAGGCAGAAGGTGCTTGGTTAATGTTAGGTATTTCTATTATAATTTAATTTTCATTCATTAATTCGAGGACCTTCCTGCGTGCCAGGCATTGTGATGGGTGCAGGGATGGGGGGTGGGGTGGGGGGCGGGGATATGGCTGAGAACAAAATAGAGTCCCTGCCCTTGGGAGGGTTAGATTCTGAAAGTGACAAAGAGACAATAAACAAGATAAGCAAGTAAATTACCATGTAGTTAGAAGAGGATGGGCACACAGCAGGTACTCAATTAGCGTTCACTATTAATACTAAGTCACCATTAACCCATTCAATACACATCCTGGTCTTGGTTCGGTGTGTGGCCTCAGGAAATGCATCATAATGGCTGCGGCCCCAAGTGTCCCAGGAAGCCCTGGGACAGTGGCAGCTGGGGGGCAGGTGGTGGGTTTGAGGGATCCACAGGGGGTGGGGGTGGAGGGGGGTTCTGTGGAATTTGGGATCCGGGGGTCAGGGTTGGGGGGCTAGGTCCCAGGTGGGGATCCAGCTGTGGGGCCCTCAGCCCAGAGAGGATCCCTGAAAAGAGTTGTGGAATGTGCTCGCCCAGGAAGAAGGGGGCCATGATGAGGAGATGTAAGCAGAGGACAGAGCTGAGGGGAGGGGGGCAGCGAGGAGGCCAGGGCAGTAATGCGGGCCACCAGTGGGGGATCTGGATGAGCCGGGTGGGATTCAGAGAAGTTCCGAAGGCAGGCCTGACAGGATTTGCTGAGGGACTGGGAAAAAGGGGACGGAGTCCAGGCGACTGGAGAGGTGGGTGCCGTCTCCCGAGGCAGGGCCTGGTGAGGGGGCCCTCGCTCCGGGCGGGGCGGTCGCTGGGGCTGACACCGAGAGCACCGGACACTGGCAGCAGAGGGCCGGCCGACCTCCCGACACCTGGAGGGGCGCTAGGCTGGCGGCGCCATGGCCGCTTCGTCAAGGAGCCGTGAGGCTCGGGGAAGTGAGCCGCGGTGACTGGCCCGAGGTCACACAGCCCATGGCAGGGCGACACGGGAATATGGAAGCACCGCAGTGCCAAGTGCCAGTGGAGCACTGTCGGGGGTCCCTCCCCCACGCCCGTACCCCTTCCTTTGTGTCACCTCCCTGACCTGAGGGGAGCGGGGGGCGACCCCCAAGCGCAGTCCCACCCCCTTCCAGGCTGGCCCGGGCCCCGTACACGCATCCCCTAAGCCCGGGCGGCTGGCCAGCGTGGGGCTGGGAGGGGGGACCCCCAGTTTCACCCCGAAGCCGTTACCCCGTGCTCGGCCTGGACCTCCCCGCTCAGCTCCCGGCTCCCTGCTCGGCGCCCACACCCTCACCCAGGTCCGTCCTCACAAAGGCGGCCCGGGGTTGCTGGCCCCTGAGGATGGGAGGAAACAGGGGAGGGTCCCCGACACCCGACCTCGGCCATACCCCCACAACCCTAAGTGGAAGGACCTCTCAGGTCGGTGCCGGGGGGGGGGGGGGGGCCTGGGCGGCCCGGCTCACCTGTGTCCCGGGATGGCCGGTGGCGCTGGGACCCGAACCCTCCGCTGCTCTGACAGGACTGACAGGGAAGGAGATGTTCGTTCCAGCGGGGGGTATGGGGCGACGGGGGGAATGGGCGGGGAGGGAGTGCGCATGCGCAGCCAGCCGCCCTCGGGCCCCTCCGTAGCTCATCCGGCCCCTGCCCCGGGGTGAGTGCTGGGTCACTGCCCGCCAGGCGAGTGTGCGCAAAGGAGGTCTTCTTGGGGTGCGCTCTGAGCGCTGACCTCCGCTGTGTGCCCCGTGCATCCCGCTGCACCTCTTCCTTACCTTATCCCCATCTGGGACGTGATTTCGTGTTTTTACTGCGTGGGGGGGGTGTCAGATTTTTGACCTGAATGTCCAGACTTTGCCAAATGTTTTGTGAGGGCCTAAGGCCCTGGAGCTTGTGCTGCCTCAAGCGGGCTTTTTGGTAGCATGGGAGAGAGTTGCGTCCAGTCCTGGAGGGAGAGAGTTGCAGAGGAGGGGTTATTTTGTAAAGACAGAGAGAACCTGATTTGAGGCGGATGTGTTCCAAGCTACACAATTTCGTAGACTCCCTTGCAGCTATGGTAGTCATGTGACACAATTCTGACCCATAAAATGTAAGCAGGAGTTGTGGGGCGGGGGCAACCACAATGCTCCTTCAAAGAGGATGACTGAGCTGACCCTTCCCCTTTCCCATTCTCCTCTTCTTGATTGGGTGGGGCTCTGGTGGTCATCTTGGGTGATGACCAGAGGGTGGTTTCGGAAGAAACCACCAGAGGGTGGCCATGAAGAAAAGTCCAGGAAACCTCAACCCAGACTCCTTTGCGTTGCCGAAGCAATTCTTATTATGTGGGAGAAATAAAACCCTAAAATTATCCCACAATTCCCCACCCTTGGTCAGTGGTAGACACTCCTTCCCCCAGGAAGCTACCCATGACCACCAAATCCAAGTATGTTAAACCTGGACCCCCCCACCCCCCAATCAAGACAAAGACAGATGGGGAGACTGAGGCCTAATGAAGACACTTCATGATAGTTTTCTTGCCTTCCCAGCCCAGGGTGTAGCTGGGACTGGCTGTGAGGCTCCTATTTCTAAGGCAGGAGCTCATTTTCTCACAGATTCCCACCATTTAATCTCTTGTGGAGCCAGTCAAGCTGCTTGCTCTATTTCCAGTTAGTTTTTGGATGAGCAGGGGGTTGACCTGATAAAGACCCACACCCTCATTCCGTCATTACTCATCAGCCCTGTTGGCCCAGAAGGTGGGCTTCTTTACCCACTCAAGATTAAAAGCTTTCTCCAAGTTTTGTAACAGCTTGTACTTTATTACATATGCAACCCCGCCATACCTGCCAGTTGATCCCCCTTCCCTCCAAAGTATCATCTTTATATCAGCCCCCTCTTGGGGTCACTGAGCTGCTCCCCTTGCCTTCTGGGGCAGAGCAGATGGAGTCCCTTGAGCAGGCAGTGGGAGATCTGTAACTGATCACAGTCCTCTTACAAATATATACACTTAAATCAGCACCCTGGGGGAGTTGTAAAGGGTCTTCAGGATGGGATGGAGTGAGGCTACCCCCTCATCAAAGGTATAGCTTGGGATGAACTAAGGCTGGTCTATCTTGGCTCTCAGAAGGTGAAGAGGAGCACACTCTGGGATTTAGTGTGAGTGGGGCGTGTTCTCCCCAAACTTGTTCTGCTGGGCGATGTTCTTCACAGCTAGGAGAGCCTGAGGAGGAGGCAAGAGAGGGGAGGTAAGAGTGAGCACCCCTCCACCTCAGCCAGGAGGCTACCCCCACTCCAGCCCTCAACCTCCCTGTCTCTTGGCCTATCCCACATGCAGAAGGGTCTCCATTCGCCCCTTATGCAATCACAAAAGGTGTGGGGGGGGAGTGTGAGTGAGCGTGCACACATTAGAGGGTCTGCCCAGGGCCCACCTCGTGGTGAACGTAGTCTTGACAGTGGTAACACCAGGTAGACAGGTCGGCGTAGCTGAGTACCAGCGGGTGTCCCGAGCCTTCATGGTGTTGGAGCATATGGGCATTGATGTAACGACTGCAGTAGACCTGAGGTTGGGGAGTGAGCATTGGGTGGGGAATCAGCACCCACCTGTGGTTTGCTCCTGGGCCAACCTCCACCCTATCCCTTTCCTCGGCTGCATACCTGGTAGCAAGACAGACACACCCAGTTCTCCTGGAGTGCTCCACAGTCCTGACAAGGTTGGGTCACATCCAGGCCTGCTTCAGGTACGGGGCATACTGCCACCAAATGGGGACACCAGGGCAGTGGTGTTACAGGATAAAACATGGCCTGGGGGTGGGTGAAACTGAGTAAGGTAGGGACTCCAGCTTCCCATTATATGTTCCTATAGCCCATGCTCCTACGTGGAGGCACAAACGGGCATGAGAAGGAAGCCACTGTTCTAGCCTCTCCCAGAGCTCACTTGGTCAGTGTCAGCATGGTCTCCAGTGACCTGCATCAGTACTGACTCATTCATGTCCTGACCTCCAGCTGCCTCTCCTAGTAGCTCCTCCTCTTCTCGGGGTTCCTATACACACAGAGATAAGAGATGTATCCGGGAGGCCTGATTCTTGTCCCTTCTTTCCCCTACCTGGGTGTGGTGGGCCTTACCTGTGCCTTGTCTAGTTCCAAGGTCCTGAGATTTCCAGTCAGCTTACTGGGGGATATCTGGGTTGTGGCTCCTTGCATGGGTGACGCTGGAGGAGTCTGATTGTCAGTGCATGAGGCTGGAGGGGTTTGGATCAGCTCAGCTCCCCCCACAGCCTCCTCCGAGGTGGTCTGGTCCAGCGTGACATCCCCTGTGGCTGCCTCTGAGGTGGCCTGGTTCAGCGCAGCAGCTCCTCCCATGGCTGTCTCTGATGACTGGTCCTGAGTGAACTCCATCACAGCTGTCTCTGATGTAGTCTGGCCTGGAGTGGACTCTTTCACAGATGTTGCTGAGGTGGCCTTCCCCGTGCCTGTCTCCAGAATGTTCCCTTCTGGCATGGTCATCCCCTTGGCTGACCCAGGATTGGCTGGCTGGGGTGCCTTCTTGGTGATCAACTTAGAACTGGAGGGTCCCTCTTTATCTTTGACCTCTGGAACCATGGAAGGGAGATCCTTGAGTGAGGGTGCTACCCCTTCTCCTGCCTCTAATCCCTGCCCTCCCCTGAGCCCCCACTGCCCGCGGTTCCCGTCACCCACTCACTTGTGACCCGCAAACTGCACCAGTATCTGCGATGGACTTGGATGGTCTCGGTGATCGAGGCCAGGGCCCCCGACAGTGGGGGCCGCAGCAGGGTCAGCAGGGGTGGCGGGTCCCCAAGGAGGGAGTGGGTGCAGGCGGCCATGGACTCCGAGATGGATGTCAGGTTATAACCACCCTTTGTTAAGGAAAAGAGGAGGGAAAGGTATGATGGGGGGGTCCTCAGGGAATTTGGGAGATGAGATGTCCTGCCTCCCAATCTCCCCTTGGGGTCCTGCAAGTCTGGAGGGTAGGTACTGGGGACAAGTAAGTAGAACCCACATCTGTCAGATGGACAGCACCCACTGTGTGAGGTGGTCGTTGAGGGGGATAGAGTTGTGACGTAAAGTGCAAGATAATAATAACCACAAGAATGACAGTACTGATGGCAACATTAGTAACCGCTGACGCTCACTAAGTGCTTGCTGTGTGCTAGACCCTATTCTAAGCACTGAGTCCTCACAACCACGTGTGCTGAATCGGTGCGGGGACCTGCCTTCATAGTATGGGAACCTCTGGCCCCACCCACACAGAAGGCCCTGCCCTGCCCTGGTACAGGAACAACTGGTCTTTCTCTCTACGTGAATCTCTATCCTGACCTGGTATGGGAACCCTCTTTTCTCACACTCTACAGGAACCCCCGTCTCTGCTCTTTTTCCAGATAAAGTAACTACGGCTCACAGTGGTTAGATGGCTTGTCTGAGGTCTTAACAGCTGGTAAGAGGCAGCACTGAGGGTGGAACCTGGGCTACCTGAGGAAAGAGTCCACCACCCTGCTCCGCCACAGGCAGGCCTGGGCACACAGTGGGACATCTTACCAGCCAATTAATCTCTCTGTGACTTATTGTCCTCATCTGTGAAGGAGTACAAATGACAGCACAGAAGGTTGCTGAGTGGGTTAAACTCGTGTACGAACAACGCATAACCATAAGAAGCCACGGCTCTTGTACAGGGCTTACCATGTGCCAGGCACCCCTCCACGATTAGCCAGCCACACCTTACAGACAAGGAAACTGAGGCACAGGGGGTGGGGGCACTGAGTGCTTTACAAAAGGTCAGTGAATTTCCTTTGTCTCAGGATTTTGTCGGAGGTAGTTCAAGTAGAGGTAAAAAGCAAAGACTGGAGCCAAGCTGCCTGGGTTCAAGGCCTGGCTCTGCCATTATTAAATGTGTGACCTCCGGCTAGTCACCACAGCTCTCTGTACCTCAGTTTCCCTGATCTTGAGAGAGGAAAATGATGAGGTCAGTAGACCTTACCTCACAAGGCTCCTTTGTTAAGTAAATGCATTAATAATGCACGTAAAGTGCCAAGAAGAGTGTCTTGCACATAGTGAGTGCTCAATTCAAGTTGCTAATGCTGGTGTTATTACTAATGCCCAGTGTGTGCCCACAACCCCAGGTGGGGACACCCAAGTCTTCCCGACCACCCTCCCACCACAGGAAGAGGGACCGAGACAGCTACCTCTAGGATAAGGATAATGCGGCCATTGGCCAGGCCCATCAGCAGGTGGGTGAGGTGGGCATAGCCCTCAGGCGACACCTGGCAGCTGCCCAGTGGGTCCCCCAGGGCAGCATCGAAGCCAGCTGAGACCAGCACCAGTTCCGGGTTAAACTGAGGCAGGGAGAGAAGAGACACGTGAGCATGAGGGTGGGGGCGTGGGGAGGCAGCAGTTCAGGGAGACCCAGAGACACAGACAAACGAAGACACGGCAATGCAAGTCAGAGAGATGGAGACACAAGACCAGAGCCCTGAAAATAGGGAGGGGAGGACATGGAGACACAAGAGAGATTCAGAGACGTGGATACATCACACACAGATTTAGAGACCCGAGACACAGAGATACGGAGATGTAAGAAACAGACGGACAGGGGCATGAAGCAGAGTTGTGAGGTGTGGAGACTCATGTCAAGAGACAGTGACATGAGACGGAGAGATATGTCCTCACATACACACCCAAGGGTGAGACCAAGAGGCACACACTCCCCTCCCTGGGTCAGACATGGGACACATGGGCACAACACAGGGTTTTATACACATGGCACCAAAGAGAGGTGCACACGTTTCCATCACAGAAGATGACAACCCAAGTGCCACACACAGAAGATGGTCACATACAGTCACATACACCCACACACAATCAGACGGTCTCACACAGACCAGACTATACATGGTACTAGTCACGCACACACACACAGTTTCTCGGAGGGAAGAGTAATCCACAGCTACCCCTGCACAAACACAATCATACACATGCCACCACCAGTCACAATAGTCACATGTGCTGTTGCACCCACAGGAGGTGGTCGCTTGCACATGGTCACACACACACTATTTCATAGAGTTACACACACACAGAGATAGTCACAGCCAACTGTGCACAGACACACATACACATCTGAACACGCATGTCTGCACAGAGATGGCACTCACGTTCATCCACCCTCAGAGTTAGTCATGTACACATGATTTGCCACACATACACACAGTTTACACACGGAGGAGGCAGTTACCTACAGCCACTCACACAGAGTCAGGGAAATGTATATAGGCCATAGGAGAGAGAGATGACTGTCACACACAGCCTTCCACATGCAGAAAGTCACACGCTGGCTGTCAGAGAGAGCAATGTGCAATGACGTACAACATCACACCCATCACACAGAGCAGCGGTAGTGACAAATAGCTCCCTGCGCAGAGTTTCACACGTGCTCGAACCCCTCCCCACCTGGCACGTGCAGTTCCCCAGAGATGGCAGTCACATGGGGCCACCATCACACACAGATAGGCACTAGTGATGGTGTACACACAGGACAGGTACACAGCCAGGCACACCCCCAGGCAAGACCACCCCCGCACACTCCCAAGTCCTCACAGTTACACACAGAAGGCAGTCACATACAGCCACTGTACAAACGTAACCAAAGGCCATCAGAGTCACATCCCCTCCCCCAAAGCCATCACAGCAGCCACCTGCAGGTCCTCTCACAGGATCAGTCACTGAGACGTCGGACACATGCACGCCTGCTGCCACCCACACAGTCTTGTCACGTGCGTCCTAAATCATACCTCATAGGCAATAGGAAGCACCAGACGATGCCAGGCAGCCAGGTAGTCGGCATCACCCAAGCGGGGCCCATTCCAGGCCACGTTGACGGTGAAGCCCGTGCCTGCAGCCTGACCTATCTGGCTGCTGGCACCCTCGTCGCCCATAGGAAAGAAGGTGCCACGATCATAGCGGTGCAGAGAAATGTACAGCACGCTGCAGGAACATGGTGGGAAGGAGGGATGTGCCTGGTTAGCGAGGCACCCATGAGGCATGGCCCGCCCACCTCCCTGACCACACCCCACCCCCTGCCACAGCCCCTCACCTGGGGTCCTCCTCAAATATGTGCTGAGTTCCATTACCATGATGGACGTCCCAGTCCACGATCAGGATCCTGAGGAGGGAGGGGACAGCTTCTCAGTTACCCTGGGACACTTGCCCCCTGGGGGAGGGCAGGGACTAGACCCCTGGAGTCTGTATGCAGGGGCATTTATTGCAGATGGGGGGACCCTGGGTCCCTGGGGAAAGCACTGGGTGGCAGGCTTGTGGGTCCTATCAGAGTCCTAAGGGCTTCACTGTGGGCCCGAGCAAGTGCTCAGGGCCAGATCCTGGGCCTTGTGTGGGTAAGTGCCAGGGGCTAGATCGTGGGTCTTTTGAAGGAAGCACCAGAGGCCAGACCCTGAGTTCTGTTGGGATAGTCATCAGGGGCCAGAAATTCTGGGGAAGGGGACCTTGGATTCTGTTTTATAAGTACCTGGGTGCCGCAATCTGGGGATACTATCTGGGTAAGCACTGAGAGGCTAGATCCTTGGTCCTTTTCTGGAAGTGCTGGGCAGTTGGACCCTTGGGTGGTTCAGGGTAACTTTGGGGGCTGCACTATGGGGCCTGCTGCATAAGCACCAGGCAGTGGGGGCAGGGAGCCCTCACCGCAGCGCACGCCCACTGACGGCCTGGGCATGGCGAGCAGCCACAGCCACAGAGTTGAAAAAGCAGAAACCGCAAGCGGCATCCCGCTCTGCATGGTGGCCGGGGGGACGTACCACAGCAATGCCATTCAAAACCTGGGGGAGGGGCAGGGAACAAAGATTAGACCACCCACCCTCCCCGCTTTCCCTTCCCTTTCCTCTCCTCTTCCATCTCTCCTGTCCCTCTACTATTCCACCAGCTGCTAGGGGCCCCCATGCCTGTAGCCCCCATCCCGCTGGGTGCACCTCCCCAGGAGCCAGGCCTCTGGTGAGCTGGGATCTCCTCCCATTGCATGCCTCCTTTCCTCAGGCCTGGCCCACCTCTCAGAGCCGCCTCTTTCCCCACCCTCCACCCCCAGGACTTCCTCTCCTGGAGCCCAAGGTCCCCTCCCCGAAGTGCAGGCACCTCTCCCGCCAGCACAGCCTCCACCAGGCGGCAGGCGGCGCCAGCAGCCAGCTGCGCACAGGTGAAGGTGCTGGGGCAGATGTAGATGGAGTCATAGCTGTCGCCCTCGCGGTGCAGCTCCCGGGTCTTCATCTTCTCCGTGGCCCGCAGACGATCCACGTGCTCAGCACTGGAGGCACAGAGGGGGCACTCAAGGGGACACCCAGGTGACTGTCTCCTCCACGTCCTCTCCTGTGTCTCGCAGCAGCTCCATGTAACAGAGGCAAGCCCAGGCTCCAGCCCCCAGGGTGGCTTGCGTGCTCTGAGGCCCCATCCCAACCCGGCCACAGGGGTCTGACCTGTGGCAGGCGAGCAGCTCAGCGTCCGTGGCTGGACGTGCCGGTAGGGCGAGACAGCGCCTGGCAAGACCCAGCTCCTCCAGGTGGTGCATGATACGCTTGATGCGCTGAGGCGTCTCAGGGTGGTGGCTAGGAGTGGGGGAATCGGAGGCAGGGCTTAGTGCGCTTGAAGTGGGGGCTCCCTCCCCTCCTCCCACTTAGCCCGGCTCTCTCGACTGCATACTTGTCCCACAAGTTGTAGTGATCCATCATCTGTGGGTCATAGACCAGCCCTGTGCGAGCCTGCAGCACCGGCCACGTCAGGACTGGGAGCTCAGGGGGCTGCCACGCTCCCTCCTTCTCCTTCTCCTCCACATCGTGCCCCTCCACAGTGTCCTCCTCCTCCAGGGTCTCAGCTGCATGGGGAGGCCACGTTCACCCTACTCCCCCACCCTGGATCCCCTTAATACTCTGGAACTCAGTTTACCCAAACCTAAAATGGGGTGGGAGGCCTGAAACAAGGGCCCAGTGAGAGAGAGGGCCTGACCCTCCCCCATCAAGGCGGCGAGGAAAGTCAGAGTGGGGTCTGGAAGAGTCTCCTCCCACAGCTCCTCCCCTGCCCAACCCCCCACCCAGCGCACTCCCTGCCGACTACCTGATCTCACAAAGACCTCCCAGAAGGGCTCAAGGGCTTCCAGAGCACAGGAGATCGACGCCTGGGCACTGGAGGGCAAGGGAGAGGAAAATGTGACCAACTGGCCCCTGAGTGGGCAATGAGGGGCCTACTTCTCCCCTCCTCCACGTGGGCTCACCTCGGGCAAGGGGCGCCAGGGAACTCCAGCACGGGGCAAGGGTCTCCCAGAAGGGTGTGGAGCGAGGCACTGACGCCCTCAGCCAGGGAGCGGAGGTTGTAGCCACCCTGGGAGAAGGAGTTCACATGAGGGACAGCAGGAAAGAGCCAGATGTTACCAGAGACGAGTAGGGTGTTGTCAAGCAACAGGGCATTTGAAGGCTGACTTCATTTCACGTGCTGGACAGTATTATGGGGTGATTACTACAATTATAATGCCCATTTTACATAAGGAAAGCAGAGGCACAGGGAAGCTGAGTGACTTAGGAGAGGTTGTCCAGCTAGTAAGTGGAACTGCTGGGACAGGACTGAAAGTTGTTCTTACGTCTTTCAGGATCCACGGACTGAGAGACGAAGTGAGTCACTCACCTCCAGTGAGAGGATCAGCTTGCCTCCTGCCAGACCCATGAGCAGGTGGGTTAGCTGGGCGAACCCCGCCGGAGTGGCGGCCATCTCGCCCTGGAGGGACGTGGAGGGTCAGCCCTGCTCCGTGCAGCCCCCTTCTGCCCTCCTGCCATCCCAGTGCACCTGCCTTACCTTGGGGTCCCCTTGGAGGGCATCAAATCCAGCAGCTACCAGGACCAGCTGGGGCTGGAACTGAGAGGGAAGGAACTACATGAGGCCACCTGCCCTCACAGCCCTTCCCTCAACATCGCCTCTGCCCCAACACACCCCAGACCCCCAGGACCTCAAGGGAAACCGGCAGCAGGACGTGCAGGAAAGCGGCGATGTAGTCGGCATCTCGCATCCCCACCTGCGGACAGGGAGGCATGATGGGGACATCCTGCCATCTGCCCTGAAGGGCAGGGGTGGGCCTCATTTTGGGGGCAAAGGGTGGGAAGATACTGACCTGGTTCCAAGGCACATTGATGGTGTATCCCTGTCCTTGGCCAAAACCTGTGGTGGACCAGTTGGAGGCTGTAAGGTGGGGCCAGAACCGACCCTGCTCGTAGCGGTGGATGGAGAAATAGAGGACGCTAGAGGCAGAGAAAAAAAAGAGGTGGGGGCTGAGGAATCAGTCCCCCCAGAAACCCCCAACCCACAGCTACCACAGTTGACTCAACCATTCATTCATTCTCTCATTAATTTCCCCATGAATTCTTTAATTCATATATTCATTCATTCTTCCATTCAGTTTCCGGCTTCTTCAGCCTCTCATCCATTAATTCTTCCATTTATTCATCCATTACCTCACTCACTCATTCATTTGCTCTCTTACTGAAATTGCTCCCTCAGCAAACACTGCTGCCCCTCTCAGTGCCCACCCAGTTCTAGCTCTGAGACCCTGAGAGCTATCAAGTCTATCCCACCCCCTAGGGCTCCTGACCCCGTGGGGGACTCTAGATCATGCCTGCCCACCCACCAGCAGGACAAACCCTGTGACACTGGAGGTCCACAGAGGCATGAGACTCTTAGCTGGCAGGAGCCAGCTAAGGCTGAAAAGAACACCAGGCAAGGCTAGGGAGCTTAGTATTTTCCCTGAAGGAAGTGGGGAGACTCGGGGCCTAGGGGTTAGGAGGGGTGGGACTCGGTTCTGTATGTGGAGCTGGAGTGGGGATGCTGGCTGGGGCTCCATGAGGCCAGTGAGGGGGCAATTCCTTGTCTCCAATACCTTACAGGCTACCTCTACTATTTCTTCTATTTTCTAGGTGAGAAACTGAGCACTCAGAGCAGTGAGAGGGGCTGACACAGAACAGATACTGAAAAGACACAATGGTATATGTTCTGATAGTAAGCCAAGTAGGAGGGCTTGATTCTGACTGAGGCGATCAAAATGAATATCTCTCATCCATCCTTCCATCCATCTGTTCATCCACTCCCTGCCTTGTTCCAGAAAGGACTTAAGGCAGCATTTTTTTCCTTTTTTAGGGAAATGCAAGAAACAGTGGTAAGCAATAAATCTAGACAAACTTAACAGTCACATTTTAATAAATGTTGATAATATAGTTGTGAAATTAAATGCAATTGGTATACAAGGATTTTTGGAATTGGGGAATAAAGACCATGTGAAAGCTCTGGTCTTGAGGAGATGGGGGATGACTGTTTTACTTTTGACTCTAACAGATAAACATACAGTAGAACATAAATATTATCATTGGGAAAGATAGGAATAAAGAAAAGATCTGAAGAAAGTCCACCCCACAAGAGAGCCACCAAAGTCAACAAACAGAAGAACTAACACCCAAGGAAATTAAGTTTATAAAGCAAATAGAAGGAGATTTTAAAATAAGTTCAACCGACTTCCAGTAAAAGAATGGTGGACTGGGCTTCCCCGGTGGCACAGTGGTTGAGAATCTGCCTGCTAATGCAGGGGACACGGGTTCGAGCCCTGGTCTGGGAGGATCCCATATGCCGCGGAGCAACTAGGCTCGTGAGCCACAACTACTGAGCCTGCGCGTCTGGAGCCTGTGCTCTGCAACAAGAGAGGCCGCGATAGTCAGAGGCCCATGCACCGCGATGAAGAGTGGCCCCCGCTTGCCACAACTAGAGAAAGCCCTCGTACAGCAACGAAGACCCAACACAGCAAAAATAAATAAATAAATTACTAAACTCCTACCCCCAGCATCTTCTTTAAAAAAAAAAAAAAAGAATGGTGGACTGATAGCACAGGTTTACCTCCTCATTCTCCTACAATCCTAGTCAAAAGACAGTAAAGGAATTTTAAACAAGTATCAACCCAGGAAGACAGAGAGTGGGAGAAAGGATGTCAGACAATTAGAGACTTCAACACATCTCTGGAAAGTAGTCTGAGGCTCCAGGGGCCCCAGCAGGCCCTCTCCAATGCTGAACAGGTTGGGAAGTCACCCAAGACAATCTGAGGTTTCCCTTCTGGAGAAGTCAAGCACAGATCCAGGTCAATGCTCACAAAATCAATTCTGAATAGCCAATTCACTGCATAACCAACTCACTAAATTTACTTGTTCCTTTTAACTACTAAGCTTTAGTTTAATAAATGAATTCTTGTTAATTTTCTTAGGCATAATAACAAGAATTCCTTAATATCATTAATCATTCCTTTTTGTTTTAAAAGTGCATTGGAGGCAATAGCTGTGTTATTTTGTGGATATATGACTATGTGCATAGATATGAAGAACTGTGAATATATTCAATGCATTCTTCTTTATGAATAAGAATGTATAAATAAAAAAAAATCTATCCATGACGTTCAATCTCCCAGCTCCCCATCTCTCGATCTCTTAACTCCATCAGGAGGGTCCTGGCTGGAGACAAATTGGATAGCCCTTAAAATACTATTATGAAGACAAGGAAAACAACTAAACTAAAGCTTAGTAGAGCATAAACACAGAGAGGAAGAAAGTGCTCTTGAAGCTTAAAAGAAGGAATGGAAGGTAAAGTTGAGGAAATCTCCCAGGACACTGAGCAAAAGGAAAAAAGAGACAGAAGACATGAGATAAAAAATAAGAGACACAGAGGATCAACCCAGGATGTCTAACATCTGACTAACAGAGAGACCAGAGAGGACACAGTAGAAGAAATCATCAACAATCTAATAGAAGAAGACTTCTGAGGATCTAAGAAAGGCATGAGTCTTCAGATATAAAATATCTACCACTGGTAAGCAGAATGAGGGGCACGGTGAAAATTCACAACGCCAGGGATAATGAGAAGAACCTAAAACCTTCCAGAGAGGAAAATGCAGCTCAATAACAAAAAAAAACAAACAACCCAATCCAAAAATGGGCAGAAGACCTAAATAGACATTTCTCCAAAGAAGATATACAGACTGCCAACAAACACATGAAAGAATGCTCAACATCATTAATCATTAGAGAAATGCAAATCAAAACTACAACGAGATATCATCTCACACCAGTCAGAATGGCCATCATCAAAAAATCTAGAAACAATAAATGCTGGAGAGGGTGTGGAGAAAAGGGAACACTCTTGCACTGCTGGTGGGAATGTGAATTGGTACAGCCGCTATGGAGAACAGTATGGAGGTTCCTGAAAAAGCTACAAATAGAACTACCATATGACCCAGCAATCCCACTACTGGGCATATACCCTGAGAAAACCATAATTCAAAAAGAGTCATGTACCAAAATGTTCATAGCAGCTCTATTTACAATAGCCTGGAGATGGAAACAACCTAAGTGTCCATCATCCGATCAATGGATAAAGAAGATGTGGCACATATATACAATGGAATATTACTCAACCATAAAAAGAAACGAAATTGAGCTATTTGTAATGAGGTGGATGGACCTAGAGTCTGTCATACAGAATGAAGTAAGTCAGAAAGAGAAAGACAAATACCGTATGCTAACACATATATGGAATTTAAGGAAAAAAATGTCATGAAGAACCTAGGGGTAAGACGGGAATAAAGACACAGACCTACTAGAGAATGGACTTGAGGATATGGGGAGGGGGAAGGGTAAGCTGTGACAAAGCGAGAGGGTGGCACGGACATATATACACTACCAAACGTAAGGTAGATAGATAGTGGGAAGCAGCCGCATAGCACAGGGAGATCAGCTCGGTGCTTTGTGACCACCTAGAGGGGTGGGATAGGGAGGGTGGGAGGGAGGGAGACGCAAGAGGGAAGAGATATGGGAACATATGTATAACTGATTCACTTTGTTATAAAGCAGAAAATAACACACCATTGTAAAGCAATTATACTCCAATAAAGAAAAAAAAAGAAAAAAAAAAGAAAATCAGACTGACATCTAGACATCTGTCAGCAACACTGAATGGTGGAAAATAATGAAGCAATGTCTGGAGAACAACCAACCTAGATTAGATAGTGGGCCACAGGAGCTCAGGAACCATGGGAAAAAGTGGAATTTATGCAGTCAATTCAATAAAAGGCTGGATAAAACAACAACTGTTTAGTAGTGTCCCCTACTGACAAGGATGGGCTCAATCACTTTCTGCAGGAAGGGTAAGGTGGTTCTCTTTCTGGAGGGAAGTCTGGCACTAGATTCTAGACTTTCAAGCACAGTGACCCTCTGACGAATTGGAAATTCATCCTACAGATATACTCAGAGGAGTATAAAATTATATATTTACAAGACTATTCACTGTAGAATTATCTGTATAGCAAAGACTGGGAAGACCTATAAACGTCCTGGGGTTAAATGACCAAAGGTATAGCCATACAATGGAACACTGTACAGCTCTTATAAAGAACGAGATGCTCTTCAGAGGCACTAACATGGAGAGGTGTCCACACCATGCTGTTAAATGCAAAAAGCAAGTTGTTGAAGAAAATGTAGTGGTAGTATGTTAATAATAATAATGATAATGATGAATATTCATACATCTACAGGAAAAATTCTGTAACTATCAACAGTTACTTTTGAGGTGATAGGAATTACAGGAGACTCACTGCTTTAGACATTTCGATATTTAGTTGTTTTGTTTGTTTTTTGGCCATGCCATGTGGCTTACGGGATCGCAGTTCCCCGACCAGGGATTGAACCCTGGCAGAGGCAGTTAAAGGCCAGAATCCTAACCACTAGGATGCCAGGGAACTAACTCCCTTTAATTTTTTAAAGAAATAAAATTTGCAGTATTGTCATAATCGGAAAACATAAAGTAGTAATTTGAGGTTCACTCCAGCTCCAGGATAAACTGGTGAATGAGATCTCCAAACATTTGTGGGCTCAAATCTCGTCTCCTCAACTTCCTCTATGACCTCTTAACCTGTAAGCCTCAGCTCCCTGATTTGTAAAATGGGGAACCCAACAGTCCCTGCCTCAGAGTGGAATTAAGAGACAGCAGACACGCAGAGGGCAGTACCGAGCCTGTTGCCAGGGCAGGCCCAACAAATGTGAATGCTTCCCCTTCCCTCCTGGGCCCCTTCTGGCTGCGCCTGTAAAGGTGGCGGGTGGCTGGGAGTCTAGCATCTAGGGTGGTACTCCGGGCATACCTGGGGTCTTGGTCAAAGGTGAACTGTGTTCCTTGACCATGGTGCACATCCCAATCCACGATAAGGACCCTGTGAGTGGGAGAGAGGGGGGCACTATGTAAGAAGATCAAGGAGCATCTGGGGGAAGTGCCTAGACCAAGACACCCAACCCTGCGCCACCCTCATTACACCCACCCTGCTGCTTGCTGCTGACCTCTGAATGTCATGCTTCTGTTGAGCATAGCGGGCAGCCACAGCCACGTGGTTGAACATGCAATACCCGTCCATAAGACTGTGCTGGGCGTGGTGTCCAGGAGGCCTGGGAAGGGCAGGGAAGGCCACAGATTGATGGTGGTGAGGGGTCCTACTCTTCAGAGATGGACTCTTCCCTGCTCTCTAATCCTGGACCACCAACTCCCCCAGTGCCGATGCCTGCACATCTGCCAGGAACTGAGTAATTGGGTCCCTCAGATCCTCACCCCCAGTCTACTCTTCTCTCTCTGAAGGAAATTTGATAATGCTCATTAAAATTATCAATGCATACACCCTCATACCAAGTCCTTCTGCTCCTGGGGACTTAGTCCACAACCTATATAACAAAAAGGGTGAAATAACATGTTTATAAATGGATGATATTTGGTGCAGCATTTTTTGGAAACAGCAAATGATTGGAGAGAACCAAAATGCCCAGTGGTAGCAGGCAGGTTAACTTACTGTGCATTTGTATAATGGCGTTCTACATGGGTCTAGGCTATGCACTGTTAAGAGAAAAGCTTTCCAAGATATATAAGTGAAAAACGCATGATACAGGGAGTGTGTCGAGTGCTACCATAATTTGTGGCTAAAAACGGGGAGGTAGGAGAAAAGCTACGTCTTCTGCATTTCATCACTTCTGGGATGCCAGTGATGAGAAGATGTACTGTGATTTTACGTGCCAATAACAAAGCAGAAAATGTTGCCAAAGGAATTCTGAGGCACCATTGTTCATAGGATGCATCTGGATTTCAAGATGTTTCAAATATGAAAACAATATACATCTTAGAATCAACAAAATATGGTATTTATTCCATGAATGGCACAGACTATTTCTGGGAGGACACAAGAGTCGTTGGTGACAGCAATTGCCTCCAGGAGAGGATTCAGGTGTCTGGAGACGGGGGTGGGGAGGACTTTTACTTGTACCTGACCCCCAACCTTTTTTAACATTTGCTTCTTGAACCATGTGAATATACTTCCCATACCATTACCTGTTACATTTGAGAAAGGAATGTTTTGTAAAGTGAAAAAGCCTTATTCTAGTGGGTCCTACCTGATTATCGCCATGCCATTCCGGATCTCAGCCCCCAGGACTGCATCCACCAGCCTGAGGACGGAGCCTGAGGCCAGGCAGGCGCAGATGTATGAGTTCTGGAGAGACAGTGGGGAGCCAGAGAGGGAGTGAGGGACACAGCAGCCCTGTCCACTCAGCTGCCCCCCTCCAAGGTGGGGTGGACGTGGGGATGGGGGACCCCGGGATTGCCACCACCCTCTGCCCTCACAGTTCTCATCCATACCGGATGCAGATAAACTGAGTCATAGGTATCTGCTAGGACACGGAGTTCCCCCTCATTCATGTACTGGGTCGTCTCCATCAGATCAATGTATTCTAGACTGGGTACATAGATGGGGGATGGGATTCAGGGGCCCGCCTCCCTCCCGGGCCCTGAGCCAGGGCCCTATCCCCTTCCCAGCTGAGTCCTCCACGCACCAAACCCCTGGACAAGTCAGGCCTCCTCAACTGTCAATCCAGGGAATAGCTGGGATGTAGGATACCTTCCCTGCTTCTTCCCCAGCCTGCCTCATTTCCAGTAACAACCCTTGCCCTCTGCTCTGGCCACAGCCAATCCTACCTCCAGGTCTTTGACCAGACAGTTCCAGCTGTCTGCATCTCCCTTTCCTCAGCCTTCTGCTTCACGGGACTCATTCTTTTTCTCCTCTTAAAGCTCAGCTCAGATACCCCCTCTGCCACACTAACTTTCCTTGAGCCATACCACATCGGGCCTCTTACTCTGGGTTCCTTCAGCCCCCTGGGGGAACCCCTTGATCACTCTGTCCACATATCCATCATCTGTTTACACATCAGATTACAATAACAAAAAGAGCTCATCAGGGACTGATGATATGTCAGGCACCATTCTAAGCACCTGACACATATCAAGCCCTCCTGAGGAGCTCATGTTTACTAGCCCCCAAGTTACAAGCAATGCCACTGAGATTCAGAGAGGCTCAGTGACTTGCCCAAGACCACAGAGCCCATGACATTCCTTCCCAAAGCATCTGGCCTGCCCTGGTTGGCCCAGGGCAGCCTCCTCCCGATCCCTACAAGGCCCCCAAGCCTTCACCTGTGAACCAACATCAGCTCCTCCTTTTCGGCGAATCGGGCCTGGGGAGACACGAGGAATAAAGGGCTAAGGCTCTGGCTGTCCCACCAGCTGCTTCCCTCTGCCCAGGATGTCGGCTGGGGGACTCACCTGAAAGGACACACAGCGATCCAGGAGGCCCTCCTGGATCAGCTGCTCCTTGATGGCATGGAGCCGCTCAGGGCCTTCAGGGAAGCTGGGTTGACAGAGATACAAATACAGATATAGATACAGATATATATATATATATATATATATATATATATGACACTGGTGAGCACCACATCTGCTTCTGCACATCTTCCCCATCTGCCCTTCCACAGCTGCTGATGCATGAAACTTTGGAGTCATCCCTGGCGCCTGTTGGTCTCCGTTCTCATGATATATGCAGAGCCTGGCCCTCTCCTATCACCCCCACTGCTGCTACCATAACCTCTCGCCTGGGCTATTGCACTCAGCTGGCCTCCCAGCTTCTGCCCTTGCTCCCCCAACAGTCCTTTCTCTGCACAGCAGCCCAGACACTGGTTAAAACTCAAATCAGGTCACGTCCCTTCTCTACTCAAAAACTTCTCCTGGCTCCCAGCTCACTCAGGGTAAAAGCCAAAGTCCTCCCCATGCCCCAGAAGGCCCTTGACGACCTGTGTCATCCCCTCTTTGACCCCTATCTCCTACTGCTCTCCCCCTCACTCACTGCTTCTCCTACACTGGGCTTCTCCCTGTTCCTCAATCAAACCAAGTACGTTTCCGCTAGCTCTTCTTCCTGCCCAGGACAATCTTCTCCCAGATGTTTCCATAGCTCACTCCCTCACCTCCTTCAGATCCCTGCTCAGATAGTAAGGCTTTCCTTGATCATCGTATTTAAAACTGAAGAGTCCCCTCCACTGCACTTTCTGCTACTTCCCCTCCCGCTTCAGTGTTTCTCCACAGCACTTCTCTTTCTAACACACTTTATCACTTGCTTTTTCCTTGTTTACTATCTGTCTCCCTCCTCTAAAATGTAATCTCCACAAAGGCAGGAGTTTTGTTTATTTTGTGTACTGCCTGTCCCTAGCACCTCAGGAGACGGTAGATGTGTATTCAATAATGAAGTCTTTTGCCATCCTGAGTCTTCCACTGGGATAGGGGAGATAGATACTAAACTAGTAAACACATAAGTATAATAATGGACAAACAGTGGCATGGGCTAGGAATATCTTGATGCTCAGGTGTGGGGGAAGCGGAGTGGCTAGGCAAAGCCCTCTCAGAGGGTCTCCTTGAGGTGTGAATGTTAACTAGGAGACGAGAAGGTGGAAATGAATCTCTGGAAAAGGGATTGGCCAGGGTAAAGGCCTGAGATGAGAGAGGGCCTGGCATGTTGGAAGAACAGCAAGGGAATCAGTGTGTGTGAAGTGAAGTGAAGCGAAGCGAATGAGGGGGAGGATTGGCTGACGAGGTCACCATGGTGATATGGAGCCAGATCATGTGGAACCTTAGAGGCCAGGATGAAGAATCTGAACTTTACCTTCAGGGCAACACCCTGCCCTTGAAGGACTTTAAGAGAGAATATCATCTCGTACATATTTTTTTAGGCTGTTGTGTGAAGAACAGGCAGAAGGGGTGAGGGTGGAAACAGGGAGGCCTCTGCAAGTCTAGGTGACTGATGATGGTGGTGGCAGTGGAGGCGGTGAGGAAAGGTCAGATATTGAATACATTTCAAACATAGAGCCAAAAGAATTTGCTGATGGACTGTAATGTGTGACTGAATGGGAAGTGTAATTCTTCCATTTCAGCACAAACATCCCTTCTTCAAGGAATCCTTCTGGGAACCCTGGATGCTAGTCTAGGGTCCTCTATTAAACACTCTTGAAAGCTCTGGTCTTAGGTCCTCCTTCATTAAACACCTCACACTGCTGATGGCGGTTTAGTGACCTGCTCTCCTACTCACCTGTCAGCTCCCTGTCTTGTCTGACACATTTGTATCACCATCTCCAGCACACAGAAGGCACTCAATAAATGTTTGTTGGCTAAATGAAAACAACCCATTCAAGCCTGAGCCCCATCTCCCTAAATCATCTGCTTCCGGTCTCTAGGCTAGAGTAAGAAAGGATTCGTTCTTCTAATGGGCTCTAAGTGTATGTCTTTGTATGGCTTGGGTATGACCTGGAGGAGCCAGCCTCACCTGTCATCCCAGAGGCAGTGGAATTCATTTAGCTGCTCATCGAACACCAAGCCAGTGCCAGACAGTGTCCTGGCCTCCCGGTTCAGATCCTGCAAGGAAAAAAAATGGGAGAGACTGATGCACTGAGGGCCTGAGTCGGAGGGAGCATCCCACACTGTCCAGGATGGAGAAGCTCAGGGTTTTGATTGTCACAGGAGGTTAAGTTGCGGCCAGGCCCCTCTCACCAGCCCTTGCAGCCCCACGACTAGGTCTTGCTCGGCTGCTTGACTAAGCTTCTTCATTCTGCCTTTCTTCTTTACCTCCGCTAGATTGGGGCTGGAGCGGAGTACGGCACCCTTTTTAACACCTCGCTTCTGCCAAACAGAGAGAAGGGTCAGAGTCCAACGCACAGCCCGCTGCTCCCCATCCCCCTCATCAGGGCAGGTCTGGGGCCTCACCGAGGTCTGGGGCCTCACCGAGGTGATGCTGGAGTCGTGGGGGGCTGGATGCGGATTGTGCCTACTCCTTCGCTGTCTGGTTGTGGTGGAATCCTGGCCGGTGGAGGTCATGGCTGGGGAGACTTCACCCTTGAAGCGTTTCTGGGGGGTGGGGTGGAGGTGACTCTGAAGGGGCCCAACGCCCTAAAAACCCTACATCCCAGCCCTTCCCAGGCCCCGCCCCCTACGCTAGTCTCTATCCCTTTTGCTACCTATTCCACACCACCTTCTAAACTCTGCCTCTCAAGGCTCTCTCCCTCCATTCTACCTGGTCCCGCCCATTCCACTAGGTTCCACCCCTTTAACACTATTCTTTCTCCTTTCAAAGTCTTGCCCTTTCACAGAGCAATTAACCCCCTGGCTCAGTCCGTTCTAGAGCCTGCCCTTTCCAGCTAATCACCGCCCCTTCCACTCTATCAAGCCCCATTCCCAGACCCTTTCATTCCTCAAAGCCTCACCCAGACCCCACCCCTTCTCAAACCTGCGCATTCCAGCCAATCTCCCGGGATAATCACCCACTCATTCACTCAGCCAGACCCAGCCAGGGCCCCGACTCCACCCTTAACGATCCACTTAACTCCACCCCTTATCGGGCCCGACCGGCACCTTCTACTTGGCTAGATCCCGCCCCTCACATTTCAACAAGCCCAGCTCCTCAGGGGACTGCCCCTTTCCTCCCACCAGGCTCCACCCCCTACCCAGGCCCAATCCCTAACGCTTCACCAAGCCCCTTCACCCAGTTCCGAGCCACCTCCCGCTAGCCCCTCCCCCTTCCCGCCCCTACCGTCGACGCGGGCGCAGCCCCTTTCTCAAACTCCGCCTTTGGCTGACGCCTCAAAATTCCCCGAGCGCCCTCTTCTCCGTTGGGCCGGGGTTCTCTACAGTCCGCCCCAATCCCTCCCACACTGGGGGTCTTGCCGCAAGGCCGCACCCCTCGTACGGGCCACACCTCCCGCGAACTCACAAACTGCGGGTCTGCCCGAGAGCTGGCAACGCAGGCCGTGCTGCGCCTGTAAGAAGCGTGCGCCAATGGCTGGACGATGCGCTCGGGGTCAGACTAGCCCCTCTCCCAACCACCGCCGCTGGCGGCCGTGGCCGCCGTCCCTCCGTCCCTGTCCAGTTACCTTAGGAGCCCTCCGGACCAGCGCCAACTGTACCGTACGATTAACTCAAGAGTGCAAGCAAGCAAGCAAGGCCGTTAGGAAGGGGCGTCTTCTCTCCTCCCAGTGGCTTCCCGCGCGACGCGCCGTGATGACGTATGAGGGTGGGCCTGGAGCGCGGTGGGAAGTGGACAAGGCTGGTGGCGGCCAAAATGGGAGTGGTGATGTTAATAAATGTGAGGATTTTCTGAGTTCATATTCACTAAGGTGGTACACAGGAAGCACTCACCAAATGATAGCTACTAAT
The DNA here is from genome assembly GCF_964341445.2 of Mesoplodon mirus. Lineage (NCBI taxonomy): Eukaryota > Metazoa > Chordata > Mammalia > Artiodactyla > Ziphiidae > Mesoplodon > Mesoplodon mirus. The sequence goes on along the minus strand of NC_138981.1, from coordinate 44,776,633 downwards.
ATTCTGCCGTGAAAATGAATGGTGGAGCGGAAGGAGTCTTAGTAGAGGCAAATAACTGTGATGATAGCAAGTAACATGTGACAGGCATTGTCGCAGGCCACAATTCTGTAAGGTAGTTCCTTAAGGCTGCTTTGAAGATAAGGAAACTGAGGTTATGCGACTTAGCCATGTGACCTTGAGCAAGTTACTGAGCATCTCTGGGCTTCAGTTTTCTCATCTGGAAAATTTTGGTAATTATAGTGCCGGAGCAATGGACCTCAGGAGGGGAGTTTTTCTTTGGGCGGCGGCTCTCCCTGTCGGCCCCCTCCACTGGGTCACCTCTGCCCCCAGGCTGTAATAGAAAGTGTGTGCCTAAGGGGTAGGGGGAGTTGCCACTGTGCACCACCCCCCAACTCCCCCCCCACACCGTGTCTAAATGCCTAAATGTCAGACCCGTAGGAGGCCGGTTTGTCCTCCTAATCTCCCTCTCTCATTCTTCACCATTTCCTACCGGGCTGTAGGCTGGGGCGGGAGAGATAAGCGGTCTGGGGTTCAGCATCGCTGACTAACTAACAGATTGACAGCCCCGCCGCCCAGTAGCCGGGCCCTCTTACCCACTTGCAAACCCCAGTTCCAGCCTTCTCTTCCCTTCCACTCTTTTTCTACCTGGACGTGTCTGTTTGTCCCAGTGGAAGAGGGTCACAGCCCTAAGACTTTTAAACCTCCAGATACACCAAAGAAAACATATATACAATGATACACACTGAGGAACATTCTGAGGTTGTGATGCCTGCAAAGTAAAAGAGTAGGAAGTCTTGTAAAGGCCAAGGCCTATTTTTTCTGTATAGTCAGAAGAGAGGTTCCTGTAGAGCCAAGGTTAGCAAACTTTTTCTATAAAGGGCCAGATAGTAAATATTTTAGGCTTTGCAAACCACGTACTGCTGCTGTGACATTTTCTTTCTTCCTCCCCTCCCCTCCTCCCTCCCTTTCTTTCTTTGTTTTCCTTTCTTTCTTTTCCTTCTTCTCTCCCTCCCCTTCCCTCCCCTCCCTTTCCTTCCCCTTTGTCTCCTTTATTTTCTTTCTTTCCCTTAAACAAATGTAAAAACAGTTTGCAGTCTAGCTTTGGCCTGAAGCCCATAGTTTGCTGATCCCTGCCGTAGGGTGTCAGTCTTTGGTTTCCTTTATCTGGCTGGGATTCTTTAACAGGTTGAGTGCAGAGGTTACATGTTTCCTGAGGAGAGGTATTCCTTTTGTGTGAGTTGTGAGGACAGGGGTTCATGGACAGGGTCAGGTCATTTCTGGTGTTCTTGTACTGGGTCAAGCAAATGTTCCTAGACAGAGTGAGGATAGGGATTCCTATAGTTTCTATAGTGTTGTTCCTCTACTGAACTAAGCAGGGGTTTCTATACAGGGCAGACCAGTTGTTTCTAGGGAGCTCCAGACTAGGGGTTCCCATACAAATTCAGGATGGGGCTCCTTAGGCTGCATCATGACAGGTTCCTATGAAGAGATTAGGCAGCCCAATTCAGGGTCAGCACAGGTGTTTCTGTACAGGTTCAGAGCTGTGTTCATATAGGTATTAGGATTAGGTGTTCATGTCCAGATTCAGTCAAGAGATTGTTATTAATTGGGCTAAATTATGTTAGCTGCTGTAAAACCAAGAATCTCGGGCTTCACAAATACATGTTTCTTTTTTTAAAATAAATTTACTCATTTTATTTTTGGCTGCGTTGGGTTTTCATTGCTGCACACAGGCTTTCTCTAGTTGTGTCGAGCGGGGGCTACTCTTCATTGTGGTGCGCGGGCTTCTCATTGCAGTGGTTTCTCTCGTTGTGGAGCACGGGCTCTAGGCGCGTGGGCTTCAGTAGCTGTGGCCCTCAGGCTCAGTAGTTGTGGCTCACAGGCTCTAGAGCACAGGCTCAGTAGTTGTGGCACATGGGCTTAGTTGCTCCGCGGCATGTGGGATCTTCCCGCACCAGGGCTCGAACCCATGTCCTCTGCATTGGCAGGCGGATTCTTAACCACCGCGCCACCAGGGAAGCCCCAATACATGTTTCTTACTCATACAAAATCCACTGTGAATATTTATTACTGGTCATTCATGGACCCAGGCAACTTCCATTTTGCAGTTCTGCTCTCCTCTGAGCCCTTGGAGTTCTCACTATTCAGCTGGTAGATGGGGAAAGAGAAAGTGGGGGATTGTGTGAGAGACTTTTAGGGGCCAGGCTTGGAAGTGTGATATGTCACTCCCACACTCCATGGGTCAGAGCTCTGTCACATGTCCACATCTAACTGTAAGGGAAGTTGGAAAAGTGTGTGAGCTTAGGAAGAAAAGGGACAGGTTTGAAGAGCCTATAGCAGTGCCTGCTACAGGATTCTATAGACTTCACAGAGCTATACTGTCCAGTGTGGTAGCCACTAGCCACATGGGGCTGCTGAGCTCTTGAAATGTGACTAGTCCAACTTGAGGTGTGCTGTAAATGTAGAATACACGCTGGATTTCCAAAAAAAATAGTATAAAAAATTAAATATGTCAATAACTTTTATATTGATTGCATATTGAAATGAAATACCATTGATCCTTGAACAACACGGGTTTGAATTGAGTGGGGCCACTTATATGCAGCTTTTTTTCAATAAATACTGCAGTACTACATGACCTGAGGTAGGCTGAATCCACAGATGTGAAACTGCAGATATGGAGGAACCGAGGATATGGAGGGATGACTATAAAGTTATACACGGATTTTTCTACTGCCTAGGGGTGTCAGCACCCCTGACCACCCTCTCGTTAAAGGGTCAACTGTATTTAACTATATTGGGTAAAGTAAAATATATCATTAAAATTAACTTCACCTGGTTTTTTTTTTTTTTTGCTTTTTAATGCAGCTACATGAAAATTTTAAATTACACATGTGACTCAAATTGTATTTCTTTAGGACAGCACTGCTATAGAGAATTCTCTTTAAAGTATCAGCACAGGGGTTCTTGTGTAGGTGTAGGGGTTCCTCTATAGGGTCAAGTTAGTGTCTCTTGTCTTGGGTCAGGAGAATGATTCTATTATCTGGTAAGGCAGGTTTGTAGAAAAACATGAAGGTTGGAGACATTGTAGAGTGAGAGGGAAGAATGTGAAGGCATTTTTTTCTCGTGCAGATTAAGATTAGCTGTTCCTTTAGAGGCCAGAAGGGTGGTTTTCTGTAGAGGGTCAGGCCAGAGGATCACAACATACTCAGACCAGGTATTTCTGCATGGGATCAGAGCTAGGTTCCCAGAGACGCAGATCAGGTGATCCTATTAGGGGTTAGGCCTGGGGTTCTTGTACAGGCTCGGGACAGGTGATCATGGTGATTCAGATTCTGGATTGTTTAACAAGGTCAGAGCAGAGGTTTCTATGCAGTACAGGTGTTTTAATTTTTTTTTTTTTTTTTTTTTTGCAATACGCGGGCCTCTCACTGTTGTGGCCTCTCCCGTTGCGGAGCACAGGCTCCGGACGCGCAGGCTTAGCAGCCATGGCTCACGGGCCCAGCCACTCCGCGGCGTGTGGGATCTTCCCTGACCTGGGCACGAACCCGTGTCCCCTGCATCGGCAGGTGGACTCTCAACCACTGCCCGACCAGGGAAGCCCCAGGTGTTTTTATACTGGTTCATTTCTCGGATGTCTCTCAAGTCAGAGGTTCCTGTTGAGGGTGAGAATGGGGTTTTCTGTACCAGCTCAGGACACAAGTTCCTACTGGGACTCAGAGGGTGGTCCCACGCAGGGTCAGGACAGAAATCCTGTGCAGGGCGAGTGTGGGGCTTCTGGGACAAGCCCAGGGCAGGGGCTGTCATAGAGAGTCACAGGGCTTCCTGTGCACGGTCAGGAGAGTATTTCCAGAGGGGAAGGTTAGGAGTTCCTGTAAAGGATCAGGTAAGAGTTTCCTATAAATGAGTCAAGTTAAGGATTTCTGTTGAGAGTCAGGAAAAGATTTTCTGCAGAGAGTCTGGTCAGAAGTTCCAGTACAGTTGTATTCACGGCTTCCTGTAGAGGGTCAGGGCCATGGAGCTAACACAGGATGAGGATAAGAAGCCCTGTACAGTGTCTGGGAAGGAAGTCCTGTGCCAGGTGAGGCCATAGGTGCCTGTATCGGATGAGATATGGGCTTAAAGTAGAGGGTCAGGACAGGCGTCCCTGACACGGGGTCAGGAAAGGGTTTTCTGTGTAAGTTCAAGACAGAGGTTCATGTTAAGAGTTAGACCATGGGTTCCTGCGTACTCTATGGGATGGGTCACAAGATCAGGATTGTTGTGCAGAGTGAAGTCTTCGGGAGTCATCAACCGTGGAGGCAAGGGCTTCTACACTCAGTCTAGATTTTCTACACTCACTAGATTTTCTTGTGAGCGAAGTATTTTAAAAATGCTACCTGGAGGGCACGGCTCCAGTACAGTGTGAGGACAGAGGTGTCCTGTCCAAGGTCAAGACAGGATTCCTATAAAGAGACTGAGACTTGGGGAAAGGGTCAGGACAGGCATTTCTGTTAGGGATGGTACAGGGACTTCCTTACAGTGTGAGCTCAGAGATTCCTAACCAGAGTAAGGCAGAGGTTCCTGTGCCATATGGGAGGACTGGGGTTACTCCTGTGCAAGGTGAGGGCTGGTGTTCCTGTCCAGACTCAGGATGGGTTTCCTGTTGATAATTAGAGAAAGGGTTCCCTTAGAGTTCTAGAACCAGATTCCTGTACCAGGCTAGTGCACCCGTTCTTATAGGGAGTGAGGACTGGGGTTCCTGAACAAGGCGGGGCCAGGCACATTTCCACACAGGTTCTGAGAGGGGTTTCTTTTTTTTAAATATTTATTTATTATATTTGGTTGCACCGGGTCTTAGTTGTGGCAGGTGGGCTCCTTAGTTGCGGCATGCAGGCTCTTTAGTTGTGGCATGCGAACTCTTAGTTGCAGCATGCATGTGGGATCTGGTTCCTTGACCAGGGATCGAACCCGGGCCCCCTGCATTGATAGCGTGAAGTCTTAGCCACTGGACCACCAGGGAAGTGCCCTGAGAGGGGTTTCTGTTCAAGACGAAGACAGGGGCTCCTCCAGGGTAAGAGGGCTGGGATTCCATGGGGCAGCCAGGCAGGAGGCTTTTACAGGGCCAGGGCATGCTCCTGTAAGGAACGTGGACTACTGTGATTCTCGAGTGGGCTAGTGTGGTGACTTGCTGAAGGGGTGCTGTTCTGTTGAGGACATCTGCTCACACATACTGTGTTCAGGATGTGCGGGCCCACAGTCCCCACCTCTGGGGCTTCAGGGGGGAGAAGCTGTAAAGAGAAGCAGCCCAGTTAAGTGTGAGCAAGGCTCACTTTGGTAGGGGAGGGTCGCTCATCTAAAATCCACTCCTTAAACTCAGCATGGTCAGGGCAAGTTCTGAGCCTCAGTTTTTCATTAGTAAAAAGAGCATGAGTGTACTTTCCTCAGTCTTCTTTTTTTTTCAGGTATTCATGAACTAAAGCAACTGAAGCCTCTCAGCCATTTCCGACCCACAGTGAGCACTCAGTTAAAGACGCTGCTTGCTGTTAGGAGCCGTTGGGAAGCCTGAGCCACGGAGCCTGGCTAACCCTGTGCCATCAGCTGTGTGGCCTCGGGCGAGCCACTTAACCTGTCTGGCTTAGGCCGTCACCTGACTGGGTGACTGTTTCTGTGTGAGCGTTTGTTAAATGGAAGTACAGATTCCACTCTGGGGGGAGCAGTTCACCCAGGTGAGTAGGCGCGTTGGGGAGGGAGATGGTACTGTGGGGAGCTCCCCGACCTCCAGGGTCTAAATATCACCCCCAGAGGCTATTTTGTCCTCCTAATCTACCCCTCTTGTTCTCTACCATTTCCCACAGGGCTGCAGGCTGAGCTGGGCTGAAAGAGATAAGAGATGAGTGACAGGAAGGCCCATGGACAACCTCATGGTCCCATACTGGCCTTCTGACCTTCTTGACAGCTACCATTCCTGCCCCACCCTTCCTCCCTTTCCTGTCCTCAGCATGTCTAATGTCCCTTGGAGGAGGGTCCCTAGCTTACACCGACTGAAACTATACGTGTTGACACTTCCATAAATATGTGTACACAGGGCTGCTCCCATTGTCAGCCACTTAGAGACACTGACATGGCCCACGCCACACAATATGCTCACACACACACACACACACAGACTTGCACAGAAATACTGTCATCACCAGACCCACAGAGACATCCTGACACGCAGACCCTCACGGTCACACTGTTATGCCTCACACACTGTCACACAGTAGTTCTTGTTCAACTTTCCAAAATGTGTATGGATCCACTTCTGTGCCCAGTGCATATGCTGTCGTGCTGTCTCAAAGGTCACCCCGAGTGGTGCACAACCCCACGTGTTTCCTCAGCACACACTGTTGCGGGCACACCTCCACGTCCGCTCACACAGTCACCCGTGCCCGGCCTCTTACAGGCATTTGGAGTCACGCACATCGTCTCATACAGCCTCAACCCCACTGCCCGCTGCACACCAGCTCTCACCATGACATGTGGCTGCATGTGCTATTTCATACAACCTGGACGCCGTCACACGCGGTGTCACATATTCTGTTACAATTGAGAAGCGTCGCGTGCCATCTCACGTGGTCACACACGGCAGCCACACACTGTCATCAAAGAATCACGGACACTGATACACAACACCCCCACCACTGTTCTTTATTTGGTCCCACACAGACTCACACATTCAATTTCAGGACTCTGGTGGTTTTATTTTACAAAAGCTTTGAACGTCCACACCAAGGCTTGTCTGGGGCCCAGAGGGTTGGGTTGGACAGACATCTGGCTACAAGAGGGGAGGGACACCAACCCCTGCCCTGAGGCCATGCTCTGTGCCCTCATGAGCTGAGTGGGGCCACCACAGTGGTGGTGGTGGTGGGAGGCATGGGGCCTGTGGGGAAGGAGCCTGTGGGTGAGCCCAACAGGGGCCCTGGGAAAGGCATGAGGTGGCTAACAGGCCCTGACAGCACCACGGGGCCCAGGCCTTGGTAGAGGTGGGCAGTACCGGGTGGGCCCAATGTCAAGCCTGAGGCCACCTCCCCACAATTCCCACTACTGCTGCCCCCAGCCACCACCATGAAGCTGCCAGCTGGCCCTTCAGCTGCTCCTGTACCTCCTAGACTCGATCCCCGTTTCTTTTTTCCTTTTCCAGATGCCTTGCGGTTTCGAGTCTGGATACCATCCTTCCGCATGGTCAGTGGTCGGTTCACCTGCCAAGAGGGAGGTGTTTCCCAACTCCACATCTTGCCTCTATGTCTCCTCCAGGGATGCTCTCTCCACCCCACTTCTTAAGAATAGGGAATTGGTTCAAGGACTAGGGAGTGCGCCCCTGGTGTGGCACAGGTATCGTCCTCAAGAATCCCGAGGTTGTGAGGCCCTGAGCTTGGGAAAGCCTTTCAGGCTAATGGGAGCTGCCCCTGGTCTAGGACGGGGGAGTGGAAGTTAGCTGATGGCCAAGGGACGAGGAGGGAGGAGGGAGCAGGAGGAAGAAAGGAGATGAAGGAGTGGAGGAGGGCGGGGTGGGGAAGATGGAGTGGGGATGGAGGAAGAGGGAGGAGAATAACAAACGGAGAAGGGAAGGGAGAAGGAAGGAACAGAGAACGAAGGGAAGTGGGAGGAGAGGAGGGAGGCTCCGAGGGGCCCCAGGGCACCTGGTGTAGCTTGTAGTAGAGGCCGCAGGCATTGCACACAGGGTCGCCACTGGCGTTTCTCCGCCACAGTGTGGTGGTGGTTGTCTGGCAGTTGGTGCACTGGGTACCTGCCCGTTTGCTGACAATCTGGGGGAGAGAGAATGTGAGGATGAGCACACTGGTGGGTGGAGGACTAAAAGAGGTGAGGGTCAGGTTAAGGCAGGGTTTCCGACAGGGCGAGGGCTGGGGGTTCTGTGTGGGTGAGGACAGGACTTCCTGGCCGGGATAGGGGTTTTGGGTATTATATGGGTGAATACACCAGTAGTACCCAGCTTTGGCCATCCACTGGAATCACTTGGGGAGTTAGAAACAGTCCTGATGCCCAGGCAGCATCCCAGACCAATTAAATCAACACATGTGGGGAGGGCCCCAGGCCCTAGTGGTTTCAAAGTGCCCCAAGGTGATCCCAGTGCGAAGCCGAGGATGAAAACTGCGGTGCAGGGAGAGGATGGGGTTCCTGCTTGCAGACTGTGAGGATAGGTTGAGGATAGGCGGTCCCGTACAAAGCTGGCTTCCTTTGTGGATGGGGAAGGGGTGGGGGATGTGGGTTCTTGCAGAGCGTGAGGACTGGGATCCCTGCACAGGGTTAGCACAGTGGTGGAGGCAGGCCTGGGTCTTACCAGGCGCTTCTTGGGCCGGATGAGGGGCCTGTTCTGCCCGTTCATCTTGTGATAGAGACCACAGGCGTTGCACAGGTAATGGCCCGTCCTGTCCCGCCGCCACAGCGGGGTGGCCGTTGCTCCGCAGTTCACACACTCTCTGGCCTCTGGTGGGGTAGACAGAGGGGAAGAGGGAGCCAGGCTCAGTCCAGCTTCGCCCTGGACCACCCCCCCACCCCCCACCCCCCCGCCAACCTCCACCTCCCAGTCCCTTTTAGAGAACCTCACCACAGGGGGTTAGGGGCAGAGTTCCACGAAGCTTGGGGGAGGAATAGGCTGCTGGATTGAGGGGGCTCCCAGTGGGAGAAAAGAAGGTACTGGAAAAGTCAGGGCCCCCATAGGCACTGCTGGGGACTGGAATTGATGAAGGCAGTGCAGGCCCCAGTGTCAAGAGGTCTGGACTCAGCCGCTCTGTCTTTAAGGTCTCCAGGAAGCTGCCGCCGCCTTTCCCATCCAGATCTTCTGGGGCCTGGGGAGGGGAGTCCTCGCGGGTGGGGCACGCAGTCGAGGCAGGGTAGAGCCCGGTCTTGCCATAGGCCCAGCCAGCATATGGTGAGCTCCCTGGGATGCCTTCCATACAGTTGAGCAGTGGGTACACCTGAAAGACTATTGGGGGGTTATGGAAAAGGAGGAGGAAAGAAGAAGCACAATCAGTCTAAAGTCATCTTGCTTTCAGGGTCTAATGATGCCCAAGAGCCCCAACATGGTGGCCAAGTTTCCAACCTTTCTACAGGTGACCAGAATAGCTACTGGCCATTGGGTGACTCCTGGGTCCTGAGCCCCACTGGTCACTCTGGCAACTGAAATAACCTCCAGCCATTTCCAAGTGGGCTTTGAGGATGACTTGTTGGGATTTGGAGCCCATAGGTCAGTTGGCAACTCGGGCCACCACCTACTTCCAACATTGCTTCCCAGAATGGCTATCCCAAGATGGCAGGCTGGGGAGCATTGGCATTCCCAGGTCTGGACTTAACTAGGGGTCAGCACAGCCACATGAAGGCTTCCGGCCATTTTCAGGATGACTTCTTAGTAGGATTCTGCCTTAGCTAAGGGTCTCCATGGCAACCCCAATAACACAGAGCCAGTGCCAAGACAGCTACCCAAAGAAGTTACCTGGGGAGTGTCTGTAGGCCTCAGCATCCCTGTAGTAGGCCAGTGCAGCAGCTGCAGCCGTGGCGGTGCTGGGGGCGGTGGAGGAGGCTGCTGTATCCAAGCCCTCAGGCCCAGAGGGGAAGAAGACCCCCGATTCTGGTGGTGAGGACACCAAGGCAGGGTCCATAAACTGGGGCAGGGGCTCGGAGGTCCCCAGGGCCCCGAGGCCAGGGAACTCCATGGGGCCTCTGGGGTTTGACCTGTGAGCACAGGAGGGGTCCTCAGACACAGAAGCCCTCTTCTCCCCTCTCCACCCCTTCTTCCCTCCTTTCTCCCTCTTCCCACTCCATCCCCTCAATCCTCTTATCCCCCCTTTCCATCTCCCTAGTACTCGCCTCTTGCCTCCTCTCCCCCTCCTCTTCCTCTCTCCCCTCCCTCATCTCTCCCTTATCTTCCACTCCATCCTCTCACTCCCCATCCTGCTCCTTTCCGCTTCTTCCTCATTTATCTTTCCTCTCCTCCTCTCCCTCTTCCGCACCCTCCTCTTCCTCCTCTTCCCTTTCTTCTCCTCCCTCCCCCTTCTCTTCCTCCTCCCTCCTCTCAGCTGCCCTTCTTTCTCCTCCTCTTCCCCTTCTTCCTCCTCTTTCTACTCCTGCCTCCCTCCCTCTTCTCTCTTCTTCCCCTCTTCCTCTCCCCCTCCTCCTCTTCTCCCTGGTCCCCCTTCTCTCCCTCCATCTCTTCCTCCTCCACCTCGCCTTTGCTCAGCCACCTCCCCCCTTCCCCTTTCTATATCTGCTCCACTCCTCTCTCCTTCTCCTCCCTTTCCCTCCCCTCCTGTCTTCTGTCTTCATCCTTCTCCTCTCCCTCCCCTTCTGCTCATCTCTTTCTCCCTCTCCTCATTTTCTCCTCTCCTCCTCCTCCTCCGCCACCTCTTCTCCCTCTGCCCCCACACTTTCTCTCCTCCGCCTCTAAAAGAATCGAGGTGGGGTGGGCTGGGGTGTGGAACCAGAGTCCCTTGAACTCCTTGGTCACCCCCCTGGACCTTGGGGTTCACCCTCCTGTGCTCCCCAACTCCATCCCTATCTGTTGCATCTTGCCTTCTGACTTTCTCAGAAACCCCATGGTTTCCGGCTTGACTCTCCCCTCCCCCACCTCCGTTGGGTCTGCAGAGGGAGGGCCCCTCAGTTCCTCCCTGCTCCATGGGGGGGGTCAGTACCCCCACTGCTTATCTCTGCCATCCCCGCCCAACTTTTGAAATCACCCCAAGGCCACTGGCTTCCTCTAAGGAGGGGGACAGGTGGGAGGTGTTCCCTCCCCATACCCTGTCCCCTGGGGAGGTCTGCCATAGTTCTGCTTTCAAGTTCCTTCAGTCCCCGCCATCCTCAGGCCTCAGTTTCCCTATCTGCCAGATAGGAGGTGGTGACAGGGCTCGAGCTAAGACTTAGGAGAAGGCAGCTTGGTCTCTCTGCCCCTTTGCCTCTGTCCTTCCCTGTGTGTATCTCTGTCTCCCTGTATCTCTTTTTCCCTGACCATGTTTCTTCTCAAGTCTGGCTCTCTGTATTTCCCTCCCATTTTTCTATGCTACCATGATACATCTTGCTCTCTCTTTCTGTGCTTTTATAAATGTCTAATGTTTTTCCCCCTCCCTTTCTCTGTCCTCCCATGTCTCTGATTGTTTCTCTCCTTCTTTATCTCTTTTTATCTCTTTGTTTCTCTATCTCTTTCTTTGCTCTCTGTGTCTTTTTCTGTTTCTCTTTTTCCCTCTCCATTCATCTCTCTGAATGTACATCTCTCCCACTCTGTTTCTTTCTGCTTGTTTGCCTCTTCCTTAGTCTCTCTCTCTGGGTCCTCTGGCCTTATTTCCATGTCTGTCTGACTGTTCACGTACCCATGAACACACCCTCCTGCACAGAGCCCCAGATGAAGAGGCAAGAAACCTACCCCTGCCCCTGACTTGCCCAGTGAATCTGAAGGCTCCCTGTCTCCCTGTCTGTAGGGTGGAGTGACGAATATAGAGAAGACCATCTTCCCCTGCTTATGTGACCCACTGTATAGACAGGCTACGAGTTCGGCCAGGGGTTAGGGGTTGTGCTGAGCTAGAGATGGGCCTGTCAGTGTGCCCACCACCAACCTCCTCTAGGGTCCAGGGCACCTGCTGTCTCTCCCAAGGGAGAGTGTCTTGCCTCCTCCTCATCCATCTCTTTCCTCTCTGTCTCGCCATGATTCTATCTGTATCTCTCTCTGAGTTCCTGTCTCGCTCTCCTTTTCTGTTCCTGGGTCTCCCCCTCTTTCTTGTCTCTCTGTCTCCCTTACTCTTTCTTTGAGTCTCTGTTTTTCTTCTTTCTCTTCATGTCTCTGTCTTTTGCTTCTTTTCTCTCTCTCTCCATCTCTCTTTGTTCTTTCCTCCCTTCTCTCTGTCTCTGTTTGTCTCTTGCTCTTTTTGTCTCTATCACCACTCTTCCTTTATCCCCTCATTCTCACCTCACCACCACCCCCAATCTCCCTCTAGCCCCACTGCCCCCCGTCCCTGCACCTTGTACCTTGGTGGGTCCAGGACTGCCCACCCCTCCCATGGCAGGGGCCCAGCCCCCCCACCCCCAGTTATCACTCTCTGGACAGAGATAAAGTTTATCTCGAGGCTGGGGGATATGAAAGCTCCTTATCAGCTGCCCCACTAGAGTAAGTGCTGCCCCAACGGGCAGCAGGCAGCAGGCCGGCACCCTCAACTCTCCCTCCGCCCAGCCCCTCACCCCAGGTAACGTCCCTCTCCCAGCCCTCAAGGGAGGGTCCCTCGGGACTGAAGGGAGCGGAGCTGGGATATGGGGGTAGATGACTCTTGGGAGAGTTTGAGGTGGAGTTTGAGGCTTAGGTATGGGGGTGAGGAATCAGAGGTTTGGAGAACAGCTATGGAGTTTGGGGTAAGCAGATACGGGTTTGAGGAGCAGAGAAGGGTCTGCTTGAAAGGTCCCATTTTGGGATCAGAAATAAGTTGGGAAAGCAGAGACAGGGTTGGGGATCAGAGCCAAAGTTTGAGAGAGAGAAAGTTGAGAAGTTGGAAATGTAGTTTAGGGGTCGGGGTGGATTCCAAGAGTCATGGAAAAGTCTGAGGGTCCAAGGGTTTTGCTGGAGCGGAGGTGGAGTTTGGACAGGCAGTCAGAAATGTGTCTGAGGATTAGAGATGGCTTATGGGAGCACAGGAGGAGTTTGAGAACAGATAGAATTGGAGTACAGAAAGATCTGGGGCCAGGGAGGACACCTGGGGGGGGACACAAAAATATTTGGGAGCTAAGATGGGGTTTAGGGAAGGCAGGCATGAGGATTCATGTGACAGAACAGATTTTGGGGGGGGTAGACTTGGTGTTTGGAGTGACAGAGGGTTGGGGCAGAGATGGTTTTAGGGGATCAGAGAGGAGTCACAGGGAACAAATACGGGGTTTGAGAGGTGGAGATGGGGGTAAGAGCGTGGAGCTAGGGTTTGGCAGGCCAGAGAGGTTTGGGGGGTCAGAGAGAGGATTAGGGGCAGAGACAAGGATGTTGTGGAGTAGACAAGGGCTTGGGGAGCAGAAATAGGTATGGGGGGGACAAGAGTGAGCCTTTGTGGAGAATTCAGAGACAGAAGTTTGGGCAAGTGAAAGTCAGATTTGGGGCAGAGGTAGGATTTGGCAGGATGAAAGCATGTTTCAGGGGGCAGAGGTGGGGTATGGTGGGCAGAGTTAAGGGATCGGGGGAGCATAGATATCTTGGAAGGAGTGGATGGGAGGCAGGGCAGAGAGAGGTGGGGTTTGGGCAGTAGATTTGGGGTACAGATGGGGGTTGGAAATACAGAGGTGGTCTGGAGGAGCTGTCAGGGGATTCAGGGGTGGTAGACACTTTGGGGACCAGTGGTGGGTTGGGGAGCCTAGAGCAAGCTGGGGGAATAGCCTTGAAGTAAGGGGCAGCGGGCCCAGGCTTTGCCTTGCTGGGGGCTCTTGAAGGGCTGAGACTGACCTGGGCTGGTTGGTGCGGAGGGTTCAGCTGCTTTGGGGATGTGGCGAGCTCAGTGTGATCCCAGGGGGTGTCCTGGCTGGCCTTGGCCTTTGAGGCTCCCTTCCTCCTTCCCTCCCTCCCTCCCCTCTCCCTCCTCCCTCCTCCCCAGGGAGTGGCTGGTTCCCCAGTGGGTGGGGCGGGCCAGGGGAGGGGGCGGGCCCCCCTCCTGGTGGGGCACCTCTTGGGCAGTGGGGGCCTTCCTCCACCCCACCTGCCCACCTCGTGGATTCTTGGACCCTGTTTGACTTGGGCTTCTGTGGATTTCAGTGTCCAGCCAAACAAAATGGGCTGAAGCCAAGATAAAATGAAAATAGCAGATGTGGTTTCATGACCCCTCTGGGCTTTTCAGTGAGTGTTTGTAAAGCCCCTACTGTGTTCTTAGCCAGGTGTGGGCTGGGCCCTTATGTATGTGTCTTCCTGGCCAAAGGGAGAGGAGGTATGTGACTGTACCCATTTTGCAGGTGACAACAGTGAGGCTCAAAGAGGTTTGGTGGGAATTTGAATCAAGGTGTCCGTGGGACATCTTCAGGACCCAGGCCCACCCTGGGGACCAGGCCAGGACTGGCGGGAGGCAGAGGCACATTCACTCAGCGCCCCACTTGGGGCTTACGCCAGCTCCGGCCTGCCCTGGGGCAGCAGATAAGTCTTATCAGATGGAGGCCAGTGTGGCTGTTGGCTCCGCGGTGGTAACAGGCTGTCTTGGGATGGGGGGCGGGGCTCGGTGGGGGACACCCAGGGACAGCGGCCTCAACTCCTTGCCCTCAACTTCTTGCCCGCCATGCGGCTTTGGAGGCGGGAAACAGGTGGGACTTGGGGCTGATTCCTCTGTGGGCCCTTGAGTAGGATAGGGTGGGGGAAGGGAAGGAGGATTGAAGGGACAGAGAAGGGAGAGAGGCAGAGAGACAGAGAGATGGGAATGGGGAGATGCAGATAAACAGAGAGAAAGAGACCTAGAGCTGGGAGGAGACAGAGGGCACAGAAAGGAATGAGAGACAGAGGGGTGAGAGATGCACAGAGAGAGCCGGAGACAGTTAAGGACAGATAGAAAGAGGGGCAAAGAGAGCGGGACGCAGGTAGAGATGGACAGAAGGGGAAAGATAAAGCCTGAAAGTGACAGAGGCCAAGGATACAGGTGGAGAAACTGAGAAGGGAGAAAAAGATGATGTAGAGAGGGGGACAGAGACAGAGATTCAGAAACAGAGAGTCTGAGAGGAAGTCCATGAGACCCCAGGTAGCAGCCTGGGGTATGCCCTGGGCAGGTGGTGCCAGGGTGGGGTGGGAGGGGGTGTGGATTGATGTGGACCCATGTGGCCTGTGGCTCTGCCCTCAACTTGCTGAGAGGGACCTCCAGAGAGTCACTGGGCCCCTGTGCCTCAGTCCCCACCTTCTTGCCCTGTCCTACCTCCCCCAAATAGTAACAACGGTGACAAGACCAGTGTCTCATTGCTGACACAGACCTGTGCCTGGCCTGTTCTGGGCACTTTCCCCATGTAAAATCATTGAACACACATGTATGCAGTAGGTGTCTAACTTGGGTCCCTGTAGGACAGTGGGTAAGACTAACCAGTCAGTGGCCCTGGGACTCCATGGGACAGGGAGCTCCCCTGACCACCCATTCTGTAGATGAGGAGACTGAGACCCACCAAGGGCAGAGGGCAAGGATGGAGCCCTGGGTCAGTAGGGTCTGCTCACTCACTGGCCCACCCCACAGGGAGTTTACCATCCTCATCTTACCTCTCTGGGCCTCAGTGTCCTCATATGCAAAATGGGAGACTTGAGGAGGAAAGAGAGCAAGGCCATTTATTGAGCTCCTGCTCTGTGCCCCACTCTGTGCCAAGCCCTCGTCAGTAAGAACAAGGACAAAGACTCCTCTGACTCAAGTGGCGATAGTTTCAGGACATCCACTCTGGAGCCAGTCCACCCTCATTTATAGGCTGCCCTTATCACCGACTGGCGTGTGGCCTTGGGTGAGTTACTGTCCCCTCTGGACCTCAGTTCCTCATCTGAAGAGATGGGGTAATAATAGCGGCTACTCCATAGGGTGATTAGGGTGACTGAATGAGATTTAATCCATTAAGTGATTTTTAACTCATTTGATTCTGAAATCTCAATAGATATTAAGTATTCTTACTTATTCATTGAGTACCTACCGCATACGAAGGATAGTATTTGGCCCTTTTTTATCAGCACTACTACCAATTCTAGTACTAATGCTAATAATATGCTGACACCAATACCGGTACTAATTCTAATTACTGCTCTTCTAATACTGATACGAGCACTAATGCTAATGTTCATAGTGACAGTAATAATAATACCAACTGTAATCTAACACGAGTACTTTATGAGTATTACTACTGATTCAAAACTAATAATTATTCATTTTAATTCTATCAACAACTGTAATGGTAATAATAATAATAATTCGGATACTACTACTTTTCCTAGCATTAATATAATAACAACAGCAGCATTATTTTGCCCTGCCACCCCAGGCACTGTGCTAAATGTTCTCCATGCATGATTTTATCCTATTCTCACCAGGTCCTTGGGGTATAAGTGCATATAATTGCCCCCATCTTCTAGACTGGGAGTAGGTGCAGAGAAATGATGTTCGTCTAAGGCCCTTGTCTCAGCTCTAACTGATTTGCTACATGATTCCTGGGGAGGCCACCCTCTGAGCCTTAGTTTCTTTGCCTGGAAAATGGGTAGAATCATAGGATCCACCTCAAATGTTGTTGAAAGGCCACCCATCACAGGGCCTGCCTGCACGCCATAAATGGTGAGCTCTGTAGTGGTAACTCTCCTCACTGTTACTGTTACTAGGAATAGCGGTTGCAATGTTGGGATGAGGTAGGGAAAGCTGCCCCCCCCTTGGGAAGGGCAGGCTGGAGGCATGTCTCAGACAAGGGTTTGGCTGCTGGACCTACAGTCCATTTCTTCATAACTGGAGCAGAGGAAGGGCTCAGGAAGGGAAGTAAAGGGTGGGGAGTGGGGGCCTCAGGGCTCTGCCTCCATCAAGGGCCAAAACCCTGTGGCTCTGAGGCCAGGCCTCACCCCATTCCCTCCCCCATCCCTGTGGAGGGGGCATAGGCCCAGAAGCCTGTGGCGGCAGTTCAGCCAGCAGGGAGGCAGCTGGGAGTGGGCAGATAAGGGAATCGGCAGGGCCAGGCCAGGCTTTGGGGGAGACCGACGAGGGTGGGGGCAGGGGTGGGGGTGGGTGTTTGGGCCAAGCATCCTTTCCATCAGGCCTCCATTTGAGACTCAGCCCCAACGGCCTTTCTTCCCCTCTCTTCCCGGAAGCCTTCCCTGACTTGTTCCCTCCCTCCTGACATCTTCTGGGGCTCCAGAGCTTGGTCCAAGCCCATGGCATTTGGACTATTCTTGTCTAAATCCTACTTGGTCATGGTGTATAATCCTTTTATATGTTGCTGAATTCTATTTACTAGTATTTTGTTGAAGATTTTTGTATCTATATTCAAAAGAGATACTGGTCTATAGTTGTCTTTTCTAATTATGTCTTTGGTTTTGGTATGAAGTAATGATGGCCTCATAAGTTCATTTCCTTTTATTGCCAAGTAATAGTCCATGGAATCGATATACTATAGTTTAGTTAACCGTTCATCTGCTGAGGGACATCTGGGTTGTTTTCTGTCTTTTTCTTACTACAGCAAACCTGTAACTTACAAACTCATATGTCTCTCTCTGTGCACACACACGTGGAAGAGTTTTTTCCTGGGGCAGGGGATACCAGTCTATCCACCCATCCACCTACCCAACCGTCTATCCATCCACCCATCCACCTACCCAACCATCTATCCATCCATCCATCCACCTACCCAACCATCTATCCATCCACCCATCCACCTACCCAACCATCTATCCATCCACCCATCCACCAACCCATTCATTTATCCACCTATTTGCTGCCCTTCCTCCCTTCTTTCCTCCCTTCCATTCTTTCCTTCCTTCCTTCCATAAATCATCCATCTCTAGGCACATAACATCTGGGCCCAAGGCAAGCTGTTTTGTAAAAATAGGCCAGAAACCTGCTACAGCTTTTGGCAAAGCCTTTTGTGTGCTGAAACTCACATCCTTAACCATCCTCTATTCCCAACATTTTGGGGGCTCCCTGGGAGTTTACTCATAGGGCATGGCTGAACTACCACCTGGAGACTGTTTAGAGACCAGAGTCCACAGGACTAGGGGCTCCCTCACGTCCAGGAGATCCTCATATGTACTCCTTCATCCATCTCTTATTTGCTCGGGGACCGTACTCTCCCTTTTCCTCTTCTCCGGCCTCATTTGCTGGTTCCTCCTCTTGTTTCAGAACTCTAAATGTCCCTGGGCCTCTTCTCTAGTTGACATTTTCTCTCTTGGCAAACTCATGCAGTCTCTGTCTTCAGAGTATCTCCAGAATCTAACCTTTTTTTTTTTTTTGCGGTACGCAGGCCTCTCGCTGTTGTGGCCTCTCCCGTCACGGAGCACAGGCTCCGGACGCGCAGGCCCAGCGGCCATGGCTCACGGGCCCAGCCACTCTGCGGCATGTGGGATCTTCCCGGACCGGGGCACGAACCCGTGTCCCCTGCATTGGCAGGCGGACTCCCAACCACTGCGCCACCAGGGAAGCCCCTAACCATTTTTTTTTATCACCTCCCCTGCCAGCACCAGCATCGCTCACCTGGACCACTGCAATGGCCTCCTCCTCAGGGTCCCCCAGCTGCCACCCTCAACCCTGCAGTCTATTTTCCTCACAGCAGCCAGAGGAAGCCTGTTAAATCCTAAGTCAGATCATGGCCCTCCTCTGCTCAAGACCCTCCTGCGGCTCCCCTGTCATTCAGAGTAAAAGCCAGAGTTCTCTCCATGGCCCGTGAGGCCCCACGCGATCTGTGCCTCCACCTCTCCCACCTCACCTCCTGCCGCTCCCCCTCACTCCCTCTGCTCCACTGCACGGCTTCCTCCTCGCTGTTCCTCACACATATTAGCCACGGCCCCTTCATGCCTCAGGGCCTTTGTACTGGCTGTACTCTCTGCCTGGTATGCTCTTCCTCCAGCTATTGGCTCGGCTCCCTCCCTCATCTCTTCAGGTCTGTGCTCAAATGTCTCCTTAGTGAGGTTTCCCCTGACCATCCCGTTACACATTGGAAACTGCCCCAGTGATTTTTATCTGTGTCACCACTTTTCCATATTTTCTTTTTCTCCAAAGCACTTATCCTCTAACACACTTGATATTTTCCTTACTTAATATTATTTCTTTTCTGTCTCTCCCACTAGAATGGCAGCTCCACAAACATAGATGTGCTTATCTCTTCTGTTCAACACTGTGTCTCCAATGCCTGGAACAGGGCCAAGCACGCGGTAGGTGCTCAATGTATGTTTATTGGTTGGTTGACTGAGTGAATGGTGGGGGAAGGGGACAGAAACAGAGGAAATTTGTTCTTGTCCCATCTGTCTACTCTGTCAGGAGCTGAGCCTCAGTTGAGATGAGTCTGAACGTACCAGATCCAAAGGTAGAAAGTGCCACATTCCCCGGGGATGAGACCAGCTAAGGCGCTCCAGGACGAGGTAGTATCATCTGGGCTGTGAAGGCCCCATGGGAATCACAGAGATCTTGGGGTCCAGTCAAGCCAATGTGGTGGAGGAAACAGCAAGCAGCACTTGGAAGGAGTGAGATGAATCAAAAAGGATGAAAAGGATGGGCTCACTGACAAGGAGAAATCTGTCAGGGGCCTTGAATCCGAAGGCGATGACCCTAAATTTGGTCCTCAGCGATGTTATACCCTGGTCACTGACCCCCAAACAGCTCAGAGACCTCACGTCCTAGACAAACACCCATGCATAAAGCTGAAACAGTAATTAATGAAGAGCTCATATTAATTGAAAGTTATTAATTTATTGGGGCAGCTTGGATGGAGGACACTCAGACATGTTGGTCCCAAACCTGCCTCAGATCCTCCAGCAGGATGTGTGAAGTGCCTAAGTCCTCAGTCCTTAGAGGTTTCTGGGCCTGGGCGAAGGTTTGCAGGAAGGAAGGGAGAAGGCGATGTAGCAGGGGACAAGATGGCAGAGAGCTAGCCTCCATCACAAGGAGATGTAGTTGGACACCTCAATCAGGTTTCTGTCAGGGTCTTGGAAGTAGATGGACATACTTTGGCCCCCTTTTGCCCCCATTCTGGGGACTGGACCCTCCTCAACGGGGACATCACAAGCCTGAAATGGGAAGAGAAAACAAAAGTCATTCGTCACAGTCCATGTGTGGGACCAAAATTTCATTCTTTACAGTGACCTAGAAGACCCCTGTATCTTTCTCACTTCATCTCCTACCATTCTGCCCTCCCTCACCCTGCTCCAGCAACTTACTAGCTGTATGACCTCAAGCAGAGTACCTAACTGCTCTGTACCTCAGTTTCCTCATCTGTCAAATGGGGATGATAATGTACCTACTGTTACCTAGTAAGTGACAGAGTCAGAATTCAAACCCAGGCAAGTCTGGGCCAAAGTAAGTCCGTACCCTTAATCCCGATGCTTTACCCACTTTCCTTCCAAACCAGACTTTTCCACTGATATTTTCCAAAGGAGTCCAGGTCAATTTGCATGAAGTGTATTTAATACCTCAATCTGTGTTCCCCAAAAGGAGAACCAATGACCCCTTCAAATGAAATCATTTTAAGTATTACAAGGACACTAAATTAAATAACAGTGAGTCAGTAATTATTCCCTCTTCGATCCTCTGATTATACAAAGAAGAAAGTCTCTGGTGGATGCGAAGTCCTTAACCACTTGCCAAATCTAAATTTGTCAGGCCCAGAGAGTGGGGGCCATGGAAGTGGCTATAATCTAATGACATTGTGATGCTTTTATAGCTGTTTGTTTTTACAGTTACCTCCCCTTTATGCCAAGATATAATGGGTTTTCATTTACTTGGTTGAACATTTTCTTTTTACATAAATGTATTTATATAAATAGAGCTTAGGTATAATTTTTTTCACAAGGGTGATGTAAAGTTTTCTTTTAAAATACATTTGTGAGCTTCCCTGGTGTCGCAGTGGTTGAGAATCTGCCTGCCAATGCAGGGGACATGGGTTCAATCCCTGGTCTGGGAAGATCCCCCTAAGCCTGTGTGCCACAACTACTGAGCCTGTGCTCTAGAGTCCACGAGCCACAACTACTGAGCCCGCATGCTGCAACTACTGAAGCCCGCATGCCTAGAGCCCGTGCTCCGCAACAAGAGAAGCCACCGCAATGAGAAGCCCGCGTGCTGCAACGAAGACCCAACACAGCCAAAAATAAATAAAATAAGTTTATTTTTTAAAATACATTTGCTTAGAGGGAAAAATGATGTCAATAAAAATAGTGAATAAACAATTGTGCATAGATCTTATCTGGGTGTGATGAAACCTGTTATGTCTGAAGTTTGAGTCATGCTTCTGTTTTCACTGCATCTGCAGCAGCTTTCTCAAAAGAGGATGGAAGTCTGACTCACCGCGAGGTGCTGGACCATTTCCTTCAAAGGCTGTGATCAAGCATATATCCAGGGAGCCAGGGACTGGGTGAGTGGCTTTGGGTTCAAATTCGTTTCCCGCCTCATGGAGGTTAAATTTCTGGTCTCCAAAACACAATGCTTTCCGGTCTCCCTATTTGGGGAGAGAAAACAACCTGGAACTAAACCTCCAAGATGAGTGTGAGGCAAAGCCCCCTACCTACCCCAACAGGGTTAAAAAATAAAAAGTAGAACAAGGTTTTTGATGAAAAATAGCAGCCTGTTGTCCCACACTTGTCTCATTCCCTAGAGGCAAACTGCTTTCAACGTGTGTACGTGTTTCTTCTGGAAATTATTTCCATACCTCCAAAATAATATGTTTATACTACCCATGGCAGAGACTGTGATCTGTCTACTTAATATACATTTCTCTCCTTTTCTTTTAAACACAACCCAAGTTTCAGTGGGGTTTATTGTACACCCAGCTTTAAAAACCTGCATTCCCCAGCATTCCTTGCTGGGTGACCATGTAAGATGAGACAATGAGATGTCAGCAGAGCCTGTGAGCAGTGCATCTGGGAACCTCCCCACCCCACTAAGCTCATGCTTTTTGCCCACTCACTTCCTCCTTCCAGCCACTGCCCGAGCCCTGCCTGCCTACCTCTGGACTGATTGTTGAATGAGAGAAAAAGAAAACTCTATTTTATTTAACCCGCTGGTAGTTAAATTTTCTCCCACATGCCTCCAAACAATCCCTAACTGATGTGCCACTATGTTTTGATTTAGCAACTTCAGACATTTTCTATCCTTTCCCTGCTAAGATAAATGAGAATTTAGCTCATCCACATTACTACCCCTCCCAACAAAATTCTGTGATTGGTTTTAGCTCCTCTTTTGGTTCCTTTACAATTTTAAAATAACCCACTTTCGTCTTTATGTTTTGATGGACGAACATAGTATCTCATTGGCCCGACTATCCTCTTCATCCTGCCTCCCTCTCCTGTGCCTCTCAACTTCTGCCATTTGTTAAAAAATCGTTTTATGTCCCTTTCATCTCACCATGATGGATACTACATCCATTCTATCAGAAAATGACTTTATTTCACTTGAATGATAGTTCGGCTGAGTATAGAATTTGAGGTTGTAGGTTATTTTCCTGCAGCCTCTTATTTTTTATTAAATTTTTTTTAATATTTTATTTTTTAAAATAAATGTATTTTATTTATTTATTTATTTATTTTGGGTCTTCATTGCTGTGCTGGGGCTTTCTCTAGTTGTGGTGAGTGGGGGCTACTCTTCTATGCGGTGCACAGGCTCTAGGCATGTGCAGTAGTTGCAGCACGCAGGCTTCAGTAGTTGCAGCACTCGGGCTCAGTAGTTGTGGCCCACGGGCTCTAGAGCACAGGCTCAATAGTTGTGGCACACGGGCTTAGTTGCTTCGCGGCATGTGGGATCTTCCTGGACCAGGGATCGAACCCATGTTGCCTTCATTGGCAGGTGGATTCTTAACCACTGCGCCACCAGGGAAGTCCCTATTTTTTTACTTTAAAAAAAAATATTTATTTATTTGGCTGTGCCAGGTCTTAGCTGCAGCGTACAGGATCTTTTCTTCAGTTGTGGCATGCAGGCTCTTAGTTGCTGCATGCATGTGAGATCTAGTTCCCTGACCAGGGATCAAACCCGGGCCCTCTGCATTGGGAGTGCAGAGTCTTAACTGCTGGACCACCAGGGAAGTCCCCTCACAGCCTTTTAAATATGTGGCTTCGTTGTCTTCCTGAATCTGGTGTTGCTGATAAGAAGTCTGATGTTAATCTGTTTTTCATTCTTTTTATAGATGATGCATCCACCCTCCACTACTGCAGCTCTTAGGACTTTTCTTGATCCTAGATGTACTGAAATTTCACTCAAGTGTGTCCAAATAACGGGGGTTGAGGCTTCATATGCCTCACTATCATTGTTGGGCCACGCAAGACCCTTCTCTAGTTTTATTTGTATGTTTAATCTTTTTATTTCCATTCTTCATTCCTGTCCCCACCCTGGGCAATGATTTTAATGTGTTTGATGTTCATCCTTTGGTTTTGCATAAGTTATTGTAAAAGGTGTATTTTTTTTTATGTGTGTATGTTATAAATGGTACCATGCTATATACCTGATCTGGCTTCTTCATTTTGCATTCAGCATGATCTTTTAAGAGCTGTCCGTCTTGCTATGTATATATCCAGTCTGATATTGCATAATTCTATTTTTATGCATAGCATTCTGTGTTAGTTTTACGTTTTTTACCCTGTTTGCCATTCCATGGGCCCTTTCAATTTAAGACACATTCAGTGTCTGTGCATCTCCCACTTTTGAAGTTGTTCCAAATTCTCAAGGATTGTAGTCAATCTATGGAAACCTCCTTTTTACCTTGAAGCTCTTTTTCTTGAGACCTTTCCTTCTCCTGATCCAAATTGGACTGACTGTTTTCTAGGTATCTTTCTGGATCTTCCTCTTGGGATCCACGGTGTCCTGACTTTGATGTCTTTCTTATTCCTGGATTAATCACTCTTTTTTTTTTTTTTTTTTTTTTTGCTGTACGCGGGCCTCTCACTGTTGTGGCCTCTCCCGTTGCAGAGCACAGGCTCCAGATGCGCAGGCTCAGCGGCCATGGCTCACAGGCCCAGCTGCTCCGTGGCATGTGGGATCTTCCTGGACCCGGGCACGAACCCGTGTCCCCTGCATTGGCAGGTGGACTCTCAACCACTGCGCCACCAGGGAAGCCCTAATCACTCATTTTGATATAGCATGTTCTCAAGTAATTTTCAAAGCAAGTAGGCAAAGTTTCTGCGTCTTTTTATGTCTAAGAATGTTTCATTCTACACTCACCTTGAATAATAGTTTGGTCACAGAATTCTAGGTTGAAATGTTTTCCCTCAGAATCTTGAAGTTGTTCTTCAATTGTCTTCTGGTCTCTGATTCTTGGGAAATCTGAAATCTGCATATTTCCTTTTCCTTTGTAGTTGAACTACTTTTCTTTTTAACCTCTCTGAAAACTTCTAGGAGATTTGTTTTTATTTTGATGTTCTCTAATTTCATAGGAAGATATCTAGGTGTCGGTGTGCCAGATACTCAGTTAACCCTTTCCATATAAAGACTGGAAAGTTCTCTTGCATTATTCTATGGTAATTTCTTCCCTTCCTTTTTCTCCATTCTCTCTCTGGAAGTCCTACTATTCAGAGTTTGGAATCTCCTCCATTGATCCTTTAAATTTTTCTCAGAGATCTCGTGTGTGTGTGTGTGTGTGTGTGTGTGTGTGTGTGTGTGTGTGTGTGTGTTTGGAGTTTTAAGTTATTTTTTAAAATAGTATAATCAAGTTTTTCCCCACCTACAATTTGGCATTTGGGGAAGTGATTACCTTGAAAGTCATGACCTCCATGCCCAGGATCTTAGAATAAAACCTAGAGGTGTCTTTGATGCTCTTTATTGTCATCACAATGGGGTCAAGCTTATGGATAAGACACAGGGAAGGGGTCTGACTGTTGTGCCTCCATGACTAAAAAAAGAAAAAAAAAGAGAAGAGACCACACTGCCACTGGTCACACCCATGTTTCCTGTGTTTCTTTCTCCCCACCTCCTCTCACCTCCTCGGTGACTATACTTCCTTCTACCCCCGTTTCAGGGGGAAAGTCCTGGGAGGAATCTTCAGTACTTATTGCTCATGTGTAGATTCACAAGAGTCCATGTGTCTGCCATGACCACTCTCCACTGTTTTCTTGTTCTTTTCCTCCTTCCAGAGGGATAGAGGTGAAGATAGGGGAGTGGAGACCAAAACCAAACTCTCCCTTGTTTTCGCTGAGCTGGAATTGATCTCTTTTGTAAGAAATGATAAGACACAGAGGAGGCCCAACCCCATGAGTACAAGCCCTTTATTGGCCAATTTAACCCAGTCCCCTCCTTTCTCACTCTACAGTTAGGATAACAGAGGACAGGACAAGAAGGGAGCATCTCAGATGCAGTAAATGTTTCTGGGCATGTGTGCCTAGATCAACCTTGACACCCAGTGGGAGGGCACAACCTTGACACCCAGTGGGAGGGCACACTGCCCCACCTCTCACTTCCTGCCTTCAGCACACCTCCCACCAGATCTTTCTCTTGATTCGCATTCTTTAGTAATTTGTATATTTACATTTCATCTGCTACAGGATTATAAGATGCCTGTGCACCATAAATTGCAGAGTATAGTGGTTAAAATAACAGATTCTGGAGCCAGACTGACATTTTACTCTCTGTGCCTTGGTTTCCCCTTCTGGAAAGTGGGCATGATTTTATATGTGTTTTATAGGACTGTTGTGAACAATTTAAAAAAAAGAGTTGGGGGGAATTCCCTGGTGGTCCAGTGGTTAGGATTCAGCTCTCTCACTGCCAGGGACCCAGGTTCGATCCCTGGTCGGGGAACTAAGATCCCAAAGGCTGGTGGGTGTGTGTGTGAGGGGGGCGTGGCCAAAAAAAGTGGGGGGTGCTTAGGACAATGCCTGACATAGCAAGTGCTGTAAGAGTTAACAATGATGATGATGATGTCGTCGTCATCTTGTTAAAATTCCAGACTCTCTACCATGACCCCCAATCTCTACAGCCTCATCCATTTCTCTTGAACTCCAAGCCACATTGTCCTTTTGCCTGTTCCTCATAAGGGCCAGCCTTGTACCTTTAGCCCTCAGGCCCTTATTTTTTTTAATTAATTAATTTATTTATTTTTGGCTGCATTGGGTCTTCGTTGCCGTGCGCGGGCTTTCTCTAGTTGCGGCGAGTGGGGGCTACTCTTCATTGCGGTGCACGGGCTTCTCATTGCGGTGGCTTCTCTTGTTGCAGAGCACAGGCTCTAGGCACGTGGGCTTCAGTAGTTGTGGCACGCGGGCTCTAGAGCGCAGGCTCAGTAGTTGTGGTGCACGGGCTTAGTTGCTCCGCGGCATGTGGGATCTTCCCGGACCAGGGCTCAAACCCATGTCCCCTGCATTTGCAAGCGGATTCTTAACCACTGGGCCACCAGGGAAGTCCCAGGCCCTTATTTTTAAATTAATTTTTAGTGGAGTATAGTTGCTTTACAATGTTGTGTTAGTTTCTGCTGTACAGCAAAGTTAATCAGCTATATGTACATACATAGCCCTTCTTTTTTGGATTTCCTTCCCATTTAGGTCACCACAGAGCACTGAATAGAGTTCCCTGTCCTATACAGTAGGTTCTCATTAGTTATCTATTTTATACATAGTAGTGTATATATGTCAATCCCAATCTCCCAGTTCATTCCACCCTCCCTTTCCCCCTTGGTATCCATACGTTTGTTCTCTACATCTCTGTCTCTATTTCTGCTTTGCAAGTCAGTTCCTCTGTACCATTTTTCTAGATGCCACATATAAACGATATTATATGATATTTGTTTTTCTCTTTGTGACTTACTTCACTCTGTATAACAGTCTCTAGGTCCGTCCATGTCTCTGCAAATGGCACAATTTCATTCCATTTTATGGCTGAGTAATATTCCATTGTATACAGGTACCACACTTCTTTATCCATTCATCTGTTGATGGACATTTAGATTGCTTCCATGTCCTGGCTATTGTAAATAGAGCTGCAATGAACATTGGGGTGCATGTATCTTTTTGAATTATGGTTTTCTCCAGGAATATGTCCAAGAGTGGGATTGCTAGGTCATATGGTAGCTCTATTTTTAGTTTTTTAGGGAACCTTCATACTGTTCTCCGTAGTAGCTGTACCAATTTACATTCCCACCGACAGTGTAGGAGTGTTCCCTTTTCTCCACATCCTCTCCATCATTTATTGATTGTGGAATTTTTGATGATGGCCATTCTGACCAGTGTGAGCCTCAAAGCCTTTTGCACATGCGAATATCTGTCTCCCTGATTAGAATATCAGCTTTGTAAGAGCAGAGGTTTCTGTTTTGTTCTCCACTGAATCCCAAACAACTAGCAGATGTTCAATAATATTTGTTCAGTTAATGAATATCTACTACAATAATTAGGCCCAGTGTCTGGCACAAATCTGACTTCTATTCTATTCTATTCTATTCCGTTCGACCATGCTATACCATTCCTCCCTATGTTATTCTATCCTGCTCTATTCTACTGTGTTCAATTCCATTTCAAACCATTACATTTTAAACAATTGATTTCACTTGAGCCCCAGCTTTAAAAAAGTACTGTGCTTTTCTGTTTTCATGAGTGAAGGAGGCATTAGCAAATTCCTGAGTTCTGCTGTCCTCATGGATATAGAGGATCCATATGAACACAGAAGCAGTAGAATGAGAAAATGACTGGCGTTTGGGCTTCATTGAAAATAAAGTCCTATGTTTAAAAAAGTCTTATTAACCTTTTAATGTCTGTAGGATTCGTAATAGCACTCCCTTTTCAGTCCTGATATTGGTATTCTATATTTTTTCTCTTAACTTATTAAGAGGAAAAAACAGAAATTACTAATTAGTTATTAATCTGTTCAAAGAACCAATTTTTGACTTTATTGATTTTCTCTGTTGTATGTTTGTTTTCCAATTTACCAGTTTCTGCTCTTATCTTTATAATTTCCTTCCTTCCACTTTCTCAGGTTCAATTTGCTGTTACTTTTCCAGACTCCTGATATGAAATCTTAGGTACTTGATTTTCAACTTTTCTGATCTATAGGCATTTAGAGCTACAGATTTCCCCCAAGCACTGCTTTAGCCACATCCCCCAACTTTGATCAGGTTTGGGAATCAGCTCAACCTACTCCTCCCATTATTCAATGCCCTGCTAGCTCACATTCACTCCCCGGATTCTGCTTTGCAGATGCAGAGCTCCATCCTTGCAAATTCAAGGGTAAGCAAAGCTGGCTCTCTTTTTTTTTTTTTTTTTTTAAAGATTTTATTTATTTATTTATTTTTTAATATGCCGTCTTATTTATTTAGGCTATGTTGGGTCTTCGTTTCTGTGCAAGGGCTTTCTCTAGTTGTGGCAAGTGGGGGCCACTCTTCATCGCGGTGCGTGGGCCTCTCACTATCGCAACCTCTCTTGTTGCGGAGCACAGGCTCCAGACGCGCAGGCTCAGTAGTTGTGGCTCACGGGCTAGTTGCTCCGTGGCATGTGGGATCTTCCCTGACCAGGGCTCGAACCCGTGTCCCCTGCATTGGCAGGCAGATTCTCAACCACTGCGCCACCAGGGAAGCCCAAAGCTGGCTCTCTTAAGGAACTGGAAGAAGGCCCATGTGGCTTAGAATCCAAGAGTGAGACAGGAGGAGGAGGGGAAGGCAGGGCCAGATCATGCAAGGTTTTCAAGGCGAGGTTAGGGAGGCTGGTTTTGAAAAAGATGACTGAAGAAAAATCCACAACCTAAAAGTTGCGAGTTATGCTTTATCTCAGGACCTTACTGAGGACTGAGGATTGTAGCCCAGGGGACAACCTCGCAGATAGCTCTCAGGAACTGCCCCAAAGAGGTAAGGGAGGAGCCTGGATATATAAGAGTTTTTGCTGAAAAAAGTCCCCAAAACAACCATGTAGTCAAACATCAAAAGATTACTGCTAATCACCAAAAGCAGACGTTCCAAGTTAATGATTTTAGTGCTTTATGTATGAGAAGATGCAAGAGTCTGGGCTCATTGAAATCATTTCTCAGATATGCATGTTAACCATCTAGGGCCAGTATCCTGTTTTTCTCTGTCCTAAATTCCCCCAGGGCGCACCGCTGGGGGTACAGTGGCTGATGGCTTGAGGGCAGGCAACATTCATTGTTTACTGGAATGGCAGGCAGCTTTCCCTTTCCACAAGCAAGACATAGTAATCACTTAAGCTTACGGTGTGCCAAACCTTGTTCTAAGCACTACACAAAATATAATCCATTTTATTCCTCACAACAACCGTATATGTATATACGTGTATTATATATGTAAATATATATAAACTAGAGTATCCAAAATATGATTCTCTCCCTCCTGCCTCCTCCACAGGGAAGGCTTCTATCTTTCAACAAAGTCCTCTTCAAGGTCTCCTTCAGGGTGCCAGGGACCCCTGGAATTCTTCTAGCAAACCTCAAGGTCAGCGCTGTTTCCTGGCCCCTCCCCGCCTCACCCCCCCCCCCATCCAGATGGCCCTGGCTGAACTGGCTCCCCGGAACCGCCCCGAGGGAGCCGGGAGCCGCGTGGAGCAGCAGCCCACTCCTGGCAGACGTGCTGACGGCAGACTGTGTGTTAGAGCAGGGACTTAACGTGTCCCTCTGCTGCCCTCTGCTTGTCTTTGAAAGAGGAAGGAAGAGAGGACGGGAAAATGGATGAAAGCACACCGGGATAGCCCGCATGAAAGGGAAGCAGGTTACCAGGCCCAGCTGGGAATGCCCAGCCTTGGTGCTAATACCCGTGCCCCAGACCCCCATGGGCCACGCTGTTCACCTGCTTCTCTGAAATCCTGCTCCACATCCTGGCTGGCAGCCTGGAGGGCAGATGGCGCAGCTTGGTAGGCTTCCTTGCCCCTGGCCTCCGGACAACCCTCTGGCTCAGTGCCTGGAGATCAAGGGGCAGGAATGGGAGGGCCACGGACTGGGGACTGCTGGTGGTGACCGAGGTAGATGGGGCAAGTATAAGGACTCTGACATAAAACTCAGCGCCTCGAAAGTAAAAGCTTAAGGTGTGTCTTAGCCAGCTCAGGCCACTATAATATAGCACTATAGACAGGGTGGCCAAAACAACAGAAATTTATTTTCTTACCATTCTGGAGGCCAGAAGTCCAAGATCAGAGTGCCAGCATGGCTGGGTTCTGGTGACATCTCTCCTCCTGGCTTGCAGATGGCCACCTTCTTGCCATGTCCTCACATGGCAGAGAAAAAGAAGAAACTTTCTGGTGTCTTCTTATAAGGGCACTAATGCCATCACCAGGACTTCACCCTCATGACCTCATCTAACCCTAATTACCTCCCAAAGGCCCCTAGTATCGTCACATTGGGGGTTAGGGATTCAAGGCATGGATTTGGGGGGGCCGCAAACATTCAGTCCATAATAAGGGATTACTTTGTAATAACATAGAAAAACCACCCATCCCAAAGTTTTGGGGGGGACCTTTATTCTAGGGTGTGAGGCCTCTGATCTATTTAGAGTGTGTCTCCGGAATGTGAGATCTTTGATCTGTTTGGGAGTCTGTGTCCTGGGTATGAAGTTAGGAACAGTCCGAGTTAGAGTATAACCACTCTAACTTATAATGGGTCTGTTTCCAAGCCAAGATAGCGAAGCTATTAAGTGTTCTCTGTCCCAGGGTGCAATGATTCTGAATTCTTTTGGGGTGTGAGCCCTGGAGTCCTCCCCGTCCCCACCCCTCTCTCAGCCCCACCCTCACCCTATTGCTGTTCGCCTTACCTTGAGCTGAGCACCCTCTCTTTTGAGGATGACCTGTCCAGCCCCTGGGGCATGTGAGTTTCAGATTCTTGTACCTAGACACACCCCAGATACCCAGTCAGACAGACACACATACGCTCTGTGCTATGCGTATTGTTTTTTGCATAAGATTTTCCTTTATGAAGAGTTACACAAATAATATGCGAATAGAGGTTTGTATAAAAGGTTCCAACAACACATCAAGTATATGGACTACACAGGTGATCCCCACTCCACTCTCCAAAAATGACCACTGCTGTCAGTTTCTGGTGTTTCCTTCCAAACACAGGCATGCACACATG
Organism: Mesoplodon mirus; assembly: GCF_964341445.2. Classification (NCBI taxonomy): domain Eukaryota; kingdom Metazoa; phylum Chordata; class Mammalia; order Artiodactyla; family Ziphiidae; genus Mesoplodon; species Mesoplodon mirus. The sequence goes on along the minus strand of NC_138981.1, from coordinate 44,745,989 downwards.
CACACACACACAGACACACACACGCGCATGCAGTGTCACCATAACCATCTCCCACCCACTACTTTTCCTTGTCAACAGCATGTCTTGTGGAAGGCACCCCCACCCCAGAGGCACACACAGGTCCCACTCATTCTGCATCACATCGGGCAGGGGCTCTGTGGTACATCGTAAACCCCCACCATTCATTTCACTCTGCAACAGTCATTGGCTAGAAATGGACATTTACAAGGTTCTCCCAGTTGTTTGCTCCTACCAGCCTCGCCCACACAGTTCTGTGCATGTGTGTACATTTTCGAGTTAGAAGTGGAGTTGCTGGGTCAAAGGGTTCATTCGTTCAACAGACACCTAATGAGCAAGGTCTGTGTACCAAGCACTGTTCTAGGTGCTGGGGAGACATCAGAGAACAAGACAGACAAATGTCCCTGCCCACATGGAGCTGACATTCTAGTTGCAGAGGAGGGTGTCCAATTTTAGATGTTTCACAAGGTCCTGGAAGGTTTCACTCTCATCAGTGGTGCCTTTACTGGCTTCTTCTCCACTGCTTTCTGTGGGGCAGGGTCTGCAGCAGGAGGCTGGCTGCTTTGGCCTTTGCTCTTTACAAGACCTGCAGGGGCTGAGGCTGGGACTGTCTATTTGGGGATGTGGGTGTGCACGCGTGCGTGTGGCTGGGGAGGGGGAAATGGAAACCGGATGGTCCCCTGGAGAGCATGAGGGGAAATAGGGATAGAAGAGACCACTTTATGGTGTTGGAGGGAGCTAGGGACAGAGCGATCCCCTGAATCAGGCCTGAGCAGCAACCCCCCAGGTCACACCCACAGAGGGTGTGCAGGAATGGCAGCGCTGAGGAATCTAGTACCGTCTCAGAACATCCCATTGGGTGGTTGCTGTGTGGACAATCATAGGGCCACACAGACTCGTTTGTGGACACCCTTGGGGTCACAGAGACAGGGGTGTGGATAATCCTGGAGTCACATAGGGTGGGGTGTGAACACTCCTGGGGCCACATAGACAGGAGTGTGACGTCCACATGAGGCAGAATACACAGTGGACAATGGGGGTCGGGCTTTCCAGAAGTCACACACGTTGGGGCGTGGACATTCCTGGAGTCACACACACTGGACAGGGCACACTCTTGGGATCACACAGAGTGGAGTGTAGATGCTTCTGGGATCAGATTGGTTAGTGTTGTCAACACTATTACAATCAAACAAACTAGGGTGTGGATGGTCCTGGGGTCAAACAGATCTGTATGTGGACACTTCTGGGCTCACACACACTAGGGGGTGGATACTCCTGAGTCACCCAGAGTGGTTAGTGGATATTCGTAGGGTCACACATACTGGGGTGTGGACACCCCAGGGCTCAGTTAGCCTGGGGCATGGACACAGATTGTAGAGTAGAACCTCTTGGGTCACTCAGACTGGGATGTGTGCTTCTGGGATCAGACAGCCTGAGGTGTGGGCAGCAGTGAGGTCACATAGAGTGGGTGTGGACAGATGTGGGGCCACAAAGATGGGGGTTTGGACACTCCTGGAGTCACTCAGGCTGGAGTGTAGACAGATGTGAGGTCACTCAGAGGCGTGAACACTCCAAGGGTCACACATGCTGGAGAGTAAACATTCCCAGGGTCACAGAGGGAGTTTGGGACACTCTGGAAGTTAAACACACTGGGAAGTGGACACTCCTGAAATCACACATGTTGTGGACTGGGCACTCCTTGTGTTGCACAGACTGGGGTATGAATATCCATGGTGTTCCACAGAGGACGGGACACTCCTGGGGTCATAGTGACTGATGCAGGGATAGTCCTACAGTCACATAGGCTGTGTTGTAGACACCACTATAATCTCAGTGAAAGGGATGTGGACATTCTTGTGGTCAAAGAAATGATGAGTTGGCACCCCTGGGGCTAGAGACTGAGGTGTGGACACTCCTGCGGTCACACAGAGTAGCTGATGGACACTCCCCGGTATAGACTGGGGAGCAGACACTGCTGAGGTGACAGGCTGTGGTGTGGGTGGCTCTGGGGTCACACACATGGGTATTTGGACTCTCATGGGGGTCACACATATTGGGGAATGGACACTCGTGGAGTTACACACATTGGGGAGTCAACACTCCCGGGGTCCCTCATATGGGGGTTTGAACACTCATGATCACTGGGACTGGGGTGTGGATACTGCTAGTGCGACACAGCTTGGGGGGTGGGCACTCCTGGGGTCACACATAATGATATTTGGACACAACTGTGGTCACACAGATCGGCGTTTGGATACCCCTGGGGTCACACACTGGGGTGGGGACACCTCTGGCCTCACACACAGTAGTGTGCACACTCATGGTGTCACAGAATAGGGAGAGGACTCTCCTGGGGTCCAGGCTGGGGAGAGAATGATGCTGAAGGTGTGCATTCGGGGACCATTGATGAAGAAGGGAAAGTTCAAATACCACCTGTTCAAGTAGTTAAACAAGGAGCCCGTTAGATTGAGGCGACTCTGATGCCTTGCAGCCAACATGAGCCTGAGTCAATGCACTTGTATCCGAGAAATCGAAATTTAAGAAAAACCAATCACAAACAGCCAACTGGGTTTTCCCAAATAAACACCCTCTTCAGCTCTAGCCAATCAAATAATCTCGCTTTGCTTCTACATCTGCCCCATAAAAGACTTGCCTGGAGCTCTTGTCATGGAGCACTCCTAACCACTTCCAAGCACTGCCCAGTTCCAATGTTTGCTCAAATAAACTCCTGAAAATTTAAATGTGCCTCAGTTTATCTTTTAACACACGTAAGCCACACGCATGACAGGCTCTAGAATGTGTGCTTCACTTTTAATCACCACGTAAGACCCACAGACTGCCTCTTTTGGTCCATATTGGCGATGCCCGAGGAAGGGAAACATCTATAATCTATTGCTTGGAAGGTCTGTAGTGCCTGTGACCTGGGGCTTCTCACTTATCTTCAGAGTTTATCTTACTGTTTCTTTTTTTTAATGTTTTTATTTCATTGTACAGTCTTACACCTCCACTGAGATTAGGAGAGCAAGGACACTGAAATCTACTGTATTTAGGACTTTTGAATGTACACATATACTTTTTTTGGGGGGTGGGGGGGCTGTGTTGGGTCTTCGTTGCTGTGCACGGGCTTTCTCTAGTTGCAGCGAACTGGGGCTACTCTTCATTGCGGTGCGTGGGCTTCTCACTGTAGTGGCTTCTCTTGTTGCAGAGCACGGGCTATAGAGCACGTGGGCTTCAGTAGTTGTGGCACATGGGCTTCAGTAGCTGTGGCTCATGGGCTCTAGAGCGCAGGCTCAGTAGTTGTGGTGCATGGGCTTAGTTGCTCTGAAGCATGTGGGATCTTCCCGGACCAGGGCTGGAACCCGTGTCCCCTGCATTAGCAGGCAGATTCTTAACCACTGTGCCACTAGGGAAGTCCCCTATCTTACTGTTCCTTTATCTGTGAAATGGGGATCACTTATTTCCCACCTCCTTTGCCAAAACATTTTGAGGGTGAAATGAAGTTCTCAAGTTAAAACTGCTTTGTAAAATAAAGCACCAGGCCTAAGACTTTTCCTAAAATTCAAAGCAGTGAACTGGCTGGTCCAGTGGCATGGGGCAAGGAGCTGGGAGAGTGGACACCAAGTTTGTAATCATGGATCTAACTGTGTGACCTTGAACAAGTCACTTGCTTGCACCAGCCTGAGATTCCTGGGGATAATACCCATCTGACAGGGTATCACAGTGACAGTTGGCTGTCCCCAAAAGTCATACTTCATCTTCCCTAATGTTGAGCTATCGCAAAGCAGCTGTCCAGCCAGAAATTACATTTCCCACCCCCACTTGCACCTGGATGGGGTCATATGACCAGTCCTGCTGAATGGAACTTGAGCTAAAATGATGTGTGTCCTTAACAAACAGTGGTGTTTTCTCCATTTGCATTTGTCCATCTTTTGGAGGTCTAGAACCCCAGAAGAGAGTGAAGCCACAGTGTACAAGGACCCCGGGGTTCTCAGCCACCACATGGAAGTCCACCTATCAACCAGGAACACTCACAGTAGTCTGTGATGTTTATTATTGTGTGAAACCATTGACATTGTGATGTTGGTTTGTTATTGCAAGAGAATTAATTCCTGAACACATAAACAGTGTTGTGTGGATCGAATCCTCTGTGGAAATGGGCTCTGCAAGTTGAGGAGCCCATGGACAGGAGAGGCTTCTTCTGGGAGGTCCTACTGGCTTCTAGGAGCTGCTTGTCCTTCCTTTACAGCAGGCAGAGCTCTGGCCAGGGGCTGGGAGGCATTTGAACCTCCAAGCTGGACACTGGCTCCACTGCCGGGGGTGGGGGGACCCTGGACATGGAACCCTGTTCTTCAGAGATCCAGAGGTGAATGAAGTGCTGGTGCTCCGAAGCTTGGTTTGGCTTTAATAATGGGCTTCGGTGTACATCTAGAGTTGGTAGAATTCAGCCACAACTTTCTATAGATGGATTAAAGACAGCTTTGATTTCACTAAATGTCTCCAACAGTGGATTTATTCTTCTCCTTAGAATGAAGGCACTTTCTGTTGTTGTAACCGAGACCTACCATGCTCTTTCCCCCCAGTGCTGGCCCCAGTGCTTCTTCTGGGACAAAGCCCCTGGGGCTAGTGGGGCAGCAGCCAGGGTTTCCCAAAACATGCAACCTTCAGGGCCATTTGATGTTCCTACGACACAGGCCCACACAGTGTGCTGGGACACTGCTTGTTTAAAGAGTGTTATTTCTACCCCAAAGAAAATGCCTGCCTGAATTCCCCAGCTGTCCAGTGGTTAGCCCTCTGCACTTTCACTGCCAAGGGCACGGGTTCAGTCCCTGGTTGGGGAACTAAGATCCTGCAAGCACTGTGGCACGGCCAAAAAAAAAAAAGAAAGAAAAAGAAAACAAAATGCCTGCCTTTCCACCAGATCCAGACATTTAAACCACATAGGCTCTGTAGCTCAGTTTCCTTGTCCATAAAAAGGACATGCTAGAACCTAGCCTGGCCATCTCAAAGGGTAGTTAAGAGATTATGTGATTTGGATTTCTTTTATTTCTTTTTCTTCTCTGATTGCTGTGGCTAGAACTTCCAAAACTATGTTGAATAAGAGTGGTGAGAGTGAGCAACCTTGTCTTGTTCCTGATCTTAGTGGAAATGGTTTCAGTTTTTCACCATTGAGGACGATGTTGGCTGTGGGTTTGTCATATATGGCCTTTATTATGTTGAGGAAAGTTCCCTCTATGCCTACTTTCTGCAGGGTTTTTTTTTAATCATAAATGGGTGTTGAATTTTGTCAAAAACTTTCTCTGCATCTATTGAGATGATCATATGGTTTTTCTCCTTCAATTTGTTAATATGGTGTATCATGTTGATTGATTTGCGTATATTGAAGAATCCTTGCATTCCTGGAATAAACCCCACTTGATCATGGTGTAGGATCCTTTTAATGTGCTGTTGGATTCTGTTTGCTAGTATTTTGTTGAGGATTTTTGCATCTATGTTCATCAGTGATATTGGCCTGTAGTTTTCTTTCTTTGTGACATCTTTGTCTGGTTTTGGTATCAGCGTGATGGTGGCCTCGCAGAATGAGTTTGGGAGTGTTCCTCCCTCTGCTATACTTTGGAAGAGTTTGAGGAGGATAGATGTTAGCTCTTCTCTAAATGTTTAATAGAATTCGCCTGTGAAGCCATCTGGTCCTGGGCTTTTGTTTGTTGGAAGTTTCAGTTTCAGTGCTTGTGATTGGTCTGTTCATGTCTTCTATTTCTTCCTGCTTCAGTCTCGGCAGGTTGTGCATTTCTAAGAATTTGTCCATTTCTTCCAGGTTGTCCATTTTATTGGCATAGAGTTGCTTGTAGTAATCTCTCATGATCTTTTGTATTTCTGCAGTGTCAGTTGTTACTTCTCCTTTTTCATTTCTAATTCTATTGATTTGAGTCTTCTCCCTTTACTTCTTGATGAGTCTGGCTAATGGTTTATCAATTTTGTTTATCTTCTCAAAGAACCAGCTTTTAGTTTTATTGATCTTTGCTATCGTTTCCTTCATTTCTTTTTCATTTATTTCTGATCTGATCTTTATGATTTCTTTCCTCCTGCTAAATTTGGGGGGGTTTTGTTCTTCTTTCTCTAATTGCTTTAGTTGCAAGGTTAAGTTGTTTATTTGAGATATTTCCTGTTTCTTAAGGTAGAATTGTATTGCTATAAACTTCCCTCTTAAAACTGCTTTTGCTGCATCCCATAGGTTTTGGGCCGTCGTGCCTCCATTGTCATTTGTTTCTAGGTATTTTTTGATTTCCTTTTTGATTTCTTCAGTGATCACTTAGTTATTAAGTATTGTATTGTTTAGCCTCCATGTGTTTGTATTTTTTACAGATCTTTTCCTGTAATTGATATCTAGTCTCATAGCGTTGTGATCGGAAAAGATATTTGATGTGATTTCAATTTTCTTAAATTTACCAAGGCTAGATTTGTGACGCAAGATATGATCTATCCTGGAGAATGTTCCATGAGCACTTGAGAAAAATGTGTATTCTGTTGTTTTTGGATGGAATGACCTATAGCTGTCAATTAGGTCCATCTTGTTTAATGTATCATTTAAAGCTTGTGTTTCCTTATTTATTTTCTTTTTGGATGATCTGTCCATTGGTGAAAGTGGGGTGTTTGCAGATGACATGATACTATACATAGAGAATCCTAAAGATGCTACCAGAAAACTACTAGAGCTAATCAATGAATTTGGTAAAGTAGCAGGATACAAATTAATGCACAGAAACCCCTGGCATTCTTATACACTAATGATGAAAAATCTGAAAGTGAAATTAAGAAAACACTCCCATTTACTACTGCAACAAAAAGAATAAAATATCTGGGAATAAACCTACTTAAGGAGGCAAAAGACCTGTATGCAGAAAATTATAAGACACTGATGAAAGAAATTAAAGATGATACAAATAGATGGAGAGATATACCATGTTCTTGGATTGGAAGAATCAGCATTGTGAAAATGACTCTACTACCCAAAGCAATCTATAGATTCAATGCAATCCCTATCAAACTACCACTGGCATTTTTCACTGAAGTAGAACAAAAAATTTCACAATTTGTATGGAAACACAGAAGACCCCGAATAGCCAAAGCAATCTTGAGAACGAAAAATGGAGCTGGAGCAATCAGGCTCCCTGACTTCAGACTATACTACAAAGCTACAGTAATCAAGACAGTATGGTACTGGCACAAAACAGAAATATAGATCAATGGAACAGGATAGAAAGCCCAGAGATAAACCCATGCACATATGGTCACCGTATCTTTGATAAAGGAGGCAAGAATATACAGTGGAGAAAAGACAGCCTCTTCAATAAGTGGGGCTGGAAAAACTGGACAGGTACATGTAACAGTATGAAATTAGAACACTCCCTAACACCATACACAAAAATAAGCTCAAAATGGATTAAAGACCTAAATGTAAGGCCAGAAACTATCAAACTCTTAGAGGAAAACATAGGCAGAACACTCTATGACATAAATCACAGCAAGATCCTTTTTGACCCACCTCCTAGAGAAATGGAGATAGAAACAAAAATAAACAAATGGGACCTAATGAAAGTTCAAAGCTTTTGCACAGCAAAGGAAACCATAAACAAGACCAAAAGACAACCCTCAGAATGGGAGAAAATATTTGCAAATGAAGCAACTGACAAAGGATTAGTCTCCAAAATTTACAAGCAGCTCATGCAGCTCAATAACAAAAAACCAAACAACCCAATCCAAAAATGGGCAGAAGACCTAAATAGACATTTCTCCACAGAAGATATACAGATTGCCAACAAACACATGAAAGAATGCTCAACATCATTAATCATTAGAGAAATGCAAATCAAAACTACAATGAGATATCATCTCACACCAGTCAGAATGGCCATCATCAAAAAATCTAGAAACAATAAATGCTGGAGAGGGTGTGGAGAAAAGGGAACACTCTTGCACTGTTGGTGGGAATGTGAATTGGTACAGCCACTATGGAGAACAGTATGGAGGTTCCTTAAAAAACTACACATAGAACTACCATACGCCCCAGCAATCCCACTACTGGGCATATACCCTGAGAAAACCATAATTCCAAAAGAGTTATGTACCAAAATGTTCACTGCAGCTCTATTTACAATAGCCAGGACATGGAAACCTAAGGTGTCCATCGACAGATGAATGGATAAAGAAGATCTGGCACATATATACGATGGAATATTACTCAGCCATAAAAAGAAATGAAATTGAGTTATTTGTAGTGAGATGGATAGACCTAGAGTCTGTCATACAGAGTGAAGTAAGTCAGAAGGAGAAAAGCAAATACTGTATGCTAATACATATATATGGAATCTAAGAAAAAAAATGTCATGAAGAACCTAGGGGTAAGACGGGAATAAAGACACAGACCTACTAGAGCATGGACTTGAGCATATAGGGAGGGGGAAGGGTAAGCTGTGACAAAGTGAGAGAGTGGCATGGACATATATACACTACCAAATGTAAAGTAGATAGCTAGTGGGAAGCAGCCGCATAGCCCAGGGAGATCAGCTCGGTGCTTTGTGACCACCTAGAGGGGTAGGATAGGGAGGGTGGGAGGGAGGGAGACACAAGAGGGAAGAGATATGGGAACATATGTATATGTATAACTGATTCACTTTGTTATAAAGCAGAAACTAGCACACCATTGTAAAGAAATTATACTCCAATAAAGATGTTAAAAAAAAAGATTATGTGAAAAGGGTCTTTCCCAGTAAAACATTATTCTCCCTGCAAGTAACAGAAAGGCCTATTAGAGTGCCTTCAAGTGAGAGAGGTTTATTTCCTCCCATTACCAGAAAATTTGAGGTGGGCGGTCCCAGGCTCAATGATATTGTAAGCAGGGTCAAATTTTTCCTTCCCTCTTTCATCTTGACCATCTTTAAGCATGCTGACTTTTGACTTCATGCTTATTGCTTTGTGATCCCAACATGGCTGCTGCACTTCCAGCCCTGACATCTGTATCCAATGCAGGAAAAAGGGATCTGGACAAAGTCTTTCTCTTAATGATACATTGTCTTTTTATTTGAGATGGACAGCCCTCCCTATAGATTATCGTTCATATCTCATTGGCCAAAACAGCATCAAATGTCCCCCTCCCCCAATTTATAACTCTCTAAAGGAGGCAAAATAACTATGACTGATTTAGATCAATCATAATCTATTCACTTGGTCTGGGGGAGGAACTTATCCTCTTTAAGGACAGGGGATCTCCATCTACCATCTGAAAAGAGTGTGAACGAGGTACTAAAGAGGGAGGGAATAGGGTAAGGACAGTAGGGGAGGCAGTGGGAAGCATAGAACCACAGAGTGGGAGGCAAGGTGAGTCGAGTTCTAGCCCTAGTTCTGCATTGGAGTTGCTGTGTGGCTTGTTTTGTCCCTTGCGCTCTCTGAGCCTTGGTTTCTCTTCTGTACCAGAGGAAGTTGAGGTCAAAGGTTTCAAAGGACACACCATGTGTTGATTGCCCCGTAGACTTGACCTGGACATGGGGGCTGGGCTGTGGAATTCACTACATGACAGCGAAGGTCCACTGACTCCTTCAGTGGGGAAGGTCCAGAGGCTACTTGGCTCATGTCTCCTTCCACCTGGCAGGGACAAGGATCTCTTGTTCTTCTGGGATCAAGGTCATTTTGGTTGTCCTTGAAGAGGTCATTCTGAGTGTGTACAAGAGACTCCTGGGGCAGAGCAGGGGCTCACATCTGGGTCCAGTTTTCAGCTTCCAGCTTCAGTTCTGTTACTGTTGTCACACTAGGTGACCTTGAAAGGTCCCTGGCCCTCTCTGTCCCTCAATTTCCCCATTTGTTCAGTGAGGAGTTTAGACAGGATGGCCTCTGCTGGACTTTACAGCCCTAAACTGCTGAGGCTAAGTGGGTTCAAGAAAGAAGAGAAAGATGAGGTCTGCATTCCTGGGACCTTGGGAGGCCCTTGGAGGCAGGGATGGGGGAGTTAGGAACTACTAGTGATTGCAGCTGAAGCTTTGAAGCTGATGCCCACTCAGTGCCCCTACTCCTGCCTCAGAGTCCTTGGGGGAAGGGCAGATTCTCTGGTGCCCCTTCCAGCCTCCCTCTGTCCACTGTTTCACTGCCACCTGTGAGCAGGGCTCAGTCAAAGCTGTTCTTCTGGTCTTGAGGCTTTGTCCCCACAGCTTTCCTCTCAGTAAAACCAGAACTTTTGTGGATGGCCTGCCCCCCCCTTCCTTCCTTTCTTCCCTTTTTATTATTTATTGGGTGCACTGGTGACGGGTGCTGGGGATACAACAGGGAACTTGGCAGACCCGCTTCTGTTCTCCTGGAGCTCAGAATCTGCTGGATGAGTCTGCAGCTAAGCATTAATATTCCTCATCAGGAATGTTCTAAAGGGGGGCAACCAACAGAACCAAAGAGGGTATACTGGTGTCCAAGGGATGTTGTAACAAGGTACCACAAACATGGTGGCTTAAACATAAAAATTTATTCACTCATAGCTCTGGAGGCCAGAAGTCCTAAGCAAGGTATGAGCAGGGCTGCACTCCCTCCAGAGGCTCTAGGGGAGAATCTATTTGTTGCTTCTTTTAGCTTTCGGTGGCTGCTGGCATTCCTTGGCTTGTGGCCCCATCACTCCAATCTCTGCCTCCATGGTCACACTGCCGCCTCCTCTGTGTGTGCGTCTTCTCCTCTTCTGTCTATGTCAAATCTCCCTCAGCCTCCCTCTTATAAGGACACTTATGGTTACATTTAGAGCCCACCAGATAATCAAGATAATCTCCCTGTGTCCAGATCCTTCACATCATCACATCTGCAAAGTCTTTTTTTTTTTTTTTTTTTGCCGTATAAGTGAACATTCACAGGTTCCAGGGATTAGGAGGTGGATAACTTTGTAGGGCTATTAGTTAACCTTCCACAGTTGGGGATGCCAGGAAGGAGTCCTTGGGTAGGTGACATCTCAGTCGAAATCTGAAGGATAAGGAGTTTACCAAACAGAAGACCGGGAGACAGAATGTGCCAGTGGCATGTGTAAAGCTCTTGGAGATGAGAATGGACAATTTTAACGTGGGAAAACCAAGGAGTTGAGGGTAGCAGACTGGACCGTAGAGCAATAGGCGGGTTGTAGAGGCTCAGATTAGCCCAGCCAGGGAGAGGCAAGATAAGGAAATAGGCAGCCTGACAATATCCCAGTGCAGCTCCACAGTCGTGTGTAATGGACAGGCTGAGGGCTGGCTTGTGCCTGAGAGACGCAGCCCCTCACCAGACCGGGAAACTTGGGCCGCCAGCCCCCACTCACTCACTCAGGAAGGCCGGTCTCTGGACCGGGGTGCCCCCACCAGCACAGGTCAGTGTGGACTGACAGTAGTTAAGAGCCTGGCTTCTAACGTTGGATGGCCTGGGCTGGGATCGCAGCTCTGCCACACCCTGGCAGGATGACCTCGGGCAATTTGCTTAGCCAGTCTGGAGCCTCCTCCTTCCTTTCCTGCACTCGAGGTAGTAGGTACTTTGCAAATGTTAGTAATTATGGATGCCAAGAAGTCCTGGCAGCCTCGGGATATTTCAGGGGAGAGAGGTAAGAGGAATCTGGGGCCTCTAGGTCAGCATAAAGTGAGCCCAAAGCCCACTTGCTCTTTTGTGAGCTGATCTAGTCTCTTATTTATTGGTCAAGCTGGTTTCTGTTACTTGCAGACAGAAACATCTTATCTGATAAAGGTTTTTCATAATCTTTTTCAAAAATTTATTTATTTTATTTTATTATTTATTTTTGCTAGCATTGGGTCTTTGTTGCTGCACGCGGGCTTTCTCTAGTTGCGGCGAGTGGGGGCTACTCTTTTATCTTCTCACTGCGGTGGTTTCTCTTGTTGTGGAGCACGGGCTGTAGGTGCGCAGACACAGTAGTTGTGGCTCGCGGGCTCTAGAGTGCAGGCTCAGTAGTTGTGGTGCACGGGCTTAGTTGCTCCATGGCATGTGGGATCTTCCCAGACCAGGGATCGAACCCATGACCCCTGCCTTGGCAGGCGGATTCTTAACCACTGTGCCACCAGAGAAGTCACTTTTAAAAAATGTATTTATTTGGCTGCATTGGGTCTTACTTGTGGCGCGCGGGCTCAGTAGTTGTGGCGCGTGGGCTTGGTTGCCCCACCGCATGTGGGATCTTAGTTCCCCGACAAGGGATCGAACCCGTGTCCCCTGCATTGGAAGGTGGATTCTTAACCACTGGACCACGAGGGTAGTCCCTAGGTCTTCTTAAGTTCCTTAAAATAATGATTTATTTCTTTAACCAGACAATCCCCTTGTTTGGGTTCAAACCACAAGTTTTGTCTCACCTTTTATGGACAGTAGTTCTGATGTCAGTTCCATTTTCAAAGCTTTGCTATCCTGTTTGGGTCTGCTCATGCATGTACAGCTCAGGAGCAAGCTTGAGACTTGTCTAAGTTTATGCACAGAATTAGGGGATTCCTTTCTCTAGCTCTCTCTTCTATGGCATTGCCCTCCACATTCTCCAGCTTTCAGGGGCCTGTTTTCCTGGTCCTCTGGCCAGAATGATGTCATTTCTCTTGGAGATTTAGCTGCCTACACTACTGCCATATGGTTCTGGACTGGGGCCACCACTGGGGGAAAGCCAGGAGAGAAAAAAGAAAAACAAGTCCCCAGAGATTCCCACCCCCGATCCTCCCCACACTCTTTAGATTATAGTTGGGTATTGCGGTTCTGGGTATCATGGTTCTAGGTGGAAGATCCTTATACTGTTTGAAGATCATTTTCTAGAACATGTGATCTCTCAACTCTTTTGGGGTTTCTATCTGAATTAGGATTTATTTCAACTATTTGGGCACCTGTGGCAAAGAATTTGAGAACTCTGAACTATGTGTGTGTGTCTGTCCAGTGGGTGAGATCTCTGAGAACCTTTGGCTTCTGTGTCCCGTGACATGAGTTCCCTAAGTTGTTTGGGGTATATTTCCAGGTGTTAAGTCTCTTTTCCATTTCGGGGTATCAGTCCCAGGGTGTGATGTTACTAAAGTACTGCTTCTAGTGACTGAAGTCTCTAAGCGATTTATGAGCCAGAATCCCAAGGAATGACAGCTCTAAGGTGTTTGTAATTTGTATACTTGGGTGTGAGGTCTTTGAGCTATTTTGGTGTCCAGATCTTAGAATGTAAATTCTCAGAACTCCTTTGGCATCTGTCTTGCATAGTGTGAGTTTCCTGAACCATTTGGGGTATGCTTTTAGGCATGATGTTTCTGTTCCTTTTGGAAAATCTTAATTCCAAGGCTGATGCTCTGTGCCTTATGGTATGTTGTATCTGAACTCTTTTGGAATGTGTGTCCAGAGTATGAGATATCTGAAATTTTATGCATTTTTTCTTAAGAGTTTGAGGTCTTTGAACTACAGCATGTGTAGGATTTTGTCCAATAGCGTGAGACCACTGAGTCACTGGGGTGGGGGACTCTGTCCCAAGATATGAGCTCTCTGAACTGTTTGAATTACTGCGTCCCTGGGTGTGTGCCACAGTGTGCTGTCTTGGAAGTGGTTCCATATCTGTGTCCCAACACATGAGGTCTCTGAGTTTCTCTGGGTTGTTTGTTAATGGTATGATGATTATGAGTTATTTTTTAGTCAGGGTCCAAGAAATGAGGTCTTTTAGCTGTTTGGGGATCTGAACTGTCTGAAGGGTATGAGGTGTCTGAGTTCCTTTGGGTCTGTGTACCACTCATGAAATCCCGGTGTCACTTGGGGTATGTTCCAAAGTGTGAGGTCTCTCACATTTTTGGTGGTTTCTGTGTAAGGGTGTGATGCCTCTGACTAATAAGTGGTCTATTAGAATTTGATCAGGTTTGTGTCTCAAGTTGGAGATTTCTTTGCCAATTGGTTTCCATGAAGTTTGTGAGCTATTTAGGAGCCTGTTTGAAATCTGTTACCAAGGTAGGAGGTTTCTGAATAGGTTTGTTTGTTTGTTGTGGGTTTTTTTTGTGGTCTGTGTCCGAGGTGTGAGATGTCTGAACACTTTGGGTGACTGGTGACTATGTCTAGGCTGCAAGGACTCTCTAGGGGGCATGTACCCCATAGTGTGAAATCTCTGGGAAATTTTGGATCCTGGTCCCAACACATGAGGTCTGTGAACTCATGGGCATCTGTGTTCATGGCCTGAGGTCTCTGAATTGTCTTGTGGCCTGTGTCCAAGGGTGTGAGTTCTCTGAGATGTTTGGGGTCTGGGTCCCAGGATGTGAACTTTCTAATATTTGGGGATCTGTGTTCAGGCTATGAAGCCTCTGTGTTTTGGGGGGTTCTGTGTCCCATGATGGGAATTCTGAGCCATTTGGGATGTTTCCAGGTGTGAAGAGTCTGTTCCTATTGACAGTCACTGTCAAGGGTGTGATATCTCTGACCTCTATTCTGTTTCCAAGGGATGGGGTCTATTTAGCCATCTGTGTGACTGTGTGGGATCACTGTGTGTTCATGGATTGGGGTTCCAGAGCATGAGATCTCTGAGCTGTTTGGGGTTTTGTGTCATGTCCTCTGAGCTGTTTTGGTTAGCTGAATCTCAAGGAGATGAGATCCCTGAGGTACTTTCCATCTATGCCCCAGAGTGAATTGTTTGAGCCCTTGGGGGGTTGTGTATCCTAGGGTAAGAGTTGTCAAACTTTTTGGGGTATGTGTTCAGGTCTGAAGGTCTCTGAGGTATTAGTATTCTGTGTGACATGATGTGAGATCTCTGTTCTGGATTTTCTGTGAACTCGCGAGGTCTGTGAGGTTGGGTGGGAGTAGGGGGTGGAGAGAGTCCAGGTCCAAAGCTTAAGGCCTCAGAATTGTTTTCTGCTATGCCCAGAGTGTGAGATCTCTGAGCTCTTTGGGGCACTGTGTCTCAGGGTGTGAGTTCCCTTTAGTGTTTCTGAGTCATTGTCCCAGCCTATGAAATCTCTGAGCTTCTTGGGAATCAGCATACAAGGACTTGGAAATGCTTTATGTTCTGTGTCCAAGTGTGTGAGGTCTTTGTGGTCTGCGAGTCTAGTACCACAGAATGAGATTGCTGAGGTGTTTGTATTTCTTTTTGTCTCAGTGTAAGTTTTATGAGCTGTTGGGATGTATTTTTCCCCATGCATGTGAGGATTTGGGTTTTGGGGGAATGTGGGTTCAGAGTTTAAGGTTTCTGAACTTTGTGGAAGCCTCTGTCAAGGATATGAGACCTCATAACTCTTATGGATCTAAATCCCATCATGTGAAATCTTTGAGCCATTTGGCAGATGTTTCCACGTGTGAGGTCTTTGATGTTTGTGTGGGTCTCAATTACAAGAATGAGGTCTTGTACTTATTTCTGGTATATTTCCAGAGCCTGGGGTTTCTGAGGTATTTTTGTTGAGTGTGTCATGCCATGGTGTGATGCCTTTAAGGTGTTTCAGGGTCTATGTCCTGACGTGTGAGGTCTCTGAGCTGTCTGGGGTCTGTGTCCAAGGTGTGAGTCCCCAGAGCTGTTTCAGCCTTTGTGTTCCAGGGTGTGAGGTGTCCAAGGCCTTTGGATTCTGAGCTCGTTTGGGATGTGAAATTTCTTTTCCTTTCAGAGATGTCAGTCTCGGGGCGTGGTTTCTCTGTCCTATTAGGGATTACATCCTTTTTAAAAAATATAATTTATTTTATTAAAGTATAGTTTATTCACAGTGTTAATTTCTGCTGTACAGCAAAGTGATTCAGTTTTAAATATATATATATATATATATATATATATATATATATATTCTTTTTCATATTCTTTTCCATTATGGTTTATTAAGGATATTGAATATATTTCCCTGTGCTATACAGTAGGACCTTGTTTATCCATTCTCTATATAATAGTTTGCATCTGCTAATCCCAAACTCCCAATCCACCCCTCCCCCACCCCCACCTTGGCAACCACAAATCTCTTCTCTGTGTCTGTGAGTCTGTTTCTGTTTCATAGATAAGTTTTAGATTCCACATATAAGTGATATCATATGGTATTTGTCTTTCTCTTTCTGACTTACTTCACTTAGTATGATAATCTCTAGGTCCATCTATTGCTGCAAATGGCATTATTTCATTCTTTTTTATGGCTGAGTAATATTCCATTGTATATATATATACCACATCTTTTAAAAAAAAATCTTTATTGGAGTATAATTGCTTTACAATGGTGTGTTAGTTTCTGCTTTATAACAAAGTGAATCAGCTATACATGTACATATGTCCCCATATCTCCTCCCTCTTGCATCTCCCTCCACATCTTCTTTATCCATTCACGTGTCAGTGGACATTTAGGTTGTTTCTATGTCTTGGCTATTGTAAGTAGTGCTGCTATGAACACAGGGTGTATGTATCTTTTCGAATTAGAGTTTTATCCAGATATATGCCCAGGAATGGGATCGCTGGATCATATGGCAACTCTACTTTTAGTTTTTGGAGGAAACTCCATACTGTTTCCCATGGGGGCTGCACCAATTTACATTCCCACCAACAGTGTAGGAGGGTAGGGATTACATTCTTGATTGTGATGTCCCTGCCCTATTTGGGGTTAGTTTCCAGAATTATTTATGGGGATGTGTCACACGAGGTAGGGCATCTCTATTCTCTCGGCAGGTCTCTTTCCCAGAGTGTGTGATCTCGGAAATGTTTTAGAGACCTGTGTCTAGTGTATAAAGTCTATCAGGTTCTGGGCACCTGTGTCTGGAGATCTCTGAGTGGTTTGGGACTCTTGGTCTTCGTGTGCAAGTTGTCCAAGCTCATGTGCATCCTGAGTTCCATGATGTCGTGTTTTTGAGTAATTTGGGTTTTGTTTCCAGGCATGAGGTTTCTGATCTTTTTGATGGTCTCGGTTGCAGAGAGTGAAATGTCTGATCTATTAGGGTCTGTGTCCAGGCAGTGAGGTCACTGAGTTGTATCAGTGTCCCTTTTCCCAGGTGTGAGGTGTCTGTGTTTTTTGAGTGTCTGAGTTCTTAAGTATAAAGTCTCATAGGCTATTTGGGGTTTGTTTCTAGGGTCTGAAATCTTTGATCTATTTATTTATCTAACTTGTGTGCCAAGTTGTAAGGTCTCTGAAATGTTTCCAGGTCTGCGTCCAAGGTATGAGATCTTTACGTTGTTGTGAACTTAGTGTCTCAGGGTTTTTGGGGATATCTGAGATGTTTAGGGGCCTTTATTAGAGGGTATTAAGTCTCTGCACTGTTTTGGAAACTTTCTTCCAGGGTGTGGGGTCTCTGAGTGTTGGGATGTCTGTGTTCCTGAGTATAAAGTCTCATTAGCTGTTTAGAGATCTGTTTCCAGAGTCTCAGGTCGCTGTACTATTTTTGGTTCTGTGTCTTGTCCCAGGGTGTGAGGTTCCTGAGCTGCTTAGGAACTTATGTGCAGGATGTCACCTTTCTGAGATGTTTGGGGTCAATATCACAGGGAGTGGGATCACTGAAGTGATTATGATTTGGGGCACAAAGTTTGTGTCACAGCTCTCTGAGCTGTTTGGGTGTGAGGTCTCAGAACACTTTGCAGGGCCGGTGCTCATCTTATACCTTTGAGCATTTTTTTCCCCACTTGCTCACCCATTAACATTACGTCCTTTAGACAGTCCTTCCTGCAGGTACATGTGTGGCACCCTCATTCTGTTTGTGTCCAGGCCTCTGCATTGTTTTGTGGTGTATGTCAAGAGTGTGAGGTCTTTGTCCAGATTCTTAAAAAAAAATTTTTATTTATTATTTATTTATTTTTGGCTGTGTTGGGTCTTTACTGCTGCATGTGGCCTTTCTCTAGTTGCAGCGAGTGGGGCTACTCTTCGTTGCAGTGCACAGGCTTCTTATTGCGGTGGCTTCTATTGTTGTGGAGCACGGGCTCTAGGCACGCGGGCTTCAGTAGTTGTGGCACACGGGCTTAGTTGCTCCGCCGCATGTGGGATCTTCGCAGACCAGGGATTGAACCCGTGTCCCCTGCATTCGCAGATGGATTCTTAAACCACTGCGCCGCCAGGGAAGTCCTGTCCAGATTTTTAATGTAAATCTCAGGTGGCAAGGTGTCTGAGCTGTTTTGAGGTCTATGTCCGTGGTATAAGGTATGTGAACTATCTGGGGTTCGTGTCCCAGTGTGGAGGGTCCCTGAGGTGTTTTGGTGTCCCAGGGAGTGAAGTCTCTGAGATGTTTGTAGGAGTCTGTGACTGGAGGATAAGATCTATGAACTAACTGGTTATCTATGCCTCATCGTGTGAGTTCTCCAAGCTCTTCTGTGCTCTGTGTTCAATGATGTGACAACCCTGAGCAATTTGGGGTATGTTTCCAGTGTTGGGGTCTTATTCTGTCTCACAGCCAGCCCATACTCCATGGTATAAGATGAATCACCCTTCCCCACCAGTTGTGTGCTCCTCCCATTCCTGTGCACACAGACCTGTGCATGTGTATTTCCTTAGAACACATATTTAGAAGTGGAACTGCCGGGTCAAAGGAGTCACTTATTCAACAACCCCCCTTTGAGCACCTACTGTGTACAGGGCACAGTTTTAGGTGCTGCGGAGACACAGGGGAACTAGGAATCCATATACACCCTGCTGGTACAGCCATTCTAGTGGGAAGGGGGTGTCATTTTTTTGTTTTGATAGATACTGGCACACAAATTCACACTTCCATCAGTGGCATCAGGGGAACGAATGCCTTCTTACGGGCCACTGCTCTGCAGCAAAGGGTCGGATCCCTTGGCATGGCTCTCAACAAGATCATCAGATTATGGGGCTGGAACGGTCTATCGAGGGATATGTAAGAGGGAGACGGGGATGGAACATGGGCCAAGGGAGGAAGATATGAAAAAGAGAGAGAGTCTAGTTGTTTTGGCAAGAACCGAAGTTTGAATGACCGACCCTCAGGACATTGACATGAAACAGCCCTTCTTAGATCACACACACGAAGAGCGTGAGGGCTGGGAATGAAGAGTTAAGGATGAGACTTTGCAGCTCCGGGACACGCTATTGCGTGATGCGAAGATGGAACAGTCTGCTCTGGGAGGTACCACGGGGGTGAGGGGTCGTGTATTTTGGAAGAAACCACTGTATGTTTGGGGACACGAAAGATCCCACGCGTGGATTGGCCCCTACCGCAGACGGAGAGAATGGCGATGCCCTGACTGGCCTTGGCCCCGGGGTCCGGGGTGGGGGGAACCCCACCCTCAGCATAGAGGCCCCCCCCCCACCTATCTGGAAGCCGCCGTCTGGTCCCGCCTGCGTTGGCTCTACCGATTCTAATCAACAGCGGGGGTGTGGAGTGGGTGGAAGGGTGCGGAGCGGTGATTGGCTCCTGGATGAGTAGGGCGGGATCAAATCCTGCTCTGAGGCTCTGACTGGCCGCCTCTAGATTGCTTACCCAAGCTCTTCCAGGGTACCGAGGTTTTCCAGAATTACGTATAGGCTGCGAGCTGGGTCCTCCAGCTCCGGGCTGCCATTGGCTGCTGGTTCGGCGCAGGCGCTATGGTTCCCGGGTTGGAGTTCGGGGTTGCTGAGGCAGGGCTTTGGCTCATGGAGACTATAGGTTCGAATCCTATCTAGGAACTTCAGTTTGCGCACCTGTAAAAGAAGCTGGCATTATTGGCTGGCACAGAATGTGTCGGGTAATCTTTTCTATTCTCTTCTACCTGTTCTTTCTCTTTTTAAAACAATGCTTATTACGTCCCATTATATTGATTAGAGGATCCATTCACCATTCACAACAGCACTGAGAAAAATTCTTCTCCAGGGTCCCTGACATCGTTGTATCAGGCTGCCTCTGTAGGTCTGAGTCCTGCAGCGAAGGTTCAAGGCGATCTCATGATCCTCCTTCAAGCCACCCCCTCCTCCCCGCGGAGAGGATGACTTGGAGGTTTCCTGCCCCCTATGGACCAGGCCTGACTGGGGGTGTGTGGTGGTGGTGTGTGTGTAGGAGTAGGGTGAGGGGTTGGGCCATAAATGACTAGAGAGCAATGCGTGATTTCATGCTCTAGGATAGAGGGGTGTGTGGCAGTTAAAGGAGAATTTTGAAGGGAGGCAAGTCTTAAGTCAAAGGAGTAAACTTTTTAATGATGGGATTTTAAGCATCAGGCAGGGGAGGTGTTTGGCTGAGCGTGAGTAGGAGGAGAGTGGTTCTCAATTCAGGCAACTCATAAGGTGGTTATTATATGCTGTGTGCAGTTTGGAGGACTGTGTCCAGAATGTGAAATCTCATTTTTTGGAATCTCAGTTCAGGGCATGACATCTATGAGCAGACTGTGAAATTTCTCTCAGCTGTTTTGGGGGTCTGCGTCACAGGGGTTTAGGTCTTCCAGACGTTTGTGGATCTCTGTCCCAGGGTGTGAAGTCTCTAAGCTCTTTGAGGGTCTTTGTCCTTGGGTATGCTGGGGTTTTTTTTTCCTTAAAGTTGAATTTCATTTTTGTTTTTTGGCATTTCTCTGACTACTAAAGGAGCTTAATATTGTTTTCTGAGCCTGTGGAACGACGTATTTAAGTTTTATAAATTCACTTTTATGTTCTTTGATCTTTTATTCCTTTAAAATATTATTTTAAAATCATTTTAGACTTAGAGAAAAATTGCAAAACTAGTGCAGAGTTCTTGTATACCCTTTGCCCAGCTTCCTCTAATGTAAAGAACTTACATAACCTTAATACAATTTTAAAAGCAGGAAATGAATGATACTATTGTTCATGAGGTGTTGTTCACCTATTTGGTGTGTGTCCAAGGTGTGAAATAGCTGAGCTCTTTAGACCCAGAGCTCTCTTGGGGGTCTGTGTCCCATGCTATGATATCTCTGAGCATTTGGTGTCTGTTTCTAGATGCTAGGTTTTTCATCTTGGTGGTTTCTGCCCAAGAGAATGTTGTCTTTGACTTGTTAAGGGTCTCTTGAGGGCATGTCTTCTCTGAGCTGTTTAGGCTTCTGTATTCAGGGTGTGAGGTCTTTGAGCACTTTGGGGGTCTATGTCCAAAGCTGTGTGTACTCTCAGTTACTTTTTATTGGTCTTTATCAGAGATTCTGAGGTTAGTAAGTACTTTCGGGTTCTGTATCTAAGGCAGGGTTCCTCAACCTCCACACTATTGACAGTTTTGTGGGTTTTTTTCTGGATATTGCTGAAATTTATTATGTAAGTGAAAACT
The DNA here is from genome assembly GCF_964341445.2 of Mesoplodon mirus. Taxonomy (NCBI): domain Eukaryota; kingdom Metazoa; phylum Chordata; class Mammalia; order Artiodactyla; family Ziphiidae; genus Mesoplodon; species Mesoplodon mirus. The sequence goes on along the minus strand of NC_138981.1, from coordinate 44,724,857 downwards.
CAGACCATGAATGTTTGGATTATGGTATTCTAGATGAATTTTCCCCAAATCAAGAATAAGTGGATATGTATAGCACAGGGAACTCTTCTCAGTATTCTGTAATAACCTATATGGGAAAAGAATCTGAAAAAGAATGGATATATGTATATGTATAACTGAATCACTTTGCTGTACACCTGAAACTAACACAACATTGTAAATCAACTGTACTCCAATATAAAATAAAAAATTAAATTAAAAAACTAAATAAAATGTGTGAAAGAATAATAAAAATCCTCTGTTTAAGCCAGTGTGAATAGATTTCTGTTATTCATAGCAGAATTAAAACAACCGTTAAACTTAAAAACAACAAAAAAAGACAAATACACTGAAAAAAAAGAATAAGCGGATAAATAATACATTTTTAAATGGAAGTATAGTTGACCTACAACACTATGTTAGTTCCAGGTGTACAGCATAATGATTTGACATTTCTATACATTACAGAATGATCACCACGCACTACTGACATTTTGAATTGGAAAATTCTTTACGGAGGGCATTGTAGGATGTTGTATTCATTTGCTAGGGCTGCTGTAAAAAATAGTGCCGCAAACTAGGTATCTCAAACAACAGAAATTTATTTTCTCACAGTTCTGAAGGCTGGAAGTCCGAGATCAAGGCGTCAGTCGTGTTGGTTCCTTCTGAGGGCTGAGAATCTGTTCCATGCCTTTCTTCTAGCTTCTGGTGGTTTGCTGGCAGTCTGATGTTCCTTGGCTTTTGCTGCATCACCCTGATCTCTGCTTTAATCTTCACATGGCGTTCTCCCTGTGTGGGTCTCTGTGCCCAAATTTCCCTTTTTATAAAGACACCAGTCATACTGCATTAGGGGCTCACCCCACTCCGGTATGACCTCGTCTTACATCTGCAATGACCCTATTTCCAAATAAGGTCACATTCTGAGGTCCTAGGGATTAGGACTTCGACATGTGAATTTTGAGGGGACACAATTCAACCCATAACAGATGTTTAGCCTGAGAAAGAAAGGAAAGGAGGGAGAGAGGGAGGGAGCAGCCCCCAACATTCAGAAGCTATCCTGGCACTCACAGCTGGGCTATGTTATTGTCTTATTAGACATAAACAATCTCACAGAATACTAACCTCAGACAAGGTTATTCTGAGACCATGCTAAAATGAGACAAAGCAAAGCCACTTTATAATGTTATCTAAGCACAGACAAAAACAAGTTTGCTGTGCCACCCACAAGATACCAAATATTCCCCTCGTTTGGTTAAAATGAGTGACTGCTACTCCTCTATCAATTTCAGCTTTATCCTTACTCTAGTCTGCCCTCCCCATAGATTTAAAGGTTTACTGAGATACCCAATCAAAATTTCCCTCACTTTCTGACAGCCTCCAATCTAGAGTGAGCCCCCGCTTCCTTAGACCCTCCCCCAAACCACTCAACTGAAGCCCAGATTCTGTGATCCGTTCTTTCGAACACCCTCTTACCAAGATGTCCCATGGTTCCCCACATTCTTCTTCACTGCAATGAGTAATAAGCCCAACTTGTTTAACTACAGGTATGTTCCTGGGGGGTGGGGGTCTTTGGCTGAAGAGCACTGACAAGCATCACATCTCCACTGGCTAGATGCCAATAGCACCTCTGCCCTCCCAGCCTTGACAACCAAAACTGTCCCTAGATATTGCCACATATTCCCTGGGGGCTAGGGTGTGACGTGTTTGAGCAGTTAGGGGTCTTTTTCTGAGGTTTGTGTTCTCTGAGAGATGTTTGGATCTGTGTCTCAGGATGGGAAGTCTCTGGTCTGTCTCAGGGTCTCTGCCCCAATGTTTGAAAGCTCTGAGCTTTTTGGGGTGCTGTGTCATGAATGAGTGACCTCATCATGTACCAAAATCCAGACATGAGGTGTTTGTGGCACCCCCACCATCCCTGGCCATTTCAGAAAGGCAGTGAGAGGTGGGGGTCACGTGATTGGTTGTGACCTCCTTCACATGGAAGCCCAGCTTCCTCGTCTGGATCATGAAGTATAGGTGGTCGGCTTCCTTCAGAACCTGTCTTGCCCTTTGTTCTGGAGGTCACAGGGTCTCCTTTGACACTCTTTGTGGAGATTGTATTATAGGGAGGTATTTGTTGTGTCTCCTGACACCAGCCCCAGAGTGGAGACCCCGGTCTCTCAGGATGGACATTGCTCATATGGATGTCGGGATCCATCTCCCCTCAGGCCTTGTTCACACCTAGTACTACCAGTTCACACCCAGTACACATGGGTTTTGGAGCCTGGTAGACCCTATTTCAGAGTCTGGAACCCCCAAGTCCTGGTTGGATGGTAGGAGAGTCTAATTTTTTGGATCATCTTTCTAAACCTTAATTTGCTGAGGTTTTACAAGACTTCTCTGAGTCAATAGGACAATGTACAATCCACGCACCTACAATCCCCTGACTTCTGAAAGCAGAATTCAGGGGTCAGGGGAGGGATGCAATCCAGGTAAGTGCCATCTCTGGCCAGGGGCCAGTGTGGGTCTGAGATTGTCTCAGTTGGAATGTAGGAGTAACGTGCACATATCATTTACTATAAATGTATGTTGGGTTCAAGAAAGAGTAGACACTCTCCAGAATTGTGCCTCCCATCTCTACAAAATCCACAATTTTACTTCAGCTGTTCTCTTGAGAACAGACATAATAGGCTGTACACCATGAGGCAAGGGTACACAGTGAGGAAAAAACACTGTTCCTTTTGTGAAAACTGTAAGTCTGGTTATAAGAGAGACAGATTTGTGCATTTATGCAAGAGGCAGGGTCTGAGGGGGAGGGTGCAGAGGCTCAGTGAGTCAAAGAAGCCTGAAGAATAATTTTAAAAATAGCTTGAATGAAATGAAAATGATAATAAAACTTACCAATTTGTGGATGCAGCAGAACAGTGTTTACTTAGAGGGAAGTTTAAAAGGCATTTTGGCTTCTGCCTTGCTCTTTCTTGGATCTCTTGCTCTAGTGGAAGCCAGCCACCATGTTGTGAGGACACTCAAGCAGCCCCTTGGGGAGACACCTGTACCACAGAACTGAGGCACCTCAGCCAAAAGCCAGCACTAACTCACCAGCCATGTGAGTGATCCAACATGGAAGTGGAGCTTCTGGCCCCACCACTCCAGCCTTCAGATGACTGCAGCCCAAGAGACCAAAGCCAGAATGATGCAGCTAAGCTGCTCTGAGTTCCTGACTCCCCCAAACTGTGTGAGATAATTAATGTTTACCATGCTGCTAAATTTTGGGGTAATTTGTGGTGTTTCTGAGCTCTTTGAGAGTCTGTTCAGGGTTCCAGTTTCCTGAGTTTTTTGTAACCTGTATCCATATCTGCATGTTTTAAGCATTCTGTGTTTCACATTTTTAGGTCTCTGATCTCTTTGGGTTCTCTCTCTGTGTTTTTTTTATTTATTTATTTATTTATTTTTTGCAGTATGCGGGCCTCTCACTGTTGTGGCCTCTCCCGCTGTGGAGCACAGGCTCTGGACGCGCAGGCTCAGCGGCCATGGCTCACGGGCCCAGCCGCTCCGCAGCATGTGGGATCCTCCCAGACCGGGGCACAAACCCGTGTCCCCTGCATCGGCAGGCGGACTCTCAACCACTGTGCCACCAGGGAAGCCCTCTCTCTGTGTTTTAGGTCTCTGAACTATTTGAGGATCTAGGTCCAAAATTAAGGGAGTTCTGGGCTGTTTTTCTGTTCATGTCTAGAATGTGATCATAACTATTTGGGATCCTTAATCCCAGGGTATGACGTCTCTAAAATACTTTGTACTTGGGTCCAGGATTTGAAGTCTCTGAGCCCTCTAGCAGTCTGTTCTGGATATGAGGGCATTGAGGTGTTTGGGAGTCTGTGTCTCAGGTTTCACAGCCTTGAACTCTTTGAAGGACTGTGTACAGGTTTTGTTTCTTCTTTGAGGTATATGGATTTTTATGTCCTAGAAAGAGATATCACCAAGGTGACTGGAGTCTGCATCCAGGGCACTGGGTGTCAGAGCTGTTTGGGCCACTGAGTTCCTGGATATGAAGTTTCTGTGGTGTTTGAGGGTCTGTGTCCAGATATTGATATTACTGATTTTGAGGGCAGGGGGGATCTGTGTCCTAGGGCTTCAGCTCTCTAAATGGTTTATGGGTGTTATAAGGTTCCTGTGCTGTTTATGGATGTACATCCCAAATGTGTGGGATCCCAGACATGACTGTGACTGAATGTTGCAGTATATGACGTCTCTGTTCATGGGTATATATACCAGGGTGTGAGGTATCTGAGCTCTTTGAGTGTGTGTCTCAGGTTATGATGTCTCTCTGATCTGTTTGGGTGTTTGTTTCCCAGGATGAGAGATTTCTGATTTGGTTGTGGGTGTATATTCCAGGATGTGAGTTCTCTGATCTATTTGGGTGTATATGTCCAGGGCGTGAGGTTTTTGCTCTGTTGTGGGTATATGTCCAATGGTATAAGGTTTCTGATCTGCTTGTGGGTATATATCTCAGGGTATGAGACCTCTGATCTGTTTGTCATTGTATGTCACAGGATGTGAGGTCTCTCTTCTTGGGTGTATGTCAAATGTATAAAGTCTCTGATCTGTTTTTGGGGTTTATGCCCTTGGATGTTAGAGCTCTGATCTCTTTGTGGGTATATGTGCCTGTGTGTGAGCTCTCTGATCTGTTTGAGGTATATGTCCCAAGATACGAGGTCTCTGAGCTCTTTGTGGATATATTTCCCTGGTTGTTATATTTCTGAGCTTTTTTGGTTGTGGTTTTCTGGGGGTATAAGTACTGTGAACCTGTTTGTTAAGTGTGTGTTGCAGGATATGAGGACTTCTATCTGAGGGTGTATGTCCCAGAGTGTGAGGTCTCTGCTGTGTTTGTGGGTGTGGGTGTGAGGTCTCTAAAGTGTTTGTGAGTATAGTTCCCCATATGTAAGTTCCTTGAACTTTTTGTGGGTGTATGTCCCACAATGTGAAATCTATCATCTATTTCTGGGTATATGTCCCAGAATGAGGTCTCAGATCTCTCTGTCCCTGTATATGTCTCAGTATGTGAGGTCTCTCTTCGTGGGTATATGTCAAGGATATGAGCTCTCTGATACTTTTGTGTTCATATGTCCCAGGGAATGAGGTCTCTGACCTGTGTTTTTTTTGGGGGGGTTGCATAATGTGAGTTCTCAAGTATGTTTGTGGCTGTATGACCTATGATGTAGGTGTCTGACCTCTTTGGGCATGTGTATCCCATGGTGAAAAGTCTCTGAGCTCTTTGTTGGTATATATCCCAAGGTGTGAGGCCTCTGGTCTGTTGGGTGGTATATTTCCTACAATGTAAGGTCTCTGATCTGTTTTGTTGCTGTACACTAGTATGTAAGTCTGTCTTCCTTGGTGTATGTCAAGGTCTGTTGGTGGGTGTATTTCCCAGAGCATGAGGACTCTGATCTGTTTCTCGGTGTATGTCCCACAGTAAGAAGTCCCTGATCTGTTTGTCCATATAAGTCTCTGTATGTAAGGTCTCTGATCTTTTCATAGCCGTATCAAGAGTTTGAAGTCTTTCATCTCTTATGGTTATAATTCCCAGGTGTGATGTCTGTGTTGTGTTTGTGGCTTTATGTCTTGGAATTTTAGGTATCTGGGTTGTTTCTGCAATATCCCAGGATGTGAGGTCTCCAATCTCTTTGTGTGTGTAGGTCTCAGTTGTGAGGTCCTGATCTATTTGTGGGTATAGTCACCAGAATGGGAGAGCTCTGATATGTTTGTGGGTGTCTGTCACAGACTGAGAGGTCACTGATTTGTTTGTGCATATAGGTCCCGGGATCTGAGATCTGTGATCTTCTTGTCACTATAATTACCAGTATGTGAGGTATCGTTCATGGGTGTATGTCAAAAATGTAAGTCCTCTGATATGTTTGTGGGTTGAATGAACCTGGTTGTAAGGTTTCTTTTTGTTTGTGGGTTATGTCTCAGTGTGTGAGGCTTCTGAGGTCTTTTTGGGTATAGGTCCCATGGTGTGAGGTCTCTGATTGGTTTGGGGGATTATTTACTGGTTTATGACCTTTTGAGGGTTATGACCTTTTTTGTCATTGTATGTTCCAGGATGTGAGGTCTGTGACTGTTTGTCATTGTATGTTCCTATATGTGAGGTCTCTTACATGGGTGTGTGTAAAACAATGTCGTCTTTGACCTATTTGTGGTTGTGAGTCCTTGGGTGTAAGGTTGCTGATTTATGGATTTAATTCCTAGAGTTTGGCATTGCCAACTTGTTCGCAAATATATGTCCCATCATGTGATGTCTCTTATCTTTTCGGGGGTGTATATCCCTTGACGTGAGGTTGTCATCTATTCCTCAATGTATTTCCCCAATGAGAGAGGTAAGGTCTCTCACCTGTGTAAGGGTGTATGTCCTGTGATGTGAGGCCCCTAATTTATTTGCAGGTGTATTCCCAGGATATGAGCTCTCTCCTCTCTTTTGAGTGATATATTCCAATTTGAGAGGACTCTGCTTCATTTCTGAATGTTTTTCCCAGTATGTGGGGTCTCTGATCTGTTTTTGGTGGATACTGCAGGATTTGAGTTCTCTGGTATATTATGTATATATGTCTCAGGTTGTGAGGTTCCTAATCTCTTTGTGGGTGTACATCACAGAATGGGGGTCTCTGATCTGTTTGTGTGTGATTATCAAGGGTGTAAGGCCTGATCTGATTGTGCATTTATGTCCCAGGATGTAAGAACCCCAGCTGTTTGTAGGCATTTGTCCCAGGATGTGAGGTCTCTGATCTCTTTGGGTATATTTGTCCAGGGGTGAGATTTCTAATCTGTTTTAGGGTGCATATCCCAGGATGTAAGGTCTCAGATCTCACTGTGGGCCTAATTCCCAGGATTTAAGGTATCTAATTATTTGTGTGTTTCTCTACTTTTTTTTTTTTTTTTTTTTGCGGTATGTGGGCCTCTCACTGTTGTGGCCTCTCCCGTTGCGGAGCACAGGCTCCGGACGCGCAGGCTCGGCGGCCATGGCTCACGGGCCTAGCCGCGCTGCGGCATGTGGGACCCTCCCGGACCGGGGCACGGACCCGCGTCCCCTGCATCGGCAGGCGGACTCTCAACCACTGCGCCACCAGGGAAGGCCTCTCTACCTTTTTTTTTTTTTTCTTGTGGTACGCGGGCCTTTCACCGCTGTGGCCTCTCCCGTTGCGTAGCACAGGCTCCGGAAGCGGAGGCTCAGCGGCCATGGCTGACGGGCCTAGCCGCTCCGCGGCATGTGGGACCCTCCTGGACCGGGGCACGGACCCGCGTCCCCTGCATCGGCAGGCGGACTCTCAACCACTGCGCCACCAGGGAAGGCCTCTCTACCTTTTTTTTTTTTTCTTGTGGTACGCGGGCCTTTCACCGCTGTGGCCTCTCCCGTTGCGTAGCACAGACTCCGGAAGTGGAGGCTCAGTGGCCATGGCTGACGGGCCTAGCCGCTCCGCGGCATGTGGGACCCTCCTGGACCGGGGCACGGACCCGCGTCCCCTGCATCGGCAGGCGGACTCTCAACCACTGCGCCACCAGGGAAGGCCTCTCTACCTTTTTTTTTTTTTTCTTGTGGTACGCGGGCCTTTCACCGCTGTGGCCTCTCCCGTTGCGTAGCACAGGCTCCGGAAGCGGAGGCTCAGCGGCCATGGCTGACGGGCCCAGCCGCGCTGCGGCATGTGGGACCCTCCCGGACTGGGGCACGGACCCGCGTCCCCTGCATCGGCAGGCGGACTCTCAACCACTGCGCCACCAGGGAAGCCCTCTCTACTTTTTAACGGGTGTACATCCCATGCTGTGAGTTCTCTGATCTGCTAGGAGGATTATTTCCCAAGATTTGAGATTTCTGATTTGGTTTTGGGTACATACCATAGAATATGAAGTCTTAGATCTCTTAGGGTGTGTATGTCCAGAGAGTATAAGGTTTGTGACCTCTCTGTGGTTGTGTTTCATGGTATGAAGTCCCTTCTCTGTTCATTCCTATGTTTCAGTATGTGCTCACGACTTTTGTCGGGGATGTAGGTGTTCTGATCTGTTTGTTTTATATTCCAGGACTTGAAGTCTCTCATCTGCTTGGTGGTGAATGTCCCAGAGTCAGGTGTCTGCGCTCTTTGTGTGTGTATGTCCCAGGGAGGGAGGGCCATGACGGGTTTGTGGGTATATATTGTGAGGTTTCTGATCTGTTTAGAAGTGAATTCCAGCAAGTGATATATCTGAACTCTTTATGAGTGTATGTACCTGGCTTTGAGGACTCTCACATGTTTGTCAGTATGTGTGCTGGTGTGAGAACGCTAATCTATTTCTGGGTGTACTACCCCGCATGTGAGGTCTCTGAACTGTTTGTAGGCTTGTGTTGCAGGATTTGAGGTCTCTGATTTCTTTTTTATTTATTTACTTATTTATTAATTTTTGGCTGCATTGGGTCTTCGTTGCTGCACGTGGGCTTTCTCTAGTTGCGGCGAGCAGGGGCTACTCTTCGTTGTGGTGTGTGGGCTTCTCATTGCGGTGACTTCTCTTGTTGCACAGCACGGGCTGTAGTGCATGGGCTTCAGTAGTTGCAGCAAGTGGGCTCAGTAGTTGCGGCGCATGGGCTCTAGAGCGCAGGCTCAGTAGTTGTGGCGCACAGGCTTAGTTGTTCCACGGCACATGGGATCTTCCCAGACCAGGGCTCGAACCTGTGTCCCCTGCATTGGCAGGCGGATTCTTAACCACTCTGCCACCAGGGAAGTCCCTGTAATTTCTTTATGGCTATATTTTCCAGGTTTTTAGGTCCCTGATCTGTTTGTGGGTGTATATTTCAGGTGTGAGCTCCCTGATTAGTTTGTGGATGTGTGTATCCCAGGATATGTGTCTATGCACGTATGTCTCTGTTCAGCTGAAGACTGGCCCTCAGCGATATCCATGTCTCAATCCCTGGAGCCTGTGACTATGTTAACTTTCTGGCAGAAGGGACTTTGCAGATGCAGCTATGTTAAACACCTTAATGCTGGGAGTTTATCCTGGATTATCCAGGTGGGCCCAGTGTAATCACTAAGGTCCTTACGTGTGGGAGGCAGGATGGTGAGAGTCAGAAATAACACTGTGACAATGCAAGCTGTCAAAGAAGGTGATGTCATGATGGAAGCAGAGTCAGAGAAGGAGATATGACACCTGAAGCAGAGAGCAAAGAGATCAGAGAGACATTTGAAGATGAAACACTGCTGGCTTTGAAGATGGAGGAAGGGGCCGTGAGCCAAAGACTGCAGACAGCCTCTAAAACTGGAAAATGCAAGGAAGTGCATTCTCTCTTGGAGCCTCCTGGAGGAAGGTAGCTCTGCCAACAACTTGATTTTATCTATGTAAGACTCAGTTTTGGGTCTCTGACCTATAGAAATGTAAGATAATAAATTAGTGTTGTTTTACAACACTAAGATTGTAGTAATTTGTTACAGCAGTGATAGGAAATGAGCACAGTGTCCCGGGTTGTGATGTCTCTATCTGGTTGTAAGTGCACATCCCAGGATGATAACTCCATCATCTGTGAATGTGCGTCTGATGGTGTGAGGGTGTGTGTCCCCAAATTTGTGGTCTCTGAGCTGTTTGTTGGTTTATGTCTCAGAATGTGAGGTCTCCAATCTGTATGTGTCCTAGGATGCTAGGTCTCTGAGCTGATTCAGGGTGTATGTCCAGTATATGAGGTCTTTTTTTGGCCCTGTGGCTTGTGGGATCTTAGTTCCCCAGACCAGGGATTGAACCCAGGTTCATGGCAGTGAAAGCACTGAGACCGAACCACTGGACTGCTGGGGAACTCCCATAGTATATGAGGTCTTTAAGATGTCTGTGGTTTGCATTCCAGGTTATTAGGTCTCTGGTGTGTTTTGGAGGTATTTCTGATGATAGTGAACTTTCTGCTTTCCTTGGTGGTACATCTACCAGAATATGAGGTCTCTAATCTGTTTAGTTATGAATATCCAAGTTGTGAGGTTTCATAGAGCTCGCTGTGAGTGTACATCCCTTGGCCCGAATCCTCTGATCTCTTGTGAATACTTGTCCTTGTCTGTGAGCTCTCTGATCTCTTTGCAGGTACATGTCACAAGATATTCGTTCTGTGATCTATTTCTGGCTCTTTTTCATAGCATGTCTGGTCTCTGACATGCTTGTGTGAGTGTACATTGCAGGATTTGAGATCTCTGATATAGTTGTGGGTGTCTGGTTGTATACGGTGTCTGATGTGTTCTGGAGTATATCCCGTGACGTCCCCTGTTCTGTTTGTTGGTATATTTCTCAGAGTGTGAGATCTCTGATCTTTTTTTTTTTTTTTTTTTTGCGGTACGCAGGCCTCTCACTGTTGTGGCCTCTGCCGTCGCGGAGCACAGGCTCCAGACACGCAGGCTCAGCGGCCATGGCTCACGGGCCCAGCCGCGCCGCAGCATGTGGGATCTTCCCGGACTGGGGCACGAACCCGTGTCCCCTGCATCGGCAGGCAGACTCTCAACAACTGCGCCACCAGGGAAGCCCCTCTCTGATCTCTTTGAAGGCATAGATTGCAGGGTTTGAGGTCTGTGGTCTCTTTGTGGTTACATGTCCAGGTTGTGAGGTCTCTAATCTGTTTGTTGAGGTGTATCCCAGGATGTGAACTCTCTGATCTTTGTGTGTGTGTCAGGAGTGGGTGGGGTGGTATATGTCTAATGGTGTGAAGATTCAGATCTGTTTTCTGGTAAATGAACCAGGTTAGAAGGACTCTGATGTGTTTGAGGATGTTTTCCCAGGATGTGAGTTCTCTGATCTGTTTCTGAATACAGGTTCTAGGACGTGAGGTCTCAGAGCTCTTTGTGGATGTACATCCCAGGCGTGAGTTCCCTGAGCTGTTGGAGGTTGTATACCCCAGGGTGTTAGATCTCTGATGCTTTTGGTGTTATTTGCAAGCGTATGAGATTTCTGATTTATACGCTCAAACATATAACAGGATGAGAGGTTTATTATGTGTTAAAGTGTGTATATCCAATGTATGAGGTTTCCAAGCTCTTTCTGGATGTATATCTCAAGGTTGAGGTCTCTGATCTGTTTGCAGGTATGTGCCCTAGGATTTGAGCTCTCTCATCTCCTTGTTGGTATATGCCCCAAGATGTCAAGTATCTTTAATTACTTATATGAGCTCATTACTTTATATGAGCTCTCTAACGTGTTGTAGGTTCTTATTGCTGGGTTTGAGGTCTCTGAGCCATTTTTGGTTGTATTTCTCAGATGAGGTCTTTGATCCATTTGTGTGTGTATCACAGTATGTGAAGTTTTTTTTTCTGGTCTCTTTTGCGTGTTAGTCAAGGGTGTGAGGTCTGTCTGTCTGTGGGTATGTGTCCCACAATGTACATCTCTCTGCTCTCTTTATATATATGTCTGAGGGTAGAAAGTCTCTGATTACTTTCTAGATGTGTGACTCTGGATGAGGGATGTGAGCTATTTCTTGTGCATGCCCCAGGATTTTAGCTTTTCGAGCTTTTTGGAGGTGTGTGTTTTGTGATGTGAAGTCTCTAATTGTGTGTATATGTCTCTGCTCTGCCGACTTAAGGCCTCCTAAAGATGTCATAATCCTTGTCTCATGTTCTCATCCTTGGAAACTGTGAAGATGTGACCTTACATGTTAAAAGGTACTTTGCAGATGTGATTAAATTAAGCATATTGAGATGGGGAGATTTTCTTAGATTTTCTAGGTGGGTCCAATGTAATCCAATGAAATGAGGGGGACAGGATGGTTATTGTCAGGAACGCAAAGTAATGACACGGGCCAGGTCAGATACAGTGATCTCATGATGGAGATGTTTGTGGGTGTGTGTCCCAGCTTGTGAAGTCCTTGAGCTGTTGTTGGGAGTATATTCTAGGATGTGACATTTCTAATTGTTTGTGCATATATGTCTGTAGTTGGGCAAATAATAGGTCCCAGCAAAGGGCATGTGACCAGGGAGCCCTAATCGGGGAGGAGATATGATGATGGAAGCAGAGTCAGAGATCAGTGAGATTTGAAGATGAAGTGATTATGGCTTTGCAGGTGTAGGAAGGGGCCAGGGACCAAGAATGCTGGCAGTTCTGGAAACTGGAAAAGGCAAGGAAATGGATTCTCCCTAGATTCTCCAGAAGGAAGACAGCTGTGTTTGCACCTTACTTTAGGACTGTAAGACCCATTTTTGGGTTTCTGACCTACACAAATGTAATATGATAAGTAAATGTGTGTTTTTTCATGATACTAAGATTGTGGTGATTTGTTAGAACAGCATTAAGAACCGAATGGGTTTGCAGTGTGTCCCGGGTTGCAGTGTCTCTATCTGGCTGTCCGAGGATGTGAACTCCACAGTGTTTGTGAGTGTGTGGATGATGGTGGGGGTCTCTGATCTGTGTGTGGCTGTGTGAACCAGGGTGAGAGATCTCTGACCTGTTTGAGAGTGTGTGTCCCCCTAAAATTGTGGGCTCTGAGGTTTTTGTGGGTGTACATCCCAGGACATGCAGGCTCTGGTCTGTTTGTGAGTGCGTGTCCCAGGATATGAGGTCTCTGCACTGATTATTTTTTAACTTTTTCTTTTATATTGGAGTATAGTTGATGAACAGTGTTGTGTTAGTTTCAGATGTACAGCAAAGTGATTCAGTTATACATATATATGTACCTATTCTTTTCCAAATTCTTTCCCATTTAGGTTGTTCCATAATATTGAGCAGAGTTCCCTGTGCTATACAGTAGGTCTTTGTTGATTATCCATTTAAAATATAGTAGTGTGTACATGTCAATCCCACACTCACTAACTACCCCACCCCCCCACCCTTCCCCCCTGGTAACCATAAGTTTGTTCTCTAAGTCTGTCTTCACTGATTTTGTGTGTACGTATATGAGGTCTCTGAGATGTCTGTGAGTTATGTCTAGGTTGGTAGGTCTTGGATGTTTCACAGGTATTTCTGAAATAGGAGATTTCTGATTCATTGGGTGATGTATGTATATACATATATAGATACACATGTATACATATATATAAATACATATGTATATGCATATATACATACCAGGATGAGTGGTCTCTGATCTGTTTTGGTGTGTATATCCAGGTGTGAGGTTTGAAGCTCATTATGGCCTGTATTTCATAGGGCTTGAGGTCTCTGATCTTTCTGTGGGTCTGTGTCCCAAGACATGAACCCTTGGAACTCTTTGTGGGTGTTCTGTGAAGATGTCAGGTATACAGTCAGCCTCGAGGTGTTTTTCTTAGAATGTGAGGTCTCTTCTTTGATTGTGGGTGTGTGTTGCAAGACTTGAGATCTCTGATCTGTTTGTGGGTGTATGTCTTGGGATGCAAGGTCTCTCTTCTGTGTGTGGGTGCATTTCTCAGATGAGGTCTCTGTTCTGTTTTCGCCTTTCTATCTCAGTATTTGTTTCTGATCTCTTTGTGTGTGTTTGTCAAGGATGTGAGAAGTCTTCTATTTGTGGTTATATGTGCCAGTTTGTGAGGTTCCTACCCTGTTTGTGGGTAGATGACACAGAACGTGTGCCTCACTTCTTTTTTGGATGTATGGCCAGGGTTGGGAGGTGTCTGACCTCCTTGGAATTGTATGGCATGGAATGTGAGGTCTTTGAGCTACTTATGCGCATACATCTCAGGATGGGGTGTTTTTAATTGCTTGTGGAAGTATATCTGGGGTTGGTGGAATAAAGGTCCCTGAAAGCTGTCCATGTCCTAATCTCTGGAACAAGTTAAAAAGTCCTTTGCAGATGTGATGAAGTAATCATCTTGAGATGGAGGAGATTATCCTGAATTTTCCAGGTGAGCACAGTGTCATCACAAGGGAGCTTATAGGAGAGAGACAGAGCGGTCAGTCAGAGAAGCAGATGTGATGACAGAAATAGAAATCAGAGAGAGAGATTTGAAGATGAAAACATTGCTGGCTTTAAAGTTGGAGGAAGGGGCCACGAGCTAAGAAACGCAGGCAGCTTCAGGTACTGGAAAAGGCAAGGAAACAGATTCTCCCCGAGAGCCTCCAGGAGCAATGAAGCTCTGCCCACAACTTGAGTTTAGCCCGTTGAAACCCATTTTTTGGCTTCTGACCTGTGGAAACATAAGGTAATGAATTGGTGTTGCTTTATGATACTAAGATTGTGACTTTTTACAACAGCGATTGGAAATGAGCAGTGTGCTGGGTTGTGATGTCTCTATCTGGTTGTCGGTGCACATGCCAGGATGTGAACTCCATGATCTGTTTGTGAGTGTGTGTCTGATGGTGGGAGGTCTCTGATCTTGTGCAGGTGTATGAACCATGTTGAAAGGTCTTTGAATGTTTGAGGATGTGTGTCCCAGAACTTGTGGTCTTGTAGCTGTTTGTGGGGATATGTCTCAGAATGTGAGGTCTCCACAAATTTTTTGTGTGTGCATGTCCTAGGATGTGAGGTGTCTGAGCTGATTTGGGGAGCACATTCCAGTATGTGAGGTCTCTGATCTGTTTCTGGTGTTTTCTTACCCTGAAAGATCTCTGACTTGATTGTGATTGTGGGTTTCAGAACTTGAGGTCTCTGATCCATTTGTGGGTCTCAGGTATCTATGACCTCAACATTGTGGAATATATCCCAGGATGTGAACTTTCTGATCTGTTTGTTATATATGACCCAGGGCTTGAGGTTTCTGATCTATTTGTGGGTATGCGTTGCAGAGTTTGAAGTCTGTGGTCTTTTTGTGACTTCATGTGCAGGTTGTGAGGTCTCTAATCTGTGTGTGGATGCATATCCCAGGATTTCAGCTCCCTGATCTGTTTGATGGTGTATATCACATGGTGTGAGACCTCTGAACTATTTGTTTGAGGTCTCTGATCTGTTTGTGGCTACATGTCCGGGTGGTGAGGTCTGTAATCCCTTTATTGGTCTGTGTCCCAGGATGTGGATGCCCTGATCTGTTTGTGGGTATCATCTGATGGTATGAAATGTCTGATGTATTCACTGGCCAGTGAACCAGAGTGTGAAGTCTCCAACCTGTAGGAGGGTGTTCTCCCAGGATCTGAGTTCTCTAGTCCATTTGCTTTTGGCTTGTCCTGGGAAGTGTTTGGTCTCTGAACTCTTTATGAATGTTCATCCCAAGGATGTGAGTCCTCTGAGCTCTTGGGGTGTGCACGTTCCAGGTTGTCAGATCTCTGAAATTTGGGTAGGATACTTCCAAGCTTATGAGATTTCTGGTTTGTTTGCTGATACATGTGTGAGTCTGTGTCTATATATCTATATCTATGTCTATATCTATATACTTACCTGATCTGAAGGTGTGTATGTCCAGGCTGTGAGGTTACTGAACTCTCGGTGGGTCATTTCCCTTGTTTTGAAACCTCTGACCTGTTTGGGAGGATGTCCCAAAATACAAGCTCTCTGACCTTTTAATGGGCATATGTTGTAAGATCTCAGGTCTATGATTGGTTTCTGGTTCTTTTTTTCCTAGCATATGTGGTCTCTGACTTGATGGTGGGTATATATTGCAGGATTTGAGATCTCTGATTTGTTTGTTGGTATCTCTCTCAGGTTGTGAGGTCTCTGATCTGTTTGTGAGTGTTTATCACAGTATGTGAGTGCCTGATCTCTTTGTGTGGGTTTATCCAAGGCGTGAGGTCTGTTCAGTTTGCTGCTCTTTGTGGGTTTATGTCTAAGAATGTGTTTCTCTCTGCAATTTGTGTGTGTATGTCCCAGATGGTGAGTTTAATTCCAAGTGATTGAGGACTCTGAGCACTTTTGGGGTATGTGTTCCAAAATGTATGTCTCTCTTTTCTTTTTGGAGGAATATGACAGGGTGGGAGGTGTCTCATCTATTTGGAAGTGTATGACTCAGAGCGTGAGGTCTGTGAGCTGTTTATGCCTGTATGTCTTTGGTGTCTGAATAACAGCCCCCCGCCAAGAGGTCCACTTCCTAATCCCTGGAAACTGTGATTATGTTAATTTACACGGAAAAGGGGACTTCGCAGGTATGATTAACTTAGGCATCCTGAGATAAGGAGGTTATCCCAGATTACCTGGGTAGGCCCAGTGTAATCACAAGTGTCCTTATATGAGGGAAGCATGAAGGCAAGAGTCAGAGAACACAATGTAGTGACAGAAGTGGAGTCAGAAAAGGTGACGTGATGACATAAGCAGAGATCAAAGAGAGATGGAGATAGAGATAGATGAATACAAAGAGAGAGACATTTGAAGATGAAACCCTGCTGACTTTGAAGACAGAGGAAGGGGCCATGAGCTCGGGAATGCAGGCGGCCTGTAGGAACTGGGTTCTCGCTTAGGAACTCCAGAAGGAGGCCAGCTCTGCTGACACCTTGACTTTTACCTTGTAAAACTCCTAGCCAGTCTTCTGATCTGCAGAAATGTAAGATGACATATTTGTGTTGTTTTATGACAATAAGATTGTGGTGATTTGTTACAGCACCAAGTCCTGAGGAGATAAAAGGCCTGCACCTTCCAGAAATGGAATAGAAGGCTTCCCTGGTGGCGCAGTGGTTGAGAGTCTGCCTGCCGATGCAGGGGACACGGGTTCGTGCCCCGGTTCGGGAAGATCCCACATGCCGCGGAGTGGCTAGGCCCGTGAGCCATGGCTGCTGAGCCTGCGCGTCCGGAGCCTGTGCTCCGCAACGGGAGAGGCCACAACAGTGAGGCCCGCATACCGCAAAAAAAAAAAAAAAAAAAAAGAAATGGAATAGGGAATTTTCTGGTGGTCCAGTGGTTAGGACTCCGCGCTTTCACTGTCGAGGGCCTGGGCTCAATCCCTGGTCGGGGAACTAAGATCCCACAAGCCTCATAGTGCAGCCAAAAAAAAAAAAAATTAAAAAAAAGAAGTAGAATAAATGTGGCCTTCTTTTCAGAAAGAAGAAAGGAAGGAAGGGAGGGGAGAGAGAGAGAAAGAGGGAAAGAAAGAAAGAGGGAAGGGAGGAAGGAAGGAGATGAACACGATGTCCCAGGTTGTGATGTCTCTATCTGGTTGTCAGTGCACATTCCAGGATGTGAACTCCACCATCTGTGGGTTTGTGTCTGCTGGTTGGGAGGTCTCTGATTTGTGTGCAGGTGTTTGAACCAGGGTGTGAGGTCTCTGACCTCTTTGATGTTGTGTGTCCCAGAATTTGTGGGCGCAGCTCTTTTGGGGCATATGTCCTAGGAGAGAAGGTCTCTGATCTGAGTTTGTGTACAGGTCCCAGGATGTGAGTTCTCTGAACTGTTGAGGTGTGCATGCTCAGGGTGTAAGGATTCTGAGCTCTTTGTGGGTACATTTCCCTTTGCTTGAAACCCCAGATCTGTTTCTAGGTCTATGTCCCATGATATGAGGCTTCCTGATTTGTTTGTCTCAGTCTCATGGTGTGAGGCCTCTGGTATGTTTGCTGGTGAGTGAAGCCAGGTGTATATGCCATGATGGGAATTCCCTCATCTGTTTGTGGGTACTTGTCTCTTGTCTGATAGTGTGAAGTATCTGGTCTTTTTTTTTTTTTTTTTTTTTTTGGCTGTGCTGGGTCTTTGTTGCTGTGCACAGGCTTTCGCTCATTGTGGTGGGCGGGGGCTACTCTCTGTTGTGGTGTGTGGGCTTCTCATTGCGGTGGTTTCTCTTATTGCGGAGCACAGGCTCTAGGTGTGCGGGCTTCAGTAGTTGTGGCTCCCGGGCTCTAGAGCGCAGGCTCAGTAGTTGTGGTGCACGGGCTTAGTTGCTCCGCGGCATGTGGGATCTTCCTGGACCAGGGCTCGAACCTGTGTCCCCTGCACTGGCAGGCAGATTCTTAACCACTGTGCCACCAGGGAAGTCCCTGAAGTGTCTGACCTTTTCACTGGGGAATGAACAAGGGTATGAGGTCTCTGATGTGTCTGAGGGTGTTTTCCCTGGAGGTGAGTTCTCTGATCTGTTTCTCAGTGCATGTCACAGGATGTGAGGTCTCTGATGTTTTGTGAATGTACATCCCAGAGTGTGAGGTCTCTGAGCTGTTTGTGGGTATTTATTCCAGGTTGTAAGATGTCTGATGTCTTACGGGGATATTTTAAGCATTTTTTACTTGTTTGTTGGCATATATGCTGTGAAGTGAAATTCTTACCTATTAAAGTCTATGTATATCAGTATTGATATAGATATAGATAGATCGATAGAGATAGAGATAGATATATTCCAGGATGTGAGATTTCTAAGCTTGTTCTGGGTGCGTATTTCAGGATGTGGGCCTCTGATCTGTTTGTGGATGCATGTCCCATGTTGACAGCTCTCCGATGTGCTTCTGGGTTTATTTCCGTGCACTTGTTTCTGGGAGGATCTCTGTTTGTGGGTGTGTATCCCAAGGATCTGAGTTCTCCCATCTCCTTGAGTCTGTGTGCCCCAAGATTTCCAGTGTCTGTATTTATCTGGGTGAATTTACCAGCATGTGAGGTCTGTAACCTGTTTGTCAGTTCATGTTGCAGGATTGGAGGTCTCTGGTGTGGTTTGGGTTGTATTTCTCAGATCGGGTCTTTGATCTGTTTGTGCATGTATGTCACATGTGAGTATATCATCTCCTTGGATGTGTTTGTAAAAGGGTATATGAGGTCTGTTCTATTTGGGGTTATATGTCCCAGTTTGTGAGGTCCCTGATCTGTTTGTGTGTATATGTCAGAGAATGTGGGCTTTTTTTCTGCTCTTTGTGTGTGTATGTCCCAGAGTCAGAGGTCTAGTGTATTTGGGGGTCCTAGAATGTGGATCCTTGATCTCTTTGTGCATGTATATCCCAGCATGTTGGGTCCCTCTTGTCTTCGGGGGTGTGTGTCCCAGAGAGTGCATTCTCTTATGCCTTTGTGAGTTTAATTCTCAAGGTGTGAGGACTCTAAGCATTATTTGGTGAACGTTCCAGAATGTGCGGCTCTCTCATCTTTTGCATGTATGTCCCTGGGCGGAAGGTCTCTGATGTCTTTGGAGGTGAGTGGCTCCAGATGTGAATTTTTTGAGCACCTCATGGATGTATGTCCCAGGATGTGAGGTTTCTTTTTGTTTGTGCATGTATATTCTGTTTGCTCAAATAATGGATCATCAAATATGTCCTCACCCCATTCCTGGAACTTGTTAATGTGTTGTCTTACCTGGAAAAGGAGACTTGGCAGATATGTATTAGTAAGCATCCTGAGATTGGGGCAGTTATCCTGCATTACTTACGAGGGTCCAGTATGGTCACAGTATAATCTTTTTTTTTTTTTTTTTTTTTGGTACGTGGGCCTCTCACTGTTGTGGCCTCTCCCATTGCAGAGCACAGGCTCCGGACGCGCAGGCTCAGCAGCCATGGCTCATGGGCCCAGCTGCTCCATGGCATGTGGGATCTTCCCGGACCGGGGCACGAACCCGTGTCCCCTGCATTGGCAGGTGGACTCTCAACCACTGCACCACCAGGGAAGCCCAACAGTATAATCTTTATATGAGAGAGGCAGAACCTGCAGGATCAGAGAAGACCAAGTGACTGTGTATGTCGAGACAGGGAGGGCTCTGTGGTGACATAAGTAAAGTCACAAAAGGTGATGTGATGGCACAAGATGTGAGGTCAGAGAGAGAGAGAGATTTGAAGTTACAATGCTTGGATCCTCTGACCTGTTTGTGGGCTATGCCACAAGATGTCCCGTCTGCCATCTGGTGTATTTTCTGGGTGTATTTTTCAGCTCATGGAGTATCTAACTTGATTGTGGATGGATGTTGCAGGCTTTGAAGTCTTTGTTTGTTTGTTTGTTTTGTATCCAGACTGTGATATCTCTAATCTTTTTGTCAATGTAC
Source organism: Mesoplodon mirus (assembly GCF_964341445.2). Lineage (NCBI taxonomy): Eukaryota > Metazoa > Chordata > Mammalia > Artiodactyla > Ziphiidae > Mesoplodon > Mesoplodon mirus. Next base: position 44,705,121 of record NC_138981.1, on the reverse strand, counting down.
ATTCCAGGACTTGAGCCCTCTGATCTATTTGTGGGTGTATTCCCCTATATAGGAGGACTGATTTCCATGTGCGATTTGTAGGTTTTGATGTGTCTGATCTGTTGGTGAATGTCCAAGGATGTGAAGTCTCTGAGGTGTTTGTGGGTGTATTTCCCAATATGTGATTTTTGGGGGAGCTGTTTGTGGATGAGTTTTCCAGAATGTGTGTCTCTCTCCACTTTGTGTGTTTATTTTGCTGATGCGAGGTCTCTGATCTGTTTGCTGTTGTCTTCCCAGAACCTTAGGTCACTGATATGCTTTTGGGTGTCTGTCTGAGGATGTGTTATCTGTATTCTCTTTGGGTGTAGTCGCCGATCGTGAGGTCTCTGATTTGTTGTATGTTCCAGGATGCAAGGTTTGTAAATGGTTTGTGGGTGTTTTGCAGGATTTCATGTCTGTGATCTGTTTGAGGGTGTGTGTCCTAGGATGCGAGGTTTCTGATCTGTTTCTTTCTTTCTTTCTTTGTTTTATTTTTATTTTTATTTCTTTGGCCACGCTACACAGCTTGCGGGATCTTAGTTCCCCAACTGGGGATTGAACCTGGGCCCCGGCAGTGAAAGTGCCGAGTCCTAACCACTGGACCGCCAGGGGATTCCCTCTGATCTGTTTCTGTGTGTACTTCCCAGCATGTGAGGTCTGTGAACATTTTGTCGCTATATGTCCCAGTATGTGATAGCCCTGATATCTTCATGTGTATTGTCAAGCTTTTGACGTCTCTGATTTGTTTCTTGCTGTTTGTTCCACGATGTGAAATCCCAAACTGTTTGTTGGTATGTGTCCCAGGTTGTGTGGCCTCTGATCTGCTTGTGGGCAAATGTCCCAGTGTTTGAGGTCTCTAATCTCTTTGTGGGTGAGTATTCCAGAATGTGTGTCTCTCTCCACTTTCTGTGTACATTTTGCTGTTTCCCAGGATTTTAAAGTATATTTCCTGGAATGTGCCTCTCTCTGTTTTTTTGTTTTTTTGTTTTTTTTGCGGTACGCAGGCCTCTCACTGTTGTGGCCTCTCCTGTCGCGGAGCACAGGCTCCGGACGCGCAGGTCCGGTGGCCATGGCTCACGGACCCAGCCGCTCCGCGGCATGTGGGATCTTCCCGGACCAGGGCACAAACCCATGTCCCCTGCATCGGCTGGCGGACTCTCAACCACTGCACCACCAGGGAAGCCCTCTGGTCTTTTTTTTTGTGTGTGTGGTATGTGGGCCTCTCACTGTTGTGGCCTCTCCCGTTGTGGAGCACAGGCTCCGGACGCGCAGGCTCAACGGCCATGGCTCACGGGCCCAGCCGCTCTGCGGCATGTGGGATCTTCCTGGACCAGGGCACAAACCCATGTCCCCTGCATCGGCTGGCGGACTCTCAACCACTGCGCCACCAGGGAAGCCCTCTCTGGTCTTTTTTGATGTATGTCCCAGGGTGGGCAGTATCTGATCCCTTCGTGGGTGTACATTCCGTGGTGTATGCTCTCTGTCTGATGTTTTGTGTCTTAGGGTCTGAGGTCTCTGTTGTGATTGTGGGCATATGTCCTAAGACATAAGTTCTCTGACCTCTTTTAGGGTCTATGTCCCAGGATGAGAGGTCTTTCATCTAGTTCTGTATTTCCAGCTTGCAAGGTCTATTACCTGTCTGTGGGTGTATGTCCAAGGGTTTGAAGTCTCTGATCCATGTGGGGGGTCCCTGTCCCTGGCTGTCACATTTGTTTGTGGGTGTACTTCAAGACGTGGGATACCTGATCCCTAGTGGTGGTGTGTCTCAGGATGTGAGGGTCTGTTTTTGTGTGTGTGTGTGTGTGTGGTACGCGGGCCTCTCACTGTTGTGGCCTCTCCCGTTGCGGAGCACAGGCTCCGGACGCGCAGGCCCAGCGGCCATGGCTCATGGGCCCAGCCGCTCTGCGGCAGGTGGGATCCCCCCGAACCGGGGCATGAACCCGTGTCCCCCGCATCGGCAGGCGGACTTTCAACCACTGCACCACCAGGGAAGCCCAGGGTCTGTTTTTGTATGTCCGTCAACAGTGTGTGGTGTCTCACCTGTTTGGGACTCTGTGTCCCAGGTCACACGGTTTTGATCTGTCTTTCTTTGTCCCAGCATGTGAGGTCTCAGAGGTGTTTTTTTTTTTTTAACATCTTTATAGGAGTATAATTGCTTTACAACGGTGTGTTAGTTTCTGCTTTATAACAAAGTGAATCAGTTATACATATACATGTGTTCCCATATCTCTTCCCTCTTGCGTCTCCCTCCCTCCCACCCTCCCTATCCCACCCCTCTAGGTGGTCACAAACCACCGAGCTGATCTCCCTGTGCTATGCGGCTACTTCCCACTAGCTATCTATTTTACATCTGGTAGTGTATATATGTCCATGCCACTCACTCACTTCGTCCCACCTTACCCTTCCCCCTCCCCATGTCCTCAAGTCCATTCTCTAGTAGGTCTGCATCTTTATTCCTGTCCTGCCCCTAGGTTCTTCAGAACCTTTTTTTTTCTTAGATTCCATATATATGTGTTAGCATACGGTATTTGTCTTTCTCTTTCTGACTTACTTCACTCTGTATGACAGACTCTAGGTCCATCCACCTCACCACAGATAACTCGATTTCATTTCTTTTTATGGCTGAGTAATATTCCATTGTATATATGTGCCACATCTTCTTTATCCATTCATCTGATGATGGACACTTAGGTTGCTTCCATGTCCTGGCTATTGTAAATAGAGCTGCAAGGAACATTTTGGTACGTGACTCTTTTTGAATGATGGTTTTCTCAGAGTATATGCCCAGTAGTGGGATTGCTGGGTCATATGGTAGTTCTATTTGTAGTTTTTTAAGGAACCTCCATAGTGTCAGAGGTGTTTTGGGTTTGTGTCCCAGGATTTGAGTCTCTGGTCTCTTTGTGGGTGTGAGTACCCGGTCCATCCATTCTTTGGCGTATTTCCCAGGATATGAATGCTCTGATCTGTTTGTTTGCAAGTATCCCGGCATGCGACGTGTCTGTATTTTTATGTGCAAATGTTGCAGGGATTGAGGTCTGTGATCTGTTTGTGGGTATATGTCCCTGGATGCTGTTTCTCTGAAATGTTTGTGGGTGTATATCTCAGCCTGTGTGGTTTTTGATCTTTTTGTGAGTATGTCACAGGATGTGAGGTCTGTTCTTTCGGGGCATGATTTCCTAGAATTTGAATTCTCTGAGCTGTTTGTCTGTGTGTGTGTGTGTGTGTGTGTGTGTGTGTGTGTGTGTGTGTGTGTCCCAGGGCGTGAGTTTCCTGATCTGTTTGGGTGTATATGTCTCACGATTTGAGGTCTTTTGAGTTATTCAGTGTTCTGCATCCAGCATATTTTCTTTGAATTATACTTTAGGGTCTATATCCTAAGTCTCAAGGATTTCTGAATCCTGGATTTGGGGGTTCTGAGCTTCTTCTGGTCTACATTCCAGGGGTGAGTCCACTGAGCTGTTTGGGTGACTGTCCTAGAGTCTGTGGTCCCTGAGCTCTTTTGGTTGGAGAATTCCTTGACCTGTTTGGAACATATTTTCAGGTGTGAAGTCTTCTTTTCAGGAGGCCTCAGTCCCAGGGTGTGAGCTATCCGACTCATTAGAGGTTTGTTCCAGGTTCAAGTTCTCTGAGCTTTTAATGGGGGGATGGGGGTGGCTGGGTGCCAGTTAGTGAGTTTTCTGTGCTATTTGGAGGTCTTTATTCGGTGTGTGAAATCTCTAAACTCTGTGGTGGTCTCTGTGCAGAGTATGATGTCTCTGAACTACTTAGAAGTCTCTCTTTCCAGGGCGGGGGTGGCTGAGCTGTTTGGCTGTCACCCCTCTGGTCCGTTTTGAGCCCATGTCCCAGGGAGTGAGCTCTCTCTGATGCTGGGGGTTTTGTCTTTGGGTGTGATTTTTCGGGGCAGTTTCAGGATCTGCTTCCAGGGTTTGAGGTCTTTCTGCTGAGGTCTTTCTACTGGTTCAGACCTCTGTGTCCCAGAGTGTGAGATCTCTGATCTCTGTATCCCTAAATATTGAGGTCCCTAACCATTGGGGTATGTTTCCAAGGGTGAGGTAGCTCCTGTTGGGGGAGTCTCTGCCCCAGGATGTGAGGCCTCTGACTTATTAGGGGGTCTGTTTCCAGGGTTTGAGGTCTCTGAGCAGTTTGGGGTTCTGTCACCGGTTTATGATGTCTCTTGGGCGTTTGGGGGTCTGTGTCCAGGTTGTTATGTTTCTGAGCTGTGTAGGGGTCTGTCTCCTACACATAGGGGTCTGTCTGTAAGGTTTGTTTGTTTTTTTTTTTTTTTAATTTTATTTATTTATTTATTTATTTATGGCTGTGTTGGCTCTTCGTTTCTATGCGAGGGCTTTCTCTAGTTGCGGCAAGTGGGGGCCACTCCTCATCGCGGTGCGCGGGCCTCTCACTATCACGGCCTCTCGTTGCAGAGCACAGGCTCCAGATGCGCAGCTCAGTAATTGTGGTTCACGGGGCTAGTTGCTCCGCGGCATGTGGGATCTTCCCAGACCAGGGCTCGAACCCGTGTCCCCTGCATTGGCAGGCAGATTCTCAACCACTGCGCCACCAGGGAAGCCCTAAGGTTTGTTAAATGAGCATTTTGGTGTTGTATGTCTGACATGTGAGGTCTCTGGCCTGTCTGTGGGTCTACTTTCCAGGTTGTGAGGTTAATGAACTCTTTGGGGGTTTCTGTCCCAGAATGTGAGGTGTTTGTGTTTGGGCACACGTAGCCAGGATGTGCTGTGTCTGAGCCGTTTTTGTGCCTCCATGATGCGAGGTCCCCAAGCTGTTGTGGGTCTGTGTCCCAGTTATGAGGTCTCTCTGCCATTTGTGGCAGACTTTGCCCAGGTTTGTGAGCTTTCTGGGCTGTTTGGTGATCTGTGTCCATAAAGGTTAGGTATCTGAAATCTTTCTGGATATGAGTACAAAGTGCAAGTTCCCTGAGTGGTTTTGAGGTCTGCGTCCAAGGTGTGCTATTTCTCAGTCGTTTGCGGGTCTGTGTTTTTTGCTGGGGATGTTAGCCTAGGATGTGAGGTTTCTAAGCTGTTTGGGGTCTGTGTCCAGGACGTGTGACCTCAGAGTTATCTGGGGTCTGTATCACAGGACCTGAAGTCTAGAAGCTGTGTAAAGGATCCATGTCCAGATCTTCGGATCTCTGAGCTCTTCTGTGAACTAGAATATGAGGCCTTTGAGCTGTTTGGGGGTCTGTCTCAGTGTTTGAAGGCTCTGAGCTATTTGGGGGAAATCTGTGTTCGGTACGTGACATCTCTGAACAGGAATCTGTCGAGAGTGCGATGTTGCTGAGCTGGGTTAGGTCCCGTGTCCCAGCGGATGTGATTTTGGTGCTGTCTAGCATCATGTTCGTGTTGTGAGGTCTCTCGGCTGTCTGGTGGTCTGAGAGGAGGGTTTGAGGTCTCTGAACCGTTTCTCCATCTTTACCCAAGTTTGTAAGTTCTCCAAGAAGTTGGTGGGTCTTTATCCCCAGCTGTGAAGTCTCTGAGCTTTGTGGGGGCCTGTAGTCAGATTTTCAGGTCTCTGAACTCTTTGGGTATGTATGTGGGTTGCAAAGCGTGAGGTCTCTGAAATGCTTGGTAGTCTTTCCTAGGATGCCCTGACTCTGAACTGTTTAGGGGTGTCAGAAGGTGTGAGGTCTCTGAACCATGTATAGATCTGTTTCCCGGAGTCGGAATTATCTGAACTGCGTCTGTTTCTGGGCTCTGAGATCTCTAAGCTCTTTGGGGTCTGTGTCCAAGACTTGAGTCTGAGTTGTTTGCGGCACTGTGTTCTAGGGAGCAAGGCCTCTGGGGTGTTTAGTGCTCTGTGTTCCAGGGTGTCTCAGCAACTTGGGGGTCCATGTCTAAGGTATGAGGTTTTGGAATAACTTAGGGATCTGTGTTCAGAGTATGAAGTCTCTCGGGTGTTTGGGCGGTCCATGTCAGGGGTGTCACACACATCTCAGCTGTTTTGTGGGGGTTATCTGAGGCTGTGAGGCGTCTGGGCAGTTTAGGACTCGATGACCAGGGTGTGAAGGCTCCAAATAGCTTGGGGAGCAGTACTGCAGACTGTGAGGTATTTGAGATGTTTGTGCATCTCTATCCCACGAATCCAATGCAGTGTATGAGGCAGCATCTGAAGTCTCAGAGTTCTTTGGAAGTCTGTGTCCCCTGGCTTCAGTGCAGCCTCAGTGATGTGGGGTTTGTGTCCAGGTATGAGATTGCTGAGCTGCAGGGAGACGTATGTCCCAGGGTGTGAGGTCCCTGAGGTTTGGGGGTCAATATCCAGTGTATAAGGTCTATGAGCTGTCTGGAGGCCCATGCCCTAGGTGCCCTGAGGTCTCTGAGCTGTTGAGGATTCTGTCACCTGTGTGTGAGGTCTTTGAAATATTTGGGTATGTGTGTCACAGCATGTGCGGTCTCTGAGCAAAACCAAAGGGCACTGGCTCACGTTCAGGTTGAGGGGTGATAAAAACAAGTACATATACTTGAAACACCATCTCGTTGTTATCTGCTTTATACCCTGGCACATATAGGTGCTCAATAAATATTCGCAGAAAAACCTTCCCCCAGCACACACAAACTTTTCTCTTTGTATGTAGTAGGCAGGCTTTGGGCTCGAAACTTTGAAGAGCAGGGAGGATCCAGCTAGAATCGTGTCACATTTCTGTATCTATCTCCACTGTATTTCTGTGGGTTTTGTTTACGGCCAGTGATAATGGTTTGTCCACTTAAACAGCAGTGGATTTAGCTTGCCTTTCCGGTGCACTATAAACCTTCAGTGTGAAGCAAACGCTTATCTCACGTCGCGGTGTGATGCAGACGACAGCGCAAGTGGCGCACTGCGGGGAGTGTTAGTCAAATGGCTGAGGTTGGAGGACCGCATTCCCGGGCGCCCCCGGCTCCCAGCCCCTCATCTCCCCAACCCCCACCTACACAAGGTCTTCAATCCCCACACCTTGGTTTGTTTGTTCAGTCCATAATTTGTTTTATTGATGCCCATCCCAGGCTGGGTAGGGCTGAGGGATATACAAGAGGAGAATCAAGATTCAGTCCATGCCTGAAGGTCAGTCTGGGGTGGGGAACACGCACACATAGACGGACATACAGACAGACACACAGATGTGGCATCTGGTGGCAGGGCACACAGTCTCACGTAGGGACACTCTACGCACAGGTAGTCAGGGAAGGCTTCCGAGAGAAGACCTCACAGAGGAAGCAAGGGGCGAGGCAGCCATCAAAGCCTTCGCCTTTTGTACATTTGTGGGCAGGTAACTTTTGAGACCAGTGGACCCGAGGTGAGCGCAAAGGGCCAGGGCTGGGAGGCAGCAGGGGCTCCCCTCGCCTCACCACACCCTCGTGGGTAAGCCATCCCCACCCCCATTCTTGGCCTGCGCTTTGCCTTCTGCCACATGGGCCCGTTCCTGGGATCCACCTCCGTAGTTTCCAAGGCCTCCCTGAGACAATCCACGTGGACCAGGTGCTCTGCCCAGTGCCTGGCACCTCGTCAGCACCCCATCAATGCACGTTTTGTCCTAAGTGCTATCTACAGCCTAGCCAGGTCTCAGTTCCAGCTCTGGGTACTCCCAGCAGTCGTCGCACCCCAGGTTTAGAGCTCCCAGCACCCTTTGAGCTCCTGGGAGCCCTGGGCACCTTTTAGGTACTCCCAAAGGTAGAGCTCAGTCCCAGCCCACCTTAAGGGCTGAGAAAGTCTGGACTGCCTTTCACTGGCCAACAGGCCATGGGCATCCACTGTCCTTCCAGTGGCATGTGGGTGTCCACTTCTCAGACGCACAGCCCTGAAAAAGAGACCCTACGGCTCTTAGGCCAACACTAGGAGCATGCAAGCATGAGCAGGAACCAGCCTCAGACCCCAGCCTTGGAGACCCCCTTTCTTTCACTAGCACAACGTTTCTGTAGTAAGGGAGATGAGTGGGCTGGGAACCCTGGGCTCTGGTATCAGCCTGTCCTGGGGCCGCTTCCCCACACCCTAAGGGCAGTGGGGAGAGGGCCTGCAACAGACCCCTCAAGCTCCAGGCAGAAGCAGGTGCAAAAACAAACGTCTTTCTATTCTGGGTCTGGGCTGGGGCTCAGCCCTTGGACCTCCTTGCTAGGCGATGAATCCCAACTGCAGAAAGTCCTGGTGCTGAAAAATCACTTCCGAAGGTGGGCAGGGGTAAGTGCAACCCATGGATGGGGCTGGGACAGGGAGAGGGGACTCCTGGAGTCTGTCCTCCCTATGGCCCCGCAGCGCCGAGCATGGGGCAGGTGGGGGCAGGCGGAGGCAGGCAGGAGGCCCTGGCAGTCGTTCCTCGACAGGAGGGCAGCAGTGGGTGGGTGGGGTAGGCATATTTAGGCCCCCATGGTCAGTCTGGCCTCAGACTTCAAAGGGCTAGAAGAGGTATTTGCGGCAGGATTCAGTCCCACACTTGCATTCAATACGGACCCGCTTCTTGGGGGAGCCGGGGAGCCCGGCCAGGCCAAAGTTGGAGTCCATGCGGGTGCTCTCCATGTCCACGGGGTCCACTGTGGAGTCATAGCCGGGGGTGGGGGGGTACTTGTTAGATAGAAGGCCTAGATGAAGTTGTCCCACTGCCCTTTTTACCACGGGACCCAGGGATCTTAGGGGCTGGGAGCAGGTCTGAGATCTGAGTCAGGAAGGGGTCATGGGGTTGGTGGTTTCAGGCAAGGGCCAGGGCTTAGCACTAGACGGGTGTTCAGGTATTAGGAAGATGGCCAGGGATTGGGGGTTCTTGGGGGGGGTCAGGGAGCGGTCAGGGGCAACCAAGAGGGTTGTGTCAGGCAGGGGTCAGGAATGGAGGGTCACCTGGGCATCCAGAGGGGCATCTGAACTCTCCTGCCAAAGATCCCCCCTCGAGTGTCTCAGAGGTGGCTAGTTGGTCAAGAAGGGGACTGGTTGGAGGCCACAAGGGTGTCCAGAGGCTTAGAATGAGGAAGGCCAAAGCGGGTTAGGAGCGGGGAGGGTTGGGGGACTGGGGAAATTCAGACAAGATTGGAGTCAGGAGGAGTGTCATAACTCTTGAGCCAAACATCCTCCCCCGGGAGCCCTGGGAGAAGGTGGTATGAGTGTCTCAGAATTGGGGTCCAGTGGCTGGGAATGAAGGGACCCCCAAAGGGTAGGCAGGGGTCCAGGAGTCCAGATATGAGACTGGGAGTAAGAGCATCTTAAAGCTCCTTGGGGAGGGGTCCTTGTGCCCCACATCATCATGTGTCCCTGCCCGCGGTCCCCTGCCACCCCCACCTTGCATGTTGTAATCGAAGGTAAGCTCCTCGCCTGCCCGGATGGTTCTTGTGGCAAAGAAAGCGATGCGGGGCAGCCGCTCATCAAGGTTGTCTATGAAGACGTTGTACACCTGGAGGTTGGGGTCACACTGGGCAAAAAAGAACAGTGGGAGGGTGAGGAGGGGCCCAGCCTGCTCCTCCCGACCCCCCGCCCGCCTGCGGGGTACCCACACTGTGGTTGACAAAATGGGAGATGTTGCCGTAATAGGCGGCGTCCACGGTGTACACATCCTCCACGTAGTCCAGGTCGAAGAGGTAGGTGGCGCCCTGGCGGTCGTAGATCTGGCCCCGCCGCTCTGCCTCCTCTGAGGTAATGATCTGAGGAGAAGGCCACGGGGGAGGGGAGGTTGGCCAAGAAGGTTCAGGAAAGCCAGCACAGCTCCCAGCCCCCTAGCGTGGCCCCTCTGGAGGAGAACAAGGAAGCAAGGAGGCACCCGCACCCTGCAGCTGGCTCAGTGGGGCTGGGCGGTGTGGACACGTGCGAGGCAGTGACGCACAGGGTGTGTCAGCCCTTCTCAGGCCTCTGGAGGGCACAGGGAGTCTCAACGGTAGGCGGAGGGCGGCCACAAGGTCCAGGAGTGACAGACAGAGGTCCCCATAGTGAGAGGCCCATAGTAGGATATAGTGAGGGGACCCAGATCAAGGGCGAGGAAGAAAAAGACCCAGTGCTCTCAACAGAGAGGGGTGGGGAGAGTGGGGGTGAGAGAGGCTGACTGATCCAGGGCGAGAGAGCCTGAGGCGCTGCAGGACCCAGCACTAGAGAACTGAGCCAGTGCAGGGTGGGGCGGACAGCAAAAGGAACACAGAGAGTAAGCTGAGAGAGAGAGGCCTGGGAAAAGGGAGACGGAATGAATGAGAAAGGGACTCAGAAGAGAGAGCTAGAGGCAGAGTTAGAAATCGACAGAATCTTAATGCAAAAGATCCAGGGCCAGAAAAAAGGCCCAAGACCCCAAGGAGTCTGAGATCACAAAAAAGAGACCAAGGCCAAAAACTCAAGAGACGGAAGAGGAGAGAAAGGGGACCAGAGCACAGAGTAGAACCCCTCGCTCAGCCCTGACACCACGCACTGCCAGCAAGTGGTATTTAAGACAGCAGTAGGCACTTCCTCCTCCCCAGGTGGGTCCCCATCTGTCCTGGTAACTGGACCATTATCCTAGCCCAGTCTGTCCTTGCCTCCCAAGTGCTGGTGATGGATTCCTCACCCCAGCCCCTGCCACACCCCATCCCTCCTCTCCATCCCTCACGTCCCCTCTTCTGGGCCCATGCCTCTGGGTGAGGTCCCACGGTAGCCAAGACTGCCCTCTCCTCAGCCTGGGTGCCCCTAGACCAGGGCCGGCCTCATCCTCCACTCCCGGGTTTCTGCCCGGCCCTCAGACACAAGTGCCAGCACAGTACACAGCAGACACACAGCAGATGCCTGTTATTTGTATCCTGCTTTCTAGCTTAGAGACCTGACCTCTGTCCAGCAGTGGTCCTACAGGCAACTCGGGCACTCTCTTCTCGCCACACCCCTTATTCCTTCCTTCTCCCTTCATCAGAGACCCACTGCCCACCACCACCCTCCTGCCACACTGGGCATAAGCCCAAGACCCACCCGGGCCTCCTTCCTTGCTCATCCTCATGCCAGCCAGTGGCCTCGCTCTTCCTACTTCTGGTCTTGACCAGCCTCCGTTTTCTCTAGCCTCCTCCCTGCCTCCTCCACCATCACCTCCAGTCTCTGCTCCGTGCTGAATGCCGATCAACAACCCCCTTAGAAGACCAAGGCCTATCCCTCAGGCCGCGCTGCTCACTGCCCCATACTCCAGCTCCATTCCTTGGGGAACCTGGCTCCCCCATACCCCCAATTTTTGTTTGTTTGTTCACTCAATTCATTCAGTGGACTTTCATGAGGCCTACCCTGTGCCTGGTCCCAGTACTCAGGGGTTACAGTTGGGTGGGGGAGACACAGGAACCAGGCTTGGTCCTGGCCCTCAGGGGTCAATTTGGTGGGGAAGTCACAGGGACCAGGCCCGGTCTGGCCCTCGTGGGTCACAATCTGGTAACACAGATGGACTCAGACACCCACAGTGCTTAGAGTTTGAGAGGCAGTGGAAAAGAGATACACCATCTAAAGCAAACTGCAGATCACACGAGGGCTTTGACCAGATTGAAAAGTGGGGACTCTCCTGAGGGACAAAACAGGAGCCACAGAAGCATTTTGAGGAAGAGTACATCAAGGTCAGTTTCCCTCCACCTCCCAGAGAACACATACTCTTCCTTGTGACATCAGCTCCCAAAGATGTCACTTCTCTCTGCAGCCTTCCTGAAGCTCCCAATCCCTACCCACCGCTGCCTTCAGAAGCCTGGGATCAAAGGACAGCCTCTCCTGGGCTCATGAGCATACTGGGTGGTGTCTGGGCCAGCTTTTCCCTTTGGGCCCCTCCCCAACCAGAGGGAATGCCCACCTCCTCCCCAGTCTCCATCTTCCTGCCTGTTCTGCCCCTACCTGCTCCCCCAGTCTCCCCAGGAGTGAGTCACACTGCAAACCCTGCAGGGCACAAACGGTTCCTTCTGTCTTTTTTTTTTTTTTTTTTTTTTTTTGCCGTACGCAGGCCTCTCACTGTTGTGGCCTCTCCCATTGCGCAGCACAGGCTCTGGACGCGCAGGCTCAGCGGCCATGGCTCACGGGCCCAGCCGCTCCGCGGCATGTGGGATCTTCCCGGACCGGGACACAAACCCATGTCCCCTGCATAAGCAGGCGGACTCTCAACCACTGCGCCACCAGGGAAGCCCCTCTCTGTCTTCTTTTCACTCCCACTCTGTAAGGGGTGGTCCACCCTGAAAACTTGAGAACAAATCAGTCCATTTCCCTGCTCCCCAGCAATTCTCTGGAGTGACTGGGAAACACAGATGGGCTAGAATCTGGCAGCCGGGAAAGGGTTTTGATGGGAACGGGAACCAGAAGACTCAAGAGTCCAGTTGCTGCTCTGCCCCAGTCCCGGATATGGGATCCTGAATGTTCTCTCCCTGCCCCTGTTTCCTCAGCCAAACCCCTCTCCCAAATCCAAAAAACAACACTCCACCAGGTTTGGCAGCACACCAATTTTAAACATTCGGGCCTCTTTTACCCACTTTACTAGCTTGGTGACTCTGAGCACTTTACTATACCTCTCTGGGCCTCAGTTTTCTCATCTGTCGAATGGAGATGACAATGACAATCATCCCAGCCTGATAGGGGCTGTTGTCAAAATCCAACAAAATCAGAGACGTGAGAGGGATTTCTGTTTGTTTTTGTGTTAGGAGTGGTTATGAGTACCGTAGCCTGTCAAAATCTAACAGGCTCCCTGATTTTGTGCGCCCTTTCCCAAGAAAGGAAAAACTGCTGCTAATTAAATGATGATATGCCATCATTTAATTAAACTAAAGGGAGACTCACTTTCATTTCAGAGTTGTTAAAATATGAAGAAAGTGCGTGTTTCAGAACTGATAAAACAGGCTATGTTCTCTGCTGGGTGAGGGTGGGGATGTTCTGACAGAACGTGGAAGGGCAGCTCCCGTGGAGGGACTGTCGGTGCAGAGGTGGAGAGTGAACGGGGGTCCAGATTGGAGGACAGTGTGGTGAACAGGTCGGGGATATGCCCTTGATTACATAACACCCGGTAGGACAGCACCACAGGGTCCCCAGAAACCGCCATGTTTACAGCTGGAGGAGTAAGGACACTAAGGAAGAATGGTGGGAAAAGTATTGGGCCCAGGGTACCTTGGGGTGCCAGTGAGATGAAGACTCTTCCTCCTCCTTTGCCTGTCAGGATTCTCCTGTGCTGTTGACTGCTCCTCCAAAGACTGTCAGTGCAGTGAAGCTAGGGATACCCCCTGCTCTGGACTTCCTCTAGGACTGTTGACTCCTGCGGGTGTGGACACCTCATCCCCTGCACTGCTAACATAGCTCTGGGGCGTGACATCTCTTCCACACTGTCACTGTCCCTCTAAGGTCTGGACATCTCCACCAGAGTGTCAGGGCGCTGAGGGTGTGGACACTTCCTCCAGGCTGTCAGAGTCTCTTAGGTGTAGACCTGAGCTCCTTCAGACTGTCACTATCCCTCTGGAGTGAGGACACTTCATTTTCCTGAGTGTCAGGGCAGTGTGGGTGTGGACATTTCTTAAGTCAGACCGCCAGGGTCTTCTGGAGAGCCTGCTCTCTTCCTCAGGTTGCTCTGGGACGTGGACACCTCTTCCTACAGATTGTCAGGACCCCCCTTCTCTAGACTGTCAGGAACCCTCTGGGCTGTGGTCACCACCTCCTTCCTCTAGACAGTCAGGTCCTTCAACATGTGGACATTTCCTCCACCCGACCACCGGGATTATCTGGGGTGTGGACATCTCCTTGTCCAGACTGTCAGGGTCCTCTGCAGTGTGGACTGCTCTGCTTCTAGACGGTCTCTGCCCCGCCCCCAGCCCCGGGGGCTATGACCCTCTCTACTTTACAGTTCCTCAGAGCAGGAGCCTCTCCTCTTCATCAGTGTTATCACTACAGTGTAGACATCCTCAGGTGTGCATCCCTTAGGCCAATTCTGTCACTTCCCAGCCATGTCATACCCCTAAGAGACCCACAGAAATACGGAGGTGTTTGGGGTTGTCATCGTGACAAGGCACACACGTGGATTTAAATGGTCATGGTCCAGGGACGTTAAATGTCCCCCAATGCATGAGACGGTCCTACGTAACAAAGAACTGCCCCGTTCCAAATGCCCACCACGTCCCATCTTAGAAGATGACACTTGCTGTTGCAGATATTTGCTAGTTATTCACCCAAATCCCTTTTTGTTTTCCACCTGGGCATATGGCTGAATCACACTTCACAGCTGCTTTGCACTGAGGTAAGGCCAGTGACTCGGTTCCAGCCAGTAGGTGCGGGCAGACATGATGTGCACCACGTCTGGGCCTGGCCCCTTAAAAATCTCCTCTTCTGCACCCCCCGAGCCTACTTGTCAGGCAATGCTGAGGATCAGAGGCGACTCTAAGGCATGGCAAAGGCACAAGAGGGAAAGAACCTAGGTGGCCACGCCATCGTGTGGAAGGATAGGACCCAAATGCCCACACTGGAGGAGCAAACGGACTTATAGCGTGCAAAGCCATTAAGATGTGGGGCTCGTCTGGTCCAGCGGCCAGCCTGCTGGACACAGCCCCCCTTCCCCCAGTGTCCTGTGCGGCTAAAGGAGGAGGTAGCCAACCTCCCCAAGGCATGTCTATGTCCTACTCCAGACTGTGTTCCTTTTGTGCAGATTAGTAAAAGGTGCTCCTTCCGGGTAGGCACTGCTTGGTGATAAGCTGGACCCTCGTGAAATGAGAAGAGGAAGTGCCTTTTCAGGTGATGCAATCCTGTGCAGACCACACGGCCTGTTAAAAGGAACGCTGCCTGGATTTCAGTTCCCGCTTTCCTCTTTGCTAGGTACCCTTATGAAGTCAACCCAGTCTGGAGGTATTTCAACGTGCCTTTACCAGCTTGGAATACTCGCCCCTGCCAGGATGTCCCTCTCACACTCAGGTTAACCCCCTCAACACCTTTCCCACAGGGAAAGCAGGGAAGCTGCAGGCACACAGTGGGGAGAGCTGGGTGCGCACGGTGGGAACACACGTGGGGAGAGCTGCACACAGCCCCGTCTCCCTACCTCTCCCACGTACTCCATGACGAAGCTGTTCTTGCGGATCTTCTCCAGCGTGCGGACACCCCAGCCACGTCCATCATCCGTGCGGAAGATGCAGAGGTCATAGCGGATGCCCTTCTGTACCACGCGGTTGGGGCAGTCATAGCCACAGCGGCAGCGGGAGTTGCACTCGTAGATGGGCAGCCCGGCTCGCAGGCGCACTTGGCCCTGGTCATTGTAGGCAAACTTGTGCAGTGACGCCCCAGGGCAACAGCCTCCAGCAGGTGCCCACAAACAGTCTTGGCACTCGCAGCCCACGGCCACCTGGTTGAGGGTGATGCCCTCACCGACACGGTACTCATTGATGTACACGAAGGCCCGTGGGGGGCCGTCCAGGTCCACCTCGTTCTCCACAGTGATGCGTCCCAGGTGGCTGCGCTTGGCGTTGAGCTCCTGCTCCCAGCGCCGGAGCGCCCGCCTCTGCTTGGCCTTCTGCACCAGGTAGTTGGCCAGGCTTGGGTCCAGGTGCCGGGGTGGCTTTGACCGGTGGTGCCGCCGGAGCAGCTCCCTTTCCAAGTCCTTGTGAAACTGCTTGAGAATGCGTACACACTTGAGATTCTGCCGTGGCTCCCAGGTGCTCTCTGAGTCTGGGTACCCACGCCATTTTACCAGGTAATACTCCTGTTCCTGGGGGGTGGGGTGGGGTGGGGTGGGGAGGGATGGGGTCACTGTAAGTGACAGACGAGACCCTTGGGCCAGCCCTCATGGGACTTCCATCCCAACGCCTGTGGACAACACCCAAACTGTTCCCCCCGTTTCCTGGAATGACTCTGTGCACTCTAGAGCACGGGCTCTAGAGTGAGGCTCACTGGGTTCAAATCCCTCACTCCCGCTTACTGTCTAAATCCCAACTTTTAATTTAATCTCCCAAACATATTCCCTCCTGCTAGCTGTTCAGCCCAGCTCTCGAAGTCATCCTTGACTCCTTTTTCTCACACTCCCCACATCCACTCTCAGGAAATCCTGTCAGCCCCCGCCTTCAAGCTACATCCAGAATCCTACACTTCACACCTCTGTCACCGTCACCACCGTCATCGCTTGCCTGGAGTGCAGCAGCAGCCTCCTCACCTGTCCCCCCACTTCCACCCTTGCCCCTACAGTCTGTTCTCCGCGCAGCAGCCAGAGGGATCTTTTCTTGCTGAGTGGCAGCTATAGGATAGAGTTTAACTACACAGATTCTACAACTAGACAAATCCTGAATCTGCCGCTCCCTAGCAGTGTAAACTTAGGCAGTTATTTAACCTTGCTGGGCCTGTTTCTTCATCTGTAAATAAGAAAAAAAAAGCTGACATTTTTCTAGCATTCGTTATGTAGCAGGTACCGTTCTAAGCAACTTACATGTATTATTAACTAATCTAACCCTCACAACTCTATATGAGGTACATACTACTAATTATACCCATTCTATAGATGAGGAAAATTAAGTACAGAAAATTTGGGTAAGTATCCCGGGGTTACAGAACCAGTATCTGAACCCAAGCATGCTGGCTCCAGGCTGCTCTCTTAACTATCCTGCCATTACCTCCTCTGGCAACAATAACAGTTCCCATTTTACAATGCTGTTGGCGGGATTAAATGAGTTTTTGATGAGTTAATGAGTTTCTGAAAGGAAGTGCCTGGCATGCAAAGTGCTCAAAACCATTAACTGTCATCATCTCCACTCCTGGGCTCAACATCTCAATCTCTGCAATTTGGTTTGTATTCCTAGGGAGGTGGGAGGAGAGATTTATTCTGGCTCCTGCCCCTCTCGGAAAGCCACTTAGTTTTCCCACCTGTAAAATGGAGATGATAAGAGGGCCTACTAATCCTATTTTTTTAAGATCAGAGGAGAAAATTACTTTTGGAAACAGATGTGGGTAATTGGGGGTAAGGGGGCAGGTGACTTCCTTGAGTCACCCCTGCCCCGGCCATGGTCACCCCAGACTCACGCGGATCTTTTTGTAATCGCACAGGTACTCGACTTCAAAGTCATAGAGATTCCTCTTGGAGATGCCAAGGGCAGGGCAGGAGAGTTTGGCCAGCCGGCACAGGTCCTGTAGCTGATTCCAAGAAGACTTGCAACACACGCTGCAGCCTAGAACAAAGGGGGCCAGAAGGAACTATTGCTGGGCACCCTGGCAAGGCCAGGGGTCAAAGAGGACCCCAAATCCTCCCTGGGACTTCCAAAGGACTACCTCAGAGTCAGTGAAATTTAATCCACAGGCCTTCCTAACGCTAAGACCCTTCTACAACAAAAATGTGCCACTCCCATCTACCCCAGTGTTCACTGTCCAAGGCTTTCCCTGGAGCAGCAGACTTCCAAGTGGGATCTGCTGCATGGATTGTCCTAAAGGAATCTATTCCCAGAGCTTCCAGCTCCCTCTATACCATTCCTTAAACTGCCTGCAAACCTGCCTGGAGTTCAAGACCTAACCATCCTTCTCCCCACTTTGCAAAAGAAAGAGAACAACCCCCTCCATCTCAGTAGGGTGCATTTCCCCAAGGGGTGTGGGTAGGGATAGGATTAAAACCTCCAGGGCACCAAACAAAGGCGTAACTAGAAAGACTGGTCCATAATCCTTTATCTGAAGCTCCTGAGGCCAGATGTTTTGGAATCCAAATTTCTTTTTTAGATTTTACAAGTGCAGTTCTAGGTACATCCCATACATTCCCTAACAACCCCCAGTGTGGTCAGGGCATCAAGCCATAATCAAATACATCAATAGTTCTGTAGCAAAAGTCTGAATTTTCACAAAAATAGGAGAAATAAAGCTGCAAGATAGTGGCACTGAAAAGTCCCTCCATATAGCCTAGTTTTACCACTGAATGATACCAAATTTAAGTTTTCAGGGCTTTTTGGATTTCAGAATTATGAATAAGAGATTGTGGAGTGGTATCAGATTACAGGACGCTTCCCCAAATGGTTAGTGTAGGTGCCTTAAACCCACAAGGTATATTTTTTCACGCTGCATTTTGATTTTCTCTGTCTCATCCACATTACTGTGAAGGGTAAGGCTGGCCCAAAGGGATGTGCTCTGAATTCAAGAACACACAGAACAATATAGGTTAGTGACAGCAACTATTTTAAATATACCTGGAATGTTTTGGGGGGCTACCAAAAGTTTTCAGGACACACAGATTTTTTTTATTTTTAAAAAGGCTTCTTTCGGTTCAAGGCGTATTCTTAATTACTGTGCTTTAGAAGCCATTTTATCAAATCATTTTACAAAACCCTTATTCCAAATATAGGCAGTCCTCAACCTATTTCATCTTTTAAAAATGTTTAATATTTTCTACCTTCCATTACAAAAACCAAACATTTAAACTCATGATGAAATACTCTAGATGTCAACCTACAAATGTACAAGAGCTTTGCAAAATTATTACGTGTGCATTTCCCCCCCCTCCACTTAGGCAGGCCTAGTGGAGACTCGGCCTGTACCCACGCCTTCCTTTCCCTGTGATGCCTCTCCCTTTCAAACCCTTAACTTGCTTTTGAAGCCCCGGTAACGTGGTCCCAGCTCACGTCAGCTGCTGTCTCCGCACTGACCACAGATGGACTCTCCTACCCTCAAAGCTCCCCCTCACACCTGTGGAACCCATCCTCCCCGCAGCTTCCCTCACCCAGAGGGGCCCACCTTCCCCAACACACTGAGTCACCCCTCCTTCCCCGCGCATGGGGGAGTCCAGCTCTCCCCTTAGGGAAGCCCCCTTCCCCTCTTCCTGGGTGAGCCCTCTCTGCCGCAAGCCCCTCCCCCACCACGCTGTGAGGAAATACCCTCCCCCAGAAGAGTCCCCCGTCCCCTAACTCTGAAAAGGAGGTCCGTCCCCTTCCCTCCCCTCCCCTTCCGGCGTCTCGCGTGGACACCAGGAGGGTAACGGTCACCGGCGGCCAATTTTCCCGCGCGCGGGCGCGGCCTCCCAGACAAACCCCCGCGCGTGCGCGCGCCGTCCGGTCGCGACCTGCGGCGCGCGCGCCCCTCCCGTGTCCCCACTTAGCCCCGTGCCCGCCGCGTTCCGAGGCACGCGCCCCCTCCCCTCAGCCCCGCCCAGCCCCGCGCGCCAGGCCCGCGCGCCCCGAGCTCCAGCCTTTCGGCGCCGAGCTTCCGGCTCCCGACCCCGTGGCCTCGGACGCCGGGGCCCCGAGCCAGCGACGCCACCCCTCCAGCCCACCCGGCCCGGCCAGCGGGCCCCCGTCGCTGCCGCCACTGCTTCACCTTTTAAATTTTCCGCCATCTTTCCCCACGGCTAACTACATTCGGGCCTAACCGGCCTCGCGAGAAGAGAGCTCGCGCGGGCGTGGCCGAGAACGCGCAGCCTATTGGCCGCACCGTGCCGCGAGCAGCGTCCGCGCGGACCAACCGGCGAGCCGTGACCGGACCCCTCCCCGCCACCCGGCTCGGTCCAGAAGGCGGGTGCTCGCCGGCGCTTTCCCAGAGTGCGTCTGGGAGGCGGCGGCGGCGGCAGCTGAGGTTGCCGGAGGCCCTGCCCGTAAGCCGGTCTGTCTGTCACGCTGTCAGCCAATCACGTTGTCAGCCAGCTGCACGGGGGGATTCTCCGTCCTGTCAGACCCCCAATTACCGCCGTCAGTCCGTCACCACATTTTAACCCCAAGCAGGCCGTGACTCCCCGGGTGGATTACCTCCACATACAGCTTGCTCAGTCAGTCACCCGACTCAAATCAGACAATCACCACGACCACTGTCTTATCAGACCTCCGCCCCCCATTCACACAGTCTGTCAATAGCAGCATCCATTCGTGCCCTCGGGCCAGCTGCGAGGCCCTCAAGGCAGACACACGGCACTGACGAGCTACGCTGCTCGCTGCTCGTCAGCCAGCCTCTCATTCCCTTAGACTGTCCCTTCATCGCACCGATAGTCGGTCCAGCAACTGGGCTCTCTATCTACCCTGGCTATGGGAGTAGCTCCGAATCCCCTAGGGAGAATCTTCTCACCCAGGAAGCCACAGCAACCAGCCGGGTCCTCGGGCTGGCTGTGATTATGTCAGGACAGGCTGTCATTGTCAGCATCTAATGTAGCCCTGGCAGTCGCACTCTCCACTGTCAGTTGGTCACTCTGTAATTCCCTCAGGTTCCTCCTCATTCACACCATGATCAGGCACTTTATTCCCTCAGAGCACGTAGTCACAGCAGCTAAAGCCTCCAGGCCACCTGTCAGTCGTCAACAATCTGTCATTTCTCAGGCAAGGCATGCCCCCCATTGGTCGATCAGTCAGCAACCTCTGACCCCGGGGCCCTCTTGGGGCGGCTGTGATTCTATCCATGGACAGCCATGGGGTCAGGCAGCTATACTGATCTTTCAGTGGGTCAGCTGGTCTGTGACTTGTTCAGTCTGCCCCTCATATCAGTCAGCCAGGTAGCCATTCTCAGCATCCGACTGACCACATGGTCTGTCAAGCATCCTGTGATTTGGTCAGGATAGACAGTCAGTCACCAGATACAGTTGCCTATCAGGAGGCCACAGATGTGTCCATCAGTCAGCCTGAAATTCCCTCAGGGTAGATCTCCTTTACACATCGCCAGACAGTGTAACATCCAGACAGCCCCTCGGGCTGGGTGTGATTCCTAGCAAGTCAGCCATTTGCAACGTCCCGCCACCGAGGCAGGCAGCAACAGCGTGGATCATCAGTCAGCCAGCCTGTAAGTCCCTCAGGAGGCTGCCCATCTTTTGCACCATCAGGTCACCAGCCCCAGCCTGTCCCAGGCGGGCTGTAATTCAGTTCGATTTTCAGTAGCTCACAGTGTCAGGAAACTGCACTGTCATTTCCTCAAATTGCCCCTCTCCCTGTCAGTCCATGAGTTATGTAGTCAACCAAACGGTTATACAGTTAACCAAACGGTTATTCTGTGCCTGCCAGGCCAGCTGTGCACCGGTTGGAGAAATGGCTGGTCAGGCTGAGGTTCCATTAGTCCCTGCTTGCTGTGAGTGGAACAGTTAACAGTGAAGTCCCACCATAGATTCCCCTTCCCTCCCTTATTCTTTCTAGAACAGAGTCTGATGCTGGTCCTCACATGCCCCCAGTCTCCCCCCGCAGGCAGGACCCTCCCAATTCCAGGAGTCCAGAAGGCTTGTCCAACCCAGGAAAGTGGTTTAAGGCATGACCTCTTTCTGCCTGAATCTGGGGGAAAATGTAGAGGTTTATGGGTGTTGGGAAGCATCCCTTGGTCTTCCCCAAACAGTACAGTGTAGTGGGTAAAGGCTTGGAGTCTAGAGCCCAAGTACCTAGGTTCAATCCCAGGTCCACCATTTACTAAAGTGTGTGACCTTAGGCAGTTTCTGCGTCTGTAAAACCTCGGATGAATGACCTTGGGTGGGAATCTCCTGCTCATCTAGAAAATGAATCTTTCTGGGGCTTCCCTGGTGGCACAGTGGTTAAGAATACACCTGCAAATGCAGAGGACACAGGTTCGAGCCCTGGTCCAGGAAGATACCACATGCCACGGAGCAACTAAACCCATGCTCCACAACTACTGAGCCTGCACTCTGGAGCCCACGAGCCACAACTACTGAGCCCACGTGCCACAACTACTGAGCCTGCACTCTGGAGCCCACGAGCCACAACTACTGAGCCCACGTGCCACAACTACTGAAGCCCACGTGCCTAGAGCCTGTGCTCCGCAACAAGAGAAGCCACTGCAATGAGAAGCCTGTGCACCGCAATGAAGAGTAGGCCCTGCTCGCCGAAAGTAGAGAAAGCCCGCGCACAACAACGAAGACCCAACCCAGCCAAAAATAAAATAAATACAATAAGCAAATTTATTTAAAAAAAAGAAAATGAATCTTTCTGGACTAGCACCTTTTCAAGAGACTTCAAAGTAAGAGGCTACCCTGTTATTACTGTGTCCTACTCCCAGCCACTCGTCCGTTCATTCAGAATTAATTTAGTACCTGTGTATACTCCCAGTGTGAGGCCAATACAAGGTTTTATCCATTCCAAGCTGCACAAGTTTGACCTGCTTTTAATGTAAACCTCATATGGACTGTACCACACATACAGAAAAGCACATAGACCGTGGGTGACCCATGCCATGAGTTTCACAAGCAAACATACATGTGGAGCCAGAATGCAGGTTAAGGAACAACATCACCAGCCAGGGCTCCAGAAGCATTTAATTTTTTAACATCTCTGAAATCAGGCTGTGTCTTACAAGCGCTGATGGGTCGTAATTTAATTGGCAGTACTTTTTTGTCTTTCTTAGCGATACATAGAATAACGATGCATTTTGTAATCAGTGGTGACTCAGGATCAGGGACATCCAGTAATAATAATAACGATAGCAGTAGCAGCATCTGCTGCTTATAGATGCCGACAAGGAGCCAGGGACTTTGCAGACACCAGCTACTTTAAGTTTTATCTTCATTTTTATCTTCATTTTATTTATTTATTTATTTATTTATTTATTTATTTATTTTTATTTATTTTTTTTGCAGTACGCGGGCCTCTCACTGTTGTTGGCCTCTCCCGTTGCGGAGCACAGTCTCCGGACGCACAGGCTCAGCGGCCATGGCTCACGGGCCCAGCCGCTCCGCGGCATGTGGGATCTTCCCAGACCAGGGCACGAACCCGTGTCCCCTGCATCGGCAGGCGGACTCTCAACCACTGCGCCACCAGGGAAGCCCTATCTTCATTTTAAAGACTGAGGAAACATTTCCAGGAAGGTCAAGCAACTCACCCACAGTCAACTCTTTTACCACAGGTCTGTGCTTGTTCTAGCCTGTGCTCCTGGGGCTTCAGAGGTTGTGTGATGTAAGGTCTTTTCCAGGACAAAGCCTGCCCAACGGGTTACAGAACTCTGGGTTTGGCGGGGGGAGGTGGGGGAGAAGTGATATGATAGGCCCTTCCTAGACTCAGTGCTTGCCACGGGAACCGACCAGGGTTGGGTGGGGAGTGGAATAGGGGATGAATAATAATGAAAGAATTAAAGAGAACCTGAGGCTCCCCACTTCTCCAACTTCCACGGCTGCGGGAGAATTCTTAAGGGGCAAAGCCAGCTCCACTCCCCACACCTCCGCCCTCCCCTAACCCCTCAAGCTGCCCTTGGATGGTTCAGAAATTCTTCCACTGGTCTTGCACATGGAAGAAGTCTGCCCTCTTTGAATTCCCCCTCACCTTTACCTTCCTCTCCCCTTTCTTATTCCTCTAAAGGAATAAGATCTAAGGAAACCTGAGATTTTGAATCCACCAGGTTTCAGAAATGGGAAGGAGTAGGCACCTCTATTCTAGGCTTTGATGTACAAGAGTTTCTAATTACTCCTTTGGAAACAGCTTTAAACACCACGGACAGTTTTGAGTTGTGCCTTTTTTTTTTTTTTTCCTGGAGAGAAAGTTCTAGAGGAGGAGGGTGACCCAGTGGGATCCCAGTTAGAAAAGTTTACATATTTTTGCCCCCATTGTATAGATGAGGAAACTGAGGCTCCGAGGTGAGGCATCTTGCCCGGGTTCTAGAGCAGATCTATCTGATTATTAAGTCATTGCTTCTTCCATTGCCATTGGCCAGGACTTGGTTTGCACTGGGAACTGGGCAGAATCAAATTTGAAAATTGAGAGGGAGATCCTGCCCATCAGGATTGTAGTGTGTGAGTTGTGTGCATGGAGAGTGGGGAAGTCTGACCATCGAGTACTCTCTTGACCTAATATTATGTTGATTGAACGTTTTTTAAAAAAAATAAGTAAGTGAATGAACAAATAACTCTCACTCATTCACCCCACTCAGCCTCACACCAAGCTTTTTCCCACCTCAGGGCCTTCGCACTGGCTGTTGCCTCTGTTTGGAATGCCCTTCTCCCCAAATATTCACATGGTTGATTTCTCTCTCTTTAGATCCAGAATAACGGTCACCTCCTCCAAGTGGCTTTCCTTGAACATTCCATCTTGATGTCACTTCCCCTCAGCACATCATAGCACTTATCATGATCTATAACTATCTTTTTTTTAGATTAATTAATTAATTATTTTTATTTTTTGGCTGTGTTGGGTCTTTGTTGCTGCACGCAGGCTTTCTCTTGTTGCGGTGAGTGGGGGCTACTCTTCGTTGCCGTGCACAGACTTCTCATTGCGGCGGCTTCTCTTGTTGAGGAGCACGGGCTCTAGGTGCGCAGGCTTCAGTAGTTGTGGCATGCAGGCTCAGTAGTTGTGGCTCGTGGGCTCTAGAGTGCAGGCCCAGTAGTTGTGGCACACGGGCTTAGTTGCTCCGCAGCATGTGGGATCTTCCCGGACCAGGGCTCGAACCTGTGTCCCCTGCATTGGCCAGCGGATTCTTAACCACTGCGCCACCAGGGAAGTCCTATAACTATCTTTTGTTTCGATTTAATTCCTTGTTTCTTGTGTGTCTTCTGCCCTAGAATGTTGACCTCACAAGACCAAGAATTTTTGTTGTTTTTTTCCCACTGCCTTATCCCTAGCTCCTAAAGTAGTGCCTGGCAATAAATATTTGTGGAAAGAAAGAAGGGTAGAAGGAAACAAAGAAGTACAGGCTAAATGACTGAGGGAACAAATGAATGAATGAATGTATACCTATAAGGTTAAATAAATGAAATGGGAATAAAAGGGACTTTGGGGGAAAAGGACCCCAAATTCCCACATTTGGAATATAAAGGAAGTAAGATTTAAAGAAACAAAAAGACCGTCATTTTATTTTTGTTTAAAAATCCTTGAGTGAGGAGAACTGAGAAATTTTGTATAAAAAGGTCCCCTGCTATTGCTAGGGTGAGTGTCGGGGGGGGGGAAGTCAGAGATAACAGCATTGAAGGGGTGGGTGGGGAAGAAACGGGGCTTAGGGGCCTGGAAGCTGAGAGTGGAGGGTGGCGAGCAGGGCTGCCAGGGGAGTGAGCACAGAACAGTGGCGGGGGGTGACTCAGTCGTCCCATTCATCCTCCTCATCGTCATCGCCAGCCTGGTCCTCCCCTTCGTCTAGAGGGAGAGAGAAAGAGTGGAACTCAGGATGGGCAGGAGGGTTCAGAAGCCCTGGGGAGGGGGTTACTAGGGCCTGGGAGGTTGGGACTCAGGACCCTGGGGGACTGAGATCTCATGCTTGGAAATTAGATCTGGGGCCTGTGTGTTGGATGAAGAAGGGGTTCCCTCAGAGGAGGGAGATTTAGGGGCAAGGTAGGGACTATAGCTGGGGTCTGGGTTCTAGTTGGAGTCAAGGTTAATATTATTGTCAAAAATATGTGGTTAGTTGGGATATTATTGTCACACAAAGGGTTAATTTTAACAGACTTATCACTTAATGGGGTGGATTTAAATATTAGCAAAGGTGGAGGAAATTACAGTATTATTGTTTCATAATGGGTTAAGGTTAACATTGTTGACACGGAATGGGGTTAATGATGATGTCATGGTCAAAAGACGAGGTTTGTTATGATATTGTCATGTAATGGATTCATGTTTATCTTGTGAACAGACTCTGGGGTTGATGTTAGTATTATTGTCAAAGTTGGAGTTAATTATATTATTGTCACATAATAGGTTGAGGTTAATATTATCCTCATATAATTGTCATATAATGACAATATTGTTGACACATGAAGGGATTAATGTCAACGTTATTGTAAAAGATTGGGTTAATTATAATATTATCACATAATGTGTTAAGGTTAATCTGTTGACACATGGAGTTAGAGTCAATATGATGGTCAAAGATGGGGTTCCTTATAATATTCTCATCACATAGCGGGCTAATGTTAATACTATTGAACATATGGGATTAATGTTAATACTATTGTCAAAGATAGAGTTAATCATATTACTGTTACATAATGACAGTTAACGTTGTAGAAAAAGAGACTGATAAAAGATTCATGTTCATGCTCTCATCAACATATGGGCTAATGTTACTATTGATGGTGGCTGTTAGGGGTGTTTTTAGGCTGACACTAGCTGGGAACCAGGGTCGGGGTTTCGGCAGAATGGGCTCCAAATGGCAGGCTTGCAGGGGAGTGGGGGCTCTCACCCGAGGAGTGGATGGCTCTGCTTCTCTTCTGCATCACGTTCATCAGGGCCCCCACCAGCCCCTCGGAGCTCTGAGGTGGCGGTTGCAGCGCTGAGCTCTCTGGGGCTCCAGGGGTCTGCAGCAAGCAGGGTCCAGCACACAGGGCTCAGGGCCTGTGAGAGGAGTGCTTCTCCCCGCCCCTCATCATCCTTTCTCCTCCCACACACTCCAGTCTCCCCACCAACCTCCCAACCCTATCACTCAACCCCCAAATCCTGGAACCCCCATCAGTCTCGGCCCTAGCCCCTTAATATCCTGACTCGTGCAGCACACCCCAGAGTCCCAGTCCCCCAATCCTCCATCACGCCGGCCCTCACCTTGTTCAGCTGAATTCCCTGCCGGATTTGATCCAAAAGCGCCCCCCGACCCCCACCAGGGGCCTGGCCCCCCACGAGCCCCAGAGAAGGAGGGGGTGGGGGAGCGATCGGTCCGACCCCAGAGCTGGGTGGTGGCGGTGGTGGCGGCGGTGGCGGAGGCAGGGGTGGTCCCCCAGCTCCAGGGGGTGGAGGGGGCGGTGGTACAGAGCGTCCAGTGGCTGGAGGGGGTGGTGGCGGAGGGCCCCCTCGGCCCGGGGGTGGGGGTCCCCGGGGAGTTGGCGGGGGAGGAGGACCTCCCGAAGGTACAGGGGGTAGTGGGCCAGAGCGACCCTTGTTACTCCCCACAGCTGGGGGCCGGGGGGGCTGGTTCCCTCCTCGGGATGGCGGTGGGGGCGGTGGAAGCGGCTCTGAGGGGGAAAGATAACACAGAGCTATTATTATAGTTTTCTTCAGAGCCTCAGTTTTGCTCATTTATAAAATGGGTACCCTAACCGACCAACTCCCAATTCGAGCGGTATAGGGGTTTCCACGAGGACTGAGTGCCTGCAATGTATCTCTTAGAGATCAGCTACCAGGGTTGGAGAAGAAGGGGGTGTCCAGAAAGAGGGGGGCTCACCCTGGCGCCTCATCTCCTTCCGCACAGCCTCCAGCCCTCCCTGGTTCTCAATGAAGTCATAGATAAATTTGGAGGTCTCCGCATCAGTGAGCTGGGCCTCACTGATTCCCGCCCTGGAGAACAGGCTCCGCAGATCTGGGTCCAGATTGTTCACCTGCCCAGGAGGAAAAAGGCCGGGGCAGGGGTGTGGGAATAAGGTGGGGAGGGAAGGGGCACAGATTATCATGGGGTCCACCCCAGAGAGGGATCTAAGAGGGGTGTGGGAAGGGTGGGGTCTGGGGGGTAGGTCTGGAGCAGTGGGCTATGGAAAGGTAGGTGGGAGTTGAGTGGGGTCCAGGGGACTTTGGAGTTACTCACGTCAAATCCATTCTGGGGGTCCCACCCCACGTGGCTGACATGTCTGGGGGAGGTGAGGAGACCCCAGTGAAGCCCCACAGCCCTTCCTTCCCTCTCTTCCTAGTGAAGCCCTCTTGCCCTCTCCTGCCCAGAGGGACTCTGAGGGGCCAGAATTAATGAATGAGTCTTAAGTGAATGAAGGAGTGAGAGCAGTAGTTATGGAACTAGAAGGGGTCCATAGTTTGTGGTACCCATCTGTCCGCCCAGCCCTCTTTCCACCATCCATCCACCCATCTATTTGCCCACGTAGCCATTCATATTCACCTGTCGGACCATTGATCTATATACATTTGTCTCCCCACTCATCTGTCCACACACGTCTATTTACCCATTTGTCCACCAATCTGCCCTAACCCACACTTGTCCATCCACCCATCCATCTACCCATGTGCCCATCTTTCTATCCATTCACTCACTTGACTACCCATTCAACCACACACTTCTGTCCATTTACCCATTGAACTGTCCATTCATCCACATATCTGGCCACCTATCCATCCCCATCCACCTTGTCTGTGAACAAATCAGCCTATATACCCATCAGACCACATAGTCATCCACTCACCCATCCATCTACCTACCCACTTCCCATTTACCCATCCATCCATTCTCCAACCCACCCATTCATTCATTCATCCAACTATCCATCTACCCACCCATCCACTCACCCACCAGCCCACCCAGGGTGGGACTAGGGTGGGACTAGCTTGAGGTGAGTGAGGAGCAAAATTTCAGGAGGCACTCACTCTCTGAGTCATGAATCGTAGTTGCATGGCCCGGAGAGTGACTGCCTCTGTAAAAGTTGGGAACCTTGGTGCCTTTGGTGCCTCTCCCTAGTCCCCGGCTTTGAACCCACCCACCTACCCATCCACTCGTCTACCTACTCCCCCACCCACCCATCCATTTTCCCATCCTTCCATCCACTCAACTCTCCTCCTATCCACCTGCCCATCTGCTCCCCCACCCCCAGGATCCGTGGGCCCACTGGGGAGAGGTTCTCACTTGAATCCACTGGGTGCACCAATATCAGCCTTGCTGATCTTTTTCTTCCCTGAGCGTTTCTTATCACCTGGACCAGGCCCAGGTGCAGGGAGCCCACGGTATCGTGAATTCGTGATGTCTGGGTTCTGGATGTCCACTGTCACCAGCCCCAGGGACAGTGAGCCAGCTGCTGGGCCTGTGGAGAAAAATGGGTGACTGGGCCACTGACCCACTTACTTACCAACCAGAGCATAGGAGCAAGAGACAGGAAGATGGTTGAGGGAATCTGTGTGTTTGATGGTCATGGAGGGAGTGGGTGAAGGGTCCAGATAGGGTTTATGGAGAAGTGGGTGGGTGGGTGCCACAAACCATCCATACATTCACTGATTCATTTATTTATTTATTTACTCATGCTTATTACTTAAGTACTGACTCATTTATTCACTGGCTCATCGACTAATTTGTTAAATTATTTGTTCACTCATTCAATAGTTACTTTCTTCACCGATTGAAATGTTATGTCACTTATTCATTTATTCACTGCCGAATTCATTCAATCACTCATTCATTAATTAATTTACTCAATCATCCATCCATCTATTCATCCATTTATCCACATACCCACTCGCCTATACATCTCTACACCCACTTATACATCTATCTATATTTTCATCCCTCCATCAATTCATGTCCCCGTTCAACCATCGTTCCACCACCAATCCATCCACCCACACACTCACCCACTTGTCGCTGCACCCACTCACCTACTCATCCATCCACCCACTCCCCACCTGTGTATCCATTCACCACCACCACCACCTGCCCATGTAGAGACACAGGGAAGAACAGCACTCACCCCCTTGGTCTCCACCTGGATGTGGGGGCAGGGGTGGGAGCCCTCCTCTTCTCTCTGGGAAGACAGAATGGGTAGAGAGCTATCGCAACCGTGCCACAGGTTCCTGGGCTAGCCCCTTCTTACTCTTCCTTGCACTAGAGGACTCACCTTCATTGGCTGGCACTGGTGGAGGGGGAAGCTGGCGCCTGTCTGTGGAGAGACAGGTGAACTGGGAACCAGAACCATGAGAGGGGCTTTTCCAGCTCCCCACTCTTGCGCTCACTTCTGCTCAACCTCTTTTCCTCCCCCAAGGCCTCCTCACCTCCACTTTGCCTCTGATTTCGTTTTTGTATCTTCTCCTGCACCAGGGTCCGGAAGGCCTGGGCCTCACCCTCGTCTGCGAAGTTCAGCCCCGCTTGGCAGTCCTGCACGTGCGTGGGGGTGGGGGGTCAGTGGCCTTCCAGGCCCCCCACACCTTTCCCATCTCCTCCCTGCACCCCAACAGAGGGCCAGGGGTTAGGTGGTCACTTACATCTCCAGCGAAGGTGTGGAAAAAGGGGGTGGGAGTGGAGTAGACCAGCTGTGAGTACAGCTCCTGTTCCCAGAGCAGCCGGCCAGCCTGGAGAAGTGGGGAACACACTGGCACTGAGGCGTGCCCTGGGTGGCAGGCCTCTGTTTTCTGGACAGGGAACATGGTATATAAACTTGGGGCCCCGGGATCTGATTTGGAGATTTCCAGCTCTGCATCAGAGAGTTGGGGGTCTAGGTGTCAGATGTGGAGGGTTGGGGTACAGTATGGGAATCAGACACTTCAGTGAGAGATTTGGATTTGGGGTCCAGGGCCCTAGATGTGGAAGTTGGGGGCTTGAATTTCAGGATTTTGGACTCTAGTCCTAGGAAACTGAGCCCATTCGTAGAATCATCCCAAATCCCCCCTTTTATGGGGGCCTTCATTTGGGCAGGTAGGGCTCCAGTATTAGGAGTTGGGGTTGAGATTTGAGGTTCAGACATATAGACTTGGGAGGTTTTTTTGGAGGCGGGTTCAGCCAACGTATGTGCAATTTGAGGTTTGTAGAGCAGAGTTATGGCTTAGGGGTTTGGTCAATATTTTATGGCCCTGGGATCTTGATGTGGTCCTACTGGATCTACCTTTATGGTTTAGAAGGATGAATTTGGGGTTTATGCTTAGAGAGTTTAGGTTGAGGATTTGTGGAACAGATTTATGACTTAGGAGCTAGGCAAAATTCTGGAGTTCAGGAGTTTTGATGGGCGATTTCTGAGACCCAAAATGTTGAGTTTCGAACAGATTGGAGGTTCAGGTAAAAATACAGTACTCATTTTTTTTGGAGTTTGTGGAACAGATTAGACTTAGGAGGTATACTAATATTGGGGGTTATAGATCTTGACATGAAGACTCTGGGGTCAGTCATCGCGGACTTAGAAAGACAAACCAGAGGTTGACATTTGGATGACGTCTTTGATTCTGGGGCTCAGGGGTTCATTGATCTGCCTGAGGGCTCAGGGCTATGGACACAGCTCTGGGTTTGTGGGTTGAAGACTGGGTTGTCTGTCCAGTGGGGGGCGGGGGTCACCTGAAGGCCGTAAAGGCGAATGAAGTAAGACTTCTGGGGGTTATCCTTCACGAAGCACACAGCCCCACAATGTTCCTTGGTCCAGCGCTCGGCTCCACGGGGCAGCGCCAGGTACAGCTGAACAACCGCGGTGGCCAGCGTCTGGGAGGGGAGAGCAGGACTCAGTGGAATCTGGTCAGGGGCAGCCAGAGGGTCTGGGAACCAGACCTGGTCCTTCCTTGCCCATGGCTGTCATGGCTCTGAAGGAAGAACTGCAGCCAGAGGGAAACTGAATGGACATCGAGATCTTCCTGAGATTGGTGAATGAGGGTAAGTGGATTCTAGGAGACATGATGGAGAGGAAGAGGAGGAGGGGAAGAAAGAGAAAGAGAGGAGGATGGGGAAGATGAGGAGAGAGGAAGGAGGGGAAAGGAGGAGAGGGGGAGGATGGGGAAGATGAAGAGGCGGAAGAGGAGGAGGAGACGAAGACGAGGAAAGGGAGACAGGGAGGGCCAGGAGATCCCAGGCTCACCCAGCATTTCCGTCCGAGCATCTCAAAGAGTCGCTGGTTCTCATGGTCCTGGAGGAGGGTGGAGGGTATGTTCTGCTGAACCCCGGGTCCTCCACGGCTCCCAGGCCTGCCTCCCGAAGGGCCCCCACTCATGGTGCCTCCTGCCCTTGTCCTCTCCGGCTAGGCTCTGAGTGCAGGGTAAGAAGAGGAACTTTCGCAGTGAGCAGGGGAACAGGAAGTGCAAAAAACCACAAGGGAAACAAGTCCTCCAGGGGCCCCTCGATGGGCCTGGCCTTCTCCTCCTCCCTTAGACTGGGGCCCTCCTCCATTTGACTGGTTAGACCCATGTTTTGGACCAGCTCATGTCCTCCTCCTTTTTTCTTACTCTCTGGGGCCCATCTCCCTCTAACTCGCTCGGGCCCTCCTCCCCCTGGTTGGCTGGCAGCAAGAGCTAGGCCACTGCAGCATTTCTGCAGTGTGGCGGGGAGCAGTCATGGGCTGGGCAGCCTCCTTCCTCCCCAAAGCATCTAGTTAGTCTGGGCCCGAGGTCCAAGGCCCCTAGCGCTGAAGGGTTGCTGCGCTAAACCTTTTCCTTTAATTACACAGTGAGCGCCTGGGATCCCACCCCTCTCCTGAGACCCCAACAACTTGCTCACACCCAGCTCAACTTCCCCATCCCTACCCCTGCCTCCCTGCAGCTCGCAAATTACTTGCTGCTTATCATCCCTTTTTTGTAAGAAATGGATTTTATAGCATATATAAATGCCTAAACAACATTTTGTTTAGTTGCTGTTGCCTTTGAACTTTTGAAAGTATGTGATATTTGGAGACTTGTCTTTCCCCCCGCTCAACGTTCTATTTTTCTTAACATGAAATTTCATTCAATTTTTTTAATGTATTTTATTTTATTTTATTTTATTATTTTTTAATTTTTTTGCGGTACACGGGCCTACACGGGCCTCTCACTGTTGTGGCCTCTCCCGTTGCGGAGCACAGGCTCTGGACATGCAGGCTCAGTGGCCATGGCTCATGGGCCCAGCCGCTCCACGGCATGTGGGATCGTCCCGGACCGGGGCACGAACCTGTGTCCCCTGCATCGGCAGGCGGACTCTCAACCACTGCGCCACCAGGGAAGCCCTAATGTCTAATTTGATTTACTGTTTTCTGATCTTTTTCTAAGTGCCTCACACTTATGTACTCATTTCATGGGCACAGACGACCCCCTGAGGTAAGCACTCCAGCTATCTACATTTTACTGATAGGGAAGCTGAGGCCCAGAGAAGCTTAGCTAACTTGCCCGAGGTCACACAGCTTGTGAGTAGTGGAGCTGAGGCCAATTATGTGAGAAATGGTTCCTAAACTGTTAAATGCTACATGGGGCCCGAGAGAAAATTCTTCTGCTCCTTCTCTGTCTTTTGTTCTCCTTCTTTCTCCGCTCCTAGATCTGTCCCCTTTAAGTCTACATCAGGGGGCTTTAAACCTCTGCTACATTTGCTGGTTATTTTGTAAATTAACATTTAAAAGTTGTATATTTCCTGTTCTTACTTCTAAGGAGCAGACAGGTTTAAAACTTATATTTTTCTCCAAATGACAAACCGAAAGTAGATTTTTATTATTTTAGTCCCTAATAGAATGAGTCTCCCCACCCTGGAAAACAGTGATTTATTCATCATTTTACAATCATTTTTCATCTTATTCAGATTATTGAATTGCTCTGGTGACCTGCACTAGTATTTTGGAGCTGGTTTATTTTACTTTTATTTGCTCCCACCAACTCTTGCTTTTCTGTACTGGATGACAGTATTTGGTGAGGTGATGACCTCAAAGATAATTTGCTCTCCAGGGCCTTCAAATAGATTTAAAAAGAACAAAAACCCTAATCTAGCTTTTCCGGTTGTTCTCAGCAGGAGAGTGGACTGAATACTTACAAGTCAGCCCACCACAGAGGGGAGCAGAAGTTTTAACATACTTCTTAGTAATCCAGTGAATACCCAGGAACCCCCAAGAACCAGGATATGCCTAACAATTTACACCCACCTGATGCTCTCAATCACCTCTCTCTGCCAACCCCCAGGGATCACCAGAGAGTCATTTCCTGTTTATATCTTGTGCTTATTTTGCTTTATTTTGAGGGGATATTGCTTACAAGATTCTGACTGCCATGCCTCAAGTCCTGAGTAGGTAATAAGACATTGTCGGTTATAAGACATGGGAGTGTCTTCAACACCCCAGTCACTGCCACGCGATTGAACCCACGGAGGAGATATAGGAATGGGCAGGGTCCTGCTGAAATCACGCACAACTGAGATTGGGGCTCGAACCCAGCCAAAACCCAGACTGGGACTTGAACCTACTGTCATTTAATTGAGATCACACACCTGGTCTCAGAACTTAATGAAGCTCAGGTTCTTGATGTCTCCTTACAGAAAGAATTCAGTGAGAGACAAAGTGATAGGTAAGAAGTGGATTTATTTAGAGAGAAACACACTCCACAGACAGAATGCGGTCCATCTCAAAAGGCAGGAATGGCCTTAGGAGAAGCACTCCACAGAGTGTGGGCCATCTCAGAAGGCAAGAGGCCCCGAAATACAGCGTGGTTAGTTTTTGTGGGCTGGGTAATTTCATAGGCTAATGAGTGGGAGGATTATTCCAACTGTTTGGGGGAAGGGGCAGGGATTTCCAGGAATTGGGCCACCACCCATTTTTGACCTTTTATGGTCGGCTTTGGAACTGTCTTGGTACTGATGGGTGTGTCATTTAGTGTATGCCAACGTATTACAATGAGCGTATAATGAGGCTCAATGTCTACTGGAAGTTGAATCTTCCACCATCTTGCACCCAGTTGGTTCTAGTCAGTTTTTGTCATGTCCTATAGCTATGCCATTCTCTTAAAAGTTGTGTCCTGCTCCTTTCCCTCCTGTTTCACTACCGCTGTCCTCAAAGGCCAAACTGAGGCCAAGGTGGCAAAATTTCCTTTGCCATGCCATCCTTCTCCTCCCCCTTCCTTCCTGCCCCTCGTGGTCCTCCCTACCCCTGACTGAGGGGTGCTTCCCGGGGACAGGCCTAAGGAAACAGCAGTTCCCAAACCTTGGACCCAATGCTCCCGTTTCATAAGAAACATTTTGGGAGGCCTCTTTTTACCATCCAGGAGTGACAATCATGGATGTTATGAGTCTTGGTGGTGTGGAGCTGTCCCCAAGCATCTCAGGCCCCTGCCTATTCAATGCCAAAGCACCTCCATCATTGTGATAACCAAAGTCTGCCTACCAGGAATTCCCCAAACACACTCCCAGGGCAGGCAGGAACCGGACCCTCATCTGCCTTGTTCATTGCCATACCTCCACCACCTAGCATAAGACCCTGCATGCAAAAGCTCAGTCAATATTTGTTGAATAATCATTGTACGGTCTAGATTTCTATGCTGTGATTTACTGCCCTCTCCCCACTGGGCTCCCCTGTCCTCTCTTCACCTTCCTGCATGGGGAAAGAGGGAAGAAAAACAGCTCAGAGTGTGCAGGGGCCAGCCCTTCCCACAGAGATGTCTACACTGTTCACTGATGCTATGGGCAAATGGGTGCTTTAGGGGCCCTCAGGAGAGGCGCTGATTTCTAGTCCTGGTCAGGATGGAGTGAGGACAGGGTGTGCACAGAAAAGCAGAGACGACTGTAGAGATAAGAATTGCTCAGTGGACAGAACCAGATTCTGGAGCCCTACAGCCTGCCTCTGGCTCTGGCACTTACCAGCTGTTTAAAGTCTGGTAACTCCTCAGTGCCTCAGTTGTCTCACCCATAAAGTGGAGATAATAATAGTAGTGACTATTGGGAAGATTAAATGAGATAATTCATGTGATGAGGGCAGAGCTTAACGCCTTATAATTTTGCATTGCTGTTTGTTTTCATGGAATAGCTGAGTAACTTGGATGAATGAACTATCCTTCCCTCAGCCTAGCATTCTCCCCACTCCTGCACCAATCCTCTCCTCACCCTCCTCCATCAGACGTTCAGGTCCCACCACCATTGGTGGATGGTCAGAGACGGAACACGGCCACCTTCCCACTGCCCTTTCTCTACTTTTCCTTGCTGCAAAGTCCATCTCAGAGATCCATTGTGTGGGCCCAGCTAGACTCTTCCAGGGCCGTGATATGTTCCTGGAGACCTCCCTGCCAACCTCGGAGGTCCCACCCACCACACGTTTCCTGCCCTACTCCTCCCACCTGCACGGGAAAACACTGTGCCAGCCAGCTCTCTCCTTCCCTTCTAGGTTTGTGCTGCTAACCTCGGACCAGCCGGGGAGCTAAAGGTCCCACAACCTCAAAGTCACCACCAACTTTCCCTAAATGGGTACTCCCTACCCCCTACCCCGATCTGTGACCCCGAGTGTCTACTTCCCAGTCTGTGACACCAGAAGGATACACACCCGAGTGTGTGTGACTCTAAGAGTTTCAACTTTCCGGTCAGTGGGTCCCAAGGGCCGCCTACTCCCTTGACTGTGTGAGCCCAGGAGTGTTAACGGGGCAGTCTGGAATGGACCACTGCGGGCGTGGGGAGGAACGCAAAATGGAACTGTCGCCCAGGATCATACCACTGCGGAGGGGGTGGCCATCTTGCAACATACCATTTTGTTTGTGGGGGAGGGATACGACGGCTGCCTCATTCCCTAATGAAGAGGGGAGTGTCACAATTCTGCTTTTCCCAAGATCCCCATCCTGTCCTCCTGATTCCCACCCGCTTCGGGGGAGCCTCACTCTCTGGTCTCGCCCTCAGCCTTCTCACATCTGCCATCTTAACCACTTTCACCACCCCCTCGATTCCTTAATTTCGAAGCAGCTCGCGACGCACTGGAGCCGGCAATTGGCTCACAGGTGGGGATAGCAGGAGACCGCTGTGGCCTCTGATTGGTCAATGACCGAGTTCTCGTCCTTGTTGTTCTTTGAAGCTACGCGAGTTCGGAGAATAACATAGTCCCGCCTCTGCTCCCTTGCTCCGGGCCCCCATTGGTTGTGGGTTCGAGGCATGCGCAGTAGATGCCAGAAGAATGTGCCGGGCCACTTAAGCCGGGCTTTGGGGATTTTGGGTGGTGGGTTTGAATACCGCTTCAGAAGTTCAGATTGTTCAAGTGTAGGAGGGGCAGAAGGTGGAGTTTACTGTTGTGGTTTACTGAGATCATACATCAGAGCATGGTGCCTGGTGCACTGGGCGTTACAATCGTAAACTCTGTAACTCACCCACTAGAGTTTTCATGCCTGTGCCCAGTGGTTCTTCGTTCATTTATTCTATAGTTTACTCAAAATAAAAAGCGTTGTTTGAGTTAGGGTTTTAGGAAAACTCTCAAAAGTTACTTTATTTTTTTAATTAAAAATTTTATTTTTAAAAACATTTTTAATAAATTTATTTTTATTTGTTTTTGGCTGTATTGGGTCTTTGTTGCTGCGTGCAGGCTTTCTCTAGTTGCAGTGAGCTACTCTTCGTTGCAGTGCACGGGCTTCTCACTGCGGTGGCTTCTCTTATTGCGGAGCACGGTCTCTAGGTGCACCGGCTTAGTAGTTGTGGCTCACAGGCTCAGTAGTTGTGGCGCACGGGCTTTGTTGCTCCGTCGTATGTGGGATCTTCCCGGACCAGGGCTCAAACCCGTTTCCCCTGCATTGGCAGGCGGATTCTTAACCACTGTGCCACCAGGGAAGCCCTTTCATGTGTATTCTGACCATTTGTGGTGTTTAAAAATAATAATAATTTGTCATCCTTTACCCATTTAAAAATTTTGAATTTTTTTTTTGGTTTGTAAGAATTCTTTATGTATTAAAGAGAACCTTTGGATTTTATTTCTGTATATTTTACCATTTACTTCCCTTTTATTTGTGTGTTGTAAGTTTTGTAATAAACACAATTTTATTTTTCAGCAAGAAGAAGAGTAGATGTTTTTGTTGATCTTGAACCCCTTATGGACCTTCATGTTGGACAACTTGAAGGATGGGTGGATCACCCCAGGCTGATCCCAAGGCCCTTCTTGTTCACCTGACCTCTTCCCCACCCCTTGCCCCATCCACCTCCTTCCCTGACTGGCTCCCACTGGCAATGGCTGACAGAGGAGCGTCCTCACCCATCCTTTCAGTGAAGCTGAGGCCCCCTCACCACAGCATTCCCTATCACTTTGGTAAATGGAGGAGCCCCTGGAACTTCCAGGGGACGTAGTCATTCTGTGGGTTTTTCTGGGGGTTTTCCAGCTTCACATCATCTATCCACTCCAGCACACCCACTTCTTTGACCCTTCTTCCACCGTCTGCTACAGTAGTCCTGCCATTTATAGTTCATGTAGCATGAGGCTTTCTCCAGGTTTCACAGATAGCAGTGAAACTTCAAAAATGTAAAGATCAAAAGAAAATCCTAAAAAGGTAAAAGAAAAAAGGACAGATTAAACTTGTGAGAATAGGATCAAAGTGATATCTCATTTCTCATTCGATTGAATGGTGAAGATAAGAGCTGTTTGTTCATTGTTTTTCCTCTCATGTATGCAGTCTCTAGAACAGTACCTGACACCAAGTGGACACTCAATAAGTATTTGTTATATGACTGATTGGAGTAGTAGCTTGAAAAATAGCTTTAAACCTAGATCTATATCACTACTCAGTTAACGAATAGGACAAAATACAGTTATGACTGGACAAATAAGGATGCGATCATCAATGCCCACAGACCTGAGGTGAAAAATGTACCAAAGAATGTACTCCAGCTAACAGGAATATAACACAACGAAGTAGTGGGATGCAAGGGTCAAAAGTGAGCAAAGAACTTGGTATAGAATGCTGGTATAGATAAAAAAACATTGACTATCAAAAAAGATAACAGTAATTATATACTTTACACTTCTGATAAGTTTTGATAACAAGCTAGGCATTAAATTACCAAAAATATTAACAGGAGAGATGGGAGGAAGAAGAGTGTCCTGTGATGCTGATGAATCTGTTTTGGTTAAAGTGATTCCTCGGACTTTTAAAAAGCAGACAATAGAGATACTAATTAACTCTAGTCATTGGTAGGAATAGAAAATATAACTTCCAAGCCACTGAGGAAAAAAAAAAGAATAAAAACTCCTAAATCAATCCAAGAAGTAAAACAAATAAATGTACACATACATTGATATTTTGTTGTAAAAATATTTATAGCCACATATGGGTAGATTAAAATTAGAAGTTATACTACTAATTAAATTAAATCATACTGCTAATTAAATATAAAAGTAATTAGGTCTGAGGAATAGGATTAGCCTGTTTAGGCCTTTACTTTTTGGATAATTTTTGGAATACAAACTTGTGAGTAATGATCATAATATGAGGATTAGAGAAATATTATATAAAACTGTAGAAACTCATTTCATTTTTATGTGAAATATAAATATTATTCATGCAGAAAATGAATGCACCTAGAACTTTTAAACATGTGATTTTATATGACGGTTAAAAGTAAATGATTTTCTCATTTATAATTTCTAATTTTTCTAAACTTTGTAAATGAATGTGTTGACTTTCCAATTAGAATAAACACTAGGTTTTTTTTTAATCTATTAAAAAAATAAAGAAATAGCAGGCACTTTGAGAATAACTATATGGGACATTGTTATAACATGAGGGTGAATGATGAATTGAGGGCACGAAACACTATATGTGATACGATCTTTATTGTATAAAAATGTGTAATGTGTTGTTTATAAATATGTTTTCATATACAATTAGATGTATCTTACAAGATGAATATTATATGGATTGGTCTGATGAACCCTGGGCATTTGTATCCATGCTCATATACATTAGATATAATTGAATGATTGTATACAAATAGCTATAGTTTGAAATTATGCAAATCAAGCTGGTAATGTTGGATATATTTCTAGAAAGTTAGGTTGAGATTTGAAATATTTATTTTATGTTTCTATATTTAAAATTTTTCACTATAATCAAGTATTACATTTTAATTTTAAAATTGTAAAATACACATCCAGAAGTTATCATTACTGGGAAACTGCATATTATATAACAATACATACAGAAGTGAAAAAGTATGATCCAAAATATAATAGCATGTACAAGCGAACCTAATTTTAGAAAAATATATTTATGTAAATGAAAACACGGAAATTTAGAAATATATAAACATTTAAAGTACAGAAATGAGAAACTATTCCTAGGATGTTGGGTTCATGTTTGTCATTTATTTCTACTACAACGTAGTTCCTTCTTTTCTGAAAAACTTGCAAGCAGCGTGGATGACCTTTCTAATGATAAAAGAAAACACCATTTCTGGAATGAAAGTAAAAGAAATAGGAAGCAACGGAAGGCTATTTAATGGGGTGGGAAAGGGCTCCCGTTCCAATATAAATGATAAAACCGCAAGACAAAACTGTATCCCTCCCCTAGAGCGCGCGCGCGCGTCCGCTGTGTGAGCATTGTATGGTGCACACCGATCAATTGATGGGGACCCTCTGACCGGGCTTTTGAGGACTTGCCCCAGATAGTTATTTCCCACTTAGCACACCTGGCCTAGTGCACTGGTTCACAGAATCTACTGGAGGGCTTGTTAAAACCTAGGCTGCGTCTCCCTCCCTCCCACCCTTCCTATTCCACCCCTCCAGTCGGTCACAAAGCACCGCAAGAGGGAAGGGATATGGGAACAGATGTATATGTATAACTGATTCAATTAGTTATAAAGCAGAACCTAAAAAAAAAAAAAAAACCTAGGCTGCAGGGCCTCATCCCCAGTTTTCCCCTTCAGTGGGTCTGGGGTGGGGTCCGAGGATTTACATTTCTAACACGTCCGCAGTATGCGGCTGCATCCTCGCTTTGAGAACTACCGGCCTCCCGTCTGGGTCCACAAACAGAGGAGGACACCCAGAGCCTGGCGGGTGTGTGAGGCCCGGGACCTCAGGGCTTGGTGGCTAGGGACGCCCTCCTCCAGGCCTTTAGCCTACAGCATTTCTTGACAACTTGGGAAAATTGCGGGGATCTAATGTGGGGTTAACTAGTGCGGATTTACAAAGCCTAGATCGAGTAGAAACGGAATTCTAGAAGCGATGTCTGATGAGACTTTGCAGTTTAGACCTCAGATTTATTTCATATTCAAAGGAGAAAGAAAGGCAAGTTCTGTGGCAGTGAGCAGGTTTCCCGCAAACCCTGCAGCAAGCAACTTCCTTTCCAGCAGCCATCTGGCTCGGAGGCGTTTTTTTCAGACGCGAAAGGCGGGCGAAGGAACAGTGTAGATGCAGATGAGGTGAGGGATTTGAGGGCATCTTGGCATTTCTGGAGCAACATTGCCATCAAGAGGAAAATTTAACAAAACCTCAAGCCATGTGGGCAAGCAAAATGAGGCTACAATACCAGAAAGGAAAGCTTTGTTGGAACAGAAAAACCAGAAGTCATGAGTGATTGATTCAGAAAACAAATTGAAGATGATCCCACTGATTTGTAGATGGGACGATTTGAGAAGGCTTCAGAGTAAATCATCAAACCTAAGTACCCCCGACACAGAGCCTCTTGTCCACAGTAGCATGCCATCATTCTCAGAGCCCCTCCATTCATTGCTTTACTGCTTGTATTGCTGCCAGCCCCTCGGAGGCAGAGTCCTTACCTTAGTCATCACTGTATTCCCAGTGCCAGGAAAAGAGTAGGGTGCCAGTGTCTGCTGAGTCTTTTGGCGGGGGGAGCTTCAAACAACAGACATTTTGGGAATTCCCTGGTGGTCCAGTGGTTAGGACTCCACGCCTTCACTGCCGGAGGGTCCAGGTTCAATCTCTGGTCGGGGAACTAAGATCCCACAAACGGCACCGCGTGGCGTGGCAAAAAAAAACAACAAAAAACCCCCAAATTTTTGATGGCTCTGGAAGTTACAAGTCTGAAATCAAGGTGCTGGTGGCAGGGCCATGTTCCCTCTGAAGGCTCCAGAGGAGGGTCCTTTCTTGCCTCTTCCAGCTTCTGATGGGTTGCCAGCAATCCTTGGTGGTCCATAGCTTGCAGACACATCACTCTAATTCCTGCCTCCACCGTCGCACGGCATTCTCACTGTGCATGTATCTCTGTGCCTCTTCTCATCAGGAGCCAGTGATTGGAATCAGGATCTACCTTAATCTAGTATGACCTCATCTTAATGTACATATTTTTTTTTAATTTTTATTTATTTATTTATTTTCAGCTGCGTTGGGTCTTCGTTGCTGCGCACGGGCTGTCTCTAGTTGGGGTGAGCAGGGGCTACTCGTCATTGCAGTGCACGGGCGGGCTTCTCATTGCGGTGGTCTCTCTTGTTGCGGAGCACAGGCTCTAGGCACGCAG
The DNA here is from genome assembly GCF_964341445.2 of Mesoplodon mirus. Lineage (NCBI taxonomy): Eukaryota > Metazoa > Chordata > Mammalia > Artiodactyla > Ziphiidae > Mesoplodon > Mesoplodon mirus. Next base: position 44,663,599 of record NC_138981.1, on the reverse strand, counting down.
GCCTCAGTAATTGTGGCTGGCAGGCGCAGGCTCAGTAGTTGTGGCACACAGGCTTAGTTGCTCTGCAATATGTGGGATCTTCCCAGACCTGGGCTCGAACCTGTGTCCCCTGCATTGGCAGGCGGATTCTTAACCACTGCGCCACTGGGGAAGTCCCTTAACTTACACCTTAATTACACCTGTGAAGACCTAATTTCCAAATAAGGTCACATTCACAGGTACCAGGGGTTAAGACTTGAATATATTTTGGGGGGCGGATACAATTCAACCCACAACACCTTGTTTTGGCTGTACCAAGATGCCTCATTGATCAATGCTAATGATTATTGACAATAATTTTTTTTTGCCACACTATGCAGCATGCAGGATCTTAGTTTCTTGACCAGGGATTGAACCCATGCCCCCTGCAGTGGAAGCATGGAGTCCTAACCACTTGCCCGCCAGGGAATTCTGACAATAATTTCTAATTTTCCCTGAGCACTTGCCATATTGCAGGCACTGGGCTAAGTACTTTATATGCATTATCTCATGTGATTCTCTCCCTCCACCATAGACACTATTATTATGCCCATTTAATTGATGAGGAAACTGAGGCCTAGTGAGGTGAAGAAACTTGCCCAGTGTCTTATTCAGTTAGTGGTAGATTATAATTTCCAAAAATGGTCACAGCAATATTTCTGGCCCCATGTGCCTTTCCAGAACCTTGTCGCTACCCATCAAGAAGCAGAACCTTTTTTCTTCTCCATCTGAACTTGGGCAGGACCTTGTGACTGCCTCAATGAATAGGAGATGGGGGAAGTAACACTATGTAACTTCCAAAACTGGTCATGAAAGGTGATACAACTTCCACCTGCCTCTCTCTCACAGGGCTTGGCCTTGGAAGCCAGCCACCATGCTGTGAGGAAGCCCAAACCAATCACATGGAGAGGCCCAGGCTGCAACCAGCATCAGCTGCCATGCGTGTGAGTGAGGGAGCCTTCAGACGATCCAGCCCCTGGCCTTCAAGCTTCCCAGCTGAGGCCCCAGACAAGGAGGAGCAGAGATAAGCCATCGTTGCTGATGTGCTCTGTCTGAATTCCTGACTCACAGCATACAACTAGGAGGTTCAGGTGTAGTTTGACTTTGGACAAGGCTGGATCCAGGGGCTCAGATAATACCATCAAGACTCAGGATCCCTGCATTCCTCAACTTTGCCTTCTCCATGTTGTCTTCATTTTCCAGCTCCTCTTGGGGTCCCCTGGTAACCTCTGGTTCCCCATATTAAGTGATGTTTTTGAACTTCATCCACGTTGTAGCAGGGATCAGTACTTCTTTCCTTTTCATGGCTGAATACTATTCCATCATAGGGATAGACCACGTTTTGTTTATCCATTCATCAGTTGACATGTCTCCTTAAATTTTACACCCTAGACACTTTGTTTGCCTCATCTCAGCCCTGGGAGGGGATTCCAGGAAGCAATAAAATCTAAAATGGGTATTTCTAATGCGCAGGTGGCTTCTCCTCCAATCACTGACTCAGAAACCCTGGTTCCTGACATCCCATGGTGCCACCATCTCTGTCACACTGTGTAAGAGCTCTGCTGAGTCTTTAATTGTGTCAGTGGAAAGCAAACTCTGCACAAAAACATAAACAAACACTTATCCAGACTACCTGGAAGGAAAACAAGTATAAATTCTTTGCAAGTTTTAATTATAGTTTTAGAATGCAGTTTCATATTTTAAAATATATCCAGTAACTCATGGTTAATAAGAATTATTCAGTAGCTCTTTTGGGGGCTTTTAAAATGACACACATCTGTAATTAGCACAACTTCTAATATACAAATGGTAGCTGCTGACAAACTTAAACATGAAGATCTTTCCATTTTGGAAAGCTAAATATATCCCCCCTCTGTTTTCTCCACTTCACCCCACCCTTGAACTGAATTTATAAAGTTCTATTGAACAAATTTAACCAATAGTATTTGTACTAGCTACCTTTTGCTGTGTAACAAATTATCCCCAAAACTTCGTGGCTTAAAACCACAAACATTTACTATCTTGAACATTTTCAGAGGGGCAGGAGTCCAGGAGTGCCTTAGCTGGATAGTTCTGGCTCCAGTTCTCTCACAAGTTTGTGGCCAGGCTGGTAGTTGGGCTGCGGTCTCATCTGAAGTCTCATTTAGACAGAAGGGTCTGCTTCCAAGCTTACTTACAAGACTGTTGGCAGGAAGCCCCAGTTCCTAATCACATAGACCCCTCCATATGGCCGCTTGATACAGCCTCACAACATGGCATCTGGCTTCCCACAGACAGGTGATCCAAGAGAGAACAGGCAGGAAGCTGCAGTGTCTTTTATTAGCTAGTCTAGGAAATTACATACTGTACATTTCACCAAATTCCGTTCATTAGAAGTGAGCGTACTCACTATACTATACTTAGACTATACTAAGTCTAGCATACTCTCAAGGGGAGGGGAATTAAGTAACATCTCTGGAATGGAAGAGTGTCGAAGAATTCATGGACATATTCTAAACCCACCACATTAACATATTACAAGCTAACTTTCTTTAATAATTTTCTGATGAAAGATGATATGGAACCTAGTATATCTTGTACATAAGCCACAGGCAGTGCAAGTAGGATCCCTGCTCCGGGCCCTGAGATGCAGGGGCCCCCATGCTTTGGAGTGGCTTCCTCAAAGTGGCCTAAAACCCTGTCTGGTGGCTGGGACTGGCCGGGGCAGAAGTACCATTTGAGTGAGGTCCTGGTCTGGACCAGGACCCACATGGGCCCTGATCCCTATTTTTCCTTTTTGAAGGTGCTCTCTCTTACCCTTTACCCTATGTATAGGGTGAGACAGATGTCCTGATGAGCTCTGGTACTTAGACCTATAGGGCTGTCCCAGAGCTCTGTGGCCAGTTCTGGGCTGGGGCGTGGGGCTGGCAAGTAGATCGCTCCTGCTGGCTGGTGTGGCATTTCTTTTATAAGATTTTATGAGACTGGGGCATCAGAATGGTGGCGACAGCCTGATTTTGAGTGACTCTCACTCATGTTGTTTATAGGCCAAGTTCAAGGCTCTAGGCCTGAACATTCAGTGCCATCCCTTGGGCTTGAGTTGCATGTGTATCAGCTCTGACCATGACTATTCCAACTGTGGGACTACCTCCAGTCTAGGGCACCTAAAGGTGCAGAGGTGGTGGCAGGTGACTTTACCTTGTATGGCACCCAGGGCCGTCATTCCCTCTACAAGCTCTGCACCAGGTGTCAAGCAGTCCTCTGGGCATGTCCACTTCCTGCAGAGACTTTCAAGACAATTGCTCCACAACTCCAATGGGGTCTCTTGGCTCATCAATGTGGTGACATCATGCTCCCCAGGTCGGTCTCAAGCGATGCCAGATGAAGAATGGACATTCTTTGTACAATTGGGACTTCTGCCATGGGCACCTTTCTTTCCTTCCCCCTGGTGGTGGTGAGTGGAAGGCAGGGGTGCAGTCAAGCTTGCAATAGATCTCATTCTAGGATGCACTGATTATTGTCCAAAGAGTTCAGGAGAAGACGTGGTTAGAAGTTATCTTGTTCTACCTTTATGCTATAAAATTCCAAACAGAAAATTTAACATGACCAGAAAATGAAGTATTATTCACGTTTCCCCACATCCTCTGTGTAAGGCTTGCTTTTGTGGTTCTTATCAACAAAACACAGTAACTTCTGTATGAGGAGTCACTGGAAGCCAGTATTTATGGGCAGGCCAATGGATGATGCAATGTCCCAAGTAAGATGTAACCAGCATTAAATAAATGGTATTAGGGAACTGTGGAGGCAAGAGATCTATATTTTTCCAGTACAAACAGGTTCTAAAGAGCCATGGCATTTTGAGTAATAATGGAGTTGCTACCTTCTTGTGGTGGAAGATGAAATTAGCCAGGAATGGCACTGTGAGATAATAGAAAATATATATTGTTTCTGCCCCGGTTTCTGACAAGAGCTCCTGAAACCCTTGTAAATTCCTACATGATAAGAGCACTAGCAGCACCTTTATTTTACTGAGGCGACTCTGGGGGGGCTCCTGGATGGTCACCAGAAAGACCAAACCATGATTAGGAGCTTGGGATTTTCAGCCCCAGGTCCCCATCCTCCAGAGAGGGGAGAGGGCTGGAAATGGAGTTAATGATCAATCATGCCTACGTGAGGAAGCCTCCATAAAATCCCAATAGCACGGACTTCCAGAAGCTTCCGGGTGGGTGAACACATCCACAGGAGGGTGATGCACCCCAACTCCACAGGAACAGAAGCTCCTGCACTTGGGACCATCCCAGACTTCACCCTATGTATCTCTTCATCTGGCTGTTCATCTGCATCCTTTATCATGTCCTTTAATAAACTGGTAAACGTAAGTAAGTATTTCCTTGAGTTCTATGAGTTGCTCTACCAAATTAATCTAACCTGAAGAGGAGGTCGTGGGAACCTCCAAGTTGCAACCAAATCAGACAGAATTTGTGGGTAACCTGGGGACCTACTAATCGCAACTGGCATCTGAAGTGGGGTGGGGGGCAGTCTTGTGGGGCTGAGCCCTTAACCTGTGGGATCTGATGTCCTCTCCAGGTAGACAGTGTTAGAACTGAGTTCAGTTGTAGGACACCCAGCTGATGTCACAGAGAATTGCTTGGTGTGGGGAAAACAACCCGCACATCTGGTGTCAGAGGTGTTGTGTTCTGTGTGAGTAGTAAAGGAGACACATTGGAAAGAGAAACACAAAAGGAGGTGGAAAGCTTGGTTTCTCCCTACGTGGGAGGTGAAAAATGGTTGTTTTCCCTTTTTAGGCATATTTGACAATAAAGAACATAAGGAGATGGTTCCTGGACCTAAGAGGAAGAGATGGAGCCTGGACACACAAGGATTATTCAGGTGTATTGATTGGACAATAAATGAATACATAAATACCTCTTCTCTATACTTTTTTCTAAATCTTCATCAATAAATCATAATACTTCATATGGACCTATGATTTTAGTACATTTTTTTTTTTTTTTTTTTTTTTTTTTTTTGCTGTATGCGGGCCTCTCACTGCTGTGGCCTCTCCCGTTGCGGAGCACAGGCTCAGCGGCCATGGCCCACAGGCCCAGCCGCTCCGCGGCACGTGGGATCCTCCCGGACCGGGACACGAACCCGCGTCCCCTGCATCGGCAGGCGGACTCTCAACCGCTGCGCCACCAGGGAAGCCCTGATTTTAGTACATTTTTATTCAAATTATTCGTATAGACAGAGGCCTTGCAAAAAATATTTGTCTGTGGTCCCACACACCTTATTTTTTAATTTATTATATTTTTAAAATTTATATTTACTTATTTGTTTGTTTATTTATTTATGGCTGCTTTGGGTCTTCGTTGCCGTGCACAGGCTTTCTCTAGTTGCGGCGAGCAGGGGCTACTCTTCGTTGAGGTGCGCGGGCTTCTTACTGCGGTGGCTTCTCTTGTTGCGGAGCACGGGCTCTAGGCACGCAGGCTTCAGTAGTTGTGGCTCGAGTGCTCAGTAGTTGTGGCTCGAGGGCTCTAGCGCGCTGGCTCAGTAGTTGTGGCACATGGGCTTAGTTGCTCCTTGGCAGGTGGGATCTTCCCGGATCAGGGATCAAACCCCTGTCCCCTGCACTGGCAGTCAGATTCCTAACCACTTCGCCACCAGGGAAGTCCCACACACACTTTAGAGGCAGCCTCTAAGATGGTCCCCAATGACCCCCGCCTCCTGGTGCTCATGCCCTTGTGTCATCTCTTCCCCTTGAGTGTGATCTAGATTTACAGAGTCACTTCTAAAAAATAGAATAAGGCAGAAATGATGGAACATCATCTCAGGTTAGTTTATAAAAAGACTGCAGCTTGTCTTAGGTGCACTCTCTCTCACTTGCTGGTGCTCTCTCTCTCTCTCTATTTCCCTCCCTCAACTGGAGCCCAGCCAATATATAAAGAAGTCCAGGCTATCTTGTGAAGGCCACATGGAGGAGAGAGGCCCTGGAGGGGCTAGCTGCAAAAGGTACAGCCTAACAAACCAGATACCCTGTGGTCAGATCATAAAGGCAAATCCCCAATCACTGCTGCCATCGATGGGCAATAACTTGGTTACAACAAGCCGAAAACATTTAACACACAGCTCGGCAGGCAGTGTGGCCTGGCCTCAGCTATCTATTTTTCTTTATTTGACCCCTGCAAGGAGCAGGGTGACACGAAGTAAAATTTTCTTCTTCCTGCACTTTTGTTATTGACTGCTGCTGGAATAGCCCTTCTAAAACTCACACTTATCTCTTTGTTCTCCTGCTCAAGAAGCCACAGTGGCTCCCTCCTTCCTGTTATCACATGGTTCCCACTGATCATTTCCTCAGCTTCCGTACCAGCCAGTCATCTGTTCGAATATGCATTGAGGCCACGGCACTCACTGTGTGTCACAATCATCAAAAGCAAGGCCAGAGGTGACCTCTGCTCTGAGGCTACATCACTGGATGCATTTTACGGGTCGCTGGGAATGCTGGTTTCCTGAGGGCAGAGGTTTTGCCTGTTTTGTTCCCTGTTAAATCCTGGCACTGTGCCTGGCACACTGTAGAGGTGCAGGCAATATATGTCAGAAGAATGAATGAACTGACTCCCCATCTCTCAACTGGGTTTGGAGGAAACTGAGGCACAGAGTGGAGAGGTGACTGGCTCAGGACCATGGATTAAAAAACTGGGTCCCCAGTTGCTCACCCAGTGGCCAGCCATTTCTTTCCCAGCCCCTCTCCTCAGGTCTCTCCTGGCAGTGGTAGATGCGGATGTGCACCACCCAGACCCCCTTCCAAGGAAGCACTGGCTGCAGCTGTCAGCTTGGCAGGGTGGGCCTCCGCTGCTGAGAGCCACCTCCCCGAGGTGAAGCCCTGCCCGGGCCAGCCCACATCTGGTGACCCAGCGAGGCTGAGACGCGAAGCCCAGCATTTCCTCCCAACAGGGGGCGCTCTGACGAGCAGACCACTGCACCACCAGGGAAGTCCCTGTTTTTTGTTCTTTGTTTTTATAACTTGAGGGTTTCTTGTGGTTCAGTAATAGAGCAGTGCACATCTTTTTTAGTCAGACGAGGCTGTGAGGTAGAATTTGACCATCAGTGACTTCTTCTTTTGAATAAGCACCTGAAAATGGACCTTGTGGGAGGTGGACGCTCATAGATGCAGAGAGCGGATTGGTGGTTGCCAAAGGTATGGTGGGGGGAGTGTGAAATGGGTGAAGGGAGTCAAAAGGTACAAACTTCCAGTTATAAAATAAATAAGTCATGGGGATTTAATGTACAGCGTGGCAACTATAATAATACTGTAATATTATAGTAATACTGTTAATAATTCTGTATTGCATATTTGAAAGTAAATCTTTCTTTAAAAATATTTATTTATTTATTTGGCTGTGCCAGGTCTTAGTTGCAGCATGTGGGATCTAGTTCCCTGACCAGGGATCGAACCCGGGCCCCCTGTATTCGGAGTGTGGAGTCTTAGCCACTGGACCACCAGGGAAGCCCCTGAAAGTAAATCTTAAAATTTCTCATCACAAGAAAAAAAACTAACTATATATGGTGATGAATGTTAACAAGACCTATTGTGATCATTTCACAATTTATACAAATATCAAATCATTATATTTTATTATATTTACACCTGAAACAAATATAATATAGTACGTCAAGTATACCTCAATTTAAATTAAAAAAAATTTTTTTCGGCTGTGCTGCACGGCATGCGTGTTCTTAGTTCCCTGACCCGGGATGAACCCGTGTCTCCTCAGTGGAAGCGCAGAGTCCTAACCACTGGACCACCAGGGAATTCCCTAAAAAACAATTTTTAAAAAAAACACGGACCTAGCGTCGTCAAGATCTAACAGGAACGTTAAACGTTGTACCTGTGGCCACTCATATTCACTGCAAGAGAGAACACCCAAGGCCATGAGAGTATCCCTCTTTGAGTCCGGGATAGGAAAACAAGTAGACCGCTTCCTCTATTTTGCTTCATTTTCCACTAAACCTAATTTATAAGACTATATCATATTTTTAATGTCTGGTGTGAAGACTGCTCAACTTGATCCAACCATATGGATAAGATGGCAAGGGTTCAATTGGCTGTCTTCTATTTCTTTAGCTAAAGGTCTGGTCTCTGTTATATGGACTATAGAAATTCATGACTGTTATATTTTCAATGTTGGTCATGACCTGGATCAATAAAAAGGGTCCTTTTTAACTGCTTAATGCTTTTTTCCTTAACTTTATCTTGAATTTATACTGCAACTACTGTTTTCTATGTCTTTACTTTTCTCACACATTTTTACTCATTGTTTAAAACAATCTTTCTGAATCATTTTGATTTAGACATTATTTGGTTGATTTTTGAATTTTTACTCAATCTGCGTGCCCTTGTCACTTAATGTGTGGACTTTAATCCATTAATGTTTATTGTCAGAAAGTGAAATTCTGTGTTGTTTTATGTTTTCGGTATTTTTTATGCCTTCTTGGTATTTCCTTAGTGGTCTACCTTTTGTTATGGAATCATTTCTCATTCTTTTTCAAGTGATTAGAAAGTTCTCTTTCCTGTCTTTAATTCAACTTGTGATTATCGTTGTTTTTTTTAAAAAAACTTAGTTGAATCTACATTTATCTAATTATCCACAGCAGAAATGAAAGAATATCTATTCATTTCTTCTCTCCTTTGTGAATGGAGTGTGAACACTCCTATGGTCATAAGATAGGTGTCTGAACACTTAGGGTAACAGACCGGGATGTGGAGTCCCATGAGTCATGTGCAGAGCACTTCAGAAACAGGTCAAACAGACTGGGTACAGACACTCCTGGTGTAACACAGACTGTGGTATGAACACTTCTGGAGTCATACAGACTAGGGTGTCGACATGACTCATGTCACGAAGACTAGAATGTGGACACTCTTGGGTACATATGTACTAGGGTAGGGACCTCCTGCAGTAACACAGATTGGGGTGTAGACACTTTGGGGGTCATACAGACTGGAGTTTGGACATATGTGGTCATGCAGACTAGGTTGTGGAGACTCCTCGGCTCACACAGAGTCAGGTATGGATCATGGGAGTGTCTGTGCTCCAGTCTGTGACTCCACTAGAATCTACATTTATCTCTGTGAACAGTTTGGTCCACATTGCAATATCCCACCCCATTATATCTGACTGTAGTCTGTATTTCACTAGTAGTGACCACTTTGAAGTCCTTATAGGTTCAGTAGTTTTCATCCCCTATATTTGAATTCAGACAAGAAGGCCATTAATGCCGGAGTATTTTCCATAAGCCCAGGTTTGAAGTCTTAACCAAAGGGGCACAGATGGTGAAAGACTTAACAATGGTCCAGGTTCAAGGTCAGAACGTAGGGCATGGATAATGGACTAGTTAACATGCTAGGGTCCGTGCTCTAAAAGAGTACTGATGGTGAAATTACTAACCTTGTTTAAGGTTAGGCCAGAGGGGCAATAACGGTGCTAGCCTTATCAGAGGCCCCAGTGGAAGGCAACACTGCCAGAGGGGAACTGACAGTGGAAGAATTAACAGGGACTGTGGTTCAAAGTCAGATAAGAGGAGCATTGATGGTAGAAGAGTTTACACACAGGGTTCAATAACAGATGAGAAAATCACTGATGGTGGAATAAAGAGACCCAGATTTGGGGTTATGTAAGAGGGGCCGGGATTTTTTTAATTAGTTAACAATCGTTCTGTTTGATTATCTAGACAGAGAGATGTTGATGTTAGAATAGTTAGCAAATGACTGAACTCAGACTAGAGGGGCATTTAGAGTTAACAAAGGCCCTGGTTTAGGGTCAGACCAAAAAACAGAGATGGAGACAACTGAATAAATATCTGGGTTTGAGCTCAGTCAAGAGAGGAACAGATTCTAGAATAGTTAACAGAGCCAGAGTTCAGATTCCAGGAGCACTGATGTTGGAAGAAATAACTGTACAAGTTCAATGACAGACTCACAGGCTACTGGTAACAGAACAGTTATCAGAGGATAGGTTTGAGGTCAAATCACGGGGGAGTTAATGGTGGTATATTTAACAGAGGTTTGAGGATAGGCCTGGAGTGGAGGGATTTAAATGGCTGTGTTGCATAATTAGATCAGTAAATCATTGAATTTGGAAGAGTAAACATCAGACAGATGGGAGAGCAAGGATAGTGGAAGAGCTTTGATAAGGAAGCAGGATGACACTGAAGGTGGAATGACAATAAAAGAGACCCTGGTTTGAGAATAGACCAGCAGGACATTGATGTTGCAGCAGTTAATAGTGGACCAGGTCTGAGGTCAGACCAATGGAGCACTGTGGCTTAAGAGTTAAAATGGCCTGGGTTCAAAGTCAGATCAGAAGGGATTGAAGGTTGAATAGTTAAAAAGAAGCCTAGGTACAACAGTGTAGGAGTCTTGGATGAAGAATTAATAAGAGGTCTGGGTTTGATTTGAGACCAGAGGGGCCTTTCAGTTAGAATATGAAATGAAGGCCTGGGTTCAAGGTCATGCCTAAGGAGCAGTGACGGGAGAATACTTAACAGAGACCTTGTTTTTATGGCAGACCAGAGGGAACTGATGGTGGAATTATTAATAGAAGAGGTCAAACCAGAGAGGCTGGCATCTTGGCATAGTTCAAAATCAGATCGGAGGCTCCCTGACTTCAGACTATACTACAAAGCTACAGTAATCAAGACACTATGGTACTGGCACAAAAACAGAAATATAGGTCAATGGAACAGGATAGAAAGCCCAGAGATAAACCCATGCACATATGGTGACCTTATCTTTGATAAAGGAGGCAAGAATATACAATGGAGAAAAGACAGCCTCTTCAATAAGTGATGCTGGGAAAACTGGAGAGCTACATGTAAAAGAATGAAATTAGAACACTCCCTAACACCATACACAAAAATAAACTCAAAATGGATTAAAGACCTAAATGTAAGGCCAGACACTATCAAACTCTTAGAGGAAAACATAGGCAGAACACCCTATGACATATATCACAGAAAGATCCTTTTTGATCCACCCCCTAGAGAAATGGAAATAAAAACAAAAATAAACAAATGGGACCTAATGAAACTTAAAAGCTTTTACACAGCAAAGGAAAGCATAAACAAGATGAAAAGACAACCCTCAGAATGGGAGAATTATTTGCAAATGAAGCAACTGAAAAAGGACTAATCTCCAAAATTTATAAGCAGCTCATGCAGCTCAGTATCAAAAAAACAAACAACCCAATCCAAAAATGGGCAGAAGACCTAACTAGACATTTCTCCAAAGATACACAGATTGCCAACAAACACATGAAAGAATGCTCAACATCATTAATCATTAGAGAAATGCAAATCAAAACTACAATGAGGTATCACCTCACACCAGTCAGAATGGCCATCATCAAAAATTCTACAAACAGGGCTTCCCTGGTGGCGCAGTGGTTGAGAGTCCGCCTGCCGATGCAGAGCACACGGGTTCGTGCCCTGGTCCGGGAAGATCCCACATGCCGTGGAGTGGCTGGGCCCATGAGCCATGGCCACTGAGCCTGCGCTTCCGGAGCCTGTGCTCCGCAACGGGAGAGGCCACAACAGTGAGAGGCCCGCGTACCACAAAAAAAAAGAAAAAACAAATCTAGAAACAACAAATGCTGGAGAGGGTGTGGAGAAAAGGGAACCCTCTTGCACTGCTGGTGGGAATGTGAATTGGTACAGCCACTAGGGAGAACACTACGGAGGTTCCTCAAAAAACTAAAAATAGACCTACCATATGACCCAGCAATCCCACTACTGGGCAAATACCCTGAGAAAACCATAGTTCAACAAGAGTCATGTACCACAACGTTCATTGCAGCTCTATTTACAATAGCCAGGACATGGAAGCAACCTAAGTGTCCATTGACAGATGAATGGATAAAGAAGATGTGGCACATATATACAATGGAATCTTACTCAGCCATAAAAAGAAACAAAATTGAGTTATTTGTAGTGAGGTGGATGGACCTAGAGTCTGTCATACAGAGTGAAGTAAGTCAGAAAGAGAAAAACAAATACCGTATGCTAACACATATATGGAATCTAAGGGGAAAAAAAAAGGTCTTGAAGAACCTAGGGGTAAGACGGGAATAAAGACGCAGACCTACTAGAGAATGGACTTGAGGATATGGGGAGGGAGAAGGGTAAGCTGTGACAAAGTGAGAGAGTGGCATGGACTTATGTATACTACCAAATGTAAAATAGATAGCTAGTGGGAAGCAGCCGCATAGCACAGGGAGATCAGCTTGGTGCTCTGTGACCACCTAGAGGGGTGGGATAGGGAGGGTGGGAGGGAGATGCAAGAGGGAGGAGATATGGGGATATATGTATATGTATAGCTGATTCACTTTGTTATAAAGCAGAAACCAACACACCATTGTAAAGCAATTATACTCCAAGAAAGTTGTTTAAAAAAAAATCAGATCAGAGGACCTTGATGTTAGAATAGTTAACAGAAGTCTCCACTCCCAGTCAGACCAGAGGGCTGATGATGGTGGAACAGTTTATAGAGGTCAGGGCAGAAGGGCACCAGCAGTGGAATAACTGAAAAAGCTCTGGGCTTTGGTTGAATGAGAAGCCTATCATGTTGGATTAGTTAAGAGATACCCATGTGAAACTTCAGATCAAAGGGGGTCTTGAAGGAGTAAAGGCTAACAGAGCCTGAATTTGAGGTCAGACCAGAAATGCCTTGATTATTCTAGAGTTCAAAAAGGCCCAGTTGGGACTGCCCTGGTGGCACAGTGGTTAAGAATCCGCCTGCCAATGCAGGGGACATGGGCCCGAGCCCTAGTCTGGGAAGATCCCACATGCAACTGAGCCCGTGTGCCACAACTACTGAGCCTGTGCTCTAGAGCCCACAAGCCACAATTACTGGAGCAGGCATGCTTAGAGCCCGTGCTCTACAACAAGAGTAGCCCCCGCTCACCGCAACTAGAGAGAGCCCACATGCAGCAACAAAGACCCAACACAGCCCAAAATGAATAAAATAAAATAAAATAAATAAATTTTAAAAAAGGCTCAGTCAGAGCAGAAAGCCAGTGATAGTGGGATATTAACTAGAGGCCTGCATTCAAGGTTGAACAAAGAATAGTCAGCAGAATTTCAGTTCCAGATAACACCAAAGGGGTATTGATGGTGGAGTGGTGAAGAGTTCCAGATCTGATGTTAAATCAGAGGCACAGTGATGACGGATAAGTTAACAGAGGTCCAAGTCTGACCAGTAAGTTTACCTTTTATTATTTGCTTTTTATTTATTTCCCCTTAGGTTGTAAGTCAAGAAAATCATGATGAAGAATTTAAAGCAGAAGGTCAACTCTGTTACCTCAAAATTTCGCAAGGAGGAAGTCTCCCAAATCATGTATAACAACATCTGTGATCAGCCATCTTGAATCCAGATGCAATGAAGACATGAAAAATGTGAAGAAAAGAAGAAAGTATTAGAGAAAAATGAGGCTCCCCAAAATGATTTTGTGATCTGCTAACCTTAGTGGAAACCAAGCGTCTTTTTGATGCTCCATACTGTGCAGAAGAGTTAACAGCAGGCCTGAATTGCTGTCTTTGGAAAGGCCTGCTTCAAGGGGGGCCCTTGGCTGGCATCTGGAAATTTAGATTCCAGGAAGATTCCCACCACTCTCTAATTGATAAGAGTGACCCACTGTGCCTGAACTGTTCGTCCAAGCACCGTGATTTATGCTAAACACCTGCTTTCCTTCAGGGAGTCTGGGAGTTGGGTATGTGCCAGGCAGAAGGTGCTTACATGACCAACCCCTAATAGAATCCATGGGCGGAGTCTCTAACAAGCTTCCCTGGTTCACAGTGTTTTACATGTGTTGTCACAACTGAGGGAATTAAGGGTGTCCTGTGAGGCTTCACTGGAAGATGACCCTTGGAGGCTTGTGCCTGTTTCCCCTGGACTTCACCCCATGCGCCATTTCCCTTTGCTGACTGTGCTCTGTATCTTTTCGCTGTAAAAATCATAGCCATGTATACAACCATATAAGGAGACTGAGAATCCTCCTAGCAAATCACTGAGTCTGTGAACAGTCCAGCTTTCTGGACTATCACCACCATCTCGTCACCATTTACCTTAAGGTCTGTCAGATGGAAGTACCAGATAGAAATGCTTCTGGCTACAAGTAACTGCACTGTCCGATAACAGTGGCTTGAATGAACAAGAGGTTATTTTCCTCCCTCAACAAGACTGCTGGTGTTAGTTCAGCAGCTCAACAATGTTGGGCCTGGTCGGGGTCTCTGTGGCTCTGTGGACTGACCCTGAGGTCTCAAGACGGTGGCTACACTTCCCATTGATACATCTGGATGCGGCAGCCTATGGAGCTGGAGGGAAGGGAGCAGCTTGAGCAAGAGGCTCTTTGATACCCTGGAACTTTGACATTTCCGGATGGTGACTCAGGTCATTGACAAGGGATTTGGGTTATCTATCTCCCTGTCTACACCCCAAGCTTTCTGTCCTCACTCAGGGCTCCTCTCAAATACTGAACATTACTCTGTGTTCTCTGAGCTGTTCCAGGCCTCGAATTTGGGCCCTGGATGGGCGTGGGAGGAGCTAGGGGTAGTCTGGAGTTTCTCTGGGGTGGAGAGAGATGCCCCATCCCTTTCCTCCCACAACAGAAGCCGCTACCTCAGCCTCAGGCTCCATAGTTGCTCTGCACCACCTTGGTGCTCTCAACACCTCGGCTCCCTGCTTGTGGAAAACAACCAATGCACGGACAGGTGTGGGGCCCAGGGTGCGGCTGGCCCGGGGGTGGGGGGAGCCTGGGAGCCCCAGCCTCCCTGAGGAGCCGGCGGAGTCCTGCAGACTAATAGGATGAAAGTCAAGAAAGTGGTAGAAGCCAACATTCCCTACCTCAGCCCCTCTGCTGCCACCACCCTGGTGCAAGTCCTCATCACTGCTCACCTCAACTACTGCAGGGTCTCCTGACTGATCCCCCTGCTCCCGCTCCCCCGTTCCAGTCTGTTCTCTTCACAGTGCCCACAAGGATCCTCTTACAACCAAGTGAGATCATGTCCCTACTCTGCTCAAAATGTTCTGGTGACTCACGCCTCACTCAGCAAAAATGCTCAAGTCCTCACTGTGGCCCCCAAAGCCCTCCAGGATTGGGCCTGTCCAACCTCATCTCTTACCAAACCTTAATCTAGCCACACCGGCCTCTACAATGGTCCTGCTGGCACACTCCAGCCTTGGTGCCTCTGAACTGCCATTTCCCTACCTATGATATTCTTCTTCCTCACACACTATGGCTCTCTCACTTCATTCAGGTCTTCGTTTAAATTTCACACTGTCAGAGACCCCAAATAGCCAAAGCAATCTTGAGAAAGAAAAACGGAGTTGGAGGAATTAGGCTCCCTGACTTCAGTCTACACTACAAAGCTACAGTAATCAAAACAGTATGGTACTGGCACAAAAACAGAAATACAGATCAATGGAACAAGATAGAAAGCCCAGAAATAAACCCAGGCACCTATGATCAATTAATCTACAACAAAGGAGGCAAGAATATACAATGGAGAAAAGAGAGTCTCTTCAATAAGTGGTGCTGGGAAAACTGGACAGCTACCTGTAAAAGAATGAAATTAGAACATTCTTTAACACCATACACAAAAATAAACTCAAAACAGATTAAGGACCTAAATGTGAGACCGGATACTATAAAACTCTTAGAGGAAAACATATGCAGAACACGCTTTGACATAAATCGCAGCAATATCTTTTTGGTTTCACCTCCTAGAGTAATGAAAATAAAAACAAAAATAAACAAATGGGACCCAATTAACTTAAAAGCTTTTGCACAGCAAAGGAAACGATAAACAAGATGAAAAGACAACCCTCAGAATGGGAGAAAAGATTTGCAACTGAATCAACTGACAAAGGATTAATCTCCAAAATATATAAATAGCTCATGCAGCTCAATATTAAAAAAAACAAACAACCCAATCAAAAAATGGGCAGAAGACCTAAATAGGCATTTCTCCAAAGAAGACATACAGATGACCAAGAAGCACATGAAAAGCTGCTCAACATCACTAATTATTAGAGAAATGCAAATCAAAACTACAATGAGGTATCACCTCACACCAGTTAGAATGGGCATCATCAGAAAATCTACAAACAACAAATGCTGGAGAGCGTGTGGAGAAAAGGGAACCCTCTTGCACTGTTGGTGGGAATGTAAATTGATACAGCCACTACGGAGAACAGTATGGAGTTTCCTTAAAGAAGTACCATACAGCCCAGCAATCCCACTACTGGGCATGTACCCTGAGAAAACCATAATTCAAAAAGAGTCATGTACCACAATGTTCACTGCAGCTCTATTTACAATAGCCAGGACACGGAAGCAACCTAAATGTCCACTGACAGATGAATGGATAAAGAGGATGTGGTACATATATACAATGGAATATTACTCAGCCATAAGAAAGGAATGAAATAATGCCATTTGCAGCAACATGGATGGACCTAGAGACTACCATACTAAGTGAAGTAAGTCAGACAGACAAATATCATATGGTATCACTTATATGAGGAATCTAAAACAATGATACAAATGAACTTATTTACAAAACAGAAACAGACTCACAGACTTAGAAAACAAGCGTATGGTTACCAAAGGGGAAAGGTGGGAGGGAGGGATAAATTAGGAGTTTGGGATTAACATATACACACTTCTATACATAAAAAAGATAATCAACAAGGACCTAATGTAATACTCCAATATAAAATAAAAATTAAAGAAAAATAAATTTCACACTGTCAGGAACACCTTCCCTGATCAGGACGCCAAAAAGAGCCTAACCCTGGGGCTTCCCTGGTGGTGTAGTGGTTGAGAGTCCACCTGCCGATGGAGGGGACGCAGGTTCGTGCCCCGGTCTGGGAAGGTCCCACATGCCACAGAGCGGCTGGGCCCGTGAGCCATGGCCGCTGAGCCTGTGCGTCCGGAGCCTGTGCTCCGCAACGGGAGAGGCCACAACAGTAAGAGGCCCGCGTACAGAAAAAAAAAAAAAAAAAAAAGAGCCTAACCCTCCCCTCAGTCCTGCACTCTATCCCTGCCCTTTTTCCTCACAACGCTCAGCTTTAGCTGACCTACTATATATTTTTGTCTATTATCTACCTGTCTCCACTAGAATGTAAGCTCCACGAGGGCAGCCATTCCTGTCAGTTTAAGTCACAGCTCGTACCCTCAGTGCCTGGAACAGGTCCCGGCGCACAGTAGGTGCGCCACAATGTCTGTCCAAAGTGTGTCTGTGTGAAACACTTGAAGTGGTGCCTCTGACATGGCAGACGTTCATAAATGGTTGTTGAATGAATCCATCAATGAATCAATGCATGAAGGCATGAATGAGGAGCTGAACCCCATCCCATCTTGGGTCCTAGAGCTGCCCTCTCCCCCATCCCAACCCCAGAAGACCTGGGAGCCAGCCATCGGCACAACCACAGGAACTTTATTTACAAACACAAGGCTGGGGCCGGAGGCAGGTGGGAAGGTGGACAGTGGCAAGGCTGGAAGTCTCCTACTTCTGCTCTCGCCTCCAGACGATGACCATGCCGTTAGCATCGCTGGAAGCCAGCAGGCTCTCATCGCAGTTGAAGCTGACATCCAGCACGGGCGCGCTGTGGCCCTGCAGCTTGTTGACGGCAGCCTTGGCTGCCCGCTCCACGTCAAAGAAATGCACACACATGTCCTCGCTGCCCGTCACTGCCCAGATGAGAGAAGACCATCAGGAGGTGTTGCAGGAGGCAGCGGGGTGCCCTGCATGTGAAGTCTCTGAGGTGTTGAGGGATTTATGTCCAAGGTGTGAGGTCCCGGGGCTGGGGGCTATGGGGTGGACCATCCCCAGATGCAAGGTCACCTAGCTGTTTTGGCTCTGTGTCCAGAGTGTGAGGTCTCTGAGCTCTTTGTTGGTGGCGGGGAGGGTTCTGTGTCAGGCTGTGAGGTTTCTGGGCTGTTTGGGGGGTCTGCGTTCAAAGTGTGACGTTGCTGGGGTGTGAGAGTTCTTGAGGCCCAGGAAGTCAGGGCATTAGGATGTCGTGACAGCTGAGCCAGATCAGTACCAGCCCTGGTCCCTGCCCCTCCCTGGCCACCCAGACACCCCGACCCCATGGGACTCACCCACACAGGCCCCCTGGCGGAAGGACATGAGGGGGCAGAAAATGCTGCGTATGGGGTGCGAGCTCTGCTCAATGGGGAAGCTTCTCTTCAGCTGCAGGGTCCCCTCATTGTCCACCACCCTGAGAGGAGAAAGAGAGCGGGTCAGGGGGCAGCCTCAGCCCCAGAGGGGCACGAACGGTGGGCCAGTCTGTGTCCCCACCCCTGCACCTGAGGTCTTTTCAAGGTTCATGAAATCCAGTTCTGAGACGACTGTATAAACCTATAAAGCACGGGCTGGTGTGTGAGTTAGTGACAGTTTGTATCTGTTGATACAAATGGGGAGCTTCTGCTGTTTCACTAGTTTCTTTTCCTAAGGGTGCCTAAGAGATTCTGATCTAGGACGGGCACAAAGAGAGGGTATGACTGACAAAACTACAACACCCCTGCACCGTGGAATACCACATGGCCATTCAAAGGAATGAACCCGAGCTACTGCAGGGAGCCTGGGGCATTTCCACAGGCAGTTCGGTGAGAAAAGCATTCCAGCGTTCATCCCAGGCTGAGAACTGCATTTAGATGACAGACATAAGTGAGTGGGGATAGTAAAACTCCCAGATTCAAAAAAAAAAAAAAAAGAAAAGAAAGGAAGGAAGGAAGGGAAAGCAGGCCACTGCTCTAAGGGGACTCTAGTCTATTTTATGGCTCAGTTTGCTCATCTGTAAAATGGACATGATTACAGCACCCACCTCACAGGGTTGCTGTGAGGATTAAATGAGGGGATATGAACAGGCCCTGGCCCAGCAACTGCTACGCACGTGATAGCTACTGCTATTACTATTACTGCTCCTACTGCATTACTGCTCCGATTGATGTCACCATTATCATATTATTACTATTATTAGGAGACCGGACCTCCCCCCTCAATGAAGTTAACTTCCATGGCTTAGTCTGCTGGGGAGACAGGGCTCTCGTCCCAGTCTGACAGAGGCGGCCGAGAGAGGAGACCCACCTGTAGAGCAGCAGCTTGTTGAGGCAAGCATTGATGAGCAGCGAGGGGTCCCGGGCCTCGCGGCTGACCCAGGAGCGGGCGGAGATGCTGGTCACAGGGCTGCCCTCATGCACCACCAGACGCTTGGCTTTGGTCAGCTTCCCTGTGGCAGCAGAGGGAGGGGAGGCAGCGGTGAGGGCTGGGTCTGTGCACCAGAAGGGTGAGGGTGTGAGCAGCCAGATGCAGGCCTAGGGTCCGCCTACCTGTGGCCATGTCGAAGAGGAAGGAGAAAACACTGCCGCGGTCATCACCCGCCCAGAGCAGCCGGCCAGGGGCATCAAAGGACAGGGCGAGGACACGGCCTGTCAGCTTGCTGGAGCCACCCTTCACTTTCTTGCCCGTGGAGATGTTCATGACATGCACGTTGTGCTTGGTATTCCCCACCTGTGGGTGAGACCCGCACACCGTCACCCTGCTCCCAGCCAGTCCCTCCTTGAGTCTGACCACAGCGGGGCTGCTGTTGATGGGACTGGCTGATCCCTACTGGACTCTCATCACAGTGAGGGTGGGCCTGTAGACTGGAAGGTGACTCAGGCCGGTCATCCTCCCCAGCCAGTCCCTCTTGCAATCTGACCAGAAGAGATAGTTGCTCCCAGGACTAAAGGGGCCTGCCTGGTCCTTCCTGGAGCCTTGACTATACTAGGGCGGTGGCTGCTGCTACACCTGAAAGGATCCCAGAGCACGGGCTCACTGGGCCAGCTCCCCCTACTCCCCGCTCAGGACCAGGCCAGACTTTTCATTTCCTTCCCCTGCCCTCTGACTCTCTATCCGGGTCGGACCACCGTGACGCTGCCACTGAGATGAAACAAGGTTTCCGACTAGTAATCCTGCTCCCCAACCAGCAGCCCCTGCAGGTGGAAAACAGTAGGACTACTGCTGATGGGACCGTGACCCTAGCCCCAGGCCGCCCCCCATCCCCGGAGTCTACCACAGTGAGGCCATCCCAGACCAAGAACCACGTCCCCTGTTCTGCCTTGTTTCCCTCTGAGTCTGGCCAGAGGAGGATGGAGGCGATGGACTAGAGGGGACCCCCTTATCCCGAATCCCTGCGACAGCCCTCCTGGCCCGGCATTCTGCCCTCGGCAAGGGGGTGCTCTGGAGCCTGACCACAGTGAGGTTGTTGTTGACCGGCTGGAAGGTGCAGCAGAGCAGTTCGGCGCTGTCGGGGTCAGGGATCTCCCGGATGCAGCGGCCGTCCTCAGAGGCCCAGATGCGCATGGTGGCATCAAGCGAGGTGGACACGAGGATGTCGTTGGAGAGGGACCAGGCGAAGTCGGAGACCCCGCGGGTGTGGCCCCGCAGCACTCGGAGCACGGTGGGCGGGGCGGGCACCAGCTGGCACAGCGAAATGCTGCCGTCAAGTGAGCAGCAGGCCAGGCGGTGCCGGTCGTCATTGGCGAAGCGCACCCTGGGGACTGCATGGCCAAGGAGCCATTTGTGAGAGCCGGCATGCTCACCAGGTGCTTTCATTTACAGAAGGTTCTGACGTGTGAGCCAAGGGCCGGGACCCACTGCACCAGGCACAGTGGCCTCAGCAAAGGGCTTTCCTTGGCTGAGAAAGAGAGGTGGAACCCCAGAAGGCCCTCTGCCCAAAGCTCCCTAAATCTTGGCAGGTACTTTATGGATTGCAAATGACTTCTGCAATGCGAAAAGCCTTCTACATCTCAGTAAGCACTTTACAGTTACCAAGGTCTTGGCAGTTTGCAAAACCCACTCTGCCCTTTGCAAGGCGATTTCTCCGCAGCAAAGGTTTTAAGCTCGTTCAAGCGACTCATGACCCCAGAAGCCTTCTGCAAAGTGCTCTTTTAAGCTGCTGAGCCCCTTTATGGTAGACAAAGTAACCAAGACTTTGCAGATCACTTTGCAGAGGGCTTTTAGGTTTTGCGAAAGGTGTGATGAATAGCAATTCCTCCCTCAGAGGTGGGCCTGAGACTCTGCATTCCAGAAAAGGATGCACTGGGTGGTTGTCACCCAGTTGTTTGGGCAAATGCATGGTGACGGGACCCGCCATCCACTGGCTCACCTGCCTCATCCACGTGCTGGTCAAAAACATGGTACATGCCCGCAAAGGCATAGTTCTCGCTCAGCGATGTGTCCCCAGCCATGGCTCGACTTGCTTCTGCCGCTGACGTGGGCACCACGCTGCCGGGGGGCCTAGGCCCCAACAGGAGTGAGGGGTGAGAGGAGGGAGGTACTAGCGTTTGGCCTGCCATTGCCCCGTGGCTCCCCTCCTCCTCACAAACCTTCAGCTGCCCCTGGTGCATACCTGTCCTCATAGACGGCACGGTTCATCTGTGCCTGCAGCTGGTAGGAGCCTCGGCTGACGGAGCGGCGGTGCCCACGGGCCCCCAGGGCCCGCGGGTCATCCTCGAAGTCCTGTAAACAGAGGGTCAGGGTAGGTACACCTTGCAAACAGCCCTCAAGAACCTATGAGATCTAGAGTCTTCAAAATATACCCAGAACCATGGGACTTCCCTGGTGGTCCAGTGGTTAAGACTCTGCGCTTCCACTGCAGAGGGTGCAGGTTCGATCCCTGGTCGGGCAACTGAGATACTGCATGCTGGAACCAGATCCCTTCTCACCCCTTCCACTGCCACCACCGTCACCTGGACTACTGTGGTGGCCTCTGCACTAGTTCCCCTGCTCTCACCCTTGCCCCACTCAGCAAATACTTAACAAATGCTCTTTGAACAAAGAATGAACACTTTTCCCCCAGAAAACCACTCAGCTTTGTCTCTTGCCTCATTCAAGTCTCAGCTCAATTGTCACCTTCTCAGAGACGCCTTCCCTGAGCATCCCCATTAAAAATAGCTTCTCTCTGTTCCAAACACTTGTCCTGTTTCATTCCCCAAGTCAGCTTTATTTTTCCATGTTAGCACTCCTCACTACAAGCCATGGTAGTTATTCACTTGTTTACTGCCTGTTTATCAACCTATTTATCTTATTGCCTGTTGATTTATGTCATACATTATCTCTTTTTGTCCTCCGCTCATCCTAAGAGCCAGAAACAGTGCCTGGAACATAGCAGTTGCTCGACAAGTCTGTGGAGTGAATATATATGGAGGCAGGTGGCGTGGGGAGGAGCTCACCTCCATGCGGTCAAGGGTAGTGCGGCTGCTGCGGACGATGCTGTTGCTATAGGCACGAGCACTGCCTGGCTCAGAGAGGGGCCCGTAGCGCTGGCCCAGCAGCTGCCCACGCAGCCTCAGGTACTGCCGACGCAATGCTGGAGGGTGCCCAGCCTTGGCATTCTCCCGCAGTAGCTGGCTGCGCCGTCGGATATATTGTGTCCGAAACTGTGGAAACGTTGGTGTGCGGTACGCATTGTACCTGCGATGGCAGGAGGCAAGGCGGGCAGCAGGCACAGGACAGAGGGAATCAATCAGCTCAGGGGATAGGGAAGGAGAATGAGGTGTGTGGCAGTGATAGGTCAGGATGGCAAGTGATCAGCAGTGGTGATGGGGGTCTCTCTGGTGTTGTGATAAGGGTGTGTCCACAGTAATAATGGGCATGGCAGTGAGGGCAGTGTGGGCACAATGGAGGCAGTCTGCAGTTCTGCTGGAATTGGTATGGGGTGACTGAGTCAGTGCAGACAATAATAGGGGCCAATCTGACATGGTGATGGGGGTTAGCATGGGGCAATGGTGGGGGTCAGTATGGCGATTGGGTCAGACTGGGGAAGTGATGGTAAGAGAAGTCTGGGGGCAAAAGTGGGGAACAGGATGTCACCAGCATGGGCTCTATCACCGCCCCCCCGACAAAGGCTCCAATACCACAGACTCTGCGCATGCCCACATGTGACTGCATTATCCTAGCATGCTGTTTAATGACCCTCGCTTGCTAGTCATTCCCTACGGGCAAGCCCCACACCCTGCTACTGCGCATGCTCACCTCCAGCAAGCCCACTCAGCCGCATAAGGCAAGGTCTCCGCCCAGCCTCACTTATCGCCATTGCGCATGCACCACGAAACTTCCGCTCCCGCGAGCTTCGACCCCACGCCTCACCTCGCGTCTACTGCTAAGACCTGCTGCCACACCGCGGCCATTCCCCGGCCTCCTCTTCTGGCGCGTCCGCCCGCGGGAGCCTGCAGGACAAGGGCCTGGAATGTCAGCGTCTCAAGTGAAGAGATCTAGATCCGCCCCTTCCGCCAGGCGATCGTTGCCACAGACACCGAGTCCCTCCAGTCCAGGATGTCACGAAATCCCACCCGGCTGTTAGCATGGTCACCACCCCAGTCCTGCCCTTCCCAGGCAGCGCCCAGATGAGTCACAGCAGACCTGGCCCCGCCCCTCCCCGGTCACCACAGCAACGCCCCTCCTCCCGCCGCCTAGTAATCCTTGTTGGCATTCTCCACCCATCTTGCCCCCACCGACCCCGTCTTCCCTTCTCAGGTCCAAGAGCAGGACCCGGGATCAGGGACCACCTCCGGGGCTGCCTCCCGCTCTTGAGGCTCCCGGGGCGGCCCTGAAACCAGTGTCACCCTTCTCTCCTCTCTCTCTCAAGCTCCAGCAAGATGGCCGCCTGCTGCCAGGAAGAACTGCTGCGCACAGAACAAATCGATAGGAATCCTCCCCAGGGCGTGGGAGAACCACGCAGGCGCATTAAGGGACAGTAGCTTCTGGCACAAGGATGGAGGCTCCGCCCTTTTAAGTTCTATCCAGCCTCAGGCCCTAATGGCATTTTTTTGCGTACACAAGAACAATGTCCAGGGGCCACAGGGACAGGGGCGAGTATGCAAATCACTCACTGAAAATCAGAAATATGACTTTCAAAAAAGAAAAAGAAATGAAAGGACTTTTTTTGAAAGAGGTATAAGCTGCTTTCTAGCAGCACAATCTTGGCCAAGCAAGATTTGAAGTGCAGAATAAAAAATAATCACACATGCAGAGGCCCCCAGAAAATTCTCCAGTTCCTAGGTGACTGACGGGCCTTCAGACACGCCCAGAGTAAGAAGAGTCCTTTCTGTGTGTCTGTGTTGGGGTGGGCGGCTTGGATACTCCCAGGGAGCTTGGTCTGGGCGTGAGTCTCTGAAGGCAGAAGATATAAATAGGTACAATAAGCTTTGGGGTTTGGATCCCAGGAGGCTATCTGAAATCATCCTTATTTCAACTCCAACAAGAAGCTGCATCTCTATCCATCTTAAGGTGATCAGGATATACAGTGTACGAAGTTGGAACACAATGTTTAGTAGCTTCCTTTCGGATCTTGACTTTGACACAATTCTCATTATTGTTCAGATTATTGTATGTGTTATAAAAAGTGTTATTTTCACACTATTTTTATTTTTATTTATTTTTAAAATAAATTTATTTATTTTTTGGCTGCGTTGGGTCTTCGTTGCCGTGCGTGGGCTTTTCTCTAGTTGCGGCGAGTGGGGCTACTCTTTGCTGCAGTGTGCGGGCTTCTCATTGCGGTGGCTTCTCTTTGTTGCAGAGCACAGGCTCTAGGCATGTGGGCTGCAGTAGCTGTGGCACGTGGGCTCAGTAGTTGTGGCTCGTGGGCTCTAGAGCGCAGGCTCAGTAGTTGTGGCACAAGGGCTTAGTCGCTCCGCGGCATGTTGGATCTTCCCGAACCAGGGCTCAAACCCGTGTCCCCTGCATTGGCAGGCAGATTCTTAACCACTGCACCACCAGGGAAGTCCCCACACTAGTTTTACAATACAATAATCTGAACAGTATTTTTTAAAGCAACCTTAAATAAGATACAGCCAAAAACGTATTTCCCTTTGTATTCTAACAAAAATAGACCACACTGTACTGTACTGATGCGGCAACCTCCCTTGTCCATGTAACTAAGCTATGGGTGGTCTTTTCAGGATATTGAACACTCTTTTGTTTCATGATTGCTAAAGAATAAACTTTGCACAAACGTGTAACCACTAACATTTATTGGACAATGTGCTGGATACTGTTTAAGGTGATTTACATGTATTATCCACTTAATCCTAAAAACTGAATGTTGTGGGTCCATTACTATCCCCATTTTACAGATGAGGAAACCTGAAGCCCAGGAAGTTCAAGGGTGACATTTTGTTGAACTGGACCCCTATTTGTGACCAGCATTGGGTTTACAGTCGGCCCTTGAACAACACAGGTTTGAACTCTGCGGGTCCACTTACACACAGATTTTTTTCAATAAATATTACAGTATTACACCATCTGTGGTTGGTTGAATCCGCACATGCATAACCGCGGATACGGAGGACCAATTATGGGATTTGAGCATCTGTCGATTTTGGTATCCATGGCAGGTCCTAAAACCCATCGGCCACAGACACCGATGAACAACTGTATTTCCCAGTTGTTTTTTTTTTTTTTTGCCATAAAGGATGATACAATCAATGCCTTTCCCATTCACCTTGACCCTCCCAGGACAGAACCCCACTCCTTCACTCCACCATTCAGCTTCCAAAGAAACGTGGTGGGGGGACTTTCCTGGTGGTCCAGTGGTTAAGACTCCACGCTCCCAATGCAGAGGGCCTGGGTTCGATCCCCGGTCAGGGAACTAGATCCCGCATGCTGCAACTAAGATCCCGTGTGCCACAACTAAGACCCGGTGCAGCCAGAAAACAAACAAACAAAACAAAGAAACGTGGTGGGAAGAAATCACAGGAGAGTCAGCGATACCAAGAAGATCTACTGTCTCACTGCCAGAACTGATTTTTTGTTCTTGTTGTTTTTACAATATTCATGTTAAAATTTCAAAAATTATTTTAAAAACCTCATTCCTATAAGGCTATATATAAGATACTATATATAAGATACTAATGACAGGGTTGTTATAAATATGAATTAGATATTAATGCAGAGAAAGTGTTCAGAACGACACCTGTTGCGAGAACATTTGCTGTCATTCCAGGAAGTAGTACAGTACTTTTCAGAAGGCAGTATAACCTGGCCATTGCCACAGACTCTGACAACTATGTGGTCTTGGGCAGGTCACTTAACCCCTTTGTGACTCAGCCTCCTCATCTGAAAAAAAAAAACTGCCTCATAGACTTAGTGTGAGGACAAAATGAGTTAATATTTTTAAAGCTTAGACAAGCATCTGTAACAGAGAAGACATCCACTAAATGCTGACTACTGTTAGTTGTTTTAAAAACTTTTCCCGATAACAGATCCATCTGCCGGAGGTAAATCTGGTGCAGAATAATATGAATGAGAATGACCACAGCCACCTCTTGCATTTATGCGCTCTGCATTTTTTCAATTTTTGCTTTTAAACGTTTACACACTCTTACTGGATTAAAAATGGGTTTTGAACAACAGGCTGATGACAGAAGGCACTTTGTTTGTTGGGAGCCTGGAGAGAAAGGGGCAGAATTTATGTACGTGAATGGCAGGTCAGCGGGTGGGGAAAGAAGGGCCTCAGGCCTGGGGGTATCAAGTCACCAGAAGCAGCTCCTGGAGGTTGTGAGTGACCTTGGTTACAATCATGACATCTAAAAAAGCTCAAGTCCATGGGGGACCACAAGTCCCACCCACTCTAACAGAGTCTGGGGTTATTTTACTGTCAGAGTGTTGGTTGAGGGTCCTAGCTGAATGAACAAACAAAAACACATTTGGACAGAAAAGACAGGTAAACCAGAGCTGTTTGAATAGTAACTTAAGTGATGGCAGAAACAGGCAGGGGCCATGTCTTTTTTGAACTCCTTTCTTCATGTGCCTCCTGCCTATTTGGCATCCAGAGTTTATAACTGCAAAGGCGAGCATTGGACCCCACTGGCTGTGTCTGCTTTTCATTACTATCACAGGCTGAAATGAAACCTGAAGTTCGGCCTCATCCTCAGGAACTAAAAGGAGCACGATTTGAGGGAAAGCTTAGGTGGCTTGGGGTGACAAGGGTGTGCTGAGAATCAAGGCCAGAGAGTAAAGTGGGAGGACACACGGAGCTGAGGTGTAACTGGCGTGTAGACCCTGAGTCCTTATTCACTTATCTCATCCCTGAGGTTTCTTCCAAAACTGGAAAAGTGGGGGTTGGGACATAAGATCATAATTTAAATCTGACCATTTCCTGATAGGAAAACGTTTGCCTCTGAAGCCAAAGTTCTCACAATCCCCAAAGTCTTAATGGTGACAACTCTCCATGGTCTGAGTCAGAAACCAGATTCCTACACTTGGGAAAAGCCTCACAGACCATTTGAGCAGCCTCCAGCAAGCTGCAATAGCAAGCCAGCTTTCCGACAAATATTTATCAAGCCCCTATTAGGTGCCAGGCACTGGAAAAACAGCAGTAACTCAGACAAAAGGTCCCCACTCTCATGGAACTGCCATTTTAGCTAGAAAAATAAGTGATAAATAAGATCACTTTTTAAAATTGGTGCTCACTATCATTAAAATAGTAGTTTGGTTAGCATTGCTGAGCAGTGGGCAAAGGGGGCAGGGATGAGAAATAAATTTAAGCTGGTCACAACACTGTAAATCAACTACACTTCAATAAAATTTTTTTTTAATAAAACAAAAATTTAAGCTGTAACCTGAATGAAAAGGAGCCAAATACACAAAGCTCTGGATAGTGAATGTGTGGAAAGGGCCAGTGAGGCCAGGAAGTGATTGATTCAGAAGAGAAATCACTTCACAGGGCTAGAAGCTAGAACTGGAGTCACACTATTATTATTATTATTTTTTTTTTTTTTTTTTTTTTTTGCGGTACGCGGGCCTCTCACTGTTGTGGCCTCTCCCGTTGCGGAACACAGGCTCCAGACGCGCAGGCTCAGTGGCCATGGCTCACGGGCCTAGCCGCTCCACGGCATGTGGGATCCTCCCGGACCGGGGCACGGACCTGTGTCCCCTGCATCAGCAGGCGGACTCCCAACCACTGCACCACCAGGGAAGCCCTACTCTTTTTTTTTAAAATTTATTTATTTTTGGCTGCATTGGGTCTTCATTGCTGTGCGGGGCTTTCTCTAGTTGCAGGGAGCAGGGGCTACTTTTCGCTGTGGTGCGCAAACTTCTCATTGCAGTGGCTTCCCTTGTTGCGTAGCGCAGGCTCTAGGTGCGCGGGCTTCAGTAGTTGTGGCACACAGGCTCAGAAGCTGTGGCTCGCGGGCTCTAGAGCACAGGCTCAGCAGTTGTGGCACACGGACTTAGTTGCTCCGCGGCATGTGGGATCTTCCCGGACCAGGTCTTGAACCCGTGTCCCCTGCATTGGCAGGCGGATTCTTAACCACTGCACCACCAAGGAAGCCCCACTCTACTCTTAAGATCTCAATTGCATTTACCCAGTGAGTGATTCAGGGCCAGACTGAGGGCCTGAGCAAGACTGGACCCTGGGTTTGGTACCTCAGTCTCAGGTGATATAGCTACATGGGCACAGCCCTTGATTCGTCTCATTTTTTTCTGTTAATACACTGACCTACATCTGGTTGCTTTTTAAATATTAAGCCAACCTTGCGTTCTTGGGGTACGTTTCACTTGGTTTTGGTGACCGCCTGCATTTACCAAGCTCTTACAATATCCATCTTATAGAACTGTCACAACAGCCCTAATGAAGTAGGTGCAACATTTAGCCCCACTTTGAAGATGAGGAAAGTGAACCCTGGAGGGGTTTACTGTCCATGGCCACAGACATAGAAAATATTAAAACTAGCATTTGGACCCAGGCAGGAAGTAGAACTGGACTGTTTCTTATCCTGGATACCAGAAACCACCACCCCCGGTAACTAGCCAGGAGTGTTGACAACAGTACCCTATCCCTCTCTCACCTCTCTGTATGTCCCCCCACCACCCCCATCCCCGCATCAAGTCCCAAATCAATTTCCACTCCTGTCTCTCTTCTGACCTTCTACACTGGTAGATCGGCCCTGAAATCTACAACAACTTCTAGTTGCTGTGAGAAGCCGACCTCTTTAGGCCTCCTCTCCAACTTCATCCCCTGTTGCTCTTACTCTATCTGGTTATGTTCCAGTTACACTGGCTTTCTTGCACATCCTTTTCAAACTGCACAAATTGTTCCTGAGATCTGGAACACTCTCTTCTGTGCCTGCAAACAAACACTTCTACTCATCCTACGCTAATATTACTGATAACAAGCACTTTGTGCCAGACACTGTTCGAAATATTTTACATAGAAAACCTTCTTTAAGACTCACAACAATCCTATGAAGTTGGTACTATTATTATCCCATGTCACAGATCAGGAAATGAAGACAAAAAGATGAAGTAACCTGCCCAAGGCTGCACAACCAGTAAGCAATGGAGCTGGATTTACACCCAGGCCACCTGGCTCCAGAATTCTTGCTCTTAACCACTACACTATTTAACACCAATTCCCAAGTTACTTTGTGTGAGGTTCACCAGTGTGGATTCGTAACAATTTCTTTCTCTCATCCCACCCCCTTTGTTTTTGATCTGTCAGCAGATCCTGTCGGTTCTACCTTCAGAACGTATCCAGAATCCCACCTCTCCTCTCCGCATCCACTGCTGCCACCACCACTGCTGGCCTGGACTACTGTGGTGGTCTCCTCACTGCTTCCGCCCTTGCCCCCTCCCCAAGTCTGTCCTCACAGTTGCCAGAGGGTCCCGTTACAACGCAAGTCAGCCCATGGCCCTCCTCTGCTCAGACCCCTGCTCTATCTCTCTCAGAGAAAAAGCCAAAGTCCTCCCCGTGGCCAGAGAGGCCCTACAGAACCAGGCCCCGTCACCTCTCCAACCTCACCTCCTGCCTCTAGTCCCCTCACTCACTCTGCTCTGGTTGCACTGACCTTCTTGCTGCTCCTCACACACACCAAGCAAGCTCCCAACTCAGGGCCTTTGCACTTACTTGCTTTTTCTTCTGCCTCTAATTCTTCTCTTCCAGATGTCAAGGAAAGGCAAGGCTGAGATATTTGGCTGGTAAAGAAACATACCCTGGTTCAATTCAGATGTTTGCTACCTACATAGACAGCAGAAGCAAGAAGAGCCACAGATGCCAGCTCATGTCTCTCGTGCAGGGTAACGCAGAAACAAAAAGGGGCCAGATGACTGCAGCACGGGTGGTAGGATACTGTGTTGCCGAGAAGCTAGTACATGCTAAGCAGTTCTATAACCTTTAACTGGGGGAGAGAAGGAACAGAAAGCTTCATACCTTACCAGAACCTCGGGAGATGAGAAACCGTCTCATGGCAGCCTCCTTGGTAGAGAGGATGTTAATGAGAAATGGCCTTGTAGCCTCTCGTGCTCTGTGTTCCGAGGATCACAGGGCGTTCTGCCAATATTTAGATCAGCTTGCCTACGTGGCCTATGAGGAGACATGCTAGGCAGCCAGAGCACCGTGGCGGAACCATTCCCCTACCATTCTCCTTCTAATTTGAAGTCTCTGTTGTAAGGTCACCTCCTCCGAGTCGCCTTCCCTAAACCACCTTGTGTAAGACCCCAACACTCTTCATTCCCTCTGCTTTATTCTCCTTAACACTTGTCACTTTCTAACATTACATCACACACCAATTTATTACTTCATCATCCGTAGACCCAATATGTGATTCCTAAGCAAAGAAATTTGTCATTATCTGTTGCTGTGTTCCTACTATTATTATCTGGCACACATCACAAATGCTTGCTAACATTTATTGACTACACGTAACTACCAGACACTGTTCTAGGTGTTTCCCATGTCTTGACTCATTCAATGGGTATGATCCCCATTTTACCCTTAAGGAGAAAGGTTTCTAAGAGGTCCTGGGTTTTGAAGGAAGGAAGGCAGGACCTCTGGTGCCGGGAAAAGGAATGGTCCATCTGCCTGGAGAAGCCAGAGGGGTCCTGAGGGCTGTGATTGGGGAGGAGAGGCAGGAAGGGGTTCTAGGACCTGTATCTGGTTTTGTTTCTTTGGCCACGCAGCATGGCATGCAGGATCTTAGTTCCCCGACCAGGGATCGAACCCGTGACCTCTGAAGTGGAAGTGCAGAGTCCCAACCACTGGACCACCAGGGAATTCCCTAGGACCAGCATCTGGAAAGTATTCAGATGTCAAGAAATACAAGCTAGCATTGCAGGGTTTTTTGAGGCCCTTGGAATAGAAATGCCTGTAACAATGGAGAAGGCTTTGGGGAACAGGGGCAAGCCAGCCAAAAATAGCTGACAGCCATCTACTTCCCATGCCAACGCAAAGGTCTAACAAACCACACCCCTAACAGTTTTCTTTTGAACTTTTTATTATGGAAAGTCTCAAACTTACAATAGTAGTGATTTAATGTACTTCCATGTACCTATCACCCAGGTTCAACAATTATAAACACACTGCATTTTCTAAACTGCAGGCTCCATAAGCATTTGAGTGGTTTGGAGCCAACTGTTTTTGTTAAAATATAACAAACTAGAAAACATCAGGGCATTTTGCACATTTAATTCATTAAACCTTTCTTCCACTTAAATAGACAAATGGGTAGACTGTATCCCAATTTTAAAAAGTGTACTTCTTACTAAGGATTGCAGTCAAAGTTTAAAATGGAGACCACGACTACTGTGCTTGAACGACTATTAAGTAGACAGAGTAAACTTTCTGAATTTTACTTGAAGGAAGCTTAAAACTGAATTTAGAACAGCATATTAGAAATGTTTACGCAGAACAATGCCACAGATTGTTTTCAACAATTTAGAAGCCTTAGGTTTCTCTGTGCCTTCACTGGTTATGTTAAAACTCACGTCCCATAGGCTCTAGGGCAGTTCTCCATAACCTAACACTAATACTTCTGCAGTATATTGCATACATATTCACACAAAGTGGGAAAAATAAAGATTATGAAAAGCTTCAGGTCTTGTCACTGAATTTGAAATAAAACGACTTTTAGTTTTGCAGATCTCTGTGCACTTCGAATTATAAGGGATCATGCTAGCCTGGAGAGGGGTGAGAGGTGGAAGAGGAATGCAGCTGGGCAGGAACTGTGACATGCTTTGTCTCCAAAAGCAGGAGTGGAAGGAACACTGCCCACTGTTATGCGATATGCTTTCTTACATACCTAAAGTATTTACAGCAACTTATTTTTAAAAGCTTTTTGAAAGTTTACATCCCCAGAACCAGAATGTAGGGCAAGGTGTGGGGGTAGCATCACAGACCTACCTTGTTCTAAACGTCACCTCCAGCACCGCTCTGTGAGGTGACACTATTATTCCCATTTTGCACATGTTGAACCTGAGGCAGATAAAAAAAACTAAGCTAGAAAGCAGGGTCTGTGACTTCCGCCACATGTGGTGAGAGGGGCAGGGCTTGGGATTTATTTTGGACCTCAAAATGGGTAGGGGTTGGGGGTGTCTGTGAGATGTTTGTATCAAGTTTGGTGGGGGGTAGGCAAGATCCAGGGATTGAAAATACAAATACTTGTAGGCCAGGGGTCTGGTCTTCACAGGCTTTGGGACACAGGTTCTCAAAGCACCTTTGAATGTGTTTGTGGTCTCAGTGGGTTCTTGGGCAACATGCACACTAGTGAGATTCTGGTCAAAGTGAAGAGGACTAAGAAGCTTTTAATAAGGGTTTTGAATCTCAAGTCCAGAAATTGTATTGCTGAGTATGTGCCAAAGAAAACTGTGTCTTCTAGGCCCCTTCCTTAGAGCAAGTAAACAAGAGACTGGGCCTCCGAAGGCTGGATTACTACACAGCACCTTCTGAAAGGACATTCATGGTTTTTGTTGATGTCACTTGGGGGATCATTTTGTTGCAGGAACTTTGTGATTATGGGATCCTGTCTCAGGCCACATTGTGAGACTGACATTTTACTTCCTGAGAGGTAGGATGCAGAGGTGCCCCCCGTCCTAGGCAGTTAACAGTGGTCCTCCTGCCAGATCCCACAGCCTTAACTCCCTGGAGGCCCAGCACAGAATGCCTTAGACTGAGTACTCAACCAGTAAGGAGTAGCCACAATGTCCCTTTACCTGGGCCTGGATCAGCGGGCCAGGCAGGTCTCTGAAGTTCCCAAGTCTCCATCCACCTGGCAAAAACAAATTCATGACTGGATGGGAGAAATGGTCCTGGGGCCTGTCTCAACTACCTGAGAGGTACAGGAGACAGGCCATCAATACCGGAACTCTCACAATACAGGGACCCATGTAACCTGTCAGCTCTGGTTACCGTTTACCAGCACCATATACTGGGTGGTTTATAAACAGAAATTTCCCATACTTCTCGAGGCTGGAGTCCTAGATCAGGGTGCCAGCATGGCCAAGCTCTCCTGGGGGACAGCTTTCTAGATTGCAGACTGCCAACTTCTCGTTGTATCCTCACATGGCGGAGAGCAGGAGATTGAAGCACGCTTTCTTAGTGACTATTATAAGGGCACTAATCCCATGAGGGTGGAGCCCTCATGACCTCATCTAACCCTAATCACCCCCCCACCCCACCCCACCCCCGCCAAAGGCCTCACCTCCTAATACCATCACATTGGGGAGAGTACACAATCAGTCCACTGAACACCTGCCCCATGAATGAGTGAATAAGGCAGTTTAGGATGTCCTGAAACTTACAATCTGGTGGTACTTGGCTCAGTATCTGCCAGTTAGAAGCAATGGACATAGCTGATCAGAAACTCTATATAGAGGGATAGAGCCCATGGGACTCCAATGCAGGCACCAGAACCATGACTAAAGGGAGTTAAAACTGAGGAACTACCACTTTACCACTGAAGACCCTCACACCACCATGGAAGACTGAACGCCTGTGGTTGATGCCTTTGCCAACTGTTTTTAACAGCTATAAACATGCTTATTAAATGCACTTGACGCCCCCAACAGAAAATGTAAATTGTCCATGAGGCTGAGACATGAGGCTAAATGACTCACTGAAGGTCAAATAAGTGGAAAGCAGCAGAGCCTGGATTTGAATCCTGGAATCAGAACCCAGAGGCTGTGCTGCTAGAACCTATTTCAAACCAGGATTCTGTGTCCTTCACACCAAGGTGAGTTTACTATACCTGCCCCCACCCCCAGTATTTCAGGAGCTAGCTCCACTGTTTACAGCAGGATTTAGCCTACATTCTCAGAACAATCTTGTGAGAAGGGCACCTACCTGATGCTCAAAGACAGGGAGATTCAAACCCAAGCAGTCATTCCAAAGGTGACACCGAGATGATCACAATGGGACCAAGAGACCATCTCAGGAAACCCAATTCCAGCCATGAGGGGATTTCACCTGGACTCCCCACCCTTCCCACAAGCCTTATGTATACCAAAACCAATCCCAAACTCAACCAAACTTTGAACTCAAGGTCTCTACCCTTTCGGCAGTCCCTGCCCACCCCCTAACTAAATCCTTTTCTCAGTCTCCCTCTTGACCTTCTTCTATTTTTAATTTGTAATAAGCCTCTACATCTTAATTTGAATAAGGAAAAAGCACTATCAATATCGATTTGTTTTCATCTTTTTAATCAACTTGGTGAAAGACATCCTAAACGCTACATGAAACACAACAGAATATTTTTTTCTTCCAGTATTAAAAAAAAATGACACACAAATATTTTTAAGAAACTTCTATATAATCAAGGCAGAGATCTGGAGTAAAAAACACCTCTAAGTAATCATGTTCTTCATTTCCTATAGTTACAGTCAGAAATTGCTTCCTAATCATGATTAAACATTGTGCACAGGTATTTAAAAATGTTCCTAGATGCACATTATTTAAAAAAAAAACAGTCTGGCCAGACATTTTTTTTGCCAGAACCAACATTCCTGAGAGCCCGAACTAAAAAACTGGTAAAAAAGGAAAAAATATCCAGACTCCACAAATGTCTCAGAATTTGTCTTTAAATGGGAGAAAAATTAAAAAAAAAAAAACACATGGAACTTTCTGAAAGGTCTTTAACAAGCTACCTTGGGAGCTCTACTCAAAAAAAAAAGGTTGATGTAACTAAAACAGATGTTTCAGTGCAGCTCCAAAAATCTTTATAAATACAGCCATTTGGAGGGATGGTCCTGGATCAGAAGAAATTTATTCCTTGTGTATCTGAGAACAGTAAGAAGGGGGAGAATTATGATGTTGGGAATAGGCTAACATGCTCACTTCCCAGGGCTGATGAGGATGCTGAAAGGCTAGACAACAGGGACACCCCTCCACCTCTTCCATGCTCAATAGGAATAGATGATTACAGACAAGACAGGTTTGACACCCCCACCCCCCGCCAAAGCAGACTAGCCTTTAACAGGCACCTGAGAGCAAGGGAGGCCTAGGAATGGTGTCAGGTGGGCTTGTTGAGGTATGCATAGGCAGGAGAAAAGTGAGAGGGACAGGACTGGTACACAGAAGTCTGCTCAGTGGCAACACAGAAGCCTCACCTACATTAGGTGTGCATGCCTCATCTCAGTTGTCGTAATTATCCCTGTAATTTCCTCCTGAGTAGCGGTCATAACCACCCTGGCTTCTGGGAAAAAACATACACAGTATCACGGGGACATCTTATATACACCTTCTGATAATACTAAAAACCACATATACTTACAAATCCTGTCCCATTTTTTATGTACTATAATATAAACTTTAACGTGTAAAGTGAGATATATTAAACACGAACACCAAGTAAACATCAAATAATCACACTATGTAGAACTTACATATAGCATTTTAAACCATGTTAAACATTAATACACACAATTAATCAAGACAGTGCAATAAACGTGTATGTGTCACTGTCTACTGCACATTGCAATTATATGACCTAATAACTTATTGTTATAGTTAACCCAAATAATTGTTTCACACTTATTTTGTAGTTTCATTATAATTTGTAAAAGCA
Organism: Mesoplodon mirus; assembly: GCF_964341445.2. Taxonomy (NCBI): domain Eukaryota; kingdom Metazoa; phylum Chordata; class Mammalia; order Artiodactyla; family Ziphiidae; genus Mesoplodon; species Mesoplodon mirus. Next base: position 44,627,723 of record NC_138981.1, on the reverse strand, counting down.
AACACTAGCAGCACCACAGTAAGAAATGTGTGAACACTCAGGCAGCCGAGCTGAGATCTTGGGGAGAGGGAAGAGCACCACCAGAGTACCCCAACCCCTTGGCTACCCACCTGCCGCCATAGTCTCTGGATCTTCCATATCCATATCCATATCCTCCAGGTCGGCTATCATACCTGCCACTTCCATAGCCCTGGTCCCCACCACCTACAGCAGATAAAAAATATTCAAATGGCAATTGTCCAGACATAGGCTAACACAGGCAACTCTCCTCCACACCCCATGATCGAACTTACCACTGCACTTACCTCTAGAGTAGCTGCGACCACGCCCATAGGCCCCAAAGGCGCCCCCTCTTGTTCCCCGGGCCGACTTGCCCGCGTGGTCTACACGGATCTGACGACCGTCCAGAGACTAGGTGTGGGGAGACACAAGGAGGATGGATGGGTTGGTGGTCAAACAGAGCAGGGATGAGGTAAGAGCGGGCTGGGCAGGTAGGCAAAAGAGCCCAGAAACTCCTGCTGGGCACCAGGTCTGGGTACCACATTCCAGAACAAGCTCCTTTGACCAGAATGGCTTTATCTGGAGCTACAGAATCCCACAAAATGACCTGAATCCACCGTGTTCCCCCTGCTACTACTTACATCTTGACTGAACTCAGGTTGAGTTCTCCTCCCCACTCCTCTAAGCTGCCCGACTATTAGGGCTAGATAGACACCTCTCTTGGTTTGAGGCTTCAGAGTCCATCCCAGAAGACTCACGAGGTCCTCTCCGGGCCAGGCCCACAGGTCTGCAGACTCTACTACCTAAGCCCAGAGCAGGTCAACCATCCACAGGTGGCTTCTCGGCCTCATGCAGGACCAGTCGTCGCCTCCCAGGCAGCCCGGCTCTGTCTGCCGCTGCCCTCCACCCCCTAGAACAGAAGGCAGTCACGCTCCTGTGAGTGGGCACTGCGGAGCTTGGTGGCCGCGCTGCCCCTAGCAGACACAGAAGGAAAAACAGAAAGAATGGTCGAAGTGACAGATAGGAGCAGGGCCCCTATGCAGGTAGGCGGCCTCACCTCTCCATTCATGGCTCTCATGGCATCTGAGGCATGCTCTGGATTGGTGAAGGTGATGAAGCCAAAACCCCGGGATCGCTGAGTGTCCCGGTCCTTGACAACAACCACTGGAAAAGGGAGAGGGGAGACAAGGTAAGAGGACAAGTGGCAAAGGGTGTTGGACCCTCCTCCCACCAATCCTCAGTGGAAAATTATCGAGTTCTCAGTCTTAGACCTAGCAACAAAAGCAGGAGAGGAGTAATGTAAAGGCCTGGGGTCCTGACCCTTTTCTCCTGTTTCCTGAAATGCATGGGCCCCAGACTTCCTTCCACACCCCCCCATCACGTGTCTGGCCCATGTCTCACCCTCAGAAATAGGTCCGAAGCTGCTGAAGTGGTCTTCCAGAGCCTGCTCATCAGTGTTGAAGTTGAGCCCTCCCACGAAGAGCTTCCCTTCTTCAGAGGACATGGTGGTAAATTCAAGTCCTGTGGAGAGAATATGGAGAAGAGTGGAAGACGCAGTGTAATTGGGGAAAAGAAGAGATTGGAGAAATGAGAAAAGATAAAGAGAAGAGAGGAGAGAACACAGAAGAGACAAAAGGAACACAATAAAGGGTAACTATGGAGAAACACAGAAAGGCCAAACAGGCGGGAATCTACGGGGCGAACTCAGCGAGGTAGCCATTTGAGGGCCGCCTTCGCGCATGCCCACAACATCCCCCGCCACAGCGCCCGTCATTTTGTGCGGCCGCGCATGCCCAGAACACCCTTGCGCTTCCTCCTCACCCGCAAAACAAGATGGCGGCGGTAACGTAAGAACCCACCCCCACCCCCACCCAGGCCTCCGCTGTCGCGCGGTCACTGCCACCACCCACGCCGCCAGCCCTCCCGGCATTCCTCGCACTTGGATATAGCGCGCCAGCCTCGTACCAACCAAAAAGTGTCACCTCCGAGCACGGGTCCCACCCGCCCCGGAGAAGCCCAAGCCTACGTGTCAGAAGCCGGTACTCTCCCCACTCGCGCACCTCGCTCTCGCCCGGCGTGGCACACGTCAGTGGGGCGAGGAGCGGTCGCTCCGCAAAACACACGCTGCTTACCTGGAAATTAAGTAAAAGACCGAAGAGACAGCTACCGCCAAGAAGCCGAGAGACTGGGAAGGGCGCCGCGCGGGAAGACTCCTGATAAAGCGTACGTAGCGGCACGTCACGCATCGTCCGTCACGCGTGCCGACGTGCGCGCTCATTGGCTGACGCCAGTGAGGGGGCGGAGTGGGAGGAAGGGACGGCAATGCAAAGGGATCGATTCGCTGAGCACGCTTCCGGGAATGGAGGCAAGGTTTGTGTAGTTGGTTCCCCCTGGCATCAGCATCTCTCCACTGGCCCCAGCCGTCTTCATCCCTTACACCCACGAGCCTTTTCGCTGTCACACCCATTTCCGTCCCGGACATCACCCTCACCATCCTTGACGTCGTCTCCCCCATTTGTTTTGACGTCTTCCTCTAGGTCCCTGAGGACATAATTACCGTCCTCTGATAACCTCTTTCACCTTCTAGTCCTCTAACCTCATACCTCTCGAGGCCTCGATGTTTTATCTCCCCACCGTCCCTGACGTCATCGCCCTTCACAGTCCTTAACATCAGACCCTTTGTTTCTTAGTCCCTGACCCTGACCCCTACTTTCCTTCTCTGTGCCCAACATCTAGCCACCTGTTATGGGACCCTTTTCCCTGGCATCGTTCCTTCTCATTTATAACTTCAGCCCTCATCCTTATCTGACAGCCTCCTGAAGCCAGTTTCTCGAATTCCCTACCAGTGGACCGCCTGAGGTGCTGCCTTCTACAGAAGACGATGCTTCAGTCTTCAGGAGTAAATCCCAATCCAACAGAACAATTATTTGCTGTCACTCAGAGTTGCTGAACCCTTGATCCACAGAAAGGACTTTCACAATACATAATGGACTTATCCAAAGCAAAAAGTGTCTGAGCCCACTCCCCACAGTTTGTTCTTGTTCAGCCTTCTGAGTGTCTGAGCTACCTTTACAATGAATGGATTTGACAGACTTTTCATTTCTGAACTCCCCATCAAGGAAGAATGGGTTAGTTTGCCCTCAGAGACTCTAAATATGTCATCCATAGAATGGACTTGTCCAGCCTGCTAAGGGTCAGCACCCCAAACACAGACTAGATTTAACTTTTGGAGTACAGTATGGTATGCATCCACAAAATGGACTTGTCGGCTTTTGCCATATCGACTTCTATGCCCAGGATGGACGTGAAGAGATTTCACATTGTCCACATATGTGCTAGTCTTAGCCCTCTGATAATCTGAGCCCCCATGCAAAAATTAGAGGTACTTATTTACCTCTCAAAGTGTGTCTGAGCTCTGATCATATTTCACAGTTCATGACACATCGTCATGGTTGTTCTAGGCAAAGCCTCTCATTTTATTTATTCTTTTATTCCTGCACCCAGCTATCTTCTCCCATGGTTAACTGTTTTACTGGGTTTAATGTTATCTCTTGGTGTGATTTCATATAAAATGTGCATTTTTGTGTATGCTTTTTAAAAAAAAGTATTTACTTAGGCTGCGCTGGGTCTTAGTTGTGGCATACAGGATCTTAGTTGCAGCATGCAGACTTCTTGGTTGGGGCATGCGAACTCTTTAGTTGCAGCATGCATGCAGGATCTAGTTCCCCGAGCAGGGATCGAACCCAGGCCCCCTGCTTTGGGAGCACAGAGTCTTACCCATTGGACCACCACGGAAGTCCCTTGGTATGCTTTTAATTTAAATGGTAGTGTCATTTGTTTTGGGGGTTCTTTTGCTCTTTTTTTCAACCAGCATTATATTTTTATTCCATTTGTGGGAATTCCCTGGTGGTCCAGTGGTTAATACTCTGTGCTTTCATTCCTGGGGCCCGGGTTCGATCCCTAGTCGGGGAACTAAGATCCCACAAGCTGTGCAGTGTGGCCAAAACAAAAAACAAACAAAAGAACAAACAAAAAAAGACTAGTGGGAGTTTTTTTGGGATTGCATTGAATTAATAGATTTGGGGCAAAATAATATCTTAATAATATTACCTGTGGAGGTTTTAAGATATGTTCACAAACTCTTTGATAATGCCCCCTTCAAGAGTTGAAGCCTAGTTCCCTTACCCTTGAGGGTAGGCTGGACTTTTGACTCACTTGTAATGCACAGAATGAGCATGTCACTTCCAAAACTAGGTCATAAAAGGCACTTCGATTTCCTGCTTTCACACAGACTGCTTTCTCTATGGGACGGTACCTGGTACTTCATGCAGCAGCCCTATGGAGGAAATGAAGCCTCCTGCTAACAGCTATGTGAGTGGGCCTTCTTGGAAGTGGAGTCAAGCCTTCAGATGACTGCAGCCCCCTTCCACATCCTGACTGCAACCTCATGAGAGACTCAGGTTCAGAACCACCCAGCTAAGCCACTCCCAGAATTCTGACCCTCTGAAACTGAGATAATGATTATTGTTTTAAGTCTGGGAGTAATTTGTTACCAATACATGGCTAAGACATCATGAAATCTTCCCAGCAAAGAGCATGAGATGTCTCTCCTTTTATTCAGATCACCTACAGTATTTGTTATTAGAGTTAAAATTTTTTTCTTTTTTTAAAAATAGATTTTATTTTTTATTTATTTATTTATTGGCTGCGTTGGGTCTTCATTGCTGCGCGCGGGCTTTCTCTAGTTGCAGCGAGTGGGGGCTACTCTTCGTTGTGGTGCGAGGGCTTCTCACTGCAGTTGCTTCTCTTGTTGCAGAGCACAGGCTCTAGGCGCGCAGGCTTTAGTAGTTGTGGCTCACAGGCTCTAGAGTGCAGGCTCAGTAGTTGTGGCGCACGGGCTTAGTTGCTCCGCGGCATGTGGGATCTTCCCGGACCAGGGCTCTAACCTGTGTCCCGTGTTGGCAGGCAGATTCTTAACCACTGCACCACCAGTGAAGCCCCCAGTTTTTTTCTTATAGAAGTCCTCTGTATTGGTTAAATTCTTTCCTAGATACTTTATTTTCTTATTTAGAGAAATGGTTTTTATAGGTTGATCTGGAAACCTTGCCGAACTGTCTTATTGGTCCTAACAGTTTATCTGGTCATTGTTAGTTCCTTAAGGTAGTCAGTCATATCATTTACAAATGGGTTTTTATCAATTCCTTCCAAAACTTACATCTCATTTCTTTTTCTTTCCTTACAGCACTGGTCAGCTGCATATTAAGTAGCAATATTGAGAGGGAACATCCTTGCCTTATACCTGATCTTAGAGGGAAAATGTGTTTAAATTTTCTCTATTAGGCATTTTGTTTGTTGTTTTCCTTCAAAAAATTTTTTTTGTTTTTTTCTATTGGGCATTTTTTGCTGTTTTTGCCACATAACCTTTATCAAGTCAAAGATGTTCTCTTCTACTCTTATTTTGTTTGCTCAGTTATTTTTTTTAATATCATAAACAAGTGCCGAATTTTATCAAATTTTTTTCTGCCTTGTGACTATCATATGATTTCTCCTCCTTATTTTTCTTTTTTCTTTTCTTTTTTTTTTTTTTTTTTTTGCGGTACGCAGGCCTCTCACTGTTGTGGCCTCTCCCGTTGCGGAGCACAGGCTCCTGACGCGCAGGCTCAGCGGCCATGGCTCACGCCCAGCGGCATGTGGGATCCTCCCGGACCGGGGTACGAACCCTCATCCCTTGCATCTGCAGGCGGACTCTCAACTATTGCGCCACCAGGGAAGCCCTCTCCTGCTTATTAATGTGGTAGTTCACTCATTAATTTTCTAATTTGGATTATGTTTGAATTCCTGGGATAAGCCCTACTTGTGATTTTTTTTAAACTAACACTGTTGAACTTGGGTAGCTAATATTTTATTAGAATTTTTGCATCCATATTCGTAAGTGAAATGGGTCTGTAACTTTATTGTCTTGTATGTTCCTTATCTGGTTTTAGAATCAAGACTAAACTAGCCTCAAAAAATGAGTTGGGCAGCTTTTGCTTTTTTCCTATTTTCTGGAACGATTTGTATATTTGGGAATTAACAGTTCCTTAGAAGTTTGATGAACTACATCTGCAAAACCATCTGGGTCTGGGCCTGAAGCTTTTTGTTACAATGAGATGGAGTGTTTTTTTTTTTTTTTTCTTTGCGGTACGCGGGCCTCTCACTGTTGTGGCCTCTCCCATTGCGGAGCACAGACTCTGGACGCGCAGGCTCAGCGGCCATGGCTCACGGGCCCAGCCGCTCCACCGCATGTGGGATCTTCCCGGACCAGGGCACGAACCCGTGTCCCCTGCATCAGCAGGTGGACTCTCAACCACTGTGCCACCAGGGAAGCGCAAGATGGAGTGTCTTTAACTATCATTTCAAATTTTCTTAAAACTTGTTATATTTCTCAATTTCTTTTTGCATCACTCTGAGCACATTTTAGTTTTTCCAGAAACTTAAGCCTTTCATCAAGGTTTCCGAATGTATTAGCTTCCAATATTGAGCCTTTTTGTGTCTATAATTTCCCTTTTTCTGTGCTGTATTTTGCATTCTTTTAAAGCAGTCTTGGCAGAGGCCTATCATTAATATTTTCAAAGAACCAGCGTTTCATTTTGCTATTCTTTATCATTACTTTAAAAATTCTCTTTGGCACTTATTTCCTTCCTTTACGATATTTCCTTCATGACTCATGGAGTCATGGGTTTGTTCCTCTGCTGTTTTCTCAACTTCTTGATTTGAATGCTTAGGTCATTTATTTTTCAACCTTTCTTCTCTCCTGATAAATGTACTTAAAGCTATGTATTTTCTTTTAATAACTGATTTGACTGTGTCCCAGAAATTTTGCATGTAGTGTTTTTACTGTTTAGGTCTAAGTATTTCTAAAGTTCCTTTATTTCCTCCTTTACCCAGGGGTTATTTAGTAATGCTAGTTTCCAAAAATGGGGACCTTTTTTTTTTTTTTTTTGGCCGTGCTGTGTGGGATATCAGTTCCCCAACCAAGGATTGATCCCAGGCCATGGTAGTGAAAGCCCAGAATCCTAATTAGTAGGCCACCAGGGAACTCTTGGGGCCTTTTTTTATTGCTTTTCATTACTGCTAATTTTATTGCATTGTGGTCAGAGAACATGGTTGATATTGATACTTTTGAATTCATTGAGGCTTTCTTTGTGCCCTAACAGGGTCTATTTTTTGTAATTAAGTGTAAGCATAAAAGGAGTCTTCTCCATTTGTTAAGTGGAGGGTTATATAGGAACGTGTGTCATATATATGAAATTATATATCAAGCTTAAAAATGTATTGTTCAGGTCTCCTTAGGAGTATATGTGTTTATGGTAGACATATATTCTTTGTTAATGAGTATATGTCCTTCTTTGTTTTTTGTGATCTGAAATTTCATTTTGTTAGCTATTAGGATGTCTCTCCCAGCTTTCTTTGGGCTTTTATTAGTCTGCTATATATTTTCTTCATCCTTTCATTTTCAACATCCCTGTGTGTGTGTGTGTGTGTGTGTGTGTACAGTTGGACCTTTTTTTAAAAAAACAAAATCCATTGAGGGTGGTGTTCTAAATGTTTTTTGTACTTACTATTATATTAAAACTTCTGACATCTCATTTCATCTTCTCCATTTATAGTATTTTTGTTTCTTTTTTTTTCTACCATCATACTCATACCTTATTTTGAGTCCTTTTTCTATTTCTTGTTCCTGTTTTATATTTTCTTATTGTACTTATTTAAAAGTCTTCATCTGTATGTCCCAGTACTTCTGCTTTAGGTACTGTATGTCACCCAGTGTGGTAGCCAGTCTGATATAGCCCCCAATGATTCCTGCCTCCTGATATTCACATCCTGCATGGTTCCCCTCCATGTTTTACTAGGGTTGGCCTATGTGACCAAGAAAATACAACAAAAGTGACGGTATGCCATTTCTGAGGTTAAGTTATAATAGACATTGCAGTTCTGTCTTGGTCACGGTCTCTTGCCTGCCTGCTGGGACCATGTGTTGTTTGGAGCCCCATGGAGAGGCTCACATGGTGAAAAACTGAAGCCTCCTCCCAACAGCTCTGTGAGTGGGCCATGTTAGCGTTGGGTCGTTCAGCCAAGTCATGCCTTCAGCTGACTGCAGTCCTGGTTGACAACTTGACTGAAACCTCAGAAGAGACCCTGAGCCAAAACCTCATGGCTAAGCTGCTCCCAGACTCCTGACCCTCAGAAACTAAGAAAATAAATATTTGTTGTTTTAAGCTAAGTTTGGGGGTGATTTGTTATACAGCAATAGATAACTAATACATCCAGTTTATTTTTCACTGGAGGTCGTTATACTGCCCGGGTGTCTTGTTCTTTTGGTAGTGAGCTCATATTCCCCTGACGTGAGCAGCTGTTCTGGCTGCTAACTGTACTGAGGGAAGGCTGAAGGCCAGACTTGACTCTGGTTAATCACCTGGAGTCCAAGGGGTAAAGGGGTGTGAGGGGAGATGAGCCAGAGGGTGGAGAGTCCCAGGCACCACACAAGTAGAGCTCTTACTGCCATCTACGATCACACCACCCAACAATTCTGCTGGTAGGTTTCATCTTTAAACCCTAAGTGGGGGGTCATCTCCCAGGTGTTACCACTAGCCCTGGTGTTTAGAGGTGGACAGTGGGTGAGTAATCACTCCTCTGGCTGCTCATTTCCTCCCCTCAGCAGGGTTCTTGATACCCTGATACTAGCCCCCCCGCCGCCAGACACCTGTACCAGTGGTCTGGATGACTTCTGAAGTGAGGGGGCAGGCAAGGCAACATGGGGGAGAGGCACCAGCCAGAACTTAAATCTCTAACCTGTTCTGTATTTGCTGCCTCCAGCCATCTACCACTCAAAACACAGGTCAGTTAAAGATAACCTTCCATCTCCTCATAGGTCTTCATAGCTGTGCTAGTTTCTGGAACTCATGTTTCCCTCTGTAGTTTCTCCAGAGTAGTTTTTGGGCAAGGGAATCAGTGGCTTGTGCTGTCTGCCGTCTTAGCAGGAACCAGAAGTCCCAAGTAACTTTGGAAACTAATAGAGATTTCTGTCCTTCAGGTTGTCTGAGCTTCCTGTTCACAGAAAGGACTCCTCTGGCCTTCAGAGGTCCCAAGCTGCCATACACAGAATTGACTTGTCTGACTTCTCAAATATCTAAGCTCATAAATCACAGAATACACCCAGAGGGTGTTGGCTGGTTACTGACAAAGGGGACATTTCAGGTACTCAGAGGGCCAGATTCTCCCATATCTTGGATGGCCCCTGGGGCCAGAGTGCCTGAGCCCCTTATCCACACTTGTTAGACCCACAGTCTTGGAGACCCTAGGCACAGAATGGTCTTGTCCTGCCTCCGGTGACTGAGCCCTCATCTGAGGAGTGGTCAGCCTCCTGTCCAATACTGGGGGGTGATGGGAGCCTTTTAAGAGTTAACTCCAGCTTTATATGACATTGTTTTGGGAGAGACAGATGAGAGGATAGCTGCCCTCGTGCCTCTCACCTGTCGGTATTGCCTAGAGCAGCACCTTCTGGCCAGAACCTGGCACAGTGAGGCCACGACCTGAAGGACCCCAAGTTACTTCATCCATCATCTGCCATGTCTTCTGTGGAGGGACAGCACTCGGCCTTGTGAGAGAATCTGCCTTCTGAGAAGGTAAGTGGGAAAAATGAACTTTTTTTGGATCATTATCCTCCACACAGGTAGGTGACTCCTTTTAGGGCCTGAGCTTTATCAGTGCCTGATTTGTTTGTCCACAGTAGTGGGACGGAGAAGGCAAATAAATGGTTTCTATTGTTGAAATGGTTAAGACAGGTATCCATGAGCTGGAAACCCAGTTCAGTGCTGACAGCCTGAGGCATGGCAAGGCCACAGTCCCTTAAGCTGTCCCCAAAGCAAGTGACGAGAATAGGAACCTTATACCCCTGCCCAGGACCACTAGCATTAGTGCATAAGACTCACAGAGAAGGGGCTGGATCCTAGAAATGGTGACGTATGGAATGCTAGAGGTATCTGGCCCAGTGTTTCTAAGTAGCCCATACTTCCCAGTCTTTGTAATGAATCCTGCCCTTTCTGAATCAGGAACTCTCTCTCCCATCCCTCATTCAAGGGCCTGTCCTAAAAACATACATTCACAGACATCATCCAGACCCTTACAGGCATACAGATGTACCACAAAACAGCCTCAGGCCTCCTCAAGCAGTCCTCGACCTGGGCTCACCTTCTAGAACTGATTTCTCAGCATCCATTCTCCTGCCACTGGGGAAGCAGGAGCCGCCCTTCACCTGAAATGGGAAGTACTTCAGCTCCAGCAGGTACAGAGGCCCTGGGGACTCCATCTACAACAAAAACCAGGGAGAAGGCAGAGAAACACACAGACCACAGTGACCTTCATGTGTGCAAAGTACAGTTGTTAAAAACAAAACAACAAAAACAGAAAAAAGAGGCCGTGGCCGCCGTGGGGCAGTATTGAAACAGAGCCCCATACTCTCAGACCTGGGGAGAGAGGGCACTATGCTCCCACATGTCTAGGGCTGGCAGGCAGGGAGGTGGGGTCTCATGTGTAGACCCTCTTGGCAACGAACGGATATCTGGTGGGGCTGATAGTGGGCTGGAGGGAGTCTGATCAAGATGGGGCTGTGGCCTCGGCCCCCTCCTCTGAGTCCCACACCTCTGACTGCAGGTAATCAGCGAAGAGAGCCTTGGCCCGGCGTAGGACGCGCCCCAGGTGGTGTTTTCGCACGAGGCGGTCAAAGTGCATGGCCAGCTCGTTGTAATCCAGCCCGTTGCGCATGATGTGGTCGCGGTGCTCCAGCAGGATGGCGAGGCACAGGAAGAGCATGAATGGGTTCCCTCGGCCAAACTCCTGGGGCGGGGGCAGGCCCAGTGGGGGTGGAGGTGGCAGGGACTTCCCAGGGTCTTGTGGGGAGCCCACCTCTGGCATCAAGGGGGATCCTGCAGCCACGTCACCAGTGGGAGAGGCGTCCTGGGTGGATGGTGGAGATGAAGACGATGGGGAATCAGGGTGGGAAGAGGAGGAAAGCAGTGGGTCTGAGGAGTTCAGCAAGGGCTCAGAGAGAGACTTGGAGCTGATGAGGGCAGCTGGGTGGGGCAGCTGGACGAGGAGGTCCCTCCTGGGGCCTGTGTTATCCCTGAGTTGCTGGAGGTCATCCAGACTGGCCTGTCTCAGGAGACGCCCCCCGCCACCAGGCCCCTGGCTGGTGGCGGCCAAGTGGTCAACAGCATCTTCAAAAGCATCACCTCCTCCACCGGCGGGCCTCAGCATGTGCCTCTGCCGCACGGGCCGTCCCCTGTGGCCCCCAAAGCCAGTGTCTGCCACCAGGCTGGGGGGGCCCACGAGCTCTACCTCATGCTCGGGAGGGTCGGGGGGCAGCGAGCTCCAGGTGACCTCCAGCATGCGGAGAGCGTCATCAAAGGCGAACTCGCGCTTGAGCTCGAGCAGCAGCCAGCGGTAACAGAAGAAGAGGTCATCAGCACCGGCTTCCTGCAAGTATTGGTAGAAGTCAGGGTCGGCGTGTCGCAGCAGCAGCTTGAGGTGAGCAAACTTGGTAGCCATGGCGCGGCCATCAGGGTGGAAGTTCGCAGCCAGGCGCTTCATGATGCCACAAAAGCAGACGAAGGCATGGCCCTCGTGGTCCATGACGGCAAGGATGGGCGAGGCCAGGTCACTCATGCCCTGGCAGTAGGACACCTGTGGGTGGGTAACGGCGTAAGTGGTGAGCAGGTCGTGCAGAGCCCGCAGGTGTGGGCCGTCCTCGGGCCCCGCGAAGTAGGGGTGGGCCCGGTCGGTACGCAGCACGTCCTTGAGGACCGTGCTGCGGATGAACTCCAGGTCCTCGGGGCTCGCCCGCTGGGCCCACTCACTCTTGAGCTGCTCATACTCGCGGCTCTTGCGTTTCATGTAGTCCATCCGCTCGCGGCCTGTCAGCCCGTCTGGGTACACGTTCAGAAGGTACCTCCACACCACCTGGCCAGGGATGAAAGGGATGAGGCTGAGGGTCTACAGATGAGCAGCCACACCCTCGTGTGGATCCATCACCACCCAGCCACCCTGGGCCTCTGCCCTCCTTTGGAAAAGCCTGCCTTCCTGCCTCTGACTCCTAGCCCCTCCTGAAGGTAAGCCTGCTGTGCTGGAATACTTCCACGCCATCCCCCGAGAGTGTGGCCCACAGCATGTGTCTCTTGAGCTATTCATGACTGCTGTGATGGATCCAGTGAGTGACCAAGAAGGCTCACCTTTCGCAGGGAGGGCTCAACACCACCATGGTAGATCCGCAGGCGCAACTCCTCAGGGCGCGAGAGCTGGCCCTCGTGGTTCAGGTATGTGTGAAACTCTGCATCGCTCAGGGGAGGCTTGAAGGGCTTGACGTCTTCCCCATATGACCAGCTCAGCACCTGCTGGACCTTGGACAAGGTGCGGCCCACCTGTGAAGGAAGGAGGGAGGGAGGCCACCGCTCAGCTGGGCAGGCCAGGGGCAGGTGCCAACTGGCATGCTCGGAATCCGGGGTGCCAGGGATGCCCTGCCCTCCAATCACAGCTGGGCCCCAGGGCTCCCTGAAAGCACCTGAGAGAGGATGGACTGTGTGAAGGGCAGGGCAGCTGTCGTCAGCGATGACCGCTTCTCAGCCAGCAGCACGTCGGAGCCAATGACATCCTTGGGGCTGATTATGTCCCAGTCTTCCAGCAGCGGGCCTGGGCACACAGAATGACGCCGTATGAGAATGCAGATGAGAACCTCCAGACCTCAGGGCCGGGTTCCTCTCCCTCCAAAAGCCAGGCCACCCACAGGGCAATGAGCCACTCCACTCTCCCTTCCCATGTCATCCCATTTTTACATTTTACATTTTTTTTTTTTTTTTGCGGTATGCGGGCCTCTCACTGTTGTGGCCTCTCCCGTTGCGGAGCACAGGCTCCGGATGCGCAGGCCCAGCGGCCATGGCTCACGGGCCCAGCCGCTCCGCGGCATATGGGATCCTCCCAGACCGGGGCACGAACCCGTATCCCCTGCATCGGCAGGCGGACTCTCAACCACTGCGCCACCAGGGAGGCCCTACATTATTTTTTACATGTATTTATGTAAAAAATAAAACCATGGATAATCCTCTTGTGGAAACTGTCTCACAGAATGGCTGGGCAGACTCTAATAGTAGTATTTTAATGACAGAAGGTAATATTTATCAAGCACTTACTATGTGCCAGGCACTGTGACAGGGCTTAACATCAATATAAACAATAAGAACAGTAGACAACACTTCCATACGGCTAAGTGCCAGGAAACGTTCTGAGCCCTTTGCAGATCTTAACTCATTTAATATTCACATCCATCCTCTAAGTTAGGCACTATTATTATCGCCACTCTATGTGGAAACATGCATAGTCAGGACTAGAAGTTGCCCAAGGCCCCACAGCAAGTGGGTGAAAGAACCGAAATTTGAAGGCCAGGCCCAAAGCACAAGAGTCCAAACTCTTAATCTTATATTCCTGCTAGTCGTCCTCCCACAATTGGTATAGACTACCATTACCATTCTTATTTTGCAGACCATGACAAACAGCTTGGAACAGTTGGTAAGTGGCCAAGGAAACGGTAGAGCTGGGATGTGAATCTCATTTACCTTACTCCAGGGCCCAGATAAATTTTAGCAAAAGTATTTGTAGAACAGGTATGCCCTGCATGTTAGACAGAAGAAACAATGCTATGCTTGATATTATCCAGTTCTGGCCCTTGGAACATCAGCAGAAGTCTGTCCCTTCTCTCTCTTCTTTACTCCCCCTTGCATCCTTTCTGCCCACCTCAAATGTCATGTGGCTGAAGCAGCAGTGGCCACCTGAGTAAGTTCGAGAGACTTAAGAGATGTTGGCCCTGGCGCCACAGAGCTGCTAAGCTGGCAACAGCAAAGACCAGTGGCTTTCAAACTCTATTATACGAAACAAATCAACTGGGATTTGTTCAAGCCATTGTCATTTGCAGGCAAATGCCATCACTAAGCAACATTTCCATGAAGTCCACTGTACTTTCTCCCACAGAGCTGAGGGGGAAGCAAACCCTGGGCCACAGGTGGATGTCACTGCCTCTCCTTAGGTGTCCCATGGGGCACTGCAAACCTAAGGGGTCCAAAAGGGGAGCCCAAGATCCACTCTAGACAAAACCTCCTCCTCTGCTCACGTGAGTGAACAGCGTCTCTATCTGTTCAGTTGCTTAAGTCCCACACCTCACAGATGTCCTTGCCGCCTCCCACTCTCTCAACTCCCAGGGCCAAACCGTCGCCAAGCTCCATAGCTTCTGCATGCAGAACACACTTCAATTCCACCTCTTCTCTCAGCTCATACCATGCCTCTCACCTGAAACTGCCTCCCAACCAGTCCCTGCCTCCCCTTTGCCTCTCTGCACGCTCTCCCAACAGCTGCCAGAGTGGGCTTTCTAAAACATGAAAACACGTAACATGAAGGTCGCACTACTCAACAGGTAAAATAAAGAAGGTCACACCGATGGTGTGAAAGACCAAAGAGAGGAGCCCCTGTCAAGGCACAGAGCTAAAGCTTGATGATCTGAGAGGAAAGCAGAGAGACTTGGAGGACAAGTCCAGGAGACCTGACAATGCAAACCCTAAGAAATGCAGGAGGAGCAAAGGGGTCAGGTGGAGACAGAATTACCCAGATATGAAGGAAACTGTCCCTGAGAGGAAGAAGTGGCTCGGCAGGTCTCAGGTAGGATGAATCAACGAACAGCACAGACCACAGGTTCCCCCAACTCTATTCACCTGCTGGTGAAATGCCCACATTCTAAGAATGAAGACAACTGAAAGGTCAGAATGCCGACAGGCTTCTGTTTCACAACTCTGGAAGCAAGACACTGGCTTGCAGCACCCACGGAGTACTGACAAGAGAGGCCTGAGATCCAAGGGTCACACATCCAGCCAACCCAGTACGTATCCATCACGACTGAAGTTTCTGATTATTAGCATACGTCTAACGCATGCACCTTACTGGAGGAGAACAAAGAAGTTCTCTAAGAAATGACTACTGAATGACTACAAGGGCTCAAGGTGGGTGGGGGAAGGCAAAAGGGAGGGTAAGTGGGGACAGGCCACAAGTTTTTAATATATACAGTTAAACATAAAATGACAAAGAGACTGTGACTGGGAGTTTGTAATATTGTTACGTTAGGATTCCTGAAACATAAGCGAGTGACTCTAAAGAAAAGATAATGATAGCCTGGAATTGAAAAAGAGAAAAAATTACTGTCGGAGCAAAGTCCAGAAGTTAAGGGTTAGGGAGCAGGAGAAGGATGAGAATGAGAAGTGTTCCAAAGCTTCCATTTCACAGGCTACGGAGGGTGGGGGAGACTGGAGGGGAAAAGTGCTCAAAAGATTTCACTGTCAATTGTGTAAAAAAGCATAAATCCAGCTATGGAGATTTTGTGAGAGACATACTAAAACTAGGTGACAAAGAAAGGTTAAAAATGGAAGAAACATGAAGGTATACCTGGCAAACACAAGCAGAAAGCAAGAGCAGCCATGTGAATGTCAGAAAAAGCACCACTCAACACCAAAAACATGGGACTTCCCTGGTGGTGCAGGGGCTAAGACTCGGCGCTCCCAATGCAGGGGGCTCCGGTTTGATCCCTGATCAGGGAGCTAGATCCCACATGCAGGCCGCAACTAAAAGTTCACATGCTGCAACTAAGGAGCCCGTGAGCCGCAACTAAGACTCGGTGCAACCAAATTAAAAAAAAAATAAAGTGTACAACTCAGTGGGTTTAAAAAATAAAAAAAGACCAAACACATGACAGGAAAAGAGAGATATTCTATATTGACTTTTAAAAGAAAGAAAGAACCTGTTAATAAAATGGACAAAGGATTTCTACAAGCCCAAACTCATCTAGTGGCAAAACCGGATCTGAACTGACGAGTGACTACATGTGGTCTTTCTTTTAAAAAATAAATTACTTTATTTATTTATTTTTGGCTGCGTTGGGTCATCGTTGCTGTGTGTGGGCTACCTCTAGCTGTGGTGAGCAGGGGCTACTCTTTGGTGCGGTGCACGGGCTTCTCATTGCAGTGGCTTCTCTTGTTGCAGAGCACGGGCTCTAGGTGTGTGGGCTTCAGTAGTTGTGGCACACAGGCTCAGTAGTTGTGGCTCGTGGGTGCAGGGTGCAGGCTCAGTAGTTGTGGTGCACGGGCTTAGTTGCTCCGCGGCATGTGGGATCTTCCCAGACCAGGGCTCAAACCCAGGTCCCCTGCATTGGCAGGCAGATTCTTAACCACTACGCCATCAGGGAAGCCCTATATCTAGTCTTTATGTAACTCACTAAGTGTGAATATGCACACACTTCCCTGAAGAAACATGCAAGTTTCATTATGGGGTGCTGCCCCAGGCCCTTCTTGCAGTATTACACAATATGTACTATACATACTGCACCTCCTTATCATAAAATTGTCAAACCTCCCAAATCCTAAATTATATATTTTGTGCAATGCCAATCAGTGATGTAGTGGGTTTTTTCCTTGAACTGGATAAAATTATTTTAAGGTTCATATGAAAGAATTCACATTTAAGAATAGTTAAGAAAAAGGAGAGCCAAAAAAAAAGAATAGTGGGAGGAAGGTAATGCTTGCCTTATTAAAATGTATCACAAAACCACTGTGATAAAAATATGGTGTTAGCATAGCATGAGACAAACAGAGCCAACTGGTGGAATTCAATATAGAAAGCCCAGAAATAAATCCAAGGACATATGGGAACTCAGTACATGACAAAAGTAGCATTTCAAATCAGCGTAGAAAAAGTGTTATTTAATAGATGATGCTGACATACCTATTTGTCTGGAATTTTTTTTTTAAAGCTAGGTCTACTAATCAAAATGCTGACAGAGATTTATATGTAGAAAAGAAAATAATAAGCATATTAGAAGAAAATGTAGGAGAATATTTGTATAAGCTTGTGGATGGGGAGGATGTTCCAAAGTAAGGAGAAATTCAGAAATCATAGAGAAAAAGACAGATATATGTATAAGACTGCATACATAGTTTAGTTTTTGATAGGATCAAAAAAATCACCATAAACAAAGCCATAAAACAAAAAGATAAGCTTGGAAAGAAATATCTGCAATACATATGACAGAAAGAGAATTCATATCACAAATACAGAT
Source organism: Mesoplodon mirus (assembly GCF_964341445.2). Lineage (NCBI taxonomy): Eukaryota > Metazoa > Chordata > Mammalia > Artiodactyla > Ziphiidae > Mesoplodon > Mesoplodon mirus. The sequence continues at coordinate 44,610,544 of NC_138981.1, read as the reverse complement.
TAGTTGATGGTCTAGGCTTGGTAATCTTCCAACTGTAGAGGTGACAGAAACTGACTTCTTCCCTGAAAGAGGGACTGGGCCATCTAAGTGGTCACAACATGCCTGTTGCTTTCACAGTCACGAACACAATCCCAAGAATTCCATTAATAATATTTGTAACAGCTCCATCGATTGGACACTTACTTACTCACTTATTTATTTATTTATTTTGCAGTACGCAGGCCTCTCACTGTTGTGGCCTCTCCCGTTGCGGAGCACAGGCTCTGGATGCGCAGGCTCAGCAGCCATGGCTCACGGGTCCAGCCGCTCCGCGGCATGTGGGATCTTCCCAGACTGGGGCACGAACCTGTGTCCCCTGCATCGGCAGGTGGACTCTCAACACTGCACCACCAGGGAAGCCCTTACTTACCTATTAATGTATAGCATGATCCCATTAATGTTAAACACATACCGTCTGTGTATATATACAAATATGAATATACTTACGTAGCTCTATATGTAGATTAATTTGTCTGTGTGTATATGTGTGTGAATAAATAAAGGACCTGTAAGGTTACACATCAAACTGATCAAAGTAGCTCCTGCAGGGCAAAAGGGTAGGGGAACAAGATTAGGCACAGTGGGGGCTTCCCTGGTGGTGCAGTGGTTAAGAATCCGCCTGCCAATGCATGAGACACAGGTTTGAGCCCTGGTCCGGGAAGATCCCACATGCCGCGGAGCAACTAAGCCCGTGAGCCACAACTACTGAGTCTGCACTCTAGAGCTCGCAAGCCACAACTGCTGAGCCGGTGTGCCACAACTACTGAAGCCCATGCGCCCAGAACCCGTGCTCCCAACAAGAGAAGCCACCACAATGAGAAGCCCGCGCACTGCAATGAAGAGTAGCCCCTGCTCGCAGCAACCAGAGAAAAGCCCGCGTGCAGCAACAAAGACCCAGTGCAGCCAAAAATAAAATAAATAAAATAAATAAATTAAAAAAAAAAGATTAGGCACAGTGGTTCCAGGAGACTTCAGCATTATTTATAATAAGGAGAATGTATTTACTGGATAATTAAAGATTAGTTTCATTAGGGAATTCCCTGGCGGTCCAGTGGTTAGGACTCTGTGCTTTCACTGTGGAGGGCCTGGGTTCAATCCCTGGTCAGGGAACTAAGATCCCACAAGCCACGTGGTGTGGCTAAAAAAAAATAGTTTCATTAAAAAATGCAACTCCAGGGAATTCTCTGGCAGTCCAGTGGTTAGGACTTGGCACTTTCACTGCCGTGGGCCCAGGTTCACTGGGTTCCATTCCTGGTCAGGGAACTAAGATCCTGCAAGCTGTGTGGCACAGCCCCCCCCAAAAAAAGCAGCTCCAATCAAATTCCCATCAGGATTTTAATGCAATGATAAGCTAATTCTATTAAATGAAAAGAACAGTGGGACTTCCCTGGTGGTGCAGTGGTTAAGAATCCACCTGCCAGTGCAGGGGACATGGGTTCGAGCCCTGGTCTGGGAAGATTCCACATGCCATGGAGCAACTAAGCCTGTGCACTACAACTACTGAGCCTGTGTGCCACAACTACTGAAGCCCACGCACCCTAGAGCCCATGCTCTGCAACAAGAGAAGCCACCACAATGAGAAGGCCACGCACCACAATGAAGAGTGGCCCCCACTTGCCGCAACTAGAGAAAGCCCATGCGCAGCAACCAAGACCCAACGCATACAAAAAAAATAATAATTAAAAAAAAACAGTAAGTGCGTGAGAATATTCAAGAAAAAAATTTAAAAGGAGAACATTAAAACATACCATAAAGCTACATGATTAAAACAACATAGAATTGGCTTAGGGTTGAACAAAGAGATCAGTGTAAGGGGATCAGGAATTCGTGTATTTGCAGGAGTTTGGGAAACAAGACAATGGTAGGAATAGAACTAACTCATCAGTAACTGGAAAGTTGATGCTCTTTAAAAAGATAACTTTTAAATGTCCTTTTGCCAAACTGATGGGTGTGTGTCTCTCTGTAATTTGCATTCCTCTCAGTTCTTGTGCAGTTGGGGTTTTCTTCACGTGTTTATTAGTGGGGCAGGTTTTATTTCTTTACTGAAATAGTGCTATTGTGTCTATTTTATAGGTGAGGAAATGGGGGCTTGGGGACTTAGCTAAGTGACTGACACATAGTAGCACATAGGGCTGCTCAGTGTAGAGGTTCCTGTGTCTCTGGCTACCTGTCTTTTCCCATTTGTCTCTCTGCCTGTCTCTGTCACTATCTTTCCCTCTGACACTTGTTTCTCTCTCTCTCTCTCTCTGCCTATCTTTTTCTCTAATTTCCTTTTCTTAACAAGCCCCACATTTTGTAGAGTTAAATGGTTAAAAGCAAGGACTCTGAAGACAGTTCAGCCACCACCTGGGTTCAAATCCTGCTCCTCCACTTACTGTCTGTGTCACATGGACAAGTCCTGTCCCCTCTATGAGCCTCAGTTTCCCCATTTATAACATTGGGATAATGATTGTCCCTACCCTGTAGGATTGTTTTGACAATCCAATGAATAAACATTATGTGTGCAGAATGGCCCCAAGTGTTCGACACATGTTAGCTATTTATATGTTATTATGACATCAATAAAATGCCTCGGGACTTCCCTGGTGGCACGGTAGTTAAGACTCTATGACCCCAATGCAGGAGACCCAGGTTTGATTCCTGGTCAGGGAACTAGATCCCACATGCATGCCACAACTAAGGAGCCGGCAAGCCGCAACTAAGGAGCCCGCGAGCCGCAACTAAGACCTGGCACAACCAAATAAATAGATAAATATTAAAAATAAATAAATAAAGTAAAATAAAATGCCTCAGTCACCCCAAATAGACACTGTGAATTCCCCAAGGCTGGGAACCGTGTCTTCCACTCCACAACTTTTTATTTTAAAAAATTTCAAATCTATGACAAAGTTAAAAGATGAATACGTTGACCATCCATATGTCCTTCATCTAGCTCCCCCAACTGTTCACATTTTTGCCACATTTGCTTCATCTTGCTTATATATAATTTTTTTAATTTTTTAATTTTTTTAACATCTTTATTGGAGTATAGTTGCTTTACAATGGTGTGTTAGTTTCTGCTTTATAACAAAGTGAATCAGTTATACATATACATATGTTCCATCTCTTCCCTCTTGCATCTCCCTCCCTCCCACCCTCCCTATCCCAGCCCTTTAGGTGGTCACAAAGCACCGAGCTGACCTCCCTGTGCCATGCGGCTGCTTCCCACTAGCTATCTATTTTACGTTTGGTAGTGCATATATGGCCATGCCACTCTCTCACTTTGTCACAGCTTACCCTTCCCCCTCCCCATATCCTCAAGTCCATGCTCTAGTAGGTCTGTGTCTTTATTCCCGTCTTACCCCTAGGTTCTTCATGACCTTTTTTTTTCCCCTTAGATTCCATATATATGTGTTAGCATACGGTATTTGTTTTTCTCTTTCTGACTTACTTCACTCTGTATGACAGACTCTAGGTCCATCCACCTCACTACAAATAACTCAATTTCGTTTCTTTTTATGGCTCAGTAATATTCCATTGTATATTTTTTTGCTGAATTATTTGCAGATATCATGATGCTTTACCCCTTAATACTTAACTGTGTTTTTCCTGAGAACAAGGATATTTTCCTTCTATAACCATAACACCGTTACCATACCCAGGAACTTTAACCCTGACACACTATTATTTTCTAATGTATGCTCCATAATCAAATTTTGGGGACGGTGTCTTAATTTACCTGTGGGCTCTCAGGGACCAGTACAGGTAAGACTAGGGGAACAAATATGAGAAGACTGGAAATGGCTGAGAGATAAAAGGAACAAACAAATGAATATGAGTGCAGGGTGAGTGAATGAATAAATACAATTACCATGACTATAATCAGCATTGTTATATTTACAATATTATTATAACTGAAACATATAATAGTGTGGCTCTATTATTATATTGCATTATACAATTATATATTACTACATTATATGCTATAATAAATGTGATCGTTATTGTTATTAGAGCTAATACTTTTTGAGCATTCACTATGCAGCCATGCACCTTTCCAGGCTTTTTACATGAATTTCCCTGTTTAATCATCATGATGGCCCTAAGATACCATTATCTCTACTTTACAGATAAAGAAATTGAGGGCCATTGGCCAAGCCAGGATTTGGACCCAGGATTCCTTGCTCTCTAGCCCACTGTGAGGGAGTGCACTGTGAGGAGTGGAGTCATCCCACGGGAAAAGGGGGGCATCCCAGAGCAGTGCCTGCGAGGCACCAGGTACTCACTATCCTCAGTGGGCCGAATATCTACACGCAACTGCAGGTAAGGTTTGGAGGCGGTGGCGAAGGCCGTGCTGAGGTCCCAGTCAGATAGGAGTGAGAGATAAGCTTCCTGCCCCAGCCGATCCCGGCCCAGGTAGCTGATACCAAAATTCTTCTTCCTGGCCAGAGGAGACATGGCAGCTTTCAGTGCCCCAGTGCCCTGGAGGCCTCAGGGACAGTTTCCAAAAGAAGCCGAGGAGGATAGATGATTTTGAAAACAACTTCCTACTGTGTGCTGGGCACTGTGCCAAGGATTTCAGGCAGCCTGAGGTCAGATCATTTATTTCTATTTTGTTTCACAAACAGAAGCAGACACACACCTGCTTGTATCTGGAGAGCACATTGGAAACTGGTAATGTGGTCCCCTCTAGGGAGGGTAACAGAGTAGCTGAGGGATAGAATTGGGAAGAAAGCAGCCTTGTGCATAAAAAAAGCAATCTGTATGTTTGTTATTTTTCACAACAAAAAATGGTTACGCACAAAAAGTCAAATAACAACTAAGAATTTGTTCTTCAGATACACCTGTGCAACTATGCAAAGAAGTATGTTGTGTGATAACTATTGTAACCATGGAAACATCCTAAATACCCATCGCTTTTGTATTCTTTGAGTTTGTTACCATGTGCATTCGTCCAAAATAACAACGACAACAAAATAGTCATCACACCTGCCTCCAAGAGACACTACTTTTCATCTACCAGGTTGGCAAATTTTCCAATATTTTTAGTAGCCAGTGTTTGTGAGGGTGTGAGGGAAACAGGAATTTTATGTGCTGCTGGTGAGACTGTAAATTGGTAATACCTACCTGGAGAACATTTTGGAAACATCTGTTGAAATTTAAAAAAAGCATACACCGTTTAACTCAGCAATATTACTCCTATGACTAGATTTCCCCAAATATTCCAAGATATGTATGTGGCTGTTTGTTCACTGTGGGATTATTTTAATAATAATAATAATAATAATAATAATAATAATAATAGTAATAATAATAAAACAACCTCCCCCTTTACCAAACAACAACAATAAAAATTCCAAACAACCGCTGTCAAGGTGGGTGGCCCACTGGTTTTCCCCAGCATCCCGTTACTCACCCGTTCAAGTCAAAGGCTCGGATGAGGATGTGCTGTAACACATCGAGTGAGGTGATCTGGGGGTCCACAGCAAAAGAGCGAAAATCAGGTGGCAAGAAGCTCTCACATTTCTGGGGAGAGAAGACAGGGGTAGGCCATCAGGGGTCACATCACCATGCTGACATGGAGTGAGTGGCAGGGACCAGATCAAGGTGGGAGTTCTGAGCCTCTGCTGTTTTTGCTCTGAGTGGAGGGTGGCGGAGGCTTGGGAGGGTTCTGAGCAGAGGAGGGATGTGGTCTGACTCAGGATTTAACAGGATCCTTCTGGCTGCTCTATGAACAGTCTGTGGGGGACAAAGGAGAAAGGAGTGTTCCAGTGAGGGGGCTACTGCAATAGTCCAGGCACCCAATCCTTCTTCTACATCCCCTCAATGATGGTTGCCTGGATCACCACGTCCAGTCTGGCCCTCACTAAACCAGTCCTCTGCGCTGCAACCAATATAGCACATCTATCTACAACACTCCCCTGCTTAAATCTCTTCAAAGGGAACCCCAGGATCCCCAACAGGTGGGCCTATAGGACCCCAGCCAGCCTCTCTCCAGTCAGCTTTTTTGAACTTTACACTCTGGTACTACCAAACTCCTGGAAGTTACTCTGAACACATTCTGACTCCAGGCCTTTGCTTATGCAGATCCCCCAGTCTGGTACGTCCTTCCCACTTTCTTCAGCTGGCTCACTCACAGCTCAGGCATCTTCTCTTTTCTGAACTCCCAAACCTCTACCTTTGAGCTTCCTCTATTACACTGAAGTGATCTGTTTACTTCTCACCAGAATCTACCCTCTTCTCATCACCACCAGTGCCACGACCCTAGTCTGAGCCACCATCACTGACTGCCTGCTGGAACTACTGCAACAGCTTTCTTACTCAAGAGTACACGCCAAAGGCCCTTCGCAATCTGCCCCTCTCTTACCTCTCCGATTCACCTCCTACCACCCTTCCCCTCACTCTCTGGGCTCCAGCAACATGGGAACCTAAGGGAACATGCCAAGCTCATCCCCACCTCCCAGCCTTTGCCCTTGCTGTTCCCTCTGTCTAGAACACTCTTCCCCCCTGATATGCACATGCCTGACTCCTTTTTATTTGCGTCTCTGCTCCTTCAGTACCTCTCTGGGGATTTCCCTGTACGACCTTGGCTAAAGTAACTCCCTAGTTCCAAACCTTTTTCGTTATTTCCCCATGACATTAACCAGTGTCTGAAGCATCTCATTTATTGAGCTGTTTGTCTCCCCGACGAGTATGTCCGCTCATCCAGGGTGGGGACTTGCACAAAAGTGCACTCTCAACACATATGTTGACTGATGTCAGCGGCTCCTTTTCAGACAGCAACAGCCTCCCTCATTTCTCAAGGCCCCACTCAACTATTAAGGCCCCTCCTCCAGCCCTATAGTCCCTCCTCTCTTCCCACAATCTCCACCCATCCATTCCAGAGGCCTCTACCTTTCCATTTGCAGTCCTCACGCCCCATGCCCTGCCCTCGCATTCCCAGGTCCAGCCTCTCCCCCACCCTCCACTCACGCCACCATCACTCTGCCCTCAAGCCTCGCCCCTCACGTAACACCCCAATTCTCAGGTCCCGCCCTCTAGCCTAGGACAGTCACCGCCTTCCCTTCCCCCGGGAGCTCTGGGCGGGCTGGACGACGGGCCGCCAGCCTCACCTTGACTCGGACCCGCACCACCTCTCGCTCTTCCTCCTCAGCTGCCGCTTGGGCTCCCCCACCAGGCGGGGGCGCTCCGGAGCCGGCCAAGTCCGAGGATCCAGAGGCCGTCGCCATCCCTCCACCACCCGCCTCCGGGTGACAGTTGACTGTTGCCCCCTACCCTTGCGCACACCCCAGAATGCGGGCGCCTGCGGCCCCACCTTGCGCCCGGGCGCAGGCGCAGAGGGCGCCACAGGACCCTACCCCCCCACCACCTGGCACAGGGTGGAGGTCGCCTCTGCGCATGCGCACAGTGTGCTGTTGCCAGGAGCCCCGCCCCCCAAAGCCGGGCATTTTGCCTCACTTTAGCCAGTGTGCAGGCGCCTATTGAGGGCCCGCCCCGCCCTTGTCCTTGGTTTGGTTGTTTGGGCAGTTTGCTTCCGGGTTCACCTAGGTGCGTGTTAAAGTGACGACCTATTCAGGCGAGAAAAGTGGGCGGGGAAAGGAAGCTGCTGCGCGACGACGTCAAGCCTCCACATCCCGCCCCAACTCGCCTTGCGTCTCTGCTTAGAGATGATGTCATCTATTTCAAACGCCTGTAATCCTCACTTCAAATGAATCCGCTGAACGGAAGAATAATCCTTTTTCCAGAATCTTTTAAAAAATAGTTTACACGTTGTGAAAATTCATGGGAGCTTTACATTTATGATTTTTGCAGTTTCTGCCCGCATGTTATACTTCAATAAGTAATTTACCCAAAAAAGCCATTTGTATGCTCTCTGGAGGTCCTAGCTTTTTAAAGTTTGCCTTTGTTTTTATTGAATCCTTACAACACGTTGAGATCGGTCCTGTTATTAAATGGTGTGTGTCCACCAAATATCAGCTGAATACTGGACATAGCTTAGACTCCTTTGAGAAACTTTATGTACCACAAAATGCAAAAAGGCATTCTCCTCACTTTACTGTATAACATCTGTATGGTTTGGACAAAATACAGGCTGCCCTTACAAATGTAATTTCTCACAAAGGAGTCCTGTAAGTTACCTGGACTCCAGCTGTTGCTGCAGTATTGTATGGATGCTACCCTTAACGTTACCTTTTTAGAGAAGTCTGCAATTCTAAAACACTTCTGTGGCACTGCTGGATTTTCTGATGGAAACAGGGAGTTTGAAAGTCTGTTTCTCATTAAAATTACCATAGGGTGGAATGAGCAAAACATTAGCCTAGAGCTTGGAGTTTTATCCTGAGGGCCCTGGAGCACAGGTTTTAGATGGGGGTATGATGTGATCAGATGTCCCTGTCTTGGTTTGTGGAGAGAGCCCTGGAAGGAAAGATACTGGAAGCAAGGAATTCAAAAAGGAGGTCCTTGTCATAGTGCTGCGGAGAACTTTCTCTTTCATTTGTTCATTGTTCCATTCAACAAAGTGTATGCCAGATAGTCTAAATATATTAATTCCTTTAATCTGCATAAAAACCCTATGAGATAGGTACTATTATTATCAGCATTTTACAGATGGAAGCACTGAATGAAAGAGGAAAACGTGCTCTAGACCAAAGCGATACTAAGTGGCACAGAGCGCAGACAGTGCAATGGACGGAAGGTGGGCCTGTGCCTGGTGTGTCTGAGGAAGAGCACAGAGGCCAGCATGCCTTAAGTAAACCATGAGGTAAGTGATGGATCTGAGGTGAGAAGGTGAAGCACGGCCTTAACAGTGAGGCATTTCTCAAAAGCTACACTGTAGGCTTGAGCAGAACCAGGATTTAAACTGAAGTCCTGCTCTGCACAGGTTACCTGGAGCCAGTCTCCAGGTATCTGCAGTTTTATTATTCATTCTTTGTCATCTCAAAATTCCTCAAGTACCCATTTGTTTTATGACTGAAGGTCTATGAGGTTAATGACAGAGTGCAGGATGAATGATGGGGGCCTGTAGGGTGAAGAGTATCTGTGGGTACATGATAGGTGGTCTGTGGGGTTGAGTGATAGGATATGGGGTAAGTGATGGAAGATCTGGGGATCTTCCCAGATCTATAGGGTGAGTGATGGGGTATGTAAGGTAAGTGATGGATTCTGCAGGGTGAGTTATGGGGAGCTTATACGGTGGTGATAAGGGATCTGTATGGTGAGTGATGAGGCCTATGGGGTTAATGATAGGGGGTTTGTGGGGAGAGTGAGAGGGTTTGTGTGACACATGATAGGGAGTCTATGAGGTGAGTCTTGGAGTTGTACGTGATGGGAGGTCTGTTGGGGCGAGTGATGGGGTCTGTGGTGTGAGTGACAGAGGTCTGTGAGGTGAATGATGGTCTGTCTATGGAGCAAATGAAAGGCTGTGGGGAGAGTGATGGGTATCTTAGTTGTTAATGATGGAGTATGTGGTGTGAGTGATGGGAAGGTGGTGTTTTGTGGGGTCTCTGGTTTGAGTGATGGGATTGTTAGGGTAGTGATGGGGGTCTTTGGAGTGAGTAATGAGGGGTCTATGGAGTTAGTGATGGGGTAGTTGTGGGGTACCTGATCAGGAGACGAGAGGTTGAGTAAACTGAAGAACTTGGATTTGGAAAATTCTCAGCCTGTCCATATTGCAAAAAGAGAGGTATGTTCCAGAGAGAACGCCAAGGGTGTGGGTGGATGATCACGCCTTAAAAGAGCTGACAGGTGTGATTCATGGATCTAATCAGCCATCAGAGGAATCTGTGGGGTCAGTGATGGGGATTTGTGAGGTCATAGATTCGAGGTCTACATGATGATGATGGCAGTCTATGGCTGAGAGAATGGTGGTCTGTGGAATGAGTGCTGGATGGGTCTATGGGGTCAGTCATGGGGCATCTCTGGGTTAGTCATTAAACATCTCTCAGTATAGGGTCAAGATCTTTATTTCCCGATTAAAAAAAATTGTCCCCATCACAGACTTCCAAGGTTCTCTTGTACCTTTGTCCCAACAGCTGCTGACAGTAGCTCCACACAGCTCCTTTCTTCCCCCTGTCCACCCATCAGCCTCAGTTTGACAGATCAATTCGATTTGTCCTTCCAACCTGTGAGAGCAAGGGTTGGAATCTTCTGGCAGGTGGAGAGTTCCTCAATAGCCAGTGTTCAAGCCCAGTTCATCACTCATTAGTTCTGCTTGCTCTTGGCTTTTGTGGCTCTGGTGTCCAGCGTGCTCTGGGCACGAGCCAGTTGCTTTATAGAATCAAGCACGAGGATTCCGGGCAGCACCAGCCACAGGGCGTTCAAAAAGACAAAGTAAAACCAGAAGTACAGCGGGTGGCCCAGCTCCCCATGCTGGAATCCCTCACGGTGCTCTGTCAGGAAATATAGCACATCCCCGTATATCTGACCTGTGGGAGATAGAAAGGGAAGAAGGAAATCCTGTAAGGAGGGGGAACAATTCCAAGCCATTTTCCAAGTCATCAGAGCTCAGGATTCCAAAATTCAGAGACATAAGAGTTCTGCAATCATACGGCTGAGGATTTGAGAAAACAGAAAAGTGAGATTTCCAGAAATCAGAAGCTGAGACTTTCTGAACTCAGGAGAGTTCATATCTCTAGAGTTTAAGGAAGCTCAAAATCCTTTCATTCAAGACAGCTCAGGATTCCAGGACTAAAGAGAACTCACATTTCCAGAAAGTTAACAAAGTAAGAACATAAGAGGACTGAATCTCAGATGAAGGAAACTCAGAATCTTGCTCCTGGAGGATGCGGGGGCCTCCCACCATCATGGGCCACCTCATGTAACCGTAACCTTCATGGGAGACTTTGTGATGGGGTGGGAGGAGAAATGAACCCTCCTCGCTTGAGAATGCAGGCCAAGAGGGGCGTGGCTGTTCCAGAACCTCAGGGAGTTTGTCATTCAGTCTGACTCAGCCCTGGATGGGCACATTGAGAGGTCCCACCTGCAGGGATGCCCCCATGTCTGTGGATCCCCCATCAAGCCCTCAAGCACCCAGTGTGGGCCCTCTCCTCACCCACAGAGACCACAAGCTGTAGGACAAAGCGGAGGGGCTGCTGGCGGAGAAAGGCGATCACCACCCATAGGCTGAGTGGTCCCCACAAGCAAGCTGTGATGGTCTCCATGCATATCATGAAGCTATCATTCCTGCAAGGGAAAGGATTGGGGGCACTGGCATCACTGTGCTCTCCCCACAAGGCACCCCATTAGTAGTCCCTGACTCACCACCCCTCCAAAACACAGGTCTCCCTTGACAGAGGCAAACACTTACAGGATGTATCGGCTGTCTCCCTTGGCATACTCTTTCCCTGAAGAAGACAAGAGACATACATGAAGAATATCATCAGGAAAAGGAACTCAGACTAACTTCCCCATGCCTCAGTTTCCTCATCTGTGAAATGGTGTAGTTGTTTGGACTCTAGGGTTAATTATACAAGATAATGTGTGCAAACCTGGCACAGAACAATAAGTGTTGCTGTGATTGTCTGGTATTCAATAAATGTTTGTGAAATAAAATGAGGCAGGTGTAAATGATGGAGTGAGGGATGTAGCCAATGAGTGAGTGACAGCGAGAGAGAGAGAGAGAAGGTGAACAGATGAGTAAATGAAAGAGTGAGCAGAGAATCAAGAAAAAGACAGATCACCCAATGTAAAAATAGGAGACTGGAATAGGTTTTTCACAAAAGAGGATTTCCAAATGGTCAATAAACACATGAAAGCTACTCAAACTTTTGTTAGTCATTAAGGGAAAGCAAATTAAAACCATAATGAGATATCACTCACATCCACTGAAAGGACTAAAATTTAAGAAACACCTGACCTTACCAAGTGTCAGGATGTGGGAAACTAGAACTCTCATATACTGCCGGTGGGAATATAAAATGGCGCAGCCATTTTTTTTTTTTTTTTTTTTTTTTGGTGCAGCCATTCTTGAAAAGTTTGGCGGTTTTTCATAAAGGTAAACACACATCTACCATGTGACCCAGCCATTTCACTCCTCCATATTTACCCAAGAGAAATGAAAGCAGATCTCCACATGGAGACTTGCAGAAGAATGTTCTAGCGGATTTATTCTTGAGGCCAAAAAGGAGTATTGTTTGTAACAGCAAAATGTTGGTGGAAAATGCTATCAATACTGGAAAAGTCAAATAGTTCTGTAAGTGTCCTCATTTAAAAAAAGCAAAGTTCAGAAGTGTACATAGCATGTTGCCATTTACACAAAAGAAAAAATAAAGATGATGATAATAAAGTAATATGGCATCTACTATCTGCCAAACACTGTTCTAAGTGTCTTACATATATTTGGATATGACTTATTATCCCTCTTTTATAATTGAGCAAACTGAGGCTTATGTGTGTTAATTTATGTGTAAAACCCTGAAAAGAAACATATGCAATTATTTGGGGAAACTTGGTGGATAGAACGCAGATTTTCACCACATACCTCTTTAAATTGCTTAGTTTGGGATCCATGTGAATATATATGCAACAAAAAGTTAAATAAATTTAAAAGTTTTATTTAAAATGGGCTTCCCTGGTGGCGCAGTGGTTGAGAGTCCGCCTGCTGATGCAGGGGACGCAGGTTCGTGCCCCCATACGGGAAGATCCCACATGCCGCGGAGTGGCTGGGCCCGTGAGCCATGGCCACTGAGCCTGCACGTCCGGAGCCTGTGCTCCGCAATGGGAGAGGCCACAACAGTGAGAGGCCCGCGTACCACAAAAAAAATAAAAATAAAAAATAAAATAAAATGAATGACAAAGAGTTGGTAAGTGGGTAAACATCTAAGCCAATCCCTGCCCAGGAAATTCCCTTCCACAGCACACTGAAGAACTCAGGACTCACAGAGTTGAGACAAGATGGCTTGGTCTCCGAGAAGGTCCTCGTGGTAGAGGCTGAACCAGCCCTCAATCACCAAGTGAATGAACCCACACACTGCAAACCAGCACAGGGACAGTCTCCGCCAAGTCCCCAGTGGGATGACCGCAGCATGACCTGACAACAGCCATGTGGTCACAACTAAGACCCCAGAGATGGAGAAGAGGCCAGCCAGGAGATGCCAGGTGGGGCAGTCATTAGGCACAAAGTTGTCCAGCCTCAGATGCCGGGGCCAGTATGGGTGCACGGGGCTGGCATTGGTGGTCATGTCTTTGTAGGCTGATGGAGGTGTGTGGAAAGGAGAATAAAAGGAAAGGAAAAACCTGAACAAATAGAGAGCACAGAATGAGATCATAAAATCAAATCCAAATAGTTTATTATGACAAGAAATGTAAATGGACTCAATTAACCAATTAATACAGACATGATTAAAATAATCTAATTATTTACTGTTTTAAAAAACATGACTATAAGGCCACAGAAAGACTGAAAGCTTGTTTCAGCCCTCCGGGAGCCATAGGATGCGGTGGACACAGGAACTAGAACAGGTCCCAGCCCTCATTGGTCAGTTTGCTGGGGAAGATAGGAACCAGGCCCAGTCTCTGCCCTCATTGGTCACAGTCTGGTGGGCAGACACAAGAATCAGACTAGGTCCCAGCCCTCATTGGTCACGCTTTGGTGGGGGAGCCACCTGATCCCCGCCCTCAGGGGTCACAGTCGGCTGGGGGAGACACAACGACCAGGTAAGGTCCCATTTGCAGGGGTCACTGTCTTGCATCATGCAACGGAAAGCTATTACCCTCCCCGTAGTCCTGGAAACTGCAGGACAGAAGAGAGAAGACTAATCAGAACGACGACCCTCAGGTTCAGTGTGTGGGATCGCCCGACCCCTCCCAAAATTGCGCAGCCTGCGGCTAACCGGCAACAAAGAGGAGCCTTGCGCGGGGCGGTAAAGAGAAAAAGGAGGGTCAAATACAGAGACCACCAATCAGAACTAGAACCCTCTAGTTCAGCTGCCCAATGAGAAGGCGGATCTTCTGTCGTCCGGACGACCGCGCGGTAGCCGGGGGTCCTGCGCAGGCGCGTGGGGGTGGCGGGGGTGGTGGGACGGCGCGTGGGGGGGGGGTAGGGTCTCGCGCAGGCGCGCCGAGGGCTGGCCATTTAGCAATTGAGAACTAAGGGATGGAGTGGCAGGCCAGGCGGAGGGCACTCACCCAGCAGCGCGGCTGCAGCGGTCTCTCCCACCGGCTCCGGGGTCTCTCTAGGATCGCTCGCTGGCTCCGAAATATCCCTAGTTCAAACCCAACCCCTCACAGGTTCCGCCTTACGGAACTGGCCAATGGAGGGGGTGGGAAGGAGGCCAGTGCCGCTCGCAACCAATAGTAATTCTCTGTGCCGCCGACCCCGCCCTCACGCGTTGGTACCATTTTCGCTGTTGGTTGAGACCCAGTCAGGCGTGGAAGAGGTTGGGAGGGCCAAGGTTGGTGGGCGTTTTCGGCGGAAGCCAACCTGCAGCGAGTCGCGGCTTTAGTTTCCTATCCCCTTATAAATCACATCGGAAATCGGGTGTTTCTGTGCTGTTGCATCAGCATTGCGTTGTGTCCTTTCACCTTTGCCCTCATTTTCAAAGGCAGAGCAACGAAATCTTTTCCCAGACCAACCTTCAATCCTAATCCCCGAATGGGCAAGGTAACTGTTAATACAACAGGCAGATCAAATCCTACACGCTGCCTCTGCCTCTCCCTCAGGCCATCTTCACCCCTCCCGACTTCAAGTCAGAAGAACCAATCAAAACCCAGGCTCTTCAGCCTTGTTGGCCAATTGGCATGGAGACCCTCAATCTCCCCCTGCCAACTCTAAAGAACCAATCAGGACTCCATAACGCTAACCCAGTGGGCACCCAGACTAAGTCAGTATCCAGATCCAACCCAGGCCTCCTATGCAATTAGAACCCACACCCCTCAGTCCTAAGGACCAATAAGCATCAACTCTTCATCAGTCTTTCCCTCCTCTGTCCCAGAGAAAACAAACCGAATGGGGATCCCTCAGTTTTTCCAGCCAATTAGTATCAGGCCTCCCCTACATCCAAGTATCCAATCTGTCCTGGCCCCACTCAAATCAAGCAGTGCTATCCTCAGGCTCATCATCCAATCATGAATGATAATAAATTAACCATGAACCAATCACAACCTCCCTCTTCATGGTTTCTAGCTTCCAAATCTTTATCCATGCTGTGCCCCCTTCCTCACTCACTTCTATTCCCCACTGAGCAGTGAAGAGCGAGCCTTTTGTATACTTCCTACTTTTATTTGATAATAACAAACTGTATATAAAAAGGAACAAGGAAGGCGGGGAGGCCCTGGATCTCCCCCTCTCTGCTTCCCCAAGCATCCCCCGCCCCTAGGCCCCAGCAGGGACCACTCCCTTCCCGCCTTGTGGTGGGGTGGGGATTGACAGGCATGGAAATGGTGTGTGTGTGTGTATGGGTGTTGGGGGGTCAAGGATGGAGAGAGCGTCAAGAATTAGAGAGAGGGCCTTCCCTCATCCCCCATCAGAGCTGGCACCCTGAGGAGGGGTCTTGAGAGAGTTGTGAGGGTCCACAGATGTGCCTCAGCCTATGAGACGGTAGAAGATCCAGCATCCAAAAGTGACCCAGTGACTGGCCCAGCTGAGCTCTGACCATTTGTGGACAGTGTATGCCATGCCGTAGCCCTGTGGGAGAGAAAGCGGTGATGGTTGGTCCCACTCAGCAAGAACAAAGAAGGTCTCAGGAAAACCTATCCTTTGCTCAAGGACGTTTCTGTGACTCCACTGCAACCCTGAGTGAGGCCCCAGAGAAGAGATTGGGTACATATGAAAGGTAAGCAGATTTAGTTTTTTTCTTTTGTATTTTCTTCTCTTTCAAAAATTTAAAAAAGACAAGGCAATCCCACTCTCTGACCTGTACTCTCCCTTATATATAAAGAGCTCCTAGAAATTGATTTTTTAAAAAGACAAAAATTAGCAAAGGAGGTGAGTAGGCCATTTTCAGTAATGGAAAAAAAAAACCCAAATGGCTCTTAAATATACGAAAAGATACTCAGCCTCACTCATCATCTTCCTCCACTCAAACTGGCAAACATATCCATGAGGTCTGAGAGGCACTCTGTTGTCGGGGCATCAAGCACGATCACACACTGCTGGTGGGAGGGCAAAAAGGTAACTTCTCCATTTCTGTCAAGACTAGATCCTACAGCTCTGTGTGCACCTATGTGAATCCACATGGATGTGAGGGTATTACTTGCTGCAGCACCACTTACCATAGGAAAAGAGTGGGAATCACCTGGGTGTCCACCAATAAGGGACAAACTACATGGTGTCACAATGGAAAAAATGAACGAGGACACTCTATGTCTTCATGTGGAAGGTTTTCAGGAATTATGTGAAAAAAGCAACATACAGCACAGTGTTATTCATGTGTTACCTTTAGGGTAAAAAGCAGGGGGGAGGGAATTAAAATATATTTCTATATCTGCTTATTATGCTTCAATTTTAGAAGGACAGTTTAATAAAATGAATAAAAGTGGTTACCTGTAAGAGGGTGGGGGTAAGACGGCAGGAATAAGACTTTCCCCTGAATATCTTGAATACTGTTTGGTTTTTCAACCACGTGATATGCATTAACTTTTTTTTGTCTTTTTTTTTTGGTCATGCCGCATGGCTTGAGGGATCTTAGTTCCCCAACCAGGGATTGAACCCTGGCCCCCGCAGTGAAAGCACCGAGTCCTAACCACTGGATAGCCAAGGAATTCCCTTAAATTTTTAATTGAAAATAAAACTTTATTTTATATTTTGTCATTAAAAGCAATTTTTAATTTTTTATTCAGGTTGAATGTGCAAAATCTGGGTTTTGCTTATTTTTAAATAAAATTTTTGTTTTATTTTTATTAAAACTTTAAAAATAGTTAATGCAGGGTATTCCCTGGCCGTCCAGTGGTTAGGACTCGGCGCTTTCACTGTGGGGGCCAGGGTTCAATCCCTGGTCGGGGAATTAAGATCTCGAAAGCCGCCCAGCATGGCCAAAAAAAAAAAAGGAAAAAAAATGAACTAAAAGAGAAGCTAAACTGGGATCCTGCTAGTGCCATATGAATAAACATTATTTTGAAATTGTTTTTCATTTAAAAAGGAGTAAAACCTGGAACGTGCACACTCCACCTGCATAAAACTAGTACATACATTTTAACATACACTTTTTTTTTTTTTTTTTTGCGTTACGCGGGTCTCTCGCTGTTGTGGCCTCTCCCGTTGTGGAGCACAGGCTCCGGGTACGCAGGCTCAGCGGCCATGGCTCACGGGCCCAGCCGCACTGCGGCATGTGGGATCTTCCCGGACCGGGGCACGAACCCGTGTCCCATGCATCGGCAGGCGGACTCTCAACCACTGTGCCACCAGGGAAGCCCAACATACACTTTTTAAGTAGAATCCAGGATTTGCACAATCAATGTAAGTAAAACTATTTTTTTAACAAATTAAAGAAATCTTGCGAATTCTACCTAAATAAAAATATGATGAAATAATTAACTTTTAAAAAAGTAAAACCTGGATTTTGCACTCCATCTCTAGAAAATAAATTTTATAAGTAAAATAAATGTATTTTGCACACTTCACCCACGTAAAAGACCCAACAGTATGAATCAACCAGAGGGACAATGGGACAGAAAGATGGTGGAGCAGTGGCTACACAAGCTGGAGACAGATGACACAAGGTTCCCATGCCTTGGCCTCCCCACCTTTGTCCTCATGGTTCCCATGAATAGGTAGCACACCCCTGGGTAACCCCGAGCCCAGGGCCCCACCTCACCTGCTCCTCTGTGGTGTCGTCCACATCAACATCGAACAGGGAGCCCAGGTAGGCCAGGTGGAAGATGGCCAGGGCCCCAAAGAGCAGGTTTAAGGCTCGCACCCCCAGGCCCTGTGGGGGACAGATGGATATGCTTGGCAGCTGGACCTGTCATCATCCCCCAGCCCCACTTGGGCAGGGGCACACAGGGAAATGCACAAGACACAGGAATGAGGATGTCCAGGGCACCCACCCCCAGGGTAGGAAAGAGATGGTTCTGATCCTCCTATGGGAGCTCAAAGGGTATCCAAGGATGAGGGTACTGTTAGCATGAGAGCGTCCAGGTTGGGGGAGATGTGAGTATTCAGGTAGAGGAGGAAAAATGTTGGGTAGGGCTTTGAGTTGGGGGTTTATGGTGATAAACATTGGTTGTCGGGTGGGAGGCAAATCTGAAATTCTCCATACTTCTTGTTGCAAAAAGAATGAGAATAAAAAAGACTCAAACGAAAGCAAATCCCCACTGTGACCTACAGGGCCCACCTCTCCCCGTCTCACTCACTCTGCTCAACCCATACCGGCCTCCTCACTGTTCCTCAAATATTCCAGGCCCTCTCCCATCTCAGGGCCTTTACACTGGTTGTTGCCTTTGCCTGGAATGCTTCCCTTCCTCACCTCCTTCAGTTAAAGAACTCAAAAGTCACCTCCCCATTTAAACTTGAAACCACTCAGCCCCTGATACTTCCCTTTCTCTTTCTCTTATGTATTTTCTCCTTGGCACTAATCACAATCTAACAAACTATTATACTTTACTTATTTTTTATTTACTGTCTCCCCTGTTAAAATATTTGTCCCAGAGGGCTGGGACTTTGGTCTGTTTTGTTCACCACTGTGTCTCCAGCACCTAGAACAGTGCCTGATACCAGCAGGTGCTCAACAGATGTTCACTGGGGAAAATAAATGCTAGGTGAGTATACAGCAGTTGCTTGATAAATGTTCATTAGATAGATGGATGCCAGTGAATAGAGGTGAGGTTATGGGGGTGGATTGGGCACTGGAAGAGGAAGCTGGGCACTCTGAGATAGATATAAGATGGAGACAGAAGTAATTTTTGAGGAGGAGAGTTGGACACAAGGCTGCCTAGGCTGAACCCTCACCAAGCGATGCTGGTGTGAACAGTCTGGTGGGCACCGTTTCGACAAGATGCAGGCACTGAGGATCCGAGCCAGGCGCTTTCGGAGGACTAGGGCAGATGCGGGGGGGAGGGCAGAGGTAAGGGCGTCAGGTTAGCCTCAGGGGATGGTGGTTCCAGCCCGCCACCAACCTTCCATCCCATCTACTGGGCTGGGTTCCGCCCTCACCGTGCTCCACGTAAGTGATAAACGCCAGGGACAGCAGCACCGCAGCCAGGTGGAAGCTGAAGCCCTGGGGTGGGGGTGGGGGGCAATGAGGTGAGTGAGGAGGCGGCCCGACCACCCCCATCCAGCTACCACCCTGGTCCCGCTCCGCCCTGCTCACGTGCAGGAGGGCGCTGGCTGCATAGGTGACCAGCACAGCTGAGAAGGTCCCCAGGCGGAGAGCATTCTTGAAAACATCTGCAGGGGGGAGATGTGGGGCAAGTGTCTCCTGAGATTCCCCCCTGCCCTTCCTGGAGGGCCATAGGGCAGGGTGAGGATACCCACAACCTCTTGGGGCTCCCAGGATAAAGTCTCTTTATAATGGCCTCCAACTTCACATTGTCTAAAAGTTAGCTCCTGATCTTCCCTCCCAACCTGCTCCTCCTATAGTCTTTCCCAAGTGCAGCCAGTGTCAACTACACCCTTCCAGTTCCTCAGGACAAAAGCCTCACTATCACCCTTGATCTGGCCCCCACCCCCGTCGCCCATAACCAAACTCAGCAAATCCTGTCAGTTCTATCTTCAGAGTTTATCCAGAATCTGACCTCTCCTCCCCATTTCCACTCTGCCCTCCCCCACTCCCCGTCTGTCCTCACAGTAGCCAGAGGGTCCTGGTACAACCTAAGTCAGCCCATGGCCCTCCTCTGCTCAGAACCCTGCTCTGAGCTCTCTCTCAGAGAAAAAGCCAAAGTCCTCCCCATGGCCAGAGAGGCCCTACAGAACCAGGCCCCGTCACCTCTCCGACCTCACCTCCTGCCACTGGTCCCCTCGCTCACTCTGATCCCACCACACTGGTCTCCTCACTGTTTTTCAACTGTGCCAGGTATGCTCCTGCCTCAGGGCCTTTGCACTTGCTGTTCCTTCCATGTGTTAAATTCCTCCCCTACATGTCTGCATTGATTGCTCTCTCACCTTCTTCAGGTCTTTGCTCAAACGTTAGCTCCTCAGTGAGACTTGCTCTGGATGATGTATTTAAAATTGCATCCACCCCTACTCACAGACTCCTAACACTCCCAGATCATCTTTACCTGCTTTATTTATTTATTTTTTACCATAGCACTTATCACTACCTGAACTATTGTGTATTTTCTTTTTATTATACTGCTACCCCCACAAAAATGTCAACTCCACAAGGGCAGGGATTTGGGAGATTTTTTGGTCCCTACTATCTTCAGCTTGTATGAATGTGTGAAAGGGGTGTGGGTTGAGGACTGCCAACTCTCTTGGAGTGGTGACTTGGTGACTCACAGTTATTTAGCCAATAAGACATGGGCAGGTTCCAGCTTGTGACAACTTCCACCATGGACCGGGGCAGCTCCACGTTCAGTGGCTTAGAGACCGTCAGGTCCCTATGGGCAAAAGAGACACGCAAATTGGGATTTCAGCCCACCTGATGGCCACACTTTTGTTCTTGGCTGTTCCCTCCCCCGGGAACACCCCCCTCCTCCCTGCAGCTCCTCTAGGCAGCACCCTGTGGGAGATGGGGCTCCCCAGCCCTCCCCACCATTCCAGGTGATCCTTCTCCTCGGTGAAGCCAGCCCCCGCCAACGTGGCTGTGGCCTCGGACAGAAAGCCCACAAAATAGTTGCTGAAGTGGAAGGAGACAGCACTCTCATAGGCTCGCAGCCACCTGCGGGAAAGGAGCCAGGGAGAGAGAGGCATCATGCCCAGGCCCCAGCATGACACCCCACCATGTGCCAGCATCCCTGGCCCCTCTCTGTAGACTCACCTTACCATGGTGCCCCTAGGGGTCAGGAAGGCAGCAGAGAAGAAAGGAAAGAGAGTCAGAGAGGCCCTGGAGGCTGGCCTGAGTTGTTCATCAACAAGACAGACAAATATGGCGGCAAAAGAGGTGCGCTGTGATAGTCCCACACATCTACCCATCCGTACACCATCAGTTAGTTTCAGGTAGCTCAAATGGATGTGTGAGCTGCCCTATAATATGACACGGTCCCGCAGCTTCACGTGGCCAGACATCCAGACCCAAGGACTGTTAGAGGCTGACCTCACAGCCACATGGCCAGACACACATACTATCAGACTCCAAGCTCTCTGACCTGATTCGGTGACCATAAGATACCCGGAAGTCCTTTAGTTAGGCACAGAGACCGTCAAGCACCCTGTTATGCATGCACACACAATTCTTCACTCAGATAGTCGTCCTGTCAGTTGTACAGTCAGACACGGTCAAAGACAGGCAGCGTCTTACACTGGAAAAAGCATAGGTTCTGGATTCAGGCCTGGAATTAGTGCCTGGCTGTTTAGTTGGGTGACACTGGGCAAGTCATTCCACCCTTCAGAGCCTCATTCAGCATCAGACACAATCAGCGGCCAATGAGTAGGGGAGAAGGTCATACAGTCAAATAGCTGGATGAAATCCTAGTCACACCAGGGGTGGATGGTCGGTTCTGCCCCTCAGCTAGACAATACCAAGGAGCCAGAGAAGGCAGACCCACAGGCAGAATCCATCACAGACATGCACACGCCACGCCACAGTCAGACCCATTCCCAGCCAGGGTTACAGACAAGCCAGATTTATCCTATCCAGTGACAGCCACATACTCCCATCATGGACAACCGCCCAGCCAGACAGCCAGAACTCCAGTCCCACACAGGAGTCCCTGGCTGATAGGTAAACAACCTATGCAAACCCCTAGCTAGAGTCACAGACAGGTCAGTGTCACCAACCAACACATACTTGTGGCTCCCCATTGCAGACACATAACTTGCTTCTGATGGTGAAATAGCAGAACAGATGGACAGCCAGGCACAGTATGTGACGGAGTATCCATTATACACGGAGTCATAGGGCCAATCTTGGTCAAACCACAGCCACAGACACTCAGTCTCTGTCTAGTCACTGGGTGGATGGTCAGACAGTCTCAGACTCACAGAACCAATCAGTCACAGACTGTGCACCCACCCCCATTCAGCCCCACTCGCCCTCAGCACCTGCCCTCATTTACCTGGCTTTGCGTTTCTTGCTGTAGTAACAGAAGACAGACAGAAGCATTAAGAGACAACTCAGAGCTGGGGAGACCCCAGGTCCCTCCCCAACCCCCTCACTGCTGGGCAGAGGCCTCGAAGGCTGTGCTCACTTGCGAAGGAGGCGGTCACCATCAAGGGGGATGAAGTACGGGAAGAGGTAGGGGCCCACACAGGTGGACAGCACAAGGCACAGCAGGGCCAGCGCCAGACTCCGGGCCACCTTCTGCAGCCATCGGCGGCTCTGTGGGGATCAAGGCTCCATGAACACTGCCCCATGGTGGCTTCCCATGGTCCCTGCCCACCTGTCCACCCAGGACCTCACCAGCGGGCGGCCTTGGACGGCCTGTAGGTAGCTGTGGAAGGATATCCAGGGCCCAAAGACGATGGTGCCCACGAAGTAGAGGTAGCCCATGAACTCCACGGGCGAGGGTACTGCACCCACCTCACCCCGGTCCAGGTCGAAGCCCAGAGACACCGCCTTCATGGCCACAATCATCTGGGCCCCTAGGTGTGGTGCCCATGGTCAAGTGGATGAGCAGAGAGCAGGTCAGCATGGGGGGATGGGGAACACCAGGTGAGAGGCGGTAAGAAAGAAGAGCAAGTGTGGAGAGGTGGGCGTGGGGCCAGACAGGCAGTTGAGCAGGTAGGCCCAGGACTGGCAAATGTCCTGACTCAAGAGAGTCAGGCATGGACATGAGATGGGACAGACAGATGGGGAAGAGACACGGTAGAGAGAAACACAGATGTAAGGGGAATCTAAGGGCTGCGTGTCCAGTGGGCTAGGCAGATGAGGGAGAAAAGCGGGGAAGGAAAGACAGGGTGGGGGGAGTTAGGAGATGTGGAGTGGGGCTGGAGGGCTGGGGCAGGGGAGAGGGCCAGGGCTGCCTACCTCTCATCTTGTGCCATGTCACGGTGTCCACCATGTGCATCTCACTGAGGAAAAAGGTGGTGGTCTTGGCCCTATGACTCCCCTGGCCTCAGATACCACAAAGGGGGGAAACCAAGGTGCAGAGAGGGTATACCCTTCTCTGCCCTGCACCACCTCATGGAGGAATAGTTCTCCAGGGCTCCCTCCTCCAGGGGGAGCTCAAGTCCAGCCTGTTCTGTGTAGCCTTCAGAAAGAACAAGTCTCCCAGATTTCCACCCCCTCCAGAAACACCCCACGTCCTCCCTGTCCTGGACAGCCTCAGGAGGGGCGGCCTGGGGATCCCCCCGCCCTTCTGCTGACAGCGTGGGGATGAGGACATACACCCATACCCCATGAGTAGGTAGATGAGGATGGTGACGGAGAGGAAGACGCCGCGATGGGAGGAATGTCGGCAGAGGAACAGCACGAGGTAGCACAGGAGGCTGAGCAGCACGACCCAAACCATGTGCAGCTGGAAGAAGTGGTAGAGGCTGAAGAACCCGCCTGCCACGGTGCTTGCATGCTTCAGGTAGGATGGCAACCCTTTGGGTGAGAGAGAGAGAGAGAACAAGAAAGGGAATTAGAGCAGGGCTGGTAGTAGGGCAGCCTGGGCAGAGGATGGAGCTCAGGCAAAGGCTTAGAGGTTGGAACGTGGTGGGATTGCAGGGGGCCCAAAGCAGGTGTTGGGGAGCTGGGGAGGTGGAAGGGCTTGGGTTTAAAGAAAAGAGACATCTATAAAGGTCACTTTGGGAACCCTGGAGGAAATTTGAATAACTTATATTGAATAATATTATGGCATCAAGATTAAATTTCCTGAGGGGTGATGGTTGAGGCTATGGCTGTGGGGGGAAGATGTCTTTGTTCTTGGGGGACACACGCAAGAGGATTTGGGATGAAGTGTCAGCAGGTTATTCAAGTGATTCAGGAAGATGATAGATAGGCAGATGGACGGACGGATAGATAGGTAGGTAGATAGGTAGATAGAGCAAGCTAATGTGGCAAGATGTTGACAGTTGGAGAATCGGGTGATGCATATATGGGTGTTCATTGTACTATTCTTTCAACTTAGCTTTTCAGTAACTTTGAAACTTTTCAAAATGAGAAACCTGGGGAAAAAATAAAACATCCATTTAAAATAAAAGAACAAGAAAAAAGAAAGTGTAGAACTTCTGATTCTCAGATTTCCAAGATTCTCAGCATCCCATAGGGATCTCGGGTACTTGGGATCTTGTTGTTTGGATATAGGCTTGCCACGATTTGTGGAAACATTCCAGAATCCTAGAATCCAGAGATTTTATCATGCCTTGATTTCAGAAATCCAGAATGCCAGCATTTTGGAAGCCTGGAATGTGAGACTTTCAACTTGTCAGAATCCCCAAACCCCATAACACGGCACTTTGGGATACATGGTACTTTCCATAACCCTGTGACATCAGCATTTCAGGATCTTATAACCTTGGGATGTAGGCATTTCAGGATCCCAAGGTTCAAGAACCTCAGCTTTCAACAGTCCCAGAACCCAGGGATACGGAAAGGTATGGCTTGGCATGGCAGGATGTGGCTTGGTGTGGTGTAGCATGGGGTGGCTGGGTTAGTGGGACATGGTGTGGTAGAATGGCGCTTAGCCTGGTGGGCTGTGGTAGGCTGGACGTGTACGAGCCTGGCTTGGCTTGGCAAGATGTGGCAGGATAAAGTGGGGCTTGGTATGGATGAACGTGGCAGGTGTGATTTGGCCTGGCATGGTGGCCCATGGTGTGGCAGGCACTTACCAAGCCTCCACAGGAGGCGGCAGGCGAGGCAGATGGCAAGGAGCAGCCAGATCTGGTCAAGGCCCTGCTGGGCAGTAGGCAGGAGACAGCCCTGCAGCAGCTGCTGGAAAAATTCCTGGCGGCTGAAGGTGGCCATTGTGGACCCCCACGGATGGATGGACAGATGGATAGACCTGCCAAAGGGAGGACATAGAAGGAGCTTAGCTGGGATGTCCACGGGGCAGACGATGCTCAAGAGATGGACTTGAGCACTCAAATTTCAGTCTGGGGCTGTCCAACCCTTGTAGAGACAGGGTACTGGGGGGCTGGGGGAGGGTATGAGTGTCAGGTACATCAGATTGAGCCGCCAGCTGTGTGTGTGGGGGTGTTCTGGGTGCACACACACAGCCCATGACCTGCGGTGAATGAAGGACCTGTGTTTCTTGTATGCTGGGAACAGTCCGGGTCCGATAGTGATTGAATGGTGTACATTGTAGGCCCGTATATCAAACTGGGGGGCTCCCTGGTTTCCGAGGTAGAGTCACTCAGTGTGGAGGGCAGAGAGGGAGATCTTGTGACACTTGGGGGCCGTGTGCATCTCTCCTTGAACGGATGTGGGGGGTGTCCTGTATCCCCCGCGCGCCCCATCCCACCCCCAGCCGGCCTCTCCCGGCCGCCAACAAAGCCCTGCCCAGGCCCGGGGGCTGCAGGGAGGTGGAGGTGGTGGAAAGGGACACAGCAGAAGGGAGAGTTGGAAAGGTGATGGAGAGGGGGCCCTAGCACACGCGCTGCAGACCCGCAAGGGGAGGCCGGCTCAGGATGCGAGCGGGAGAGCCGCACGTGCACTACCAGCGACCTACCTGGCAGTAAGAAAGCTGCGGTCCAGGGGGCCGGGGACGTACAGCCGCCGCCACCGTCGCCG
Organism: Mesoplodon mirus; assembly: GCF_964341445.2. Lineage (NCBI taxonomy): Eukaryota > Metazoa > Chordata > Mammalia > Artiodactyla > Ziphiidae > Mesoplodon > Mesoplodon mirus. The sequence continues at coordinate 44,584,838 of NC_138981.1, read as the reverse complement.
CCTCCTCCGGGCAGCCTCCCCCGCAGGCCGCAAGGCCGGGACCAGCTGCGGCTCCCAGGGCGGCGCGGAGAGCGGGCCCTTTAAATCCCGGGGAGGCCCGGCCGGCCCGCTCGGCCAATAAGAGGACAGGAGCGGGGCGGGGACGGAGGAGGAGGGGAGCGGGAGGACTGAGGGAAGGAGGAGCGGGAGGTTGAGAGGAGCCGGGCGCGGGAGGACGTCGGCGCGTGGAACGTTGGATCCCGCACCTTTCCGACCGCTTGGTGTGCCAGTCCCTGAAGGGTCGCGTCGGGAGGTCTCCTGGCTGTCCAAGAACAAACTGTCCAAACGCCAAATTCCTAATCCTTGGAAGCCGAGATGGGAAAGATGGGGGAGGGAGGAGAGAAAGTCCGTTTCCCCAGCCATCAGCCTCGCCCCCGAAACTGCCCACCCGCGCACGTCTTCGTGTCACTGTTGTGCCCCCTTTTCACAGATGGGAAAATAAACCGAGGTCTCTCCTTTCCCATCCTTTGAAGGAGCTATGGGAATTTCCAGCCCTCTCCAGCACCAGGGACCGGCCAGAAACACCAGTACTGACTGTCACCTAGGAGCAAGAATTAGGCGCCTGTGCTTTCCCCTAGGGACGCCTTCCGGAGGCTAGTACGGAGCACCGATTGGGAGCATTTATAAAGCACTTACAGCGTCCCCAACAATGGTTTGTATTGGGCCCTATCTGCACCAACTCTGAGGATTTATGCAGCACTTGCCATCTGCCTACCCTACCCTGCAGTGTCTGGACACTCCGCTCTGTCCCTAGGCTGATGAAGGGCCTTTTTCCAAAGGAGCATTTATTGGGCACGGACTGCATACTTACTTAGCTATCAGGTGGAAGGGAGAAGGAAGCCAAGGTCAAGCTGGACCCCACCCTGACCTGAGGAGCTAAGGAAAACAGGTTCTAATCAGATTGATTTCTGCCTGTATGGAGCTGGGCAAGCCATGCCCACTCCCCGGGCTTCAGTGTCCCTTTCTGTTAAACAAAAGAGTGGGGTTAGCAGTTCTTTGCTTGGAAATACCAATGGCAATGGAAGAGAAATGCGTGTCTCCTCTCTTTAAAAAAGTGTTAACATGAAGTTAAATGGGGTTTTAACTCATAAATGAATATGCATATATTACAAATGAAAAATATTTAACAGTTGACTCTTGAACAACTCAGGTTTGAACTGCACAATCCACTGATAGGTGGATATTTTTCAATAGTAAATACTACGGTACCAAACAGTCCTTGTTTGGTTGATTCCTGGGATGTGGAGGAACTCTGGGTATGGAGGGCCGGCTATGAATTATACACGGATTGAAACCCCCCCCAGTTGTTCAGTGGTCAACTGTAATGGATAGTTACATAGGCCAAGTGCACAAATATTAATTCCTTTCCTTAACAGCAGAATACAGGCCATAAATTTTGACTTAGACTTCATTCTAATTTTTTCCTCAGTTTTCAAACATACTCAAATCGAGTCAACAATGACCCACAGCACAAGCAAGAAATATTTCCTTTGGTTGCAAGACCTGGCATTTAAAACTGGAAGATCCTCACTGTGCGTACCCTGAGCTTCACAGACTTGATTGTTTCCATCTAGTCTTTTGATGTGTGTGACAAAGAACTAGTCTCTAGATTCTAGGACATATAAAGGGCATCTACAAATCAATAAGAAAAGGACAAACAATACACTAGAAAATGGACAGTAGACATGAATAGGTAATCCACGGCAGAAGTCACCTGAAATGGCCAATATGTATAATATATGAAAAGATAACTCAATCTCTTTATCAGGGAAATGCAAAATTAAAACAACAGATATGATTTCATATCTACTAGGTGTGATGTTTCATATTTTTACCGCTGGAGCTTAGTAGAGAGTGGGCACTCAATAAATATCTGTCAGACTTTATAGCCTTTGTAGTCATTTTGGGTTATAGTTTCTAGGACATTTTAAATGGTCTCCCTGTAATTAAAGATGAAAATTAAGATAAAGAGATCCCATTCTTTGCTTATTAGATTGACAAAAAAATAAAAAATTGTCAAGCCTCAGAATAATGTTTTCTCTCTCTCATTTTGTCTCTCTTTTTCTCTCAGTATATCTCTGTCTATAATTTTTTCTAAAGTATTTGATCATAGTTGCAGGTGTGATGCCCTTTCAATTAAATACTTCAGTATAAAATTTCTAAGAACAAGGACATTTCCTTACGTTCCTACCCGCAGAGTATGAGGGTTCCAATTTCTCCACATCTTCACAAACACTTTGTTATCTGACTCTTTGATTCTAGCCATCCTAGTGAGTGTGCCAATACTGTCCTTTTATAGGAAAAGGAAATCCTAGGTCACGAGCTGCATTCCTTTATCAGGTCTTTTTGGTCTCTTTCAATCTGGAACAATGTCTCCATCTTCCATTAACTTTCGCGATCTTGATGTTTTTGAAGAGCACAGGTCAGTGCTTTGGAAGAATGTCCTTAAATTTGGGTTTATCTGATGTTTCCTCAAGATTAGATTTGGATTATGCATTTTGGGCAGGAATTCCACAGAAGTGACGCTGTGTTCTCCTCAGTGTATCCGGAAGCACAAAGCATTGGTTAATTCCAAATTGTTGGTATTAGCTTTGATCATTCGATTAAGGTGGTGTTTTCCAGGTTCTCCACCAAAATGTACTCTTTCTCCTTTGTAATTAATAAGTATCTTGTAGGGACATACTTTGAGATTATGTATCTTTCCTATTTTTCGTCAAACTTCCACTCACCAGTTTAGCATCCATTGGTGATTCTTGCCTGGAGCAATTACTACTATGATGGTGGCCATATGATGATCTTCTTTTACATGTATACCTGGGATTCTACTGTGAGAAAGAGCTTTATCTTCTTCCCCATGTATTTTTGTATTCATTTGTTTATTTGTATCAGTGTGGGACTCATAATTTTCAGGTTAAAACCAGTTACTATCATTTTAAAATGAATTTATTAATTAATTTATTTTTGGCTGCATTGGGTCTTCGTTGCTGAGCGTGGACTTTCTCTAGTTGCAGCGAGTGGGGGCTAGTCTTCATTGCGTGGCTTCTCTTGTTGTGGAGCACGGGCTCTAGGTGCCGGGGCTTCAGTAGTTGTGGTGCGCGGGCTTAGTTGCTCCATGGCGTGGGGGATCTTCCTGGACCAGGGCTTGAACCCGTGTCCCCGGTATTGGCAGGTGGATTCTTAACCACTGCACCACCAGGGAAGTCCCAGTTACTATCTATATGTAGTTATAAAAGTAGCTTAATTGAGATATAATTTACATACCATAAAATTCACCCAAGTTAGTTGTACAAGGCAATGGTAGTTAGTGTATTTATAGGCTTGTGCAAAAATCGCCACAATCTAGTTTTAGGATATTTCGATCACCCCAAAAAGAAACCCTGTGACTGTTAGCATTCACTCCCTATCTGTCCCTGACAGCCCTAGGCAACCACTAATCTCATTCTGGATTGCTTATTCTGGACATTTCATATAAACAAAATCATACAATCACAAATCTTTTGTGTCTTGTTTCTTTCACTGAACATAATTTTTTAAACTGTGATAAAATACACATAATACACATAACATAAAGTTTAGCATCTTAACCATTAAAAAAAATACATTTATTTATTTATTTATTTATGGCTGCATTGGGTCTTCGTTGCTGCGCGCGGGCTTTCTCTAGTTGTGGAGAGCAGGGGCTACTGTTTGTTGCGGTGCACGGGCTTCTCATTGCGGTGGCTTCTCTTGTTGTGGAGCATGGGCTCTAGGCGCATGGGCTTCAGTAGTTGTGGCTCGTGGGCTCTAGAGCACGGGCTCAGCAGTTGTGGCGCACAGGCTTAGTTGCTCCTCAGCATGTGGAATCTTCCCGGACCAGGGCTTGAACCCATGTCCCCTACATTGGCAGGCAGATTCTTAACCACTTCACCACCAGGGAAGTCCATCTTAACCATTTTTTTTTTTTTTTTGCGGTACGCGGGCCTCTCACTGTCGTGGCCTCTCCCGTTGCAGAGCACAGGCTCCGGACGCCCAGGCCCAGCAGCCATGGCCCACAGGCCCAGCCGCTCCGCGGCATGCGGGATCCTCCCGGACCGGGGCACAAACCCGCGTCCCCTGCATTGGCAGGTGTGGACCCCCAACCACTGCGCCACCAGGGAAGCCCCATCTTAACCATTTTTAAGTGTACAGTTCAGTGGCATTAAATATATTCACATTGTTGTGCAATGAACACCACCATCCATCTCCAGAGATTTTTTCATCTTTCCAAACTTAAACTCCATACCTGTTAAACATCAACGCCCCTCCCCTCATCCCCCAACCCCTGGCAACCACCATTTTACTTTCTATTTCTATGAATTTGGCTACTCTAAGTACCTCATGTAAATGGAAGCATACAGTATTCGCCCTTTTGTGACTGGCTTATTTCACTTAACATAATGTCCTCAAGGTTCATCCATATTGTAGCATGTGTCAGAATCTCCTTCTTTTTTAAGACTGAATAGTGTTCCATTATATGTATATGCCACATTTTGTTTATCCATTCATCCATTGGTGAACACTTGGGTTGCTTCCACCTTTTGGCTATTATGAATAATGCTACTATGAACACAGGTGTACAGATGCCTCTCTGAGACCCTGCTTTCAATTCTTTTGGTTATATGTCCAGAAATGGAATTGCTGTATCATATGGTAATTCTATTCTTAGTTTTCTGAGGAACCACCATATTGTTTTCTGCAATGACTGCAGCATTTTACATTCCAACCAACAGTGCACAAGAGTTCCAACGAGGTTATCCTAACCAACCCTTGTTATTTTATTTATTTATTTATTTTTATAGTAGTCACCCTAATGGGTATGAGGTGGTATCTCACTGTGGTTTTTTTTATATAAATTTATTTGTTTATTATAGTTTTGGCTGCATTGGGTCTTTGCTGTGCACAGGCTTTCTTTAATTGGGGTGAGCTGGGGCTTCTCTTTGTTGCAGTGAGTGGGTTTCTCATTGCGGTGGCTTCTCTTGTTGCAGAGCACTGGCTCTAGGCACAAGGGCTTCAGTAGTTGTGGCACGTGGGCTCAGTAGCTGTGGCACACGGGCTTAGTTGCTCCGCGGCATGTGGGATCTTCCTGGACCAGGGCTCGAACCAGTGTCCCCTGCCTTGGCAGGCGGGTTCTTAACCACTGCGCCACCAGGAAAGCCCCTCACTGTGGTTTTGACTTGTATTTCCCTAATGATTAGTGATGTTTATAATCTTTTCATGTGGTTATTGGCCTCATTTACATATATTCTTTGGAGAAATGTCTATTCAAGTCCTTTGCTCATTTGAATATGGTTGTTGTTGTTGTTGAGTTGTAGGGGTTCTTTGTATGTTCTGGGTATTAGCCCCTTATCAGATATATGATTTGTAAATATTCTTTCCCATTCCATGGATTGCCTTTTCACTCTGTTGATTGTGTCCTTTGATGCACAGAAGTTCTTAATTTTGACATAGCCGACTTACCTATTTTTTTCTTTTGTTGCCTGTGCTTTTGGTGTCATATCCAAGAAATCATTACCAAATCCAATGTCATGAAGCTTTCCCTTTGTTTTCTTCCAAGAGTTTTATAGTTTTAGGTCTAACATTTATATGTTTGATCCATTGTGAGTTAATTTTTTATATGATATGACCCAACTTCATTCTTTTGCATTTGGATATCCAGTTTCCCCAACACCATTTGTTTAAAAGAACTGTGATTATTTATTTTAATGCTCAAATTGTTCTAGTTTTGGCCAGTGGGAGTCTCTTCGAGCTGGCTCCTGTGTCCTTTTGACATGTCTCCATCATTTTTTAAAGCACATCTTTCCTTTAGATCACATCAAGATGCTTCAGGCTCATCTTGTGCGTTCCCAGTCCTGGCCCTGGACTCAGACATTTCTCCAAAGAAGCTTCATTTTCTTTGAGTAGATAATGGCCCTTAGGACACCAAGATCTGGGCACTAGAAGTGCTCATTGCTTCTGTAGTGTTGCTGATTCTAGGCCCTCTCCGTGGACAGAATTAGGATATAATATGGATGCATATATGTTGTGAATCCATATACACATACGTATGTAAATCCATACACACATCTCTCTTTCTACTTATACATTAAAATCCATGAGTTCCTACGGACATCTATTGTATAATACCAATCCAACACCAGAGTGTTCATCCGAGCCTTTCTCTGTTTCCCTTTCTGTTAGTAACTCCCTTCTCCAACAGTGAGAAACCTGATTCTCATTAGCCACAAGAATTTTACTTATTTGCTCAGTCCTAAAGTACACATTCAGTAGTTTCAGATTCACTAACCTGATTCACTGTGGAAGAGAAGTCTACCAACTAGAGGTCAGTATTTGTTACAGTCCATTTTGTCTGTAGCCTGATGGGTACCTTGTTCAAAAGTTACTTCAGTTTGGGACTTCCCTGGTGGTCCAGTGGTTAGGACTCTGTGCTTCCACTGCAGGGGGCACAGGTTCAATCCCTGGTAGGATTTTTTTTCACAGCTTTTAGAAAGTTTTTTGTTGGTTGCAGTGATATAAAATGCATCATTTGAATTCCCCCCTGTCATTAAGTGCTTGCTAGCAACAGCATAAGAAAACTTTCTGTACATCTGACAAGCTCAAATGATTTATTTCATGCTGGAAGGGGAAAAATAGCAAACACCACTCTTAACTTGTCTGTCTATAATTAACCTCTCTCTCTCTCTCAAGGCTACATTGGTTAAAATCAACGGACAACCCCTTTTGTATGTCAATTTGTAAATTTTAATGTTTTCATCAGAATAGTCTTTTATATCACTCTCCAACAAGAAACGATAAAATTACTAACAGCAAACTTCAATACAAGAACACTCTCCAGATTAACAACTCAAACAAAATGTAAATCACGTATAACACAATTGAAGCGTCCAAAACAATTTAAATAATTTTAAATATTTTATTTTTAAACTGCTACAAACGCTTTATATAATATTTCAACATAAAGTCCCCATAACAGAAATGTAACAAAATGGGAATGATAATGAAAGGGTTAAAGTGGCGCAAGTTCACCAAACAAGTATTAAACTACAAATTTTAAGAGGTAGATTACTTTTAAAGTTGAGAACAACAACAACAAAAAACACGAATAAAACAGCCATTTTCCACCAACTCAGTCATTAATTAGAGGGAAGGCATATAATAATGCATGGAGAAATGATACTTGTATACTCAGATATAGGCCAATTCGTTGGGTTTTTTAAATCTCTATTAGAGACTGATGTGTAAAACCTAATAAGTAAATTCATTTACCCTTAGGTGTAGACATACATCTGTACAGGCCTGTGATGTATCCCGGGCACTGATATATTGCTACCGTCTCCGATAATATAACAGTTATAAGTTAGTGCCAGATAATAATCTGAGAGGATAATGTCCATTTGGATATATAAACATGACACTGGAAGAGGCATAAAAAAGAGTCCATATCCAATCTGGTTTTCTCTCCATTATGCTGGCAATCGGCTTGTGATAAAAAACAACAAACAAACAACAGCAACAACAAAAAACAGGCTAAGAAAGAAGCTAAATCCCTCTGTCTACAATTCATTTAAAGGAAAGGCATCAAGAGCTGGTGTGCCCAAAACATTATAAAACGAGTGCATCAGAATCCGTCATCCCTGAAATCTACAACAGACTATTGATAAAACAGCGAACTTGCTTTGCAAGATTAGGTTCAACTCATTCCTTTCTCTGCTCTGTGCCAAAAGCCAGGGCCATGCTCAGGTCTGAGTTTCCAGTCCCGCAAAGAGGAGCCAGGTCAGCTAGCCCTTCCTATAGCGCCCTCCTCTGTGCATCTCAATCCCCTGCGAGCCCAACACGTGTGTTGGGCGCCAGCAAAGAAGCGGATGCTTGACTCTAACTAGGGCAACAAGAAGCCCGCTGGCAATCAGCTGTGTGTTAGGGTTTCTGAGTCAGCTTCAACTGGTCTTGCAAGCTTGGTAGATTTCGTTTGCTTTGCCGTAGTGCTTCTCCTAAGTTGAGCATACATTATCTTTATTTAGTCAATTAAGGTTTGTTTTGTTTGGGGGGCTTTTCTACAGGAAGTTCCTAGAAAGTAAGAAAACTGAAGATAAATGACAACATAACACAACCTTTTATGAACTGACCATGTTAAAGAAAAGGTGGGAAGACCATGGGACAAATGTTAAGACAGCAACAGGATGACTCAGAAGGTGTGTGGGAACGTGGGTGTCCCACGCAAAAGAGACATGCTGGGAGGGACACAGACAGTCTCCTTGGAGTGATGTGGCAGAGATGGTATGTGAGAAATCAGCACCATTTTGTTTTTTTAACCAATTTCATGGTAAATGGAAAAGCTTGGTCTGGAATTTCGTTTTGCTTCTCCATCACTTATTTACATGTCCTTAACTGGCTGCAGTGGGAATATAGTATTAAACAACAACAACAATGAAAGCGGCTCTAAAAGCAGCATTGAAGAATGTAAAAATGCCTTGGGATTTACAAAGATCAAAGATGGGTAAGAAGGGAGTAGAAAATGTACCTCTTTCCTTATCTTTTTGTCTTACAGTCCATGGAAATGAGCCCTCAGCAACACCTCTAAATGCAGTCCCACTGACAAGCCACAGGTGGGCTCCAACCTGACCCGTGGAAGGTGAGCCCGACACAGCGTTCACTGGATTAAGAGCTGTAACAGGAGAATCTAGTCGGTGGTATGCCTCTGCGGCTTTGTCCTAAGAAAAGGATTTGGAGCACATGCCTTTTTCATACCCAGATTGGCACAATAGCTTGTGCTACAGGAAATGACCAAATGGCAAATTCTGCTGAGCTCTCAGTGTAGAATGGAAAACTGACGTTGTTCTCACGGCTGACTGCAAGTGTATACTTGAAAATGTGGAATTCTAAACTGGCATTTGAATGTAAAACGTCTGAGTGCTGAGTACTAGCCCTTAATCACAGTTATGATGAAACACACAGGAAAAGGGTGTGCTGCTAGTTCGGGGATAAGTCCATGGGGCAAGGACAGCGAACGCACTGAAAACCAGAGTGAAAGTGGATATTTCCAAACCTGTGCCATGAAATCACCCCTGAATAAAATTTACAAATAGAAATATACTGAAAAGGGAAGAAGACTAGTTAAAACAGCTCCTTGGGCTTCCCTGGTGGCGCAGTGGTTGAGAATCTGCCTGCCGATGCAGGGGACACGGGTTCGAGCCCTGGTCCAGGAAGATCTCACATGCCGTGGAGCAACTAGGCCCATGAGCCACAACTACTGAGCCTGCGCGTCTGGAGCCTATGCTCCACAACGAGAGGCCAAAATAGTGAGAGGCCCGCGCACCGCGATGAAGAGTGGCCCCGCTTGCCACAACTGGAGAAAGCCCTCGCACAGAAACGAAGACCCAACACAGCCAAAAATAAATAAATAAACAAACCAATGAACCGACATTAAAAACAAAAACAAAAACAACTCCTTGCCAGTGTAATACAACAAACGAGGAAAATGACGAAGCCTCCACTAAGAGCCCTGGGCTGACACCGATGGACCATCACATCCCCAGGCCTGCGCCTAAGATCCAGGCTTTATACCAAATTCACTACAAGGTACTAAGACGACCACAACTCTCTGAAGAAACTCCCACTCTTCTGCCCAGATGATCAAAATATGATGTCCCACTGAACGCTCATTTTGTAATTCCCAAAAATACTTCCCAAGTTTATGGTCATGGAAGCCTGCTGCTACCATTTACAGTCAGAATAATACCCGTGTCTTCTTAACTGATTCTTCCTTGTTTCCTTTTAGGCCAAATTTCATTCCAGCAATGTTAACTTTCAAACAAAGCAAAATAATTAAAACTAACTGGAGCAAAGAATAGAGACAATTTTGTTAGGCACTTCAGTCCTTTGCAGTCTTAAGGGTTCTTCAAAAGCACTGGATGAACTTCACCCAGAGAGTTTTCCTTTATAGTAAATTAATTTTTTCATATCAACTTTACCCTTGAACTGTATAAATGGGATCCAGTACAAAATAAGTGATTCTTTCAGATACTATGGGAAACAAAGGAGAATACACATATACATTCTAAAGCGTCAACCACCTGGGAAATGTTTTTTAGTACAGTCCATGAAAACGATGGCATGTTCTGGGTTCTTTAACCTTGAAAAGGACAGTTCAAGATATTAAAAAAAAAAGTTACTTGAGTTAGTTCTTCCTGGTCGCCTTCAGGGAAGCTGTGTTTGAAATATGATTAAGGTTCATTTGTTTCTGTCTGTATTCCATTTTAGGATTTTACCCCTTCCTTGTTAACTCCCTTGTGTGACTGTACCACCGTTTTATTCGACCACTGTCTATGTATAGGAACTGACATTGTTGCCAATATTTTGCAATTATCAATCATGCTGCAGTGAATAACCTTGTGCATATGTATTTTCACATTGTTGGAGGTGTATCTTCAGGGCCAATTGCTGGGGCAAATGAGAAACACGTATGCATATTTGTTAGATGTGATATTCCCCGGCACTGGAGTTGTAAAAAGGACATTTTTAAAAGCATGAAGAAGAAAAGCTGCTATTCACAAGAGAAACCAAACAGTCTTTCTTGCTGCCATTCAGTGGTCCATGTTGGTTTTAAGATTGAGGGATTTAATTTCACAGAGACTGTTTTTTTTTTTTTTTTTTTTTTTGGTATGCAGGCCTCTCACTGTTGTGCCCTCTCCCGTTGCGGAGCACAGGCTCTGGACGCGCAGGCTCAGCGGCCATGGCTCACGGGCCCAGCTGCTCCGCAGCATGTGGGATCCTCCCGGACCGGGGCACGAACCGGTGTCCCCAGCATCAGCAGGCGGACTCTCAACCACCGCGCCACCAGGGAAGCCCCAGAGACTGGTTTTAACAGAGTGCTTTAATTTCACCAACATTGTCGGAGCCTCTGCGGGTGGCTGCACCCTCTCCCACACAACCTGATGCTGCTATAAGAGCCGCTCATTTCCCAGAGGCAGCAACTGAGGTCACATGCGATAAGCCACATGAGGGGCCATCTTGGACAGGCGATTCAAAGCCTGTCTGGGCTCTAGGCAATTTTAGAAATTAAGCATTTGTTTCTTTGTGAGATCCCAGATCTCCCAGAAAATCTGATTAAAGCCCTCTCCTTAGGAGCACACTGAGAAAGAGAAAAGCAGACCCCATATCCAAGAGCTGGCGTCCAACTCACAAACAGAACTTGGTGTCCTCCCGTTGAATGTGAACAGTTTTATAGCACATCAGCCTCAGGCAAGGCCACTCTGCAGCCGCCATAGATCAAGACAAAAACAAGACTACTCCATAATCACGTCTGAACACAGACAGAGCGTGAGGATTGTCCGAGCCACAAAAATGACCAAGTGGTCCCCTAATCTGGCTAATATGCTGCTTCTTTACAAATTACAACTTTAGCCTCACTTTAATCTTCCCTCTTTCTAGATAAGATTTACTGATACGCAATCACAGAATCACTCCACTTCCAATCCAGAGCAAAGCCCTGCTTCCTTAAGCCCTCCCCCAAATCACCTAACACCAGCCCAAATCCTAGAAGAAATCCTCTCTAGCACCCTCTTACTAAGACACCCCACGGTTCCCCACAGTGTGAGCTGTCTCTTGTTGCAACGAGCAGTCAACCCAACTTGTTCAGGCACAGGCGTATTCCTGGGGGTCTTTGGCTGGAGGGCTTTGACAGCACTTACAGAGTTCGCTGAAAATTCAAGGGCTCCTTGAAACCTCTGGTCCACAGGCTCTTAATTAAATGGCCTTGTGCCTAGAGCATCAGTAATGTCATTAAATAGATGGAAAAAGTGAGGTCTAGACAGATGAAGTGACTTCCTCAAAGTCCCACCCCCAGAGCTGGTAGCTGGGTGGGAATTGGAAACCATGGTGGCTGACCCAAAGGGTTTCATCTTCCCTGGTCCAGCTGCTCTGGGTCGCAGAGCCTGGTCCCTCACAGACCCTGTCACCAGGAGTATGCCTTCTTCCCAGCTCTCTGCTTCCCTTCTCATACCTCCCTGCCCTTGCCCATGCCATGCCCTCTGCCTGGAATGCCCTTCCTCTGCTTCTCATCCTTGAGCTCTCCTGATTTCCCTTCAAGATCCAGCTTGGTATCACCTGCGAAGTGGGGGAAACCTTTCCTGCCTCCTGTCTGTGGCACTCCCACAGCCTGGGCCGACCCTCCCTTCATACCCCTTGTCACACAGAAGCTCCTGTCTCCCCACTAGGCAGGGCCTGCACATCTGTTCTGTCTGGGCCCCCCAGTGCCTGTGCTGGGCTGCGCTGGGCTGGGCTTCCAGGGGATGTCCAGGGAGGGCTGACTACTGGACTCCATCAAGCAGCTGACTAGTGTGGGTGAAGGAGGGGAGGTGCTGCTGGCCTCTGCCTGCCTGGAGCATGCTTGGAATGGGGCTGCCAAGAAGACTCTCTGGATCTTGGGGGGCACTGACTCTCACCCTGCAGTCAGGCCTATTGCCCTCAGCTTCCTGCCCCACCACACCTGCAGGCTGCTGCTTCTGTTCCTTCCAGAACCTGCTTGGGCCTCTCCATAGCTCCTGGCTCCCCAGGGCCCACTGGTACACTGTCCCTTACCCTGGGTCCTTCTGGTGCCCCAAGATCTGACTGCACCGACCTCATGTCGAGCTGTTAAAGCTGTGGGCTTTTCCTAACTGGGCCTGACACCTGGAAGGCTGCAGCACGGGGGTTTGTTCAGCCACCGAGCCCCATCCCCTGCCAGGGATGTCATCCCTATGGCACATCCTCGACTGTCCTCCTGGCTCTTGGTCCCTGTGAAAGACAGCGCCATCCCACAGAGCCAACAGAGCCCAATGCTCCTGACAAGGGGCCTCGGATGGTTTCTTAGATAAAAATTCAGCTACACTCACGAGATTTCAGAAGCTGCTTCCGTCGAGGAAATTCCTAGAGCCCCAGCTAGGAGTGGCCTCCACTTCCTGGTTAGAGATGCTCACCAGCACAGCTGCCCAGCGCTCCCCTCCCTCCTCTTCCCTTGGCGATGAGGCCATGCATCCTGCAAGCCCCCCAGCTCTGCAGAGCCGGGTACGTTGGGATGCACATGCCTAATGCCCCCAACCATGCTGGGTCCCTCACACGTGTCCCCAGAGCACGTGGCATGAACCAGAGTTCACGATTGCATCTGCACACCAACCAGTCATCTATGCATCCATCCGTCGTCCATCTGTCTGTCCATCTCAGAGACAGTTGCCACAAAGGCATCCTTTCTGAGATTTGGAGTCTTTTTGTTTCTTTGAATTGCATGCTGGATTTGACACACATGGCTCCTTGGGGCTTGGCGCAAGAGTGGGCTGGCCACCCAAAGGTCTCTGGCTACACTCTCTGGGTGCCAGCTTTTTTGCTCAAATGTCACCCCTGGCTTCCCAGGGTCAGGAATGAAAGGTCTCTCCCCCTCTTTCCAGTGTCAACTTCTGCCTCGGCCCTTCATCCACCTGATTCTTCAACCACACTCATCTCTCTTACACCTCCCCAAATTTATCCATGCTGTGCCCACTTCCAGGAATGCCCTTCCTTCTCCTCTCTCTTGAGGTTTCCACAGACTTGATCACAGAATCATGCAGTGAGGTATGCCCGTGGATGTCTCTCCAGCTAGACTGGGGGCTGCTTAAAAGCAGGGGGTAGACATGATTCATCTCTGTGCTCCCAATGCATGGTATGGGCTGGATCCATAACAGTCTCCAGTTATGTGGGTGGGGGGATGGATGGTTGGGTAGGTGTGTGAGTGGATGGGTGGGTGGATGGATGAGTGGATGAATGAATAGGTGGGTAGGTGGGTCACTGATGGGTGGATGAATGGGTGCAAGGCTAGGTGAGTGGTTGGGTGATGGGTGAGTGGGTGGGTGGATGGATGGAAGAGCGGGTGATGACTGTTCTAATGATTTGACCTGCCCTATCTGCTTCCTGGAGCCTCCCGTCTGACCCTTCCACACAGAACTTATCTGTAATCATCCAGAAGAACAGACCTCCCTCTTTAGGAAGCTCCTTCCTCAGTGTTCGAAATTGATGCTTGATGAATACACATCTACTCAACAGCTTTGGAGCAGAAATGAAGTGACAGGTTGACAGCTGGACAGACAGCCCTCAGAGGAAGGGAAAAGAACTCCCTGGGAGGGCCATCTGCCTTGCATGGAGACCTAAGATAGGAAAGAGATTTCTCTTTCCTCCTGGGCTGCCTTGGGGCCTCTAGATCCACTGTGTACTTGGAAGTCTCCCCAGAGACCTCTCCTTCCTATTGCCACACTGCCCTAAATTCCACCATTAGATTAAATCATTTCCAGTGAGGCTTTGCCTTCTTCAGATAGCCTCTGCCACAAACACGTTCACCGCTTCTGAATGACATTGACATTTTAGTATAAAATACCTGTCACGAGAGGCAGAATTTCTGGTGGCTGAGAGAGATGAGGTTTGCTGAGTCCATCCCTCAGCCCCTACAAGTTCCCCAGGCAGGCCTCAGGCGTGACCTAAGGACCAAAATCTCCTCTACATTAGCCTTGCTCACCCGGGCACTTGGGCTCTTAGCCAACTCTGCCTCTCAGCCTTTTGAGCAGCTTCCTTATTGTGGAGGGGCGTGCCTTTCCCCTTCTGGTCTGCAGTGCTTTATCTCTGAAAGCAGGGCCTGGGGTTGGGGGGAGCTTCAGTTTCCAGCTGTTATGCTCTTGGAGACCATCTGTTCCTCCCTAAAAGGTGGCTGCAAAGGTCCTCAGCAGCCAATTCCCAACTCCAACGTGCCCATTGTGCAGATGGAGAAACCAAGGCCCCAAGAGCTGACTTCCCCCAGGGAGCCCCACAGTCACCTGATGGGAATTCATCTTTCCTTGTGCTCCTCCCCGCTTCATCCTCTGGGCCCCAGGATCCCCTGGGTGGCAGCCACAGGGGTTCCAGAGAGAGTGAGCCAGACACATCCTCGCTGGCCAGGGATCTGACTCACTGATCCATCACCCAGGGAGCACTTGTTAGGTGTCTTAGCCCAGGATGGAAGGGGTCCCAAGCATCCTTTCTAAGATGTCTGCCATTGGAAGTTCTGCAAACAGACCTAATGACTGGCAGCTGACATTTATTTAGTCGTTGCTCTGTGCTGGACTATTTAAAGAGCTTCTCATCCATTATCTCAGTTAATCTGCTCCGCAGGAACCATAATTACCTGCATTTCATCGATAAGGCAGCTGAGACTCAGCTGTTGAAACAACCTGCCTGAGAATAAAGCCCTTCCCACTGGTGTCACCAGCCGAGCAGCCCAGGATGGCAATGGGGCATTTCAGCACCTGTGTGTCCTGAATAAGCCCAACACAACTGGCACCGTCCAGGACGGGGATGGGGAGCTGGCTGTGCCTTAGATCTGAATCAGGGCACAGCACTGAAGGTGGGAACCAACAGGGGGGGCCCTCACCCCAGAGGGTCATTCCACATCCTCAGGGTTGGGGGGTGTCACAGCCCCCCTTTCCCACACCCTGTTCAAAGCACAGCCCCTCCCTCCAGGAGCAGGGCAGAGCCCAGGATGGCCTGGATTTAGCTGTCTCCCCACCCCAGCCCCTGAGGCTCCCTTCACTCAAGACCCTTCCCCTCCCACCTCTGTACCTTATCTGTACTATGACCTGGCAGATGCGGTTAAAGAAAAAGTTCCAAAATGGTAATGTCACGACTCATACACATATAAAGTGAACACACGTCAAAGATTTTACTTAGGGCTTTTAGTAATGAGAACTGCTAAGACGTTACAATCAGCTCAAAGGAGAATCCGCAGAATAGATACATATAGATGAATTTGCCAATTGATGCCCTAGGATATTTGGAGTCATCCTTTCTACAGGGTAGAAAGCACTTGTATCTCAA
Source organism: Mesoplodon mirus (assembly GCF_964341445.2). Lineage (NCBI taxonomy): Eukaryota > Metazoa > Chordata > Mammalia > Artiodactyla > Ziphiidae > Mesoplodon > Mesoplodon mirus. The sequence goes on along the minus strand of NC_138981.1, from coordinate 44,568,938 downwards.
CAGGACAAAATTCACTTGCATGTTTAATAACAGGACTCCTCAGTTCTGCGCATGTTAACTCCTGTCTCTATAGAGTTTCAAAATGGCCCAGCCAGAGACAAGGGTGCTGCCCCTATGGATCAGATAAGTCATAAATGTCCCCTAGACACATGAGTGTTCCATTGAAACGACACCTGGCAATAGTTCTGCCCATTGAAAAGCCTCCCACAGTTTTTTCTGACAATGTATAGCACTGAACTAGACACTGGCTGAGACTTTTTGCAGCTCAGAGGCCTTCCTGAGTTGAGGCATGCCCAGCCCCTGTGGTTATATCCGCTTTCTGACTCATCTATCTCCTCACTTCTTTGCTTTTGAGACCTGGACGCTGAGGGGCGCCACTAGCTCACCTAGGACGTTTGCGAACTTCAGGAAAGGACGCCCTTTCCTCCTGACGGACATGGTCCCAGGCCAAGACCCAGGGATGCAAGAGGAGCCCAGGCCACATCTCCATCCCCACCTGCCTCCTTGGCCGGGTGTCCCTGGTCAGGGCACAGACGGCCCAGCTGTGCACGGTGGCCTGCTGCTTCGATATTATACAGTCAGTAGTGGTGACCCCCTTACTAAAAGGATCTAGAAGAAAGCGATCAGCTTGGGGTTGAGGTGGGGGCCCTGACACTACACCTGAGGGGCTTTTTTGGGGTGAAGGGCTAGGGTGCTGAGACTAGAAGGGAGACCTCTCTGCTCTCTGCAAACCTGCTGTACATTTGGGCCAGCCTTGGAATTCAGGAACAGCAGTCCCTCTGTCCAGCCAGAGCCAGGAGGAGGGTTGGGGGGTCCCTGTGCCTCCCCCTCTCTGTCTGGGCAAGTTGGTGGGGGGCTGGGGCTGGCAGTGGAGCTGCCCCCTCCTAGCCCAGGGTGGCTGGCCCGCCAGGCCTGGTCTCCCCACTGCCGACAGGCCAGCGGGCATGGCTCCCTCAGCCCATTTCCGAGCCTTGCCCAGGAGGAAGGGTGCTCACTGTCTGTGGGCTACTCTTTCAGGCTAAATGCTTCCCTGGGCCTGGGCTGCAAGCAGGCAAGCCATTTGACAGCAAAGAATACTGAGGCCCGGGAAGGGTGGTGGCTTACCTGGGCCCCAGTGGCCCATGGGAACCCTCAACAGCTTCCTAAGTGTAAGCTGCCCATTCCAGGGACAGATCAACAACTCCCCCACCTACCAACCCTAATCCATCTCTAGGCCCCTCCCAGGCCTGGCCTCTGGGTCTCCTACAAGCGATGAGAGAGCCAGATGCGGCTTCCTGACCGAATGAACGAACACTGCCTTCCTACTCCTAGGCCTCGGCCTTCTGAGTCAAGGCCTTTGCCTTGACTTCTGTCTCCCTTTTCCTGTCCCTGCACATCCAGGCCCTCCCTTGCCCTCGGCCCTCTTCCCTGCACCTTCCTACCCCACCCTCTAGGAAGCCTTACCTGAGTCTCTGCTCCCTGATCTGAGCAGCTTGCTGGCACTTCTGCTTTGTATCATGGAGGCTTATAAACATTGCTCATCTTTTTTTTTTTTTTTTTTTTTTTGCAGTACGCGGGCCTCTCATTGTTGTGGCCTCTCCCGCTGCAGAGCACAGGCCCCGGATGCGCAGGCTCAGTGGCCATGGCTCACGGGCCCAGCCACTCCGAGGCATGTGGGATCTTCCCGAACAGGGGCACGAACCCGCGTCCCCTGCATCGGCAGGCGGACTCTCAACCACTGCGCCACCAGGGAAGCCCAAACATTGCTCATCTTTCCTGGAGTCTGGAGTTTGGTCACATCGTCTCCAGGGTGCCAGAGCCCACCACTGTGCTCAACTTGGCTGAATGAAGGAAGGGGTGGTTTCCCAGCTCTAGCTTTGTCCCAAGTAACAAGGTTGGAGAAAAGCAAAACGGTCCTGAATTCCACTCCCCGGCCTCTGCCAGAACCTGGATTCCTAGAGAAAGCACCCTTCTTGGTTTCTCTTACAATCCCCAGCCAGGTGTAGGTGGAAGGGAAGCAGCACGCCCATCCCCCACACAGATGCCATAAGTGTGCCCCCAAGGAGACATGTGCACAGACACCAAGATCCAAGCCCATGGGCACATCTGAACACCTGAGCACATGCCATGCATGGGCCCCTAGGGATACACGTATACACATGCCCTTACCCAGGCCCATGTCCACACATGAAACCATGCACACACATGTGCACGGGCCCCCAGAGTTGTACATGCACAGATAGTGAGGCCCAGGACTGTGGGCACACCTGCACCCATCCACACACACCCATGCACATTTATACAGGGCCCATGGACCAATATGCACCTGTGTACACACACATTTATGGGTGCCCAGGAGTACGCGTGCACAGACATCACAGTCCAGGCTCCTGGGCACTTGTGAGTCCATACAAACACAGATGTGCCTTCATGAACCCCCCAGGGGACATGAGCACAGACAGCCAGGCCCAGGCCAATGGAAATAACTCCAGCCATGCCTACACACATGCCCAGGCCCAGGCTCTCAGGGGTACGTGCTTACTGACACCCAGGCCCAGCCCCATGTGTGCACCTGGTCAATCACACTGGCAAATGCACCAGCACCCAGGGTATACAAGCACAGACACTACACACACAAGCCTGGGCCAATGGGCTCCTCTGTACCTGTGCACTTACACACAGCCACGCATGTGCACCCTAGGGTACACCCATACACACACAGACACAAACACTCAGGCTTGCGCCCACGGTAATAGGGGTTTGAACACGAAGTCTCCTGCATAAGCACATCCCGGTGTGTGTACACTGTTGCTATTCACAAACACCCTGATCAGGGTACAGGCCCCCGTGTCCCTGCTGGGCTCATCTGCACCCTAGCATCTCCACAGGTGCACACTTGTACTTGTGTAATGCACATACACACCTTCACCCAAACCAGCAAAGCCTGAATGCACATGCATGTACCACATATGCGTGCATGTGTGAACACTGTAAATATGCAGACATAAGCACACCAGGCACGCATGCAAATAATTTCACACATGCTGGGATGCACACTGTGCACACACACGTCCATATGGGCGTGCACACCCAATCACCCTTGGAAGCTTTCAATCACCAACTCTGCCTGGCTGGTAATTGCTTTCAGCTCCTGCGTCTGGCAGAACTTTCTTGTGAGATGCGGTCTGTGATCTATGATCCACCCCAGCTTTCCCCAGCCCCTGCCACCTAGAGAGATTCAGACATTTGTCCCTAACCTTGGGCTGCCACCAAGTCTGAGACGACACCATTACAGCTACTCTCCCAAACCACGGCACCAGTGGCTCTAAACTGCATACGTGTTATGTGGGAGAACAGCCTAGCGTGAACCAGGTTTGGGTGGGGCTTTAGAAGGAGGCTCAGGGCGGTTCTGAAAACTCCCCAAACAATTCTTTTTTTTGTGTGTGTGCTGTACGTGGGCCTCTCACTGTCGTGGCCTCTCCCGTTGTGAAGCACAGGCTCCGGACGCGCAGGCTCAGCAGCCATGGTTCACGGGCCCAGCCACTGCGCGGCATATGGGATCTTCCCAGACCGGGGCACGAACCCGTGTCCCCTGCATCGGCAGGCGGACTCTCAACCACTGTGCCACCAGGGAAGCCCCCAAACAATTCTTTAAAAAAATTTTTATTACCCCCAACAATTCTTACTCATCTTGCAGTGTGGCTGAGGATGTCCTGTGGATACAGTCCCCAGAATCCGATCTGTGGGAGTGCTGTGGATTTCACCCTGTGTTTCTCTGGCTACATATCCCCTCGCTGAGCTTCAGAGCCCCATTCAACTAGACAGGGAGACTGTGCTGAATTTTCCTTCTTTCACTTGAATGCCTGCTGTCCTCAGACATGGCCAAAATGAGTCTCCTGGAGTCAGATCTGAAACTGAGAGGCAAAGTATTAGTTTGCTCAGTGTATTAGGGCTGCCATAACAAAATACCACTGACTGGGTGGCTTAAACAACAGACACATTTCCTCAAAGTTCTGGAGGCTGGAAGTCCAAGATCAAGGTGCCATTCGAGTTGGTTTCTGGTGACGCATCTCTTCCTGGCTTGCAGATGGCCACCTTCTCACTGTGTCCTCACATGGCCTTTCCTCTGTGCACATATGCATGGAAAGAGCTCGCTGGTGTCTCTTCCTCTTCTTATAAGACTCCCCCCAGTCCTATTGGATTAGGACCAACTCCTATGACCTCATTCCTGATTTAATTATGATCTCCTTAAAGCCCCCATCTTCAAAAACAGTCACATGGAGGGCTAGGGCTTCAACGCATGAATCTGTAGGGGGACACAATTCAGGTCCTAACAGTCAACAAACAAAGCGCTACCTTGAGCTGTGGCAGGATGGCTACAGCTCCTCCTTTTCCTCAGATGCGTTCCTGAGACGTGTCTGTGCAGAAACCAGATGGAGAGGAGGAGTAACAACAGGCACGATCACAGCCCGTCTTGTAGACATAGAATTCCTTACTGCTTGCAAAGTACTGCACTTAAAAAACAGTCATATTTACTGAGGTATATTTTACATACAGTAAAATGCCTCCTTTGTAGCATACAGTTCCCTGAGGCTTGACAAACAAAACTAGTTGGTTAACTGCCACTAGTAGGAGAGTTCTCTCACTTCAAAATAGTTCTTTGTGTGGCCACGCTGAAGTCAGCCCCTCCCTCCACCCCTAACCCCTCCCTGGCAACCACTGATCTGTGTGCTATCCCCACAGTTTTGCTTTTTTCCAGAATGCCATATAGGTGGAATCGGACAGTATGTAGCCTTGTTATTCAGGCTCCTTTCACTTAGCCTAGTGCATTTGAGGGTCATCCATGTTGGATGCATCAGTAGTTTGCTTTTCATTGCTGAGTACTAAGTGAGGATGTATCAGTTTCTTTATTTATTTGCCAGCAGTTGAGAGACATGTGGGTTGTTTCCAGGTTGGGGTGATTGCAAACAAAGCTGTTATGGATATTTGCGTATAGGTTTTTGTATAAATATAAGTTTTCGTTTTTCTTGGATAAATACCTATGAGTAGGATTGCTGGGTTGTGTGGTAGGTGTATGCTTCACTTTATAAGAAACTGCCAAACTGTTTTCCAAAGTGACTTAACCGTTTAACACGCCTACCAGCACCACAGGAGAGTTTCAGCCTCGCCAACACTTAGTATGGTCAGTCTTTTTAAGTTTCGCCATTCTAGTAAGTGTATAATGATATCTCACTGTGGTTTAATTTGCATTTCTCTAATGATTAATGATGTTGAGAGCGTCTTTTATGTGCCATCTGTATTTCCTCTTTGGTGAAGTATCTGTTCAAATGTCTTGCCCATTTTTTAATTGGGTTGCTGGTTTTCTTATTATTGAATTGTGGGAATTCTTTATATATTCTGGATACTGGTCCTTTGTCAGATAATGCATTTTGAAAATGTTTTCTCCCAGTCTGTGGCTCATCCTTTCACTTTTGCATTATACATTTATATCTATTATTTTGTTTCATTTATACTTTCAACAAGTATTTATTAAGTGTGCCATGCACTGCTCTAGGTACTAAAAACACAGAAGAGAACACAACAGGCACAAACACCTGTCTTCAGGGACCTCCCATGCTCAGTATTATTCAATAGGCAATGGAAAACACTAAATTAACATGTTGGATATTCTACTTGTCCCCTCACCCCCGGCAATCCATTCTCCCTCCTTCCCTGTCCTGCCCTGTGTCCCCATGTGGACTTCAGCCATGCTCTGCCCCACCTGGCTTCCAGCAGGGTTGGCCAATGAGAGACCCCAGTAGGTGACTGGACAACACAAGGACAGAGAAAGCCAGGTGTTCACTGGCTGGGGCTGGGTTCCAGCTTCTCCTGGGTTTTGGGAACACTGTTCCCTTTCCTGCCCCTTCAGGCCTAGGAATGGCGGCAGCACCCCTCTGATGCCAGTCCCTGGGTAGCTCAGCAACCTTACTGGTTTACTGAACTCTCTGCACCTCTGTAATGGTCCCTTCATTCAGGTCTCTTCGAAATTCCACCTATGTGTGCTTTGTGTCCCTCCACCCCGAATGCAGGGCCCTGGCTGACTCAACAAGTAGATATATACTATACTATTAGGGTGTACTAAGTGCTATGAAGAAAAACAAAGCAGGATGCAGGGATACAGAGGTGCTATTTTGGATAGTCAGGGAAGGCTTCCTAAGGAGATGATCTTTAAGCAGAGAAAAGAAAACGAAGGGGGAAGCCATGTAACTGTGAACGATGTACGTATCTTGGGACGAGTGTTCAAGCACAGGGGAAACAGCAGGCGCACAGGCCCTGAAGTAGGAATAATGCTTTGGTGTGTTTGAGGAACATCAAGGAGGCTAGTGTGGTGGGAGAGAATAGGTGAGTAGAGATGCTGGAGAGATTGGCAGGGCAAGAATTATTATACTCATCTTCCAAAGGCGAAACCCAGGGCCCAGGGAAAGGCAAGGCTGGCCTGAGGTCCCACAATGAGGTCATTTTCATTCAATCCCCATGACTTCTCCCCAATATATCCTGTGTTTCTGGGGAACAGGAGGAGGGCTACCATATGCCCCAGCGAGAATGTACAGCCCCCTGGGGAGGCCTGTCAAGTGGTTATGGTCCTGGCTCCTGGGGCCCCTGCCCTCCATGGCTCAGCCTGATCTCTGATCTGACTTAAGGACTCCAGTCTGTCCTCACAGCAGCCAGAGGGTCCTGTTACAACCCAAGTCAACCCATGGCCCTCCTCTGCTCAGACCCCTGCTCTGAGGTCTCTCCCAGAAAAAAAGCCAAAGTCCTCCCCGTGGCCAGAGAGGCCCTACAGAACCAGGCCCCGTCACCTCTCCGACCTCACCTCTTGCCGCTCGCGCCTCGCTCACTCTGCTCCCGCTCCACTGGTCTCCTCACTCTACCTCAAGTGTGCCAGGTATGCTCCTGCCTCAGGGCCTTTGCACAGGCTTTTCCCCTTTGTCTGGATTACTTTTTCTCTAGATGTAACCCCTCCTGGGGTCACACTGACTGGTGTGTGGATCCTCCCAGGGTCACATAGCCTGGGGTGTGGCCACTCCTGGGATCAAACAGATGACAGTGTAGACATTCATGAGGTCACTAGATATGGGTGTAAGCAATCCTGGGGTCACACTGATTGGGATGTGGACCTCCTGGGGTCACACACTCGGGTGTGGAGGCTCTAGGGCGTCACACAGCCTGATGTGTGGTCACGCAGGATGGGGCGTGGCCACTCCTGAAGTCTCATGGGCTGGGATGTGTTCTCCTAGATTCCTACAGATTGGTGGGTGGACACTCCTAGAGTCACATGGACTATGATCTGGTACCTTCTCACACAGGTTCAACTTTGGACACCATCAGAGTCACAAACTTTGGGGTCTGGACCACAGACTGGGACAATGACATGACTGAGGACACATACACTGGGGAGCCACTGTAGTCAAAGGACTGTGGCGTGGACACTGCTGGAGTATCATAGGCAGGAGTGTCCACGCCCCAGTGTATGTAACACCAGGAGGACCCACAGTCAGCCTGTGTTTATCCAGAAGGAGGCCTCTGTAGTCATGCTGCTTGCAGTGTGCCCTCTGCTGGGATCACACCAACCGTAGCAAAGATGCCTCTCAGGACAGGCAGATGGGGGTGGACAGTGGTGTGATCACACCAAATTTGGTGTGGGCATTCCTCTAGTCACACTGAATGGGTGACCAATGCCCCTGTGGTCCCAGACACTGGAGCATGGAGACTCCTTTGGTCACACAGATGGGGGGTATCCTCCCCTGGGTCACCCAGACTGGAGTGTAGACCCACTAGCAGTCACAGGCATGGGACCTTCATACTCCTGTGGTCACCCTGATGGGAGCATACCCTCCTGAGGCCACAGGCACTGGGTATAGACATGCTGTGCCAGCAACTGTGGGGTTTGGACAATACTGGGTCACATACACTCGAGATTGGACATTGCTTCTGTCACAGAAACTCAGGTGTGGACATTCCTGGGCCACGGAGACTGGAGTGTGGACACCTCTGTGATCACACAGTTTGAGATGGGCACACTCACGGTGCCACTCAGACTGTGCTGTGGAACCTCCCAAAGTCACACAGACTAAGCCGTTGCCACTTCTGGACTCTGCCTGTGGGGTGGACACTCCTGGGGGTCACAAAGGCTGGGCTGTGGACGTTTCTGTAGTCAAGCACTGGGATGTGGACACAGCCAGGGTAAAACCCACCGGATGCATCTGGGGTCACAAAGACAAGGGGAGAACACGTTTATGGTCACACGCGCTCAAGTATAGACACCCCTCTGCTCACCTTGTTTGGGATGTGGACGCTTGTGGCATCACGCAGACTGGAGTTCAGCTACTCCTAGGGTGACAGGGATGACGTAGTAAATGAGCCTGTGGGGCCACAGAGACTGAGGTGGGGACACTCCTCGCTCCCACCCCGGGTAGAAAGCTCTGGAGTTGCAGGCTGGGGAGTGACACCCTGGTGGTCACAGATCCCAGAGCATAGAGACTTCATTGATCACACAGCCAAGGGTGTACCATCCTAGGGACACATGGACTGGGTGGTGGCCACTCCTATGGTCACACAGAAAGTTGATCATCCTGGGGTCATGCAGACTATTGTGTAGACCCTTCTGGAGAAACACAGGCTGACTGTGGGTCCTCCTGGGGTTACATACACTGGGGTGTGGACACTCCTGGTGTTTCAAGCACTGAGGAATGATCACTCCTAGGGGACGCTGACTGGCAGGTGGAAAGCCAACAGTGACAGACTGGGGTGTAGGGGTGTGCTTCCCTCAGGACACACATTGGCGTCTGGAGACTCCTGGGGTCAGACAGAGGGTTGGACATTTCTATGGTGACAAAACCTGACATATGCCACTGGTGAAGTCACCCAGACTGGGAGGTGGGCACTGCCGCTGACTGACATACTTTGCAGTGGGCACCTCTGTGGTCAAATAGACTGGAGTTTTTACAACGCTGCGGTCAGAAGCTTTGGGATATGCGCACTTATGGGGTCACAGACTATGTTTTGAATACTCCAGGTGTCACACAGACTGGAGTGTATACCCTCCTGTGGTGACACAGACTACACTGTAGACACCCTTGGGGGGCGACAATGACTGAGGTGTGGTAACCCTGGGGGTTACAGCGACAGGGGAATGGACACCCATTGTTGTTACACAGTCTAAGCAATTGACAAACCTGCGGTCATCTGACCAGGGCATGTACACTTTGGGGGTAACACAGGCTGTGCTGCGGAAAGCCTGGGGTCACAGAGACTGGAGAATAAATATTCCTGTCATCACAGACTGGGGTGGAAACACTCCAGGAGTCACCGAGACTAAAGTAAGTACCCCACTGGGGACACACGGGCTGGGACGGATGCACCTCTGGGGACAAACGGACTTTGGCGTGGAAAATCCTGGGGTCACACTGAGGGGCGTGGACACTCCTGGAGTCGCAAGACTAGGGACACGCAGGTGGAGAGTGGGCACTCCCGAGCTCAGAGAGCAGGCCTAGGCCGGGTGGGCCCCTCCTCGGCCACACACTTGCAGGTGTGGACTCCACTGGCTTGCACAGACTGGGAATTAGACAGTGGTCCCGTCAGAGAGACTTTCGGTGTATACTTCTGACGTTACACAGATGGGGGTGGACACCAGGGACACACAGCCCGAGGTGAGTATGCCCACCGGGTCCCAAAGGCTGGCGTGTTTACGCTCCTGGCAATTGAGACGTGGATACTCCTGGGACTATACAAACTGGGCTGTCCACACTCCTGGGGCGTCACTGACTCTAGTGTGGACACTGCTGAATTTACACGGTGATGGGTGTGGACACACCACCTTTTGTGTGGATACTTCTGTTTTACATTCCTGGAGTCACACAGACTGGGGTGTGGACATTCCTGTGGTCATACTGACGTGGGTGATAAGACTCCTGGGTTAACAAGCTGTGGTGTGGGCCCCCTGGGGTTAGACTCAGTATGGACACTCCCAGGGTCACAAAGTCAGAAGTATAGAAAACACCTGGGATCACAGACTGGGATGTCGGTAGTCCTGAGGTCAATGGCTGGTGTGTGGACAAAGAACAGTGATTTTCTAAAGATAAGCAAGTAAGCTGCAGAAACCGGGTCTGCCCATGTAGCTGGTGTTTGTCAGCTCCTGTTTGCTAAAATATAGAAATTCAGGATGGCAGTCATGGCAGACTTTCTGATATTCCTTTAAGAGAGGGGTTCTTAATGTAAAAAATTTGTTCTGGGGAGTTCCCTGGTGGCCTAGTGGTTAGGATTCTGGGCTTTCACTGCCGTGGTGCGGGTTCAATCTCTGATCAGGGAACTGAGATCCCACAAGCCATGCAGCACAGCTAAAAAAAAAAAAATTTGTTGTGGGGAACCCTTTGGCATCTGATCTGATCAAGTCTGTGGACTCCTTCATAGAATATTTTTGAAAGCATGTGTGTGCATGTGCATACACACACACACACACACACACACACTCAAATACACAGGATTATGGAAACTAAATAAACAGCATGGAGGTTCCTCAAAAAATTAAATAGAACTACCATATGATCCAGCATTCCCCGTATCCCAAATATATACTTCTGGGTATATATACAAAGGAGATGGACTCACTGCCTCTAAGAGCTATCTGCACCCCAATGTCCATTGCAGTATTATCTATAATAGCCAAGATATGGAAACAACCTAGGGGTCGACAGATGAATGAATAAAGAAAATGCGGTATGTGCATATGATAGAATATTATTCAGCCATAAAAAAAGGAAACCTGCCATTTGTGACTACGTGGACAGACCTTGAGGGTATTATGCTAAATGAAATTAGTCAGAGAAACACAAATACTGTGTGACCTCACTTATATGTGGAATCTAAAACTGGGTGAAGGTGGTCAAAAGGTACAACACTTCTAGTTATAAATAAGTTCTGGGGATATAATATACAGCATAGTGACTATACTTAGCAATACTATATTGTATATTTGAAAGTTGCTAAGAGAGCAAATCTTAAAACTTCCCATCACAAGAAAAAAAACTGTAACTATGTGAGGTGATAGATGTCAATTAAACCCGCGGTAGTCATCTTGCAATATACACATATATCAAATCATTATGTTATATACTTTCAACTTACACATTATATCAATTATATTTCAATAAAACTAGAAAAATAGTTACCATGTTAAAATGAAACAACATTGGGATGCTATATGAATTTTTTTATTAATACATCAAATTTCAAGATCTTATTCAAAGTAGTGACCAATATGAACAATATTTCAAGATGCCTGCAACGACTGTAACATAACATAAAAAAGTAACTGTGATCTGTATTGGTGGAAGTTGCAGGCACTGTTTTTACTATTGTGATTTGACGCCAGCATTCAGATCTGGGAGTATAGCTAAAATTTCAGTTATATTAGTGAAAATAAAGATGTAATATTTCCCCCCATCAAATCCACACATAACCCTGACTTCTACCCAGGTTAAGAACCCCCACTCTCAGGGTAAATTCTGGACATAATCAGGACACGGCTGGAAAGACTTAGAGAAGAGGCAAGACCCCACTCAAGAATCCCCTCTGCAGTGCAGACGGACATTCCGTGATGTTTCTTTCCTCGCTGTGTTCCTGGTGGTTGCTGCAGGTTCCCACTCGGAGCTTGTATGTTCAGGACCGGTTGATGAGATATTTGAAAACAAGTTCATCAACTCAAGTTCTGGTTTTCCTGACAGCAAACAGCTTCCGAGTCCTTATCAGATTGCCAGCTAACTAAAGGTCAAAGTAAAAGGAAGTTTTAAACCAAAATGTTTCCCCACTGTCTTCTACTATAATCATTGTTTGCTCAGCTACTAACATTTTTTTTGAAGTTTTTTCCTTGACTTTCATTGTGAACCATAACACACAGAAAAATGCATAAAACATATAACGTTCATTCTTTGATGTGTAGTTCTCCACTGCGAATAAACCAGGATTTAACGATCCATACTACAGCTGATGGATATTTGGGCTGTGTCTAGTCTGGGGGTACTACAAATAGCGCTGGCTAGGAACATTCTAGTACTCATTTCTTAGGAGTGGAACTGGCACACATGCAGCTTTAGCAGATAATGCCTAACAATTTTCCAGTGGCTACACCATTATATGCTGCCATGGGTGTATTCAAGAGTTCCAATTGTTGCACATCCTTCCCGACGCTTAGTATTGTCAATCTTTTTAGTTCTAGCCTGCATTTCCCTGACGATGTGCTTACTGGCCATTCTCATATTTTCTTTTCCTTACTGATTTATAGCAGTTTTTTAAATATCGAGGATACTATATACAGGGATTATAAATCTCTCTTCCCATTGTGATTTGCCATTTCATTTTTTTAAAGATGTCTTTTTTACTTCTTATTTTAATGGAAGACTTGGTCTGAATAACCTGCAAAGCCATTGCCAGACAGGGGTGTCCTCTAATGTGGTATCCTGAGGATGCGAAGCCCTCCAGCACTGATAGGTTTAGCCCAGGCTGGTCCAGGCAAACTGGCTCCTCACTGCTCCCTCACATACCAGTCAGGGTTCCACCTCAGGGCGTTTGTATTTGCTATTTCCTCTCCCTGGAATGCTCTTCCCCTAGATAAACACAGGATTCCCTCCTTCATCTTCTTCAGGTCTCTGCTCAAACATTACCTCAGTGAGACCTTCCATGATAACCTTTTTAAAAACTGCAAGCTGCCACCCCCTAGAATTCTTGACCTCTTTAGCCCGCTTTAAAAATTTCTTCATATCCCATATTACTTTTACATTTTATATATGTGTGTGTGTGTGTGTACATATATATAGAGATCAAGATAAATAGTTTGTGTATGTGTGGGTGGAAACTCCTGCATTTATACTGTGTTATTGCTTATCACCTCTTTCCCAAACTAGAAGTTCTGAGGGCCAGGATATTTGTCTGTGTTGTTCCCTGCTCTATCTTCAAACCTAGAAAAATGCCCAGCACACAGCATGTACTCAATAAATGTTTACCGAGTGCCTCAGTATGTAAAATCCTTAAAGCAGTTCCTGGCACATAAGATCAGGTGTTTTAGTAAGGGTTTGCTGACTGAAATCTTACCAGTTGATGTAAAAATTTCAAAGGTGAAATTTTACTCAGTTTTTTCTTAAAGGTGCCATTTACTCAAATTCTTAGACAAAAAGGCAAATTTACCTTAACATCTCAAGGCGAACAGTTCATTTCACTGTCTTCCACCTACCCAAGAAAAAAAGAAGGGACTCAGATACTTGGCTAAGCCTTTCCGTTCACTGTACTTGGTTTTACCCATTGATTTTTATAGCTATTGGGAGGCAGGGAAGAGAAGTTTGTCCCAGAAACCACGTGATTTGGGGAAGAAGGAGGCACACAAGGAGGGGGTCACTGCGGGCACAGAGAAAGGGCGTTAAGGGCTCTGGGCCCATGTTTCCAGACCTCAGAGGCCAGCAGGGTGTGGCGCTGTGGGGCGGCCAGGGACTGGGGCAACGTGTCCACTGTGCTGATGGGGCAGCCCTGGGGGCGGATCTCCTTGGCCAGCCGCCCCTTCTTCTTCAAGGTGCAGGCCTCCTGGTACGGTGGTGAGATGGGGGGCTGCGTGGGCGGAGTATACTTGTATTCTGAGCCGTCCTCTAGCTGCAGGGACACATATCGGCAGGGGGTGGTGAGGACCTGGGAACCTAGGACAGCACCCCCCATCCACCCACTGTTGGCTGGGTGCTTACATCCAGTGGGTAACTGCGGTCCGAATCATAGGCGCTCAGGTCCCCACAGGTCACAAATGGTACAATGATGCGGGTGGGACCATCTAATTGGTTGAAATCTGGATCTGACAAGCAGGGAGAGATGAGGCAGGACAGGGCTGGGGTGTCTGGGAACAGTCGTGACTCAGGCTGCACCCAGGATGGGTACCGAGGCCTCCCCAACGTATCCACCAGCTACTCTTACCCTCCTTTACCAGAAATCCTTCATCTGGTTCAGATCACTTCCTGAGGGAAGCCCTCCATGATCACCTGTTCTAAAACACACCCCCCCAACCCACTTTTCTCCGACTGCACTTATGTCCACCTGCCATATACTGTCTGGACTTGGTCTCACTCAAGTGTGCCTGCCACAAGAGCCGCTCTGTGCTTTTTCCCTCTAGGGGCCAGTCTGAAGGCCCTCACAGGATGAAATTCCCACACAGGGGTGTGGTTTCCACCTGGGGGTGTGACTGAGTCTTCTTAGTCTAGAATCTCCGCAGGCAAGTGGAGTCTCCCCTTGGGGTAGGACTCAGGATCCTCCAGTGACAGAATTTTCACCAGGTCCAAGAGCTACCACTAGGCCACTGGGCTAAAGATCCTCCTGGGACAAAATATCCATACAGGGGTGGCATTTCCAGAGGGTGGGGCTGAGGATCCTTTTGGGACAGAATTCCACTAAGGGGCAGAGTTTCCACCAGGGGGTGGGGCTGGGGGCCCTCCTGGGACATAAATTCCATTGGTGGACAGACTCTCCCCAGGGATGGGGCCCAGGGCTCCGGCTCTCACCGTAAGAGTGGTCCAGCAGGGGTTTGGTCAGGTCCGGCAGGAAGCCCTCAGGGGGGTCATAACCCTTACAGACAGCAAAGGCCTCTGTGGGGATAAGGTGGAGTGAGGGTCGACTGCCACCACCACCCTGTGCGGATGGGTCCCTGAGATGTGCACCCCCCAGCCTGGCCCCTCCACCCCACTGACCAATGCTGGAGTTCCGGCTGCTCTTGGGCTTGGCACAGAGCACGGTGGAGAAGAAGACACGCAGCTGACTGTAGATCAGTGTCACATCCCGGCCTCGGAAGATCTGCAGGGTGGGGAGGCAGAGATGGAGGCATGAGGATGACCTTTGGAGACCCCTCTCTACCCCCTACCAGGTTCCCCGAGCCTTACCTTGGCCACAAAGCAGCCCCCTGGCTTCAAGACATGTGTAGCAATGTTCAGAGCCTGTGGGCAGGACAGATGGCTAAGGCTGAGGTGGAGACAGCCAGGAGGGGACCAAACTGAGGCAGGGGCAGCCAGGGTTACTCACGGCTAGGAGGAGCTGGGCCTGCATATACTCATCAACATCATGGAGGCCGGTTACTGCATCAAGAGAACAGCGTTAGGGGGCCATCCAGTCTAGCTATGCTCCTGTTCTAACCTCCAAGAGAGGTTAGAGTGCTAAAAACATTTCCTAGGCTCTCTTACTGCTAAGGTTCTGCACGCAAATACTATCTGCCAACTAGATGCGTACTCTGAGCTCCTAACCCTTAGGCACTCATTTTTATTCTCAAAACCACCTCAGGCGAGAATATTGTTAACATCATTTCTACCTCCAGTCCAGACTGTTCCTCTTAACTCCAGACTCAGATCAGAACGAACATCTCAGACTCAATACATCCAAAAACAAACTCCCGATCTTCCTGCCCAAACCTGCTCCTCCCATCGTCTTTCCCATCTCATCTGATCCTTCCAGTTGTTCAAGCCCAAAATCTTTGAGTTACCCTTGACACACACCCACCCACCACTCTCTCCTCACACCCACATTTAAGCCGTTAGCAAATCTTCTCAACTCCACCTGGACGACTGCAGCGGCCTCTCCTCCCCAGGTCTCACCCCTCACACTGCTCACAGCAGCCAGAGGGATCCTGTCACAACCCAAGTCAGGCACGGCCCTCCTCTGCTCACAACCCTCTCATGGTTTTCCCCACGCTCTTATCTCAGTGAAGAAGCCAAAGTCACCACTGTGGTCCAGAAAGATCCACACAAGGATCTGTTCTCACCTCCTACAACTCTCCTGCTCACTCACTCCGATCCAGCCACACTGATCTCGCTATTCCTCATACATGCCAAGCGCCCTCCTACCTCAGGGCCTTTGCATAGGCCAATTCCTTTACCTGGATTGTTCTTCCTCCAGATGTGCCCCTGGCCCATTCCCTTGACTCCTTTAGGTTTTTGTGCTAAAGCCAATGAGGCCTTCCCAACTTAATTTAAAATTCCTACAGGTACCCCCCTCTTCCCTCTCCTTTTCATTGACATCCCCATGGTACCTATCACCTTTTTTTTTTTTTTTTTTTTTTTTGCGGTACGTGGGCCTCTCACTATTGTGGCCTCTCCTGTTGCGGAGCACAGGCTCCGGACGCTCAGGCTCAGTGGCCATGGCTCACGGGCCCAGCCGCTCCGCGGCATGTGGGATCTTCCCGGACCGGGGCACAAACCCGTGTCCCCTGCATCGGCAGGCAGACTCTCAACCACTGCGCCACCAGGGGAGCCCCCTATCACCTTTTGACAGGCTACATAGCTCAATCACTTGTTCCTCTTCTGCCTGTTCCCACTAGAACACCAGCTCTATAAGGTCAGAGTAGGTAAAATTTTATTCACAAGTATTTTCCCAACATGTACAACAGTGCCTGACACACAACAGGTGCTCAGTAAATGTGCTGAATGGATGGATGGCTAACTAACTGAAAAAAAAAAAAGAAAAAGAGTGAACACTAAGTTGGAATTGGACAGTTGCAGAGAGATGAGCAATAAGAAGATAAAAGGGTGGACAAAACCCAAATGGTAGAGTACGGGGAGGGAGAAGACAGAGGCAGAGAAGAGGAAACAGAGGTAGGGAGAAGTTGCTAGATGTAAGAACAGCTGACAGTGGAGAGAAGAGGCAGTAAAAGAAGCCAACAGAGGCGGGACATACAGAGAAAGACACACATAGGGCCCCCGCCTGGCCTCCCAATCCCTGCTGTTTACCATCAGGAGCCCCGTCGCACACCACTAGGTCCGCGGGGCAGCCCTCAAAGTGCTGGATGATCTCCTTGGCAGTGGACAGCTATGGAAAAGAGGGAGGATGAGTGGCCCCAAGGCACCCCCTCCACAGCCCTCTAACCCCACCTGCCCTTGGCCCTGGCCCGCAGCCCCTGGGTCAGCCAAATTCTCAGGCTTTGCCTAAGACCGGGCTCCATCTCTGGGATTATTTTTTGCTTTCTCTCTGTGATGACGACAGGCTGGCTCTGTTTCTCTGCTGTTACACTCTCTTGGGTTCTCTCCGTTACTCTATCTCTGTCTTTCTCAGTCTGTTTGTCTTTCTCTTTCTCTCTTCCACTTGCCGTAGCCCCCAGGTTGGGGGGCCTTTGCCCAGGATACACCCCAACACCCCAAGCCATGCTCTCACCTGGGTGATATCCCCCTGGATCTGTAACACACCTGGTAGTGGAGCCATAGCCTGAAGGTCCACGGCCACCACGTGGCCGGACCCCTGGCCCCTGTGGACAACACGGTCCATGTCAGCCCAGTTATCACTCCTGGTCCACCCTCCATCTAACCTGCCCTCCCACCCTCCCATCTGGGACTCCACACTCACCCAATCTTCTGGCTCAGCACCTGGCTCCAGCTGCCCGGGGCCGCGCACAGGTCAACTGCCCGTGTCACACCTGAGCTCACACAGGAAGGTGTAGTGGTCAGCTGCACCCACCTCTCCAACCTGGGACCCTGCAAAGTTCACCCCTTTCCCCTGGGGAGCACCCGTATCTATCTGCTGCCTAGATGCCCAGCTCCTTTTGCGTACCTGCCCATCTTCCTGCCTGGCCCCTGCCCCACAGACCCTCCAAGTCAGCCCATCTACCACAGGGAGCTCTGTAGACCTAGCCCACTTGTCTATTCCCTTCGCCCACCCCATCCCCCAGTGACTCGCCCGCCAAGTGGGGACCTTGGAAGAGTTGGAATTCCTCGTCAAGTTGTAGCAGCTTGAAGGCACTGCGGGCACGCCAGCCATTCTCCTTGGCTAGGCGGTAGTAGACATCCCGCTTGTCCTTTGACGTCCGTCCCATCTCACACACTGTTTGCCCAGGGACCTGCCAACAGTAAGCTGACGCCGCCCTATATCAGTAAGTGGGCCATCACCTACCTCTGCAGGGCAGCGAGAACCACAAAAACTAAACCGGGCTCATCTGACCCATGTGACAGCTCACTCAACAGGTGGGAAGGCTGGAGCCCAGTCACTGACCCCAATGACCTCACTGAGCCTGAAGGACCCTACCACTGAGCTCTCAGGCTCCATCACTAACCCCACAGATCCCCCCCAAAGATCCCACAAACCCAATCCTTATCTCACAGATGACCCATTACTGACCGTGTCCACCTCCCACTGCTGTCACTCACACACCACATATTAAACCCCACTATCAACCCTTCTCTGCCCACCTTACCCCCAATAACATCTCACTGTCTTCCCAGCTCTCCTCATTGCCCCTAGAGTCATACAGCCCTACTAGCCCCCCATTAATCCCTTGCTTTCAACCCATTATCCTCATAATACCTCACTGCACTCCCCACCTCCTTAATCTCTCTCCCCGAAGTGATCAGGCCCCCAATAATTCCCTTATTACTACATCGTTATCACCGCCCCCCCATTAATGCCTGGAGAATCATGGCCTATTAGTTCCCCATCGAGCTCTCAATTACTATGATTTATCAGTCCCCATTAACCTGGCCCTCCAACTGATCCTTCATAGATCACACCACTAGCCCCCTGTAACCCTTCACTACCACACATTCACATTAATCCGTGATAATCATACATCAGTTCCACATTCTCCCCTCACTGCCCACCTTTCTCCCCACCCAACAATCACTTGATGATCCCACCCAACAGCTTACTATTACCCCCTCTTTGCTCACTCTGCTCCTATTAATTCTTCAATGATCATACCATCATCACCCACTAAAACCTTTTGATTACAACACTCCTTCAGCCTCTCATTCTCTCTTCTTTGATCACTACTCCCATTAGTTCCTTGATCATGACTTTTACCGGCCTCTATTATTCCCTCCACAGCCGCACCATTATCCTTTCAATCACTATGCCCCACCACTCTTTATTAACCCGTTGAATATCATACCTCCATCAGTCCCTCAAGGATCACACTCCTACCTGCCTACCATTATCTTCTACTTGCCCACTCTACTATCCCCTCATTAATTAACGAACACATTCCATTGGCCCCCTTGAACACATCGACTAAAACACGCCTTTTAGCCCTCACCGATTCCCCAATAACACTCCCACCAGACCTCTATTACACCCACGCAGCCCACCAAACCTCCACACCCACCCATTAACAGCCCTCTGGCTACACCGCCGGTCCCTCCTCATCATTACCTGAAAGCCCAAGTCCCCACTGGGACCACAAGACCGGCTCCGCCGGTATTTGGACCTCTGCGCCCCCCGCCCACCCCCAGACCATCCCGCATGAGTGGTCCCCTTCTCCAGACAAACCTTGGGTCTGGAGCCTACCTGGTGCCAGCTGCCCGGACTACGCAGCTGCAGCGCCGAGGGCGAACTTGCCTCCTTCCCTCACCGGCGGGACAGCGCAGGCATGCCTCAACCGTCTTGGCCGGGACCCAAGTCCTCCGCGCCCCAGGGCCTACCTTAAACTTTCGGAGTGGGGAGAAGCGGAACGAAGGAGGCCGGTCCGCAAGCAGCCCGAGCCTCGGCGAGAGCGCAAACCGGTGAGAAGTCGTAGGGCTTCAGCTTGTATTCTTAGTTGATCCGAATGTCTGTCGCGCATGCCTAAGGGCGACCGGAGCGTGGAAAGCCTGTCATCGTGGAACGCGGTGGAACGCGATGGAACGCGGTGGCTCGCGCGAAGCGGGGACCCGACCTGAACGTACCACGTGAGTTCCGGCATCTCGCGCCGACGTAGCCGGTCGGGCGAACTGCTGTTCCCAGCATGCAACGGGCGCGAGTAAAGCTGCCGAAGTCGCGCACAGCATGGCCGAAACGTCGCGAGGCACGAGAACTAACTTTGTTCTTTTGTTACAAGGCGAAAATCGACGTACTCTCCGCCCCTCCCTTCTTGTACAATAGTATTCCTTGAGCCTGTGGACTACATTTCCCAAGATACAGCGCGCGCGGCGGCACCTATTTATTTTTCGCGCGCCGCGAAGTGCAATCGCCTCTGGGGTACGAATTTGAGAGGAAGGAGAGTGCGTTAATTAAGTGCGCGAGCGCGCGGAAGCTGCTCGGCTGCAAATTCAAATCCCACTTCCGCTAACTGATAGCGCCTTCTGACTGTTACCGTCTCAGAACTGCGGTTTCTCCTTCTGTAAAATGCGGATAACAAGTAGTTCAGACTCCACAGAGAGTCATTGGCAGGATTAAATAGGTGTAGTTCCGCACACTGTCTGTAATTCTGTGTTCTTCAAACACTTTTAACTCGGACCTAGAAAAAAAGACTGCATCTCGACCCAGTGCACAAGCAAATACAGTAATGGAAACATTTGTTATAGCGTTTACCATGTGCCAGGCACTCTTCTGAGTGCTCTCAGTAGTGTGCTGGTAAATGGTTAACAATCAGCTCTTTAGGTGGAGAGGGAGAGGAAGCCCTGATTTCTAACATTTGCCAGTTTCCATGGTTTACATACTATCACCTTGTCAAATTTCAACTTACCAAGGTGTAGTCACGGAGCACAGAGTCTGGAAGAGATGCACTAGTGCACCATTGTGTTAATACACAGCTCTGGTCACAGAGCTGCCTATCCAACTCGTGTGTTTCCTCTTTCTACAGTACAATTAAAATAGGGATAAATGATCTCAGGAGCATAGAAATAATGAAATGTAGTAAAATAATAATTAAGAAGTGATGTGTTTTGAGTATTTATCACCTTTTAAATTTTATTTATTTAATTATAAGTTTACATAATTTCATTTTTAATAATAGCTGTGTTTTCCCCAGTTTACAGATGAGGAAAAGGAGACAAAGGAGAATATATATATATATATATATATATTCTATGTGTAAACATACACCATTTACTGCATATGTGATGATATAGAAATATATAGTGATGTCTAATATTTACTAGTATATAAATTATATGTTAGCAAATAAATATAAATATGTCATGTGGAAATATATATTTATGCTTTTTTGTATAGTTTATGTATAAAATATACATATCTTATATAAATGTATATGCTGATATATATATAAATCTAGTGTCTATACATATCTACTTACTAAAGTAAATATACTATTAAGTATATAAATATGTCAGGTGGTGATAAAAGCTATGAAGGATAATAAAGGAGGGTGAAAGGATTGGAGAGTAACAGGGGTTGAATTGCTATTTTAGACAGTGTGGTCAGGGAAGGCTTTCTGACGAGGTGACATTTGAGCTGAGACCTGAAGGGGAGTGCACCCTAGGAATATTTGGAGGAAGAGCATTCCAGGCAGAGGGAACACCAAGTGCAAAGACCCTGAAGTGGGAATGAGCTTGGCAAGTATTCAAACAACTGAACGATAGATTCATCATTCCTTAGAAATGTGAGCTTCGCTAGGCAGGGGTTTCTGTTGTTTTGTTCACTGTTGCCTCCCTGGCGCCTAGAATAGGGCCCGGCACACAGGTGGTGTTCAATAGATGTTTGCTGAATTCACCCTTTTGTTGCTTTGTTCCTTCACTCTTTCCGCAGTGGTGTGCTCTGCATTTATGTGGGGCCCTGGGAGGAGGTGTAGACAGCCGCGCAGAGACCCTGGAGAGCCAGGGAGGAAGCCAGAGCTTGTCAGTGGAGTTCAAGGGCATTGCGGGAGGCGGTGGGAACATGGCTCCCCTGCAGAGGTGAGCAAGTGTGAGAAAGCAAGGGTTCAAGCCACCAGGCGCTGCTCCACAGACAGGAGGGGGTGCCAGGCATTGGGGGCCCATGTTCACCCTGTGGGATGCTTCCTGTTTTCTTGCCTTTCACAAAGCGGATGTTTAATTTTTTGCAAAGAAACTTGCTTCCTCCAGCAGGGCTGGGGGGATTGGGGGACAGGAGCCAGGCTCTGAACTCCCCAGGCTCTTCCCGAAGTGGGGTGTCCGCCTGCAGCTCCCACCCAGCACCCCACTGAGTGTAAAGGTGTCCTCCCCTCAGCCTCCTGAAAAGGTCAAGGAGAGGGGAGCTGCCAGGCCGGCCCTGTGCTGGAGGGCATCTTACCACGTGAGGGAAAGACGGGGGTGGTCCAGGCGCAGGGGACCAGACAGTGACTCAAAAAGCCTTGCAGTCCAGGGGCTGCTTTGAGGGACGGAAGAGTTATCTGTGGGGAGCCTGCATGAAAGGAGAGATTAGAATCCAAACCCAGCTCAGTGGGGGGATGCCTTCACTGGCAGAGAAGAGTTCATTAATTCCTTTCACAAAGATGTTATTGAGTGATTACTGTATGTCAAGCATTGTTCTTAGCACTTCACCTGTATTAGTTCATTCAATCTTCCCCATGGCCCTGAGTTAGGCAGTAGTAAGCCCTGCGGGAAGCTGAAACAGTGAGGTTTTTCGAAACTTGCTCCTGGCCGCACAGCTCCTAAGCGGCAGAGCTGGGAAAGCTTGCGCCGTTAACTGCTTTGCTCCGTGGCTCCCTCCCCTGAAGACTGCTGAGTAGTGTTTTAATGAAAAGCAGGGGTCTGTTTAGAAGAACTGACAAGATCCTAAACTGACTTTTAATAGATTCGATAGGAATCCCAAGTGTCCCACGAGGGTCTTCTTTAATGAACCAACAAAAGCCTTAAATGACCCTGAGAAAGGGCCCTACTTTGATGAACGAACAAAGCGTTCTTATCCCTGGCATGGCCTCAAGGCCTCGGTCAAGCTTAAAGACACCTGTTCCTTCTAAAGCAGGCTGCCTCTGCAGCCAGATTTCACTTTCCCTTTGTTTTTCCTCTTACCAGCATATGTGGAACACCTGCTATTTGCAATGCCCTGAAACTTAGCTGAGCTATGGGGTGCGGAGCTGGATGAAGGCTTGCCCCTCCCCAGAAGAGTTCACTCGGCAGAAATAAAAATAATGATGATAATATGACTCTTGATAAGTAGCATTCATTGAACTCCAGCTGTGTGCCCAGGTGGCCTTGTGCTGGGCAATGTTGGAGGGCAGGGCTGGCCCTGGGAGGGGAGGACAATGATCAGAGGAGGAGGCTGCTGCTGGGAGGTGGTGGGTGAGGGCATCTGTTTTTTGTTGAAGTTTCACTAGTTCTTGGGATGGGACACTTCAAACTTTTCTTGAAATCTAGACACCTGCCTAGCCAGTCCCCGTCCCCCCGCCCCTTAGTCATTTGGGCCAAGGCCTCTGCTGACAGGTGTCTCTTTCCCTGGCTGGCCTGAAGCACAGATGTTTACTGGCTCTCAGGAGGGAAGAGGAGAGAGACGAGAGACACGGAGTAGGCCGGGATAGACGGGGGAGTGGTGTGTGTGTGTGCACCCGCTGGCTTGCGCCCGCGCGCCTGTGTATGAATACCCTGAGGGTATCTCAGCTACCTGTGCCTGTTCCCAGCAACAAACACATGTATGTGAGTTCCACGCGTGTCTTACTATGTTACTTGCCTGGTCGTGTCTTGTGTCTATGGCTGCCTATCCAACTCGTGTGTTTCCTCTTTGACAACTGTGTGTTGGTCCCATCTGCTTGCGCAATTCATCTATATGGGGCTGTGTGTGTGTCCCCTGGGTGCTTATGTGTCTCCTTTGTAATGCTCGTGGGTGAGAAGTGTGTTTATCTGTCTCTCCTCTGTGTGTGTGTCTCCAATGTCTCTGTGTCTTTCTTCTCTGGCACCATGTTTGCATCTCTCCTCGGTGAGTGGCTATAGGTGTGTGCTCCCTAAGGGCATTTCTTCTGGTGCCAGTGTATGTTCCCTTGTTTCCTCTTCATGCAGCTTTAGGTGTATTTTCTGCATTTCCTGATAGTAAGTGTACTCTCTGCATCCCTGTTTTTCCAGTTTGTGCGCCTATATATGTGTTCCCTGTGCATGTCTCCCCCGACTTGATTTGTGTGAATAGCCGTGTATACACGGCTGTGTGCACCTATCTGCTTGAATGCAGTTGTGCACGTGTCTGTAACTGCGCCTTCTCTGTCTGTACAATCGTGTCTGCCTGTGGGTGCCTCTCTCTCTGTGACCAGAGCTGTATGTGGTCGCAAGTTCATACACAAATTCACATGCACAGAGGTATCATGATAGAGGCTGAACCTGGACGTTGGCCTCCAGGGTCATCTGAACCTGGAGTCGCGTGCGTCGGAGATGCTGGGCGTGTGTATGATGTTGTCGGCTCTGTGGAATCATATTTGTCTGTGTGCTCTGGCTCTGTGTGGCTGTGAGTCTGTGTGTGATTTGCCTGTTGGCTCTCTTTGGTGTGGCTGTGAGTCCGTGGGTGATGATGTCTGTAGTGGCTGTAAAGCAGTGTGAGCCTATCCCTGCATCCGTCTGTGATCTCTGTGTGCGGCTCAGTGGGTGATGATACTTATCAGACTAAGTCACTCTGTGTGGCTATATGTGGCTGTCCCGTGGCCTGGGCTCTCCATGTGCCGTCTGCGCGTGTTCGTATTGGTCAGCCTATATTCTCTGTGTGTGGCTGGGAGTCTGCATGCGAGTTTGTACCTCTGTGGGTGATGGCGAGCCTGCCTCCATCTCTAAGCCCCTGGATGGGGCTGTGATCCCTGAGTGTGCAGGAGTCTCTCTCCTGCTGTGGGGAAGTGAACGCCCCATCCCTCACCCTCCTCCCACTGTGAGTGGGGTGGGAGCCTCCAGGCTAGCTTTGAAGCCCCAGCCAGCCCCTGGCCTTTCCGGGAATTCTGTGCTCCCTGTGGGGGGCGGGCAGGTGGGTGGAGGGGCCGGGACAGAGGCCTCTTGTCCACCTGGGCCTCAAACAGCCCAGTCTAGTCGGGCCTGGACCCCATGTCCACCCCGCCTGACTTCCTGCAGGAGACGCATGCTTTGCCTGGGACAGACATGCCTGTCACATGCCCGAATGGAGTCAACTGACAGACCCCTATTTAAGAGAGACAGGCAGACAGACAGTGGGGCTCCTCCGTTAGGGTGTGGACAGGCTCCACCCAATGCCTAGGCTGGGGTCCAGGACTTCAGGGTGTGCCTAGTTTGCAGACAGTGTGTAGCCACACTCCCCGCCCAACTACAAGTGCCCTCCCTGCCTCCCTCTGGGGACCCCCCCAAGATCTAGGGTCCTCTCTCGGCTGGGCTGTCTGTCTAAGGTCAGCCTCTGGAGGCCTGGCTGTGCCTCTCCCTGCGCCTGTCCCACTGCTGGCCCCAGGTCTGTCTGCTCCTCTGCCTGAATCTGACTTTCTCTGCCTGCCCCTCCATGTGTCTCTCTGCCTCAGCCACTTGCTCTGTCCCTTTGAGCCAGTGTGTCTGTTCCTAACCTCTGTTTGGGGATGTGTCTGGCTGTGTCCACCTGTCCATCTGCATTCATCCAGGAGCTTGCGAGAGCCTCTCCTTGCCCACCGTTTCTGAGTCTCTTTCTTCGCTGACTGCCCCTCCGCCTGTCTACCACTCCCTCACACCCTGTCTTTCTGTCCCCTCCTGTTGTCTGTCCTTGTGCTGTTTCTTCTGCCTGCCTGTCTCTATTTGGGATTGTTTCTCTTCCTATCTCTGTCTCTCCTCCTGCCATCCATCCCATCCTGCTGTATGTCTGACCCCTGAGTCAGTTCTGTCTGTCCCTCTCTCTAGGAGTGGATCCACTCCCTTGATCTTTCAGCCCATCTCCCCCACCTCCCCCGAAACCTCTGTTTCCCTCCATGTGGGTTCAGATGAAGGGAGGCACACACCCCCGACTTCCCCCTGCCCAGAACCAGAAGAGGGAAACTGAATTAAAGTTAAAACTTTACAGGAAAAAAAAAATCCGCCTGCCAGATGGGGCCCGGGCAGTGCTGATTAGCCGCCGAGCAAGCCCGGCGGAGTTGATTGGTCAGAGGGCAGGCGAAGGCAGGGTCTGGCTGAGCGGGAGCCCTGCTGCCCGGCAGGGTCCCAGAGCCCTAGTTCTGAGTTGCTGCCGCTTCAAGAGCTGAGAGGAGCAGGGAGGTGAGGAGGGGGTGCTGGCCATTGAGGGGGGCTCCTGAGTCCCCAAGGCACGAATGGGGGTCCTGGGAGAGGGCTCAGGGGTTCCCTGGAGGCATTTTTAGCACTAGTGCGGAATTGAATGGGAGGGGGAATCCTTTTGGTACCCTGATCCCAGGAAATGAATTCAGGAGTGGGTGGGAGGCTCCAGAGGGTGCTCATGGCTGACGAAGGGGCTCCTTGAGAGCCTTCCCCAACCCAGGAAGGGGATTCAGGGCTTGAGTAGGGGGCTTCCTGGAGGGAGTTTTAGTCATGATGGGGACCTTGAATGGGGGTTTCTGAGATACGGCATTCCCAGGAAGTGAGTTCAGGGCTGGGGGCTTCTTCAGAGACACTCCGTCCAGAAGAGGGAGGAGGCTCCAGGCTTGCGTGGGGATTGCAGGGACACCCCACCCCAGGAAACACATCAGGCCCTGGGAGGGGGCTTTTGATGATTGTCTCAGAGACAGCTCCTCTTCAGGAGGGGAAATTAGGGCTTGGCCATGTTCCTGAGACACCCCAAGCCCAGAAAGGGTCTCAAGTCTGGAAGTGTCTCTAAAGTGACTTCTACTGGAATAGGAGTGTTTAAGACTTGACAAGGGTCCCAGAAAATAACTCTCTAGTCCCTAGAAGGGGGATTAAATGAGGGTCCCTGGGTCACTTCTATCCCTGGAGGGGGGTTCAGTTTGGGGAATTGCTTTTGGCCTCCAGTGAGAATATTCAGAGTTGTGGCAGAGAGCAGTTTGCCGCGTCCAGGGGTTGGGGGGCTGGGGTCGCTGAGCCCGCCTCCCATCCTCAGCCCCTCCAACAGGTTGCATCAGCTCTGGGCTCAGGCTGGCGGCCCAGGCGGGGAGGAGGGGGGTAGGGGGCGTTAGGAGGGGTGGGGCAGTCAGGCGGACACGTGTCCCTGTAAGGAGTGAGAGGCATGACCACGCGGTGAGGGTGGAGGGAAGAGGGGGGTGCGCGGGGGACCGGGGAAGGGAAGAGACAGACAGCAAGAGAGAGTGAGTCTGGGGTCTGGGAGGAGAGGCTATCCCAGCTCCAAATGGCCATCTCATCTGCTGAGGGGTCGGTATCTCTCTCTTTCTGTCTCTGTCTCTACCCCTCTATCTCTTGCTGCCCTCTTTTTCTCCATGTCTCAGTGACTAACTGTTGGCGTCTCTCCCCTGAGTCCCTCTCTCTCTCTCTCCCCATCTCTGTCTTTGTCGGCCTCTCCCTCTTGTCTCCAATTATCTCCACTTATCTCCCTGTCTCTCTAATCCCTCTGTTCCTGTTCCCCTCACCTCATCTATGTGTCTCTGTTTCTATATCTATCTGTCTGTCGCTATTGGACCCCCCCGACCCCCTTCATCTAGTTCTCCCCACTTTGTAAGCCCCCCTGCTCCATCTCTGAACCCCCACCCCATTTCTCTGCCCACAGGATGGAACTGCAGGATCCAAAGATGAACGGAGCCCTCCCTGGGGGTGCTGTGGAGTGAGTCGGGGACCCAAGGGGTTGAGGTCAGGGATCAGAATTACCTTCTCATCAGCCTCAATTTCCCTGCCTATTCTAGCTACAGGCAGGAGCACGAGGGCTTCCTGCCCAGCCATAGTCCTTCTCCTGGGAGGAAGCCAGCCCAGTTCATGGATGTGAGTGACCCCACAGGATCTGTCCCAGCTGCACCTTGCCCAGCTCAGCCCCTCCCCTACTGCTCCCTCTTCCCGGTTATTCCCTTCAGCTGTTTTGCCTCTGGTCGCTGCCCCACCCTTCCGTGTTCCTCTCCACTTCCAGCTGCTCCCCTCTAAAATCTCACCTAGCCTTTCCCTTTCCAGCTCTCCTCGTCTTCAAATCCTTTTCCTTCCTCTGATGGCCCTTCCTGGGCTTCTCCTCTGCCCCAGTCGCTTCTTCCCTAGTCTTTCCCAGGCCCTGGCACTGGTCTCCTTCCCTGGTCCCCCTCCCCATGTGTGCCCGGGCCTTGCCCCTTACCCGCAGTTCGAGGGGAAGACATCGTTTGGAATGTCAGTGTTCAACCTCAGCAACGCCATCATGGGCAGCGGCATCCTGGGGCTGGCCTATGCCATGGCCCACACAGGGGTCCTCTTCTTCTTGTGAGTCCTAGGCAGTCTGGGGTGGGGGAGGGGTGTGGTGGGCAGGCGGGAGGCCTGGGGGCCAAGTCCGAGCAGTGCCATCTGCCACAGGGCCCTGCTGCTCTGCATCGCTCTTCTGTCTTCGTACTCCATCCATCTCCTGCTGACCTGTGCTGGTGTTGTAGGTGAGACCCAGAGCTCAACCTAGACCTTGGACCCCAGATCCTGGACCCAGGACCCCAGACACCACGCTCAGCTCTCTGGGCTCCAGACCCCAGACGGCACCCTGGCCCTCAGACCTCATCTGGGCTCCCAGGTTCCCAACCCTCAGCCCTCCGTCTGGCCATCAAACCAGAGCCCCTACCCCAGACCACTCCACGCCACTTCTAGCCCCCACCCCTCAGTCTCCAGCACACGTACCCATGGAAGCCAGCACCGCAACCCTGAGACTGCCGGTCCTCAGCCCCCAGCTCTCAGACTTCACTCCTGCCATGATCTCAGTCCATATCCTGCCCCAAGACCCCAACTACCCACGTCTGGCCCCCAACCTTCTCCCTGGCCACAGATCCACCTACCAGACTCCAACCCCAACTGCTTAGCCCTCACCTCCAGCTCCCAGCCATGAGGCCCAATTAGCCCAAGCCCCAGCTCCCCAGCTCCCAGACTCTCTGGCCTCCAACTCACCCCTGGCCTGGCCTCCTCGACCCACAACCTGTTCCTTTCTGGTTCTCTCCCCTCCAGGCATCCGAGCCTATGAACAGCTGGGACAGAGGGCGCTGGGGCCTGCGGGGAAGGTAGTGGTGGCCGCGGTCATCTGTCTGCACAATGTTGGGGGTGAGGACTCTGGGAGGTGGGGGTCAGCTTGGGGGAAGAGGGTGGGCTGAGGTGGGCTTCCCCAGGCTGGGGTGGGAGGGAGATGAGAGGCATCCTTCTGCTTACACCTCCCCCCACCTGCACCAGCCATGTCCAGTTACCTGTTCATCATCAAATCCGAACTCCCCCTGGTTATCAGCACTTTCCTGGACATGGACCCTGAGGGGTGAGTGTGCAACACCCCTTGGCTCTGGCCCACAGACCACTAATTCTGCCCGTGAGGTCTGGTTACTAGCTTCAACTGTGTGTCCAGCTGACCCCCAGGTCTTCCATTTTGAGACAGTTAGGCAGGCCAGTTTGTTCAGACTGCGATTCCTGTGTGTTGTGATGCAAATAGTATGTGTGACCATTGCTCTGGCTGTAGGAGTCCAGTAAGACCATGTGTTCATTTTTGTGATTGTTCTGGCTGACTCTGTGTGTGCAGTGTACTCTGATGTTGACCGTGTGGCTGTACCCATCCAGTTGACCTAAACTCTGTCCGCGGGTTTGATTCTGTGACTCTTATACTGGCAGGTTCTCTGGCCATCTGTATGCTAGCTGACTACAGCTGTGTCCTGTATACTGTGGCTCCAACCATGTGTGTTTGACATTTGCTTACTCTGACTTTCTCTGTCCAGTGGATTCTGTTTGATTCTGGGTCCATTAGGCTGGCTGAATCTGTCTAGCTATAAGTGTATGGTCACTGACTCCAAGAGAGTATGTGCACGTGTGTGTGCGGTGGACCGTGGTGCCAGCTAAGTGTACGTGATTTGTGTTTAACTTTCTGTGTTTAACTTGGTGACCATCGTTCTGGCAAATTCTTTCTGGCTGTTTGTGTGTGATCCTCGACTACAACTGTATATGTCTTCTGTATTATGGTTCTAGCCATGTATGCTTGCTTGTTGTTCTGAGTATGTATCCAGCTGACTGTCTGTTTAATTCTGGATCCATTGGCTGGCTGAATCTTTCCAATTGTTTGTATATGATAGCTGATTCTGTGTATACTGTTAGATCTTTGGTTTGATCCTGAAACCATCCAGGTAGCTGACAGTCTATGTGACTAGGTGTGTCTAATTATTATAATTAGCTCCCACTGTATATATGACCAATGGTGCTTTGTTAGTTTATGTCTGTGTAACTGTGTGTCTAAGGTAGAAAGAGAATGTGTGAATACCTGGAGCATAGTAAGCACTTAATAAAATTCTTTTGAATAAATGAGCAGTTGTTCAGCCAATTCTGTACTAACAGACTATATCTTGCCTGGGCACCTCCCTCCAATCTCTGTACAGATCCTGCTCTTTCCTTGAGCTTGGTTCCAACTGAGTGGCCAGCTGGCTGATTCCATCTCTATTTCCATCTTTTTTTTTTTTAAGTATTTTTTTAAAATTTACTTAATTTATTTATTTTCGGCTGCATTGGGTCTTCGTTGCTGCACTCAGGCTTTCTCTAGTTGCAGCGAGCGGGGGCCACTCTTTCCTGTGGTGCCCAGGCTTCTCTTTGCGGTGGCATCTCTTGCTGTCGAGCACGGGGTCTAGGCACGTGGGCTTCAGTAGTTGTGGCTCACGGGCTCTAGAGCACAGACTCAGCAGTTGTGGCTCACGGGCTTAGCTGCTCCACAGCATGTGGGATCTTCCTGGACCAGGGCTTGAACCCGTGTCCCCTGCATTGGCAGGTGGACCCCCAACCACTGCGCCACCAGGGAAGCCCTATTTCCATCTTTGACTGTGTAGCCAAATCAGCCCTGCCACTTTCAAGTGCTCAACAAACCTTGAGTTGTTCAAACAACCACACGTGTGTTTCTGACTTTTTGTCTGACTCTGCATTGTTGCCTGCCTACCAGATCATCAGACTGGTGTTCTACCTATCACACATACCAGGGTCATGACTCTCTCTGTGTCTGGTACCTTGTGTTGGACTATGTGAGTCTGGCTGATGTGGGGTATTTTTTGCTCATCTGGTTGTATGTCCATTTGAGGTCTGATGGCACAGTTTTGTCCACCTGTGTGTGTGTTTCCAGCTATATCACTCTGACTGTGTGACTGACAGTCTGATAATCCGTCTGGCTGTTTCCGTCAATTATTTTGTGCCATTTGTCTCTGTAACCACCTGGATGACTTCTCACAGCTGAGGGGTCAGCCCATCTCTCCTGACTGCATGCAGAAACCTCTCTGTCCAGCTGTCTTCTATGAGCGTCTGCCTGACAGTTTTCTTTGGTAGGCAGCTAGTCACTATGTCTACCTGTCTCCTTAGGGACTGGTTCTTGAAGGGAAACCTCCTCATCATCATTGTAAGTGTGTTAATCATCCTGCCACTGGCCCTCATGAGACACTTGGGTAAGAGGCTTCCTGCGTTGGTCATTGGATGGTGGAATTAGAGAAGGGGAGCCAGATTCAAAGAATCTCCACTTTCAAGGGCTGTGGAATACCAGAGGAGAGCTTGTTTGGTGTGGGTTTTTAACAGATGAATAGGAGTTTGCTAAGTGTGTGTGTGTGTGGGGGGGTGGGTGGTCCAGATAGAAGTAGAAGTTTGTGCGAAGTGTGGCAAAATTGGGGTGAGGGGGCCTTGAAGGCCAGCCTGCGGGGGTTGATATTTGCTCTGGGGGGGTCCCTTGATTTCTGAGGCTCCATATATTGCCCCTTGCAGGCTACCTGGGGTATACCAGTGGTCTCTCTCTGACCTGTATGCTATTTTTCCTCATTTCGGTGAGTCTGAGGGAGAAGGACATGAAAAGGTGCGGAGGGAGTTTGGGGCACTGGGACATAGCCTTCCCCATGACCTCACTTCCACACCCTCCCTCCCCCAGGTCATCTATAAGAAGTTCCAGCTTGGGTGTGCTATAGGCCTCAATGAGACAGAAGTGGAGAGGAAGAGCCCCCCAAGCCTCAACACAAGCTGTGAGGCCCAGATGTTCACAGCTGACTCACAGGTTGGTGTGCAGGCATGTGTCTATGCCTTGCACCTCACTCAGGTCCTCTGGTTCTGTCACACAGTGCACCCTGCTCAGAGTGGAGCCAGGTATCAGACACTGGGGGCTCCTATGTGTCTGATATGGAGGGCAGTGGTGGGGCTGGGGGGATGGGGAAGAGAGGATGGAACCCTGCAGGCTCTAATCTCTTGTGCTTGGGCCACTCCCCCAGATGTTCTACACAGTGCCCATTATGGCTTTTGCTTTTGTCTGCCACCCTGAGGTGCTGCCCATCTACACAGAACTCTGCCGGTGAGTGGGCAGGCAAGTGGGCATGCGTGATGGGGCAGCAGGTGGGGTGATAGTCATAATGTCTGATAAGCCCTACAACAGTCCTTGTGCTGTAGCTTGATTGTGGCTAGATTGTGCCAAGGGAGGGGTTTGAGGTGGCCAGGAGGCCTTGGGGGACGCAGGGCAGTGACTGTTTACTAATTGGGACTTAAGTATTCTACTCTTTTAACATCCAGTACAAGTGTGCATGGACAAGTGGGGAGGCTGAGAAGATGAGATGGAGGGGTGGCATACGTGGATGGGATGCGGAGATGAGGATGGTCAGATGGAGAGGGATATGGATGGACAAAGGGAGGGCAGGGATGATATGATGGGGGGATGTGTGGATGATCAGTCAGAGGGACAGCATGGATGATCAGAATGAAGGGAGAGGCTGTGACAGTCTAATGGGAGAGAGAGGCAGAGATGCGTGGAGAGACAGGCAAAGATGGTCATATGGGGTAAGATGGATGGACAGAGAAGGGAGGAGTGGCTAGTACAGGGGAGGCAGAGATGGGCATCCCAGTGTGTACTAGCTGAACATCAGCTCTGGGAGGAGGGGACTCTGGAGGGTGGGGGCTGGTTTTGAGGGGCCTGGACCAAGTCCAGGGGTCTGGGCATGACAGTTCTATGACCTCTATACCTCAGGCCCTCCAAGCGCAGAATGCAGGCCGTGGCCAACGTGTCCATTGGGGCCATGTTCTGCATGTATGCACTCACAGCAACCTTTGGCTACCTGACCTTCTACAGTGAGTGGGGCTGGGGCCAGGGTTGGGTAGGGAGCTGGGGTGGGGACTGGGCAGACTGGTGGGCAGGAACCTGAGCACTTTCCCTCCATGCCCTCAGACCTATCAGTTTCCAAATGGACTGTATGCATCACACATGGAGATTTTGTCACCGTCTGTGTGTGTGTGTGTGCGCACGCGTGCACACGTATATGTTTCTGGGACACTGGTCCTGGTGCTCCAATCACATCCCGTATCCCATGTCCCATGTCCCAGGCAGCGTGGAGGCGGAGATGCTGCACATGTACAGCCAGCAGGATCTGCTCATCCTCTGCGTGCGCCTAGCTGTGCTGCTTGCGGTGACTCTCACTGTGCCAGTCGTGCTGTTCCCTGTGCGTTGGGGGCGAGGGTGGGCCCATGGAGCGGAGGGACATGGATGGATGGGTAGAGGGCATAGACAGGAATGTTTGGATGGACAGTGGAGATGGGAGTGGATGGATGGATGGATAGAGGAAGTTGGGATGGACAGACGGGGAAGGCCGAGTTGTCAAATGGACAGAGAGGGAAAAAATAGACGGGCAGACACAAGGTGGACATAGATGGCAGAGCAGAAAGAATCAGGAGAACAGGGGCAGTCAGTTGGAGGGAGGAGGCGCAGATGTCTGGCTAGACAGAAGAGGGAGGCAGGAATGGTCAGACAGGGAAGAGGCACAGATAGACATTCAGGATGGAGAAATAGGGATGGCCAGAAAAAGGGTGGAGGCAGGAGTAGTGAGGTGTAGGAGGGACAAGGCTCTCAGAGGGAGAGGTGGGATGACTAGACAGTGGGGGGAGATATGGAGGTTGTCAGATGGCGAGAGAGGGACAGGGATCTCAGGGTGAAAGCACAAGTGGGTGGTCAGACCAGAGGAGGCAGAGATAGTTGGATAGAGGAGGAGGACAAGATTTCAGACAGTGAGTGGAGGAATAGATGGATGATCAGACAGAAGGAAGAGTCATGGGTTATCGACAGAAGGGAGGCAGGATGCTCATTCAGAAGGTGGAAGTACAGAAGGATGGTCAGACAGGGTGGAGAGACAGTCAGATGGAGAGGAAATCAGGGATCTCAGACTGAGGGCCGTGTTAAAGACAGATGACTACATGGAAGGGGAGGTAGTGCTTGAGCCCTGACCTGTGTCCTACCCTACTCTGGTCACAGATCCGCCGGGCTCTGCAGCAGCTGCTCTTCCCAAGCAAGGCCTTCAGCTGGCCACGCCATGTGGCCATAGCCCTGATCCTCCTTGTCTTGGTCAATGTCCTCGTCATCTGCGTGCCAACTATCCGGGATATCTTTGGGGTTATCGGTCAGTACCCCTAACCCCAGTCCCAGACCTCACCTAATATGGGCCTTGTACCCCAAACTTACATTGATTCTGTCCCTCCTGCTTGTCCTTCAGGGTCCACCTCAGCCCCCAGCCTCATTTTCATCCTTCCCAGCGTCTTCTACCTCCGCATTGTACCCTCTGAGGTGGAGCCCCTCTACTCCTGGCCCAAGATCCAGGTGAGCATTCCAGGGGAGGGCTGGGGAAAGAGGGAGCATTCTGAGGAGGGAGCACTCCAGGATGGCTAGAAGTTGAAGGAACATTTTCAAGAGGAGGCTTGGCGGGGAGGGGGGCAGATGGTCTGGAAGAATGAAGGAGGTTGTCATAGGAAGGGCCTGAGCAGACAGAGCACAAGAAGGGTCTAAGAAGACAGGAAGCACTCAAAAGGGGGCTGGCTTATAGGAAGTATTCTTCAGACAGATGGAAGGAGCACTCTTAGAAGAGGGTTGGAATGTTTTCAAGGAGGATGCGGGAGAATACTCCCTGAAGTGTTCTAGGAAGATGGAAGGAGGATTCACAGGAAGGTGCTGGTTTTAAGGAAGGAGAGGGAGCAGGAAAGGAGGGTCATGAATGAATGGGGCACTCTCTGGAGGGGGTGGAGGGCTTGAGGAACATCCTTTGGAGGAGCTTGGGTGTAGGTACCCAACCAGGTCCATCTTTTCTCCCTCACATCCACAGGCTCTGTGTTTTGGTATCCTGGGGGTCCTCTTCATGGCGATCAGTCTAGGTTTCATGTTTGCCAACTGGGCCACAGGCCAGAACCATGTATCTGGACACTGACCAAGCCCTGCTCTGCCTGGGCCCCCGTGTGCATGTGCCTGTGCACGTGGAGTAAGATGGGGCTGCTCACCCGGGTCCCTCCTGCCTGGGGTGTGGAGGTGGCTGGTTCCCATCAACGTGGCTGTTTCCCATCAACATGGCTGTTGGAGGTAGGGGGCTACAGAGGCTGAAGAGTGGTCCTCTCCCTTCCTCCCCAGGGGATGCTGAGCTTGGATCATGGCCCTAACCCCAACTCCAGCCCCACGGGAGGAGGGGGAGGCCAGGTCCTTGGGGAGCCCCTGCCTAGCCCAGTCTTTTCTGCCTCCTCCTGGCAGAAGCTGTTTGTCAGGATCACCCTCGAGCTAAAGGGGAAGAATAAAGATGCTGAATTGCAACTCTGGCTTCAGTTTTTTGATCTCTTTCTAGGACTTCTTGGGGGACCTTTCCTAGGTTCACACAGGGGTAAATTGAGGCCCCGAGTGTAGGACTGCCAGCTCTCATCTGTTCACCCATAACTCCACAGTTCAGTAGCTCGCTACACAACTCATAGATCTGTTCACTTGCTCACTCAGGAAATATCTCTTGAGAGCCTACTGGATGCCAGGCACTGCTCTAGGTGCTGGGGATATAGCAATGTGTCAAGCAGACAATAACCCCTGAAGTTGATGTTCTAACACAAGAAAGGACAAACTATTGCCTGCAGGCAAAATTCAGCCCACTGCCTTCTTGTATGTCCCCCAAGCTAAGAATGCTTTGCACATTTCTAAATGATTGAAAAAAAATAAAAAGAAGAATAATTTGTGACCCTTGAAAATTAATATGAAATAAAATTTCAGTGTCTGCAAATAAAATTTTATTAAAACACAGTCACGCTTGTTCATTTACACATTGTTGATGGTTCTTTAGTGCTACAGCAGCAGAGCTGAGGAGTTGCAACAGAGACCATAGGGCTCACAAAGCCCAAGCTATTTATTATCTGGCCCTTTTCAGGAAAAAATTGCTGATCTCTGATCTAGTAGAAGAGAGGAAAACAGATAATCATTCCTGATAATGATGAGTACTATGTGGAAAATGAGTGATGACTGTGACGCCAGGGGTGGTGGCGGGGGGTGGGGGCAGTCAGGGAGACCTCAGTGAGGAAAGGACAAGAAGCTGGGTCCTGGATTGGCTAGAAGGAGCAAGTCCCATGGTTATTTAGACAAAGTTCCAGACAGAGGCAGCAGCAAGTGCAGAGGGCCTGAGGTAGGAGCAAGCATAACAGGTCCAAGGAGGAGCCAGGGTGGCCATTTTGCTCTCCCATCAGCCAATTACACCACAGCCTTGTCAACAGTCTAAGTTATGAAACATGGAATTTTACCCCCCAATAGGTGAAAATGGTATTGCTGTTAAAATTCACATGTGTTTCTTTATGAAAGAAGTTTTCAAGTGTTTAAGAGACATTCATTTGTCTTCTCAGATAATTTTTATGCATATACAAGCCACTACAATTATATAATCTTTTTTCTCCTCTCCATATTTAGAAATGGGGCAGTTGACTAGAGTTGATTACTTCTGTATACTCCTTGTTTCACTGTTCCTTCCTTCCTAACTGCCACTAAAGTTAAGCACAACAAGCTTGCTTTTTTTTAAAACAAATTATTTTAAAAATTTATTTATTTTTTGGCTGTGTTGGGTCTTCATTGCTGCACACGGGCTTTCTCTAGTGGTGGCAAGCGGGGGCTACTCTTTGTTGCAGTGTGCGGAACTCTCACTGTGGTGGCTTCTCTCATTGTGGAGCATGGGCTCTAGGTGCAGGGGCTCAGTAGTTGTGGCTCGCGGGCTCTAGGGCGCAGGCTTAGCAGTTGTGGTGCATGGGCTTAGTTGCTCTGCAGCATGTGGGATCTTCCCGGACCAGGGCTTGAACCCGTGTCCCCTGCACTGGCAGGTGGATTCTTAGCCACTGTGCCACAAGGGAAGCCCAACAAGCTTGATTTTTAATGATAAATGCTAACTTGAAATTCCAGTGCCTGGCCTTAAAAATGTAAATCTTCATATTGAACACCACCCAAAGAGATCATCCTCTCAACAGGGTCTCTTGCAGTGTGAAAATTAAATTTTGATGAAGTCTAATTTATCTTTTTTTTAATGGGTTGTGCTTTTGGTGTCATGTTTAAGAACGCTTCATCATGCTCAAGTTTTAATTTTTTATGTTTTACATTTAAATCTATGATCCATTTGAATTAATTTTTATATTAGGTATGAGGTTTAGGTCAATGTTCTTTTTGGGGAGCCTATGGATATCCAGTTGCTCCAGCACCATTTCTTAAGAAGACAATCCTTCTTCCACTGAATTACTTTTGTAATTTTGTAAAAAAAATCAGTGTGCAACTATTTCTGGGTTTTCTATTTTGTTCCATTGATCTATGTGTCTATTTTCTCCCCAACATCACAGTTCTGATTCCTTGAAATTTAGTAGAGTGATTCCTTCCACTTTATTCTTTTTCAAAATTGTTTTTAGTTATTATAGTTCCTTTACCTTTCCATATAAACTTTAGAATAATTTTGTCTATAGCTACAATATTGCTGGAATTTTGATAAGAATTGCATTAAGTCTGTATATCAAAGTGTGGAAAACTGATACCTTTACTATGTTGAATCTTCTCTGGTTCTTTTCCTTAATGTTTTGTAGTTTTCAGCATACAAGTTCTATACATGTTTTATTACATTTACACCTAAGTATTTCATTTTCTTTGTAGCAATTGTAAATGGTATTATGTTTTAAATCTCAGTCCTCATGAGTTCATTGCCCACTATTCCCACTATCCCACAATAGTTAATCACTATTCATCAATGTTGATCTGGACATGATGCCCAGTGCAATAAGAGGGGTAAGTATTTTGAAATGATGGCAAATATAATATTTTTTTTCAGGTGATGAGATTATCTACTTAGAAGGTCCAAGAAAATCAACAGAAGTATTAGAATTAGAAAAAGAATTCAGTAAGTTGGCATGGACACAAAATAAATATCCAAAAATCAACTTGTATTCCTACCTCTTGGCAATAATCAGATAGAAATTATAACGGGGGAAAATATTCCATTTACAACAACAATAAAATAGTTAAAAAAACTCACTAAGAATAAACTGAATCAGAAATATGCATGACCGTAGTAACAACACTATAAAACTGAACTCAAGAATAGAAAAGAAAATACGAATAAATTTGCAGAAATATTCTATTCCTGGATGAGGAGATTCAATATTGTACAGATGTCATTTCTTTTTTTTTAGTTAATTAATTAACTTATTTATTTTTGGCTGCATTTGGTCTTCATTGCTGCATGGGCTTTCTCTAGTTGCGGTGAGCAGGGGTTACTGTTCGTTGCAGTGGGCGGGCTTCTCATTGCAGTGGCTTCTCTTGTTGCAGAGCACGGGCTCTAGGCACGTGGGCTTCAGTAGTTGTGGCGCACGAGCTTAGTTGCTCCACTGCATGTGGAATCCTCCTGGACTAGGGCTTGAACCCGTGTCCCCAGCATTGGCAGGCAGATTCTTAACCACTGCGCCACCAGGGAAGTCCCCAGATGTCATTTCTGATATCTATTTTATACAATTTCTATGTACTGCAATTTTCTACTTAATGCAATTTCTAAACAAAATCCAGGTGGGATTTTCTTTGGATTATGACTGGGTTTTTTTGGATTATGCCATATTGATTCTAAAGTTTGCCAGTGGAAAACCAAGTGGCAGAAGAATAAATATATGGGAATAGCCAATAATTATTTTTAGTTTTTATGAATTATTTGAAGTTTAGACAATTATGAAACATTTTGATTTATTCTTTTAAGAAAATACTCAGATGTACAAGCCTGAATTCTTTTTTTTAAATTGTGATATAATTGGCACATAACATTATATTAGTTTCAGGTGTACAACATAATGATTCAATGTTTGTATATACTGTGAAATGATCACCACAATAAGTCAAGTTAACATCCATTACCACACGTAGTTACACATTTTTTTCTTGTGATGAGAACTTTTAAGATCAGTTATCTTAAGCCCCATGCACAGCAATGAAGACCCAATGCAGCCAAAAATAAATAAATAAATAAAATTTATTTTAAAAAAAAGATCAATTCTCTTAGCAACTTTCAAATATACAGTATAGTATTATTAACTATAGTCACCATGCTGTACATTACATCACCAGGATTTATTTATTTTATAACTAAGATTTTTTTGCAAAAGAATAGTAGGGTATTCTTGCCTTAACAAATGCTGAGATGTACTTAAAAATCAGTAAGGGGCCTGGAATAGTGCCTCTTCCTACAGAGGTGTCCATATCCTTATCCCCAGAACCTGTGACTATGTTGTCATATGTAAAGGGGAATTAAAATTGCAGGTGGAATTAAGGTTGCTAAACTTTTAAAATAGATCATCCTGGATTATCTGGGTGGGTCTAAGGTCATCACAAGGGACTTTATAAGTGGAAGATGGAAGCAGAAGTCAGAGAAAGAGATGTGATGACAGAAGCAGGGTCAGAGAGATGTTATGTGTTGGCTTCATGGATGGAGGAAAGGGGGCCATGAGCCAAGGAATGTGGGCAGCCTCTAGAAGCTGGAAAAAGCCAGAAAATGGTTTCTTTTCTGGAGCCTCCAGGAAGGAACACAGCCCTGGGAACACCTTGATTTTAGCCCAGTGAGACTCATTTTGAATTTCTGACCTACAGAGGTATAAGCTAATAAATTTGTGTTGTTTTAAGCCACTAAGTATGTGGTAATTTGTTATAACAGCAAGAGAAAACTAACACACAGAAAAACAATTAGTGAAACAAAATAGAAAGATGATAAAATAAGCTGACCCATATACAAAACTTTAACATGCATTTCCAAACAGTGGGCAAAAGACAGATTGTATAGTAAATGATAGTTTGACAAGTGTCCATCCATTTGGAAAAAATAAAGATTAAATTCTTACCTTTACCACATAAAATAATAAATTCAAGAAAAATTAGAGATTTAAATGTGAAAATTTGAAGTTATAAAGAACCAGAAGAAAATTTAGGAAAATATTATGATAAATCTTGAGGTGGCATGGCATTTCTTGTCATTACACCAAGGGTAAGAGCAACAAATCTGACATATTTAAGATGTAAAAATTAAAGTGTTACCTAAGTCAAAAGACACCATAGACAACCATTTGAAAAGCAAATTTGAAGGAAAATGTTGAAACGTTGTAGGGGAGGAAAAAAATCTTTTCCTTCTACCATTCTAGGTTTTTGGTTGGGGCTCTGTAACAAAAGACATTAATAAGAGGAAAACAAGTGGAAGTTTATTAATATGTGTAAATCATATACAGATGGGAGAGACTCAGGGATGAGTAACTCAAAGCGATGGCTAGAGCTTGGATTCAGATAGCAACTTGGCTTAAAACAAAGGAAAAAGGGGTTTGGGGCTTCCGGTTGAGAGGCAAGGTATGGGAAAGAGACCAGGGCTAGTATGGTAAACAAGGATAAGATTTGTTATGCAGATTTAAGTCAGTGCTTTCTTCATGGATAAGAGTTTCTTGTGCTTTACAGTCATCCTTCTCTTCCTATCACAGAGAAGGTGACAGTCTTGCAAATGGAGATTTCCTTTATAAATGTAAATTTCCCTTACAAAAGAGTAACTTCTCTCTTTCTAGAACTTCTCCAGTGTCCGCTGTTTCTCAAAATAATCAGCTTAAAGTAATCTTTATGCCAGAGAGGCATATTTTAGAGTGGCATATTCTATTCTCCTACAATATGCAACAAATTAAAAGCAACTATCCTTAATATATAACAAAGCTTTTACAAATCAGTAAGAGAAAGTGGAGCAAACCAATGAAAAAAATGTGTTCGGGTAATGGCATTACTTCACAGTATAGCACAAATGGATTAAGAAGTAGAATGTATGAAAGGAAAAAAATAAGGGAAATGGAGAATAGATGCCAGAAGTTTCAACATTCATCTAATAGGAGTTCCAGACATAGAGAATAGAAAGACTGGAGAGAAGGCAATACATGAAGAAATAATGTTCTAGAATTTTCTAAACTTAAGAGAGAAATGAATCTTCAAACTGAAAAGAGACACTAAGTTCTGAGCACGACTCAAACACACACACACATACACATACACACACAAAATACAATTTTTAGGTTAAAGATAAAAACCCAGAAGATAAAGGGAAAATCCTGAAAGTTTCCAGGGAGAAAAGGGAGAGAATATAATGGAGAAATTCTTCAAAGAGCTGATGAGAAATAACTTTGAACCTAGATTTCTAGATCCAGCCAAAATAATCCAGACGAGAGCAAAAATATTTCAGAAAGTTCATCATACACATACCTTTTCTGAAAGTATGATTAGGGTATGTGATCCAGCAAGAAGAAAAAAAATGGATTTAGGAGGAAGGAAGGGGTTCCAGTAAAGCAATGCTGAGGGAGAAAACAATAAAATTTATTGAAAAATCTAAATAAGTTTGATTGTAAATTTAAAAAATTACAATCTTGGGACTTCCCTGGTGGTGCAGTGGTTAAGAATCCACCTGCCAGTGCAGAGGATCCGGGTTTGATCCCTGGTCCAGGAAGATCCCATATGCCTCGGAGTAACTAAGCCCATGCGCCACAACTACTGAAGCCCACATGCCTAGAGCCCGTGCTCTGCAACAAGAGAAGCCACCGCAATGAGAAGCCCGTGCACAGCAACGAAGAGTAGCCCCCGCACGCCACAACTAGAGAAAGCCTGTGCGCAGCAATGAAGACCCAATGCAGCAAAAAAATAAAAATAAAAATAAGAAAAATAAAAAATTACAATCTTGAACTACAATTTCAGGTAATATAGGCATGGAAGATGAGGGGAGGGACAAGAAAG
Source organism: Mesoplodon mirus (assembly GCF_964341445.2). Classification (NCBI taxonomy): domain Eukaryota; kingdom Metazoa; phylum Chordata; class Mammalia; order Artiodactyla; family Ziphiidae; genus Mesoplodon; species Mesoplodon mirus. The sequence continues at coordinate 44,527,220 of NC_138981.1, read as the reverse complement.
AAAAGAGAAGTTCTTGTGTTGTTTAAGGGATAGATAGAGATGCTAATTAATGGTTGAATTATAGACTAATTAAGAGCATTAGCCTTTTAGAGTGCAAACTCTGAAGCCAGAACTTATGGGTTCAAATTCTGGCTTCACATGCAATTTACCAGCTGTGTGACCTTAAAGAGGTGAGAAGGTGGTTGGATTTCAGAACAGCTCCCAGCAACAAAACTCTTGATGGTTTGTGGGAAAAGGCCAGAGGCCACAGATGGAGGATAAGCTGAGATGGAGCTTTCTAATTGCATCCCTTTTTCTCCTCATATTTTCTAGAAGGCTCGTTACCTGTCCTTTACACACCACAGAGCAGAAAATTGGCTGGGTTGGTCCAGTGCCAGTCCAAAGTGGCATGGTCATATCAAGGCATAGTGGGGTTGGAAAGCTCATAGAAAAGTGCAGTCAGGCTGACTGGTAACTAACTATTCCTTCCCTAGCACTCCCTCCACCCACTGGGCTAGGCAATTATAACAAATAACAGCCCCACCCCTATACCCCCTCTACATATCCCTAGACACAGTGAAATGTAAAATTATGAAAGATAAGCAAAAATTGTTTTAAAAACTTTTAGAGAGAAAGAGTAGCTTACTTACAAAGGAAGAATAATTAAACTGACGTCAGATCTCTCAGACACCACCGTGGAGGCAAGGAGACAGTGGTGTAATAACTCCAAAGTGTTGAAAGAAAGGACCTTTTATATTGGGCGGAATAAAAACAGTCTCAGGCATGCAGAGTCTCGGAAGGTTTAAGACAGAGAAAGCACAAGCATTAAAGACAGCACAGCAGTACAATTGATGTATGATGAAGGAGAATTTTTGTGCATTTGCTCAATAAAGAATCTGCATTAACCATTCATCATTTGTATGACATATTTAAGTTTTTTTTCTCCCAAGGTGAGTATTATCTTAAACTTTAAAATTCATTCTATTGTATTTCTGATGATTGCTTTACTTTGTGTCTTGCTATGGACTTACTGGATATTTAGGCACTGTAAACTATCCAGAGAAAGGCAGAAATGGCAACGGAGTTAATTAAAGAATGGTACTGTAACTATAAAAGAATAACCAAAGGGGAAAATTGTTAGGGTAAATAAACACAAAATTGAATTTTCCCTGTTGTCAAAAGGGAAAGACACTTCCCCTTCATTTTTCATCAAGCATTTCCTTGAGAAACCTAGTATTTGTGAATACTTCCTCTGCCCCTTTGATATGTATGTACATATTTTTAAAAGCTAAATAAGCCTCTTGGCAGCCCATAAGCCAGGAATGTCTTTCTTAAAAGCCTTGGAACCATCTCTTTGAAATGTGGATGTTGAGGAAGATAAGCGCCCTGGCTCCCTGTCACCTGAGAGTTTAGCCTAGGCGCCCGGCTCCAGGCTGTAAGCACCTGCTAGTCTTAGAGACAGGAGTTTTAATCTTTCCTTCGGATACAGGCAATTAGCTAGCACAGATGGCTACTCCAACTGCTAGGTGAATTTAGGACTTGCCTGGGAGTATTTAGCTCTCACCCTTAAATGCCATTGTAAAGCCAGGCAAATGAGCAGCACGCCTGGCCCCTCCCACCACTTTTGGCTCCTCCCACCACTTTTGGATTGTATGAAACACTACACTTCAAAGTGTGAGATCTGGCTTCTCAAAGAGCTGCCCAAGTGGCCAGATGATGCAAGTGTGGGGGAGTTAATGGCTATGGGGTACATTTTGATCTATAAGAAAAGAAACTGGGAATGAGCCAGGCAGTTAAATTCTCCTTTCTTCCTCCCTCTCATGCACTGTTCCAAGCAGGGTTTCTATGTATAGTCTGTCTGGAGATGTCCTATATGGCCCAAAGGCTGTTTCCTTGGGAACCTGAGCTAAAACAAGAGCATTTGAGACAGTGTTAAGTGCTGAGTGTGGAGGACCCAGGTCTGGAGAGAGTAAAACTGTCCCAATAAGAAAGTGGACATTTTGAGGAGTGGGGATAGAGGAAAGCAATAGAAGAACCCAGTTGTAGAATAACTAAGGGTGATATTTTTGGACAAAAAGGAAGTTCAGGTGACTTTTGCAGTGAACTGCTTAGCTTTGTAAAATATATACTTCCTTCACTTCTACCAGTCTTCCCTATGAAATCTTCAATGAAGTATCCTTCTGTAACCATTGTCTTGTGAAATGAATTTTTTTTGGAGAATAAAATAGATTGTGTCCTGCACCAAACTTGGTCCAAGGGAACCTGCAGAGCAGAGCCTGGGGAAGCAGCAGGTCTCAGAGGACCTAAGCCTGCTACGTGAAGAAGCCCAGGCTGGCCTGTTGGAGGATAAGACCACAAGAAGCAAGGACTCATCCTAGCTGAGGCCTCAACCCACCTGCCAGCTGACTGTAGTTATATCAGTGATCCCAGGCAAGACCAGCAGAAAAACCATCTGGCCAAGCCCAAATAGCTGACCCACAGGATCCTGAGCAAATCACATGTTTCTTGTTATAGGTAATAATAATAACAATAATAACCATTTAGAAAATAAAATGGAGAAAAATTACATTCATATAGTGACAAAAATGCACAACACACCTAAAAAGAGACCATTGGAGCAAGGTGACAGACACAGCTCATATGCCCACCTCACATCCCACCCAACATCCCATTGATTTGGGAGGAAAAGTGTTTTTAAGCATAAATTCTTAACAGTCCAGGAAAACAAGAAACGGTGCTTGTGGGCACCAGAAATACTGAGGCACTCCTGGGAGATAGAAAGAAGGTGGGATCAGACTTGTAGAGAAATCTGAGGAGATGAGATCACAACTCAAATCACCAGAGGCAAGAGCTGTGCTTTGTAACCAAGCCTCTGAAAAACTCCAAACTTAGAATCAAAAGGGAGAAACAGTAGGAGTGGGCCTTAGAATAATCAGGTTAAGTTAATTTAAAGGTTCATTTGTAGACTTCCCTCCCACACCTCACGGATTGGCTGGTATCAATCACTTTCGCCTCTAAGATGAAACTCCAAGAATTGCTCATTAAAGAAAGTGAAAAATCTGCCCAACCTTCTGTATAATACCCATAATAGACCATAAATACAATCTTGATCAATTCCACCACCACCAGCACCATCCCTGGCAAAGTGTAGAAGAATACAAGGGACATTCTCTGAACACAATGTAATAAAACGAAAACCACTTTTTCTCTAGGAACTTTAAAAAACACCCTTAAAGACTATCTGAAGATGGCTGTTCAAGCAAACTTGTCTACCTCCCCACTGCTCCACTGAAATGATGGAAAAATTTCATAATGTACTGGAAAAGAAGAAAGGGTGCCATCCAGGAACCAGAAATTGTGAAGAATTCCTAAAAAGAGAAAGCAGTTCAGATAAGATTTACAAGGGTGAAGAGAACCGGAAGCCAAAAGGAGCGGGCAGAAACAACTAAGAAGGTTAAGAGTATATCCAGAGAAAGTGTAGGTGGAGGGTAAACGGATAGAAAGAGCAAGGACTACCCCCAGAACTACAGGGCTAGTTGGGTCCTCAACACCCTTACACGGGGTGGACAGCACTTTAATGACTTCTAATGACAGTGAAATCCCTATCCTGGGAAGGGCCCCGAGGATAGGTGTGGGGAATGCTGAGAAGGAAGCAAATTAGAGCCTGAGGTACCTTCAGCCTCCACAGTAATAATGAAAGAGAGAAACACATTTGAAGAGAGGGGACCGCTTCCAGCCTGTCTGTTCCATGGCTAATCACCCCAAAGCGAACAGGATACTCAGATGTCCTACCCACTTATGAAGAGCCTGAATGGGTGATACCTTGATCCATGCATTTTATGAATATAATATTCAGATAAAACTGTAAAACACATAAAATGTTGTCCAAAGCATCATTGGCCTATGTCATGGGCTCAAAAACTGTGTTCCTACAAGACCACGTGTCTCCCTAAGGGAGAATAAATCTTAATTTATTAAGTCAACAAAATAAACTGGACTAAATCCAAAGTAATATTATGAAGCCAGTATAGTTTTCTCATTGTCTCTCAGTCTCCTTTCTGCCTCTGTCCCCCACCCAGTACCTTCCAGATTTCTAAAGTCTAGTGTTGCATTGAAAGTAGAAATATGATTACTGTGGTTCCCATATAATTTCTTCTACAGTGTGGTTGGTTGGCTTACTTTCAGTGCAAATGGCATCTGCCCCCAGCAGCGCACCCCAAGCCCTCTTTCTCTAATGGAAGAATAAACCTGTTCTCTTTTACAGTTCCTTCAGTTGTGAACTGGAGAGTGGGGTCTGGCCACTTCTCTGAATCTCAGGTCCCCACCAACCCCATAGGTTCTTGTGAGAAATAGAGACAATAACAGAAAATAAATCTAACAAAAAATGTGCAAACTGTGGATGCAATACATTCTAAAACTTTATGGAAGACTTAAGAAAGTTCTTAAAAATGGAGACAAAACCCAGGTTCTTAGGTAGGAAGACTCAACAGCGTAAAGATGTCATTAACCCCCAAGTTGATCGACAAATTCAATGAAATTCCAGTCAGAATCCCAACAGGGACCCTTTTTTTCAATCCTGGAACTTGACCGGCAGATTCTAAAATGTACCTGTATGTGCAAAGGACCTAAAGAAGGACAAAGAGGAAGGACTTGCCTTCTGAACAGCCAGTCATATTGTGGAGCTACGGTCCCTGACATAGGGCGGTGCTGGCACAGGGATCAACAGATTGACTGTGGGACAGAAAAGAAAGCTGAGAAACAGATCCATAGGCAGACACCGTTGACATTAAGCTGAGATGGCCCTCAGAGCAGTGGGAACAAGAGGACACATTCACCATCAACTTTCTCCCTTAAGATGATGACAGGAACCCCTCTCTTACCTTGTCAGCCTTTCCCACAGAATTCTGTACACAGTCAAGGCTTAATAAGTGCCTTGTGATAAATTGACTAAGAAAAACTGTACCATTCTCCTTCTTGCCTACCCTCACTGAGAGATCGCCTCTGTCTAATGCCTGAAATCTTTCCATTTAAATAGCATTCCTTTAGCCAGGGGTTTCAACCTTGGCACCATTGACATTTGGGGCTGGATAATTTTTCTTGGTGGGGGGACGACACTGTCCTCTGCATTGTAAGATGTTTAGCAGCATCCTTGACCTCTACCCACTAGATGCCAGTAACCTTCCCCCCATCAAGTCATGACAACCAAAAATGTTTCAAGACGTTGTCGAATGTCCCCTAGGGGACAAGATCCACACCCGCTCTCCCCCATTGAGAACCACTGGGTTAGGCAGTTCTCCCACACCACACTCTTTTATGATGCCACACCCTCCTTGTGGCTGACTTTAGAATGTTCACAAATATCCAAGCTCTCTCTGCTCCCAGAGGACCACACTCTCTCACCCCTTCGATGGTCAGACTTGACCATTTGATGAGACAGTTCATGCTTAGCCACTCTCTTGTCTCTGCCGGGCCACCTACGTGGCTTCTCTGTGTCCCTGGGATCTAGCATGAGGGTGTTGATAATGTGGAGAAGAGCCTCAGTCTACCTGCGGTGGGCAAATAGCATGAGTGAGAAATAAACTCTTATTGTGTGTCATTTCTTTATAACCCAATCTACTCTGAGCTGGTATCCCTCCCCACCAAAAGGATGATGCCTGCTTTGAAATAACAGAAAAAATATATATTGGTCTCTGTCCCCAGTTCCTGGCACAGAGCTCCTAAAACCCACATAATTTCCTATGTGATAAGAGCACTAGCAGCACCTTTTGTCCTCATGAGGCAACTCTGGGGGGGCTCCTGGTCACCAGAAAGACCAAGCTATGATTTCAAGCTTGACGTTTTCAGCCCCAGGCCCTCATCCTTCAGAGAAGGGAAAGGGCTGGAAATGGAGTTAATAATTGATCATGCCTATGTGAGGAAGCCTCCATAAAATCCCAATAGCATGGAGTTCCAGGAGCTTCCAGGTTGGTGAACACATCCATGTTGGGAGACTGGGCACCCCAATGCCACAGGGACAGAAGCTCTTGTGCCCCGAACCCTTCCAGACCTCGCCCCAGGTATTTCTTCACCTGGCTGTTCATCTGTATCCTTTATCATGTCCTTTTTTATATAAGAAACCAGTAAATGTAAGTAAGTGTTTCCCTGAGTTCTGTGAGCTATTCTAGCAAATGACTGAATTCAAGAAGGGGGTCATGAAGAGTAAGACGCGGAGATCACCTTCCTCCCCACAGATACACCAGAAATACAGCTACACGTGGAACACCTCCTACAGAACACCTACTGAACGCTGGCAGAAGACCTCAGACCTCCCAAAAGGCAAGAAACTCCCCACGTACCTGGGTAGGGCAAAGCAGAGAGATTCCCGCACAGAGAATCGGTACCTACCAGCACTCACCAGCCTGAGAGGCTTGTCTGCTCGCCTGCCGGGGCGGGCGGCGCTGGGAGCAGAGGCTCAGGCTTCAGTCGGAGCGCAGGGAGAGGACTGGGGTTGGCAGCGTGAACACAGCCTGAAGGGGCTAATGCGCCACAGCTAGCCGGGAGGGAGTCCGGGAAAAAGTCTGGACCTGCCGAAGAGGCAACAGACTTTTTCTTCCCTCTTGGTTTCCTGGTACGTGAGGAGAGGGGATTAAGAGTGCTGCTTGGAGGAGCTCCAGAGACGGGCGTGAGCCGCGGCTGAAAGCACGGACCCCAGAGACGGGTGTGGGACGCTGGGGGTGCTGTCGCTGCCACGAGGCCTGTGTGCGACCGCAGGTCACTGTCCATGCCCCCCTTCCGGGGAGCCTGTGCAGCCCATCACTGCCGGGGTCCTGGGATCCAGGGACGGCTTCCCTGGGAGAACGCACAGCACGCCTCGGGCTGGTGCAGTGTCACGCCGGCCTCTGCCGCTGCAGGCTCCACCCGCACTCCGTGCCCCTCCCCGCCCCCGGCCTGAGTGAGCCAGAGTCCCTGAAGCGGCTGCTCCTTTAACCCTGTCCTGCCTGAGCAAAGAACAGACGCCCTCCGGCGACCTACACGGAGAGGTGGGGCCAAATCCAAAGCTGAGACCCGGGAGCTGTGAGAACAAAGAAGAGAAAGGGAAATCTCTCCCAGCAGCCTCAGAAGCAGCGGATTAAAGCTCCACAATCAACTTGATGTACCCTGCATCTGTGGAATACATGAATAGACAACACATCATCCCAAACTGAGGAGCCAGGAGTCAGTGCTGTGCCTCTGAGGTGGGAGAGCCAACTTCAGGACACTGGTCCACAAGAGACCTCCCAGCTCCACATAATATCAAACGGTGAAAATCTTCCAGAGATCTCCATCTCAACACCAGCACCCAGCTTCACTCAACGACCAGCAAGCTACAGTGCTGGACACCCTATGCCAAACAACTAGCAAGACAGGAACACAATGCCACCCATTAGCAGAGAGGCTGCCTAAAATCATAAAAAGTCCACAGACACCCCAAAATACACCACCAAACGTGGACCTGTCCACCAGAAAGACAAGATCCAGCCTCATCCACCAGAACACAGGCACTAGTCCCCTCCATCAGGAAGCCTACACAACCCACTGAACCAACCTTAGCCACTGGGGACAGACACCAAAAACAACGGGAACTCCGAACCTGCAGCCTGCAAAAAGGAGACCCCAAACACAGTAAGATAAGCAAAATGAGAAGACAGAAAAACACACAGCAGGAGAAGGAGCAAGATAAAAACCCACCAGACCTAACAAATGAAGAGGAAATAGGCAGTCTACCTGAAAAAGAATTTAGAATAATGATAGTAAAGATGATCCAAGATTCTATTTCCAAGATCCAAAATCTTGGAAATAGAATAGACAAAATGCAAGAAACAGTTAACAAGGACCTAGAAGAAATAAAGATGAATCAAGCATCAATTAAAAACACAATAAATGAAATGAAAAATACTCTAGATGGGATCAATAGCAGAATAACTGAGGCAGAAGAACGGATAAGTGAGGTGGAAGATAAAATAGTGGAAAAAACTGCTGCAGAGCAAAATAAAGAAAAAAGAATGAAAAGAACAGAGGACAGTCTCAGAGACCTCTGGTACAACATTAAACGCACCAACATGCGAATTATAGGGGTTCCAGAAGAAGAAGAGAAAAAGAAAGGGACTGAGAAAATATTTGAAGAGATTATAGTTGAAAACTTCCCTAATACGGGAAAGGAAATAGTTAATCAAGTCCAGGAGGCACAGAGAGTCCCATACAGAATAAATCCAAGGAGAAATATGCCAAGACACATATTAATCAAACTGTCAAAAGTTAAACACAAAGAAATCATATTAAAAGCAGCAAGGGAAAAACAACAAATAACACACAAGGGAATCCCCATCAGGTTAACAGCTGATCTCTCAGAAGAAACTCTACAAGCCAGAAGAGAGTGGCAGGACATAATTAAAGTGATGAAGGAGAAAAACCTGCAACCAAGACTACTCTACCCAGCAAGGATCTCATTCAGATTTGATGGAGAAATTAAAACCTTTACAGACAAGCAAAAGCTGAGAAAGTTCAGCACCACCAAACCAGCTTTACAACAAATGCTAAAGGAACTTCTCTAGGCAAGAAACACAACAGAAGGAAAATACCTACAAAAATGAACCCAAAACAATTAAGGAAATGGGAATAGGAACATACATATCAATAATTACCTTAAATGTAAATGGACTAAATGCTCCCACTAAAAGACACAGATTGGCTGAATGGATACAAAAACAAGACCCATATATATGCTGTCTACAAGAGACCCACTTCAGACCTAGAGACACATATAGATTGAAAGTAAGGGGATGGAAAAAGATATTCCACACAAATGGAAATCAAAAGAAAGCTGGAGTAGCAATTCTTATATCAGACAAAATAGACTTTAAAATAAAGACTATTAGAAGAGACAAAGAAGGACACTACATAATGATAAAGGGATCGATCCAAGAAGAAGATATAACAATTGTAAATATTTATGCACCCAACATAGGAGCACCTCAATACATAAGGCAAATACTAACAGCCATAAAAGGGGAAATCGACAGTAACACACTCATAGTAGGGGACTTTAACACCCCACTTTCACCAAAGGACAGATCATCCAAAATGAAAATAAATAAGGAAACACAAGCTTTAAATGATACATTAAACAAGATGGACTTAATTGATATTTATAGGACATTCCATCCAAAAACAACAGAATACACATTTTTCTCAAGTGCTCATGGAACATTCTCCAGGATAGATCATATCTTGGGTCACAAATCAAGCCTGGGTAAATTTAAGAAAATTGAAATTGTATCAAATATCTTTTCCGACCACAATGCTATGAGACTAGACATCAATTACAGGAAAAGATCTGTAAAAAATACAAACACATGGAGGCTAAACAATACACTACTCAATAACGAAGTGATCACTGAAGAAATCAAAGAGGAAATAAAAAAATACCTAGAAACAAATGACAATGGAGACACGACGACCCAAAACCTATGGGACGCAGCAAAAGCAGTTCTAAGGGGGAAGTTTATAGCAATACAATCCTACCTTAAGAAACAGGAAACATCTCGAGTAAACAACCTGACCCTGCACCTAAAGCAATTAGAGAAAGAAGAACAAAAAACCCCCAAAGTTAGCAGAAGGAAATAAATCATAAAGATCAGATCAGAAATAAATGAAAAAGAAATGAAGGAAACATTAGCAAAGATCAATAAAACTAAAAGTTGGTTCTTTGAGAAGATAAACAAAATTGATAAAACATTAGCCAGACTCATCAAGAAAAGAAGGGAGAAGACTCAAATCAATAGAATTAGAAATGAAAAAGGAGAAGTAACAACCGACACTGCAGAAATACAAAAGATCATGAGAGATTACTACAAGCAACTCTATGCCAATAAAATGGACAACCTGGAAGAAATGGACAAATTCTTAGAAATGCACAACCTGCCAAGACTGAATCAGGAAGAAATAGAAAATATGAACAGACCAATCACAAGCACTGAACTTGAAACTGTGATTAAAAATCTTCCAACAAACAAAAGCCCAGGACCAGATGGCTTCACAGGCGAATTCTATCAAACATTTAGAGAAGAGCTAACACCTATCCTTCTCAAACTCTTCCAAAATATAGCAGAGGGAGGAACACTCCCAAACTCATTCTACGAGGCCACCATCACGTTGATACCAAAACCAGGCAAGGATGTCACAAAGAAAGAAAACTGCAGGCCAATATCACTGATGAACATAGATGCAAAAATCCTCAACAAAATACTAGCAAACAGAATCCAACAGCACATTAAAAGGATCGTACACCATGATCAAGTGGGGTTTATTCCAGGAATGCAAGGATTCTTCAATATACGCAAATCAAACAATGTGATACACCATATTAACAAACTAAAGGAGAAAAACCATATGATCATCTCAATAGATGCAGAGAAAGCTTTCGACAAAATTCAACACCCATTTATGATAAAAACCCTGCAGAAAGTAGGCATAGAGGGAACTTTCCTCAACATAATAAAGGCCATATATGACAAACCCACAGCCAACATCGTCCTCAATGGTGAAAAACTGAAACCATTTCCACTAAGATCAGGAACAAGACAAGGCTGCCCACTCTCACCACTCTTATTCAACTTAGTTTTGGAAGTTTTAGCCACAGCAATCAGAGAAGAAAAGGAAATAAAAGGAATCCAAATCGGAAAAGAAGAAGTAAAGATGTCACTGTTTGCAGATGACATGATACTATACCTAGAGAATCCTAAAGATGCTACCAGAAAACTACTAGAGCTAATCAATGAATTTGGTAAAGTAGCAGGATACAAAATTAATGCACAGAAATCTCTGGCATTCCTGTACACTAATGATGAAAAATCTGAAAGTGAAATCAAGAAAACACTCCCATTTTCCATTGCAACAAAAAGAATAAAATATCTAGGAATAAACCTACCTAAGGAGACAAAAGACCTGTATGCAGAAAATTATGACACTGATGAAAGAAATTAAAGATGATACAAATAGATGGAGAGACATACCATGCTCCTGGATTGGAAGAATCAATATTGTGAAAATGACTCTACTACCCAAAGCAATCTACAGATTCAATGCAATCCCTATCAAACTACCACTGGCATTTTCCACAGAACTAGAACAAAAAATTTCAAAATTTGTTTGGAAAAACAAAAGACCCCGAATAGCCAAAGCAATCTTGAGAACGAAAAATGGAGCCAGAGGAATCAGGCTCCCTGACTTCAGACTACACTACAAAGCTACAGTAATCAAGACAGTATGGTACTGGCACAGAAACAGAAAGATAGATCAATGGAACAGGATAGAAAGCCCAGAGATAAACCCACGCACATATGGTCAACTTATCTTTGATAAAGGAGGCAGGAATGTACAGTGGAGAAAGGACAGCCTCTTCAATAAGTGGTGCTGGGTAAACTGGACAGGGACATGTAAAAGTAGAAGATTAGATCATTCCCTAACACCATACACAAAAATAAGCTCAAAATGGATTAAACACCTAAATGTAAGGCCAGAAACTATCAAACTCTTAGAGGAAAACATAGCAGAACACTCTATGACATAAATCACAGCAAGATCCTTTTGGACCCACCTCCTAGAGAAATGGAAATAAAAACAAAGATAAACAAATGGGACCTAATGAAACTTCAAAGCTTTTGCACAGCAAAGGAAACCATAAAGAAAACCAAAAGACAACCCTCAGAATGGGAGAAAATATTTGCAAATGAAGCAACGGACAAAGGATTAATCTCCAAAATTTATAAGCAGCTCATGCAGCTCAATAGCAAAAAAACAAACAACCCAATCCAAAAATGGGCAGAAGACTTAAATAGGCATTTCTCCAAAGAAGATATACAGACTGCCAACAAACACATGAAAGAATGCTCAACATCATTAATCATTAGAGAAATGCAAATCAAAACTACAATGAGATATCATCTCACACCAGTCAGAATGGCCATCATCAAGAAATCTAGAAACAATAAATGCTGGAGAGGGTGTGGAGAAAAGAGAACACTCTTGCACTGCTGGTGGGAATGTGAATTGGTACAGCCACTATGGAGAACAGTATGGAGGTTCCTTAAAAAACTAAAAATAGAACTACCATATGACCCAGCAATCCCACTACTAGGCATATACCCTGAGAAAACCAAAATTCAAAGAGACATGTACCAAAATGTTCATTGCAGCTCTATTCACAATAGCCCGGAGATGGAAACAACCTAAGTGTCCATCATTGGATGAATGGATAAAGAAGATGTGGCACATATATACAATGGAATATTACTCAGCCATAAAAAGAAACGAAACTGAGCTATTTGTAATGAGGTGGATAGACCTAGAGTCTGTCATACAGAGTGAAGTAACTCAGAAAGAGAAAGACAAATACCGTATGCTAACACATATATATGGAATTTAAGAAAAAAAATGTCATGAAGAACCTAGGGGTAAAACAGGAATAAGGACACAGACCTACTTGAGAATGGACTTGAGGATATGGGGAGGGGGAAGGGTAAGCTGTGACAAAGCGAGAGAGAGGCATGGACATATATACACTGCCAAATGTACGGTAGATAACTAGTGGGAAGGAGCCACATAGCACAGGGAGATCAGCTCGGTGCTTTGTGACCGCCTGGAGGGGTGGGATAGGGAGAGTGGGAGGGAGGGAGACACAAGAGGGAAGGGATGTGGGAACAGATGTATATGTATGACTGATTCACTTTGTTATAAAGCAGAAACTAATAAAAAAATAAAAATAAAAAAATAAAGATACCAAAAAAAAAAAAAAGAAGGGGGTCATGGGAACCTCTGATGTGTAGCTGGTTGATCAGAAGTACAGGTGACAACCTGGGACTATCAGTTGGCATCTGAGCTGGAAGGGGCAGTCGTGTGGGACTGAGCCCTTAACCTGTTGGGTCTGTGCTAACTCCCATTAGTGTCAGGATTGAATTGAATTGTAGGACACCCAGCTGATGACACAGAGAATTGCTTTGGTATGGGGAAAAATCCCACACGTCCCAGAAGTGTTGTGGGTGTGGTAGTAGTGTGAGAGTAAAAAAGAGACATAGGAGTATTTTTCCCAGATATCTGAGATAGCCTACCCCTTACACCCCTCTCTTGGTCAGGCCTGTGTCAGGGGAGCAGGAAGCCTCCAGGTCAGCACCTTTCAGGGGACCCTGTATTAGAGGGACATCATGAGGCTTCCTTGAACCTTCCCTGCAGGACCCGGAGCAGCAAGTCACCTGGTGGACACACACGGGGACCCTGGAGAAGGACTTTCCACAGGTTGTGACTCACGGTCAAGAAAATATTTTATGGATCCTGAATAGAATTGCACATTTTACTTATTTTAATAAATTTATTTATTTATTTATTTTTGACTGTGTTGGGTCTTCGTTGCTGTGCGTGGGCTTTCTCTAGTTGCAGCGAGCAGGGGCTACTCTTCATTGTGGTGCACGGGCTTCTCATTGTGGTGGTTTCTCTTGTTGCAGAGCATGGGCTCTAGTTGCGTGCAGGCTTCAATAGTTCTGGTGCGCAGGCTCAGTAGTTGTGGCGCACGGGCTTAGTTGCTCCAAGGCATGTGGGATCTTCCCGGACCAGGGCTCGAATCCGTGTCCCCTGCATTGGCAGGCGGATTCTTAACCACTGCGCCAAGGAAGCCCAGAATTGCACATTTTAAATGAATTAGAATGAAATAACATAGCACATCATAAAACGGAATAGAAAATATTGGAGAGTATCACATGTATAAGGGTCAGTATTGTTCTGTGAAGCATTTGTTTTAGAGTCACTTGTAAAATGTGTTCTTTACTGTGGGTCTTGGTGAATAAAGCTCAGAACTGTTTTCTTGTGATGGATGTACTGTTCTCTCTCACATGTCCTTGCATTTTCCCAGTTCTCTACTATGAATAGGATTTTTTTTTTGGCTGCGCTGTGCAGCTTTTGGGATCTTAGTTCCCCAACTAGGGATTGAACCTGGGCGCTCAGCAGTGAAAGAGCGGAGTCCTAACCACTGGACCGTCAGGGAATTCCCAGGATTTTCCTTTAGAACTAGTTTTTTAAATTATTGAAAGAGAAACAAAACAGAGACTGGAAATTTAATAAAAAAGTCATTTTGGATCCTCATCATAAGAGCACGTGCGTCCACACTGGGCCCCAGGCTTGATGCGGGGAGGAGGCTGATTGGGGGTGTACTTGGGGGCCACATACAGGCTGACTTCTGGGGTTGGGCAAAACCATAGTCTCCCTGCATCTCAAAATTTGGATCTGTCATGTGGAGGAGGAGAAGGAGGAGGAGGAGGAAGATGAGGAGGGGAGGAGGAGGTGGAGGAGGGGGAGGAGGAGGGGAGGAGGAGGGGGAGGAAGAAGAGGAGGGGGAGGAGGGGAGGAGGGGGAGGAGGGGGAGGAGGGGAGAAGGGGAGGAGGGGGAGGAGAAGGAGGAGGGGGAGGAGGAGGGGGAGGAGGAGGAGGAGGGGAAGGAGGAGGAGGGGGAGGAGGGGAAGGAGGAGGAGGAGGAGGAGGGGGAGGAGGAGAGGAAGGGAAGGGGGGAGGGATGAAGGAAGGAAGGGAGGAAGGAAGGATGGAAGGAGCTCTATCTACCCAGGGAACCTAAGGGAAAATGCTCCCTGTCATGACTCCAGAGTGTTTTCAAGCCATCCTTCCCTGTACCCATCTCCTGTGCTGAGGAATCCAGCTCGTGGATCCCATCTTCCTTGGGAGAAAGAAAAATCAAATCCTTCTGTATCTCTTTTGGATGTCCTCTTCCGTATCTGCACAGAGAATAAGGTACACAATATCTATCAGCAGAATATTAAATTTGAGTAAAGAACAGCACTGGGGTAAAATAGAATTTGTTTCCTCTGAGGCACAGGTAGAGTGACCTCACTGACCTGGGCAGCACCCACCTCTCCCTGCAGCGCCAGGCAGGGTGTCCTCACAGTTCTGGGGAACCTCTGACCCCAGCCAGCTGACCCCTCATGCCCTCCTTCCTGGCACCCTCTCTCGCTGATGGCTGTGATAACCCACACTTGGCCTTGGGTCTCCCTTGCCTCTCTGCCAGCCCCTCTTCCGCCCACCCTGTGTATCTCTGTCTTCCTCTGCCCTCACTACCGCCAAACCTGCCTCTCCCTCTGGGCACGCTCCACCTCTAGGGTTCCTTGTCTTGGAAAAATGACTCCACATTCTCCACCCTGAGATTTGGGGCAGAACTCAGAGCTCATTCAAGTCTCTCCACTCCCCAAATACACACCTATCTTCCTTAGTGTCTCTGAAGTCACGGTGAGTTCCAAACTCAGCTCTTCCTGCACATGCCAGCTGTAGGTACCCTGGCAAGAAGCTGGACGTGTCAGTGTCTCCATCTCTCATTACAATCTCTCTCTCTAGATGTATATAACAGCTATAGTGTCATAATGATGATAGTGTCTGTGCTCAGAAGTTGGTTGTGGAGATAAACAGGAGAATCCATACGAGGTGCTTAGTATCAGCCCAGGCACTTTGCAGACATAAGATGAATAGTAATTGTACTTTCTCTGGTTATTATGGAAGGTGGGCTGAGAGGGGGAGACCCCAGTGGACCACACCTCCCTCATTCCTGCAGATGTTGTTCCTGGCCTGGGATGCAGACTCCTGGGCCTGGGACCTGTCCACACAAAGGTATGGCCCTGAGTGGCAAGACATTATTATTCTTGGAGGAGTGGGTGGGGACTCAGGTAAACTGGGATGCCCTCACCATGCAGCCCCCAGGAGCTGGCTCTGCAGGGGGGGCCACCCCTGTGAGGAAGGCTGTGCCTCAGAACATGCTGGTCAGGGAGGGTTTATGTGGGTGTCCACATCTGTCCATACCCAGGGCCACGCCTCCTTTCCCACCTGTCTGTCACAGTCAATGCCAACTCCCAGGTCTAGAGCTCCACAGAGTGGTGATTCTCTGAGGCTCTTCTCAGTCTCCCAGAGCAAGGTCCTCTTGGGCAGGGTCCCCCATCCCCGAGGTCTTTAGGAGACCCAGACCCAGGCCCGGCCCCAGGGCTGCTGTGTGGGCAGCAACCTGTGACCCTGCAGCTATCATAGACTGTTTGTGGGAGGGGGTAGACCCAATTCTGGCCCAGCAACCATGGCTCCAACCTGAGTCACAGTGACCAGAGTCCAAGGAGAGACTTGATTCTTGCCCTTCTCCAGGAGCCCATTATCTGCTGGCTCACGGTTCCTCCCGCCTTTGATTAAAATCTGTTGGGGTGAGGGGATGGGTCCAGTGGTGGGATGAAGGCGGAGGTAGGGGACATGGAGGCCTCAGCAGGAGAGTGGAGACCTTCCAAGGCTGGATGAGAGCCAGGAGGCTGAGGTGATGGGCAGTGGATGGTCAAAATGGTGCAACACTGCCTCCATCTGGGGCTGGTGTTTGATGTCCCATGTAAGTCACCTTGGATCTCTGTTGGTAGCCTTAATGTCCCCCAACACACACAATGGTTTGTTCTAAAATAGACTCCTCTCTTCCCTTCCCCAGAGCCGACTGTGCCAGCTCTGTGGCCTGCAACGGTTCGTTTGGGACAGGACTGTCCCATTCTCAACACTTGACCCCTATCCCAGCTCCCAAGCCCTTGACTGTGAGATGGGCAATTTCATGCCTTTGTCCAGTAGACTTTTCCATCTGTTGCTCCCCGAATCATGACTAAGTGGACTCTTCCATTCCTGTCCACCACAGTCCTCACAATGGACCTCTCCTTCCCTATTCCTCCATGTTCCCCAGTTGACAGTTTCATCTCTGTCTCCTCCCACATACTCCCAAATGGATCGTCCCAGCCCCATGACCCTGAAGATCTTAGGAAGAGCAAAGGCCAAGGTGTCCAACCACCTGCAGAATCCTGCCCCAGGACTGGGGTGTACAGCATCCATCAGAATAAAAACTAGCAACATCCCCCACTAGACTGTCACCTCCACATGGGCAGGGACAGTTGTTTATCTTGTTCCCAGACATCTCTCCAGCACCTAGAATGGCCCTTATTACACAGTACAAACCCATTAGGTGTTGGATGAATGAACCCTTTGACACAGCAATTCCACTTCTAAGAACGTGTCCTAAAGAAACACTCACACAGGTGCACAGGGTTGTGTGCACAAGAACGGGAGGAGCAAACAACTGGGAAAAACTTGTAAATGTTTATTAATTGTCAGTGACTGATGCAGGGTAAATGAATAATGGAGGTTTGTAGCATGGAGCACATGCTGAACAGGAAACAGAGTGAGACAGACTTGTCCAGGACACGTTGCTAGTGGGGAAAAGCAGGTCAGAGATGCTCATAGTGGTACCCTGTGTGTGTGTGTGTTTGTGTGTAAACGCAGAGAAAAACATTTGGAATCAAACACCCAGAACTGCTCTCAGTAGTTGCATCTGGAGAGAGGGAGGTTAGTGCCGTTTTGTACAAAGAATACTTGAAAATACTTGTTTTTTTAAGGTAGATGCATGAGAGAAATACACAGAAAAATAGATACAGAGAGATATACACATTAGGTATATGTCTTGCTCATCAATGCAACTCTAACATCTAGCAACGTTTGGCACATAGTAAGAAAAATCATGTTTAACTTTTCACTGTTGTGAACTCTTTCTTTTACTTGCTATACAGCTGATGGCTTGGAGTTCACAGCCATGCCCATGTTCATGAAAGGCCACCAGGTTCTGCTTCTTATCATGGGCACTTGTCACATCCCCGAGGCTGAGGCATGGAAAGAGAAGGAAAATAAGTGGCGGTGAGCTCCCATTTACTGAAAAATCACTACTTAACTCTGACCTACATAGCCCTGTGCACTCCGATTCCACCTTGCCTTGTGGTCTATGCGCTCCTCCCACTGCTCCTAAAGGCCAAACTTCTGCTCAGGCTACAGCAACTCCCTCATCTGTCCTATGAGTTTCTAGGCTAGAGGAAGGTGTGGCTTACATGCCAGTAGCTGACCTGGGAGACCACAGCATCCTGGGGAGGGAAGATCTCTGGATATACAGAGCAGGGAGTAGAAAAGCACAGGAAACCTCCTCATTTAGCCTCAGAGCTGCACCCCAAGGGACAGGGAGAAAGGAATGATTTGGGAACAAGCAACAAGATGGGGTACAAATACCATAAGAGAACAGTGAATTTTGCGGGGATGTGGGGATGGACTGAAAGGTCACTTACAGAGTTAGTCGTCTTCCTCGGGATCACTGATCTCTTCATAGATAATGAAGATCTTTCTTTCCCGCAGTCTGTAGGTCCAGGCATTAATCTCCCTTCTCCTGGGTCCTGTGGTGGAAAAGAGTTGGTAAATGGGGGTTGGGTGGGTTAGGGAGTGCTGGGCCCTGTTTTGTCAGATAAGGAGATGCCTCCTCCCTCCCAAGTGACCACAGGGCTTTTACATAGTCTTTTTCCCACAGCTTCTGGCTCAGAGAGGCTGAGATACTAAACCCGCACCAATATACACCAAACGCCACTTAGAGTTGTAGCTTCTGGCTCCTTCCACTGTCAGGTTTAGATTCCCAACCTCTTTACTCACCAGAATATTTATTCCGACCTTTCATTCATCATGTATTTGTTAAGGGCATATTGTGTGCCAGGCATTGAGCTGAAGGTGAACATATCCGAGTAAGATATGTTCCCAGGTTATCACAGACGGAATAATGACCTGAGCACCATTCATGGCGTCAGGGCTTGTAGACTGAATTGAACACTTTTTATTTTTTTGGCTGCTCTGTGCGCTGCATGCAGGATCTCCACCAGAGATGGAAACCGTGTCCCCTGCAGTGGAAGTGCGGAGTGTTAACCACAGGACCGCGAGGGAAGTCCCTTGAATTGAACACCTTTGAATAACTTGAGAACTCTGATTCTTTATTTCCGTTTTATGGACTAGGAACTGGAGCTCAGAGAATTTGGAAGGCTTGCCCCGAGTTACACAGCTTTCATATCGATGAAACTCAAGTCTGTGACTCTGGAAGTCAGGGTTTTTTTTTGTCTTGTTTTGTTTATTTTTAATTTTTGGCTGTGCCATGCAGCTTGTGGGATCTTAGTTCCCTGACCAGGGATTGAACCTGGGTCCCGGCAGGGAAAGCGCCAAGTCCTAACCACTGGACCACCAGGAAATTCCCTGGACGTCAGTTCTGATGTTTCAGCTGGAGCTGGGTGAGCTCCTCAGCCCAGCCTGGCCCCAGGCCTGTCCAGGATCCATCTCCCACACCTAGCGCATGCACTTGAACATGGCCAGGGAAGCCAGAGGAGTTGTTCCCAAAGAGTTTCCTCTTACCTGATGTTTCCTTGCTCCGCTCAACAGAGGTATCTGCTTCTTCCGGGGGGCACAGTTGATTCTGAGCCTGCTCTGAGCCTGATGTTACTGGTACTAACTTCAAACGACTTTTTTTCTCTTTGTGCTTCACCTTTTCAATCTGAAGGTCACATACAAAGAGTATCAGTGGCATTTCTCGAGTGCTTTAGAGCTTACAAAGTGTCTCTGTGCGCAGTACCTTAGTTAAAGTTCTCAACAAGTCGGGGAGATCATCATATTACCTGTACCTACATTACGAGGAACCTGGGAAGTTAGAAGGAAAAGGAAATGGTCTACATGAAGGGTGTTTCCAGGACTAGAACGCTTGTCTTTACACTCTTTCCAGGCTGACACTCTCGCCAAGAGGGGTCTCCATGTGAGCAGGAGTGTGCTACACGGAAGATTCGGGGAAGCACAACACTCTAACAATCCACGGGGTCTGTGAAGGTGAGGAGGGGCTTCTATAAAATATAAGGGATCGAATATAAGCTAGTAGACAGCTGCTGGGAGAGTAAATGGACCAATGCACAGAAGGGACAAAACACTGCTGGCAAATGGTGTGGGATGAATATAGGGAAGGGAGAAGAAAGGAATGGTTTACGGAAATTCATGTAGACAGCCAAGAAAGTGGTGCCAGGTGTGCCATCCTGTCCTACCCTGGCAAGAACATTTCAGTTGGAATTAAGCGAGGTGGTTCCTCTACCAATTCTACTGGTGTCAGGGTGTGTCACTGACAAACGTCAAGCAAACCTTCATTCAGCTCCTTTGTTTATGAAACAGTGAGCAATAACAGTATAACCAGCTCCCTCATTTATGAATCAGTGAACAATAACTGTAAAACAAGCTAAGTGAAAGAACTTTCCGAGCTTACAAACGCTGTTTAAACGTGGTAATAATAAAAACGAATACTTTCTTTTATGATCCTTGTTTGAATTCTCTCCTCAACTGTGTCCACACTGGCAACCCACCCGCCAGATCCCCTTACCCTCTAAACTAGAGCTTAATCTGCAATTGTGGAAGAACTTATTCAAGATCCCTCCAAGGGTCCCCCTGGGCTGGGACTGAGGCTTCAGAGATGCCTCAGGTGCAGACAAGGCCCCGAAGGAGCTCACCGAAGGGAGGGGCCAACAGTCCAGGCGATACCCAAGCCATGTGAAAGGGGCCCTTTGACTGAGCAGAGGGGAGCTGGTACTTCCTGTTGTGAGACTGGGCATCTAAACAGAAGCATCAGCAGCGTCTGCGAGTTTAGCCCTAGGGGAAATGCCTGAGCTTCAGAAACATATGAAAGATTCACGAATTTGGAAATGGTTTGGGACATTGGGTGTAGACTACTACCACTGCCACTGTGGTCTCAAGCAAATTATTTAACATCTCTATACCACAATATCTGCATGCTTGTTATTATTATTTAATAATAATAATATCCTCATTATTATTTGGGGATAATAATAGTAGCAATGTCACAGAGGTTTTCTTAGGGACTAAATAAATTAATCCATGTGAATTGCCTAAAATAAATCTGGCATCACTATGAAAACAAAAGAAGTATCAGCTATCACAATTGTTATTAATTACTATTAAGCTCTCAATACTACACCAGGCATTGTGATAAAGAGATCAGGAAAGGGAGGCAGTGAGGGCCAGGCCATTTTCAATATTTTCCCACTTTTACCAATATTCACATCCACGGAGGGAGAAACGGTCTCTGGTCCTCTGGATTTGGGAGGCACTCACCTTCAGGGGTTTTCTCTCTTGCATGTTGGAAGCCTCCTGAGCAGGTTCATCTAAAAGAAGGTGACAAATCAGAATTTTTCTTTGTTGGTACATAGTTCCAAACTGCAGAGAGACTCCTGTAGTATCAGAATTCTGCAGCAGAGGGTTATGAGTCCACTCACTGTCAAGGAGTTACTTTGAGACAAGCCTCTGTATTATAACGGTTTATGCATTTATTTGCAGCATCAATTCATAATTTTCCTTCTGATGGTTTATACAAAGCGAACTAAACCCCATCACTGCCTCATCCTATTCATTACATAGTTCTTACTTGTTTCCCCAAAGAATTAAATTGACTGGTCTTTAACCAAAAATCACTGTATACTTAAAACGGTGAATTTCATAGTATGCCTCAATGAAACTGTTAAGTGTACGATGAACCATGGATGATTTAATCCAGCGGTTCTGGAATGTTTCCAGTATAAGAACACCTCTTTAATGTCAAAAACTTTGTAGATACTCAAACCACAGGACCGCCAGGGAAGTCCCTTGAATTGAACACCTTTGAATAACCTGTGAACTCTGATTCTTTATTTCCGTTTTATGGACTAGGAACTGGAGCTCAGAGAATTTGGAAGGCTTGCCCCGAGTTACACAGCTTTCATATCGATGAAACTCAAGTCTGTGACTCTGGAAGTCAGGGTTTTTTTTTGTCTTGTTTTGTTTATTTTTAATTTTTGGCTGTGCCATGCAGCTTGTGGGATCTTAGTTCCCTGACCAGGGATTGAACCTGGGTCCCGGCAGGGAAAGCGCCAAGTCCTAACCACTGGACCACCAGGAAATTCCCTGGACGTCAGTTCTGATGTTTCAGCTGGAGCTGGGTGAGCTCCTCAGCCCAGCCTGGCCCCAGGCCTGTCCAGGATCCATCTCCCACACCTAGCGCATGCACTTGAACATGGCCAGGGAAGCCAGAGGAGTTGTTCCCAAAGAGTTTCCTCTTACCTGATGTTTCCTTGCTCCGCTCAACAGAGGTATCTGCTTCTTCCGGGGGGCACAGTTGATTCTGAGCCTGCTCTGAGCCTGATGTTACTGGTACTAACTTCAAACGACTTTTTTTCTCTTTGTGCTTCACCTTTTCAATCTGAAGGTCACATACAAAGAGTATCAGTGGCATTTCTCGAGTGCTTTAGAGCTTACAAAGTGTCTCTGTGCGCAGTACCTTAGTTAAAGTTCTCAACAAGTCGGGGAGATCATCATATTACCTGTACCTACATTACGAGGAACCTGGGAAGTTAGAAGGAAAAGGAAATGGTCTACATGAAGGGTGTTTCCAGGACTAGAACGCTTGTCTTTACACTCTTTCCAGGCTGACACTCTCGCCAAGAGGGGTCTCCATGTGAGCAGGAGTGTGCTACACGGAAGATTCGGGGAAGCACAACACTCTAACAATCCACGGGGTCTGTGAAGGTGAGGAGGGGCTTCTATAAAATATAAGGGATCGAATATAAGCTAGTAGACAGCTGCTGGGAGAGTAAATGGACCAATGCACAGAAGGGACAAAACACTGCTGGCAAATGGTGTGGGGGGATGAATATAGGGAAGGGAGAAGAAAGGAATGGTTTACGGAAATTCATGTAGACAGCCAAGAAAGTGGTGCCAGGTGTGCCATCCTGTCCTACCGTGGCAAGAACATTTCAGTTGGAATTAAGCGAGGTGGTTCCTCTACCAATTCTACTGGTGTCAGGGTGTGTCACTGACAAACGTCAAGCAAACCCTCATTCAGCTCCTTTGTTTATGAAACAGTGAGCAATAACAGTATAACCAGCTCCCTCATTTATGAATCAGTGAACAATAACTGTAAAACAAGCTAAGTGAAAGCACTTTCCGAGCTTACAAATGCTGTTTAAACGTGGTAATAATAAAAATGAATACTTTCTTTTATGATCCTTCTTTGAATTCTCTCCTCAACTGTGTCCACACTGGCAACCCACCCGCCAGATCCCTTTACCCTCTAAACTAGAGCTTGATCTGCAATTGTGGAAGAACTTATTCAAGATCCCTCCAAGGGTCCCCCTGGGCTGGGACTGAGGCTTCAGAGATGCCTCAGGTGCAGACAAGGCCCCGAAGGAGCTCACAGAAGGGAGGGGCCAACAGTCCAGGCGATTCCCAAGCCATGTGAAAGGGGCCCTTTGACTGAGCAGAGGGGAGCTGGTACTTCCTGTTGTGAGACTGGGCATCTAAACAGAAGCATCAGCAGCGTCTGCGAGTTTAGCCCTAGGGGAAATGCCTGAGCTTCAGAAACATATGAAAGATTCACGAATTTGGAAATGGTTTGGGGCTTTGGGTGTAGACTACTACCACTGCCACTGTGGTCTCAAGCAAATTATTTAACATCTCTATACCACAATATCTGCATGCTTGTTATTATTATTTAATAATAATAATATCCTCATTATTATTTGGGGATAATAATAGTAGCAATGTCACAGAGGTTTTCTTAGGGACTAAATAAATTAATCCATGTGAATTGCCTAAAATAAATCTGGCATCACTATGAAAACAAAAGAAGTATCAGCTATCACAATTGTTATTAATTACTATTAAGCTCTCAATACTACACCAGGCATTGTGATAAAGAGATCAGGAAAGGGAGGCAGTGAGGGCCAGGCCATTTTCAATATTTTCCCACTTTTACCAATATTCACATCCACGGAGAGAGAAACGGTCTCTGGTCCTCTGGATTTGGGAGGCACTCACCTTCAGGGGTTTTCTCTCTTGCATGTTGGAAGCCTCCTGAGCAGGTTCATCTAAAAGAAGGTGACAAATCAGAATTTTTCTTTGTTGGTACATAGTTCCAAACTGCAGAGAGACTCCTGTAGTATCAGAATTCTGCAGCAGAGGGTTATGAGTCCACTCACTGTCAAGGAGTTACTTTGAGACAAGCCTCTGTATTATAACGGTTTATGCATTTATTTGCAGCATCAATTCATAATTTTCCTTCTGATGGTTTATACAAAGCGAACTAAACCCCATCACTGCCTCATCCTATTCATTACATAGTTCTTACTTGTTTCCCCAAAGAATTAAATTGACTGGTCTTTAACCAAAAATCACTGTATACTTAAAACGGTGAATTTCATAGTATGCCTCAATGAAACTGTTAAGTGTACGATGAACCATGGATGATTTAATCCAGCGGTTCTGGAATGTTTCCAGTATAAGAACACCTCTTTAGTGTCAAAAACTTTGTAGATACTCAAACCACAGGACCGCCAGGGAAGTCCCTTGAATTGAACACCTTTGAATAACCTGTGAACTCTGATTCTTTATTTCCGTTTTATGGACTAGGAACTGGAGCTCAGAGAATTTGGAAGGCTTGCCCCGAGTTACACAGCTTTCATATCGATGAAACTCAAGTCTGTGACTCTGGAAGTCAGGGGGTTTTTTGGTCTTGTTTTGTTTATTTTTAACTTTTGGCTGTGCCATGCAGCTTGTGGGATCTTAGTTCCCTGACCAGGGATTGAACCTGGGTCCCGGCAGGGAAAGCGCCAAGTCCTAACCACTGGACCACCAGGAAATTCCCTGGACGTCAGTTCTGATGTTTCAGCTGGAGCTGGGTGAGCTCCTCAGCCCAGCCTGGCCCCAGGCCTGTCCAGGATCCATCTCCCACACCTAGCGCATGCACTTGAACATGGCCAGGGAAGCCAGAGGAGTTGTTCCCAAAGAGTTTCCTCTTACCTGATGTTTCCTTGCTCCGCTCAACAGAGGTATCTGCTTCTTCCGGGGGGCACAGTTGATTCTGAGCCTGCTCTGAGCCTGATGTTACTGGTACTAACTTCAAACGACTTTTTTTCTCTTTGTGCTTCACCTTTTCAATCTGAAGGTCACATACAAAGAGTATCAGTGGCATTTCTCGAGTGCTTTAGAGCTTACAAAGTGTCTCTGTGCGCAGTACCTTAGTTAAAGTTCTCAACAAGTCGGGGAGATCATCATATTACCTGTACCTACATTACGAGGAACCTGGGAAGTTAGAAGGAAAAGGAAATGGTCTACATGAAGGGTGTTTCCAGGACTAGAACGCTTGTCTTTACACTCTTTCCAGGCTGACACTCTCGCCAAGAGGGGTCTCCATGTGAGCAGGAGTGTGCTACACGGAAGATTCGGGGAAGCACAACACTCTAACAATCCACGGGGTCTGTGAAGGTGAGGAGGGGCTTCTATAAAATATAAGGGATCGAATATAAGCTAGTAGACAGCTGCTGGGAGAGTAAATGGACCAATGCACAGAAGGGACAAAACACTGCTGGCAAATGGTGTGGGGGGATGAATATAGGGAAGGGAGAAGAAAGGAATGGTTTACGGAAATTCATGTAGACAGCCAAGAAAGTGGTGCCAGGTGTGCCATCCTGTCCTACCGTGGCAAGAACATTTCAGTTGGAATTAAGCGAGGTGGTTCCTCTACCAATTCTACTGGTGTCAGGGTGTGTCACTGACAAACGTCAAGCAAACCCTCATTCAGCTCCTTTGTTTATGAAACAGTGAGCAATAACAGTATAACCAGCTCCCTCATTTATGAATCAGTGAACAATAACTGTAAAACAAGCTAAGTGAAAGCACTTTCCGAGCTTACAAATGCTGTTTAAACGTGGTAATAATAAAAATGAATACTTTCTTTTATGATCCTTCTTTGAATTCTCTCCTCAACTGTGTCCACACTGGCAATCCAACCGCCAGATCCCTTTACCCTCTAAACTAGAGCTTGATCTGCAATTGTGGAAGAACTTATTCAAGATCCCTCCAAGGGTCCCCCTGGGCTGGGACTGAGGCTTCAGAGATGCCTCAGGTGCAGACAAGGCCCCGAAGGAGCTCACAGAAGGGAGGGGCCAACAGTCCAGGCGATTCCCAAGCCATGTGAAAGGGGCCCTTTGACTGAGCAGAGGGGAGCTGGTACTTCCTGTTGTGAGACTGGGCATCTAAACAGAAGCATCAGCAGCGTCTGCGAGTTTAGCCCTAGGGGAAATGCCTGAGCTTCAGAAACATATGAAAGATTCACGAATTTGGAAATGGTTTGGGGCTTTGGGTGTAGACTACTACCACTGCCACTGTGGTCTCAAGCAAATTATTTAACATCTCTATACCACAATATCTGCATGCTTGTTATTATTATTTAATAATAATAATATCCTCATTAT
The DNA here is from genome assembly GCF_964341445.2 of Mesoplodon mirus. Lineage (NCBI taxonomy): Eukaryota > Metazoa > Chordata > Mammalia > Artiodactyla > Ziphiidae > Mesoplodon > Mesoplodon mirus. Next base: position 44,501,037 of record NC_138981.1, on the reverse strand, counting down.
TATTTGGGGATAATAATAGTAGCAATGTCACAGAGGTTTTCTTAGGGACTAAATAAATTAATCCATGTGAATTGCCTAAAATAAATCTGGCATCACTATGAAAACAAAAGAAGTATCAGCTATCACAATTGTTATTAATTACTATTAAGCTCTCAATACTACATCAGGCATTGTGATAAAGAGATCAGGAAAGGGAGGCAGTGAGGGCCAGGCCATTTTCAATATTTTCCCACTTTTACCAATATTCACATCCACGGAGAGAGAAACGGTCTCTGGTCCTCTGGATTTGGGAGGCACTCACCTTCAGGGGTTTTCTCTCTTGCATGTTGGAAGCCTCCTGAGCAGGTTCATCTAAAAGAAGGTGACAAATCAGAATTTTTCTTTGTTGGTACATAGTTCCAAACTGCAGAGAGACTCCTGTAGTATCAGAATTCTGCAGCAGAGGGTTATGAGTCCACTCACTGTCAAGGAGTTACTTTGAGACAAGCCTCTGTATTATAACGGTTTATGCATTTATTTGCAGCATCAATTCATAATTTTCCTTCTGGTGGTTTATACAAAGCGAACTAAACCCCATCACTGCCTCATCCTATTCATTACATAGTTCTTACTTGTTTCCCCAAAGAATTAAATTGACTGGTCTTTAACCAAAAATCACTGTATACTTAAAACGGTGAATTTCATAGTATGCCTCAATGAAACTGTTAAGTGTACGATGAACCATGGATGATTTAATCCAGCGGTTCTGGAATGTTTCCAGTATAAGAACACCTCTTTAATGTCAAAAACTTTGTAGATACTCAAACCACAGGACCGCCAGGGAAGTCCCTTGAATTGAACACCTTTGAATAACCTGTGAACTCTGATTCTTTATTTCCGTTTTATGGACTAGGAACTGGAGCTCAGAGAATTTGGAAGGCTTGCCCCGAGTTACACAGCTTTCATATCGATGAAACTCAAGTCTGTGACTCTGGAAGTCAGGGTTTTTTTTTGTCTTGTTTTGTTTATTTTTAATTTTTGGCTGTGCCATGCAGCTTGTGGGATCTTAGTTCCCTGACCAGGGATTGAACCTGGGTCCCGGCAGGGAAAGCGCCAAGTCCTAACCACTGGACCACCAGGAAATTCCCTGGACGTCAGTTCTGATGTTTCAGCTGGAGCTGGGTGAGCTCCTCAGCCCAGCCTGGCCCCAGGCCTGTCCAGGATCCATCTCCCACACCTAGCGCATGCACTTGAACATGGCCAGGGAAGCCAGAGGAGTTGTTCCCAAAGAGTTTCCTCTTACCTGATGTTTCCTTGCTCCGCTCAACAGAGGTATCTGCTTCTTCCGGGGGGCACAGTTGATTCTGAGCCTGCTCTGAGCCTGATGTTACTGGTACTAACTTCAAACGACTTTTTTTCTCTTTGTGCTTCACCTTTTCAATCTGAAGGTCACATACAAAGAGTATCAGTGGCATTTCTCGAGTGCTTTAGAGCTTACAAAGTGTCTCTGTGCGCAGTACCTTAGTTAAAGTTCTCAACAAGTCGGGGAGATCATCATATTACCTGTACCTACATTACGAGGAACCTGGGAAGTTAGAAGGAAAAGGAAATGGTCTACATGAAGGGTGTTTCCAGGACTAGAACGCTTGTCTTTACACTCTTTCCAGGCTGACACTCTCGCCAAGAGGGGTCTCCATGTGAGCAGGAGTGTGCTACACGGAAGATTCGGGGAAGCACAACACTCTAACAATCCACGGGGTCTGTGAAGGTGAGGAGGGGCTTCTATAAAATATAAGGGATCGAATATAAGCTAGTAGACAGCTGCTGGGAGAGTAAATGGACCAATGCACAGAAGGGACAAAACACTGCTGGCAAATGGTGTGGGGGGATGAATATAGGGAAGGGAGAAGAAAGGAATGGTTTACGGAAATTCATGTAGACAGCCAAGAAAGTGGTGCCAGGTGTGCCATCCTGTCCTACCGTGGCAAGAACATTTCAGTTGGAATTAAGCGAGGTGGTTCCTCTACCAATTCTACTGGTGTCAGGGTGTGTCACTGACAAACGTCAAGCAAACCCTCATTCAGCTCCTTTGTTTATGAAACAGTGAGCAATAACAGTATAACCAGCTCCCTCATTTATGAATCAGTGAACAATAACTGTAAAACAAGCTAAGTGAAAGCACTTTCCGAGCTTACAAATGCTGTTTAAACGTGGTAATAATAAAAATGAATACTTTCTTTTATGATCCTTCTTTGAATTCTCTCCTCAACTGTGTCCACACTGGCAACCCACCCGCCAGATCCCTTTACCCTCTAAACTAGAGCTTGATCTGCAATTGTGGAAGAACTTATTCAAGATCCCTCCAAGGGTCCCCCTGGGCTGGGACTGAGGCTTCAGAGATGCCTCAGGTGCAGACAAGGCCCCGAAGGAGCTCACAGAAGGGAGGGGCCAACAGTCCAGGCGATTCCCAAGCCATGTGAAAGGGGCCCTTTGACTGAGCAGAGGGGAGCTGGTACTTCCTGTTGTGAGACTGGGCATCTAAACAGAAGCATCAGCAGCGTCTGCGAGTTTAGCCCTAGGGGAAATGCCTGAGCTTCAGAAACATATGAAAGATTCACGAATTTGGAAATGGTTTGGGGCTTTGGGTGTAGACTACTACCACTGCCACTGTGGTCTCAAGCAAATTATTTAACATCTCTATACCACAATATCTGCATGCTTGTTATTATTATTTAATAATAATAATATCCTCATTATTATTTGGGGATAATAATAGTAGCAATGTCACAGAGGTTTTCTTAGGGACTAAATAAATTAATCCATGTGAATTGCCTAAAATAAATCTGGCATCACTATGAAAACAAAAGAAGTATCAGCTATCACAATTGTTATTAATTACTATTAAGCTCTCAATACTACATCAGGCATTGTGATAAAGAGATCAGGAAAGGGAGGCAGTGAGGGCCAGGCCATTTTCAATATTTTCCCACTTTTACCAATATTCACATCCACGGAGAGAGAAACGGTCTCTGGTCCTCTGGATTTGGGAGGCACTCACCTTCAGGGGTTTTCTCTCTTGCATGTTGGAAGCCTCCTGAGCAGGTTCATCTAAAAGAAGGTGACAAATCAGAATTTTTCTTTGTTGGTACATAGTTCCAAACTGCAGAGAGACTCCTGTAGTATCAGAATTCTGCAGCAGAGGGTTATGAGTCCACTCACTGTCAAGGAGTTACTTTGAGACAAGCCTCTGTATTATAACGGTTTATGCATTTATTTGCAGCATCAATTCATAATTTTCCTTCTGATGGTTTATACAAAGCGAACTAAACCCCATCACTGCCTCATCCTATTCATTACATAGTTCTTACTTGTTTCCCCAAAGAATTAAATTGACTGGTCTTTAACCAAAAATCACTGTATACTTAAAACGGTGAATTTCATAGTATGCCTCAATGAAACTGTTAAGTGTACGATGAACCATGGATGATTTAATCCAGCGGTTCTGGAATGTTTCCAGTATAAGAACACCTCTTTAATGTCAAAAACTTTGTAGATACTCAAACCACAGGACCGCCAGGGAAGTCCCTTGAATTGAACACCTTTGAATAACCTGTGAACTCTGATTCTTTATTTCCGTTTTATGGACTAGGAACTGGAGCTCAGAGAATTTGGAAGGCTTGCCCCGAGTTACACAGCTTTCATATCGATGAAACTCAAGTCTGTGACTCTGGAAGTCAGGGTTTTTTTTTGTCTTGTTTTGTTTATTTTTAATTTTTGGCTGTGCCATGCAGCTTGTGGGATCTTAGTTCCCTGACCAGGGATTGAACCTGGGTCCCGGCAGGGAAAGCGCCAAGTCCTAACCACTGGACCACCAGGAAATTCCCTGGACGTCAGTTCTGATGTTTCAGCTGGAGCTGGGTGAGCTCCTCAGCCCAGCCTGGCCCCAGGCCTGTCCAGGATCCATCTCCCACACCTAGCGCATGCACTTGAACATGGCCAGGGAAGCCAGAGGAGTTGTTCCCAAAGAGTTTCCTCTTACCTGATGTTTCCTTGCTCCGCTCAACAGAGGTATCTGCTTCTTCCGGGGGGCACAGTTGATTCTGAGCCTGCTCTGAGCCTGATGTTACTGGTACTAACTTCAAACGACTTTTTTTCTCTTTGTGCTTCACCTTTTCAATCTGAAGGTCACATACAAAGAGTATCAGTGGCATTTCTCGAGTGCTTTAGAGCTTACAAAGTGTCTCTGTGCGCAGTACCTTAGTTAAAGTTCTCAACAAGTCGGGGAGATCATCATATTACCTGTACCTACATTACGAGGAACCTGGGAAGTTAGAAGGAAAAGGAAATGGTCTACATGAAGGGTGTTTCCAGGACTAGAACGCTTGTCTTTACACTCTTTCCAGGCTGACACTCTCGCCAAGAGGGGTCTCCATGTGAGCAGGAGTGTGCTACACGGAAGATTCGGGGAAGCACAACACTCTAACAATCCACGGGGTCTGTGAAGGTGAGGAGGGGCTTCTATAAAATATAAGGGATCGAATATAAGCTAGTAGACAGCTGCTGGGAGAGTAAATGGACCAATGCACAGAAGGGACAAAACACTGCTGGCAAATGGTGTGGGGGGATGAATATAGGGAAGGGAGAAGAAAGGAATGGTTTACGGAAATTCATGTAGACAGCCAAGAAAGTGGTGCCAGGTGTGCCATCCTGTCCTACCCTGGCAAGAACATTTCAGTTGGAATTAAGCGAGGTGGTTCCTCTACCAATTCTACTGGTGTCAGGGTGTGTCACTGACAAACGTCAAGCAAACCCTCATTCAGCTCCTTTGTTTATGAAACAGTGAGCAATAACAGTATAACCAGCTCCCTCATTTATGAATCAGTGAACAATAACTGTAAAACAAGCTAAGTGAAAGCACTTTCCGAGCTTACAAATGCTGTTTAAACGTGGTAATAATAAAAATGAATACTTTCTTTTATGATCCTTCTTTGAATTCTCTCCTCAACTGTGTCCACACTGGCAACCCACCCGCCAGATCCCTTTACCCTCTAAACTAGAGCTTGATCTGCAATTGTGGAAGAACTTATTCAAGATCCCTCCAAGGGTCCCCCTGGGCTGGGACTGAGGCTTCAGAGATGCCTCAGGTGCAGACAAGGCCCCGAAGGAGCTCACAGAAGGGAGGGGCCAACAGTCCAGGCGATTCCCAAGCCATGTGAAAGGGGCCCTTTGACTGAGCAGAGGGGAGCTGGTACTTCCTGTTGTGAGACTGGGCATCTAAACAGAAGCATCAGCAGCGTCTGCGAGTTTAGCCCTAGGGGAAATGCCTGAGCTTCAGAAACATATGAAAGATTCACGAATTTGGAAATGGTTTGGGGCTTTGGGTGTAGACTACTACCACTGCCACTGTGGTCTCAAGCAAATTATTTAACATCTCTATACCACAATATCTGCATGCTTGTTATTATTATTTAATAATAATAATATCCTCATTATTATTTGGGGATAATAATAGTAGCAATGTCACAGAGGTTTTCTTAGGGACTAAATAAATTAATCCATGTGAATTGCCTAAAATAAATCTGGCATCACTATGAAAACAAAAGAAGTATCAGCTATCACAATTGTTATTAATTACTATTAAGCTCTCAATACTACATCAGGCATTGTGATAAAGAGATCAGGAAAGGGAGGCAGTGAGGGCCAGGCCATTTTCAATATTTTCCCACTTTTACCAATATTCACATCCACGGAGAGAGAAACGGTCTCTGGTCCTCTGGATTTGGGAGGCACTCACCTTCAGGGGTTTTCTCTCTTGCATGTTGGAAGCCTCCTGAGCAGGTTCATCTAAAAGAAGGTGACAAATCAGAATTTTTCTTTGTTGGTACATAGTTCCAAACTGCAGAGAGACTCCTGTAGTATCAGAATTCTGCAGCAGAGGGTTATGAGTCCATTCACTGTCAAGGAGTTACTTTGAGACAAGCCTCTGTATTATAACGGTTTATGCATTTATTTGCAGCATCAATTCATAATTTTCCTTCTGATGGTTTATACAAAGCGAACTAAACCCCATCACTGCCTCATCCTATTCATTACATATTTCTTACTTGTTTCCCCAAAGAATTAAATTGACTGGTCTTTAACCAAAAATCACTGTATACTTAAAACGGTGAATTTCATAGTATGCCTCAATGAAACTGTTAAGTGTACGATGAACCATGGATGATTTAATCCAGCGGTTCTGGAATGTTTCCAGTATAAGAACACCTCTTTAATGTCAAAAACTTTGTAGATACTCAAACCACAGGACCGCCAGGGAAGTCCCTTGAATTGAACACCTTTGAATAACCTGTGAACTCTGATTCTTTATTTCCGTTTTATGGACTAGGAACTGGAGCTCAGAGAATTTGGAAGGCTTGCCCCGAGTTACACAGCTTTCATATCGATGAAACTCAAGTCTGTGACTCTGGAAGTCAGGGTTTTTTTTTGTCTTGTTTTGTTTATTTTTAATTTTTGGCTGTGCCATGCAGCTTGTGGGATCTTAGTTCCCTGACCAGGGATTGAACCTGGGTCCCGGCAGGGAAAGCGCCAAGTCCTAACCACTGGACCACCAGGAAATTCCCTGGACGTCAGTTCTGATGTTTCAGCTGGAGCTGGGTGAGCTCCTCAGCCCAGCCTGGCCCCAGGCCTGTCCAGGATCCATCTCCCACACCTAGCGCATGCACTTGAACATGGCCAGGGAAGCCAGAGGAGTTGTTCCCAAAGAGTTTCCTCTTACCTGATGTTTCCTTGCTCCGCTCAACAGAGGTATCTGCTTCTTCCGGGGGGCACAGTTGATTCTGAGCCTGCTCTGAGCCTGATGTTACTGGTACTAACTTCAAACGACTTTTTTTCTCTTTGTGCTTCACCTTTTCAATCTGAAGGTCACATACAAAGAGTATCAGTGGCATTTCTCGAGTGCTTTAGAGCTTACAAAGTGTCTCTGTGCGCAGTACCTTAGTTAAAGTTCTCAACAAGTCGGGGAGATCATCATATTACCTGTACCTACATTACGAGGAACCTGGGAAGTTAGAAGGAAAAGGAAATGGTCTACATGAAGGGTGTTTCCAGGACTAGAACGCTTGTCTTTACACTCTTTCCAGGCTGACACTCTCGCCAAGAGGGGTCTCCATGTGAGCAGGAGTGTGCTACACGGAAGATTCGGGGAAGCACAACACTCTAACAATCCACGGGGTCTGTGAAGGTGAGGAGGGGCTTCTATAAAATATAAGGGATCGAATATAAGCTAGTAGACAGCTGCTGGGAGAGTAAATGGACCAATGCACAGAAGGGACAAAACACTGCTGGCAAATGGTGTGGGGGGATGAATATAGGGAAGGGAGAAGAAAGGAATGGTTTACGGAAATTCATGTAGACAGCCAAGAAAGTGGTGCCAGGTGTGCCATCCTGTCCTACCCTGGCAAGAACATTTCAGTTGGAATTAAGCGAGGTGGTTCCTCTACCAATTCTACTGGTGTCAGGGTGTGTCACTGACAAACGTCAAGCAAACCCTCATTCAGCTCCTTTGTTTATGAAACAGTGAGCAATAACAGTATAACCAGCTCCCTCATTTATGAATCAGTGAACAATAACTGTAAAACAAGCTAAGTGAAAGCACTTTCCGAGCTTACAAATGCTGTTTAAACGTGGTAATAATAAAAATGAATACATTCTTTTATGATCCTTCTTTGAATTCTCTCCTCAACTGTGTCCACACTGGCAACCCACCCGCCAGATCCCTTTACCCTCTAAACTAGAGCTTGATCTGCAATTGTGGAAGAACTTATTCAAGATCCCTCCAAGGGTCCCCCTGGGCTGGGACTGAGGCTTCAGAGATGCCTCAGGTGCAGACAAGGCCCCGAAGGAGCTCACAGAAGGGAGGGGCCAACAGTCCAGGCGATTCCCAAGCCATGTGAAAGGGGCCCTTTGACTGAGCAGAGGGGAGCTGGTACTTCCTGTTGTGAGACTGGGCATCTAAACAGAAGCATCAGCAGCGTCTGCGAGTTTAGCCCTAGGGGAAATGCCTGAGCTTCAGAAACATATGAAAGATTCACGAATTTGGAAATGGTTTGGGGCTTTGGGTGTAGACTACTACCACTGCCACTGTGGTCTCAAGCAAATTATTTAACATCTCTATACCACAATATCTGCATGCTTGTTATTATTATTTAATAATAATAATATCCTCATTATTATTTGGGGATAATAATAGTAGCAATGTCACAGAGGTTTTCTTAGGGACTAAATAAATTAATCCATGTGAATTGCCTAAAATAAATCTGGCATCACTATGAAAACAAAAGAAGTATCAGCTATCACAATTGTTATTAATTACTATTAAGCTCTCAATACTACATCAGGCATTGTGATAAAGAGATCAGGAAAGGGAGGCAGTGAGGGCCAGGCCATTTTCAATATTTTCCCACTTTTACCAATATTCACATCCACGGAGAGAGAAACGGTCTCTGGTCCTCTGGATTTGGGAGGCACTCACCTTCAGGGGTTTTCTCTCTTGCATGTTGGAAGCCTCCTGAGCAGGTTCATCTAAAAGAAGGTGACAAATCAGAATTTTTCTTTGTTGGTACATAGTTCCAAACTGCAGAGAGACTCCTGTAGTATCAGAATTCTGCAGCAGAGGGTTATGAGTCCACTCACTGTCAAGGAGTTACTTTGAGACAAGCCTCTGTATTATAACGGTTTATGCATTTATTTGCAGCATCAATTCATAATTTTCCTTCTGATGGTTTATACAAAGCGAACTAAACCCCATCACTGCCTCATCCTATTCATTACATAGTTCTTACTTGTTTCCCCAAAGAATTAAATTGACTGGTCTTTAACCAAAAATCACTGTATACTTAAAACGGTGAATTTCATAGTATGCCTCAATGAAACTGTTAAGTGTACGATGAACCATGGATGATTTAATCCAGCGGTTCTGGAATGTTTCCAGTATAAGAACACCTCTTTAATGTCAAAAACTTTGTAGATACTCAAACCACAGGACCGCCAGGGAAGTCCCTTGAATTGAACACCTTTGAATAACCTGTGAACTCTGATTCTTTATTTCCGTTTTATGGACTAGGAACTGGAGCTCAGAGAATTTGGAAGGCTTGCCCCGAGTTACACAGCTTTCATATCGATGAAACTCAAGTCTGTGACTCTGGAAGTCAGGGTTTTTTTTTGTCTTGTTTTGTTTATTTTTAATTTTTGGCTGTGCCATGCAGCTTGTGGGATCTTAGTTCCCTGACCAGGGATTGAACCTGGGTCCCGGCAGGGAAAGCGCCAAGTCCTAACCACTGGACCACCAGGAAATTCCCTGGACGTCAGTTCTGATGTTTCAGCTGGAGCTGGGTGAGCTCCTCAGCCCAGCCTGGCCCCAGGCCTGTCCAGGATCCATCTCCCACACCTAGCGCATGCACTTGAACATGGCCAGGGAAGCCAGAGGAGTTGTTCCCAAAGAGTTTCCTCTTACCTGATGTTTCCTTGCTCCGCTCAACAGAGGTATCTGCTTCTTCCGGGGGGCACAGTTGATTCTGAGCCTGCTCTGAGCCTGATGTTACTGGTACTAACTTCAAACGACTTTTTTTCTCTTTGTGCTTCACCTTTTCAATCTGAAGGTCACATACAAAGAGTATCAGTGGCATTTCTCGAGTGCTTTAGAGCTTACAAAGTGTCTCTGTGCGCAGTACCTTAGTTAAAGTTCTCAACAAGTCGGGGAGATCATCATATTACCTGTACCTACATTACGAGGAACCTGGGAAGTTAGAAGGAAAAGGAAATGGTCTACATGAAGGGTGTTTCCAGGACTAGAACGCTTGTCTTTACACTCTTTCCAGGCTGACACTCTCGCCAAGAGGGGTCTCCATGTGAGCAGGAGTGTGCTACACGGAAGATTCGGGGAAGCACAACACTCTAACAATCCACGGGGTCTGTGAAGGTGAGGAGGGGCTTCTATAAAATATAAGGGATCGAATATAAGCTAGTAGACAGCTGCTGGGAGAGTAAATGGACCAATGCACAGAAGGGACAAAACACTGCTGGCAAATGGTGTGGGGGGATGAATATAGGGAAGGGAGAAGAAAGGAATGGTTTACGGAAATTCATGTAGACAGCCAAGAAAGTGGTGCCAGGTGTGCCATCCTGTCCTACCCTGGCAAGAACATTTCAGTTGGAATTAAGCGAGGTGGTTCCTCTACCAATTCTACTGGTGTCAGGGTGTGTCACTGACAAACGTCAAGCAAACCCTCATTCAGCTCCTTTGTTTATGAAACAGTGAGCAATAACAGTATAACAAGCTCCCTCATTTATGAATCAGTGAACAATAACTGTAAAACAAGCTAAGTGAAAGCACTTTCCGAGCTTACAAATGCTGTTTAAACGTGGTAATAATAAAAATGAATACTTTCTTTTATGATCCTTCTTTGAATTCTCTCCTCAACTGTGTCCACACTGGCAACCCACCCGCCAGATCCCTTTACCCTCTAAACTAGAGCTTGATCTGCAATTGTGGAAGAACTTATTCAAGATCCCTCCAAGGGTCCCCCTGGGCTGGGACTGAGGCTTCAGAGATGCCTCAGGTGCAGACAAGGCCCCGAAGGAGCTCACAGAAGGGAGGGGCCAACAGTCCAGGCGATTCCCAAGCCATGTGAAAGGGGCCCTTTGACTGAGCAGAGGGGAGCTGGTACTTCCTGTTGTGAGACTGGGCATCTAAACAGAAGCATCAGCAGCGTCTGCGAGTTTAGCCCTAGGGGAAATGCCTGAGCTTCAGAAACATATGAAAGATTCACGAATTTGGAAATGGTTTGGGGCTTTGGGTGTAGACTACTACCACTGCCACTGTGGTCTCAAGCAAATTATTTAACATCTCTATACCACAATATCTGCATGCTTGTTATTATTATTTAATAATAATAATATCCTCATTATTATTTGGGGATAATAATAGTAGCAATGTCACAGAGGTTTTCTTAGGGACTAAATAAATTAATCCATGTGAATTGCCTAAAATAAATCTGGCATCACTATGAAAACAAAAGAAGTATCAGCTATCACAATTGTTATTAATTACTATTAAGCTCTCAATACTACACCAGGCATTGTGATAAAGAGATCAGGAAAGGGAGGCAGTGAGGGCCAGGCCATTTTCAATATTTTCCCACTTTTACCAATATTCACATCCACGGAGAGAGAAACGGTCTCTGGTCCTCTGGATTTGGGAGGCACTCACCTTCAGGGGTTTTCTCTCTTGCATGTTGGAAGCCTCCTGAGCAGGTTCATCTAAAAGAAGGTGACAAATCAGAATTTTTCTTTGTTGGTACATAGTTCCAAACTGCAGAGAGACTCCTGTAGTATCAGAATTCTGCAGCAGAGGGTTATGAGTCCACTCACTGTCAAGGAGTTACTTTGAGACAAGCCTCTGTATTATAACGGTTTATGCATTTATTTGCAGCATCAATTCATAATTTTCCTTCTGATGGTTTATACAAAGCGAACTAAACCCCATCACTGCCTCATCCTATTCATTACATAGTTCTTACTTGTTTCCCCAAAGAATTAAATTGACTGGTCTTTAACCAAAAATCACTGTATACTTAAAACGGTGAATTTCATAGTATGCCTCAATGAAACTGTTAAGTGTACGATGAACCATGGATGATTTAATCCAGCGGTTCTGGAATGTTTCCAGTATAAGAACACCTCTTTAATGTCAAAAACTTTGTAGATACTCAAACCACAGGACCGCCAGGGAAGTCCCTTGAATTGAACACCTTTGAATAACCTGTGAACTCTGATTCTTTATTTCCGTTTTATGGACTAGGAACTGGAGCTCAGAGAATTTGGAAGGCTTGCCCCGAGTTACACAGCTTTCATATCGATGAAACTCAAGTCTGTGACTCTGGAAGTCAGGGTTTTTTTTTGTCTTGTTTTGTTTATTTTTAATTTTTGGCTGTGCCATGCAGCTTGTGGGATCTTAGTTCCCTGACCAGGGATTGAACCTGGGTCCCGGCAGGGAAAGCGCCAAGTCCTAACCACTGGACCACCAGGAAATTCCCTGGACGTCAGTTCTGATGTTTCAGCTGGAGCTGGGTGAGCTCCTCAGCCCAGCCTGGCCCCAGGCCTGTCCAGGATCCATCTCCCACACCTAGCGCATGCACTTGAACATGGCCAGGGAAGCCAGAGGAGTTGTTCCCAAAGAGTTTCCTCTTACCTGATGTTTCCTTGCTCCGCTCAACAGAGGTATCTGCTTCTTCCGGGGGGCACAGTTGATTCTGAGCCTGCTCTGAGCCTGATGTTACTGGTACTAACTTCAAACGACTTTTTTTCTCTTTGTGCTTCACCTTTTCAATCTGAAGGTCACATACAAAGAGTATCAGTGGCATTTCTCGAGTGCTTTAGAGCTTACAAAGTGTCTCTGTGCGCAGTACCTTAGTTAAAGTTCTCAACAAGTCGGGGAGATCATCATATTACCTGTACCTACATTACGAGGAACCTGGGAAGTTAGAAGGAAAAGGAAATGGTCTACATGAAGGGTGTTTCCAGGACTAGAACGCTTGTCTTTACACTCTTTCCAGGCTGACACTCTCGCCAAGAGGGGTCTCCATGTGAGCAGGAGTGTGCTACACGGAAGATTCGGGGAAGCACAACACTCTAACAATCCACGGGGTCTGTGAAGGTGAGGAGGGGCTTCTATAAAATATAAGGGATCGAATATAAGCTAGTAGACAGCTGCTGGGAGAGTAAATGGACCAATGCACAGAAGGGACAAAACACTGCTGGCAAATGGTGTGGGGGGATGAATATAGGGAAGGGAGAAGAAAGGAATGGTTTACGGAAATTCATGTAGACAGCCAAGAAAGTGGTGCCAGGTGTGCCATCCTGTCCTACCGTGGCAAGAACATTTCAGTTGGAATTAAGCGAGGTGGTTCCTCTACCAATTCTACTGGTGTCAGGGTGTGTCACTGACAAACGTCAAGCAAACCCTCATTCAGCTCCTTTGTTTATGAAACAGTGAGCAATAACAGTATAACCAGCTCCCTCATTTATGAATCAGTGAACAATAACTGTAAAACAAGCTAAGTGAAAGCACTTTCCGAGCTTACAAATGCTGTTTAAACGTGGTAATAATAAAAATGAATACTTTCTTTTATGATCCTTCTTTGAATTCTCTCCTCAACTGTGTCCACACTGGCAACCCACCCGCCAGATCCCTTTACCCTCTAAACTAGAGCTTGATCTGCAATTGTGGAAGAACTTATTCAAGATCCCTCCAAGGGTCCCCCTGGGCTGGGACTGAGGCTTCAGAGATGCCTCAGGTGCAGACAAGGCCCCGAAGGAGCTCACAGAAGGGAGGGGCCAACAGTCCAGGCGATTCCCAAGCCATGTGAAAGGGGCCCTTTGACTGAGCAGAGGGGAGCTGGTACTTCCTGTTGTGAGACTGGGCATCTAAACAGAAGCATCAGCAGCGTCTGCGAGTTTAGCCCTAGGGGAAATGCCTGAGCTTCAGAAACATATGAAAGATTCACGAATTTGGAAATGGTTTGGGGCTTTGGGTGTAGACTACTACCACTGCCACTGTGGTCTCAAGCAAATTATTTAACATCTCTATACCACAATATCTGCATGCTTGTTATTATTATTTAATAATAATAATATCCTCATTATTATTTGGGGATAATAATAGTAGCAATGTCACAGAGGTTTTCTTAGGGACTAAATAAATTAATCCATGTGAATTGCCTAAAATAAATCTGGCATCACTATGAAAACAAAAGAAGTATCAGCTATCACAATTGTTATTAATTACTATTAAGCTCTCAATACTACATCAGGCATTGTGATAAAGAGATCAGGAAAGGGAGGCAGTGAGGGCCAGGCCATTTTCAATATTTTCCCACTTTTACCAATATTCACATCCACGGAGAGAGAAACGGTCTCTGGTCCTCTGGATTTGGGAGGCACTCACCTTCAGGGGTTTTCTCTCTTGCATGTTGGAAGCCTCCTGAGCAGGTTCATCTAAAAGAAGGTGACAAATCAGAATTTTTCTTTGTTGGTACATAGTTCCAAACTGCAGAGAGACTCCTGTAGTATCAGAATTCTGCAGCAGAGGGTTATGAGTCCATTCACTGTCAAGGAGTTACTTTGAGACAAGCCTCTGTATTATAACGGTTTATGCATTTATTTGCAGCATCAATTCATAATTTTCCTTCTGATGGTTTATACAAAGCGAACTAAACCCCATCACTGCCTCATCCTATTCATTACATATTTCTTACTTGTTTCCCCAAAGAATTAAATTGACTGGTCTTTAACCAAAAATCACTGTATACTTAAAACGGTGAATTTCATAGTATGCCTCAATGAAACTGTTAAGTGTACGATGAACCATGGATGATTTAATCCAGCGGTTCTGGAATGTTTCCAGTATAAGAACACCTCTTTAATGTCAAAAACTTTGTAGATACTCAAACCACAGGACCGCCAGGGAAGTCCCTTGAATTGAACACCTTTGAATAACCTGTGAACTCTGATTCTTTATTTCCGTTTTATGGACTAGGAACTGGAGCTCAGAGAATTTGGAAGGCTTGCCCCGAGTTACACAGCTTTCATATCGATGAAACTCAAGTCTGTGACTCTGGAAGTCAGGGTTTTTTTTTGTCTTGTTTTGTTTATTTTTAATTTTTGGCTGTGCCATGCAGCTTGTGGGATCTTAGTTCCCTGACCAGGGATTGAACCTGGGTCCCGGCAGGGAAAGCACCAAGTCCTAACCACTGGACCACCAGGAAATTCCCTGGACGTCAGTTCTGATGTTTCAGCTGGAGCTGGGTGAGCTCCTCAGCCCAGCCTGGCCCCAGGCCTGTCCAGGATCCATCTCCCACACCTAGCGCATGCACTTGAACATGGCCAGGGAAGCCAGAGGAGTTGTTCCCAAAGAGTTTCCTCTTACCTGATGTTTCCTTGCTCCGCTCAACAGAGGTATCTGCTTCTTCCGGGGGGCACAGTTGATTCTGAGCCTGCTCTGAGCCTGATGTTACTGGTACTAACTTCAAACGACTTTTTTTCTCTTTGTGCTTCACCTTTTCAATCTGAAGGTCACATACAAAGAGTATCAGTGGCATTTCTCGAGTGCTTTAGAGCTTACAAAGTGTCTCTGTGCGCAGTACCTTAGTTAAAGTTCTCAACAAGTCGGGGAGATCATCATATTACCTGTACCTACATTACGAGGAACCTGGGAAGTTAGAAGGAAAAGGAAATGGTCTACATGAAGGGTGTTTCCAGGACTAGAACGCTTGTCTTTACACTCTTTCCAGGCTGACACTCTCGCCAAGAGGGGTCTCCATGTGAGCAGGAGTGTGCTACACGGAAGATTCGGGGAAGCACAACACTCTAACAATCCACGGGGTCTGTGAAGGTGAGGAGGGGCTTCTATAAAATATAAGGGATCGAATATAAGCTAGTAGACAGCTGCTGGGAGAGTAAATGGACCAATGCACAGAAGGGACAAAACACTGCTGGCAAATGGTGTGGGGGGATGAATATAGGGAAGGGAGAAGAAAGGAATGGTTTATGGAAATTCATGTAGACAGCCAAGAAAGTGGTGCCAGGTGTGCCATCCTGTCCTACCCTGGCAAGAACATTTCAGTTGGAATTAAGCGAGGTGGTTCCTCTACCAATTCTACTGGTGTCAGGGTGTGTCACTGACAAACGTCAAGCAAACCCTCATTCAGCTCCTTTGTTTATGAAACAGTGAGCAATAACAGTATAACCAGCTCCCTCATTTATGAATCAGTGAACAATAACTGTAAAACAAGCTAAGTGAAAGCACTTTCCGAGCTTACAAATGCTGTTTAAACGTGGTAATAATAAAAATGAATACTTTCTTTTATGATCCTTCTTTGAATTCTCTCCTCAACTGTGTCCACACTGGCAACCCACCCGCCAGATCCCTTTACCCTCTAAACTAGAGCTTGATCTGCAATTGTGGAAGAACTTATTCAAGATCCCTCCAAGGGTCCCCCTGGGCTGGGACTGAGGCTTCAGAGATGCCTCAGGTGCAGACAAGGCCCCGAAGGAGCTCACAGAAGGGAGGGGCCAACAGTCCAGGCGATTCCCAAGCCATGTGAAAGGGGCCCTTTGACTGAGCAGAGGGGAGCTGGTACTTCCTGTTGTGAGACTGGGCATCTAAACAGAAGCATCAGCAGCGTCTGCGAGTTTAGCCCTAGGGGAAATGCCTGAGCTTCAGAAACATATGAAAGATTCACGAATTTGGAAATGGTTTGGGGCTTTGGGTGTAGACTACTACCACTGCCACTGTGGTCTCAAGCAAATTATTTAACATCTCTATACCACAATATCTGCATGCTTGTTATTATTATTTAATAATAATAATATCCTCATTATTATTTGGGGATAATAATAGTAGCAATGTCACAGAGGTTTTCTTAGGGACTAAATAAATTAATCCATGTGAATTGCCTAAAATAAATCTGGCATCACTATGAAAACAAAAGAAGTATCAGCTATCACAATTGTTATTAATTACTATTAAGCTCTCAATACTACATCAGGCATTGTGATAAAGAGATCAGGAAAGGGAGGCAGTGAGGGCCAGGCCATTTTCAATATTTTCCCACTTTTACCAATATTCACATCCACGGAGAGAGAAACGGTCTCTGGTCCTCTGGATTTGGGAGGCACTCACCTTCAGGGGTTTTCTCTCTTGCATGTTGGAAGCCTCCTGAGCAGGTTCATCTAAAAGAAGGTGACAAATCAGAATTTTTCTTTGTTGGTACATAGTTCCAAACTGCAGAGAGACTCCTGTAGTATCAGAATTCTGCAGCAGAGGGTTATGAGTCCACTCACTGTCAAGGAGTTACTTTGAGACAAGCCTCTGTATTATAACGGTTTATGCATTTATTTGCAGCATCAATTCATAATTTTCCTTCTGATGGTTTATACAAAGCGAACTAAACCCCATCACTGCCTCATCCTATTCATTACATAGTTCTTACTTGTTTCCCCAAAGAATTAAATTGACTGGTCTTTAACCAAAAATCACTGTATACTTAAAACGGTGAATTTCATAGTATGCCTCAATGAAACTGTTAAGTGTACGATGAACCATGGATGATTTAATCCAGCGGTTCTGGAATGTTTCCAGTATAAGAACACCTCTTTAGTGTCAAAAACTTTGTAGATACTCAAACCACAGGACCGCCAGGGAAGTCCCTTGAATTGAACACCTTTGAATAACCTGTGAACTCTGATTCTTTATTTCCGTTTTATGGACTAGGAACTGGAGCTCAGAGAATTTGGAAGGCTTGCCCCGAGTTACACAGCTTTCATATCGATGAAACTCAAGTCTGTGACTCTGGAAGTCAGGGTTTTTTTTTGTCTTGTTTTGTTTATTTTTAATTTTTGGCTGTGCCATGCAGCTTGTGGGATCTTAGTTCCCTGACCAGGGATTGAACCTGGGTCCCGGCAGGGAAAGCGCCAAGTCCTAACCACTGGACCACCAGGAAATTCCCTGGACGTCAGTTCTGATGTTTCAGCTGGAGCTGGGTGAGCTCCTCAGCCCAGCCTGGCCCCAGGCCTGTCCAGGATCCATCTCCCACACCTAGCGCATGCACTTGAACATGGCCAGGGAAGCCAGAGGAGTTGTTCCCAAAGAGTTTCCTCTTACCTGATGTTTCCTTGCTCCGCTCAACAGAGGTATCTGCTTCTTCCGGGGGGCACAGTTGATTCTGAGCCTGCTCTGAGCCTGATGTTACTGGTACTAACTTCAAACGACTTTTTTTCTCTTTGTGCTTCACCTTTTCAATCTGAAGGTCACATACAAAGAGTATCAGTGGCATTTCTCGAGTGCTTTAGAGCTTACAAAGTGTCTCTGTGCGCAGTACCTTAGTTAAAGTTCTCAACAAGTCGGGGAGATCATCATATTACCTGTACCTACATTACGAGGAACCTGGGAAGTTAGAAGGAAAAGGAAATGGTCTACATGAAGGGTGTTTCCAGGACTAGAACGCTTGTCTTTACACTCTTTCCAGGCTGACACTCTCGCCAAGAGGGGTCTCCATGTGAGCAGGAGTGTGCTACACGGAAGATTCGGGGAAGCACAACACTCTAACAATCCACGGGGTCTGTGAAGGTGAGGAGGGGCTTCTATAAAATATAAGGGATCGAATATAAGCTAGTAGACAGCTGCTGGGAGAGTAAATGGACCAATGCACAGAAGGGACAAAACACTGCTGGCAAATGGTGTGGGGGGATGAATATAGGGAAGGGAGAAGAAAGGAATGGTTTACGGAAATTCATGTAGACAGCCAAGAAAGTGGTGCCAGGTGTGCCATCCTGTCCTACCGTGGCAAGAACATTTCAGTTGGAATTAAGCGAGGTGGTTCCTCTACCAATTCTACTGGTGTCAGGGTGTGTCACTGACAAACGTCAAGCAAACCCTCATTCAGCTCCTTTGTTTATGAAACAGTGAGCAATAACAGTATAACCAGCTCCCTCATTTATGAATCAGTGAACAATAACTGTAAAACAAGCTAAGTGAAAGCACTTTCCGAGCTTACAAATGCTGTTTAAACGTGGTAATAATAAAAATGAATACTTTCTTTTATGATCCTTCTTTGAATTCTCTCCTCAACTGTGTCCACACTGGCAACCCACCCGCCAGATCCCTTTACCCTCTAAACTAGAGCTTGATCTGCAATTGTGGAAGAACTTATTCAAGATCCCTCCAAGGGTCCCCCTGGGCTGGGACTGAGGCTTCAGAGATGCCTCAGGTGCAGACAAGGCCCCGAAGGAGCTCACAGAAGGGAGGGGCCAACAGTCCAGGCGATTCCCAAGCCATGTGAAAGGGGCCCTTTGACTGAGCAGAGGGGAGCTGGTACTTCCTGTTGTGAGACTGGGCATCTAAACAGAAGCATCAGCAGCGTCTGCGAGTTTAGCCCTAGGGGAAATGCCTGAGCTTCAGAAACATATGAAAGATTCACGAATTTGGAAATGGTTTGGGGCTTTGGGTGTAGACTACTACCACTGCCACTGTGGTCTCAAGCAAATTATTTAACATCTCTATACCACAATATCTGCATGCTTGTTATTATTATTTAATAATAATAATATCCTCATTATTATTTGGGGATAATAATAGTAGCAATGTCACAGAGGTTTTCTTAGGGACTAAATAAATTAATCCATGTGAATTGCCTAAAATAAATCTGGCATCACTATGAAAACAAAAGAAGTATCAGCTATCACAATTGTTATTAATTACTATTAAGCTCTCAATACTACATCAGGCATTGTGATAAAGAGATCAGGAAAGGGAGGCAGTGAGGGCCAGGCCATTTTCAATATTTTCCCACTTTTACCAATATTCACATCCACGGAGAGAGAAACGGTCTCTGGTCCTCTGGATTTGGGAGGCACTCACCTTCAGGGGTTTTCTCTCTTGCATGTTGGAAGCCTCCTGAGCAGGTTCATCTAAAAGAAGGTGACAAATCAGAATTTTTCTTTGTTGGTACATAGTTCCAAACTGCAGAGAGACTCCTGTAGTATCAGAATTCTGCAGCAGAGGGTTATGAGTCCACTCACTGTCAAGGAGTTACTTTGAGACAAGCCTCTGTATTATAACGGTTTATGCATTTATTTGCAGCATCAATTCATAATTTTCCTTCTGGTGGTTTATACAAAGCGAACTAAACCCCATCACTGCCTCATCCTATTCATTACATAGTTCTTACTTGTTTCCCCAAAGAATTAAATTGACTGGTCTTTAACCAAAAATCACTGTATACTTAAAACGGTGAATTTCATAGTATGCCTCAATGAAACTGTTAAGTGTACGATGAACCATGGATGATTTAATCCAGCGGTTCTGGAATGTTTCCAGTATAAGAACACCTCTTTAATGTCAAAAACTTTGTAGATACTCAAACCACAGGACCGCCAGGGAAGTCCCTTGAATTGAACACCTTTGAATAACCTGTGAACTCTGATTCTTTATTTCCGTTTTATGGACTAGGAACTGGAGCTCAGAGAATTTGGAAGGCTTGCCCCGAGTTACACAGCTTTCATATCGATGAAACTCAAGTCTGTGACTCTGGAAGTCAGGGTTTTTTTTTGTCTTGTTTTGTTTATTTTTAATTTTTGGCTGTGCCATGCAGCTTGTGGGATCTTAGTTCCCTGACCAGGGATTGAACCTGGGTCCCGGCAGGGAAAGCGCCAAGTCCTAACCACTGGACCACCAGGAAATTCCCTGGACGTCAGTTCTGATGTTTCAGCTGGAGCTGGGTGAGCTCCTCAGCCCAGCCTGGCCCCAGGCCTGTCCAGGATCCATCTCCCACACCTAGCGCATGCACTTGAACATGGCCAGGGAAGCCAGAGGAGTTGTTCCCAAAGAGTTTCCTCTTACCTGATGTTTCCTTGCTCCGCTCAACAGAGGTATCTGCTTCTTCCGGGGGGCACAGTTGATTCTGAGCCTGCTCTGAGCCTGATGTTACTGGTACTAACTTCAAACGACTTTTTTTCTCTTTGTGCTTCACCTTTTCAATCTGAAGGTCACATACAAAGAGTATCAGTGGCATTTCTCGAGTGCTTTAGAGCTTACAAAGTGTCTCTGTGCGCAGTACCTTAGTTAAAGTTCTCAACAAGTCGGGGAGATCATCATATTACCTGTACCTACATTACGAGGAACCTGGGAAGTTAGAAGGAAAAGGAAATGGTCTACATGAAGGGTGTTTCCAGGACTAGAACGCTTGTCTTTACACTCTTTCCAGGCTGACACTCTCGCCAAGAGGGGTCTCCATGTGAGCAGGAGTGTGCTACACGGAAGATTCGGGGAAGCACAACACTCTAACAATCCACGGGGTCTGTGAAGGTGAGGAGGGGCTTCTATAAAATATAAGGGATCGAATATAAGCTAGTAGACAGCTGCTGGGAGAGTAAATGGACCAATGCACAGAAGGGACAAAACACTGCTGGCAAATGGTGTGGGGGGATGAATATAGGGAAGGGAGAAGAAAGGAATGGTTTACGGAAATTCATGTAGACAGCCAAGAAAGTGGTGCCAGGTGTGCCATCCTGTCCTACCGTGGCAAGAACATTTCAGTTGGAATTAAGCGAGGTGGTTCCTCTACCAATTCTACTGGTGTCAGGGTGTGTCACTGACAAACGTCAAGCAAACCCTCATTCAGCTCCTTTGTTTATGAAACAGTGAGCAATAACAGTATAACCAGCTCCCTCATTTATGAATCAGTGAACAATAACTGTAAAACAAGCTAAGTGAAAGCACTTTCCGAGCTTACAAATGCTGTTTAAACGTGGTAATAATAAAAATGAATACTTTCTTTTATGATCCTTCTTTGAATTCTCTCCTCAACTGTGTCCACACTGGCAACCCACCCGCCAGATCCCTTTACCCTCTAAACTAGAGCTTGATCTGCAATTGTGGAAGAACTTATTCAAGATCCCTCCAAGGGTCCCCCTGGGCTGGGACTGAGGCTTCAGAGATGCCTCAGGTGCAGACAAGGCCCCGAAGGAGCTCACAGAAGGGAGGGGCCAACAGTCCAGGCGATTCCCAAGCCATGTGAAAGGGGCCCTTTGACTGAGCAGAGGGGAGCTGGTACTTCCTGTTGTGAGACTGGGCATCTAAACAGAAGCATCAGCAGCGTCTGCGAGTTTAGCCCTAGGGGAAATGCCTGAGCTTCAGAAACATATGAAAGATTCACGAATTTGGAAATGGTTTGGGGCTTTGGGTGTAGACTACTACCACTGCCACTGTGGTCTCAAGCAAATTATTTAACATCTCTATACCACAATATCTGCATGCTTGTTATTATTATTTAATAATAATAATATCCTCATTATTATTTGGGGATAATAATAGTAGCAATGTCACAGAGGTTTTCTTAGGGACTAAATAAATTAATCCATGTGAATTGCCTAAAATAAATCTGGCATCACTATGAAAACAAAAGAAGTATCAGCTATCACAATTGTTATTAATTACTATTAAGCTCTCAATACTACATCAGGCATTGTGATAAAGAGATCAGGAAAGGGAGGCAGTGAGGGCCAGGCCATTTTCAATATTTTCCCACTTTTACCAATATTCACATCCACGGAGAGAGAAACGGTCTCTGGTCCTCTGGATTTGGGAGGCACTCACCTTCAGGGGTTTTCTCTCTTGCATGTTGGAAGCCTCCTGAGCAGGTTCATCTAAAAGAAGGTGACAAATCAGAATTTTTCTTTGTTGGTACATAGTTCCAAACTGCAGAGAGACTCCTGTAGTATCAGAATTCTGCAGCAGAGGGTTATGAGTCCATTCACTGTCAAGGAGTTACTTTGAGACAAGCCTCTGTATTATAACGGTTTATGCATTTATTTGCAGCATCAATTCATAATTTTCCTTCTGATGGTTTATACAAAGCGAACTAAACCCCATCACTGCCTCATCCTATTCATTACATATTTCTTACTTGTTTCCCCAAAGAATTAAATTGACTGGTCTTTAACCAAAAATCACTGTATACTTAAAACGGTGAATTTCATAGTATGCCTCAATGAAACTGTTAAGTGTACGATGAACCATGGATGATTTAATCCAGCGGTTCTGGAATGTTTCCAGTATAAGAACACCTCTTTAATGTCAAAAACTTTGTAGATACTCAAACCACAGGACCGCCAGGGAAGTCCCTTGAATTGAACACCTTTGAATAACCTGTGAACTCTGATTCTTTATTTCCGTTTTATGGACTAGGAACTGGAGCTCAGAGAATTTGGAAGGCTTGCCCCGAGTTACACAGCTTTCATATCGATGAAACTCAAGTCTGTGACTCTGGAAGTCAGGGGGTTTTTTTGTCTTGTTTTGTTTATTTTTAATTTTAGGCTGTGCCATGCAGCTTGTGGGATCTTAGTTCCCTGACCAGGGATTGAACCTGGGTCCCGGCAGGGAAAGCGCCAAGTCCTAACCACTGGACCACCAGGAAATTCCCTGGACGTCAGTTCTGATGTTTCAGCTGGAGCTGGGTGAGCTCCTCAGCCCAGCCTGGCCCCAGGCCTGTCCAGGATCCATCTCCCACACCTAGCGCATGCACTTGAACATGGCCAGGGAAGCCAGAGGAGTTGTTCCCAAAGAGTTTCCTCTTACCTGATGTTTCCTTGCTCCGCTCAACAGAGGTATCTGCTTCTTCCGGGGGGCACAGTTGATTCTGAGCCTGCTCTGAGCCTGATGTTACTGGTACTAACTTCAAACGACTTTTTTTCTCTTTGTGCTTCACGTTTTCAATCTGAAGGTCACATACAAAGAGTATCAGTGGCATTTCTCGAGTGCTTTAGAGCTTACAAAGTGTCTCTGTGCGCAGTACCTTAGTTAAAGTTCTCAACAAGTCGGGGAGATCATCATATTACCTGTACCTACATTACGAGGAACCTGGGAAGTTAGAAGGAAAAGGAAATGGTCTACATGAAGGGTGTTTCCAGGACTAGAACGCTTGTCTTTACACTCTTTCCAGGCTGACACTCTCGCCAAGAGGGGTCTCCATGTGAGCAGGAGTGTGCTACACGGAAGATTCGGGGAAGCACAACACTCTAACAATCCACGGGGTCTGTGAAGGTGAGGAGGGGCTTCTATAAAATATAAGGGATCGAATATAAGCTAGTAGACAGCTGCTGGGAGAGTAAATGGACCAATGCACAGAAGGGACAAAACACTGCTGGCAAATGGTGTGGGGGGATGAATATAGGGAAGGGAGAAGAAAGGAATGGTTTATGGAAATTCATGTAGACAGCCAAGAAAGTGGTGCCAGGTGTGCCATCCTGTCCTACCCTGGCAAGAACATTTCAGTTGGAATTAAGCGAGGTGGTTCCTCTACCAATTCTACTGGTGTCAGGGTGTGTCACTGACAAACGTCAAGCAAACCCTCATTCAGCTCCTTTGTTTATGAAACAGTGAGCAATAACAGTATAACCAGCTCCCTCATTTATGAATCAGTGAACAATAACTGTAAAACAAGCTAAGTGAAAGCACTTTCCGAGCTTACAAATGCTGTTTAAACGTGGTAATAATAAAAATGAATACTTTCTTTTATGATCCTTCTTTGAATTCTCTCCTCAACTGTGTCCACACTGGCAACCCACCCGCCAGATCCCTTTACCCTCTAAACTAGAGCTTGATCTGCAATTGTGGAAGAACTTATTCAAGATCCCTCCAAGGGTCCCCCTGGGCTGGGACTGAGGCTTCAGAGATGCCTCAGGTGCAGACAAGGCCCCGAAGGAGCTCACAGAAGGGAGGGGCCAACAGTCCAGGCGATTCCCAAGCCATGTGAAAGGGGCCCTTTGACTGAGCAGAGGGGAGCTGGTACTTCCTGTTGTGAGACTGGGCATCTAAACAGAAGCATCAGCAGCGTCTGCGAGTTTAGCCCTAGGGGAAATGCCTGAGCTTCAGAAACATATGAAAGATTCACGAATTTGGAAATGGTTTGGGGCTTTGGGTGTAGACTACTACCACTGCCACTGTGGTCTCAAGCAAATTATTTAACATCTCTATACCACAATATCTGCATGCTTGTTATTATTATTTAATAATAATAATATCCTCATTATTATTTGGGGATAATAATAGTAGCAATGTCACAGAGGTTTTCTTAGGGACTAAATAAATTAATCCATGTGAATTGCCTAAAATAAATCTGGCATCACTATGAAAACAAAAGAAGTATCAGCTATCACAATTGTTATTAATTACTATTAAGCTCTCAATACTACATCAGGCATTGTGATAAAGAGATCAGGAAAGGGAGGCAGTGAGGGCCAGGCCATTTTCAATATTTTCCCACTTTTACCAATATTCACATCCACGGAGAGAGAAACGGTCTCTGGTCCTCTGGATTTGGGAGGCACTCACCTTCAGGGGTTTTCTCTCTTGCATGTTGGAAGCCTCCTGAGCAGGTTCATCTAAAAGAAGGTGACAAATCAGAATTTTTCTTTGTTGGTACATAGTTCCAAACTGCAGAGAGACTCCTGTAGTATCAGAATTCTGCAGCAGAGGGTTATGAGTCCACTCACTGTCAAGGAGTTACTTTGAGACAAGCCTCTGTATTATAACGGTTTATGCATTTATTTGCAGCATCAATTCATAATTTTCCTTCTGATGGTTTATACAAAGCGAACTAAACCCCATCACTGCCTCATCCTATTCATTACATAGTTCTTACTTGTTTCCCCAAAGAATTAAATTGACTGGTCTTTAACCAAAAATCACTGTATACTTAAAACGGTGAATTTCATAGTATGCCTCAATGAAACTGTTAAGTGTACGATGAACCATGGATGATTTAATCCAGCGGTTCTGGAATGTTTCCAGTATAAGAACACCTCTTTAGTGTCAAAAACTTTGTAGATACTCAAACCACAGGACCGCCAGGGAAGTCCCTTGAATTGAACACCTTTGAATAACCTGTGAACTCTGATTCTTTATTTCCGTTTTATGGACTAGGAACTGGAGCTCAGAGAATTTGGAAGGCTTGCCCCGAGTTACACAGCTTTCATATCGATGAAACTCAAGTCTGTGACTCTGGAAGTCAGGGTTTTTTTTTGTCTTGTTTTGTTTATTTTTAATTTTTGGCTGTGCCATGCAGCTTGTGGGATCTTAGTTCCCTGACCAGGGATTGAACCTGGGTCCCGGCAGGGAAAGCGCCAAGTCCTAACCACTGGACCACCAGGAAATTCCCTGGACGTCAGTTCTGATGTTTCAGCTGGAGCTGGGTGAGCTCCTCAGCCCAGCCTGGCCCCAGGCCTGTCCAGGATCCATCTCCCACACCTAGCGCATGCACTTGAACATGGCCAGGGAAGCCAGAGGAGTTGTTCCCAAAGAGTTTCCTCTTACCTGATGTTTCCTTGCTCCGCTCAACAGAGGTATCTGCTTCTTCCGGGGGGCACAGTTGATTCTGAGCCTGCTCTGAGCCTGATGTTACTGGTACTAACTTCAAACGACTTTTTTTCTCTTTGTGCTTCACCTTTTCAATCTGAAGGTCACATACAAAGAGTATCAGTGGCATTTCTCGAGTGCTTTAGAGCTTACAAAGTGTCTCTGTGCGCAGTACCTTAGTTAAAGTTCTCAACAAGTCGGGGAGATCATCATATTACCTGTACCTACATTACGAGGAACCTGGGAAGTTAGAAGGAAAAGGAAATGGTCTACATGAAGGGTGTTTCCAGGACTAGAACGCTTGTCTTTACACTCTTTCCAGGCTGACACTCTCGCCAAGAGGGGTCTCCATGTGAGCAGGAGTGTGCTACACGGAAGATTCGGGGAAGCACAACACTCTAACAATCCACGGGGTCTGTGAAGGTGAGGAGGGGCTTCTATAAAATATAAGGGATCGAATATAAGCTAGTAGACAGCTGCTGGGAGAGTAAATGGACCAATGCACAGAAGGGACAAAACACTGCTGGCAAATGGTGTGGGGGGATGAATATAGGGAAGGGAGAAGAAAGGAATGGTTTACGGAAATTCATGTAGACAGCCAAGAAAGTGGTGCCAGGTGTGCCATCCTGTCCTACCGTGGCAAGAACATTTCAGTTGGAATTAAGCGAGGTGGTTCCTCTACCAATTCTACTGGTGTCAGGGTGTGTCACTGACAAACGTCAAGCAAACCCTCATTCAGCTCCTTTGTTTATGAAACAGTGAGCAATAACAGTATAACCAGCTCCCTCATTTATGAATCAGTGAACAATAACTGTAAAACAAGCTAAGTGAAAGCACTTTCCGAGCTTACAAATGCTGTTTAAACGTGGTAATAATAAAAATGAATACTTTCTTTTATGATCCTTCTTTGAATTCTCTCCTCAACTGTGTCCACACTGGCAACCCACCCGCCAGATCCCTTTACCCTCTAAACTAGAGCTTGATCTGCAATTGTGGAAGAACTTATTCAAGATCCCTCCAAGGGTCCCCCTGGGCTGGGACTGAGGCTTCAGAGATGCCTCAGGTGCAGACAAGGCCCCGAAGGAGCTCACAGAAGGGAGGGGCCAACAGTCCAGGCGATTCCCAAGCCATGTGAAAGGGGCCCTTTGACTGAGCAGAGGGGAGCTGGTACTTCCTGTTGTGAGACTGGGCATCTAAACAGAAGCATCAGCAGCGTCTGCGAGTTTAGCCCTAGGGGAAATGCCTGAGCTTCAGAAACATATGAAAGATTCACGAATTTGGAAATGGTTTGGGGCTTTGGGTGTAGACTACTACCACTGCCACTGTGGTCTCAAGCAAATTATTTAACATCTCTATACCACAATATCTGCATGCTTGTTATTATTATTTAATAATAATAATATCCTCATTATTATTTGGGGATAATAATAGTAGCAATGTCACAGAGGTTTTCTTAGGGACTAAATAAATTAATCCATGTGAATTGCCTAAAATAAATCTGGCATCACTATGAAAACAAAAGAAGTATCAGCTATCACAATTGTTATTAATTACTATTAAGCTCTCAATACTACATCAGGCATTGTGATAAAGAGATCAGGAAAGGGAGGCAGTGAGGGCCAGGCCATTTTCAATATTTTCCCACTTTTACCAATATTCACATCCACGGAGAGAGAAACGGTCTCTGGTCCTCTGGATTTGGGAGGCACTCACCTTCAGGGGTTTTCTCTCTTGCATGTTGG
Source organism: Mesoplodon mirus (assembly GCF_964341445.2). Lineage (NCBI taxonomy): Eukaryota > Metazoa > Chordata > Mammalia > Artiodactyla > Ziphiidae > Mesoplodon > Mesoplodon mirus. Next base: position 44,473,347 of record NC_138981.1, on the reverse strand, counting down.
AAGCCTCCTGAGCAGGTTCATCTAAAAGAAGGTGACAAATCAGAATTTTTCTTTGTTGGTACATAGTTCCAAACTGCAGAGAGACTCCTGTAGTATCAGAATTCTGCAGCAGAGGGTTATGAGTCCACTCACTGTCAAGGAGTTACTTTGAGACAAGCCTCTGTATTATAACGGTTTATGCATTTATTTGCAGCATCAATTCATAATTTTCCTTCTGGTGGTTTATACAAAGCGAACTAAACCCCATCACTGCCTCATCCTATTCATTACATAGTTCTTACTTGTTTCCCCAAAGAATTAAATTGACTGGTCTTTAACCAAAAATCACTGTATACTTAAAACGGTGAATTTCATAGTATGCCTCAATGAAACTGTTAAGTGTACGATGAACCATGGATGATTTAATCCAGCGGTTCTGGAATGTTTCCAGTATAAGAACACCTCTTTAATGTCAAAAACTTTGTAGATACTCAAACCACAGGACCGCCAGGGAAGTCCCTTGAATTGAACACCTTTGAATAACCTGTGAACTCTGATTCTTTATTTCCGTTTTATGGACTAGGAACTGGAGCTCAGAGAATTTGGAAGGCTTGCCCCGAGTTACACAGCTTTCATATCGATGAAACTCAAGTCTGTGACTCTGGAAGTCAGGGTTTTTTTTTGTCTTGTTTTGTTTATTTTTAATTTTTGGCTGTGCCATGCAGCTTGTGGGATCTTAGTTCCCTGACCAGGGATTGAACCTGGGTCCCGGCAGGGAAAGCGCCAAGTCCTAACCACTGGACCACCAGGAAATTCCCTGGACGTCAGTTCTGATGTTTCAGCTGGAGCTGGGTGAGCTCCTCAGCCCAGCCTGGCCCCAGGCCTGTCCAGGATCCATCTCCCACACCTAGCGCATGCACTTGAACATGGCCAGGGAAGCCAGAGGAGTTGTTCCCAAAGAGTTTCCTCTTACCTGATGTTTCCTTGCTCCGCTCAACAGAGGTATCTGCTTCTTCCGGGGGGCACAGTTGATTCTGAGCCTGCTCTGAGCCTGATGTTACTGGTACTAACTTCAAACGACTTTTTTTCTCTTTGTGCTTCACCTTTTCAATCTGAAGGTCACATACAAAGAGTATCAGTGGCATTTCTCGAGTGCTTTAGAGCTTACAAAGTGTCTCTGTGCGCAGTACCTTAGTTAAAGTTCTCAACAAGTCGGGGAGATCATCATATTACCTGTACCTACATTACGAGGAACCTGGGAAGTTAGAAGGAAAAGGAAATGGTCTACATGAAGGGTGTTTCCAGGACTAGAACGCTTGTCTTTACACTCTTTCCAGGCTGACACTCTCGCCAAGAGGGGTCTCCATGTGAGCAGGAGTGTGCTACACGGAAGATTCGGGGAAGCACAACACTCTAACAATCCACGGGGTCTGTGAAGGTGAGGAGGGGCTTCTATAAAATATAAGGGATCGAATATAAGCTAGTAGACAGCTGCTGGGAGAGTAAATGGACCAATGCACAGAAGGGACAAAACACTGCTGGCAAATGGTGTGGGGGGATGAATATAGGGAAGGGAGAAGAAAGGAATGGTTTACGGAAATTCATGTAGACAGCCAAGAAAGTGGTGCCAGGTGTGCCATCCTGTCCTACCCTGGCAAGAACATTTCAGTTGGAATTAAGCGAGGTGGTTCCTCTACCAATTCTACTGGTGTCAGGGTGTGTCACTGACAAACGTCAAGCAAACCCTCATTCAGCTCCTTTGTTTATGAAACAGTGAGCAATAACAGTATAACCAGCTCCCTCATTTATGAATCAGTGAACAATAACTGTAAAACAAGCTAAGTGAAAGCACTTTCCGAGCTTACAAATGCTGTTTAAACGTGGTAATAATAAAAATGAATACTTTCTTTTATGATCCTTCTTTGAATTCTCTCCTCAACTGTGTCCACACTGGCAACCCACCCGCCAGATCCCTTTACCCTCTAAACTAGAGCTTGATCTGCAATTGTGGAAGAACTTATTCAAGATCCCTCCAAGGGTCCCCCTGGGCTGGGACTGAGGCTTCAGAGATGCCTCAGGTGCAGACAAGGCCCCGAAGGAGCTCACAGAAGGGAGGGGCCAACAGTCCAGGCGATTCCCAAGCCATGTGAAAGGGGCCCTTTGACTGAGCAGAGGGGAGCTGGTACTTCCTGTTGTGAGACTGGGCATCTAAACAGAAGCATCAGCAGCGTCTGCGAGTTTAGCCCTAGGGGAAATGCCTGAGCTTCAGAAACATATGAAAGATTCACGAATTTGGAAATGGTTTGGGGCTTTGGGTGTAGACTACTACCACTGCCACTGTGGTCTCAAGCAAATTATTTAACATCTCTATACCACAATATCTGCATGCTTGTTATTATTATTTAATAATAATAATATCCTCATTATTATTTGGGGATAATAATAGTAGCAATGTCACAGAGGTTTTCTTAGGGACTAAATAAATTAATCCATGTGAATTGCCTAAAATAAATCTGGCATCACTATGAAAACAAAAGAAGTATCAGCTATCACAATTGTTATTAATTACTATTAAGCTCTCAATACTACATCAGGCATTGTGATAAAGAGATCAGGAAAGGGAGGCAGTGAGGGCCAGGCCATTTTCAATATTTTCCCACTTTTACCAATATTCACATCCACGGAGAGAGAAACGGTCTCTGGTCCTCTGGATTTGGGAGGCACTCACCTTCAGGGGTTTTCTCTCTTGCATGTTGGAAGCCTCCTGAGCAGGTTCATCTAAAAGAAGGTGACAAATCAGAATTTTTCTTTGTTGGTACATAGTTCCAAACTGCAGAGAGACTCCTGTAGTATCAGAATTCTGCAGCAGAGGGTTATGAGTCCATTCACTGTCAAGGAGTTACTTTGAGACAAGCCTCTGTATTATAACGGTTTATGCATTTATTTGCAGCATCAATTCATAATTTTCCTTCTGATGGTTTATACAAAGCGAACTAAACCCCATCACTGCCTCATCCTATTCATTACATAGTTCTTACTTGTTTCCCCAAAGAATTAAATTGACTGGTCTTTAACCAAAAATCACTGTATACTTAAAACGGTGAATTTCATAGTATGCCTCAATGAAACTGTTAAGTGTACGATGAACCATGGATGATTTAATCCAGCGGTTCTGGAATGTTTCCAGTATAAGAACACCTCTTTAATGTCAAAAACTTTGTAGATACTCAAACCACAGGACCGCCAGGGAAGTCCCTTGAATTGAACACCTTTGAATAACCTGTGAACTCTGATTCTTTATTTCCGTTTTATGGACTAGGAACTGGAGCTCAGAGAATTTGGAAGGCTTGCCCCGAGTTACACAGCTTTCATATCGATGAAACTCAAGTCTGTGACTCTGGAAGTCAGGGTTTTTTTTTGTCTTGTTTTGTTTATTTTTAATTTTTGGCTGTGCCATGCAGCTTGTGGGATCTTAGTTCCCTGACCAGGGATTGAACCTGGGTCCCGGCAGGGAAAGCGCCAAGTCCTAACCACTGGACCACCAGGAAATTCCCTGGACGTCAGTTCTGATGTTTCAGCTGGAGCTGGGTGAGCTCCTCAGCCCAGCCTGGCCCCAGGCCTGTCCAGGATCCATCTCCCACACCTAGCGCATGCACTTGAACATGGCCAGGGAAGCCAGAGGAGTTGTTCCCAAAGAGTTTCCTCTTACCTGATGTTTCCTTGCTCCGCTCAACAGAGGTATCTGCTTCTTCCGGGGGGCACAGTTGATTCTGAGCCTGCTCTGAGCCTGATGTTACTGGTACTAACTTCAAACGACTTTTTTTCTCTTTGTGCTTCACCTTTTCAATCTGAAGGTCACATACAAAGAGTATCAGTGGCATTTCTCGAGTGCTTTAGAGCTTACAAAGTGTCTCTGTGCGCAGTACCTTAGTTAAAGTTCTCAACAAGTCGGGGAGATCATCATATTACCTGTACCTACATTACGAGGAACCTGGGAAGTTAGAAGGAAAAGGAAATGGTCTACATGAAGGGTGTTTCCAGGACTAGAACGCTTGTCTTTACACTCTTTCCAGGCTGACACTCTCGCCAAGAGGGGTCTCCATGTGAGCAGGAGTGTGCTACACGGAAGATTCGGGGAAGCACAACACTCTAACAATCCACGGGGTCTGTGAAGGTGAGGAGGGGCTTCTATAAAATATAAGGGATCGAATATAAGCTAGTAGACAGCTGCTGGGAGAGTAAATGGACCAATGCACAGAAGGGACAAAACACTGCTGGCAAATGGTGTGGGGGGATGAATATAGGGAAGGGAGAAGAAAGGAATGGTTTACGGAAATTCATGTAGACAGCCAAGAAAGTGGTGCCAGGTGTGCCATCCTGTCCTACCCTGGCAAGAACATTTCAGTTGGAATTAAGCGAGGTGGTTCCTCTACCAATTCTACTGGTGTCAGGGTGTGTCACTGACAAACGTCAAGCAAACCCTCATTCAGCTCCTTTGTTTATGAAACAGTGAGCAATAACAGTATAACCAGCTCCCTCATTTATGAATCAGTGAACAATAACTGTAAAACAAGCTAAGTGAAAGCACTTTCCGAGCTTACAAATGCTGTTTAAACGTGGTAATAATAAAAATGAATACTTTCTTTTATGATCCTTCTTTGAATTCTCTCCTCAACTGTGTCCACACTGGCAACCCACCCGCCAGATCCCTTTACCCTCTAAACTAGAGCTTGATCTGCAATTGTGGAAGAACTTATTCAAGATCCCTCCAAGGGTCCCCCTGGGCTGGGACTGAGGCTTCAGAGATGCCTCAGGTGCAGACAAGGCCCCGAAGGAGCTCACAGAAGGGAGGGGCCAACAGTCCAGGCGATTCCCAAGCCATGTAAAAGGGGCCCTTTGACTGAGCAGAGGGGAGCTGGTACTTCCTGTTGTGAGACTGGGCATCTAAACAGAAGCATCAGCAGCGTCTGCGAGTTTAGCCCTAGGGGAAATGCCTGAGCTTCAGAAACATATGAAAGATTCACGAATTTGGAAATGGTTTGGGGCTTTGGGTGTAGGCTACTACCACTGCCACTGTGGTCTCAAGCAAATTATTTAACATCTCTATACCACAATATCTGCATGCTTGTTATTATTATTTAATAATAATAATATCCTCATTATTATTTGGGGATAATAATAGTAGCAATGTCACAGAGGTTTTCTTAGGGACTAAATAAATTAATCCATGTGAATTGCCTAAAATAAATCTGGCATCACTATGAAAACAAAAGAAGTATCAGCTATCACAATTGTTATTAATTACTATTAAGCTCTCAATACTACATCAGGCATTGTGATAAAGAGATCAGGAAAGGGAGGCAGTGAGGGCCAGGCCATTTTCAATATTTTCCCACTTTTACCAATATTCACATCCACGGAGAGAGAAACGGTCTCTGGTCCTCTGGATTTGGGAGGCACTCACCTTCAGGGGTTTTCTCTCTTGCATGTTGGAAGCCTCCTGAGCAGGTTCATCTAAAAGAAGGTGACAAATCAGAATTTTTCTTTGTTGGTACATAGTTCCAAACTGCAGAGAGACTCCTGTAGTATCAGAATTCTGCAGCAGAGGGTTATGAGTCCATTCACTGTCAAGGAGTTACTTTGAGACAAGCCTCTGTATTATAACGGTTTATGCATTTATTTGCAGCATCAATTCATAATTTTCCTTCTGATGGTTTATACAAAGCGAACTAAACCCCATCACTGCCTCATCCTATTCATTACATAGTTCTTACTTGTTTCCCCAAAGAATTAAATTGACTGGTCTTTAACCAAAAATCACTGTATACTTAAAACGGTGAATTTCATAGTATGCCTCAATGAAACTGTTAAGTGTACGATGAACCATGGATGATTTAATCCAGCGGTTCTGGAATGTTTCCAGTATAAGAACACCTCTTTAATGTCAAAAACTTTGTAGATACTCAAACCACAGGACCGCCAGGGAAGTCCCTTGAATTGAACACCTTTGAATAACCTGTGAACTCTGATTCTTTATTTCCGTTTTATGGACTAGGAACTGGAGCTCAGAGAATTTGGAAGGCTTGCCCCGAGTTACACAGCTTTCATATCGATGAAACTCAAGTCTGTGACTCTGGAAGTCAGGGGGTTTTTTTGTCTTGTTTTGTTTATTTTTAATTTTTGGCTGTGCCATGCAGCTTGTGGGATCTTAGTTCCCTGACCAGGGATTGAACCTGGGTCCCGGCAGGGAAAGCGCCAAGTCCTAACCACTGGACCACCAGGAAATTCCCTGGACGTCAGTTCTGATGTTTCAGCTGGAGCTGGGTGAGCTCCTCAGCCCAGCCTGGCCCCAGGCCTGTCCAGGATCCATCTCCCACACCTAGCGCATGCACTTGAACATGGCCAGGGAAGCCAGAGGAGTTGTTCCCAAAGAGTTTCCTCTTACCTGATGTTTCCTTGCTCCGCTCAACAGAGGTATCTGCTTCTTCCGGGGGGCACAGTTGATTCTGAGCCTGCTCTGAGCCTGATGTTACTGGTACTAACTTCAAACGACTTTTTTTCTCTTTGTGCTTCACGTTTTCAATCTGAAGGTCACATACAAAGAGTATCAGTGGCATTTCTCGAGTGCTTTAGAGCTTACAAAGTGTCTCTGTGCGCAGTACCTTAGTTAAAGTTCTCAACAAGTCGGGGAGATCATCATATTACCTGTACCTACATTACGAGGAACCTGGGAAGTTAGAAGGAAAAGGAAATGGTCTACATGAAGGGTGTTTCCAGGACTAGAACGCTTGTCTTTACACTCTTTCCAGGCTGACACTCTCGCCAAGAGGGGTCTCCATGTGAGCAGGAGTGTGCTACACGGAAGATTCGGGGAAGCACAACACTCTAACAATCCACGGGGTCTGTGAAGGTGAGGAGGGGCTTCTATAAAATATAAGGGATCGAATATAAGCTAGTAGACAGCTGCTGGGAGAGTAAATGGACCAATGCACAGAAGGGACAAAACACTGCTGGCAAATGGTGTGGGGGGATGAATATAGGGAAGGGAGAAGAAAGGAATGGTTTACGGAAATTCATGTAGACAGCCAAGAAAGTGGTGCCAGGTGTGCCATCCTGTCCTACCCTGGCAAGAACATTTCAGTTGGAATTAAGCGAGGTGGTTCCTCTACCAATTCTACTGGTGTCAGGGTGTGTCACTGACAAACGTCAAGCAAACCCTCATTCAGCTCCTTTGTTTATGAAACAGTGAGCAATAACAGTATAACCAGCTCCCTCATTTATGAATCAGTGAACAATAACTGTAAAACAAGCTAAGTGAAAGCACTTTCCGAGCTTACAAATGCTGTTTAAACGTGGTAATAATAAAAATGAATACTTTCTTTTATGATCCTTCTTTGAATTCTCTCCTCAACTGTGTCCACACTGGCAACCCACCCGCCAGATCCCTTTACCCTCTAAACTAGAGCTTGATCTGCAATTGTGGAAGAACTTATTCAAGATCCCTCCAAGGGTCCCCCTGGGCTGGGACTGAGGCTTCAGAGATGCCTCAGGTGCAGACAAGGCCCCGAAGGAGCTCACAGAAGGGAGGGGCCAACAGTCCAGGCGATTCCCAAGCCATGTGAAAGGGGCCCTTTGACTGAGCAGAGGGGAGCTGGTACTTCCTGTTGTGAGACTGGGCATCTAAACAGAAGCATCAGCAGCGTCTGCGAGTTTAGCCCTAGGGGAAATGCCTGAGCTTCAGAAACATATGAAAGATTCACGAATTTGGAAATGGTTTGGGGCTTTGGGTGTAGACTACTACCACTGCCACTGTGGTCTCAAGCAAATTATTTAACATCTCTATACCACAATATCTGCATGCTTGTTATTATTATTTAATAATAATAATATCCTCATTATTATTTGGGCATAATAATAGTAGCAATGTCACAGAGGTTTTCTTAGGGACTAAATAAATTAATCCATGTGAATTGCCTAAAATAAATCTGGCATCACTATGAAAACAAAAGAAGTATCAGCTATCACAATTGTTATTAATTACTATTAAGCTCTCAATACTACATCAGGCATTGTGATAAAGAGATCAGGAAAGGGAGGCAGTGAGGGCCAGGCCATTTTCAATATTTTCCCACTTTTACCAATATTCACATCCACGGAGAGAGAAACGGTCTCTGGTCCTCTGGATTTGGGAGGCACTCACCTTCAGGGGTTTTCTCTCTTGCATGTTGGAAGCCTCCTGAGCAGGTTCATCTAAAAGAAGGTGACAAATCAGAATTTTTCTTTGTTGGTACATAGTTCCAAACTGCAGAGAGACTCCTGTAGTATCAGAATTCTGCAGCAGAGGGTTATGAGTCCACTCACTGTCAAGGAGTTACTTTGAGACAAGCCTCTGTATTATAACGGTTTATGCATTTATTTGCAGCATCAATTCATAATTTTCCTTCTGATGGTTTATACAAAGCGAACTAAACCCCATCACTGCCTCATCCTATTCATTACATAGTTCTTACTTGTTTCCCCAAAGAATTAAATTGACTGGTCTTTAACCAAAAATCACTGTATACTTAAAACGGTGAATTTCATAGTATGCCTCAATGAAACTGTTAAGTGTACGATGAACCATGGATGATTTAATCCAGCGGTTCTGGAATGTTTCCAGTATAAGAACACCTCTTTAATGTCAAAAACTTTGTAGATACTCAAACCACAGGACCGCCAGGGAAGTCCCTTGAATTGAACACCTTTGAATAACCTGTGAACTCTGATTCTTTATTTCCGTTTTATGGACTAGGAACTGGAGCTCAGAGAATTTGGAAGGCTTGCCCCGAGTTACACAGCTTTCATATCGATGAAACTCAAGTCTGTGACTCTGGAAGTCAGGGTTTTTTTTTGTCTTGTTTTGTTTATTTTTAATTTTTGGCTGTGCCATGCAGCTTGTGGGATCTTAGTTCCCTGACCAGGGATTGAACCTGGGTCCCGGCAGGGAAAGCGCCAAGTCCTAACCACTGGACCACCAGGAAATTCCCTGGACGTCAGTTCTGATGTTTCAGCTGGAGCTGGGTGAGCTCCTCAGCCCAGCCTGGCCCCAGGCCTGTCCAGGATCCATCTCCCACACCTAGCGCATGCACTTGAACATGGCCAGGGAAGCCAGAGGAGTTGTTCCCAAAGAGTTTCCTCTTACCTGATGTTTCCTTGCTCCGCTCAACAGAGGTATCTGCTTCTTCCGGGGGGCACAGTTGATTCTGAGCCTGCTCTGAGCCTGATGTTACTGGTACTAACTTCAAACGACTTTTTTTCTCTTTGTGCTTCACCTTTTCAATCTGAAGGTCACATACAAAGAGTATCAGTGGCATTTCTCGAGTGCTTTAGAGCTTACAAAGTGTCTCTGTGCGCAGTACCTTAGTTAAAGTTCTCAACAAGTCGGGGAGATCATCATATTACCTGTACCTACATTACGAGGAACCTGGGAAGTTAGAAGGAAAAGGAAATGGTCTACATGAAGGGTGTTTCCAGGACTAGAACGCTTGTCTTTACACTCTTTCCAGGCTGACACTCTCGCCAAGAGGGGTCTCCATGTGAGCAGGAGTGTGCTACACGGAAGATTCGGGGAAGCACAACACTCTAACAATCCACGGGGTCTGTGAAGGTGAGGAGGGGCTTCTATAAAATATAAGGGATCGAATATAAGCTAGTAGACAGCTGCTGGGAGAGTAAATGGACCAATGCACAGAAGGGACAAAACACTGCTGGCAAATGGTGTGGGGGGATGAATATAGGGAAGGGAGAAGAAAGGAATGGTTTACGGAAATTCATGTAGACAGCCAAGAAAGTGGTGCCAGGTGTGCCATCCTGTCCTACCCTGGCAAGAACATTTCAGTTGGAATTAAGCGAGGTGGTTCCTCTACCAATTCTACTGGTGTCAGGGTGTGTCACTGACAAACGTCAAGCAAACCCTCATTCAGCTCCTTTGTTTATGAAACAGTGAGCAATAACAGTATAACCAGCTCCCTCATTTATGAATCAGTGAACAATAACTGTAAAACAAGCTAAGTGAAAGCACTTTCCGAGCTTACAAATGCTGTTTAAACGTGGTAATAATAAAAATGAATACTTTCTTTTATGATCCTTCTTTGAATTCTCTCCTCAACTGTGTCCACACTGGCAACCCACCCGCCAGATCCCTTTACCCTCTAAACTAGAGCTTGATCTGCAATTGTGGAAGAACTTATTCAAGATCCCTCCAAGGGTCCCCCTGGGCTGGGACTGAGGCTTCAGAGATGCCTCAGGTGCAGACAAGGCCCCGAAGGAGCTCACAGAAGGGAGGGGCCAACAGTCCAGGCGATTCCCAAGCCATGTGAAAGGGGCCCTTTGACTGAGCAGAGGGGAGCTGGTACTTCCTGTTGTGAGACTGGGCATCTAAACAGAAGCATCAGCAGCGTCTGCGAGTTTAGCCCTAGGGGAAATGCCTGAGCTTCAGAAACATATGAAAGATTCACGAATTTGGAAATGGTTTGGGGCTTTGGGTGTAGACTACTACCACTGCCACTGTGGTCTCAAGCAAATTATTTAACATCTCTATACCACAATATCTGCATGCTTGTTATTATTATTTAATAATAATAATATCCTCATTATTATTTGGGGATAATAATAGTAGCAATGTCACAGAGGTTTTCTTAGGGACTAAATAAATTAATCCATGTGAATTGCCTAAAATAAATCTGGCATCACTATGAAAACAAAAGAAGTATCAGCTATCACAATTGTTATTAATTACTATTAAGCTCTCAATACTACATCAGGCATTGTGATAAAGAGATCAGGAAAGGGAGGCAGTGAGGGCCAGGCCATTTTCAATATTTTCCCACTTTTACCAATATTCACATCCACGGAGAGAGAAACGGTCTCTGGTCCTCTGGATTTGGGAGGCACTCACCTTCAGGGGTTTTCTCTCTTGCATGTTGGAAGCCTCCTGAGCAGGTTCATCTAAAAGAAGGTGACAAATCAGAATTTTTCTTTGTTGGTACATAGTTCCAAACTGCAGAGAGACTCCTGTAGTATCAGAATTCTGCAGCAGAGGGTTATGAGTCCACTCACTGTCAAGGAGTTACTTTGAGACAAGCCTCTGTATTATAACGGTTTATGCATTTATTTGCAGCATCAATTCATAATTTTCCTTCTGATGGTTTATACAAAGCGAACTAAACCCCATCACTGCCTCATCCTATTCATTACATAGTTCTTACTTGTTTCCCCAAAGAATTAAATTGACTGGTCTTTAACCAAAAATCACTGTATACTTAAAACGGTGAATTTCATAGTATGCCTCAATGAAACTGTTAAGTGTACGATGAACCATGGATGATTTAATCCAGCGGTTCTGGAATGTTTCCAGTATAAGAACACCTCTTTAATGTCAAAAACTTTGTAGATACTCAAACCACAGGACCGCCAGGGAAGTCCCTTGAATTGAACACCTTTGAATAACCTGTGAACTCTGATTCTTTATTTCCGTTTTATGGACTAGGAACTGGAGCTCAGAGAATTTGGAAGGCTTGCCCCGAGTTACACAGCTTTCATATCGATGAAACTCAAGTCTGTGACTCTGGAAGTCAGGGTTTTTTTTTGTCTTGTTTTGTTTATTTTTAATTTTTGGCTGTGCCATGCAGCTTGTGGGATCTTAGTTCCCTGACCAGGGATTGAACCTGGGTCCCGGCAGGGAAAGCGCCAAGTCCTAACCACTGGACCACCAGGAAATTCCCTGGACGTCAGTTCTGATGTTTCAGCTGGAGCTGGGTGAGCTCCTCAGCCCAGCCTGGCCCCAGGCCTGTCCAGGATCCATCTCCCACACCTAGCGCATGCACTTGAACATGGCCAGGGAAGCCAGAGGAGTTGTTCCCAAAGAGTTTCCTCTTACCTGATGTTTCCTTGCTCCGCTCAACAGAGGTATCTGCTTCTTCCGGGGGGCACAGTTGATTCTGAGCCTGCTCTGAGCCTGATGTTACTGGTACTAACTTCAAACGACTTTTTTTCTCTTTGTGCTTCACCTTTTCAATCTGAAGGTCACATACAAAGAGTATCAGTGGCATTTCTCGAGTGCTTTAGAGCTTACAAAGTGTCTCTGTGCGCAGTACCTTAGTTAAAGTTCTCAACAAGTCGGGGAGATCATCATATTACCTGTACCTACATTACGAGGAACCTGGGAAGTTAGAAGGAAAAGGAAATGGTCTACATGAAGGGTGTTTCCAGGACTAGAACGCTTGTCTTTACACTCTTTCCAGGCTGACACTCTCGCCAAGAGGGGTCTCCATGTGAGCAGGAGTGTGCTACACGGAAGATTCGGGGAAGCACAACACTCTAACAATCCACGGGGTCTGTGAAGGTGAGGAGGGGCTTCTATAAAATATAAGGGATCGAATATAAGCTAGTAGACAGCTGCTGGGAGAGTAAATGGACCAATGCACAGAAGGGACAAAACACTGCTGGCAAATGGTGTGGGGGGATGAATATAGGGAAGGGAGAAGAAAGGAATGGTTTACGGAAATTCATGTAGACAGCCAAGAAAGTGGTGCCAGGTGTGCCATCCTGTCCTACCCTGGCAAGAACATTTCAGTTGGAATTAAGCGAGGTGGTTCCTCTACCAATTCTACTGGTGTCAGGGTGTGTCACTGACAAACGTCAAGCAAACCCTCATTCAGCTCCTTTGTTTATGAAACAGTGAGCAATAACAGTATAACCAGCTCCCTCATTTATGAATCAGTGAACAATAACTGTAAAACAAGCTAAGTGAAAGCACTTTCCGAGCTTACAAATGCTGTTTAAACGTGGTAATAATAAAAATGAATACTTTCTTTTATGATCCTTCTTTGAATTCTCTCCTCAACTGTGTCCACACTGGCAACCCACCCGCCAGATCCCTTTACCCTCTAAACTAGAGCTTAATCTGCAATTGTGGAAGAACTTATTCAAGATCCCTCCAAGGGTCCCCCTGGGCTGGGACTGAGGCTTCAGAGATGCCTCAGGTGCAGACAAGGCCCCGAAGGAGCTCACAGAAGGGAGGGGCCAACAGTCCAGGCGATTCCCAAGCCATGTGAAAGGGGCCCTTTGACTGAGCAGAGGGGAGCTGGTACTTCCTGTTGTGAGACTGGGCATCTAAACAGAAGCATCAGCAGCGTCTGCGAGTTTAGCCCTAGGGGAAATGCCTGAGCTTCAGAAACATATGAAAGATTCACGAATTTGGAAATGGTTTGGGGCTTTGGGTGTAGACTACTACCACTGCCACTGTGGTCTCAAGCAAATTATTTAACATCTCTATACCACAATATCTGCATGCTTGTTATTATTATTTAATAATAATAATATCCTCATTATTATTTGGGGATAATAATAGTAGCAATGTCACAGAGGTTTTCTTAGGGACTAAATAAATTAATCCATGTGAATTGCCTAAAATAAATCTGGCATCACTATGAAAACAAAAGAAGTATCAGCTATCACAATTGTTATTAATTACTATTAAGCTCTCAATACTACACCAGGCATTGTGATAAAGAGATCAGGAAAGGGAGGCAGTGAGGGCCAGGCCATTTTCAATATTTTCCCACTTTTACCAATATTCACATCCACGGAGAGAGAAACGGTCTCTGGTCCTCTGGATTTGGGAGGCACTCACCTTCAGGGGTTTTCTCTCTTGCATGTTGGAAGCCTCCTGAGCAGGTTCATCTAAAAGAAGGTGACAAATCAGAATTTTTCTTTGTTGGTACATAGTTCCAAACTGCAGAGAGACTCCTGTAGTATCAGAATTCTGCAGCAGAGGGTTATGAGTCCACTCACTGTCAAGGAGTTACTTTGAGACAAGCCTCTGTATTATAACGGTTTATGCATTTATTTGCAGCATCAATTCATAATTTTCCTTCTGATGGTTTATACAAAGCGAACTAAACCCCATCACTGCCTCATCCTATTCATTACATAGTTCTTACTTGTTTCCCCAAAGAATTAAATTGACTGGTCTTTAACCAAAAATCACTGTATACTTAAAATGGTGAATTTCATAGTATGCCTCAATGAAACTGTTAAGTGTACGATGAACCATGGATGATTTAATCCAGCGGTTCTGGAATGTTTCCAGTATAAGAACACCTCTTTAATGTCAAAAACTTTGTAGATACTCAAACCACAAGACCGCCAGGGAAGTCCCTTGAATTGAACACCTTTGAATAACCTGTGAACTCTGATTCTTTATTTCCGTTTTATGGACTAGGAACTGGAGCTCAGAGAATTTGGAAGGCTTGCCCCGAGTTACACAGCTTTCATATCGATGAAACTCAAGTCTGTGACTCTGGAAGTCAGGGGTTTTTTTTGTCTTGTTTTGTTTATTTTTAATTTTTGGCTGTGCCATGCAGCTTGTGGGATCTTAGTTCCCTGACCAGGGATTGAACCTGGGTCCCGGCAGTGAAAGCGCCAAGTCCTAACCACTGGACCACCAGGAAATTCCCTGGACGTCAGTTCTGATGTTTCAGCTGGAGCTGGGTGAGCTCCTCAGCCCAGCCTGGCCCCAGGCCTGTCCAGGATCCATCTCCCACACCTAGCGCATGCACTTGAACATGGCCAGGGAAGCCAGAGGAGTTGTTCCCAAAGAGTTTCCTCTTACCTGATGTTTCCTTGCTCCGCTCACCAGAGGTATCTGCTTCTTCCGGGGGGCACAGTTGATTCTGAGCCTGCTCTGAGCCTGATGTTACTGGTACTAACTTCAAACGACTTTTTTTCTCTTTGTGCTTCACCTTTTCAATCTGAAGGTCACATACAAAGAGTATCAGTGGCATTTCTCGAGTGCTTTAGAGCTTACAAAGTGTCTCTGTGCGCAGTACCTTAGTTAAAGTTCTCAACAAGTCGGGGAGATCATCATATTACCTGTACCTACATTACGAGGAACCTGGGAAGTTAGAAGGAAAAGGAAATGGTCTACATGAAGGGTGTTTCCAGGACTAGAACGCTTGTCTTTACACTCTTTCCAGGCTGACACTCTCGCCAAGAGGGGTCTCCATGTGAGCAGGAGTGTGCTACACGGAAGATTCGGGGAAGCACAACACTCTAACAATCCACGGGGTCTGTGAAGGTGAGGAGGGGCTTCTATAAAATATAAGGGATCGAATATAAGCTAGTAGACAGCTGCTGGGAGAGTAAATGGACCAATGCACAGAAGGGACAAAACACTGCTGGCAAATGGTGTGGGGGGATGAATATAGGGAAGGGAGAAGAAAGGAATGGTTTACGGAAATTCATGTAGACAGCCAAGAAAGTGGTGCCAGGTGTGCCATCCTGTCCTACCCTGGCAAGAACATTTCAGTTGGAATTAAGCGAGGTGGTTCCTCTACCAATTCTACTGGTGTCAGGGTGTGTCACTGACAAACGTCAAGCAAACCCTCATTCAGCTCCTTTGTTTATGAAACAGTGAGCAATAACAGTATAACCAGCTCCCTCATTTATGAATCAGTGAACAATAACTGTAAAACAAGCTAAGTGAAAGCACTTTCCGAGCTTACAAATGCTGTTTAAACGTGGTAATAATAAAAATGAATACTTTCTTTTATGATCCTTCTTTGAATTCTCTCCTCAACTGTGTCCACACTGGCAACCCACCCGCCAGATCCCTTTACCCTCTAAACTAGAGCTTAATCTGCAATTGTGGAAGAACTTATTCAAGATCCCTCCAAGGGTCCCCCTGGGCTGGGACTGAGGCTTCAGAGATGCCTCAGGTGCAGACAAGGCCCCGAAGGAGCTCACAGAAGGGAGGGGCCAACAGTCCAGGCGATTCCCAAGCCATGTGAAAGGGGCCCTTTGACTGAGCAGAGGGGAGCTGGTACTTCCTGTTGTGAGACTGGGCATCTAAACAGAAGCATCAGCAGCGTCTGCGAGTTTAGCCCTAGGGGAAATGCCTGAGCTTCAGAAACATATGAAAGATTCACGAATTTGGAAATGGTTTGGGGCTTTGGGTGTAGACTACTACCACTGCCACTGTGGTCTCAAGCAAATTATTTAACATCTCTATACCACAATATCTGCATGCTTGTTATTATTATTTAATAATAATAATATCCTCATTATTATTTGGGGATAATAATAGTAGCAATGTCACAGAGGTTTTCTTAGGGACTAAATAAATTAATCCATGTGAATTGCCTAAAATAAATCTGGCATCACTATGAAAACAAAAGAAGTATCAGCTATCACAATTGTTATTAATTACTATTAAGCTCTCAATACTACATCAGGCATTGTGATAAAGAGATCAGGAAAGGGAGGCAGTGAGGGCCAGGCCATTTTCAATATTTTCCCACTTTTACCAATATTCACATCCACGGAGAGAGAAACGGTCTCTGGTCCTCTGGATTTGGGAGGCACTCACCTTCAGGGGTTTTCTCTCTTGCATGTTGGAAGCCTCCTGAGCAGGTTCATCTAAAAGAAGGTGACAAATCAGAATTTTTCTTTGTTGGTACATAGTTCCAAACTGCAGAGAGACTCCTGTAGTATCAGAATTCTGCAGCAGAGGGTTATGAGTCCACTCACTGTCAAGGAGTTACTTTGAGACAAGCCTCTGTATTATAACGGTTTATGCATTTATTTGCAGCATCAATTCATAATTTTCCTTCTGATGGTTTATACAAAGCGAACTAAACCCCATCACTGCCTCATCCTATTCATTACATAGTTCTTACTTGTTTCCCCAAAGAATTAAATTGACTGGTCTTTAACCAAAAATCACTGTATACTTAAAACGGTGAATTTCATAGTATGCCTCAATGAAACTGTTAAGTGTACGATGAACCATGGATGATTTAATCCAGCGGTTCTGGAATGTTTCCAGTATAAGAACACCTCTTTAGTGTCAAAAACTTTGTAGATACTCAAACCACAGGACCGCCAGGGAAGTCCCTTGAATTGAACACCTTTGAATAACCTGTGAACTCTGATTCTTTATTTCCGTTTTATGGACTAGGAACTGGAGCTCAGAGAATTTGGAAGGCTTGCCCCGAGTTACACAGCTTTCATATCGATGAAACTCAAGCCTGTGACTCTGGAAGTCAGGGGTTTTTTTGTATTGTTTTGTTTATTTTTAATTTTTGGCTGTGCCATGCAGCTTGTGGGATCTTAGTTCCCTGACCAGGGATTGAACCTGGGTCCCGGCAGTGAAAGCGCCAAGTCCTAACCACTGGACCACCAGGAAATTCCCTGGACGTCAGTTCTGATGTTTCAGCTGGAGCTGGGTGAGCTCCTCAGCCCAGCCTGGCCCCAGGCCTGTCCAGGATCCATCTCCCACACCTAGCGCATGCACTTGAACATGGCCAGGGAAGCCAGAGGAGTTGTTCCCAAAGAGTTTCCTCTTACCTGATGTTTCCTTGCTCCGCTCACCAGAGGTATCTGCTTCTTCCGGGGGGCACAGTTGATTCTGAGCCTGCTCTGAGCCTGATGTTACTGGTACTAACTTCAAACGACTTTTTTTCTCTTTGTGCTTCACCTTTTCAATCTGAAGGTCACATACAAAGAGTATCAGTGGCATTTCTCGAGTGCTTTAGAGCTTACAAAGTGTCTCTGTGCGCAGTACCTTAGTTAAAGTTCTCAACAAGTCGGGGAGATCATCATATTACCTGTACCTACATTACGAGGAACCTGGGAAGTTAGAAGGAAAAGGAAATGGTCTACATGAAGGGTGTTTCCAGGACTAGAACGCTTGTCTTTACACTCTTTCCAGGCTGACACTCTCGCCAAGAGGGGTCTCCATGTGAGCAGGAGTGTGCTACACGGAAGATTCGGGGAAGCACAACACTCTAACAATCCACGGGGTCTGTGAAGGTGAGGAGGGGCTTCTATAAAATATAAGGGATCGAATATAAGCTAGTAGACAGCTGCTGGGAGAGTAAATGGACCAATGCACAGAAGGGACAAAACACTGCTGGCAAATGGTGTGGGGGGATGAATATAGGGAAGGGAGAAGAAAGGAATGGTTTACGGAAATTCATGTAGACAGCCAAGAAAGTGGTGCCAGGTGTGCCATCCTGTCCTACCCTGGCAAGAACATTTCAGTTGGAATTAAGCGAGGTGGTTCCTCTACCAATTCTACTGGTGTCAGGGTGTGTCACTGACAAACGTCAAGCAAACCCTCATTCAGCTCCTTTGTTTATGAAACAGTGAGCAATAACAGTATAACCAGCTCCCTCATTTATGAATCAGTGAACAATAACTGTAAAACAAGCTAAGTGAAAGCACTTTCCGAGCTTACAAATGCTGTTTAAACGTGGTAATAATAAAAATGAATACTTTCTTTTATGATCCTTCTTTGAATTCTCTCCTCAACTGTGTCCACACTGGCAACCCACCCGCCAGATCCCTTTACCCTCTAAACTAGAGCTTAATCTGCAATTGTGGAAGAACTTATTCAAGATCCCTCCAAGGGTCCCCCTGGGCTGGGACTGAGGCTTCAGAGATGCCTCAGGTGCAGACAAGGCCCCGAAGGAGCTCACAGAAGGGAGGGGCCAACAGTCCAGGCGATTCCCAAGCCATGTGAAAGGGGCCCTTTGACTGAGCAGAGGGGAGCTGGTACTTCCTGTTGTGAGACTGGGCATCTAAACAGAAGCATCAGCAGCGTCTGCGAGTTTAGCCCTAGGGGAAATGCCTGAGCTTCAGAAACATATGAAAGATTCACGAATTTGGAAATGGTTTGGGGCTTTGGGTGTAGACTACTACCACTGCCACTGTGGTCTCAAGCAAATTATTTAACATCTCTATACCACAATATCTGCATGCTTGTTATTATTATTTAATAATAATAATATCCTCATTATTATTTGGGGATAATAATAGTAGCAATGTCACAGAGGTTTTCTTAGGGACTAAATAAATTAATCCATGTGAATTGCCTAAAATAAATCTGGCATCACTATGAAAACAAAAGAAGTATCAGCTATCACAATTGTTATTAATTACTATTAAGCTCTCAATACTACATCAGGCATTGTGATAAAGAGATCAGGAAAGGGAGGCAGTGAGGGCCAGGCCATTTTCAATATTTTCCCACTTTTACCAATATTCACATCCACGGAGAGAGAAACGGTCTCTGGTCCTCTGGATTTGGGAGGCACTCACCTTCAGGGGTTTTCTCTCTTGCATGTTGGAAGCCTCCTGAGCAGGTTCATCTAAAAGAAGGTGACAAATCAGAATTTTTCTTTGTTGGTACATAGTTCCAAACTGCAGAGAGACTCCTGTAGTATCAGAATTCTGCAGCAGAGGGTTATGAGTCCACTCACTGTCAAGGAGTTACTTTGAGACAAGCCTCTGTATTATAACGGTTTATGCATTTATTTGCAGCATCAATTCATAATTTTCCTTCTGATGGTTTATACAAAGCGAACTAAACCCCATCACTGCCTCATCCTATTCATTACATAGTTCTTACTTGTTTCCCCAAAGAATTAAATTGACTGGTCTTTAACCAAAAATCACTGTATACTTAAAACGGTGAATTTCATAGTATGCCTCAATGAAACTGTTAAGTGTACGATGAACCATGGATGATTTAATCCAGCGGTTCTGGAATGTTTCCAGTATAAGAACACCTCTTTAGTGTCAAAAACTTTGTAGATACTCAAACCACAGGACCGCCAGGGAAGTCCCTTGAATTGAACACCTTTGAATAACCTGTGAACTCTGATTCTTTATTTCCGTTTTATGGACTAGGAACTGGAGCTCAGAGAATTTGGAAGGCTTGCCCCGAGTTACACAGCTTTCATATCGATGAAACTCAAGCCTGTGACTCTGGAAGTCAGGGGTTTTTTTGTATTGTTTTGTTTATTTTTAATTTTTGGCTGTGCCATGCAGCTTGTGGGATCTTAGTTCCCTGACCAGGGATTGAACCTGGGTCCCGGCAGTGAAAGCGCCAAGTCCTAACCACTGGACCACCAGGAAATTCCCTGGACGTCAGTTCTGATGTTTCAGCTGGAGCTGGGTGAGCTCCTCAGCCCAGCCTGGCCCCAGGCCTGTCCAGGATCCATCTCCCACACCTAGCGCATGCACTTGAACATGGCCAGGGAAGCCAGAGGAGTTGTTCCCAAAGAGTTTCCTCTTACCTGATGTTTCCTTGCTCCGCTCAACAGAGGTATCTGCTTCTTTCGGGGGGCACAGTTGATTCTGAGCCTGCTCTGAGCCTGATGTTACTGGTACTAACTTCAAACGACTTTTTTTCTCTTTGTGCTTCACGTTTTCAATCTGAAGGTCACATACAAAGAGTATCAGTGGCATTTCTCGAGTGCTTTAGAGCTTACAAAGTGTCTCTGTGCGCAGTACCTTAGTTAAAGTTCTCAACAAGTCGGGGAGATCATCATATTACCTGTACCTACATTACGAGGAACCTGGGAAGTTAGAAGGAAAAGGAAATGGTCTACATGAAGGGTGTTTCCAGGACTAGAACGCTTGTCTTTACACTCTTTCCAGGCTGACACTCTCGCCAAGAGGGGTCTCCATGTGAGCAGGAGTGTGCTACACGGAAGATTCGGGGAAGCACAACACTCTAACAATCCACGGGGTCTGTGAAGGTGAGGAGGGGCTTCTATAAAATATAAGGGATCGAATATAAGCTAGTAGACAGCTGCTGGGAGAGTAAATGGACCAATGCACAGAAGGGACAAAACACTGCTGGCAAATGGTGTGGGGGGATGAATATAGGGAAGGGAGAAGAAAGGAATGGTTTACGGAAATTCATGTAGACAGCCAAGAAAGTGGTGCCAGGTGTGCCATCCTGTCCTACCCTGGCAAGAACATTTCAGTTGGAATTAAGCGAGGTGGTTCCTCTACCAATTCTACTGGTGTCAGGGTGTGTCACTGACAAACGTCAAGCAAACCTTCATTCAGCTCCTTTGTTTATGAAACAGTGAGCAATAACAGTATAACCAGCTCCCTCATTTATGAATCAGTGAACAATAACTGTAAAACAAGCTAAGTGAAAGAACTTTCCGAGCTTACAAATGCTGTTTAAACGTGGTAATAATAAAAATGAATACTTTCTTTTATGATCCTTCTTTGAATTCTCTCCTCAACTGTGTCCACACTGGCAACCCACCCGCCAGATCCCCTTACCCTCTAAACTAGAGCTTAATCTGCAATTGTGGAAGAACTTATTCAAGATCCCTCCAAGGGTCCCCCTGGGCTGGGACTGAGGCTTCAGAGATGCCTCAGGTGCAGACAAGGCCCCGAAGGAGCTCACAGAAGGGAGGGGCCAACAGTCCAGGCGATTCCCAAGCCATGTGAAAGGGGCCCTTTGACTGAGCAGAGGGGAGCTGGTACTTCCTGTTGTGAGACTGGGCATCTAAACAGAAGCATCAGCAGCGTCTGCGAGTTTAGCCCTAGGGGAAATGCCTGAGCTTCAGAAACATATGAAAGATTCACGAATTTGGAAATGGTTTGGGGCTTTGGGTGTAGACTACTACCACTGCCACTGTGGTCTCAAGCAAATTATTTAACATCTCTATACCACAATATCTGCATGCTTGTTATTATTATTTAATAATAATAATATCCTCATTATTATTTGGGGATAATAATAGTAGCAATGTCACAGAGGTTTTCTTAGGGACTAAATAAATTAATCCATGTGAATTGCCTAAAATAAATCTGGCATCACTATGAAAACAAAAGAAGTATCAGCTATCACAATTGTTATTAATTACTATTAAGCTCTCAATACTACATCAGGCATTGTGATAAAGAGATCAGGAAAGGGAGGCAGTGAGGGCCAGGCCATTTTCAATATTTTCCCACTTTTACCAATATTCACATCCACGGAGAGAGAAACGGTCTCTGGTCCTCTGGATTTGGGAGGCACTCACCTTCAGGGGTTTTCTCTCTTGCATGTTGGAAGCCTCCTGAGCAGGTTCATCTAAAAGAAGGTGACAAATCAGAATTTTTCTTTGTTGGTACATAGTTCCAAACTGCAGCGAGACTCCTGTAGTATCAGAATTCTGCAGCAGAGGGTTATGAGTCCACTCACTGTCAAGGAGTTACTTTGAGACAAGCCTCTGTATTATAACGGTTTATGCATTTATTTGCAGCATCAATTCATAATTTTCCTTCTGATGGTTTATACAAAGCGAACTAAACCCCATCACTGCCTCATCCTATTCATTACATAGTTCTTACTTGTTTCCCCAAAGAATTAAATTGACTGGTCTTTAACCAAAAATCACTGTATACTTAAAACGGTGAATTTCATAGTATGCCTCAATGAAACTGTTAAGTGTACGATGAACCATGGATGATTTAATCCAGCGGTTCTGGAATGTTTCCAGTATAAGAACACCTCTTTAGTGTCAAAAACTTTGTAGATACTCAAACCACAGGACCGCCAGGGAAGTCCCTTGAATTGAACACCTTTGAATAACCTGTGAACTCTGATTCTTTATTTCCGTTTTATGGACTAGGAACTGGAGCTCAGAGAATTTGGAAGGCTTGCCCCGAGTTACACAGCTTTCATATCGATGAAACTCAAGTCTGTGACTCTGGAAGTCAGGGGTTTTTTTTGTCTTGTTTTGTTTATTTTTAATTTTTGGCTGTGCCATGCAGCTTGTGGGATCTTAGTTCCCTGACCAGGGATTGAACCTGGGTCCCGGCAGTGAAAGCGCCAAGTCCTAACCACTGGACCACCAGGAAATTCCCTGGACGTCAGTTCTGATGTTTCAGCTGGAGCTGGGTGAGCTCCTCAGCCCAGCCTGGCCCCAGGCCTGTCCAGGATCCATCTCCCACACCTAGCGCATGCACTTGAACATGGCCAGGGAAGCCAGAGGAGTTGTTCCCAAAGAGTTTCCTCTTACCTGATGTTTCCTTGCTCCACTCACCAGAGGTATCTGCTTCTTCCGGGGGGCACAGTTGATTCTGAGCCTGCTCTGAGCCTGATGTTACTGGTACTAACTTCAAACGACTTTTTTTCTCTTTGTGCTTCACCTTTTCAATCTGAAGGTCACATACAAAGAGTATCAGTGGCATTTCTCGAGTGCTTTAGAGCTTACAAAGTGTCTCTGTGCGCAGTACCTTAGTTAAAGTTCTCAACAAGTCGGGGAGATCATCATATTACCTGTACCTACATTACGAGGAACCTGGGAAGTTAGAAGGAAAAGGAAATGGTCTACATGAAGGGTGTTTCCAGGACTAGAACGCTTGTCTTTACACTCTTTCCAGGCTGACACTCTCGCCAAGAGGGGTCTCCATGTGAGCAGGAGTGTGCTACACGGAAGATTCGGGGAAGCACAACACTCTAACAATCCACGGGGTCTGTGAAGGTGAGGAGGGGCTTCTATAAAATATAAGGGATCGAATATAAGCTAGTAGACAGCTGCTGGGAGAGTAAATGGACCAATGCACAGAAGGGACAAAACACTGCTGGCAAATGGTGTGGGGGGATGAATATAGGGAAGGGAGAAGAAAGGAATGGTTTACGGAAATTCATGTAGACAGCCAAGAAAGTGGTGCCAGGTGTGCCATCCTGTCCTACCCTGGCAAGAACATTTCAGTTGGAATTAAGCGAGGTGGTTCCTCTACCAATTCTACTGGTGTCAGGGTGTGTCACTGACAAACGTCAAGCAAACCCTCATTCAGCTCCTTTGTTTATGAAACAGTGAGCAATAACAGTATAACCAGCTCCCTCATTTATGAATCAGTGAACAATAACTGTAAAACAAGCTAAGTGAAAGAACTTTCCGAGCTTACAAATGCTGTTTAAACGTGGTAATAATAAAAATGAATACTTTCTTTTATGATCCTTCTTTGAATTCTCTCCTCAACTGTGTCCACACTGGCAACCCACCCGCCAGATCCCCTTACCCTCTAAACTAGAGCTTAATCTGCAATTGTGGAAGAACTTATTCAAGATCCCTCCAAGGGTCCCCCTGGGCTGGGACTGAGGCTTCAGAGATGCCTCAGGTGCAGACAAGGCCCCGAAGGAGCTCACAGAAGGGAGGGGCCAACAGTCCAGGCGATTCCCAAGCCATGTGAAAGGGGCCCTTTGACTGAGCAGAGGGGAGCTGGTACTTCCTGTTGTGAGACTGGGCATCTAAACAGAAGCATCAGCAGCGTCTGCGAGTTTAGCCCTAGGGGAAATGCCTGAGCTTCAGAAACATATGAAAGATTCACGAATTTGGAAATGGTTTGGGGCTTTGGGTGTAGACTACTACCACTGCCACTGTGGTCTCAAGCAAATTATTTAACATCTCTATACCACAATATCTGCATGCTTGTTATTATTATTTAATAATAATAATATCCTCATTATTATTTGGGGATAATAATAGTAGCAATGTCACAGAGGTTTTCTTAGGGACTAAATAAATTAATCCATGTGAATTGCCTAAAATAAATCTGGCATCACTATGAAAACAAAAGAAGTATCAGCTATCACAATTGTTATTAATTACTATTAAGCTCTCAATACTACACCAGGCATTGTGATAAAGAGATCAGGAAAGGGAGGCAGTGAGGGCCAGGCCATTTTCAATATTTTCCCACTTTTACCAATATTCACATCCACGGAGAGAGAAACGGTCTCTGGTCCTCTGGATTTGGGAGGCACTCACCTTCAGGGGTTTTCTCTCTTGCATGTTGGAAGCCTCCTGAGCAGGTTCATCTAAAAGAAGGTGACAAATCAGAATTTTTCTTTGTTGGTACATAGTTCCAAACTGCAGCGAGACTCCTGTAGTATCAGAATTCTGCAGCAGAGGGTTATGAGTCCACTCACTGTCAAGGAGTTACTTTGAGACAAGCCTCTGTATTATAACGGTTTATGCATTTATTTGCAGCATCAATTCATAATTTTCCTTCTGATGGTTTATACAAAGCGAACTAAACCCCATCACTGCCTCATCCTATTCATTACATAGTTCTTACTTGTTTCCCCAAAGAATTAAATTGACTGGTCTTTAACCAAAAATCACTGTATACTTAAAACGGTGAATTTCATAGTATGCCTCAATGAAACTGTTAAGTGTACGATGAACCATGGATGATTTAATCCAGCGGTTCTGGAATGTTTCCAGTATAAGAACACCTCTTTAGTGTCAAAAACTTTGTAGATACTCAAACCACAGGACCGCCAGGGAAGTCCCTTGAATTGAACACCTTTGAATAACCTGTGAACTCTGATTCTTTATTTCCGTTTTATGGACTAGGAACTGGAGCTCAGAGAATTTGGAAGGCTTGCCCCGAGTTACACAGCTTTCATATCGATGAAACTCAAGTCTGTGACTCTGGAAGTCAGGGTTTTTTTTTGTCTTGTTTTGTTTATTTTTAATTTTTGGCTGTGCCATGCAGCTTGTGGGATCTTAGTTCCCTGACCAGGGATTGAACCTGGGTCCCGGCAGTGAAAGCGCCAAGTCCTAACCACTGGACCACCAGGAAATTCCCTGGACGTCAGTTCTGATGTTTCAGCTGGAGCTGGGTGAGCTCCTCAGCCCAGCCTGGCCCCAGGCCTGTCCAGGATCCATCTCCCACACCTAGCGCATGCACTTGAACATGGCCAGGGAAGCCAGAGGAGTTGTTCCCAAAGAGTTTCCTCTTACCTGATGTTTCCTTGCTCCACTCACCAGAGGTATCTGCTTCTTCCGGGGGGCACAGTTGATTCTGAGCCTGCTCTGAGCCTGATGTTACTGGTACTAACTTCAAACGACTTTTTTTCTCTTTGTGCTTCACCTTTTCAATCTGAAGGTCACATACAAAGAGTATCAGTGGCATTTCTCGAGTGCTTTAGAGCTTACAAAGTGTCTCTGTGCGCAGTACCTTAGTTAAAGTTCTCAACAAGTCGGGGAGATCATCATATTACCTGTACCTACATTACGAGGAACCTGGGAAGTTAGAAGGAAAAGGAAATGGTCTACATGAAGGGTGTTTCCAGGACTAGAACGCTTGTCTTTACACTCTTTCCAGGCTGACACTCTCGCCAAGAGGGGTCTCCATGTGAGCAGGAGTGTGCTACACGGAAGATTCGGGGAAGCACAACACTCTAACAATCCACGGGGTCTGTGAAGGTGAGGAGGGGCTTCTATAAAATATAAGGGATCGAATATAAGCTAGTAGACAGCTGCTGGGAGAGTAAATGGACCAATGCACAGAAGGGACAAAACACTGCTGGCAAATGGTGTGGGGGGATGAATATAGGGAAGGGAGAAGAAAGGAATGGTTTACGGAAATTCATGTAGACAGCCAAGAAAGTGGTGCCAGGTGTGCCATCCTGTCCTACCCTGGCAAGAACATTTCAGTTGGAATTAAGCGAGGTGGTTCCTCTACCAATTCTACTGGTGTCAGGGTGTGTCACTGACAAACGTCAAGCAAACCCTCATTCAGCTCCTTTGTTTATGAAACAGTGAGCAATAACAGTATAACCAGCTCCCTCATTTATGAATCAGTGAACAATAACTGTAAAACAAGCTAAGTGAAAGCACTTTCCGAGCTTACAAATGCTGTTTAAACGTGGTAATAATAAAAATGAATACTTTCTTTTATGATCCTTCTTTGAATTCTCTCCTCAACTGTGTCCACACTGGCAACCCACCCGCCAGATCCCTTTACCCTCTAAACTAGAGCTTAATCTGCAATTGTGGAAGAACTTATTCAAGATCCCTCCAAGGGTCCCCCTGGGCTGGGACTGAGGCTTCAGAGATGCCTCAGGTGCAGACAAGGCCCCGAAGGAGCTCACAGAAGGGAGGGGCCAACAGTCCAGGCGATTCCCAAGCCATGTGAAAGGGGCCCTTTGACTGAGCAGAGGGGAGCTGGTACTTCCTGTTGTGAGACTGGGCATCTAAACAGAAGCATCAGCAGCGTCTGCGAGTTTAGCCCTAGGGGAAATGCCTGAGCTTCAGAAACATATGAAAGATTCACGAATTTGGAAATGGTTTGGGGCTTTGGGTGTAGACTACTACCACTGCCACTGTGGTCTCAAGCAAATTATTTAACATCTCTATACCACAATATCTGCATGCTTGTTATTATTATTTAATAATAATAATATCCTCATTATTATTTGGGGATAATAATAGTAGCAATGTCACAGAGGTTTTCTTAGGGACTAAATAAATTAATCCATGTGAATTGCCTAAAATAAACCTGGCATCACTATGAAAACAAAAGAAGTATCAGCTATCACAATTGTTATTAATTACTATTAAGCTCTCAATACTACATCAGGCATTGTGATAAAGAGATCAGGAAAGGGAGGCAGTGAGGGCCAGGCCATTTTCAATATTTTCCCACTTTTACCAATATTCACATCCACGGAGAGAGAAACGGTCTCTGGTCCTCTGGATTTGGGAGGCACTCACCTTCAGGGGTTTTCTCTCTTGCATGTTGGAAGCCTCCTGAGCAGGTTCATCTAAAAGAAGGTGACAAATCAGAATTTTTCTTTGTTGGTACATAGTTCCAAACTGCAGAGAGACTCCTGTAGTATCAGAATTCTGCAGCAGAGGGTTATGAGTCCACTCACTGTCAAGGAGTTACTTTGAGACAAGCCTCTGTATTATAACGGTTTATGCATTTATTTGCAGCATCAATTCATAATTTTCCTTCTGATGGTTTATACAAAGCGAACTAAACCCCATCACTGCCTCATCCTATTCATTACATAGTTCTTACTTGTTTCCCCAAAGAATTAAATTGACTGGTCTTTAACCAAAAATCACTGTATACTTAAAACGGTGAATTTCATAGTATGCCTCAATGAAACTGTTAAGTGTACGATGAACCATGGATGATTTAATCCAGCGGTTCTGGAATGTTTCCAGTATAAGAACACCTCTTTAGTGTCAAAAACTTTGTAGATACTCAAACCACAGGACCGCCAGGGAAGTCCCTTGAATTGAACACCTTTGAATAACCTGTGAACTCTGATTCTTTATTTCCGTTTTATGGACTAGGAACTGGAGCTCAGAGAATTTGGAAGGCTTGCCCCGAGTTACACAGCTTTCATATCGATGAAACTCAAGCCTGTGACTCTGGAAGTCAGGGGTTTTTTTGTATTGTTTTGTTTATTTTTAATTTTTGGCTGTGCCATGCAGCTTGTGGGATCTTAGTTCCCTGACCAGGGATTGAACCTGGGTCCCGGCAGTGAAAGCGCCAAGTCCTAACCACTGGACCACCAGGAAATTCCCTGGACGTCAGTTCTGATGTTTCAGCTGGAGCTGGGTGAGCTCCTCAGCCCAGCCTGGCCCCAGGCCTGTCCAGGATCCATCTCCCACACCTAGCGCATGCACTTGAACATGGCCAGGGAAGCCAGAGGAGTTGTTCCCAAAGAGTTTCCTCTTACCTGATGTTTCCTTGCTCCGCTCAACAGAGGTATCTGCTTCTTTCGGGGGGCACAGTTGATTCTGAGCCTGCTCTGAGCCTGATGTTACTGGTACTAACTTCAAACGACTTTTTTTCTCTTTGTGCTTCACGTTTTCAATCTGAAGGTCACATACAAAGAGTATCAGTGGCATTTCTCGAGTGCTTTAGAGCTTACAAAGTGTCTCTGTGCGCAGTACCTTAGTTAAAGTTCTCAACAAGTCGGGGAGATCATCATATTACCTGTACCTACATTACGAGGAACCTGGGAAGTTAGAAGGAAAAGGAAATGGTCTACATGAAGGGTGTTTCCAGGACTAGAACGCTTGTCTTTACACTCTTTCCAGGCTGACACTCTCGCCAAGAGGGGTCTCCATGTGAGCAGGAGTGTGCTACACGGAAGATTCGGGGAAGCACAACACTCTAACAATCCACGGGGTCTGTGAAGGTGAGGAGGGGCTTCTATAAAATATAAGGGATCGAATATAAGCTAGTAGACAGCTGCTGGGAGAGTAAATGGACCAATGCACAGAAGGGACAAAACACTGCTGGCAAATGGTGTGGGGGGATGAATATAGGGAAGGGAGAAGAAAGGAATGGTTTACGGAAATTCATGTAGACAGCCAAGAAAGTGGTGCCAGGTGTGCCATCCTGTCCTACCCTGGCAAGAACATTTCAGTTGGAATTAAGCGAGGTGGTTCCTCTACCAATTCTACTGGTGTCAGGGTGTGTCACTGACAAACGTCAAGCAAACCTTCATTCAGCTCCTTTGTTTATGAAACAGTGAGCAATAACAGTATAACCAGCTCCCTCATTTATGAATCAGTGAACAATAACTGTAAAACAAGCTAAGTGAAAGAACTTTCCGAGCTTACAAATGCTGTTTAAACGTGGTAATAATAAAAATGAATACTTTCTTTTATGATCCTTCTTTGAATTCTCTCCTCAACTGTGTCCACACTGGCAACCCACCCGCCAGATCCCCTTACCCTCTAAACTAGAGCTTAATCTGCAATTGTGGAAGAACTTATTCAAGATCCCTCCAAGGGTCCCCCTGGGCTGGGACTGAGGCTTCAGAGATGCCTCAGGTGCAGACAAGGCCCCGAAGGAGCTCACAGAAGGGAGGGGCCAACAGTCCAGGCGATTCCCAAGCCATGTGAAAGGGGCCCTTTGACTGAGCAGAGGGGAGCTGGTACTTCCTGTTGTGAGACTGGGCATCTAAACAGAAGCATCAGCAGCGTCTGCGAGTTTAGCCCTAGGGGAAATGCCTGAGCTTCAGAAACATATGAAAGATTCACGAATTTGGAAATGGTTTGGGGCTTTGGGTGTAGACTACTACCACTGCCACTGTGGTCTCAAGCAAATTATTTAACATCTCTATACCACAATATCTGCATGCTTGTTATTATTATTTAATAATAATAATATCCTCATTATTATTTGGGGATAATAATAGTAGCAATGTCACAGAGGTTTTCTTAGGGACTAAATAAATTAATCCATGTGAATTGCCTAAAATAAATCTGGCATCACTATGAAAACAAAAGAAGTATCAGCTATCACAATTGTTATTAATTACTATTAAGCTCTCAATACTACACCAGGCATTGTGATAAAGAGATCAGGAAAGGGAGGCAGTGAGGGCCAGGCCATTTTCAATATTTTCCCACTTTTACCAATATTCACATCCACGGAGAGAGAAACGGTCTCTGGTCCTCTGGATTTGGGAGGCACTCACCTTCAGGGGTTTTCTCTCTTGCATGTTGGAAGCCTCCTGAGCAGGTTCATCTAAAAGAAGGTGACAAATCAGAATTTTTCTTTGTTGGTACATAGTTCCAAACTGCAGCGAGACTCCTGTAGTATCAGAATTCTGCAGCAGAGGGTTATGAGTCCACTCACTGTCAAGGAGTTACTTTGAGACAAGCCTCTGTATTATAACGGTTTATGCATTTATTTGCAGCATCAATTCATAATTTTCCTTCTGATGGTTTATACAAAGCGAACTAAACCCCATCACTGCCTCATCCTATTCATTACATAGTTCTTACTTGTTTCCCCAAAGAATTAAATTGACTGGTCTTTAACCAAAAATCACTGTATACTTAAAACGGTGAATTTCATAGTATGCCTCAATGAAACTGTTAAGTGTACGATGAACCATGGATGATTTAATCCAGCGGTTCTGGAATGTTTCCAGTATAAGAACACCTCTTTAGTGTCAAAAACTTTGTAGATACTCAAACCACAGGACCGCCAGGGAAGTCCCTTGAATTGAACACCTTTGAATAACCTGTGAACTCTGATTCTTTATTTCCGTTTTATGGACTAGGAACTGGAGCTCAGAGAATTTGGAAGGCTTGCCCCGAGTTACACAGCTTTCATATCGATGAAACTCAAGTCTGTGACTCTGGAAGTCAGGGTTTTTTTTTGTCTTGTTTTGTTTATTTTTAATTTTTGGCTGTGCCATGCAGCTTGTGGGATCTTAGTTCCCTGACCAGGGATTGAACCTGGGTCCCGGCAGTGAAAGCGCCAAGTCCTAACCACTGGACCACCAGGAAATTCCCTGGACGTCAGTTCTGATGTTTCAGCTGGAGCTGGGTGAGCTCCTCAGCCCAGCCTGGCCCCAGGCCTGTCCAGGATCCATCTCCCACACCTAGCGCATGCACTTGAACATGGCCAGGGAAGCCAGAGGAGTTGTTCCCAAAGAGTTTCCTCTTACCTGATGTTTCCTTGCTCCACTCACCAGAGGTATCTGCTTCTTCCGGGGGGCACAGTTGATTCTGAGCCTGCTCTGAGCCTGATGTTACTGGTACTAACTTCAAACGACTTTTTTTCTCTTTGTGCTTCACCTTTTCAATCTGAAGGTCACATACAAAGAGTATCAGTGGCATTTCTCGAGTGCTTTAGAGCTTACAAAGTGTCTCTGTGCGCAGTACCTTAGTTAAAGTTCTCAACAAGTCGGGGAGATCATCATATTACCTGTACCTACATTACGAGGAACCTGGGAAGTTAGAAGGAAAAGGAAATGGTCTACATGAAGGGTGTTTCCAGGACTAGAACGCTTGTCTTTACACTCTTTCCAGGCTGACACTCTCGCCAAGAGGGGTCTCCATGTGAGCAGGAGTGTGCTACACGGAAGATTCGGGGAAGCACAACACTCTAACAATCCACGGGGTCTGTGAAGGTGAGGAGGGGCTTCTATAAAATATAAGGGATCGAATATAAGCTAGTAGACAGCTGCTGGGAGAGTAAATGGACCAATGCACAGAAGGGACAAAAACACTGCTGGCAAATGGTGTGGGGGGATGAATATAGGGAAGGGAGAAGAAAGGAATGGTTTACGGAAATTCATGTAGACAGCCAAGAAAGTGGTGCCAGGTGTGCCATCCTGTCCTACCCTGGCAAGAACATTTCAGTTGGAATTAAGCGAGGTGGTTCCTCTACCAATTCTACTGGTGTCAGGGTGTGTCACTGACAAACGTCAAGCAAACCCTCATTCAGCTCCTTTGTTTATGAAACAGTGAGCAATAACAGTATAACCAGCTCCCTCATTTATGAATCAGTGAACAATAACTGTAAAACAAGCTAAGTGAAAGCACTTTCCGAGCTTACAAATGCTGTTTAAACGTGGTAATAATAAAAATGAATACTTTCTTTTATGATCCTTCTTTGAATTCTCTCCTCAACTGTGTCCACACTGGCAACCCACCCGCCAGATCCCTTTACCCTCTAAACTAGAGCTTAATCTGCAATTGTGGAAGAACTTATTCAAGATCCCTCCAAGGGTCCCCCTGGGCTGGGACTGAGGCTTCAGAGATGCCTCAGGTGCAGACAAGGCCCCGAAGGAGCTCACAGAAGGGAGGGGCCAACAGTCCAGGCGATTCCCAAGCCATGTGAAAGGGGCCCTTTGACTGAGCAGAGGGGAGCTGGTACTTCCTGTTGTGAGACTGGGCATCTAAACAGAAGCATCAGCAGCGTCTGCGAGTTTAGCCCTAGGGGAAATGCCTGAGCTTCAGAAACATATGAAAGATTCACGAATTTGGAAATGGTTTGGGGCTTTGGGTGTAGACTACTACCACTGCCACTGTGGTCTCAAGCAAATTATTTAACATCTCTATACCACAATATCTGCATGCTTGTTATTATTATTTAATAATAATAATATCCTCATTATTATTTGGGGATAATAATAGTAGCAATGTCACAGAGGTTTTCTTAGGGACTAAATAAATTAATCCATGTGAATTGCCTAAAATAAACCTGGCATCACTATGAAAACAAAAGAAGTATCAGCTATCACAATTGTTATTAATTACTATTAAGCTCTCAATACTACATCAGGCATTGTGATAAAGAGATCAGGAAAGGGAGGCAGTGAGGGCCAGGCCATTTTCAATATTTTCCCACTTTTACCAATATTCACATCCACGGAGAGAGAAACGGTCTCTGGTCCTCTGGATTTGGGAGGCACTCACCTTCAGGGGTTTTCTCTCTTGCATGTTGGAAGCCTCCTGAGCAGGTTCATCTAAAAGAAGGTGACAAATCAGAATTTTTCTTTGTTGGTACATAGTTCCAAACTGCAGAGAGACTCCTGTAGTATCAGAATTCTGCAGCAGAGGGTTATGAGTCCACTCACTGTCAAGGAGTTACTTTGAGACAAGCCTCTGTATTATAACGGTTTATGCATTTATTTGCAGCATCAATTCATAATTTTCCTTCTGATGGTTTATACAAAGCGAACTAAACCCCATCACTGCCTCATCCTATTCATTACATAGTTCTTACTTGTTTCCCCAAAGAATTAAATTGACTGGTCTTTAACCAAAAATCACTGTATACTTAAAACGGTGAATTTCATAGTATGCCTCAATGAAACTGTTAAGTGTACGATGAACCATGGATGATTTAATCCAGCGGTTCTGGAATGTTTCCAGTATAAGAACACCTCTTTAGTGTCAAAAACTTTGTAGATACTCAAACCACAGGACCGCCAGGGAAGTCCCTTGAATTGAACACCTTTGAATAACCTGTGAACTCTGATTCTTTATTTCCGTTTTATGGACTAGGAACTGGAGCTCAGAGAATTTGGAAGGCTTGCCCCGAGTTACACAGCTTTCATATCGATGAAACTCAAGCCTGTGACTCTGGAAGTCAGGGGTTTTTTTGTATTGTTTTGTTTATTTTTAATTTTTGGCTGTGCCATGCAGCTTGTGGGATCTTAGTTCCCTGACCAGGGATTGAACCTGGGTCCCGGCAGTGAAAGCGCCAAGTCCTAACCACTGGACCACCAGGAAATTCCCTGGACGTCAGTTCTGATGTTTCAGCTGGAGCTGGGTGAGCTCCTCAGCCCAGCCTGGCCCCAGGCCTGTCCAGGATCCATCTCCCACACCTAGCGCATGCACTTGAACATGGCCAGGGAAGCCAGAGGAGTTGTTCCCAAAGAGTTTCCTCTTACCTGATGTTTCCTTGCTCCGCTCAACAGAGGTATCTGCTTCTTTCGGGGGGCACAGTTGATTCTGAGCCTGCTCTGAGCCTGATGTTACTGGTACTAACTTCAAACGACTTTTTTTCTCTTTGTGCTTCACGTTTTCAATCTGAAGGTCACATACAAAGAGTATCAGTGGCATTTCTCGAGTGCTTTAGAGCTTACAAAGTGTCTCTGTGCGCAGTACCTTAGTTAAAGTTCTCAACAAGTCGGGGAGATCATCATATTACCTGTACCTACATTACGAGGAACCTGGGAAGTTAGAAGGAAAAGGAAATGGTCTACATGAAGGGTGTTTCCAGGACTAG
The DNA here is from genome assembly GCF_964341445.2 of Mesoplodon mirus. NCBI lineage: Eukaryota > Metazoa > Chordata > Mammalia > Artiodactyla > Ziphiidae > Mesoplodon > Mesoplodon mirus. The sequence goes on along the minus strand of NC_138981.1, from coordinate 44,439,228 downwards.
AACGCTTGTCTTTACACTCTTTCCAGGCTGACACTCTCGCCAAGAGGGGTCTCCATGTGAGCAGGAGTGTGCTACACGGAAGATTCGGGGAAGCACAACACTCTAACAATCCACGGGGTCTGTGAAGGTGAGGAGGGGCTTCTATAAAATATAAGGGATCGAATATAAGCTAGTAGACAGCTGCTGGGAGAGTAAATGGACCAATGCACAGAAGGGACAAAACACTGCTGGCAAATGGTGTGGGGGGATGAATATAGGGAAGGGAGAAGAAAGGAATGGTTTACGGAAATTCATGTAGACAGCCAAGAAAGTGGTGCCAGGTGTGCCATCCTGTCCTACCCTGGCAAGAACATTTCAGTTGGAATTAAGCGAGGTGGTTCCTCTACCAATTCTACTGGTGTCAGGGTGTGTCACTGACAAACGTCAAGCAAACCTTCATTCAGCTCCTTTGTTTATGAAACAGTGAGCAATAACAGTATAACCAGCTCCCTCATTTATGAATCAGTGAACAATAACTGTAAAACAAGCTAAGTGAAAGAACTTTCCGAGCTTACAAATGCTGTTTAAACGTGGTAATAATAAAAATGAATACTTTCTTTTATGATCCTTCTTTGAATTCTCTCCTCAACTGTGTCCACACTGGCAACCCACCCGCCAGATCCCCTTACCCTCTAAACTAGAGCTTAATCTGCAATTGTGGAAGAACTTATTCAAGATCCCTCCAAGGGTCCCCCTGGGCTGGGACTGAGGCTTCAGAGATGCCTCAGGTGCAGACAAGGCCCCGAAGGAGCTCACAGAAGGGAGGGGCCAACAGTCCAGGCGATTCCCAAGCCATGTGAAAGGGGCCCTTTGACTGAGCAGAGGGGAGCTGGTACTTCCTGTTGTGAGACTGGGCATCTAAACAGAAGCATCAGCAGCGTCTGCGAGTTTAGCCCTAGGGGAAATGCCTGAGCTTCAGAAACATATGAAAGATTCACGAATTTGGAAATGGTTTGGGGCTTTGGGTGTAGACTACTACCACTGCCACTGTGGTCTCAAGCAAATTATTTAACATCTCTATACCACAATATCTGCATGCTTGTTATTATTATTTAATAATAATAATATCCTCATTATTATTTGGGGATAATAATAGTAGCAATGTCACAGAGGTTTTCTTAGGGACTAAATAAATTAATCCATGTGAATTGCCTAAAATAAACCTGGCATCACTATGAAAACAAAAGAAGTATCAGCTATCACAATTGTTATTAATTACTATTAAGCTCTCAATACTACATCAGGCATTGTGATAAAGAGATCAGGAAAGGGAGGCAGTGAGGGCCAGGCCATTTTCAATATTTTCCCACTTTTACCAATATTCACATCCACGGAGAGAGAAACGGTCTCTGGTCCTCTGGATTTGGGAGGCACTCACCTTCAGGGGTTTTCTCTCTTGCATGTTGGAAGCCTCCTGAGCAGGTTCATCTAAAAGAAGGTGACAAATCAGAATTTTTCTTTGTTGGTACATAGTTCCAAACTGCAGAGAGACTCCTGTAGTATCAGAATTCTGCAGCAGAGGGTTATGAGTCCACTCACTGTCAAGGAGTTACTTTGAGACAAGCCTCTGTATTATAACGGTTTATGCATTTATTTGCAGCATCAATTCATAATTTTCCTTCTGATGGTTTATACAAAGCGAACTAAACCCCATCACTGCCTCATCCTATTCATTACATAGTTCTTACTTGTTTCCCCAAAGAATTAAATTGACTGGTCTTTAACCAAAAATCACTGTATACTTAAAACGGTGAATTTCATAGTATGCCTCAATGAAACTGTTAAGTGTACGATGAACCATGGATGATTTAATCCAGCGGTTCTGGAATGTTTCCAGTATAAGAACACCTCTTTAGTGTCAAAAACTTTGTAGATACTCAAACCACAGGACCGCCAGGGAAGTCCCTTGAATTGAACACCTTTGAATAACCTGTGAACTCTGATTCTTTATTTCCGTTTTATGGACTAGGAACTGGAGCTCAGAGAATTTGGAAGGCTTGCCCCGAGTTACACAGCTTTCATATCGATGAAACTCAAGCCTGTGACTCTGGAAGTCAGGGGTTTTTTTGTATTGTTTTGTTTATTTTTAATTTTTGGCTGTGCCATGCAGCTTGTGGGATCTTAGTTCCCTGACCAGGGATTGAACCTGGGTCCCGGCAGTGAAAGCGCCAAGTCCTAACCACTGGACCACCAGGAAATTCCCTGGACGTCAGTTCTGATGTTTCAGCTGGAGCTGGGTGAGCTCCTCAGCCCAGCCTGGCCCCAGGCCTGTCCAGGATCCATCTCCCACACCTAGCGCATGCACTTGAACATGGCCAGGGAAGCCAGAGGAGTTGTTCCCAAAGAGTTTCCTCTTACCTGATGTTTCCTTGCTCCGCTCAACAGAGGTATCTGCTTCTTTCGGGGGGCACAGTTGATTCTGAGCCTGCTCTGAGCCTGATGTTACTGGTACTAACTTCAAACGACTTTTTTTCTCTTTGTGCTTCACGTTTTCAATCTGAAGGTCACATACAAAGAGTATCAGTGGCATTTCTCGAGTGCTTTAGAGCTTACAAAGTGTCTCTGTGCGCAGTACCTTAGTTAAAGTTCTCAACAAGTCGGGGAGATCATCATATTACCTGTACCTACATTACGAGGAACCTGGGAAGTTAGAAGGAAAAGGAAATGGTCTACATGAAGGGTGTTTCCAGGACTAGAACGCTTGTCTTTACACTCTTTCCAGGCTGACACTCTCGCCAAGAGGGGTCTCCATGTGAGCAGGAGTGTGCTACACGGAAGATTCGGGGAAGCACAACACTCTAACAATCCACGGGGTCTGTGAAGGTGAGGAGGGGCTTCTATAAAATATAAGGGATCGAATATAAGCTAGTAGACAGCTGCTGGGAGAGTAAATGGACCAATGCACAGAAGGGACAAAACACTGCTGGCAAATGGTGTGGGGGGATGAATATAGGGAAGGGAGAAGAAAGGAATGGTTTACGGAAATTCATGTAGACAGCCAAGAAAGTGGTGCCAGGTGTGCCATCCTGTCCTACCCTGGCAAGAACATTTCAGTTGGAATTAAGCGAGGTGGTTCCTCTACCAATTCTACTGGTGTCAGGGTGTGTCACTGACAAACGTCAAGCAAACCTTCATTCAGCTCCTTTGTTTATGAAACAGTGAGCAATAACAGTATAACCAGCTCCCTCATTTATGAATCAGTGAACAATAACTGTAAAACAAGCTAAGTGAAAGAACTTTCCGAGCTTACAAATGCTGTTTAAACGTGGTAATAATAAAAATGAATACTTTCTTTTATGATCCTTCTTTGAATTCTCTCCTCAACTGTGTCCACACTGGCAACCCACCCGCCAGATCCCCTTACCCTCTAAACTAGAGCTTAATCTGCAATTGTGGAAGAACTTATTCAAGATCCCTCCAAGGGTCCCCCTGGGCTGGGACTGAGGCTTCAGAGATGCCTCAGGTGCAGACAAGGCCCCGAAGGAGCTCACAGAAGGGAGGGGCCAACAGTCCAGGCGATTCCCAAGCCATGTGAAAGGGGCCCTTTGACTGAGCAGAGGGGAGCTGGTACTTCCTGTTGTGAGACTGGGCATCTAAACAGAAGCATCAGCAGCGTCTGCGAGTTTAGCCCTAGGGGAAATGCCTGAGCTTCAGAAACATATGAAAGATTCACGAATTTGGAAATGGTTTGGGGCTTTGGGTGTAGACTACTACCACTGCCACTGTGGTCTCAAGCAAATTATTTAACATCTCTATACCACAATATCTGCATGCTTGTTATTATTATTTAATAATAATAATATCCTCATTATTATTTGGGGATAATAATGGTAGCAATGTCACAGAGGTTTTCTTAGGGACTAAATAAATTAATCCATGTGAATTGCCTAAAATAAATCTGGCATCACTATGAAAACAAAAGAAGTATCAGCTATCACAATTGTTATTAATTACTATTAAGCTCTCAATACTACATCAGGCATTGTGATAAAGAGATCAGGAAAGGGAGGCAGTGAGGGCCAGGCCATTTTCAATATTTTCCCACTTTTACCAATATTCACATCCACGGAGAGAGAAACGGTCTCTGGTCCTCTGGATTTGGGAGGCACTCACCTTCAGGGGTTTTCTCTCTTGCATGTTGGAAGCCTCCTGAGCAGGTTCATCTAAAAGAAGGTGACAAATCAGAATTTTTCTTTGTTGGTACATAGTTCCAAACTGCAGCGAGACTCCTGTAGTATCAGAATTCTGCAGCAGAGGGTTATGAGTCCACTCACTGTCAAGGAGTTACTTTGAGACAAGCCTCTGTATTATAACGGTTTATGCATTTATTTGCAGCATCAATTCATAATTTTCCTTCTGATGGTTTATACAAAGCGAACTAAACCCCATCACTGCCTCATCCTATTCATTACATAGTTCTTACTTGTTTCCCCAAAGAATTAAATTGACTGGTCTTTAACCAAAAATCACTGTATACTTAAAACGGTGAATTTCATAGTATGCCTCAATGAAACTGTTAAGTGTACGATGAACCATGGATGATTTAATCCAGCGGTTCTGGAATGTTTCCAGTATAAGAACACCTCTTTAATGTCAAAAACTTTGTAGATACTCAAACCACAGGACCGCCAGGGAAGTCCCTTGAATTGAACACCTTTGAATAACCTGTGAACTCTGATTCTTTATTTCCGTTTTATGGACTAGGAACTGGAGCTCAGAGAATTTGGAAGGCTTGCCCCGAGTTACACAGCTTTCATATCGATGAAACTCAAGTCTGTGACTCTGGAAGTCAGGGTTTTTTTTTGTCTTGTTTTGTTTATTTTTAATTTTTGGCTGTGCCATGCAGCTTGTGGGATCTTAGTTCCCTGACCAGGGATTGAACCTGGGTCCCGGCAGTGAAAGCGCCAAGTCCTAACCACTGGACCACCAGGAAATTCCCTGGACGTCAGTTCTGATGTTTCAGCTGGAGCTGGGTGAGCTCCTCAGCCCAGCCTGGCCCCAGGCCTGTCCAGGATCCATCTCCCACACCTAGCGCATGCACTTGAACATGGCCAGGGAAGCCAGAGGAGTTGTTCCCAAAGAGTTTCCTCTTACCTGATGTTTCCTTGCTCCACTCACCAGAGGTATCTGCTTCTTCCGGGGGGCACAGTTGATTCTGAGCCTGCTCTGAGCCTGATGTTACTGGTACTAACTTCAAACGACTTTTTTTCTCTTTGTGCTTCACCTTTTCAATCTGAAGGTCACATACAAAGAGTATCAGTGGCATTTCTCGAGTGCTTTAGAGCTTACAAAGTGTCTCTGTGCGCAGTACCTTAGTTAAAGTTCTCAACAAGTCGGGGAGATCATCATATTACCTGTACCTACATTACGAGGAACCTGGGAAGTTAGAAGGAAAAGGAAATGGTCTACATGAAGGGTGTTTCCAGGACTAGAACGCTTGTCTTTACACTCTTTCCAGGCTGACACTCTCGCCAAGAGGGGTCTCCATGTGAGCAGGAGTGTGCTACACGGAAGATTCGGGGAAGCACAACACTCTAACAATCCACGGGGTCTGTGAAGGTGAGGAGGGGCTTCTATAAAATATAAGGGATCGAATATAAGCTAGTAGACAGCTGCTGGGAGAGTAAATGGACCAATGCACAGAAGGGACAAAACACTGCTGGCAAATGGTGTGGGGGGATGAATATAGGGAAGGGAGAAGAAAGGAATGGTTTACGGAAATTCATGTAGACAGCCAAGAAAGTGGTGCCAGGTGTGCCATCCTGTCCTACCCTGGCAAGAACATTTCAGTTGGAATTAAGCGAGGTGGTTCCTCTACCAATTCTACTGGTGTCAGGGTGTGTCACTGACAAACGTCAAGCAAACCCTCATTCAGCTCCTTTGTTTATGAAACAGTGAGCAATAACAGTATAACCAGCTCCCTCATTTATGAATCAGTGAACAATAACTGTAAAACAAGCTAAGTGAAAGAACTTTCCGAGCTTACAAGTGCTGTTTAAACGTGGTAATAATAAAAATGAATACTTTCTTTTATGATCCTTCTTTGAATTCTCTCCTCAACTGTGTCCACACTGGCAACCCACCCGCCAGATCCCCTTACCCTCTAAACTAGAGCTTAATCTGCAATTGTGGAAGAACTTATTCAAGATCCCTCCAAGGGTCCCCCTGGGCTGGGACTGAGGCTTCAGAGATGCCTCAGGTGCAGACAAGGCCCCGAAGGAGCTCACAGAAGGGAGGGGCCAACAGTCCAGGCGATTCCCAAGCCATGTGAAAGGGGCCCTTTGACTGAGCAGAGGGGAGCTGGTACTTCCTGTTGTGAGACTGGGCATCTAAACAGAAGCATCAGCAGCGTCTGCGAGTTTAGCCCTAGGGGAAATGCCTGAGCTTCAGAAACATATGAAAGATTCACGAATTTGGAAATGGTTTGGGGCTTTGGGTGTAGACTACTACCACTGCCACTGTGGTCTCAAGCAAATTATTTAACATCTCTATACCACAATATCTGCATGCTTGTTATTATTATTTAATAATAATAATATCCTCATTATTATTTGGGGATAATAATAGTAGCAATGTCACAGAGGTTTTCTTAGGGACTAAATAAATTAATCCATGTGAATTGCCTAAAATAAATCTGGCATCACTATGAAAACAAAAGAAGTATCAGCTATCACAATTGTTATTAATTACTATTAAGCTCTCAATACTACACCAGGCATTGTGATAAAGAGATCAGGAAAGGGAGGCAGTGAGGGCCAGGCCATTTTCAATATTTTCCCACTTTTACCAATATTCACATCCACGGAGAGAGAAACGGTCTCTGGTCCTCTGGATTTGGGAGGCACTCACCTTCAGGGGTTTTCTCTCTTGCATGTTGGAAGCCTCCTGAGCAGGTTCATCTAAAAGAAGGTGACAAATCAGAATTTTTCTTTGTTGGTACATAGTTCCAAACTGCAGCGAGACTCCTGTAGTATCAGAATTCTGCAGCAGAGGGTTATGAGTCCACTCACTGTCAAGGAGTTACTTTGAGACAAGCCTCTGTATTATAACGGTTTATGCATTTATTTGCAGCATCAATTCATAATTTTCCTTCTGATGGTTTATACAAAGCGAACTAAACCCCATCACTGCCTCATCCTATTCATTACATAGTTCTTACTTGTTTCCCCAAAGAATTAAATTGACTGGTCTTTAACCAAAAATCACTGTATACTTAAAACGGTGAATTTCATAGTATGCCTCAATGAAACTGTTAAGTGTACGATGAACCATGGATGATTTAATCCAGCGGTTCTGGAATGTTTCCAGTATAAGAACACCTCTTTAGTGTCAAAAACTTTGTAGATACTCAAACCACAGGACCGCCAGGGAAGTCCCTTGAATTGAACACCTTTGAATAACCTGTGAACTCTGATTCTTTATTTCCGTTTTATGGACTAGGAACTGGAGCTCAGAGAATTTGGAAGGCTTGCCCCGAGTTACACAGCTTTCATATCGATGAAACTCAAGTCTGTGACTCTGGAAGTCAGGGTTTTTTTTTGTCTTGTTTTGTTTATTTTTAATTTTTGGCTGTGCCATGCAGCTTGTGGGATCTTAGTTCCCTGACCAGGGATTGAACCTGGGTCCCGGCAGTGAAAGCGCCAAGTCCTAACCACTGGACCACCAGGAAATTCCCTGGACGTCAGTTCTGATGTTTCAGCTGGAGCTGGGTGAGCTCCTCAGCCCAGCCTGGCCCCAGGCCTGTCCAGGATCCATCTCCCACACCTAGCGCATGCACTTGAACATGGCCAGGGAAGCCAGAGGAGTTGTTCCCAAAGAGTTTCCTCTTACCTGATGTTTCCTTGCTCCGCTCAACAGAGGTATCTGCTTCTTCCGGGGGGCACAGTTGATTCTGAGCCTGCTCTGAGCCTGATGTTTCTGGTACTAACTTCAAACGACTTTTTTTCTCTTTGTGCTTCACCTTTTCAATCTGAAGGTCACATACAAAGAGTATCAGTGGCATTTCTCGAGTGCTTTAGAGCTTACAAAGTGTCTCTGTGCGCAGTACCTTAGTTAAAGTTCTCAACAAGTCGGGGAGATCATCATATTACCTGTACCTACATTACGAGGAACCTGGGAAGTTAGAAGGAAAAGGAAATGGTCTACATGAAGGGTGTTTCCAGGACTAGAACGCTTGTCTTTACACTCTTTCCAGGCTGACACTCTCGCCAAGAGGGGTCTCCATGTGAGCAGGAGTGTGCTACACGGAAGATTCGGGGAAGCACAACACTCTAACAATCCACGGGGTCTGTGAAGGTGAGGAGGGGCTTCTATAAAATATAAGGGATCGAATATAAGCTAGTAGACAGCTGCTGGGAGAGTAAATGGACCAATGCACAGAAGGGACAAAACACTGCTGGCAAATGGTGTGGGGGGATGAATATAGGGAAGGGAGAAGAAAGGAATGGTTTACGGAAATTCATGTAGACAGCCAAGAAAGTGGTGCCAGGTGTGCCATCCTGTCCTACCCTGGCAAGAACATTTCAGTTGGAATTAAGCGAGGTGGTTCCTCTACCAATTCTACTGGTGTCAGGGTGTGTCACTGACAAACGTCAAGCAAACCCTCATTCAGCTCCTTTGTTTATGAAACAGTGAGCAATAACAGTATAACCAGCTCCCTCATTTATGAATCAGTGAACAATAACTGTAAAACAAGCTAAGTGAAAGAACTTTCCGAGCTTACAAATGCTGTTTAAACGTGGTAATAATAAAAATGAATACATTCTTTTATGATCCTTCTTTGAATTCTCTCCTCAACTGTGTCCACACTGGCAACCCACCCGCCAGATCCCCTTACCTCTAAACTAGAGCTTAATCTGCAATTGTGGAAGAACTTATTCAAGATCCCTCCAAGGGTCCCCCTGGGCTGGGACTGAGGCTTCAGAGATGCCTCAGGTGCAGACAAGGCCCCGAAGGAGCTCACAGAAGGGAGGGGCCAACAGTCCAGGCGATTCCCAAGCCATGTGAAAGGGGCCCTTTGACTGAGCAGAGGGGAGCTGGTACTTCCTGTTGTGAGACTGGGCATCTAAACAGAAGCATCAGCAGCGTCTGCGAGTTTAGCCCTAGGGGAAATGCCTGAGCTTCAGAAACATATGAAAGATTCACGAATTTGGAAATGGTTTGGGGCTTTGTGTGTAGACTACTACCACTGCCACTGTGGTCTCAAGCAAATTATTTAACATCTCTATACCACAATATCTGCATGCTTGTTATTATTATTTAATAATAATAATATCCTCATTATTATTTGGGGATAATAATAGTAGCAATGTCACAGAGGTTTTCTTAGGGACTAAATAAATTAATCCATGTGAATTGCCTAAAATAAATCTGGCATCACTATGAAAACAAAAGAAGTATCAGCTATCACAATTGTTATTAATTACTATTAAGCTCTCAATACTACACCAGGCATTGTGATAAAGAGATCAGGAAAGGGAGGCAGTGAGGGCCAGGCCATTTTCAATATTTTCCCACTTTTACCAATATTCACATCCACGGAGAGAGAAACGGTCTCTGGTCCTCTGGATTTGGGAGGCACTCACCTTCAGGGGTTTTCTCTCTTGCATGTTGGAAGCCTCCTGAGCAGGTTCATCTAAAAGAAGGTGACAAATCAGAATTTTTCTTTGTTGGTACATAGTTCCAAACTGCAGCGAGACTCCTGTAGTATCAGAATTCTGCAGCAGAGGGTTATGAGTCCACTCACTGTCAAGGAGTTACTTTGAGACAAGCCTCTGTATTATAACGGTTTATGCATTTATTTGCAGCATCAATTCATAATTTTCCTTCTGATGGTTTATACAAAGCGAACTAAACCCCATCACTGCCTCATCCTATTCATTACATATTTCTTACTTGTTTCCCCAAAGAATTAAATTGACTGGTCTTTAACCAAAAATCACTGTATACTTAAAACGGTGAATTTCATAGTATGCCTCAATGAAACTGTTAAGTGTACGATGAACCATGGATGATTTAATCCAGCGGTTCTGGAATGTTTCCAGTATAAGAACACCTCTTTAATGTCAAAAACTTTGTAGATACTCAAACCACAGGACCGCCAGGGAAGTCCCTTGAATTGAACACCTTTGAATAACCTGTGAACTCTGATTCTTTATTTCCGTTTTATGGACTAGGAACTGGAGCTCAGAGAATTTGGAAGGCTTGCCCCGAGTTACACAGCTTTCATATCGATGAAACTCAAGTCTGTGACTCTGGAAGTCAGGGTTTTTTTTTGTCTTGTTTTGTTTATTTTTAATTTTTGGCTGTGCCATGCAGCTTGTGGGATCTTAGTTCCCTGACCAGGGATTGAACCTGGGTCCCGGCAGTGAAAGCGCCAAGTCCTAACCACTGGACCACCAGGAAATTCCCTGGACGTCAGTTCTGATGTTTCAGCTGGAGCTGGGTGAGCTCCTCAGCCCAGCCTGGCCCCAGGCCTGTCCAGGATCCATCTCCCACACCTAGCGCATGCACTTGAACATGGCCAGGGAAGCCAGAGGAGTTGTTCCCAAAGAGTTTCCTCTTACCTGATGTTTCCTTGCTCCACTCACCAGAGGTATCTGCTTCTTCCGGGGGGCACAGTTGATTCTGAGCCTGCTCTGAGCCTGATGTTACTGGTACTAACTTCAAACGACTTTTTTTCTCTTTGTGCTTCACCTTTTCAATCTGAAGGTCACATACAAAGAGTATCAGTGGCATTTCTCGAGTGCTTTAGAGCTTACAAAGTGTCTCTGTGCGCAGTACCTTAGTTAAAGTTCTCAACAAGTCGGGGAGATCATCATATTACCTGTACCTACATTACGAGGAACCTGGGAAGTTAGAAGGAAAAGGAAATGGTCTACATGAAGGGTGTTTCCAGGACTAGAACGCTTGTCTTTACACTCTTTCCAGGCTGACACTCTCGCCAAGAGGGGTCTCCATGTGAGCAGGAGTGTGCTACACGGAAGATTCGGGGAAGCACAACACTCTAACAATCCACGGGGTCTGTGAAGGTGAGGAGGGGCTTCTATAAAATATAAGGGATCGAATATAAGCTAGTAGACAGCTGCTGGGAGAGTAAATGGACCAATGCACAGAAGGGACAAAACACTGCTGGCAAATGGTGTGGGGGGATGAATATAGGGAAGGGAGAAGAAAGGAATGGTTTACGGAAATTCATGTAGACAGCCAAGAAAGTGGTGCCAGGTGTGCCATCCTGTCCTACCCTGGCAAGAACATTTCAGTTGGAATTAAGCGAGGTGGTTCCTCTACCAATTCTACTGGTGTCAGGGTGTGTCACTGACAAACGTCAAGCAAACCCTCATTCAGCTCCTTTGTTTATGAAACAGTGAGCAATAACAGTATAACCAGCTCCCTCATTTATGAATCAGTGAACAATAACTGTAAAACAAGCTAAGTGAAAGAACTTTCCGAGCTTACAAGTGCTGTTTAAACGTGGTAATAATAAAAATGAATACTTTCTTTTATGATCCTTCTTTGAATTCTCTCCTCAACTGTGTCCACACTGGCAACCCACCCGCCAGATCCCCTTACCCTCTAAACTAGAGCTTAATCTGCAATTGTGGAAGAACTTATTCAAGATCCCTCCAAGGGTCCCCCTGGGCTGGGACTGAGGCTTCAGAGATGCCTCAGGTGCAGACAAGGCCCCGAAGGAGCTCACAGAAGGGAGGGGCCAACAGTCCAGGCGATTCCCAAGCCATGTGAAAGGGGCCCTTTGACTGAGCAGAGGGGAGCTGGTACTTCCTGTTGTGAGACTGGGCATCTAAACAGAAGCATCAGCAGCGTCTGCGAGTTTAGCCCTAGGGGAAATGCCTGAGCTTCAGAAACATATGAAAGATTCACGAATTTGGAAATGGTTTGGGGCTTTGGGTGTAGACTACTACCACTGCCACTGTGGTCTCAAGCAAATTATTTAACATCTCTATACCACAATATCTGCATGCTTGTTATTATTATTTAATAATAATAATATCCTCATTATTATTTGGGGATAATAATAGTAGCAATGTCACAGAGGTTTTCTTAGGGACTAAATAAATTAATCCATGTGAATTGCCTAAAATAAATCTGGCATCACTATGAAAACAAAAGAAGTATCAGCTATCACAATTGTTATTAATTACTATTAAGCTCTCAATACTACACCAGGCATTGTGATAAAGAGATCAGGAAAGGGAGGCAGTGAGGGCCAGGCCATTTTCAATATTTTCCCACTTTTACCAATATTCACATCCACGGAGAGAGAAACGGTCTCTGGTCCTCTGGATTTGGGAGGCACTCACCTTCAGGGGTTTTCTCTCTTGCATGTTGGAAGCCTCCTGAGCAGGTTCATCTAAAAGAAGGTGACAAATCAGAATTTTTCTTTGTTGGTACATAGTTCCAAACTGCAGCGAGACTCCTGTAGTATCAGAATTCTGCAGCAGAGGGTTATGAGTCCACTCACTGTCAAGGAGTTACTTTGAGACAAGCCTCTGTATTATAACGGTTTATGCATTTATTTGCAGCATCAATTCATAATTTTCCTTCTGATGGTTTATACAAAGCGAACTAAACCCCATCACTGCCTCATCCTATTCATTACATAGTTCTTACTTGTTTCCCCAAAGAATTAAATTGACTGGTCTTTAACCAAAAATCACTGTATACTTAAAACGGTGAATTTCACAGTATGCCTCAATGAAACTGTTAAGTGTACGATGAACCATGGATGATTTAATCCAGCGGTTCTGGAATGTTTCCAGTATAAGAACACCTCTTTAATGTCAAAAACTTTGTAGATACTCAAACCACAGGACCGCCAGGGAAGTCCCTTGAATTGAACACCTTTGAATAACCTGTGAACTCTGATTCTTTATTTCCGTTTTATGGACTAGGAACTGGAGCTCAGAGAATTTGGAAGGCTTGCCCCGAGTTACACAGCTTTCATATCGATGAAACTCAAGTCTGTGACTCTGGAAGTCAGGGGTTTTTTTTTGTCTTGTTTTGTTTATTTTTAATTTTTGGCTGTGCCATGCAGCTTGTGGGATCTTAGTTCCCTGACCAGGGATTGAACCTGGGTCCCGGCAGTGAAAGCGCCAAGTCCTAACCACTGGACCACCAGGAAATTCCCTGGACGTCAGTTCTGATGTTTCAGCTGGAGCTGGGTGAGCTCCTCAGCCCAGCCTGGCCCCAGGCCTGTCCAGGATCCATCTCCCACACATAGCGCATGCACTTGAACATGGCCAGGGAAGCCAGAGGAGTTGTTCCCAAAGAGTTTCCTCTTACCTGATGTTTCCTTGCTCCGCTCAACAGAGGTATCTGCTTCTTCCGGGGGGCACAGTTGATTCTGAGCCTGCTCTGAGCCTGATGTTACTGGTACTAACTTCAAACGACTTTTTTTCTCTTTGTGCTTCACCTTTTCAATCTGAAGGTCACATACAAAGAGTATCAGTGGCATTTCTCGAGTGCTTTAGAGCTTACAAAGTGTCTCTGTGCGCAGTACCTTAGTTAAAGTTCTCAACAAGTCGGGGAGATCATCATATTACCTGTACCTACATTACGAGGAACCTGGGAAGTTAGAAGGAAAAGGAAATGGTCTACATGAAGGGTGTTTCCAGGACTAGAACGCTTGTCTTTACACTCTTTCCAGGCTGACACTCTCGCCAAGAGGGGTCTCCATGTGAGCAGGAGTGTGCTACACGGAAGATTCGGGGAAGCACAACACTCTAACAATCCACGGGGTCTGTGAAGGTGAGGAGGGGCTTCTATAAAATATAAGGGATCGAATATAAGCTAGTAGACAGCTGCTGGGAGAGTAAATGGACCAATGCACAGAAGGGACAAAACACTGCTGGCAAATGGTGTGGGGGGATGAATATAGGGAAGGGAGAAGAAAGGAATGGTTTACGGAAATTCATGTAGACAGCCAAGAAAGTGGTGCCAGGTGTGCCATCCTGTCCTACCCTGGCAAGAACATTTCAGTTGGAATTAAGCGAGGTGGTTCCTCTACCAATTCTACTGGTGTCAGGGTGTGTCACTGACAAACGTCAAGCAAACCCTCATTCAGCTCCTTTGTTTATGAAACAGTGAGCAATAACAGTATAACCAGCTCCCTCATTTATGAATCAGTGAACAATAACTGTAAAACAAGCTAAGTGAAAGCACTTTCCGAGCTTACAAATGCTGTTTAAACGTGGTAATAATAAAAATGAATACTTTCTTTTATGATCCTTCTTTGAATTCTCTCCTCAACTGTGTCCACACTGGCAACCCACCCGCCAGATCCCCTTACCCTCTAAACTAGAGCTTAATCTGCAATTGTGGAAGAACTTATTCAAGATCCCTCCAAGGGTCCCCCTGGGCTGGGACTGAGGCTTCAGAGATGCCTCAGGTGCAGACAAGGCCCCGAAGGAGCTCACAGAAGGGAGGGGCCAACAGTCCAGGCGATTCCCAAGCCATGTGAAAGGGGCCCTTTGACTGAGCAGAGGGGAGCTGGTACTTCCTGTTGTGAGACTGGGCATCTAAACAGAAGCATCAGCAGCGTCTGCGAGTTTAGCCCTAGGGGAAATGCCTGAGCTTCAGAAACATATGAAAGATTCACGAATTTGGAAATGGTTTGGGGCTTTGGGTGTAGACTACTACCACTGCCACTGTGGTCTCAAGCAAATTATTTAACATCTCTATACCACAATATCTGCATGCTTGTTATTATTATTTAATAATAATAATATCCTCATTATTATTTGGGGATAATAATAGTAGCAATGTCACAGAGGTTTTCTTAGGGACTAAATAAATTAATCCATGTGAATTGCCTAAAATAAATCTGGCATCACTATGAAAACAAAAGAAGTATCAGCTATCACAATTGTTATTAATTACTATTAAGCTCTCAATACTACACCAGGCATTGTGATAAAGAGATCAGGAAAGGGAGGCAGTGAGGGCCAGGCCATTTTCAATATTTTCCCACTTTTACCAATATTCACATCCACGGAGAGAGAAACGGTCTCTGGTCCTCTGGATTTGGGAGGCACTCACCTTCAGGGGTTTTCTCTCTTGCATGTTGGAAGCCTCCTGAGCAGGTTCATCTAAAAGAAGGTGACAAATCAGAATTTTTCTTTGTTGGTACATAGTTCCAAACTGCAGAGAGACTCCTGTAGTATCAGAATTCTGCAGCAGAGGGTTATGAGTCCACTCACTGTCAAGGAGTTACTTTGAGACAAGCCTCTGTATTATAACGGTTTATGCATTTATTTGCAGCATCAATTCATAATTTTCCTTCTGATGGTTTATACAAAGCGAACTAAACCCCATCACTGCCTCATCCTATTCATTACATAGTTCTTACTTGTTTCCCCAAAGAATTAAATTGACTGGTCTTTAACCAAAAATCACTGTATACTTAAAACGGTGAATTTCATAGTATGCCTCAATGAAACTGTTAAGTGTACGATGAACCATGGATGATTTAATCCAGCGGTTCTGGAATGTTTCCAGTATAAGAACACCTCTTTAATGTCAAAAACTCTGTAGATACTCAAACCACAGGACCGCCAGGGAAGTCCCTTGAATTGAACACCTTTGAATAACCTGTGAACTCTGATTCTTTATTTCCGTTTTATGGACTAGGAACTGGAGCTCAGAGAATTTGGAAGGCTTGCCCCGAGTTACACAGCTTTCATATCGATGAAACTCAAGTCTGTGACTCTGGAAGTCAGGGGGTTTTTTTTGTCTTGTTTTGTTTATTTTTAATTTTTGGCTGTGCCATGCAGCTTGTGGGATCTTAGTTCCCTGACCAGGGATTGAACCTGGGTCCCGGCAGTGAAAGCGCCAAGTCCTAACCACTGGACCACCAGGAAATTCCCTGGACGTCAGTTCTGATGTTTCAGCTGGAGCTGGGTGAGCTCCTCAGCCCAGCCTGGCCCCAGGCCTGTCCAGGATCCATCTCCCACACCTAGCGCATGCACTTGAACATGGCCAGGGAAGCCAGAGGAGTTGTTCCCAAAGAGTTTCCTCTTACCTGATGTTTCCTTGCTCCACTCACCAGAGGTATCTGCTTCTTCCGGGGGGCACAGTTGATTCTGAGCCTGCTCTGAGCCTGATGTTACTGGTACTAACTTCAAACGACTTTTTTTCTCTTTGTGCTTCACCTTTTCAATCTGAAGGTCACATACAAAGAGTATCAGTGGCATTTCTCGAGTGCTTTAGAGCTTACAAAGTGTCTCTGTGCGCAGTACCTTAGTTAAAGTTCTCAACAAGTCGGGGAGATCATCATATTACCTGTACCTACATTACGAGGAACCTGGGAAGTTAGAAGGAAAAGGAAATGGTCTACATGAAGGGTGTTTCCAGGACTAGAACGCTTGTCTTTACACTCTTTCCAGGCTGACACTCTCGCCAAGAGGGGTCTCCATGTGAGCAGGAGTGTGCTACACGGAAGATTCGGGGAAGCACAACACTCTAACAATCCACGGGGTCTGTGAAGGTGAGGAGGGGCTTCTATAAAATATAAGGGATCGAATATAAGCTAGTAGACAGCTGCTGGGAGAGTAAATGGACCAATGCACAGAAGGGACAAAACACTGCTGGCAAATGGTGTGGGGGGATGAATATAGGGAAGGGAGAAGAAAGGAATGGTTTACGGAAATTCATGTAGACAGCCAAGAAAGTGGTGCCAGGTGTGCCATCCTGTCCTACCCTGGCAAGAACATTTCAGTTGGAATTAAGCGAGGTGGTTCCTCTACCAATTCTACTGGTGTCAGGGTGTGTCACTGACAAACGTCAAGCAAACCCTCATTCAGCTCCTTTGTTTATGAAACAGTGAGCAATAACAGTATAACCAGCTCCCTCATTTATGAATCAGTGAACAATAACTGTAAAACAAGCTAAGTGAAAGAACTTTCCGAG
Source organism: Mesoplodon mirus (assembly GCF_964341445.2). Lineage (NCBI taxonomy): Eukaryota > Metazoa > Chordata > Mammalia > Artiodactyla > Ziphiidae > Mesoplodon > Mesoplodon mirus. The sequence continues at coordinate 44,422,263 of NC_138981.1, read as the reverse complement.
CTTACAAATGCTGTTTAAACGTGGTAATAATAAAAATGAATACTTTCTTTTATGATCCTTCTTTGAATTCTCTCCTCAACTGTGTCCACACTGGCAACCCACCCGCCAGATCCCCTTACCCTCTAAACTAGAGCTTAATCTGCAATTGTGGAAGAACTTATTCAAGATCCCTCCAAGGGTCCCCCTGGGCTGGGACTGAGGCTTCAGAGATGCCTCAGGTGCAGACAAGGCCCCGAAGGAGCTCACAGAAGGGAGGGGCCAACAGTCCAGGCGATTCCCAAGCCATGTGAAAGGGGCCCTTTGACTGAGCAGAGGGGAGCTGGTACTTCCTGTTGTGAGACTGGGCATCTAAACAGAAGCATCAGCAGCGTCTGCGAGTTTAGCCCTAGGGGAAATGCCTGAGCTTCAGAAACATATGAAAGATTCACGAATTTGGAAATGGTTTGGGGCTTTGGGTGTAGACTACTACCACTGCCACTGTGGTCTCAAGCAAATTATTTAACATCTCTATACCACAATATCTGCATGCTTGTTATTATTATTTAATAATAATAATATCCTCATTATTATTTGGGGATAATAATAGTAGCAATGTCACAGAGGTTTTCTTAGGGACTAAATAAATTAATCCATGTGAATTGCCTAAAATAAATCTGGCATCACTATGAAAACAAAAGAAGTATCAGCTATCACAATTGTTATTAATTACTATTAAGCTCTCAATACTACACCAGGCATTGTGATAAAGAGATCAGGAAAGGGAGGCAGTGAGGGCCAGGCCATTTTCAATATTTTCCCACTTTTACCAATATTCACATCCACGGAGAGAGAAACGGTCTCTGGTCCTCTGGATTTGGGAGGCACTCACCTTCAGGGGTTTTCTCTCTTGCATGTTGGAAGCCTCCTGAGCAGGTTCATCTAAAAGAAGGTGACAAATCAGAATTTTTCTTTGTTGGTACATAGTTCCAAACTGCAGAGAGACTCCTGTAGTATCAGAATTCTGCAGCAGAGGGTTATGAGTCCACTCACTGTCAAGGAGTTACTTTGAGACAAGCCTCTGTATTATAACGGTTTATGCATTTATTTGCAGCATCAATTCATAATTTTCCTTCTGATGGTTTATACAAAGCGAACTAAACCCCATCACTGCCTCATCCTATTCATTACATAGTTCTTACTTGTTTCCCCAAAGAATTAAATTGACTGGTCTTTAACCAAAAATCACTGTATACTTAAAACGGTGAATTTCATAGTATGCCTCAATGAAACTGTTAAGTGTACGATGAACCATGGATGATTTAATCCAGCGGTTCTGGAATGTTTCCAGTATAAGAACACCTCTTTAATGTCAAAAACTCTGTAGATACTCAAACCACAGGACCGCCAGGGAAGTCCCTTGAATTGAACACCTTTGAATAACCTGTGAACTCTGATTCTTTATTTCCGTTTTATGGACTAGGAACTGGAGCTCAGAGAATTTGGAAGGCTTGCCCCGAGTTACACAGCTTTCATATCGATGAAACTCAAGTCTGTGACTCTGGAAGTCAGGGTTTTTTTTTGTCTTGTTTTGTTTATTTTTAATTTTTGGCTGTGCCATGCAGCTTGTGGGATCTTAGTTCCCTGACCAGGGATTGAACCTGGGTCCCGGCAGTGAAAGCGCCAAGTCCTAACCACTGGACCACCAGGAAATTCCCTGGACGTCAGTTCTGATGTTTCAGCTGGAGCTGGGTGAGCTCCTCAGCCCAGCCTGGCCCCAGGCCTGTCCAGGATCCATCTCCCACACCTAGCGCATGCACTTGAACATGGCCAGGGAAGCCAGAGGAGTTGTTCCCAAAGAGTTTCCTCTTACCTGATGTTTCCTTGCTCCACTCACCAGAGGTATCTGCTTCTTCCGGGGGGCACAGTTGATTCTGAGCCTGCTCTGAGCCTGATGTTACTGGTACTAACTTCAAACGACTTTTTTTCTCTTTGTGCTTCACCTTTTCAATCTGAAGGTCACATACAAAGAGTATCAGTGGCATTTCTCGAGTGCTTTAGAGCTTACAAAGTGTCTCTGTGCGCAGTACCTTAGTTAAAGTTCTCAACAAGTCGGGGAGATCATCATATTACCTGTACCTACATTACGAGGAACCTGGGAAGTTAGAAGGAAAAGGAAATGGTCTACATGAAGGGTGTTTCCAGGACTAGAACGCTTGTCTTTACACTCTTTCCAGGCTGACACTCTCGCCAAGAGGGGTCTCCATGTGAGCAGGAGTGTGCTACACGGAAGATTCGGGGAAGCACAACACTCTAACAATCCACGGGGTCTGTGAAGGTGAGGAGGGGCTTCTATAAAATATAAGGGATCGAATATAAGCTAGTAGACAGCTGCTGGGAGAGTAAATGGACCAATGCACAGAAGGGACAAAACACTGCTGGCAAATGGTGTGGGGGGATGAATATAGGGAAGGGAGAAGAAAGGAATGGTTTACGGAAATTCATGTAGACAGCCAAGAAAGTGGTGCCAGGTGTGCCATCCTGTCCTACCCTGGCAAGAACATTTCAGTTGGAATTAAGCGAGGTGGTTCCTCTACCAATTCTACTGGTGTCAGGGTGTGTCACTGACAAACGTCAAGCAAACCCTCATTCAGCTCCTTTGTTTATGAAACAGTGAGCAATAACAGTATAACCAGCTCCCTCATTTATGAATCAGTGAACAATAACTGTAAAACAAGCTAAGTGAAAGAACTTTCCGAGCTTACAAGTGCTGTTTAAACGTGGTAATAATAAAAATGAATACTTTCTTTTATGATCCTTCTTTGAATTCTCTCCTCAACTGTGTCCACACTGGCAACCCACCCGCCAGATCCCCTTACCCTCTAAACTAGAGCTTAATCTGCAATTGTGGAAGAACTTATTCAAGATCCCTCCAAGGGTCCCCCTGGGCTGGGACTGAGGCTTCAGAGATGCCTCAGGTGCAGACAAGGCCCCGAAGGAGCTCACAGAAGGGAGGGGCCAACAGTCCAGGCGATTCCCAAGCCATGTGAAAGGGGCCCTTTGACTGAGCAGAGGGGAGCTGGTACTTCCTGTTGTGAGACTGGGCATCTAAACAGAAGCATCAGCAGCGTCTGCGAGTTTAGCCCTAGGGGAAATGCCTGAGCTTCAGAAACATATGAAAGATTCACGAATTTGGAAATGGTTTGGGGCTTTGGGTGTAGACTACTACCACTGCCACTGTGGTCTCAAGCAAATTATTTAACATCTCTATACCACAATATCTGCATGCTTGTTATTATTATTTAATAATAATAATATCCTCATTATTATTTGGGGATAATAATAGTAGCAATGTCACAGAGGTTTTCTTAGGGACTAAATAAATTAATCCATGTGAATTGCCTAAAATAAATCTGGCATCACTATGAAAACAAAAGAAGTATCAGCTATCACAATTGTTATTAATTACTATTAAGCTCTCAATACTACACCAGGCATTGTGATAAAGAGATCAGGAAAGGGAGGCAGTGAGGGCCAGGCCATTTTCAATATTTTCCCACTTTTACCAATATTCACATCCACGGAGAGAGAAACGGTCTCTGGTCCTCTGGATTTGGGAGGCACTCACCTTCAGGGGTTTTCTCTCTTGCATGTTGGAAGCCTCCTGAGCAGGTTCATCTAAAAGAAGGTGACAAATCAGAATTTTTCTTTGTTGGTACATAGTTCCAAACTGCAGAGAGACTCCTGTAGTATCAGAATTCTGCAGCAGAGGGTTATGAGTCCACTCACTGTCAAGGAGTTACTTTGAGACAAGCCTCTGTATTATAACGGTTTATGCATTTATTTGCAGCATCAATTCATAATTTTCCTTCTGATGGTTTATACAAAGCGAACTAAACCCCATCACTGCCTCATCCTATTCATTACATAGTTCTTACTTGTTTCCCCAAAGAATTAAATTGACTGGTCTTTAACCAAAAATCACTGTATACTTAAAACGGTGAATTTCATAGTATGCCTCAATGAAACTGTTAAGTGTACGATGAACCATGGATGATTTAATCCAGCGGTTCTGGAATGTTTCCAGTATAAGAACACCTCTTTAGTGTCAAAAACTTTGTAGATACTCAAACCACAGGACCGCCAGGGAAGTCCCTTGAATTGAACACCTTTGAATAACCTGTGAACTCTGATTCTTTATTTCCGTTTTATGGACTAGGAACTGGAGCTCAGAGAATTTGGAAGGCTTGCCCCGAGTTACACAGCTTTCATATCGATGAAACTCAAGTCTGTGACTCTGGAAGTCAGGGTTTCTTTTTGTCTTGTTTTGTTTATTTTTAATTTTTGGCTGTGCCATGCAGCTTGTGGGATCTTAGTTCCCTGACCAGGGATTGAACCTGGGTCCCGGCAGTGAAAGCGCCAAGTCCTAACCACTGGACCACCAGGAAATTCCCTGGACGTCAGTTCTGATGTTTCAGCTGGAGCTGGGTGAGCTCCTCAGCCCAGCCTGGCCCCAGGCCTGTCCAGGATCCATCTCCCACACCTAGCGCATGCACTTGAACATGGCCAGGGAAGCCAGAGGAGTTGTTCCCAAAGAGTTTCCTCTTACCTGATGTTTCCTTGCTCTGCTCAACAGAGGTATCTGCTTCTTCCGGGGGGCACAGTTGATTCTGAGCCTGCTCTGAGCCTGATGTTACTGGTACTAACTTCAAACGACTTTTTTTCTCTTTGTGCTTCACCTTTTCAATCTGAAGGTCACATACAAAGAGTATCAGTGGCATTTCTCGAGTGCTTTAGAGCTTACAAAGTGTCTCTGTGCGCAGTACCTTAGTTAAAGTTCTCAACAAGTCGGGGAGATCATCATATTACCTGTACCTACATTACGAGGAACCTGGGAAGTTAGAAGGAAAAGGAAATGGTCTACATGAAGGGTGTTTCCAGGACTAGAACGCTTGTCTTTACACTCTTTCCAGGCTGACACTCTCGCCAAGAGGGGTCTCCATGTGAGCAGGAGTGTGCTACACGGAAGATTCGGGGAAGCACAACACTCTAACAATCCACGGGGTCTGTGAAGGTGAGGAGGGGCTTCTATAAAATATAAGGGATCGAATATAAGCTAGTAGACAGCTGCTGGGAGAGTAAATGGACCAATGCACAGAAGGGACAAAACACTGCTGGCAAATGGTGTGGGGGGATGAATATAGGGAAGGGAGAAGAAAGGAATGGTTTACGGAAATTCATGTAGACAGCCAAGAAAGTGGTGCCAGGTGTGCCATCCTGTCCTACCCTGGCAAGAACATTTCAGTTGGAATTAAGCGAGGTGGTTCCTCTACCAATTCTACTGGTGTCAGGGTGTGTCACTGACAAACGTCAAGCAAACCCTCATTCAGCTCCTTTGTTTATGAAACAGTGAGCAATAACAGTATAACCAGCTCCCTCATTTATGAATCAGTGAACAATAACTGTAAAACAAGCTAAGTGAAAGCACTTTCCGAGCTTACAAATGCTGTTTAAACGTGGTAATAATAAAAATGAATACTTTCTTTTATGATCCTTCTTTGAATTCTCTCCTCAACTGTGTCCACACTGGCAACCCACCCGCCAGATCCCCTTACCTCTAAACTAGAGCTTAATCTGCAATTGTGGAAGAACTTATTCAAGATCCCTCCAAGGGTCCCCCTGGGCTGGGACTGAGGCTTCAGAGATGCCTCAGGTGCAGACAAGGCCCCGAAGGAGCTCACAGAAGGGAGGGGCCAACAGTCCAGGCGATTCCCAAGCCATGTGAAAGGGGCCCTTTGACTGAGCAGAGGGGAGCTGGTACTTCCTGTTGTGAGACTGGGCATCTAAACAGAAGCATCAGCAGCGTCTGCGAGTTTAGCCCTAGGGGAAATGCCTGAGCTTCAGAAACATATGAAAGATTCACGAATTTGGAAATGGTTTGGGGCTTTGTGTGTAGACTACTACCACTGCCACTGTGGTCTCAAGCAAATTATTTAACATCTCTATACCACAATATCTGCATGCTTGTTATTATTATTTAATAATAATAATATCCTCATTATTATTTGGGGATAATAATAGTAGCAATGTCACAGAGGTTTTCTTAGGGACTAAATAAATTAATCCATGTGAATTGCCTAAAATAAATCTGGCATCACTATGAAAACAAAAGAAGTATCAGCTATCACAATTGTTATTAATTACTATTAAGCTCTCAATACTACATCAGGCATTGTGATAAAGAGATCAGGAAAGGGAGGCAGTGAGGGCCAGGCCATTTTCAATATTTTCCCACTTTTACCAATATTCACATCCACGGAGAGAGAAACGGTCTCTGGTCCTCTGGATTTGGGAGGCACTCACCTTCAGGGGTTTTCTCTCTTGCATGTTGGAAGCCTCCTGAGCAGGTTCATCTAAAAGAAGGTGACAAATCAGAATTTTTCTTTGTTGGTACATAGTTCCAAACTGCAGAGAGACTCCTGTAGTATCAGAATTCTGCAGCAGAGGGTTATGAGTCCACTCACTGTCAAGGAGTTACTTTGAGACAAGCCTCTGTATTATAACGGTTTATGCATTTATTTGCAGCATCAATTCATAATTTTCCTTCTGATGGTTTATACAAAGCGAACTAAACCCCATCACTGCCTCATCCTATTCATTACATATTTCTTACTTGTTTCCCCAAAGAATTAAATTGACTGGTCTTTAACCAAAAATCACTGTATACTTAAAACGGTGAATTTCATAGTATGCCTCAATGAAACTGTTAAGTGTACGATGAACCATGGATGATTTAATCCAGCGGTTCTGGAATGTTTCCAGTATAAGAACACCTCTTTAATGTCAAAAACTTTGTAGATACTCAAACCACAGGACCGCCAGGGAAGTCCCTTGAATTGAACACCTTTGAATAACCTGTGAACTCTGATTCTTTATTTCCGTTTTATGGACTAGGAACTGGAGCTCAGAGAATTTGGAAGGCTTGCCCCGAGTTACACAGCTTTCATATCGATGAAACTCAAGTCTGTGACTCTGGAAGTCAGGGGGTTTTTTTTGTCTTGTTTTGTTTATTTTTAATTTTTGGCTGTGCCATGCAGCTTGTGGGATCTTAGTTCCCTGACCAGGGATTGAACCTGGGTCCCGGCAGTGAAAGCGCCAAGTCCTAACCACTGGACCACCAGGAAATTCCCTGGACGTCAGTTCTGATGTTTCAGCTGGAGCTGGGTGAGCTCCTCAGCCCAGCCTGGCCCCAGGCCTGTCCAGGATCCATCTCCCACACCTAGCGCATGCACTTGAACATGGCCAGGGAAGCCAGAGGAGTTGTTCCCAAAGAGTTTCCTCTTACCTGATGTTTCCTTGCTCCGCTCAACAGAGGTATCTGCTTCTTCCGGGGGGCACAGTTGATTCTGAGCCTGCTCTGAGCCTGATGTTACTGGTACTAACTTCAAACGACTTTTTTTCTCTTTGTGCTTCACGTTTTCAATCTGAAGGTCACATACAAAGAGTATCAGTGGCATTTCTCGAGTGCTTTAGAGCTTACAAAGTGTCTCTGTGCGCAGTACCTTAGTTAAAGTTCTCAACAAGTCGGGGAGATCATCATATTACCTGTACCTACATTACGAGGAACCTGGGAAGTTAGAAGGAAAAGGAAATGGTCTACATGAAGGGTGTTTCCAGGACTAGAACGCTTGTCTTTACACTCTTTCCAGGCTGACACTCTCGCCAAGAGGGGTCTCCATGTGAGCAGGAGTGTGCTACACGGAAGATTCGGGGAAGCACAACACTCTAACAATCCACGGGGTCTGTGAAGGTGAGGAGGGGCTTCTATAAAATATAAGGGATCGAATATAAGCTAGTAGACAGCTGCTGGGAGAGTAAATGGACCAATGCACAGAAGGGACAAAACACTGCTGGCAAATGGTGTGGGGGGATGAATATAGGGAAGGGAGAAGAAAGGAATGGTTTACGGAAATTCATGTAGACAGCCAAGAAAGTGGTGCCAGGTGTGCCATCCTGTCCTACCCTGGCAAGAACATTTCAGTTGGAATTAAGCGAGGTGGTTCCTCTACCAATTCTACTGGTGTCAGGGTGTGTCACTGACAAACGTCAAGCAAACCCTCATTCAGCTCCTTTGTTTATGAAACAGTGAGCAATAACAGTATAACCAGCTCCCTCATTTATGAATCAGTGAACAATAACTGTAAAACAAGCTAAGTGAAAGCACTTTCCGAGCTTACAAATGCTGTTTAAACGTGGTAATAATAAAAATGAATACTTTCTTTTATGATCCTTCTTTGAATTCTCTCCTCAACTGTGTCCACACTGGCAACCCACCCGCCAGATCCCCTTACCCTCTAAACTAGAGCTTAATCTGCAATTGTGGAAGAACTTATTCAAGATCCCTCCAAGGGTCCCCCTGGGCTGGGACTGAGGCTTTAGAGATGCCTCAGGTGCAGACAAGGCCCCGAAGGAGCTCACAGAAGGGAGGGGCCAACAGTCCAGGCGATTCCCAAGCCATGTGAAAGGGGCCCTTTGACTGAGCAGAGGGGAGCTGGTACTTCCTGTTGTGAGACTGGGCATCTAAACAGAAGCATCAGCAGCGTCTGCGAGTTTAGCCCTAGGGGAAATGCCTGAGCTTCAGAAACATATGAAAGATTCACGAATTTGGAAATGGTTTGGGGCTTTGGGTGTAGACTACTACCACTGCCACTGTGGTCTCAAGCAAATTATTTAACATCTCTATACCACAATATCTGCATGCTTGTTATTATTATTTAATAATAATAATATCCTCATTATTATTGGGGGATAATAATAGTAGCAATGTCACAGAGGTTTTCTTAGGGACTAAATAAATTAATCCATGTGAATTGCCTAAAATAAATCTGGCATCACTATGAAAACAAAAGAAGTATCAGCTATCACAATTGTTATTAATTACTATTAAGCTCTCAATACTACACCAGGCATTGTGATAAAGAGATCAGGAAAGGGAGGCAGTGAGGGCCAGGCCATTTTCAATATTTTCCCACTTTTACCAATATTCACATCCACGGAGAGAGAAACGGTCTCTGGTCCTCTGGATTTGGGAGGCACTCACCTTCAGGGGTTTTCTCTCTTGCATGTTGGAAGCCTCCTGAGCAGGTTCATCTAAAAGAAGGTGACAAATCAGAATTTTTCTTTGTTGGTACATAGTTCCAAACTGCAGAGAGACTCCTGTAGTATCAGAATTCTGCAGCAGAGGGTTATGAGTCCACTCACTGTCAAGGAGTTACTTTGAGACAAGCCTCTGTATTATAACGGTTTATGCATTTATTTGCAGCATCAATTCATAATTTTCCTTCTGATGGTTTATACAAAGCGAACTAAACCCCATCACTGCCTCATCCTATTCATTACATAGTTCTTACTTGTTTCCCCAAAGAATTAAATTGACTGGTCTTTAACCAAAAATCACTGTATACTTAAAACGGTGAATTTCATAGTATGCCTCAATGAAACTGTTAAGTGTACGATGAACCATGGATGATTTAATCCAGCGGTTCTGGAATGTTTCCAGTATAAGAACACCTCTTTAATGTCAAAAACTCTGTAGATACTCAAACCACAGGACCGCCAGGGAAGTCCCTTGAATTGAACACCTTTGAATAACCTGTGAACTCTGATTCTTTATTTCCGTTTTATGGACTAGGAACTGGAGCTCAGAGAATTTGGAAGGCTTGCCCCGAGTTACACAGCTTTCATATCGATGAAACTCAAGTCTGTGACTCTGGAAGTCAGGGGGTTTTTTTTGTCTTGTTTTGTTTATTTTTAATTTTTGGCTGTGCCATGCAGCTTGTGGGATCTTAGTTCCCTGACCAGGGATTGAACCTGGGTCCCGGCAGTGAAAGCGCCAAGTCCTAACCACTGGACCACCAGGAAATTCCCTGGACGTCAGTTCTGATGTTTCAGCTGGAGCTGGGTGAGCTCCTCAGCCCAGCCTGGCCCCAGGCCTGTCCAGGATCCATCTCCCACACCTAGCGCATGCACTTGAACATGGCCAGGGAAGCCAGAGGAGTTGTTCCCAAAGAGTTTCCTCTTACCTGATGTTTCCTTGCTCCGCTCAACAGAGGTATCTGCTTCTTCCGGGGGGCACAGTTGATTCTGAGCCTGCTCTGAGCCTGATGTTACTGGTACTAACTTCAAACGACTTTTTTTCTCTTTGTGCTTCACCTTTTCAATCTGAAGGTCACATACAAAGAGTATCAGTGGCATTTCTCGAGTGCTTTAGAGCTTACAAAGTGTCTCTGTGCGCAGTACCTTAGTTAAAGTTCTCAACAAGTCGGGGAGATCATCATATTACCTGTACCTACATTACGAGGAACCTGGGAAGTTAGAAGGAAAAGGAAATGGTCTACATGAAGGGTGTTTCCAGGACTAGAACGCTTGTCTTTACACTCTTTCCAGGCTGACACTCTCGCCAAGAGGGGTCTCCATGTGAGCAGGAGTGTGCTACACGGAAGATTCGGGGAAGCACAACACTCTAACAATCCACGGGGTCTGTGAAGGTGAGGAGGGGCTTCTATAAAATATAAGGGATCGAATATAAGCTAGTAGACAGCTGCTGGGAGAGTAAATGGACCAATGCACAGAAGGGACAAAACACTGCTGGCAAATGGTGTGGGGGGATGAATATAGGGAAGGGAGAAGAAAGGAATGGTTTACGGAAATTCATGTAGACAGCCAAGAAAGTGGTGCCAGGTGTGCCATCCTGTCCTACCCTGGCAAGAACATTTCAGTTGGAATTAAGCGAGGTGGTTCCTCTACCAATTCTACTGGTGTCAGGGTGTGTCACTGACAAACGTCAAGCAAACCCTCATTCAGCTCCTTTGTTTATGAAACAGTGAGCAATAACAGTATAACCAGCTCCCTCATTTATGAATCAGTGAACAATAACTGTAAAACAAGCTAAGTGAAAGCACTTTCCGAGCTTACAAATGCTGTTTAAACGTGGTAATAATAAAAATGAATACTTTCTTTTATGATCCTTCTTTGAATTCTCTCCTCAACTGTGTCCACACTGGCAACCCACCCGCCAGATCCCTTTACCCTCTAAACTAGAGCTTAATCTGCAATTGTGGAAGAACTTATTCAAGATCCCTCCAAGGGTCCCCCTGGGCTGGGACTGAGGCTTCAGAGATGCCTCAGGTGCAGACAAGGCCCCGAAGGAGCTCACAGAAGGGAGGGGCCAACAGTCCAGGCGATTCCCAAGCCATGTGAAAGGGGCCCTTTGACTGAGCAGAGGGGAGCTGGTACTTCCTGTTGTGAGACTGGGCATCTAAACAGAAGCATCAGCAGCGTCTGCGAGTTTAGCCCTAGGGGAAATGCCTGAGCTTCAGAAACATATGAAAGATTCACGAATTTGGAAATGGTTTGGGGCTTTGGGTGTAGACTACTACCACTGCCACTGTGGTCTCAAGCAAATTATTTAACATCTCTATACCACAATATCTGCATGCTTGTTATTATTATTTAATAATAATAATATCCTCATTATTATTTGGGGATAATAATAGTAGCAATGTCACAGAGGTTTTCTTAGGGACTAAATAAATTAATCCATGTGAATTGCCTAAAATAAATCTGGCATCACTATGAAAACAAAAGAAGTATCAGCTATCACAATTGTTATTAATTACTATTAAGCTCTCAATACTACATCAGGCATTGTGATAAAGAGATCAGGAAAGGGAGGCAGTGAGGGCCAGGCCATTTTCAATATTTTCCCACTTTTACCAATATTCACATCCACGGAGAGAGAAACGGTCTCTGGTCCTCTGGATTTGGGAGGCACTCACCTTCAGGGGTTTTCTCTCTTGCATGTTGGAAGCCTCCTGAGCAGGTTCATCTAAAAGAAGGTGACAAATCAGAATTTTTCTTTGTTGGTACATAGTTCCAAACTGCAGAGAGACTCCTGTAGTATCAGAATTCTGCAGCAGAGGGTTATGAGTCCACTCACTGTCAAGGAGTTACTTTGAGACAAGCCTCTGTATTATAACGGTTTATGCATTTATTTGCAGCATCAATTCATAATTTTCCTTCTGATGGTTTATACAAAGCGAACTAAACCCCATCACTGCCTCATCCTATTCATTACATAGTTCTTACTTGTTTCCCCAAAGAATTAAATTGACTGGTCTTTAACCAAAAATCACTGTATACTTAAAACGGTGAATTTCATAGTATGCCTCAATGAAACTGTTAAGTGTACGATGAACCATGGATGATTTAATCCAGCGGTTCTGGAATGTTTCCAGTATAAGAACACCTCTTTAGTGTCAAAAACTTTGTAGATACTCAAACCACAGGACCGCCAGGGAAGTCCCTTGAATTGAACACCTTTGAATAACCTGTGAACTCTGATTCTTTATTTCCGTTTTATGGACTAGGAACTGGAGCTCAGAGAATTTGGAAGGCTTGCCCCGAGTTACACAGCTTTCATATCGATGAAACTCAAGTCTGTGACTCTGGAAGTCAGGGTTTTTTTTTGTCTTGTTTTGTTTATTTTTAATTTTTGGCTGTGCCATGCAGCTTGTGGGATCTTAGTTCCCTGACCAGGGATTGAACCTGGGTCCCGGCAGGGAAAGCGCCAAGTCCTAACCACTGGACCACCAGGAAATTCCCTGGACGTCAGTTCTGATGTTTCAGCTGGAGCTGGGTGAGCTCCTCAGCCCAGCCTGGCCCCAGGCCTGTCCAGGATCCATCTCCCACACCTAGCGCATGCACTTGAACATGGCCAGGGAAGCCAGAGGAGTTGTTCCCAAAGAGTTTCCTCTTACCTGATGTTTCCTTGCTCCGCTCAACAGAGGTATCTGCTTCTTCCGGGGGGCACAGTTGATTCTGAGCCTGCTCTGAGCCTGATGTTACTGGTACTAACTTCAAACGACTTTTTTTCTCTTTGTGCTTCACCTTTTCAATCTGAAGGTCACATACAAAGAGTATCAGTGGCATTTCTCGAGTGCTTTAGAGCTTACAAAGTGTCTCTGTGCGCAGTACCTTAGTTAAAGTTCTCAACAAGTCGGGGAGATCATCATATTACCTGTACCTACATTACGAGGAACCTGGGAAGTTAGAAGGAAAAGGAAATGGTCTACATGAAGGGTGTTTCCAGGACTAGAACGCTTGTCTTTACACTCTTTCCAGGCTGACACTCTCGCCAAGAGGGGTCTCCATGTGAGCAGGAGTGTGCTACACGGAAGATTCGGGGAAGCACAACACTCTAACAATCCACGGGGTCTGTGAAGGTGAGGAGGGGCTTCTATAAAATATAAGGGATCGAATATAAGCTAGTAGACAGCTGCTGGGAGAGTAAATGGACCAATGCACAGAAGGGACAAAACACTGCTGGCAAATGGTGTGGGGGGATGAATATAGGGAAGGGAGAAGAAAGGAATGGTTTACGGAAATTCATGTAGACAGCCAAGAAAGTGGTGCCAGGTGTGCCATCCTGTCCTACCCTGGCAAGAACATTTCAGTTGGAATTAAGCGAGGTGGTTCCTCTACCAATTCTACTGGTGTCAGGGTGTGTCACTGACAAACGTCAAGCAAACCCTCATTCAGCTCCTTTGTTTATGAAACAGTGAGCAATAACAGTATAACCAGCTCCCTCATTTATGAATCAGTGAACAATAACTGTAAAACAAGCTAAGTGAAAGCACTTTCCGAGCTTACAAATGCTGTTTAAACGTGGTAATAATAAAAATGAATACTTTCTTTTATGATCCTTCTTTGAATTCTCTCCTCAACTGTGTCCACACTGGCAACCCACCCGCCAGATCCCTTTACCCTCTAAACTAGAGCTTGATCTGCAATTGTGGAAGAACTTATTCAAGATCCCTCCAAGGGTCCCCCTGGGCTGGGACTGAGGCTTCAGAGATGCCTCAGGTGCAGACAAGGCCCCGAAGGAGCTCACAGAAGGGAGGGGCCAACAGTCCAGGCGATTCCCAAGCCATGTGAAAGGGGCCCTTTGACTGAGCAGAGGGGAGCTGGTACTTCCTGTTGTGAGACTGGGCATCTAAACAGAAGCATCAGCAGCGTCTGCGAGTTTAGCCCTAGGGGAAATGCCTGAGCTTCAGAAACATATGAAAGATTCACGAATTTGGAAATGGTTTGGGGCTTTGGGTGTAGACTACTACCACTGCCACTGTGGTCTCAAGCAAATTATTTAACATCTCTATACCACAATATCTGCATGCTTGTTATTATTATTTAATAATAATAATATCCTCATTATTATTTGGGGATAATAATAGTAGCAATGTCACAGAGGTTTTCTTAGGGACTAAATAAATTAATCCATGTGAATTGCCTAAAATAAATCTGGCATCACTATGAAAACAAAAGAAGTATCAGCTATCACAATTGTTATTAATTACTATTAAGCTCTCAATACTACACCAGGCATTGTGATAAAGAGATCAGGAAAGGGAGGCAGTGAGGGCCAGGCCATTTTCAATATTTTCCCACTTTTACCAATATTCACATCCACGGAGAGAGAAACGGTCTCTGGTCCTCTGGATTTGGGAGGCACTCACCTTCAGGGGTTTTCTCTCTTGCATGTTGGAAGCCTCCTGAGCAGGTTCATCTAAAAGAAGGTGACAGGGTCCTCCCTGGTGGCGCAGTGGTTGAGAGTCCGCCTGCCGATGCAGGGGATACGGGTTCATGCCCCGGTCCGGGAGGATCCCATATGCCGCGGAGCGGCTGGGCCCGTGAGCCATGGCCGCTGAGCCTGCGTGTCCGGAGCCTGTGCTCCGCAACGGGAGAGGCCACAACAGTGAGAGGCCCGCGTACCGCAAAAAAATAAAAAAAAATAAAAATAAAATAAGGTGACAAATCAGAATTTTTCTTTGTTGGTACATAGTTCCAAACTGCAGCGAGACTCCTGTAGTATCAGAATTCTGCAGCAGAGGGTTATGAGTCCACTCACTGTCAAGGAGTTACTTTGAGACAAGCCTCTGTATTATAACGGTTTATGCATTTATTTGCAGCATCAATTCATAATTTTCCTTCTGATGGTTTATACAAAGCGAACTAAACCCCATCACTGCCTCATCCTATTCATTACATAGTTCTTACTTGTTTCCCCAAAGAATTAAATTGACTGGTCTTTAACCAAAAATCACTGTATACTTAAAACGGTGAATTTCATAGTATGCCTCAATGAAACTGTTAAGTGTACGATGAACCATGGATGATTTAATCCAGCGGTTCTGGAATGTTTCCAGTATAAGAACACCTCTTTAATGTCAAAAACTTTGTAGATACTCAAGCACTGGATTTTCAGTCCTCTCGCAGTAATTTGGGGAGCTTGTGGAATCTGCCCTGTTTAGCTGGAGAGTCAAAGGTCTATTGGAGACACTTTGGACATTCTGACCCTGTCTTCTTACAACTGTGCTGTCAGAGCAAAAGAGCAAGCATCCTATCCCCTTTTTAAGTGAGTACATAGACTGCTGAAATTCTCAAAGATATCTAGAGTCTGTCACTTTTTTAACCCTACGTTGCCTCTGCTCACTGACAAGTAGGAAAGGTCAATGTGTGGAGGACTGCTCTCTCAGACTCTCTCTCAAACTCAACCCATAGAATGAGGTTCCATTAGGAGTGAGACAACTATGTGGTTTTGGTAAAAAAACACAGAGAAATAACCATATGCCATTACATAATGTGTTAATCACTTTCTCTCTTAAGATAGTTATCCAATACGTATGCTCTATTATTTTAGAAGTTTTGGGTAGATTTACACTTTAAGTTTTTCTTAATCATCCTGTGATTCATTAATGGTATTTAGCAACAACTAGCTCCTTTAAAAAAGAAATGTTTCAAGCATACAGAAAATTATGGAGAATAATATTGGAAATGTGTGCATCTACTACTGAGTCTAGCTGCATTTCAACATTACCTCACAGCTACTTCAGATCACTCTGAGCTCTTTATTAAAAATATAACAAGGCACTATGAACAAGTCACAGCTGAAACCATCTGTGCAGCCCTCACTGATCCCTGCCCTCCCTCCTTCTCCAGTTATTCACTCCAGAATTTGATGGGTTTTATTCTCATTCAGGTTTTTATACATTTACCATGTACTTACTAGCCATACAATATATATATTCTTGTTTTGCATGTTTTAGGGTTTTATATGAATGGCATCTGACCGTACTTAACCTTCTGCATCCAACTTTTTTCACTCAACCATGATGCTTTTGAGGGAACAAACTCCTGAGAATCTTTCCCCATCTGGACCCCAAAGTAGACAGGCTTCTGGAGACCCTTTCCTGTCACTTACACTGATTCCTGCAGTTCCGACCATTAGAATCATGCCCGTTGGATTCTGCGGCTTGTTTTTTAGGACACATGAAAGTTGGTAGGGTAGCCTTGAGACCTAGAATGATGCAAAATATTTGTTTCTTAACAGGCAACCTGAGAGGAAGGTAGAATGCTGGGACACAGCACCAACAGTAAAGCTAATCAGCTGGGGGAGGGGGGTTCTGAACCAGGGCCAGTGGGAGAGAAATGCACAGGATCCAGGACAGAGCATCTCTGTGGCCACTCCCAGTCCACAGCCTTGCACAGGACATATCAGTAAAAGAGCAGAATGCCTGGAAGCTGCCCTGGGAGTTCTTCCCACGCAAAAGGACAAATGTGGGACAATTGCCACAGCCTAAGAAGAAGCCATGGCATGTAAAGAGGGATGGTCATTTGTTCCCAACCTTGTCTGGACCCAGAACTTCCTGTTACCTAGATTAGTCATGCTGTCATAGCTTCTCTTCATATACACATAGGTGATTTTCTCTGAGTAACCCATATCTGCCCGTTCTTTCTTAGAGAGTTGAGAGTCCTCCTGCTGATGCAGGGGACACGGGTTCGTGCCCCGGTCCGGGAGGGTCCCACGTGCCGCGGAGCGGCTGGGCCCGTGAGCCATGACCGCTGAGCCTGCGCGTCCGGAGCCTGTGCTCCACAACAGGAGAGGCCACAACAGTGAGAGGCCCACGAAAACCACACAGAAAAGGGTAGAAAAGGGCTTCCCTAGTGGCGCAGTGTTTGAGAGTCCGCCTGCCGATGCAGGGGATGCAGGTTCGTGCCCCGGTCCGGGAAGATCCCACATGCCGCAGAGCAGCTGGGCCCGTGAGCCATGGCCGCTGGGCCTGCGCGTCCGGAGCCTGTGCCCCGCAGCGGGAGAGGCCACAGCAATGAGAGGCCCACGTACCGCAAAAAAAAAAAAAAAAAAAGAGGAGTGTAATCAATTAAAATATTGAATCATTATGTTATATGCCTGAAATTAATATAATATTGTAAATCAACTATACCTTGATTTTAAAATGGCTATTACTACGTTATTTGAAAATTATTAGAGTGAAGAGAGCTGGAATCTCTGAGATTGTAGGACCACCTATCACTCAGGCTGAGAATGTAGGAAGTTTCGATGAAGCAGTCTGGCGCACCACAAACTGATGGCATCGGGAGTCTCTTGGGGGGGAGGGTCTTAGGCTAAGAACATTGCTTCTTTATCCCAGAGGAGGCGATAAAAGAGCCCCTTAGGCGGGCTTCCCTGGTGGCGCAGTGGTTGAGAGTCCGCCTGCCGATGCAGGCGACACGGGTTCGTGCCCCGGTCCAGGAAGATCCCACGTGCCGCGGAGCGGCTGGGCCCGTGAGCCATGGCCGCTGAGCCTGCGCGTCCGGAGCCTGTGCCCCGCAGCGGGAGAGGCCACAGCAGTGAGAGGCCCGCGTACCGCAAAAAAAAAAAAAAAAAAAAAAGAGTCCCTTAGGCAAAGGCTATTATCTCTGGTTGAGGAAATGTAGGGGCATCTGGCTGATTTGGGGGTTTCTGGGGTTGAGGGGTGTTTTGCTTCCCTCAGGAAGAGCAATTAGGGAGTCTCACAGACTGAAGACAGTTTTAGTTTTATGTCTGCCTGACGGGGATCACCCCAAAAGGCTTTAAGTGGTCTCTCAGTCCTAACGATCTTGAGGATGTTGGGAGGTACAGAAAATACCCAACCACTTTAATTACCAGCAGGCGCTCTTGGTTTTTCTACTTGCTCCCCCCCTTAACCTGTCTAGGGTGGCCCTCAGAGAGAACTTACCTCAGAGGTGAAGCGGCAGCGAAGCACTACTCGACAACGAGATGAAATCCCAGAATTCAACTGCCCAAGAACAGTCAAGTAATCAGAACAGTTAATGATCAGGGAAGTAGGTGGGGCAAGTGAGGCCGTACTGTGATTTGTCAATTCAGGCTCCGCGCCTTTTCAAAGTCGGCCGAGATTTTGAATATCCCGCTTGAAGTCTGTATGCCCGTTAGCACACATGCTCAGATGTTACTTTTGCATTCAGCTTACATTTTGCTACCTTTTTTTTTTTGCGGTACGCGGGCCTCTCACTGTTGTGGCCTCTCCCGTTGTGGAGCCTGTGCTCCGGACGTGAAGGCTCAGCGGCCATGGCTCACGGGCTCAGCCGCTCCGCGGCACGTGGGATCTTCCTGGACCGGGGCACGAACCTGTGTCCCCTGCATCGGCAGGAGGACTCTCAACCACTGCGCCACCAGGGAAGCCCTGCTGTGTGTTTTTGCTGTTTAATTTTAATAAATGGTATATCTGAGGCAGGCTGCCATCTCAAATCCTTCCCATCAGTCTCCAATTTCCTCAGATATGGGGTCTTTCCTAGGGCCTCCTAGGACCTCTCTAATAACTTAAAAAATTTAATCTTAAAGAAAAAAAATACTGTTTTCGATATGTGCATTTTCGATATGTGCTTTTTCTGGAAGACCCGATAACCAGAAACATGCTTTGTCCCTTAATACTAATATTTACAATAATAGTATTAAAAAGAATACCCATGTAATTGGGGCTTGCTGTGTCCCTCAGGGGGCCCAGAAGTCACATTTTTCTAGGAAGTCTTTCCTACACCCACCCCCAATAGGTCCCCAATAGTGCCTCCAATAGGTCCCCAATACCCCCTGGGCTTTCCATCACAGCCCTGATCTAAGTTCCTCCTCCTTCTTAGGGCAAGGAGGACAGGGCAGTGACCCATGTGCCCAGCACAAAGCCATTTATGTGCATCATCCCATTTAATTTTCACAACTGCCCCTTAAGTTAAGTACTGTTATCATCCCCTGTGTGCAGATGCTGAGACTGAGGTGCTGAGAGTTAAGCAACCTGGTCATGGTCACAGGATCAGTAGGTAGCAGAACTGGAGTTCACCCCCAAGTTGAATTGAGTCCAAAGTCTGTGCTTTTACTTACTCTTCTATATTGCCTCAAATATTTGTTGGTTGGTTGAACGAATGAATGAGTGAATGAATCTTAAAATTACAAAGGACCTTTAACATAATTTACTTAATCTTCTATAATCACACATAATTTTATGTGGCTGCTGTAACAAATTATCATAAACTTTGTGGCATAAAACAATAGAAATGTATGTATGCATTTTTTTTGGTTTTTAAAAACATCTTTATTGGAGTATAATTGCTTCACAACGTTGTGCTAATTTCTGCTGTATAACAAAGTGAATTAGCTATATGTATGCATATATCCCCATATCCCCTCCCTCTTGAGCCTCCCTCCCACCCTCCCTATCCCACCCCTCTAGGTGGTCACAAAGCACCGAGCTGATCTCCCTGTGCTGTACGGCTGCTTCCCACTAGCTGTCTATTTTGCCTTTGGTAGTATATATAAGTCCATGCCACTCTCTCACTTCATCCCAGCTTACCCTTCCCCCTCCCCGTGTCCTCAAGTCCATTCTCTAGTAGGTCTGCATTTTTATTCCCTTCCTGCCCCTAGGTTCTTCATGACCATTTTTAAAAAATTTTTTAGATTCCATATATATGTGTTAGCATACGGTATTTGTTTTTCTCTTTCTGACTTACTTCACTCTGTATGACAGGCTCTAGGTCCACCCACCTCACTACAGATAACTCAATTTCATTTTTATGGTTGAGTAATATTCCATTGTATATATGTGCCACATGTTCTTTATCCATTCATCTGTTGTGTTGACGGACACTTAGGTTTTTTCCATGTATGTATGTTTTTGAATGTTTCAGTGAAATATTCTGACCTTTATTTCTCACAGTTCTGGAGGCCAGAAGTCTGAAATTAGTTTATCTGGGGTGAAATCAAGGACTCAGCTGGGCTGCACTCCTTCCAGAGGCTCTAGGTAAGAACCTTCTTGTTGCCTCTTCCAGCTTCTGGTGGCTGCCAGCATTCTTTGGCTTGTGGCTGCATCATTCTAATCTCTGCCTCCATGGTTATATTGCCTTCTTCCCTCAGTCTGTGCCAAATCCTCCTCTGCTTTCCCCTGACAAGGACACTTATGATACATTTAGGGCCCACCCAGATAATCCAGGATAATCTCCCTGTCTCAAGATTGTTAACGTAATCACATCTGCAAAGTCTTTTCTATTGTTGTTGAAAGGTAATACTCATAGGTTCCAGGAATTAGGATGTGGCTATCTTTTGGGGGGGGCACTCTCTGGTCCCCAAGGATTCATGTCCATCCCACATGCAAAATACATGTACTCCATCCCCAAGTCCCCAAATTCTCAATCCATCGCAGTATCAGCTCAAGTCTAAAATCTCATCTAAATATCATCAGCTCAAGAGTACCAAATCTCATCTTCTAAAATAGGTATGGGTGGTACTCTGGGTATGATCCATCCTGGGGCAAAATTCCTCTTTGGACTTGGACACCAGAAAACAAATTAACTGTTCCTAAAATACAGTGGTGGGACAGACATAGAATAGTAGCTATAGACATTATCGTTTCAAATAGGATAAAATGGAAGAAAGAATGAGTCATTGGCCCTAAGCAATTTTGAAATCTAGCAGGGAAAATTCCATTGGGTTTCAAGGTCTGGGAATAATCCTCTGTGACTTGAGGCTCTGTCCTATGGGCCTACAGCTCTGCCCTCAGAGTCATTCTTCCTTTCTCTTGAAGTGTGGCATATGTTTATAATTGAGTAGTTTTATCAGCCTTTTTGATGCCTGTAGAATTTTGAGAGTCTGGCAGTGTTTCCTTCATTTTTTCTTGCTTCTGTTTCATTCAGTTCAATCTGTCCATGTTTCTGAAGATATAATATCAAAAATTGTGTGGGTCTCCCACGTATGTCCAGAGATTCACACCATTAGACCAGATGGTCCTCTACATATCTTTCCTAGATTATCCTAGTTCTATTCCTGGGTATGGCTGAGATGGTTGAAGAGATTCACGAGTCACACATCTAAATCTCTGAAGTACTAGCAAACACAGCCACACTCTTGACTTTCTCTCCAGAGCGCACCTTCCTGAGAATGAATCTCTTAATTTAATGTCTTTTGCAATCTCGATAGACTGAGAATTCCCCAAATTATCAAATCCTAGATCCCTTTTGCTTAACCATTTTTCCCTCAATTTACCTCATTCCTTTGACATTTTACTATATTCAGCAAGAATAGATCAGACCACACCTTCAACACTTAGCTTGGAAATCTCCTCAGCTAAATATCCAAGTTCATTGCTTATAAGCTCTGATTTCCACACAACTGTAGGACACAATTCAGTAAGTTTTCTGCCAGTGTAACAAGGATTGTCTTTCCTTAAGTTTCCAATAACATGTTCCTCATTTGCTTCTGAGCCCTTATCAACAGCACCTTTAATGTTCATATTTCTACGATTTTGCTTATGACAATATATGTATTCTCTAAGATGATGTAGGTTTTCTCTTCCATGCTCCTCACTTCCTTCTGAGATCTCACCAGAATCACCTTCAAAGTTGTTATTTCTACTGACAGTCTTTTCAGTTCAGTCTAGGACATTTCTATCAAGCTTCTCAATATTCTTCTAGCTTCTAGCCATTAGCCAATTCCAAAGCCACTTTCATATTTTTAGGAATTTGTTACAGCAGCATTCTACTTTTAGGTAGCAAAACCAGGTATTAGTTTCTTTTTTTTTTTTTTTTTTTTTTTCTTTTTGCGGTATGCGGGCCTCTCACCGCTGTGGCCTCTCCCGTTGCGGAGCACAGGCTCCGGACGCGCAGGCTCCGGATGCGCAGGCTCAGCGGCCATGGCCCACGGGCCCAGCCGCTCCGCGGCATATGGGATACTCCCAGACCGGGGCACGAACCCGTATCCCCTGCATCGGCAGGCGGACTCTCAACCACTGCGCCACCAGGGAGGCCCAACCAGGTATTAGTTTCTTGTGGCTGCTGTAACAAGTGACCACAAACTTGGTGACATAAAACAATAGAGCTTTATTTTCTCACAGTCTGGAGGTCATAAACCTGAAATCAGCATCACTGGCCTAAATCAAGGGTGTCAGAAGGGCTGTACTCTATCTACAGGTTCTAGGGAGAATCCATTTTTTGCCTTTTTCAGCTTCTGATTGCTTACATCATTCCTTGGCTTCAGGTGGCATTATTCCAATCTTGAAGGCCAGCATCCTCAGATCTCTCTCTATTCCATCTTCACATTGCCTTCTCCTCTGTGTATCTCTTCAAATCTCTCTCCACCTTTCTTCCTTCCTTCCTTCCTTCCCTTCCTTCCTTGCTCCCTCCCTTCCTCCCTCCCTCCCTTCTTTCCTTCCATGTTCAGTTTTTATTTTCTCTAAAAATTGAGCTAAAGGGAACTCTTTAGAAAAAGAAACAATCTGCATGATTGAAAATGGAGGTCCTAACTTACACAGTGTTACATGTCAATTATATCTCAATAAGGCTGGCAGTTTTTTTTAACCTTAAAAAAAGAACTGGAAAAAGAAAATGGGAAGGTCCAGCTTCATACAGTGGCTTCAGGATGCTCAGAGGAAGGAACTAAAGTTGGCCAAGGTTAGCCAAGATTTTCCTGAGTTTTCTAGACTCAAGAGATGCGACTAGTATTCCAAAGAGAAAAGAGATCAGTCAAAAGTTTGAGTCTTACAGTCCCTGGAAATATGTAACCCTGATGCTCCTGTCGCTTCAGCTGAAACTGTTGGCTGGCATTTCTGGTATTGATGAAGAAATTGCCCCCAATTTCCCAGGCTCTTCTGACTTCCCCATGCCCACCTGGGATCTGCCCAGTCCTCCTGCCGCAAGAGAGCACTCTATTCATGAAATTCTTGGAGAAGAATCCTCTGCAGTTGTGAGCATCTCATGCTGTGAGCCAGCTTCACAAGAGCATCGGGTGTGCCAAGGATTCCGTAAGGGTCAGGAGAATCAGAACAGGGCAGGGTTTGCAACAGCAGTAAACCAGAAGGAAAATCCTTCAGGTTGGTCCTTTTCCTTGGTCCCCTTTCATTATGGCATGGACTTGGCCTGATAAGGCTGTGGCTCTTCCACCAGCTCTACTCCCACTGGATTTCTAGAAGCTCACAGCTGACGTTCCACAGGCACTCAGCCATTTTGTTACTTCAGGCCCTTGGAGATACCCAGATCTTCTTGTGGTCATTGAAGTACTTGGCACTCAGGGGTCCAGGCCCTCAGTTATGGCACAGTGCAGTCTGGTCTGTGCCCCCTTCTCCCACACCAATTTGACAAAGAGGGAGAAGAGCTGCCAGAGCAGGCACAGCAGGAATGAGTATTGGACAAGCTCAGAGTGGACCATGCCTGGGTGCACTGCATAGAGGGTGGCCCCCATCCGTTGGAGCCTCTTGGCCAGCTCCCAAGTAAAAAGTATATTGGCCATCTTGCTGTGGCAATATGCAAAGCCCCAGCTGTAGCACTTCTCACTTTCAAGGTCCTGGAAGCGAATCTTGCCAGCATGGTGAGCCACCAATGACAGGTTCACCATCTGTGCAAGAGCAGACTCCTTCAGCTGCTCCAGGAGAGAGCAAGTGAGAAGGAAGTGGCCCAGGCAGTTGATTCCCAGGTGGGTTTCAAAGCTGTTAGCTGTCTTGGAATATGGACACATCATCATTCCTGTATTGTTGATCAGAATATGGAGCTGCTTTTGCACTGCCAGAAGGCTTTCAGCAAAAGCTCAGATGGATTTGGTATTGGATAGTTCCAGTTTCCACACCAGCACCTTGGAGTTCTTTGTATTAGCTCAGATTTCACTAGCAGCAGATTCCCACTTCAGTACATCTCAGCAGGCAATGCATACTCCTCTGCTAGCGAGCTCTCTGGCCGTCTCCTTACTGATGCCCATGTTGGCTCCGGTGATCACCACTATCTTCCTGGGAAGCTGCACATTTGTTCTCCAAATCCCACCAGCAAAGAACTTCCTAATGGACAGAGCTATCACATACAGGAAAGAA
This sequence comes from Mesoplodon mirus, assembly GCF_964341445.2. Classification (NCBI taxonomy): domain Eukaryota; kingdom Metazoa; phylum Chordata; class Mammalia; order Artiodactyla; family Ziphiidae; genus Mesoplodon; species Mesoplodon mirus. The sequence goes on along the minus strand of NC_138981.1, from coordinate 44,398,057 downwards.
AGGAGGGAGGTGAGTAGTCCTAAGATAACCAGCATCTTTTCAACTTCTTTAGTTGCTGCTGCTTTAGCAAAAGTAGCTTCGACTCCAATCCTGGCTCCAGCCCCTGGTCTGGCTCCAATTCTTGGCTGCTTCTCTCTGCTTCTCCCTCCCACTCCCTTACCTCCTCTCTCTCCTGGACTCTGGGCATCTCTCATGCATCTCTTATGAGGATACATGTAGTTGCATTTAGGACCCACCCAGATAATCCAAGATAATCTCCACATCTCAACAGCCTTAATCATATTTGCAAATAACCATTTTCCAAGTAAGGTAACATTTACAGTGTCCAGGGACTATGACCTAATATCTTTGGGGGCCATTATTCTGCCTACTGCAAGGAGTAAGTCAGATACCTTGTTCTGAAGTTCTGGGGTCACTGGGTTTGGAAAGGAGTGACTGGAGCTCTTTGAGGCCAAATGGGGTGGAAGACAGCGCAGCCTGGTGGGAGGGATGTGGGCTCTGTAGGCAGACAGACCTGAGTTCACTTCCCTGCCCCAACACCTGATGACTGAGTGACCTTGGGCAAGTCACTCAACCTCCTTGACTTTCCATTTCCTCCTCTGTGAAATGAGGTAATAACTGCACCTCCCTCACAGGGCTGTTGTAACTTGTGCCTGTAAAGCACTTAGCATAGGGCTAGGCACATAGTGAGTAATCTACGAACATTAACTGTTGTTATTATTGACTGATGAACATGGTGATAATAATACCATGCATGTATTCTGTGCTAACTCTGTTTTGGGTTCACAAGAAACCCAAACGCTCCCAGGAGCATGTGATATAGATGTCACAGATGTAGATTCAAGAGGCCAGAATTTGCCTAAAGTCAGACAGTCAACAAATAGTAGAGGGAGGAATGAAGACCATGTTTGGCTAATCCTTCACCACAATGCTAGTCTCCACCCCATGAGGAGATTGTAAACCCCAGCAACTGCAGAGAGCACGTGTAAATGATGAATACATCTACAAGCAGGAAAGCCTGTGGCCAGTTGTGTGGGGGGACTTGCTGACTGTCAGGGCTACGGACTATAGTGTGAGAAACCAGGATGGTGGAAGTCTCTGTGCTCAGCACTTTTCCACCAAGGGAACAGGAGAGACTCTCTGTGCTGGTGGTGGTGACAGACCCCTGTGTGAGGGCAAGGCCTGCACCAGGACCCAGGATGCTGTGGACCTTCTGACTCCAGGATGGATGAATGAAAATGCCAGCATTATGTGGCTGTGGGAGTTTCCCATATTGTCTAGAATATTGTTCATTGAGCTGAAGATTCTTTTGCTCTATAGTATATTTCCACTTCTCTTTTAAAAGAGTAAACTTTATATTGAAGTATAACATAAAGATGGAATTTTGCACAAATCATAACTATATCACTTGAGAGAAGTGGGGGAACTCAGAATCTGAGAGTTGGTGTTAAAGATAAATCATTGCTGCCGGGTATGAGATCAGAAAAATATATCTGCCAGTTTTATATCTCAACATCTTAGACTTTCTTGCATGTATTTCTGGCATGACTGATCATACAGATTGCTGCTATCTATGACGTTTTTTAAAAACAGCTTAATTGAGGTATAATTGACATACAGTAAATTGTACATATTAAAAGTACACAATTTGATAAGTTTATATTATATATAAATATATTCACCATAATCAAGTTAGTAAACACATTCATCACTCTCTCATGCCCACTTGCATACACCTAATCAAGCACTGATTTGCTCTCTGTCACTGAAGATTAAGTTGCATTTTATAAGGTTTCGTGTAAATAGAAACATACTCTATGTACCCCTGATTGTCTGGCTTCCTTCACTCAGTATAATTATTTTGAGATTTATCCATGTTGTGTTATATGGACTCCAATTTGTTTATTCAGTCACCTGTTCTTAAAAATATTTATTTATTTATTTATTTGGTTGTGCTGGGTCTTAGTTGCAGCAGGCGGGCTCCTTTGTTGCGGCTCGCCGACTCCTTAGTTGTGGCATGCGAACTCTTAGTTGCAGCATGCATGTGGGATCTGGTTCCCTGACCAGGGATCAAACCCAGGCCCCCTGCATTGGGAGCATGGAGTCTTAAACACTGCACCACCAGGGAAGACCCTCATTCACCTGTTGATGGACATTAAATTGTTTTCAGTTTTTGACTATTAGAAATAAAATTGCCATGCAAATGTTGTACAAGTCTTTATAGGGACATATATTTTCTTTTCTCCTGGGTGAAAACCTAGAAGTGGAATAGCTGTTAAACCCTCCAACTTTGTTTTTATGGTAGGTGTATTGTCAGATTTTAAAGAAACTACCAAACTGTTTTCCAAATTGGTTGTACCATTTTACGTTCCCATCAGCAGTGTATGGGCATTCCAGCTCTTCCACATCTATGCCAACACCTGCTATGGGCAGTCATTTTAATTTTAGCCATTTTAGTAAGTGTGTAGTGGTATGTCTTTATGCTTTAAATTTGTATTCCCCTAATGACAATGGTGCTGAGCACCTTTTCATGTAATTGTCATTTGTATATCTTCTGCTCAAATCTTTTGCCCGTTTTTTATTGGGCTATTTTCATATTGATGAGTTTTGTGAGTCTTTTTTATACTTAGATACATGTTTTTGCAAAGACTTTTCCTAGACTGTGGCTTGTTTTTTTTTTTTTTTTTTTTGCTGTACGCGGGTCTCTCACTTCTGTGGCCTCTCCCGTTGCGGAGCACAGGCTCCGGACGCGCAGGCTCAGCGGCCATGGCTCACGGGCCCAGCCGCTCCGCGGCATGTGGGATCTTCCCGGACTGGGGCACGAACCCGTGTCCCCTGCATCGGCAGGCGGACTCTCAACCACTGCGCCACCAGGGAAGCCCCTGTGGCTTGTTTTTTGTTTTGTTTTAACTATAACAATTTCTTGAGTACTTTATTTATTTATTTATTTATTTATGGCTGCGTTGGGTCTTCGTTGCTGTGCACAGGCTTTCTCTAGTTGCGGTAAGCAGGGGCTACTCTTCATTGTGGTGTGGGCTTCTCATTGCGGTGGCTTCTCTTGTCGCTGAGCATGGGCTCCAGGCGCTAGGGCTTCAGTAGCCGTGGCCCGCGGGCTCCACGGCGCAGGCTCAGCAGCCGCGGCACATGGGCTTAGCTGCTCCACGGCATGTGGGATACTCCCGGACCAGGGTCCCCTGCATTGGCAGGCGGATTCTTAACCACTGCACCACCAGGGAAACCCTGTGTCTTGTTTTTTAATGATCTTAACTGTGTCCTTTAAAGACTGGATTTTTCAGTTTTGGTAAAATCTAATTTATCAATTTGTTCTTTTATGAATCGTTGTTTTGCTGTCAAAACAAAGAAATATTTGCCTAACAATGTCAAAACTTTTTCCTGTGATTTCTTCTAGAAGTTTTATACTTTTAGGTTATACATGTAGGTCTATGATCCATTTTGAGTTAATTTTTGAATATATTGCAAGGTATGGATCCAAGTACATTCTTTTGCAATGAATATCCAATTGCTCCAGCACCGTTTGTTGAAAAGACTATCCTTTCTCCACCACAATGCCTTTGTACCTTAAAAAAATCAGTTGTCTATATACATGTGTGGGTTTTTGTCTGGAGTATCTACTGTGCCCTGTGGACTGGTACACTGCTACAACCAATCTGGAAAACAGTTTGGTAGTTTCTTTAAAATCTAACAATGCACTTACCATAAAAACAAAGCTGGAGGGTTTAACAGCTATTCCACTTCTAGGTTTTCACCCAGGAGAAAAGAAAATATATGTCGCTATGAAGACTTGAACGAGATTTGCATGGCAATTTTATTTCACTGCTTCCCAGCAGTGAAACTGATGTGTTAATGGGGTTGTGTAACCTTGGTTCCTACAACAGCAGCCCAAGTCAGCTGGATCACCAAACCCAGTACTCTTGAAGGGATGCAGTGACGCCCAGGCTCAGCATCCCTTCCAGGTGGATGTTGAGATTCACACTGCCTCTGGGTAGCAAAATCCAGATGCTGGTCCTCAAATCCTGAATAATTCACCAGGTGTTCTTTCTCTGTCCCAGAAGTTCCCATGGCCCCATTGGCCCTTGTACCCTCATTCCTTTCAATCTGCAGAACTGCAAAGCAAAGCAGCTTAGGCCATCTGCCAAGAAATCTGGGACACACAACTCTCCCCTTAGGCTTTTGAATCTGCTGGTGTGGCTGGTGTGTCCTGGTACCTGGCTACCTGGAGACAGGGGGTTGGACAAAATCATCTACTGGGGCATAGACAGCCCAGAGAGGAGACACTTTCCGTAGCCCAGGTCCAAGGGTGTCAGATGTGGGTCCCTCACTCCTGCCTTGAGGATACCCCAGCTGCTCCTGGGCAGAGAGGCAGTTTTTCTGCTTCCCTTAGTCCCTCCCAACCCCCTCCCCAGGCCTGTCCGTGGGAGGAAGGCATCAGCCCACATTCTGATCCTTTTCCTTGGGAGTGTTCTCCGTAGGTTTCGCTGGGCATGTGAATTTATTCTGGAGGGGCGATAGTAGGGACTCAGTAGGACAGATGACAGGGCAAGGGCTTCTCCAGAGAGAGGCCAGGGTAGTCCAATCCCTGACTTAGATTCTTATAGATTCCCCTCCAGTTTTGCCTCTGAGTTGAGTGCACATTCCTTGGGCAGAAGACCCTCCATCCCTGCCTCACCAAGTTGCACACTCTGTCTTTTATCTGCTTATCTCTTTCTGACTCTTTCTCTCTCACAGCCTCTCAGATTCCTCTCTCCCTCCCTCACACTCTCCCTCTTCTTCTGTTTCTCTCTCCTCTTTACCTCTTGTCTAAAGGTGTTTGTGGCACCATCTATAGCCAATGTCCAAACCCTAATACAATCACAAACCAGGGCAGTGACGTTGCCTTTTAGTTGTTGTCATATCTTGGGACCCCAGCAGGACCTGGACACCCTGCTGAGGTCACCAGTGTATCATTTACTTCCAGCCTCGAATGAAACAACTCACTGCAAACCACCCCTGGAGATGTGACATCAACCACCTGGGAGGCAGTGAAGGATGAGGAACTCTCAGCATCATCTTTCCACTTTGGACCAGGCTCCTGAACTGGAAAGGGCCCATCTGCTCAGCCCTCCCCACTCCCCATGCTGCAGGGTTTTGCAATGAAGTTTTTTCTTTCCTGATATCGATAACCTTTCTGCTTTTGCAAAACCAAAATTTTTAAGTTAATTTTGCATAATTAACTAGATTTTATTTACAGGAGAATTTTAATTCATGTTTCTTAGAAAAATAATTTTCTGTAGCCTTTTATTTCCTATTATTGTAGCAAGTACTCTAGAGATAATAACTAAATATTGGCCACACTGGCATACAGGACAAATTTTACCTTTCATTAAACCTAAATTAAATAAAATAGTGAAACTCCTCAGTCCTTAGGCTGAATAAGCCCACAACCAAGAGCTCAGATGAATCCTCTCAACCTTCAACACACCATATCCAGGGAATCCAGTAGGCAGGGATATTTGCAGTCAGGCCTCTAGAGACATTTACTGCAGAAAGGAACTGGAGCATAGACTCACAGGGAACCCCTCTCCCAGGGCCCAACACTTCACTCTGAGCCTGCACATGAGGTAATGAATGAAATTTGTAATCCAAAGGGAGTGGGGTGGGAACGTGGTGGAAAAAAGGGGGAGATGCGGACTAGGACGGAGCAGGAAGCAATATTTCTCTGAGTATACCTTTTTGCAGAGCTTTGAGTCTTAGAACAATAGCCACGTTTCACAGACTCTAGAAAAAAAATAAGGAAAGTAAGAAAGTGGTTGCAAAATAAATAAATTAAAATAAACTAGGATGAGAGGGGAACCCCAAATGGGATGTAAACAGAAATAATGGAACCTAACTGTATTACAGATGAATAATATAGCCACACTGAAGGGCATGGGGGAGAAAATAAATAACCTAAGTAGCTTTGGGAAACAATATTTATTTTGAAGGCTGAAAGCAAAAAGAACTGTACACAAATGTTGTACTTTAGTTAGTAAATTTGTTTTTAAACAGGGGTATGTTTAGGAATTCTGAAACTACCTTATATGAAGATCTGAGCAAACAAATATATTATAGATAACAAGAGTCATGTTTTCCATTGTCAGAGAAGGGCATTTCAAATATGGGAAAGGGATAAGGTTACAATAACCCTGAGGTCTTGGATTGGAATCAGAGATATAAGAATGAATCCAAGGGACAGTCTACAAAACAACCTGCCTATGTTTGACAAAAATGTCAATGTCATAAAAGATGAAGAAAGGCTAGATTTCAAAAAGACTGAAGAAAAAAAAAAGACTGAAAGATGTGACAAGTAAATGCACACACTATCCTGGACTGGATCTGGGAACAGAAAAAAAATGTTTTATTTTGCTAGTAAGGGCATTATTGGGACTATCGGCACATTTTGAAAAAGATTTGCAGATTAGATAATAGTGTTGAGTCGATGTTAATTTCCTGGCTTTGTTTTTGTACTGTAGTTATATAAAATAATGTCTAGCTTTTTAGGAAAAATACACTAGTATTTAGGGACATTTACTTTCAAATGTTTCAGGAAAAAATATAATTACTATTCTTGCAACATTTTCTGTAATTCTGAAATCATTTCCAAATAAAAAGTTAAAATAAATGCAGATTATTGGACCTCAACCTTACCTACTGGATCAGAAAATCTGGGTCTAGGGCTGAGGAATATGCATGAAGGGTATTACTCACTGTGTCAAAAAATTCTTGAGAAGAGCTTTGATTTTTTTAAACATCTTTATTGTAGTATAATTGCGTTACAATGGTGTGTTAGCTTCTGCTTTATAACAAAGTGAATCAGCTATACATATACATATATCCCCATATCTCCTCCATCTTGCGTCTCCCTCCCACCCACCCTATCCCACCCCTCTAGGTGGTCACAAAGCACCGAGCTGATCTCCCTGTGTTATGCGGCTGCTTCCCACTAGCTATCTATTTTATATTTGGTAGTGTATATATGTCCATGCCACTCTCTCACTTTGTCCCAGCTTACCCTTCCCCCTCCCCATATCCTCAAGTCCATTCTCTAGTAGGTCTGTGTCTTTATTCCTGTCTTACCCCTAGGTTCTTCATGACATTTTTTTTCTTAAATTCCATATATATGTGTTAGCATACGGTATTTGTCTTTCTCTTCAAGAGCCAGATTTTTAATCCTTGCTCCCACACTGTCCAGCAGCTGTGTGACCCTGGGCCAGTGCTTCCCCTTCCTTGGACCTCAGTTTCCCGAGCTGTATATTGCAGAGTTTGAATCAAGTGATCTCTAAGGTTCCTTTCAGGTCTGATAGTTGGGGATTCTGGATTATTTATTCTTTTGGAGAATAGAGATGAGAAGTTCAGAAGGGTTTATTCTGGAGGTGCCAAATGAGATTCTAGGATGAGTGGATTGAAATCTTGAGGAAATTTAAAGAGGAGGAATGGCTATGCTAAGGAGCTTGTGGGGCAGCCCCCTGTGCCTTGGAAGGAGAGATGTGCTGGGGTGGGGGGTAGGGGAGTGGGTGGTGTTTGCTCCTGGGATATGGTTTGGCTGAGCTGATTTTGAAAATAAGTCCTGGAGTTAGGTATAAATGGTGAGAAGCTAGTTTCCTTCCTGACCTTCATGTGTTGAGAAGAAGAGGGGGACTCTACCTCAGTCTGAGTTTGAGCAAAAGGCTGTGCAATTAAGGCTGGATTAATGGGGAAGCTGTAGCTTACTAAGGTAACCTCACTGTTTCTGACCTTTGACCTTTTCAGCTTTGTTTTCTGTCCTGAGCTCTCCTCCTATAGTGACAATGTAGTTATATTCTCATTGCTAAGAGGGGTTAGTTTTGTTTGGGGTTACTCCTCTAAGTATATGATAACTGGGGGAGTAACACCCAGTGTCCAGTATGCCCTTGTCTCCCAGTTGAAATGCTTCTCAGGGAGCTTTTGGAAGGCAGAACTGGGCCAAAGCAAGTGAAAGGGGACCCTTGTCTCCCATGCCCTTTGCAGCAGTTGGAGTGATTAAAGAATTACTGCTGACCCATTAAAGGTATGGGTGTGCATGGGGTTGGGTGTGGTCTCCTTTCTAGAACCTACTGGGAAAAAGCACAGGCATAGGAAGGGTTAACCCTAGGCAGGTCTTGCCAGCTGTATTAAGGGTCTGGAAATGGGCAGGAAGAGGTCAGAACAGATAACTGCTTTCCTCCGTGGCTCCGAAGCTCCCCACCTCCACCACCCTCCATCTTTGCCCATGAAGGGACTTCCTAGTGTGTGGAAACCTTGCCTCCTTCACAGCTCCCTCCCATGGGTGCAGGTCCTGTCCCTATTCTTTTGTCTCTGTTTATTCTTTTTTCTTTTGCCCTACCCAGGTACGTGGGGAGTTTCTTACCTTTTGGGAGGTCTGAGGTCTTCTGCCAGCGTTCAGTAGGTGTTCTGTAGGAGTTGTTCCACGTGTAGATGTATTTCTGATGTATCTGTGGGGAGGAAGGTGATCTCCACATCTTACTCCTCTGCCATCTTGAAGGTCTCCCCCCGAGCTTTGATCTTAACTTCATGAAAATTCTTAATTTCCAGGGGTCCTGTCATACCTAGTTTCCGACATAATTGAGAGAACTCTTAAAGATGTACATAGCTTTGTATTATTCTGCTTGGGCTGTCATAACAAAATACCATAGACTGGGTGGCTCAAACAACAGAAGTTTGTTTTTTCACAATTCTGGAGGCCAGAAAGTCCAAGATCAAGATTCTGGCAGGATTTGGCTTCTGGTGAGGGCTCTCTTCCTGGCTTTCAGATGGCAATCTCCTCTCTGTGTCCTCACATGGTGTCTCACAGATGTCTCTGATGACTCTGGTTCTTTTCTAAGGACACCAGTTCTATCAGATCAGGACTCTACCCTCATAACCTTTTTAGTCTTAATCACCTCCTTAAAGGCCCTATGTCCAATACAGTCACATGGGGATTAGGATGTCAACATGTGGGGGGGGGCTCAATTCAGTCCATAGCCACTACTGTATAACACTACTGAAGTCAAGACATGATTGTGGCTTTAGTCAGGACCACACAGAAGATTATGTGTCCCCTGTTGTCCACATTGAATCTGGGTCTTGGGTCAGACTTCTACCATCTATGTCCCTCAGATCTGAACCTTGATCCTGGTCCACTGTTAACTCTTCCTCTCAGGTCTGACTTGCACCTGGTTCTCTGTTCAATTTTCTCTTTACACAGCCTTCTGTTAATACTTCTGCCACTAATGTGCCACTCGTTGGGACATCTAACTTAGGTCTCTGTTAAGTAACTATTTCATCATCAATTCAGTCTGGCGTGAAACCCAAACCCGAGTTCTATTTTTATTTCTTCCTTCATCAATGCCTCTTCTGATCTGTCAGTCAAATCCAAGTTTCTTAACACCATTAGTTCCCCTCTCTGATCTGTATATTAAACCCAGATCACAGTTGTAGATTTTACTACCAATGCCCCTCTTTTCTGACCATGAATCTATCTGTTAAATCTTTAATCATCAGTGACCTTCAGTTTTAATCTCAAACCCAGGGCTCTGTTAAGTATTCCACCATCAGTGTGCCTATGTTTTAGATCTTAAACCTGGGCCTCTGTTAATGTGTCCACCATCAATGCTCCTGTAACCTTGGCCCAGAGTCTCTATTGAGATTTCTATCAATTTCCTTTGTTCTGATCTTGAACCTAGGCCTTTGAAACAATTCTGACATAACAGCTTGAGCCCCTCATTGATGCCCATCTGGTTTGAATTCAAACCTGATCTACCATCAATTGTCTTCCCCTATTAATACACTGTGTCTGAATCAGATTTTCCACCACCATTGACCCTCTGGTTTGACCTCAAAATTAGGCATTATGGTAGATAGAATAATGGTCTCCCAAATATATCCACGTCCCAATCCTCGAAATCTGTAAATATGTTTTCTTACATGGCAATAGGGACATGGTAGATGTGATTAAGTTAAGAATTTTGGGAGTTCCCTGGTGGTCCAGTGGTTAAGTCTCCTGGATCCCACTGCAGGCAGCACAGTTGGGAAACTGAGATCCCTCATGCTGTGCGGTGTGGCCAAAAAAAAAAAAAATAGAAAAGGAAACTTGAGATGGGAAGATTATTGTGGATTATCCAGATGGGTCTAATGTAATCACAAGGCTCCTCATAAGAGAGAGGGAGAGAGGGAGGAGGGTCAGAGTCAGAGAAGGAGGTGTGATGGTGGAAACAGAAGGTCACAGTCAAAGAGAGAGTTGAAGATGCTACATAGCTTGCTTTGAAGATGGAAGAAGGGGTCATTAGCCAAGGAAGCTGGAAAAAGCAAGGAAATGAATTCTCCCTAGAACCTCCAGAGGGAATACAGCCTTGCCAACACATTGACTTCAGCCCAGTGAAACCCACTTTGGACTTCTGACCTCCAGAACTGTAAAGTAATAAACTTGTGTTGGTTTAAGCCAACACAAGTTTGTGGTCATTTGTTAGAGCAGCAATAGGAAACAAATACAGGCATCTTTGAAATATTCCACCACTGATGCCCATCTGGTCAATACTCAAACTATGTCCTTGTTCACTCTTCCACCATCCATGCCCTCTGTGTGATCTCAAATCCCAGCCACTGTTAGCCATTCCACCATAAGAATTCCTTATCTATGTCCTCCCAACCTGGGTCTCTGTTAACTTTTCCAACCTAAATAAATCTCTGATTTTACCTTGAACTCAGGCAACTGTTATCTATTCCACCATTAATGGGTTCTGATCTAGATGTAGAATCTAGGCTTTTGAGGGTAGATAGTTAACAGTCCCTTGTGTCTGTGTATTGCACCTGGAGGTCTGTTCACTTTTTCACTATCAGGGCAATTTATGCGTGAATCTTTTCTCAAGTCTATTAAGTCTTTCCCTATTGTTGCTCCCCAGGGTCTGTACATTGACAACAGGTCTCAGTTAAATCCTCCCCATCTATGCTCCTTTGGTGTGTATGGAAAATCAAACATCTGCTAACTCTTCCATTGTTAGTACCTCTTCTCCTATGTGCATCAACCCCAGCCCTCAGTTAATGCTTGTATCATGAGTGCCCATTACGTGTGACCTTGAAGTCAGGTCTTTGTTAACTCTTCCACCATCATTGCCCCTTTGGTATAGGTTGTGAGTTGTGGGCCACTGTTAATTATACCACTATTAATACTTCTCTGGTCTATTTCAGATTTGGGTCTAAGTTAATATTTCCATTTTCAAAGCCTCTCTGAATGACTTTGGAACTGGGCCACCATTCCACTATCAGGGCCCTCCTAATTTGACCTTGAAAGCAAGATTTTTGTTAAGTTTTCTCCATCCATACACCTTGGCAGAGATCTTGAATCCTAGGACATTCTTAAATACTGCACCATCAGAGATCCTCTATTTTGTAGATATAGAACCTACGCCTTTGTTAACTATTTAATCCCGTTCTGGGCTGACTTCAATCTAGCCCTTTGTTAAGTTTTCTAAAATCAGTGCCCCTTAGGTTTTACCTTGAACCTCTGACTCAACTCTTTGAGCTTTGATATGGGTTGCAAAAGGTCGCTTCTGCCCACTTTAAATGACACGGGTAGAAAGTCCAGGCTGTGAGTGACAGGAGGGGGCGGGCCCTGACCTGAGGAAGGAGCAATAGGAGGGCAGGAGGGCGGTGACGCTAGGCTCGGAGGAGTGCGCCGGGAGTGTGGTCTGAGCCCCCAAGTGAATACAAACATTATGTCAAGGTACTCTTCACTTTCTCCAGACGCTTTAGAAATGAGGCTTCCACAGAACAGTCTTTCAGGTGGTGCTTCCACTCCCCGCCTCGCCCCCCGGTTCCCACCGAACACCCCAACCAGTCGCATCGCCACGCCTTTGCTCAGGCGGGGCCTCCGCTCAGGGCCTGGAATCTACCCCCCGGGACAGTCGCGGCGCTTCCGAGCTTCACACTGCTTTCGAGTACCCTGCCTCGGAAATACCACGGGGACTCCCCGGGCTCCAAAACGCATATATCTTCTGGCTGGAATGGCAGCCCCCAGAAGCCGTGGGAGGCACTAGCCATTTCCCGGCCGGCAAGCGAGTTGCTGGCGCAGAGCGAGTGACGCCATTTTTGTTACTGGCAGAGCTGGGCTCGGCGGCTGGTTCTGATCGGGCGAAAGATAAGCTAATGGGACATCCAGACCCACCGAGGAGGGCTGGAAGGGGAAGGGATTTTCGAGGGATGTTGAGCCCGTTTGTGCAAGCGGGGAGCCAAGCCTGGCTTGAGAAGGAGCTTTTGGGTCCTGAGAGCAGAACCAGGGTGAGGGGCCTGGCTGAGTGATGGGAGTCTGTCTGGTCAGTGATGGGGACATGTGGAAGCTCTAATGAGGGGTCCTTTGGACTGAATGATGTGAACAACAGTGATAGGGGAGTCTGGAGGATCAGGTGTGTGGGGTATGTGATGCGTATTTTATGGGGGTGAGTGATGGGGGATCTGTGAGGTGAGCAATGCTGCCTGTAGGGTGAATGATGGATTTCAAGGGGGTGAGTAAAGGGGGTCTATAGAGTGAGTGAAGGGGGTCTGGGGTGAGTGATGGAGGGTCTGTTGGGTGAGTGATGGGGGATTTGTGAAGTGGACAATAGGAGGTCTATAGGATGAGTGACAAGGGCCCATGGAGACAGGAATGGGAATGTGAAGGGTCATGTTGGGATTCTTTGGGGTCCATGATGGGTGGCTCTTTGAGATCAACAATACATCCATGAATAAACAAAAATCCCAGCCCTTGTGGTGTCAACACTCCAATGGAGGATTCAGACATTGAGGTTTTGATTTATAACCCCTGATGACTACCTTTTCATATATGTATTGATCACTTGGAGATCCTGTTTTGTGAGGTGCCTGTTCAGATCTTTTGCTCATTTTTATGCTACATTGTCTGCCTTTTCCTTACTGATTCATAGGAATTGTTTTCATATATTCAGATACCACACTTTTATTGGTGATATGTGTTTTGCAACTATCTCCTTAACTTTTGGTTTCTCTTTTCCTTATTGTGGCTTTGAATATTAAGATTTTAAGTTAAACTGTAAAGCACAATGTAAATTTAACATTTTGTTATTCTTGAGTTAAAAACCAAACAATGTTTTCTGTAGTTTAGAAGGAGAATTAATTTTTTAGGGCATCTAGAAGCAGACTGAGGGTTGCATCTCTGAAAACAGTGGTGCCACAACAGCTAGGGAGGAGTTCTCTGCTTTTCATTTTCTCACCACCTCACCCTCTAATCACTGGTTGTGTGATCTCAGACAAGTCACTTTTCCTGTCTAGGCCTCAGTATCCTCTCTAGGAAATGAGGATGATAGCAGGGCCTATCCTGTGAGGCTTGGGATGATAATCAAGTGAGTTAATACCTGATTATTATCCATTCCCCATGGTCTTGTAGCACCGATCATGTATATATTTAATGGATCTTCCATGAACTCTATGTCAGAGCTGCTTCTGTGATACCCAAGAAAATCCAATTAAAGAAATTAAATACCAAGGAATAAGATTGTGTCAGGTAGAGTTGAGCCTTGGAGGGCTGCAAACTATTGTAATGTCTTGGGGGACAGATGTTTGTTTGTTATTAAACAATTGGGAGCATGATCTTGTGGCCTGCCTCTTCTTCACTTCACAGCTATCCTTCCGTGCCATTAACTTTATTTCCATAGTAGTTTATTTCCAAACTTAGTTTATTTCTGTGAACCTTTTCAAACATTGAGAACTGTATAATGAAACCCCATTATGCACATCACCCAGTCTCATCAATCATCAACTCTTGGCCAGTCTTATTTCATCTAGACCAGGAGATGGAAAACTGCAGGCAGTGGGCCAAATCTGGCATGCTTTTATACAGCCGTAAGCTTAAGAATGGTTTTCACATTTTTTTAATGGTTGGAAAACAAGTCAAAAGAAGAATAATATTTTGTGAAATGTGAAAATGATACAAAATTCAAATCATAGTGCTCATAAATGAAATATTATTGGAACACAGTCAAGGAGCGTAATTGTTTTGTGTATTGTCTGTGGCTGCTCTCACCCTGCAATGGCAAAGCTGAGTAGTTGCTACAGGAACCATAGGCTTCACAATTCTAAAATATTTGCTATCTGGCTCTTTACAGAAAAAGTTTGCCAACCCCTAACCTAGACTACCCATTCATTTCTTCCTCCCAGATTGTTTTTTTCTTTGTTTTTAATTGAGGTATAACATAAAATGCACAAATATTAAATGCATTCAATAAATTTTTACATGTCTGTTATTATTTGAAACAAGTCCCAGACATATTGTTTTATCCATAAATACTCCATTATGTATCTGTAAACGATAAGGACTTAAAGGTCCATACCATTATTCAAGGTAAAATAATTAACAATAATATCTTCAGATAATTAGTGGTTAAATTCCTTAATATCAAATATCTAGTCAGGGCTCAAACTTTAATGATTATCTCAAAGGTTTTTTGTCTGTTCAAATTAAGATTCCAGACAAGGTTCATACTTCAAATTTGGTTGCTGTGTCTCTTTAGTCTCTTAATCGTCTATAGTGTTACTTTTAATGGTTGCCTGCCTTTCCATCCTTTGGAGGTTCCATAACTTATTCTCTCAGTTCTCAGTGATTGGGCATTTGGGTTATTTTCAATATTATGGTTTTAAAGACAAAGCTGTGATGAAGGTTCCTGCAGTTAAATCTCTGCACACATCCATGATTCTTACCTTAGGACAAAGTTATAGAAATGGAATTGCTGGTCAGATGAGAAACACAAGTTATCAATGAATGAACAAACAACACATTTCACATCCAGCCATTGCAGAGTGGCTAACCCAACTTGGTCTCTGAAGACTCTTCTGTACCCACCCCACCCCCAGTAGCTTTCCAAAGAGGAAAAGAAAATTATTGAGTCTCAGTATGAAGGTTCCTTAAAAAACTACAAATAGAGTCTCAGATAGGTTGTTCGTTTCCCACTTGGTTTTCCCACAGCAAAATGGGAAAGGGCAATTAGTTGAAAATAAGAATTAGAGAAATTTAGAGGGAATAGAAGATCAAAAAGCAGGTAAAGTTTTTGTGAAGAGACACACATCATCTGACCTTAGTTCAGATAAACTGAGCTGAACATTTTATCTGTGAGCTTCATGGCAGCCACAGTGAAAAGGGCAAACATGATCAGTTAGATGATTTGTGCTCTCCATCAAGAGAAATCAGTTCATCACTCCAGCTCCTCAGCAAGTCAAAATTTCTGGGCCTTTAGCCTAAGAAATTTTATTGTTGAGTTTTCCTAAGGGCCAGTGGTTTTCAGTTCTGTGTGGTGTCATCAGTAGTTGTCCCAAAGAGGCTGTTATTAGTTAAAAATTTCTGGCAGAGCCTTGGAGTGTGAGTGGTTTCCTGGTTTTCCATGGCTCCTTTGCTGTCATCTCAGTTTGTGGGGTCATGCTCTAACTCAAGGCCATCTCCTTTGCTCTTCCATTTTTAGTCTTTTTTTTTACCTCTTTATTGGAGTATAATTGCTTAACAATGGTGTGTTAGTTTCTGCTTTATAACAAAATGAATCAGTTATACATATACAGATGTTCCCATATCCCCTCCCTCTTGCGTCTCCCTCCCACCCTCCCTATCCCACCCCTCCAGGCGGTCACAAAGCACCGAGCTGATCTCCCTGTGCTATGCGGCTGCTTCCCACTAGCTATCTACCTTTATTATTTTTTTCTCCTTGAAGGGCAATGCAATGTGGGGCAAAGAATGTAAACAATATAGCAAAGTAAAACAATTAGGAAGTGGAAATATCTCTGTAATCTAACTTCTGCCTTCTTCCCTGGCATAACTAGTATTATGTAATTTGGGGATGATCCTTCCAGACTCTTTTCTTTATACATTTAGCCTCATCCAGGTGTGTAGGTGTGCGTTATAAATATGTGTGAGTGATCTTATTATTTTCATGTATTTTCCTTTACCATACACAAAAAATACACACACTGTATCTTCTGTTCTGCAACTTTCTTTTTTACCTACTGATAAAATATATCCAATAAATGTAGTTTTAGTACATTTTATTACAGAAATTTCAATTTTGAACATCGACAAAAATAGATTTTAGTGAAGCCCTTTGTACTTAACAGCTGCAAATATTATCGACTGGTGGTCAATCTTGCTTTATCTATCATTTATCTCCACACACCCTTATCATCATCATCATCACCATTATCACCATCATCATCACCACCATTATCACCATCATCATCACCTAGCCAGTCCCTTACTAATATTTTATTAATATTAATTAATATTAAAATAATATTTTTAAATCAATACTTTATTAATATTTTGTTTAATCATGTCCTTTGATTTTTACTACTATGCTCATGAGGCATATTGGCCTGTAATTTTCCTTTCTTGTATTATTCTTGTCATGTTCTGGCATCACAGTTATGCTGGCCTCATATAACAATTTGGGAAGTGTTATCTGGAAGAGTTTGGGAAAATTGGTATTATTTCCTCCTTAAATGTTTGGAAGAATAAGTTATTAGGGTGTGGAATTTTCTTCGTGGGTAGGTTTAAAATTATGAATTCGATTTATTTAAAAGATATAATACCATTCAGGTTATCTGTTTCTTTTTATGTCAGACTTGGTAAGTAGTGATTTTCAAGTAATTTGTCCAGTTTGTCTAAGTTAGGGGTCAGTAAACTTTTTCTGTAGACGACCACATAGAAATATTTTTGGCTCTGTGGGCCATATGGTCTCTGTTGCAATTACTCAAATCTGCTATTGTAGGTTGAAAGCAGCTGTAGATAATATGTAAGTCAATGAGGATGGCTGTGATCCAATAATATTTTATTTATGGACACTTGAAAGTTGAATTTCATATAATTTTCACATACTGCAAAATTTTCTTCTTGTTCACATTTTTTCCCCCAACCATTAAAAGTGTAAAAACCATCCTTAGCTTGTGGGCCAGATTTGGCCTGTGAGCCATACTTTACTGTCCCCAGATCTGCACTGTCAAATTTCTTGTCATAAAATTGGTCATAGTATCCTTTTTTTTTTCATATTACACCCTTTATTATTCTTTTTTAAATTAGTTTCTGCTTTACAACAAAGTGAATCAGTCATACATATACATCTGTTCCCACATCCCTTCCCTCATTCATCCCCCTCCCTCCCACCCTCCCCATCCCACCCCTCCAGGCGGTCACAAAGCACCGAGCTGATCTCCCTGTGCTCTGCGGCTGCTTCCCACTATCTATCTACCTTACGTTTGGTAGTGTATATATGTCCATGCCTCTCTTTCGCTTTGTCACAGCTTACCCTTCCCCCTCCCCATATCCTCAAGTCCATTCTCAAGTAGGTCTGTGTCTTTATTCCCGTTTTACCCCTAGGTTCTTCATGACATTTTTTTTTAAATTCCGTATATATGTGTTAGCATACGGTATTTGTCTTTCTCTTTCTGACTTACTTCACTCTGTATGACAGACTCTAGGTCTATCCACCTCATTACAAATAGCTCAGTTTCGTTTCTTTTTATGGCTGAGTAATATTCCATTGTATATATGTGCCACATCTTCTTTATCCATTCATCCGATGATGGACACTTAGGTTGTTTCCATCTCCGGGCTATTGTGAATAGAGCTGCAATGAACATTTTGGTACATGTCTCTTTTTGAATTATGGTTTTCTCAGGGTATATGCCTAGTAGTGGGATTGCTGGGTCATATGGTAGTTCTATTTTTAGTTTTTTAAGGAACCTCCATACTGTTCTCCATAGTGGCTGTACCAATTCACATTCCCACCAGCAGTGCAAGAGTGTTCCCTTTTCTCCACACCCTCTCCAGCATTTATTGTTTCTAGATTTCTTGATGATGGCCATTCTGACTGGTGTGAGATGATAATCTCATTGTAGTTTTGATTTGCATTTCTCTAATGATTAATGATGTTGAGCATTCTTTCATGTGTTTGTTGGCAGTCTGTATATCTTCTTTGGAGAAATGCCTATTTAAGTCTTCTGCCCATTTTTGGATTGGGTTGTTTGTTTTTTTGCTGTTGAGCTGCATGAGCTGTTTATAAATTTTGGAGATTAATCCTTTGTCAGTTGCTTCATTTACAAATATTTTCTCCCATTCTGAGGGTTGTCTTTTGGTCTTGTTTATGGTTTCCTTTGCTGTGCAAAAGCTTTGAAGTTTCATTAGGTCCCATTTGTTTATCTTTGTTTTTATTTCCATTTCTCTAGGAGGTGGGTCCAAAAGGATCTTGCTGTGATTTATGTCATAGAGTGTTCTACCTATGTTTTCCTCTAAGAGTTTGATAGTTTCTGGCCTTACATTTAAGTCTTTAATCCATTTTGAGCTTATTTTTGTGTATGGTGTTAGGGAATGATCTAATCTCAAACTTTTACATGTCCCTGTCCAGTTTTCCCAGCACCACTTATTGAAGAGGCTGTCCTTTCTCCACTGTACATTCCTGCCTCCTTTATCAAAGATAAGTTGGCCGTATGTGCGTGGGTTTATCTCTGGGCTTTCTATCCTGATCCACTGATCTATCTTTCTGTTTTTATGCCAGTACCACACTGTCTTAATTACTCTAGCTTTGTAGTATAGTCTGAAGTCAGGGAGCCTGATTCCTCCAGCTCCGTTTTTCGTTCTCAAGATTGCTTTGGCTATTCGGGGTCTTTTGTTTTTCCAAACAAATTTTGAAATTTTTTGTTCTAGTTCTGTGAAAAATGCCAGTGGTAGTTTGATAGGGATTGCATTGAATCTGTAGATTGCTTTGGGTAGTAGAGTCATTTTCACAATATTGATTCTTCCAATCCAGGAGCATGGTATATCTCTCCATCTATTTGTATCATCTTTAATTTCTTTCATCAGTGTCTTATAATTTTCTGCATACAGGTCTTTTGTCTCCTTAGGTAGGTTTATTCCTAGATATTTTATTCTTTTTGTTGCAATGGTAAATGGGCGTGTTTTCTTGATTTCATTTTCAGATTTTTCATCATTAGTGTACAGGAGTGCCAGAGATTTCTGTACATTAATTTTGTATCCTGCTACTTTACCAAATTCATTGATTAGCTCTAGTAGTTTTTCGGTAGCATCTTTAGGATTCTCTATGTATAGTATCATGTCATCTGCAAACAGTGACATCTTTACTTCTTCTTTTCCAATTTGGATTCCTTTTATTTCCTTTTCTTCTCTGATTGCTGTGGCTAAAACTTCCAAAACTATGTTGAATAAGAGTGGTGAGAGTGGGCAGCCTTGTCTTGTTCCTGATCTTAGTGGAAATGGTTTCAGTTTTTCACCATTGAGGATGATGTTGGCTGTGGGTTTGTCATATATGGCCTTTATTATGTTGAGGAAAGTTCCCTCTATGCCTACTTTCTGCAGGGTTTTTATCATAAATGGGTGTTGAATTTTGTCGAAAGCTTTCTCTGCATCTATTGAGATGATCATATGGTTTTTCTCCTTCAATTTGTTAATATGGTGTATCACATTGATTGATTTGCGTATACTGAAGAATCCTTGCATTCCTGGAATAAACCCCACTTGATCATGGTGTATGATCCTTTTAATGTGCCATAGTATCCTTTTATTAGCCTTTTATTGTTTGTAGGATACGAGGCCCTTGTTAATGGACCTTTTTATTGTTTCTAGTTTTTTCTTTGATATATAATAGTGAGAATAATAGTAAAAATATTCACAGCCACTGTTTATTGAATGCTTACTGTGTGCCAGGCACCATTATAATAAATTCTAATGGAATTGACTCATCTAATTTACCCAGAAACACTTTGTGCTAGGTACTATTATTATCCCCATTTTTCAGATGAAGAAACTGAGGCACAGCTAGTACATGTTCTAGCCAGAAATCTAAAGCAGTGAAGTCATAAATAAGGGAACAACCTTATAAATATATCTTTGTGGGGCTTCCCTGGTGACACAGTGGTTAAGAATCAGCCTGCCAATGCAGGGGATACGGGTTCGAGCCCTGGTCCAGGAAGACCCCACATGCTGCGGAGCAACTAAGCCCGTGCACCACAACTACTGAGCCTGTGCTCGAGAGCCTGCGAGCCACAACTACTGAAGCCCACACACCTAGAGCCTGTGCTCTGCAACAAGAGAAGCCACCACAATGAGAAGCCTGTGCACTGCAACGAAGAGTAGCCCCCGCTCGCCGCAACCAGAGAAAGCTCGCTCACAGCAATGAAGACCCAACGCAGCCATAAATAAATAAATAAATAAATAAATGTATTAAAAATGATATATCTGTATATTTGTCAAGTATTTATATAGGCCAAATTCTTTTAAAAAAATTTTTATTTATTTTATGTTTGCCTGCGTTGGGTCTTCAGTAGCTGCTCGTGGGCTTTTCTCTGGTTGTGGTGAGTGGGGCCTACTCTTCGTTGCTGTGTGCGGGCTTCTCATTTCGGTGGCTTCTCTTGTTGTGGAGCATGGGCTCTAGGTGCATGGGCTTCAGTAGTTGCGGCACGTGGGTTCTCGAGCGCAGGCTCAGTAGTTGTGGTGCACGGGCTTAGTTTCTCCACAGCATGTGGGATCTTCCCGGACCAGGGCTCGAACCCATGCCCCCTGCATTGGCAGGCGGATTCTCAACCACTGTGCCACCAGGGAACCCCATATATGGGCCAAATTCTTAGACATGAGTGTTCTAGGTCAGAGAGCAAGCATGTTTAAAATTTAAAGATTATTTCTCAAATTCTATTTTGATATTGTATAATCAGCTACTACATGTGGCTACAAATCATTTACAAGCAGGACCATTTCCCAATATTTTCCCCACTACCAGATAGCATCAGTGTTTTTCATTCTTGCTGTTTTTATGGTCGAGCATTATATTTTATTTTCATTTGCTTTTCTTTAATGGTTAAACAAGCATCAGCATCTTTTCACATATTTATTTGCCATTTTGTGTTTCTCTGTAAATCTCCCCTTTCCTTCTTTGTCTTTTGCTTATTGCTTTCTAGCAGCTTTTTGTATATGAGTAATATGAATTTTGAAGTACACATTAAACTTTTTTCTTTTGGATAGGTGGTGATTTATCTCTCAACCTTGTTGCCTGTCCTCACTAGAATATAAGATCTTCGAGGGAAGGTATTTTGGCCAGGTTTCTTTCCTGCTGTATCCCCAGTCCTTAGAACAGTGCCTGGTATTCAGCAGGTGCTTAATAACTGCTTGCTGAGTGGATGAATGCTTTTTTCATTTAACAATATCTCTTAGAGATTGTTGCATATCATTGTACGTAGAGCTTACAGGTTGCTTTTTATGGTTCCATATGGTATTTCCTTGTGGGGATTGAAGCATAATTGATTCATCCAGTCCCCCATGAGGCTGTTTACATACTTTTGCTATTGTAAACAGTACTATAGTACAGTATCTTCATATGTGCTGTTTTGCTCACATATATGAGTATTTATGTAGAATAATTTCTAGAAATGGAATTGCTAGTCAGAGGATATGTACATGTAAAATTTTGATGGATATTGCCAAATTAGTTGCTCTTAAAATATATTATACCAGCATATACCCACAATTTGAATGTGCTTGACATCTTCACCAGCTCAGTGACTTATCAAACTCGAATCTTCGATAATATATAAAGGAAATGTGCTGTCTTGTTTTAATTTGCATTTCTCTTCATGTGAATGAAGTTGAACATCATTTTACATGTTTAGAATCCATTTGCATTTCCTTTTCTGTGAATTGATGGTCATGTCCTTTGATTACTATTATTTTTTTAAACATCTTTATTGGAGTATAATTGCTTTACAATGTTGTGTTAGTTTCTGCTGTATAGCAAAGTGAGTCAGCTGCATGTATACATATATCCCCCATACCCCTCCCTCTTGCATCTCCCTCCCACCCTCCCTATCCCACCCCTCTAGGTGGTCACAAAGCACCGAGCTGACCTCCCTGTGCTATGCAGTTGCTTCCCACTAGCTATCTGTTTTACATTTGGTAGTGTATATATGTCCATGCCACTCTCTCACTTCATCCCAACTTCCCCTTCCCCACGCCCTGTGCCCTCAAGTCCATTCTCTAGGTCTGTGTCTTTATTCCTGCCCTGCCACTAGGTTAATCAGTACCACTTTTTAAAATTTCATATATATGCGTTAGCATACGGTATTTGTTTTTCTCTTTCTGACTTACTTCACTCTGTATGACAGTCTCTAGGTCCATCAACCCCACTACAAATAAACCAGTTTCGTTCCTTTTTATGGCTAATATTCCATTGTATATATGTGCCACATCTTCTTTATCCATTCATCTGATGATGGACACTTAGGTTGCTTCCATGTCCTGGCTATTGTAAATAGAGCTGCAATGAACATTTTGGTACATGTCTCTTTTTGAATTATGGTTTTCTCAGGGTATATGCCTAGTAGTGGGATTGCTGGGTCATATGGTAGTTCTATTTGTAGTTTTTTAAGGAACCTCCATACTGTTCTCCACAGTGGCCGTACCAATTCACATTCCCACCAGCAGTGCAAGAGTGTTCCCTTTTTTCCACACCCTCTCCAGCATTTATTGTTTCTAGATTTCTTGATGATGGCCATTCTGACTGGTGTGAGATAATATCTCATTGTAGTTTTGATTTGCATTTCTCTAATGATTAATGATGTTGACCATTCTTTCATGTGTGTGTTGGCAGTCTGTATATCTTCTTTGGAGAAATGTCTATTTAGGTCTTCTGCCCATTTTTGGATTGGGTTGTTTGTTTTTTGGATATTGAGCTGCATGAGGTGCTCGTATATTTTGGAGATCAATCCTTTGTCAGTTAATTTGTTTGCAAATATTTTCTCCCATTCTGAGGCTTGTCTTGTTTATGGTTTCCTTTGCTGTACAAGACTTTTAAGTTTCATTAGGTCCCATTTGCTTATTTTTGTTTTTATTTCCATTTCTCTAGGAGGTAGGTCAAAAAGGACCTTGCTGTGAGTTATGTCATAGAGTGTTCTGCCTATGTTTTCCTCTAAGAGTTTTATAGTTTCTGGCCTTACATTTAGGTCTTTAATCCATTTTTAGTTTATTTTTGTGTATGGTCTTAGGAAGTGTTCTAATTTCATTCTTTTCCATGTAGCTGTCCAGTTTTCCCAGCACCACTTATTGAAGGGGCTGTCTTTTCTCCATTGTATATTCTTGTCTCCTTTATCAAAGATAAGGTGACCATAGGTGCATGGGTTTATCTCTGGGCTTTCTATCCTGTTCCACTGATCTATATTTCTGTTTTTGTGCCAGTACCGTACTGTGTTGATAACTGTAGTTTGTAGTATAGTCTGAAGTCTGGGAGCCTGATTCCTCGAGTTCCATTTTTCTTTCTCAAGATTGCTTTGGTTATTTGGGGTCTTTTGTGTTTCCATACAAATTGTGAAATTTTTTGTTCTAGTTCTGTGAAAAATGCCATTGGTAGTTTGATAGGGATTGCATTGAATCTGTAGATTGCTTTGGGTAGTATAGTCATTTTCACAATGTTGATTCTTCCAATCCAAGAACATGGTATATCTCTCCATCTGTTTGTATCACCTTTTTTTAATTTTTGGCTGTGTTGGGTTTTCATTATTTCACGTGGGCTTTCTCTAGTTGTGATGAGCGGGGGCTACTCTTCGTCACGGTGCATGGACTTCTCACTGCGGTGGCTTCTCTTGTTGCAGAGCACGGGCTCTAGGTGCGCAGGCTTCAGTAGTTGTGTCATGCAGGCTCAGTAGTTGTGGCTCGTGGGCTCTAGAGCGCAGGCTCAGTAGTTGTGGCACACGGGCTTAGGTGCTCCACGGCACGTAGGATCTTCCCGGACCAGGGCTCGAACCCGTGTCCCCTGCATTGGCAGGCAGATTCTTAACCACTGTGCCACCAGGGAAGTCCTCTGTGTATCATCTTTAATTTCTTTCATCAGTGTCTTATAGTTTTATGCATACAGGTCTTTTGTCTCTTTAGGTAGGTTTATTCCTAGGTATTTTATTCTTTTTGTCGGAGTGGTAAATGGGAGTGTATCCTTAATTTCTCTTTCAGATTTTTCATTGTTAGTGTATAGGAATGCAAGAGATTTCTGTGCATTAATTTTGTATCTTGCTACTTTACCAAATTCATTGATTAGCTCTAGTAGTTTTCTGGTAGCATCTTTAGGATTTTCTATGTGTAGTATCTTGTCATCTGCAGACAGTGACAATTTTACTTCTTCTTTTCCTATTTGGATTCCTGATTATTTTTTTTTAAGTTATGTTGTTGGTCTTTTTCTTCTTGCTTTGGAGGAGCTCTCTCTCTCTGTTGAGGACATTAACTCTTTTGTCCATCCTACGTGTCATGCATTTATCTTCTTTCCAGTTCGTTGCTTGTCCTTTGAGTTTGTTTATGATATATTTTGCTGTGCAGTACATGAAGTAGTCAAATTTATCAGTTTCCTTCTGTGGCATCTCAGTTTTGCAGCATGCTTTGTTAGAGGAGTCTTCTCTACTCTAAAATTAGCTTTTTAAAAAACAAATCCATCTCTCCTGTCTTTATTTTATGGCTTCTCTTTTTCTTTGTTTAAAGTTTTGTTAGATCTAAATTTTATTTTTGTGTATAGTATGAAATAGGGAGTCCAACTTTACATTTCTTTCTTTTTTTAAAATAAAGTTATTTATTTTATTTTATTTATTTTTGGCCGCGTTGGGTCTTCGTTGCTGTGTGTGGGGCTTTCTCCAGTTGTGGCGAGTGGGAGCTACTCCTCCTCATGGTGCATGGGCCTCTCAT
Organism: Mesoplodon mirus; assembly: GCF_964341445.2. NCBI lineage: Eukaryota > Metazoa > Chordata > Mammalia > Artiodactyla > Ziphiidae > Mesoplodon > Mesoplodon mirus. The sequence goes on along the minus strand of NC_138981.1, from coordinate 44,373,318 downwards.
TGCGGTGGCTTCTGTTGTTGCGGAGCATGAGCTCTATGCACGCGGGTTTCAGTAGTTGTGGCACACGGGCTCAGTAGTTGTGGCTTGCAGGCTCTAGAGTGCAGGCTCTGTAGTTGTGTTGCATGGGCTTAGTTGCTCCATGGCATGTGGGATCTTCCCAGACCAGGGATCAAACGCATGTCCCCTGCATTGGCAGGTGGATTCTTAACCACTGTGCCACCAGGGAAGTCCCTTTTTTTAAAAGTAAATTTATTTATTTTATTTTATTTATTTTTGGCTGCATTGGGTCTTCGTTGCTTCATACATTTCTTTCTCATAATTACCCAGTTTTGAGTAATCTATCTTTTTTGCACTTATTTGAAATGCCACCTTTATTATATATTAAATTTCCCACTTTTATTTGCATCCATTTTTAGACTCTCTGCTCTGTTCCACTAACTATTCTTGATAATGGCAGGATTTACATTGTTTTTCTCATTAAGTATGGTACACAAAGTGCAAAGTAGGCATCCTACGGATATTGCTGTGGTAAAAATGATCAGAATGAGCAGATTGTACAGGCATATGCTGTTATAGGAACCAGTGACATTTGAGGATGTGGCTGTGGACTTCACCCAAGAAGAGTGGCAGCATGTGGACCCTGCTCAGAAGACCCTACACAGGGATGTGATGCTGGAAATCTATAGCCACCTGGTCTCCGTAGGTAAGGGCAAATTCTCTGTCTAACAAAGAATCAGGTCCTCTTCATCTTTCAGAACTGTTAAGACCATGACCTATATGATTTTCTGTTAACAGATGTTTTCTTTTATAGTTCCAGTTTTTTATGTTTATATTTTTGTTATATCTGGAATTAATTTTTGTGAATTAAAGATCCATCTTTGCTGGGAGGTCCCTGAAACTGCTTTTTCTCCTCAAGAGTTTCTGAGCTGCCAAAGCCAAGGCCATTGTAATTTTCCCTTAACAGGGTGTTCAGGTATAAAACCGGACATAATCTCCAAGTTGGAACATGGAGAGGACCCATGGATCATAAAGAGTGAGTTGTCAAGGTGGATCTACTCAGGTACGTGAGAATTGGGGAGATGGCTGACAGGGCATTTTCTTCTTCCCTGATATGAGTGGCCTCCTTTCTTTCTTTTTTTTTTTTTTGCGGTATGCGGGCCTCTCACTGTTGTGGCCTCTCCCGTTGCGGAGCACAGGCTCCGGATGCGCAGGCCCAGCGGCCATGGCTCACGGGCCCAGCCGCTCCGCGGCATATGGGATCCTCCCAGACCGGGGCACGAACCCGTATCCCCTGCATCGGCAGGCGGACTCTCAACCACTGCGCCACCAGGGAGGCCCTCCTTTCTTTCTTAAAGTTCATCAGGCCTTCTTCTCTTTTCTTTCTTTTCTTTTCTTTTCTTTTTTTTTTTTTTTTTTTTTTTGCGGTACGCGGGCCTCTCACTGTTGTGGCCTCTCCCATTGCAGGGCACAGGCTCCGGATGCGCAGGCTCAGAGGCCATGGCTCATGGGCCCAGCTGCTCCGCAGCATGTGGGATCTTCCCGGACAGGGGCACAAACCCGTGTCCCCTGCATCAGCAGGCGGACTCTCAACCACTGAGCCACCAGGGAAGCCCAGGCCTTCTTTTTAACATCCATCTTCCATCAGCCACCTTCTTAGAACTTCTGTTCATTGCTATTTTCTTTTTGGTATCTATTTGATTTTACCTTTTTCTTCTTTTTCAGACAAGGAAAAAAACTCTGACTCTTCCCAGCAGATCATTTCTGGAGAACTTTCATTTCAAAGGGAGATATTGGAAAGAGCCCCAAAGGATAATTCATTGCACTCTGTCTTTAAAGTCTGGCATATTGATGGTCAGATAGATAGATATCAAGGAAACCAAGGCAGAGTTTTGAGGCAGATCACAGTCTTCAGCCATGAAACAATGACCAAGAAGAGAGGCCCTAAATGTAATATATTTAGAAAAATATTTAGTGGATGCGTAGACTTTGATCCTTCAAGTGAAACACTCCATCACTTTGATTCGTGTGAAAAGAGCTTGAAATCTAATTTAGACTCACTGACTTGTAATAGGAGCTATGTAAGAAAGAACCCCACTGAGAGATTTGGATGTGGAAGACCACCTAGCTATAGTTCTTCCTGTTCTGCCCCTGAGAAAATTCACATTGGAATGAAATCCCATGGACATAGTCAATGTGAAAAAGTTCTCAATCATAAGCAAGCCCCTATTCAGTATAAGAAAGTTCAAGCTGGGGAGAAATACAGTGTTTGTAGTGTGTATGAGAAGGGCTTTATTAAGTCACAGCTCATTATACATCAAAGAATTCATACTGGAGAGAAACCGTAGGTATGTGGAGATTGTGGAAATGCCTTCAGTGAGAAATCACACCTCATTGTGCATCAGAGGATTCATACTGGGGAGAAACCCTACGAATGTACTGAGTGTGGGAGGGCCTTCTCCCAGAAGTCACCCTTCATTGTTCATCAGAGAGTCCACACTGGAGAGAAACCTTATGAATGTTTGGAATGTCAAAAAGCCTTTTCCCAGAAGTCACATCTCATTATACATCAGCAAGTTCATGCCAAAGAGAAGCCCTTTGAATGCAGTGAATGTGGGAAGGCCTTCTGTGAGAAGTCTCACCTTTTTATACACCAGATAACTCATACTGGGGAAAAACCGTACGAATGTACTGAATGTGGGAAGACCTTCCCTCGGAAAACACAACTTGTCATCCATCAGAGAACGCATACTGGAGAGAAACCCTATAAGTGTGGTGAATGTGGGAAAACCTTTGGTCAGCAGTCCCACCTCATAGGACATCAAAGAATTCATACAGGAGAGAAACCTTATATGTGTGCTGACTGTGGGAAGGCCTTTTCCCAGAAGTCACACCTCACTGGGCACCAAAGGCTTCATACTGGAGAGAAACCTTATATATGTACAGAATGTGGAAAAGCCTTCTCTCAGAAATCACCTCTTATTATACACCAGAGAATTCATACAGGGGAGAAACCGTATGAGTGTAGTGAATGTGGCAAAACGTTTTCTCAGAAATCACCCCTCATTATTCATCAGAGAATTCATACAGGGGAGAAACCATATGAGTGTAGTGAATGTGGCAAAACGTTTTCTCAGAAATCACCCCTCATTATTCATCAGAGAATTCATACAGGGGAGAAACCCTATGAGTGTACTGAGTGTGGAAGGGCCTTTTCCCTGAAGTCACATCTCATTATACATCAGAGAGCTTATACTGGAGAGAAACCGTATGAATGTAGTGAATGTGGAAAGGCCTTCTGTGAGAAGTCTCCACTAGTTGTACATCAGAGAATCCATACTAGGGAGAAACCTTCTGAATCTGCTGAGTATGGGATAACCTTTTCCTGGAAATCACAGATGATCACATACCAGAGAATGCACATGGGGGAGAAACACTCCAAATGCAGTGACTGTGGGAAGGTCTTCTGCCAGCATATACACTTCACTGGACATCAGAATCCACATAAGAGAGAAACCTTATATACATACTGATTGTAGGAAGTTTTTTTTTTCCCCAGAAGTCAGACCTCATTGTGCATGGGAAAACTCACATTGAACAGAAATCCTATGGGTATGTTGGACATGAAAAAATGTGGCACCTCCTTAACTGTAGAATAGACTCAAATATTCCTAAGTATATCTGATTATTCCTCCACAGGATGATCTGGCCAGGCCCTCAGAGTGTTTTCAATATTGTAAATAAGAACAGATTTGTTCACCCTCAAATTTCTCAGTCCCCTTAACAGAATAAATGTCGCAAACAGTTAACATTGCTTTGGTGTTATGTGATCCTTAAAGGTTTTGTAGAATTCTCCTATGAATGTATTTCAGCATGATGCATTATTTGAAGGATATCTCTTTGTCATCTTTCTCTATTTCTTCCATCATTTTTTCTCTGTTTAGATTATATATGTATTTATATTGATATGTCTGTTAATATATAGATACAGATATATGTAGTCCTTGTCATTTTCATAAAAATCATCCATTTCCTCAAAGTTCTCAATATATTTGTGAAATTTTGAGTTAAGTGGTCTCTTGTAATTCACTTAGTTTTCTCCATATATGTGGTTATTTCTCTAGTATCATTTCTCATAGAGTGTATTTGTGATTTCTTTTTCTTCAATTAGGTAAGCTAATGTTAATATTTTATTTATTTTATGCCCCTCACCCAAGACTAGTTCTTGCCTTTATATAATTTTCCTGTTTTCTGATTCATTCATTTGTGCTTTTATTTATTTAAAGTCCTTTCACCTGCTTTTCCATTTTTTCTAACTTCTTTAGTTGACTGTGTAAATCAATTAATCTTACCATTTCTGGTTTATTTATAGATGTATTTTGGGCTATGTATTAATCTGGGAATAATTTTAGCTATTTGTGGTCCAATTTGAGAATATTATGTTTTTTGGTAGGTAAATTCTACTGTTTAGCCCAACTTTGTTTGTAGGTATGACAGATCTATTTATTCCTAAGTGTCCCAGCATATTTCCTGTTGTGTATCCTGTTTTCATTGCTTTTATGTCTTTTAATCTTTCATTATGGGACCCTGATGTACTGGGTTGAATTGTACAAGGTGATGTTCCTTTGTACTACTTTGGATGTGTTACTTGTGTCCCAGAGCATAGCAAAGGGAAGGATGCTTCCAAAGGATTTTCAGGAAGCTAGTGTAATCCTGATATCCATAATCTTGATAATCCATAATACTTGAGAGATGGGATTTGAGGCTGAAAAGAAAAGTGATGGTAGGCCTATGGCTATAAATGTTCAGAGGACCTTTTTTTTAACCTTTCCACTTAATGCCAAGATTTTAGATAATTTCCTTTAAAGTCTTTTGGGCAGAGGTGGTTTTATTTCTATCTCATTCTTTCAGTGAGAGTGAAGACATTTTGTTCCCAGATTTATGTCAGCAGTCTTTACTCACCTTGGGCAGGACATGTTCTTAAAACCTCAGTGTGAGTAACCTGGGTTTGGCAGATGCACTTTAAGTGAAGAGTAGGCAATAGTGGAGTGTCCATGGTTGCTGAGGTTGCTGTGGCTGAGCTTCTGGGGTCTGGTCTCCTGTGGAGTCAGTAACTTGCAGCAAGCCACAGCAAGAGTGGGGAATTTCCTAAAAATGTCCCAGAGTGTGGATAGACATTTCTTCATTTTCAACAAGTCTTTATTGAGCATGTGCTGCATGGCAGGCACTATTTTGAGGATTCTGCAGTGAACAAAGCAGACAAAAACATCTCTGCCTTCATGGAGAGATGGTTAATAAAAAGGCATATATTATATATAAAATATAATACTATTATATAACATAAATAAATATTTTAATTATAATAAAAATAAAATAGAAAATTTAATGTAATATATGTAACTTTTTTATTATCCATCTCTCCATGAAGGCAGGGACTTTTTTGTCTGCTTTGTTGCTTTACTTTCATCCACAGCACTTAAGCACTTATCAGTGGAGGATAGGAGATAGATAGATGATGGATAGATAGATAGAATATGATATATGTATAAATATATAAAATGTTAAATATAATCCTGTACATATAACATATATATGTGTGTATATATATATATATATATATATATATATAAAACTATAGTCATATAGATATCTTCTCTGTTGATAAATGCTTAAGTGCTGTGGATAAAAGTAAAGCAAGACATACACACACTACTATATATAAAATAGATAACCGGAACTTCCCTGGTGGTGCAGTGGTTAAGAATCCGCCTGCCAATGAGGAGGACACGGGTTCTATCCCTCGTCCGGGAAGATCCCACATGCCGCGGAGCAACTAAGCCTGAGTGCTACAACTACTGAGCCTGCACTCTAGAGCCCGTAAGCCACAACTACTGGAGCCCATGTGCCACAGCTACTGAAGTGTGCATGCCTAAAGCCTGTGCTCCGCAACAAGAGAAGCCACCACAATGAGAATCCCACACACCACAATGAAGAGTAGCCCCTGTTCACCACAACTAGAGGAAGCCCACGCTCAGCAGTGAAGACCCAACGCAGCCAAAAACTAAAAAATAAAAAAATAATTTAAAAAAACCCCAACAAGGACCTACTGTGTAGCACAGGGAACTATACTCAATATCTTGTAGTAACCTATAATGGAAGAGAATGTAAAAAAAAAAAAGAATATATTCTAATATATTTTTACATTGTAAGTCAACCATATTTCAGTAAAAATTTTAAAAAAAGAAAGTAAAGCAAAGTAAGGAAACAAGGAGTGGCCTGTAGGGTATGGGGTGGGCAGGGAAGGCCTCAATGACAGGGTGCCATTTGAGCAGAGAGATGAAGAAATTGAGGGCATGTGTGAAGGACAGCATGTCAGGCAGAGGGAACAGGAAGTGTAAAGGCCCTGAAGCAGAGGCATACCTTGAAATCACATCTCCAGTGTATTTCAGAAGTACTTCAGGGATTCACCTTAAGTGGTCCCAGATTGTTGTGACCCCAGGTGCCTGAAAGAAGTGAATATAAATCCACTCTGGTGTAAGCCAGCCACCTTTCAACCCACAGATAAAATTCCAGAATATAAGAGCCAACAGTGGAAAAAAGTTATAAAACACATAAGCAAACAAGACACTATTAGCAAGATCCATAAGAAATAACAAACAGAATCTAACCCATAAAACTTCAGATATTATGGGACTTCCCTGGCGGTCCAGTGGTAACAAAAGAAGGTGTTTGCTAGGGCTGCCATAAGAAAGTACCAGGTGGCTTAAACAAAACATTTCTGGAGGCTAGAATCCAAAATCAAGGTGTTGACAAGGTTGGTTCCCTCTGAGGGATTGTTAGGGAAGGATCTGTCCAGGCCTCTTTCCTTGGCTTGTAGATGGCTATCTTCTCCCTGTGTCCTTCACATGATCTTCCCTCTCTGCATGCTTCTGTGTTTAAATTTCCCCTTTTTGTAAGGACACTAGTCATATTGGATTAGAGCTCAACCTAGTGACCCAGTGACCTTATCTTAACTTGATTACTTCTGTAAAGTCCCTATCTCCAAATAATATCACATTCTGGGGTACTGGGGTTAGGACTTCAACATCTGAATTTTGAGGGGAAACAATTCAACCCATAACAGAGGAATGGAACATATAAGTAGAGAGCAAGAGAATCCAAAGTGACTAAGCAGATTTTTAAAAATTGAAGTATATTTGATTTACACTGTTGTGTTAGTTTCAGGTGTACAGCAAAGTGATTCGTATATATATATAAAACAAGAATATATACATATATATTCCTGTTTTCCCTTATAGGTTATTACAAAATATTGACACCTTGATTTCAGACTTCTAGCATCCAGAACTGTGAGACAATTTTTTTTGTTGTACCCATTGTTTTTTTTTCTATTCTGTTTAATAGCTTTCTATCCACAAAAACAAGGGCAATATATACCTGTGTATAACACACTGTGCTGCATCAGGCATGCTGCTATTATTTTTTGTCCATTACAACCAGGGACTTTCTTAAGCATTCTATCGTCAAGGTTTATAATGACATATAAATCAGTCTGTTGAGAACACTAGACCACACAGTCTGATGGCCTGGTAGTGAGTAGTTCCCGGAAATTCCTTCTCAAATGATATACTTTATAGTAGACGTATCTTGAAAAAACAAGAAGTAAAAGATACTGGCATGTAGAGTTCCATTTAGTCATCAACAATTGGTCCAATTCATCGTTATATGGTACGACCAAAATGTAACCCAGAGTGATGCCACTCAGGTGGCAGGCTTCCATTCAAACTTGTCAGGTTCCAAAAGCAGGGGCAGTCTCAGCAAACATATGGCTTCACCTTTTCAAGCATCTGGTATAATTGTGCTAAGAGACCATATCATTCTCTTGCTCTGAGCTTCTCTCAAGGCACCAATGTAATATTGTATTTCCCTCATTGCATAAACCATTTATTCATTCCTTTTCCCTCAGCTACTATTTCTCCTTTTCTCCATTCGTCACTGATTTTAACCCAAGCGTTTCCACTGCTGGAAGGGATATTAAGGTCAGCTGCTGTGCCGGTCCAGATTGCCAACAGCAGTACCAGTCTAGCAATACACCCTCCCTAGTCTATTCCCATTCATACGGGTAGTGTTACATGGGTACAGAACTAGTGAGCTACTTTGACCAATAGGTAATAGAGCTGTATTAACTGTCAGATCCTGCTGTCTTCACCCAGGTATTCATGATGGTTTCTTGGACCCTTTGTGTCCTTTTCTGCTGAAAAAATAGGAATCTACAATGGTGAGTCACACCTCCTAATTTAGTCCAGTGCTCTGGACATTGATTTGTTGTAGCATGGTAGTAAGGAGTTACTTTTCTTTCTGGCTAAGAGATGTTTCTTTGCCCTTCTGTAAGGCCTCTTCTGTTTTTCCTTGGCTCCCCTAAACTGGGGATTGTGCATGGGAGTTTCCTCAACTCCCCAAACCCATGGATTTGGTGTGGATGTTTCGTTAGCTCCCCAGTCCCTAAAGATAGCATGTGGGGGTTCACATGGCTCTTCACCCCAGAAATTGCACATAGGGGTTCCCTTGGCTCTCTGCCCTGGAGACTGCATGAAGGGTTCCCTCAGCTCTCTAATCTCGGTTTAACTATTTGTAAATCCCATGGGTAACTCATTCTGCCAGGGGTCTTCCCTCCTCTTCTTCCCTGCTTACTACATACTTTACCACTACTGCACTTACTTAGTTGAATATCTTTATAAATAGCAAAATTTACCAAATTTTCCAAAGGCAATTTGGAAGGTCAATGACCTCTTTGGGAAACTTGAGGCCTTCCCAAACTGGCTCATCCAGGACTTGCCCCTTCCCATCACTTCCACTCCTTCTTCCTCCTTTTACTACCTTTAGCTCTTCCCTGCAGCTCCCTTAAGTCCTTTGATCTGTCCCCCTTCAACATCCCTGCCCGACTTTTCTCTTCCCACTCCAGCCCCTCAGCTTGAGCTTTAGGCCTCCTGACTCTACTGGGGGACTCTCAGAGGAAACCTCCTGAGGCTGAAAAAGCTAACTGGAAATAGACTGGCTATTTTATCCACTCAGATGTCTCTGGAGACACCCAGATGGCCGCTGGGTATCTCTTTGGTCCCCCTCCCCATATTTATTCCACAGCCTCCATAAGATTACATATCAGGTCAAAGAAGATGGTGGGAAACTCTAAGCCCTCATATGGAACAGATAACCTCAACTTGGTTCCATCAGTCAGAATAATCCTGATTAATAATATAAAGTGGGGCAAAGACAAGGACCAAAACTCTGTTATATAAACCAGGGAGTTTTGCATTTCTGTGTTTATGCATGACTCAACTAAAATTTTAGAATAAAAGCTATAAGATCTTTATTTGTATCTGTCTGTATGTTTATGTATGTATGTATGTTATGAATATGTGATATTTTCCAACCTTCAGATGGCGTTACCAAATTGTTCAAGTATCCTGACAACTTTTGACATTTTGCCTTCCCCAAATCTAATCCCAATTGGTATCTTTTATACCCAAAATTGACTTCGGGGTTTCCCCGAGGGCCACTGGAAAATCACAAAGGATTTGTTCTTTCATCTTGTAAAAAGAGGTGCTAAAAATAATTAGGTTTATTTAATATTATATAAATGATTATATAATTTGCATGGGAAGTGTTGTCAAAAAATACTTAGACTTCCCTAGATTAAAGTTGTTTGGGTAAAATGTTATTCATATAAATATTTCAAAAATTATACAAAGTTCCTAGAGATTTGTCATTGCGCTCACTGTCCATGATATATTTCTATTTGTGTCCTCATGCTGCTTTACCTTATGTTAGGTAGCAATAGTACAATTTTATGAATCATAATTTCAATTATTTAAAAAATATTAACTTGGTCACAATTTTACTTTTCAAAATCCAGTATATTCTAGGCTAACTGGGGATTCCAATTCCAATTGGAAATTTACATCACTCACCTTTAGAGTTTTATTAATAGATAGATATTTAGGACCTTTTCTTCAGCTCCTAAATCTCATGGTTGTAAAATAAACATGTTCTAGATGCAAGAAGGAGGGGATATGGGGATATATATACACACATATAGCTGATTCACTTTGTTATACAGCAGAAACTAACACAACATTGTAAAGCAGTTATACTCCAATAAAGATATTAAATTAAAAAATCAGTTCAAAGAAGAAAAAAAAATTTCTTACTATCATATGTATGTTTTCTCTCTGGCTTAAAACTTTCCCTTGTAAAAGGGCTGCTGCCACTATGGTTGCTAAACTTGTATCAGGACAGGTGTTCCACACATGGAGAATTCCACTGGCTCTTTCAAGAGACTGAGGGGCCCATTTCACCAGTAAAGTCATCCAAGAAATCCAATGAGTTCTTCCTATATCACAAAAATTACACTGTCTATTATTCCCCACTCATCTGGAATGATAGAGCTAATGGACTATTAAAATGAAAGCTTGCTAAACTGATGGAAGAAGTCAATCTCCCATGGCCTAAGGGTTTTTACCCTTATCCCTGATTGCCCTCTAGTCCTTTCCTGATGGGTTATACCAGCTGTCCCCATGTAAAATTACTGGCTAGCCCATAGAATTCTCTATTCGGTCTGGTCTCTTGAAGACTCTAACCTGGTCAATTCAGACATTCTAAAATATGGTAAGAAATTTATTCATTATTCCCAAACTTCTCTTCAACAGGTGGAAGCTGCTTTTCCTCCATTTCTCCTATGCAAACCACTATATAACCTAGAAACTGGAGACTTAGTTCTCGCAAGGCAACCAGAAAATTAATCTTGATCCCTATTAAAAGGGCCCTTGCATCATCCTCTTTACATCACTAACACTGCTGCCAAACCCCGGGGGGTCAAACCCTGGACCGGTGTTTCTCAACTGAAAAGATATTGAAATCTACTCTAAATGGAAGTCCATCCCAACTGCAGACTCTAAACTGAGGGTCTCCGAAAGCGGTGAGTAAGATGGAAGATGAGGAAGTCCCTGAGAGCTGGGAGGCGGCAGACAGTGGGGAAATCCAAATCTCCTCCAAAGTGCCCATTGTGATTCAGGACGATAGCCTTCCATGGGGCCTCTCCACAGATCCGCATCCTCAAGAGGCCCACCAGCATTGGTGTGGTCAGCAGCCCCAACTCCACCAGCAGGCCAGCCCTTCCCATCAAGTCCCTAGTGCAGCGTGAGGCAGAGTACGCGGAGGCCTGGAAGTGGATCCTGGGCAGCGCCAGCCCAGAAGAGGAGCAAGAGAAACCCATCCTCGACAGGCCAGCCAGGATCTCCCAACCTGAAGACAGCAGGCAGCCCAACAATGTGATCAGACAGCTGTTGGGTCCTGATGGGTTACAAGGCTTCAAACAGCACAGATAAATGCGGGCAGGAAAGGATGCCACCGCCACTGCCTCCGTCACCACTTCTTGGGTCGTCCGCTGTGGGTCGCACTGCTGTGGCAGACAGCTGGACTTGAGCAGAGGGAACAACCTGACTTACTTGCAGTGTGATTCCCTTTGCTCCGCCCACTGTGACCTTGAACCCCATGCACTGTGACCTTCCTCCCCCCACTGTGATTGGCATGTCTAGAAGGGCTGTCCCAAGTCAATGGAAAGGGAAAGGGTGGGGTTAGAGGAGGGTTGGGGGGGACCCACCAAGGACTCAGAGAGTCAGACAGTGCCACCTGGCCACTTGGGGTAAAGCCAGTGCCAGCAATAACAGTTTATCATGCTCGTTAATTTGGGATTTTAAAACACAAATGAGAACTCGCATCCACCCACGCTCAAGTTCATGTTTTCATCACTTAAAAGCAAGTTCCATCTGAAAATATCCTTTTTGTTTCTTTGCTTCCTATTTTTGTTTGTTTATACAATATTTGATTTGCAAAAGTAAAAGTGCATGGGAGGGGTTTTAGCAGTTTAATGAATTTTTAATTGAGAAAGAGTAGTTTGGTAGTCTACGTAAAACTGTTTCTGGGCAATTCACTAGAAACATTAACCAATAGGATTTTGGTGAGCTTAACTTCTGTATTCCTACTGCAGCCCAGAAAAGGGGCAGGGCTCTGCAGCCCCCAGGAGAGATGAGCACCCCATGCCTATACCTCCCTCCCCCCAGCTAAGTCCCAGAGCATCTGGGCACTACCTGAAGACTGGGCTAGCTCTATAGGCTCAGAGAGCCTGGGGAGGGTGCCAACCCCTCACCTCTAGTGTACTTTGGGAGATAGGGAAAGTGAACAGACTTCCCCTTCTAAAGCCTCTCAGGAGTGGTTCCCTACCAGCCAGGCTTACTACTTCTAGAAGTGGGCAGGGAGTGAGGCTGCACTTTGGGGCTTTAGGAATAAGGGCTGCGAGGAACTTCTCTGGTGGTCCAGTGGTTAAGGCTCCGCACTTCCACTGCAGGGGGTGCGGGTTGGATCCCTGTTCGGGGAACTAAGATCCCACATGCCACGTGGTGCGGCCAAAAAGTAGAAAGAAAAAAAAAAGAGTAAGGGCTGCGAGCCTTGCTCAGTATTTTGCTGTCAGCACAAGGAAAGCCAGGAGAGAATCTTGACTCCAGGACTCCGAGCCTTCTGCCGAGTGTGGTCAGAAGGTAGGTAGATCTTCCTGCTCCAGCAAGACTTAGAACTCTCAAGGGTCTGTGGAGTGCCATCCCTGTTGATGGCATCAGCTCCGTAACTCTATCCAGCACATTTCCCTTGTGAAATCACTACCTTGGGAGCAGACCATTCTCAATACATTTGGGAAGAGACAAGCTGTGCATTGCAAAGACTGGTAATGACAGACTGGTTCCCCATAGGCCTAGGCTATCCTCCAGCCCGTCTTCCAGAGCAAGGGCCTGGAATGAAGGCAGTTTCCCCTCTGTCCTTGGAACCTGGAGATTTGCTTTGGTTCTTTGAGGTGGAAGAGACTTAGGGGGCCCTGCCTAGAGCAGCTGTGTGTGTACACTCTGGCCCCTCTCGGGCTTTCTGATCTCTTCCATCGCACTGCACCTTATATCCCTCAGCCAGCCAGATGGCCTCCTCGCTCAGGAGTGGTTGGTGTGACATTTGTGCAAGTCTTGGCCCAGTACATCTTCCCCTAGGAGGAAAGTTCAGCTGTCAGTTGAGTCAGCAATTAGTCCACAGGCTTACAACTACATGAAGGCAGGAAATTGTCCGTGAGCAGAGCTGGAACAAAGCTTCAGTCAGTAAGAACCTGCAGGATGTTGAATGGTGCCCACAGGCTGCTCTGAGGGGAAATGACCTCCAGGAGTGGGGACGGAAGAAGGTTGTTGCTGTCTTTACAGTTCCACTGCCAAGACCAAGTTTCTGCATTCTAAGTGGATAGTGTCCATCCCTCATGTAATAGTGGTTCCTGGCCCAAGATGAAACTATCCTTTTCAGTTGGAGAAGGTACAGGCCAGGTGGGAAGGCCAGAAGTGCTGATTGCTCAGCTGTCGGGACCACCTGTTCTTTCTCCCCTTCTCTAGTGAGAGCCAAGGGGAGGCTGGCTGATGGGTGTCTGTGGATCAAGGATGTAGTAGGGACTGATGCTCCCACCTCCCTCTGGCCAAAGATGGGGCTCTGCCTGCTGTGTGCCTGTCACCACCCACCAGCAGTCATATCCTGGCTTCCTAGATGGAGAGGTGGCAGGCAAAATTTTAAAAAGAAAGAAACGAAAACAGGAAACTATGGTGTTGGGGGGGGTGGGAGGGGAGAGGGGAAGACAGTTTGGATTTTGTGTGTGTGTTTGTGGGTGTTTTTGGTTTTTTTTTTTTTTTTTTTTTTTTGCTGTACGCGGGCCTCTCACTGCTGTGGCCTCTCCCGTTGCGGAGCACAGGCTCCGGACACACAGGCTCCGCGGCCATGGCTCGCGGGCCCAGCCGCTCCGCGGCATGTGGGATCTTCCGGGATCGGGGCACGAACCCGTGTCCCCTGCATCGGCAGGCGGACTCTCAACCACTGCGCCACCAGGGAAGCCCTGTTTTTGGTTTTTGTTATTGTTTTTATGCAGTTGTCTGTAACCTTCCTTAAGTGCTTTTTCTTTTTTTTAATTTTCACATTTTATTCAATACATATAACAATGCTTATTAAAATATTTAACAATAAGATTTTTAATTTTTTGCTTTTATAAATTGCTTTTCTTTTCTTTAAAAAAATTTTTTTTAAAAAGTAAGCTGTAGGCTTTGGCTTGCAAAACACCAGGGGAGTGGGGGGGCAGAAACCTGAGGCTGCTGCCCCTTATCTGCCTTCACGGTACTGTCCCCTTCTCCCAGCTCCTCCCTGACTCTGTGAGCCAGCCCTCAGACCTTCCAGCTAACCGCTTCCCATGAGCCACTACTCTGATGTCAGCCTATAACCAAAGGAGCTGGAGGTCTGGACCTGGCGACCAACCCTTCGCCACCCACTCAGTCAGGGTGCCCCCCACCTGCAGGCAGGAGGGAACATGCTATCTGCTACCATCAGCCCCTTCCAGAGCCCACTGCCCCACCCCTCCCTGTCTAGCCCAGCCATATGCAGCTCTGCCCCATCTGGGGATGCTCTGCTCAGAGATGGGCTGGCAGGGCCGCCCCAGCCTCCCTGGTAGGCAAAGACTCTGGAAACCTCTGGAGTCCTGTGTTCGGCCATGTGATCCCAGGGGTGCACATGGGCCCCTTGGGTATCTGAACAGAAGGGTATGGGAGGGAGGGCCGCACCCCTGCAGTCCTGCTCTGCTGGTCTCATGGGCAGCTGCCCACCCTACCCCACCCCGCATCGCAGGCTCCTGAGTTGGCAGATTAAGCATTTTATTTTTATTTTTATTTTTATTTTATTATTTTTTATTTTTTTTGCTGTACGCGGGCCTCTCACTGTTGTGGCCTCTCCCGTTGCGGAGCACAGGCTCCGGACGCACAGGCTCAGCGGCCATGGCTCATGGGCCCAGCTGCTCCGCGGCATGCGGGATCCCCCCAGGCCGGGGCACGAACCCGCGTCCCCTGCATTGGCAGGCGGACTCTCAATAAGCATTTTATAAATTGCATTTTAAATACATGTTTTAAACTTGAAAAAAAAATAAACTGAGGATCTCTCGAGAGCCCCCAGAAGCAGATGTTGCCACAAGGTAGACTGCTTTCCTAAGAACTTCAGACCAGGTAAGTAGATGACATCATGAGGTGGTCAGCTTCCACCCAAGATGCCAAACAAGACCCTGTAGGATTCTCTTACATACTTCCTAATCTCACCATTTTTACTGTTCTTCTTGCAGTATCATCCCTTTTCTCTATCCCCTCCAGCATCATCTTTGCTATCCACATAACTCCCCCCATTACAACTGCAGCTTTCCATAATGAGCCTTCATTTGTATTATTTCCTCTTCCCCTTAACCCAAGCTGTTCTCCCCTTTAACAATTCTGCCATCCCTGCAAGGACCCCAGAATCTATAGCGTTCCTTCACTCAACTCATAGTACAGTCTCACAACCTTACTTTAGAATGCTGGTTATGTTCTCCCTCTTCTTCGGAAGCCTCCAGCTTCCCTTAAATTCCTATGCCATCTCATATTTAAGGGCATCCCTTGTGCTATCACTCAGGGTCCCTTTAGCTTTTCCCCCTAGACTTCAAAAGGGATCTCCTTCAACCTCAATACTCTTCAAAAAGGGCCATCTATGCTTAACCAGACTGCCTTCTTTTCTCACCTTAACTACTCTATTACCTCTGATTTAAGTTTTCCAGACACTAGATGAGGCAAGAGGTCTACAAAACATGTTACAACTACAAGCTTAGGCAGAAGCCAAGCCCCAGAAGGAGGCTGTGCTCTTCTTGTCTCATCAGGTTCTTAAGAAGCCTTAGAACAAGAGGCTAAGAGACTGGGAGTAAATCTAAAAAACTTGCTGCAACAAGTCAACTATGGGCAACCTGCATGCCTAGAGCTGCTGCAGTGTGGGCCACTTAGAAGTTTACCCAACCACCTGCATCTTCTATGCTCTGCTACAGAAAATAACCATGACTGTGGATCTTACCACTAACATCTAAAACCATTAACATCATTGCCAGAGAACTACAGGAACTCCAATGAATAGATCTTCATAATTGTCTGGCATTGGACACCAGCCTGGCTTCTCAAGGGGGGCACTTTGTAATGATCAGAAGCCATTGCTGTGCATGTGTTCCCTGAAACCTCTCTGATGGATGTGCCATCACCAAAAACAGCCAGACATTCCAGAAAATTCTTCAGATTTCCATTGTCATCTTCACTCCACTATTTGAATACCCTTCAGGCCCAATGTCTAGGAATCTTCTCTACTTGCTCTCTCTGAACCTCAAATCTTGGTTTTACTCGCTTATTCAACCTTTAATAACTTATTTTATTTTATTCCTGAGTATTTCTCTTGTTAAGTGCTTAATCGCTAAGGCCTTCCAACAGCTGTCAGCCTAACAGCAAAATCAACAGATGATACAGTAGTCAGTTCTTCAGGAACAAGAGGAACGTGAAGGCCAGCACCCCCTTGAAAACTATTTGGACCTAACTCAGCTTCCCAATGATTCTTATTCCATCCCTAATAGTGCTCAAGGACAGATTTTGTCTGACTTAAACAACAAGGGGGGACCGACTAAGTGTTCACAATTACCTGTTGCTTACCCTCTGCTTTGTCTTGACCAAACTTTAGTCAGGCTTCTCCCTTCCTACAGGTTCCTGAACTCTGCTTGCCCCCAAGCCTAAGCAAACACAAAAAAGTGAAATTTGCCTCCCTTCTCAGCTTCTCCTGAGAATTGACTGACAACAGCAGGATACTTTCCTGTCAGACCCCACTGGCCATTTCCCCTTGCTTGTCCAACTTCCCTCGAAAGATTCTGCTTATCTCTGCTTGCCTCCTCCTTACCCTGTGAAAGAAAAGCCTTTTTCTGCTTGATTTTGAGACCCTTGTAGACCTTATGGTCATAGCATTCTCCCTATTGCAACCAGCCTTCCCCCATTACAATAGTCCCTTTTCCTCCCTTCCCATAATCCTTCTGAAAAATAGTTTCTCCTTACTAAGTCCTGATTTGTTTTTCTTTGACAACCAACATGCAACAAGACGTGTTAATAAGGGCCCAGGAATAGGTAATCTAGAGCTATGCTGCTAAAGTATGGTGAGATTCAGCCAAGAGTTCAAGTCCTTGGGCAATTTATTTAATTTGTGTGGATAACTCCTAGGACATGACTGGCTGTGTTTCTTTTCATTGTTGTGTGGCGTCCTGCACATACGCTGTTCCTACTGCCCATCCCCTCATCAATTAGTGATCCTAAAGTGATTAGTATCAGGGGAATATTTGGAAAGATTGTGACGTTGGAGAGTTGTGGCTAGTGTGGTTGGTGCAGGGTTCTGCTGCTGAGTAAAAATCTACTGCAATTTTGAGTCAAACCCAGTGTCCAGTGTTGGACAAGGGGAAGCTTATAATAGGGAAAGCCCTTTACCAGGGATTCCCTTACAGGCCCACCAAGGCTCCCATTGTTGCCTATATTCTGTGTTCCTGTGAAGGCAAGTTGTGTGGCTTAGTGCAATTCCAGGTGGTGTTAATAGGAGCTTATAATATTATAGCCAAGTAAATGTGCATGTTATCTACCTCATACTCAGCACCTGAGTCAACTCAATTGGTTATGTGTTCAGCCCATGATTGGCCACATATTTGAAGTTAGTGTTGACCCACAGAATTAGAAGGCACCTGTGAGTCACAAGCCACATCTTAGAACCTGGCTTAGTCAGAATGGGTGTTGCTGGTAGCAGTAGAGATGGAAGGAGGAGGAGTGCTAGCCTCAGTGGTGGTTTCTGTGGTCATGTTAGTAGGACTGACCAACCTGAATGGCCAGCAGCGTGCTTCCCGTGGTCCCCATCCTGACCCATGTTGTGTGTCTCCCACGTTGTGCATGTGGCATGTTGTTTCCAGACCTTGTCAACAGTCGGGTGTAGTTTGCCAGGGGAGGGTGATCCATCAATGGGTGTGTAGTCGACACTGGTGAAGGGAGGAACTTCTCAGGTGTGGAAGGGGCACAGCAACAGAATAGGGGTGAAAGTCAGAGGTCATCTGTGGGCAGCAGTAGGAGTTCTGATTGTCCCTTGGGTATCATCCAAATGGTGTTACCCTGTCCAGGGGTAATTAGTTCCACCTCCTGAGTATCAGGAGCTGGTCCAAGATTGTTCTATGGTGATTTAGTGGAGTATGTGGGCAGCAGATGAGGACGCCTCTCTCTCCAGATAGTGGTGAGTGGTCTGCTCAGCTTACACTGGATGAGGAGCAGAAGCATGCTCAATGTGGTCCCAGAGTTGGTGGTCCACAGCAGGTCCCTATTGGGATCAAGGGAGAAGTGGCTGCTAGGCTCCGGAGTTTCTATGAGGGAGAAGGGAAAAAGGTGGAAGTACCAGGTGGATGTTCATTTGCTGTGGGCAGCATGCAAGGCTCCCATGTCCATGAAAACTGGTAATTGGGTTGTGTCCAGTGTGGATGTGTCCACCAGGAGAGGTCACAGCGTCTCTACAGATGGTCGTTTCATTTGTTGTGAATTTTAATACAGTGCAGTCATGTCTTAGGTCTGCACTTTTGAACTTGATGGACCATCTTCCTCCAGATTCTCTCAGGAGCCCTTGTTTTAAAATACCATTATGCCTTTCTGTGACATCTGCTGCTGTAGGACAACGGAGTAGGTGAAAACTCACACAATGTGATTTTGTAATGCCCGCTGTTGTGTTGCTTTGCAGTGGGAGCCTTGATCTGTTTGTATAACTGGCAGCACTCCCAAGGGCTGTGAGGCTGCGGTGTTAACACTTCAGTAACATTAACAGAGGTTGGGGCCCCACGAGAGCCATCAGTGGAAGGCCTGTGTGGGCACCCACCACTATTAACCATGTGTTAACATATATGTTCCTGCCGCTGCAGGGGGAGGCCCAATGAAATCAATTTGCCGTCTCTGATGTGGCCCTCCTCCTCTGTAAATTGTCCCTCCAGTGAGGTAGGCCCAATGTCTAGACTTCTGGCTTCTGGTACAGCCACTAATGTTTTGTCTCTCTGCTGAGCCGACTCCTCTACTAACAATCCATTTTCATAACCCTGTGATGCCCCAAAGCCCTGACCTCTCATGTGCTCCCTGATAGAAGGGGAGGGTGGCTCCTCCAAAAGGTCTGGAGATCTCCCCCTCCTTCCAGAGCCCTAGCTGCTTTGGTGGTTCAGTTAGCTCATCAGGCTTTGAGTCATAGAGCACTTCCTCTGTGTCTTATTTGGTATGAGCCGAGGTATGGTGCACCCAGATGGGCAGAGTGGGAGCCAGTGTGGCAATTGGCCCCATACCTATTTAGCCCAAATGTCTTGGCTTGTATTTTCCAGCCCTGATTTTGCCAAAGTCCCGACCAAGTAGTTAGCTCATGAACACCAACCAGGAGTCAGTAAAATATGAACCTTGGGAAAATGTTTGTCAAAGGCATACTCTATTGCTAGGACTATTATATGCGGCTCAGCCCATTGGGCACTTTGGTCTGTGCCCCGTATGGATTTGGGGGTGACAGGCTGTGGCTCTCTATTGTCTGGTCCCTTACACCTTGTGCTCAGTCCATCGGTAGGAAGACCGTTGCTTTGCTTGTTTTGAGCGTGCTGACCATCCTCCCTCCAGTCCCCATTGAGCAAGGGGTAGAGGCATTTCTGGGGTTTGGGCGAATTAGCTTCAGTGGCAGGTATGTGGTTACTTCCTCATGGAGTTTGTGACAATCCAGTAGGGCTGGGTTTAGCTCAACCCTGTAGATAGCATTTCCACTTTAATAACAGGGCCTCTGATGCCAATCTGATTTTATGGGGAGTTTTTCTTCCATTACGTAGGGCATACGAGGAATCTCGGTCTGTGGGATAACTGGCTCTGCCCCAGCAAGGGCCTCAGTTTCCATAAGTGCCCTGTATGCTGCTAGAAGTTGCCTCTCCAGTGGCAAATACGTCTGGGCTGAGGCTAGGAGCCCCTTACAGCAAAAGCCCAGGGAGAGGTTTGCCTGTCCATTTGGTCCAAAAGCCCCAGGAAGCAAATTTTGGGGTGGGAGCAGAAACTTCTAAATGTAAGTCCTATCCTTGGGGCACTAGTGGGAGAGCTGAAGTGATAGCCTCCTTTATTTTATCTAGTGCCTGTTGTAGCTCAGGTCCTCACTCAAAATGGAAGACTTACAGGTGACTTAATACGTAGATAGGATCTAGCAAATAGTAGACGTGAGGAACGTGTTGCCACCAGAATCCAAACTTTTCTACCAAATCTTGGGCCTCCTTGCTGATGTGGGAGGTTGGAGCACTAGGAGCTTTTATTTTATTGGATTGGGAAGAGTTTGCCCTTCTCAGTTCTGAATGTAACCCCCCAATTTAACAGAGTGGTAGAGGCCTTATACCTTATGGAGGGAGGCAGTTTCCCATCCCCTTTCAGTGAGGTGTTCACTCAGGGTTGTGACTGCCTGGCCCTCAGTGCCTTGTCATATCCTGTACTATGGCGTGTTTACCACCCACACCAATAACAAAATGGTAACTGGTTCCCATTGGTTGGTGCCCACCAATAGAGTAAAAGCCTTGGGTTTGTTCCATGAAGTTAGCTGTTGACTGAGCCGGTCCAGTAATGGGAACAGGGATAGTCTCCAAGGGAACAACCAGGAAAGAAACATCTTTTAGCAAATCTGGGCCAATTTTAATAGTTAAGTGGGTAATTTTCCTTTTAATTAATTGTCCTCTGAAGTCAGTCACCTCCTTTGGGGGGAGGGGGAGTTCCCTTTAAAGCATGAATGCTCCCTGGGATTAGGAAGGTTTGAGCACCTGTGTCCAACAGAGCCAGCCAGTGTGTTTGTGTTCTGGAGCCCAAACTACAGTTAGTGTGATACAAGGGCGATTCTCTTCCAGGTGGGGCCCTACTTCTGTGACTGCTGGATCCCTCTGTGCGGGCTGTCCTGGCCACTGGTGGAGACCAGAGGCAAGTACTAAAGATGAGGCTGCCTCTGAAAGGGAAGCCTGCCGCAGCTCGTAATCTAACCCTAGTAAGTAATACTATTGCTGCACTGATTTATCAGAGAACCTCCAATTTGGGACTCTCTTGTCCCTTAACCTGTGATGGTTAAGTTTATGTGTCAACTTGACTGGGTCACAAGTGCCAAGACATTTGGTCAAACATTATTCTGGGCATGTCTGTAAGGTTCTGGATGAGATTAACATTTGAATTGGTGGGCTGAGTAAATCAGATCACCCTCCCCAGTGTTGGCGGGTCTCATCCAATTAGCTGAAGGTCTGAATAGAACAAAAAGGTGACCCTCCCATAAGTAAGAGGGAATTTCTTCCTGCCTGACTCCCTTGAGCTGGTACTTTTTTTCCTGCTTTGGGAATCAAATTGAAACATTGGCTCCTCCTAGACCTCAAGCCAGCAAATCTTTGGACTGGAACTATACCATGGTCTCTCCTAGGGCTCCAGCTTGAGGACTGTAGATCTTGGAACTTGCCAGGATAGCCCTGTGAGCCAATTCCTTATGAAAAAAAACCCCTCTTTTTATATATACATCCTATTGGTTCTGCTTCACTGCAAAATTCTGACTAATATATAACCTGTCTTGTTTTCTCAGAGTTCACGCTTAAGCAGAGGCCAAGCTGTAAGTTTGTTTGACTTAGGAGGGGGGAGGCTTCACTCTCGATAGTAATTTTGATTTAGGCCAGGTGGCTTAAACACTTGGATCTGAGTTTGTCTTTCAGGGGTTTCTATTAAATCCAAGGGCAGCTGTGACTTTTGAACTGTTTTCGTGTTAACCATCATTGCCCGTAAAGGGGACTTAGCTTTGTCAGGAGCCTCTCTGAGCAACAACGCTGTGGACTCAGGACTCTATTCACCCTCCTCCCACTTGCCCAGTCATCCTGCTGCACACCATCTGTTACCTGATAAGCCCACTCCAGCATCCCTAGCTGATGGAGGAGATCTTTGGCCTCAGCTGGTGTTTTCCATTGACAGTCTGCCCAGGTGATTATGAGGCCTCATGTGGGGTGGGTGGCCCTCCAAGCCATTAAAAAATCCATATCAACAAGGTATATGTGAACTAGGGTCCAAAGCTGCCTCTGGGGGTCCTTCCTCCCTTCCTCACTAATTGTGCAAGATCCCTTACCAGGGGCCCATTTTTCCATCCCATTCTGTGGCTGCCAATTGTTTAATTCCAGACCCTGTTAGGTGGAATTCTCACTCTCTGCCTGATACATTCTATACAGCCAGGCAGCCCCTTTTTCATTTGGTTCCCGGACTCTGTCCTTATGGAGGACTGGGCCTCAGGGAGAAGGGGGATGTGTCGCTTCCCCCAAGTGAGAACCTGCCCTTTTTTTGGACCTTCCCCTCTTGTGGCTTCTGTCTGTTACTTTGTGGGTGGTCCTGGGTGGAGGGTAGATTCTCCTCACCATGACCATGCTGGCATCGTGCTGCCTGGGCCTCTAGAGGGCACCAGTCCTCTTCTCCAGGGCCCTCCCCTCCATCTGGTCTTCCAACGAGTGTAAGCTCCTACCTCCTCACCAGGCTGTGGCCTGGTGAGAAGCCACCAAGAGGAAGTTCTGGCTTGCCTCTCTCATTCAACAGGATGGCCCCCTGTTTAGGAGTCCTGGGAGAGGCAGGGAGATAACTTCCTTGTCTTTGTCACTTTAAGTAATGCTTTAGCCGCCTCAGCCCAAGAGTTGGGGTCAAGATAGCCCTCCAGGGAAGGGCTAGAATGATGCCACCCGTGACAGCAGATCCAAGTGCAGCAACAGCGTCAGAGTCAGGCTAGCTGTTTGCAAAGGTGCCTCCCCCAACTGCACTTAGGGGACTAACCTTGGCCTGATGCCTCTGCCTTATAGGCTTGTTTAGCTGCCACAGTGGTCCCCAGTGGCAAGGATGTCCTCTCGTCACAGAGTAACCCTGAATCGCTGGCCATTGTCAGGGAGCTCCTTCCATTATAGCCCATTATGGGGTCAGGGGTATCCACCCCTCAGTTCAGAGGTGTGCACCCCTCCCCCTTTTCTGTTCAGGCCCACAGGTCTTACAGTGTCCACCACCTGCCTAATGGATACCCAGGTGGGCAGGCTGACTTCCTACCGCATGCAGCTGGCCCCCCGCAAAATTAGTCCCAGTGGCATGTGTTCACTCAAATACTGATGCTATCACTTGGCCAGGCTATTGAAGCACAGGAGGATACCCCCCAAAATATAGAGTGTAATACAGTACAGAGCAGTGCCACACCAAACCGAAGCAGTGGCATTCCAAATTTTGAATCCCACCCATTTGAGGCCATCCAGGATTTTTGCTAATTGATTTTCCTGCTGACTGGGTGGCCTCCATATCTATTTCCTAATTATCTCCAGAAGTTCTCCCCTTATTGCCACTTACGGGGTTTGAGGTATTTGGGGATTATCAAGAAAAAAATATGACCACGAGGTGGCAGGAGCACACACGAGTGTTACTGGGCTTGCAGGCTGGGGAAGTGCCTCCCAGCAGGAGCCTGTAGGAGGAGGAGCGCAAAGGAAGTGCTGGGGGCTAAGGGGTTAAGAGAGGGAGCTTTTGTGTCTAGGTGATGTCACTCGGCAGCAAAGTGGGGAGTCTCTGGGTCAGAGAGCCCTGCAGGGCAGCAGCAACATGGGTCTTTTACAGCCCGGGCTTACCTTATCTATTGCCAGCAGATGTAGGGTGAGGTTTCGTTGGGTATGCAAAGCAGGTAGGCTCTAAATGGTGAAAAATCTACTTGTTTGGGCTATTTATAAAATAATTGGATGTGTACACATTTAAGTTGGCATCAGCAGGTTTTGAGCTATTGGGTCTCAGCCTGCAGTGAAGAAATAAACAACCGAAGGACCAATACAGAAAGGCCATCTTTGACCTATCTATATAACAGGTGAAGGCACAACCCATCCCATTAGATCCTTAGGAATTCTGGTGGGATCTTAGTTCCCCGACCAGGGATAGAAACTGTGCTCCCTGCAGTGGAAGCACAGAGCCCTAACCACTGGACTGCCAGGGAATTCCCAGAATTCTGGCATCAAGGTTTAAAGGTAGAGTTACAGTTTCTCATTTAGGGATCATCCCTGCTTCTGGCACCTGCAGTTGTAGCCCTGGTCCCAGGAACACTGCATCAGGTTGGAAAGAAGAAAGTTGAGGTGTTGCACGGAAAGAATTGTGTAGTAATAACAGCATCTTCCTGGCCCTCTCTGCCTCAGACCTCACAGAAAAATGGAGGAATCTATCTAGCAGGGACTCTCCCTTGGCCTGTATCATGTTAAATGTGAGCATACATTCATGGAGGGGTGTAAGCTGGTTCTTCATGCCTTTATCTCCCCCACTTTAGGCATCTACCTGTTCCAATTCTCTATCAAACGAATACTCTGAGCTATATATGCAACATTAGATATTCACTTAAGGCACTATCTCTTTGCTCATTTTTGGACACTATGGGCTGTAAAGTGTGTTCTATGGTTTGAAATAATGTAACTCAGTGGTCCCAATTGCTACAGTAGCTTCTATTCCAGTCCTTTTTCTTTTTTTAATGCATCTTTATTGGAGTATAATTGCTTTACATGGTGTGTTAGTTTCTGCTTTATAACAAAGTGAATCAGTTATACATATACATATGTTCCCATATCTCTTCCCTCTTGTATCTCCCTCCCTCCCACCCTCCCTATCCCACCCCTCTAGGTGGTCACAAAGCACCGAGCTGATCTCCCTGTGCTATGTGGCTGCTTCCCACTAGCTATCTGTTTTACGTTTGGTAGTATATATATGTTCATGCCACTCTCTCACTTTGTCACAGCTTATCCTTCCCCCTTCCCATATCCTCAAGTCCATTCTCTAGTAGGTCCGTGTCTTTATTCCTGTCTTGCCCCTAGGTTCTCCATGACCATTTTTTTCTTAGGTTCCATATATATGTGTTAGCATATGGTATTTGTTTTTCCCTTTCTGACTTACTTCACTCTGTATGACAGACTCTAGGTCCATCCACCTCCCTACAAATAACTCAATTTTGTTTCTTTTTATGGCTGAGTAATATTCTATTGTGTGTATGTGCCACATCTTCTTTATCCATTCATCTGTTGATGGACACTTAAGGTTGCTTCCATGTCCTGGCTATTGTAAATAGAGCTGCAGTGAACATTGTGGTACATGACTCTTTTTGAATTATGGTTTTCTCAGGGTATATGCCCAGTAGTGGGATTGCTGGGTCATATGGTAGTTCTATTTTTAGATTTTTCAGGAACCTCCACACTGTTCTCCATAGTGGCTGTATCAATTTACATTCCCACCAACAGTGCAAGAGGGTTCCCTTTTCTCCACACCCTCTCCAGCATTTATTGTTTGTAGATTTTTTGATGATGAGGCCAGTATTAATTGAACATGGTAAATGGGAACTTACTCACGCGCATTGTTAATTTGAAACCGTATAGAATACCAGGTGGACGAAAAGACATAGACCAGGTTCTAATGAGGTATGAAGTTTTCTGCCTCACTCCCTTAAGGTAGAGCTGCAGGCTATAAAACTTCTTAGCTGCAGCATGGCTATAGGTTTCTCAGTAACAGAGCGTCCTATCCTTTCTGTTGCAGTCATCAGGCCCCTTTGTTTTGGTGCTTCCCTGCACAGGGTCTTAGGGAGCTGTAATCTTTGGTTGATCCTTTTGTTTGCTGTCTAAGTAAGTAATAAACAGTCTGAATCTAGAAGGGGCTCATTGTTTCTTTACAGGCTGAATATGTCAGGCCTTGGCCTGGCCTTGCCTTGTGCTTGACAAGAGGATAGAGAGAATGGGGACAGAAGTAATATTTGTAGAAATATTGAGTATTTTCCAACACTAATGGAAGTCATTAGCCCACAGTTTCAGGAAGCACACCAAACCCTGAGTACTAAACACAAATAAAACTACATCTAAACACATCATACTCAAATTGATGAACCCCAAAGTTATAAAGAAAACCTCAGAAGCTGTCCTTAGAAAAAAGGACACAGGAAAAACAATAAGATGAATGGCTGGTTTTTTCAAGAGAAATTCTTGTAACCAGGAGAAAATGGAATGATATCATTGAAGTACTGAAAGGAAACAAAACTCTGCCAACTGAGAATTCTATACCCAATTCTATACCAGTAGTCCAAAAAGGCAAGTGAAATAAATACAAATATTTATTACAAAGCTTACTACAAAGCTAAGAGAATTCATCACCAGTAGACCTATACTACTAGAAATACTAAATATTAAAGTTATTTAATCTGATCCCAAATGGAAGCAAGAAACATAGAAAGGAGCGAAGAAGCACAGAAAGGCTGAACATAAAAAAATGAAAAAAATATATGCAATGCAAACACTAATAGAAAGCTGTTGTAGCTATAATAATAGCAAAGAAAGTAGGCTGTAAGGTAGAAGTAATGCTAAAGATAAAGAGGGAAATTTCATAATGATAAAAGGGTCAGTTCAAGAGAAGATAGAACAATTCTAAAATTTTAATCTACCTGCATTATTAGTTTTTGTTGCTGCTGTAACGAATTACCACAAACTTAGCTGCTTTCATCGGCGCGTAACGGGGTGGGGGGGTGCGTGTGAGGTCATCGCGCAGGCGGGCGGGCGGGGTCAGGCGGTTTGAACAAGACGAAGATGAACCGGAGCCGGGTACAGGCAGTGGACGCGGTCCAGCCGCGGTCCAGCCGAGAGCCGAAGATGGCAGTGAATGTGTACTCAACGTCGGTCACCAGTGATAACCTCAGTCGACATGACATGCTGGCCTGGATCAATGAGTCTCTGCAGTTGAATCTGACAAAGATTGAACAGTTGTGCTCAGGGGCTGCCTACTGTCAGTTTATGGACATGCTGTTCCCTGGCTCCATTGCCTTGAAGAAAGTGAAATTCCAAGCTAAGCTAGAACACGAATACATCCAGAACTTCAAAATACTACAAGCAGGTTTTTTTTTTTTTTTTTTTTTTTTTTTTTTTTTTTAGCAACAAAAACCTGTTTTATTTTTTTCCAAATACAGATACATAAGTTTGCATGTTTTGCAAATATTGCTTCAAAGCAACATTTCTATATACAGCGCCTTCTGTTCTAATAGCGCGTAAACATAGATATGTATCCACAGTGCAATGTTGGCTCATCAAGGGTCCACCTTGCATACACTCATCACTTAAAACAAAATGATTAGTCAAACCAGAACTGTTTTTGTCAAGGCAATTTTTTTTAATAGGTGGATAGTTTTTCTCAAAAGAAAACTTAGGTAGTGTACATATTTCTAAATGGTAACAGTAATATTTGCAAATAACAGTTTCCAGTGCTCCAGCCTGGGGTTAATTCAACTTGACCCAGGAATTGGGGATGGAGCCCCTCAACATGGCTTTAAATTAGGGAAGCACACTGGGGTTATCAGAACTTGGAGTCACCCCCTGCTTCCCTAAGGACAAAGGTCACAATGAGTGAAATGGGATTATTTCCTTTACAAAAAGCATACAGTAAACTCAATAATGGCCACTTGGCAAAATTAGGGTAACTCAGTTTCTTCTTTCATCTTGAAAAAGACATGAGATTGACTCCCTTAAAGTTACAGCTTCCCCAGAAGTTATGCTCAAATGTGTTTTCAGGAAAGAAAAATCAGTAATCTAATAAGTCACCATACCTCACAGTTGTGGCTACAGAAAATAATCCTGTTTCTTCCCCTTTCAGACAAGCTTCACACAGTTCTTATAATGTGGCTGTCTGATAAATTATGCAAAACACAGATGCCATGCATACTCCTTGAGCGTTTCTTCCCACACCAGAAACACCAATATTAGCAATGGGAAACAACCTCTTACAGAGGAATTGTGTCAGCTTTATTACAGATGTCATAGGGAATACACATGTATTCCCTCTGATGGATGAGCTACAGTAGGTCAACTTGTCCTAAATTCATTTTATATCAAATGGTGAGTTAAATTACTAGACAAAGCATACCCTGAAACAGATCTTGGTACAGAGGGCTTTGTGACCGCAATGACCTGTACCTTAAAGCCTAACCATCCCAAAGGTCACTGGAGATACTGTCATTGCTATTGAGATATTGGCTACTTCACGTTTACATAGTAAATATTTGCAGCATATAACATTACAGATTCATAAACCCATAATTAACTTGTGAGTGTTAATGGATAGATGTGCTTTGATTTTTGCCTTTAGTGACAGGAAAACTGAATGGTAAAACGGGTCACTCCTCAAAGCATGGAACATTTTCTTTAACTTTGCCTAGTAAGGAAAAACAAAACAATTACACGTGGAACCGTAACCTGGAAGAGTAACAAATATTGTCTCAGAAGGTACAAACTGTACCTGGACTTTAAGCAGCATAATCACCTTGATCTCACAAAATAATACGAACAGGAAATTTAAAGTGTTAAAGTATATTAAAACAATTCTGAAAATGCCAACTACTGAACATATACCCTTCGGGGAAGGAGAAAAGCGGCAGCAGATGTAGAATCTGGTTTGTTTACAACAATACAAAGTAAGGTAATTCCCCAAACCACATTCTTTGTAACAAATCTTTACAGTGAGAGTTCAAATTTGGGGGAACCATTTTTTGGACATTAAATAGAACTGGTAAGCTGTCAAGAAGTGGGTAGAAAATGCTGTCCTTTGGGTTCCAGACCCTTCCTGCTTCGGTTTGGAATTCCTCCTAGATTCTTATTACAGTGAGATTCTAGTTCTTCCACAGGCTGTATGGGTTCTGCTACAAAAGACATAACCCAGCCAATTCTGGGGTGAAAGCGTACAAAACTTGTCCCCGGTACCATGAAGTCATGCACGAGAGGTGGTGAGAAAGCGAAGAGTTCTAAGGAGGCGGGGCGGCCAAGGCCTCTGCTCCCTCCCAACCTCCACAGAAGGGTGAGGTCACGACATTCCCACGAAGCTGGAAAAATGAAAATGATGCCTGCTGCCTAAATCCATGCCAGGCAGAAAACCAGAAGGCTTGGCATGTGCCCCAACCTGACAGAAAAGTCAATTAAATAAGCTGCAAGTTGAATTTACAACTGTTTCCGACTAAACTTTTTTGGCTCTCATTCCATTTATCATCAGTGGCACGATTTCAAGTGAAGTTTGTGCAAAAAGACTCACTCTCCATTCAACAATGTGCACAGAAGAAGGGAATCCCAAGAGTCTATTTGCTACCTTCTTGGTAGGCTTCGAGATCAGAGTGCCCTCCCTTCCAGCAGCCAAAACGGCCTCTTTGTCCAAGTCCATCACACCCCTGCCCAGATCCCTGAAGTCAGTCGGTGTCACGTGCATTCAGCATGCTAGGTTTATTTATTTAAATATGTGAAGCTCCTCCTGCAGGTGCCCCAGGATTGTGCCCCCAATTAGTGTGGGGTGCCCAGTTTCATGTTGAGCAGCAGAGTGCGATCTGTTGCACCTTGCCCAGGTCTGTCAGCAGCTGCTTGATGCAATGCTTGAGCTGCGGAAGCCTGGCCAGAGGCTCCGGGGGCTCCAGCTCCCCAGTGTAGTCCAGCCAGCTCTCCAACACGTCCAGCTCCTTCTCAATGGAGTCCATCCTATGCGTGACTTCGTCCTGAAGAGACTCCACATGCGTCAGCAGGTTAAACTGCCACTGCTGCTGGGAGCTCAGCAGCCCCTCTCCGCCTCTGTCCAGCAGCTTCCGAGCGGGGGCTTCCTCAGGTAGGACCTTTCTGGAGACATATTCCTTCACCTTTGGGGAGCTGGGTTTGGGGTCACTGTCCCCTCTGCTCCTGTCTTGTTCTAGAGGCCAGCCCAGGCGCGGAGAGAGGGAATCGTCACCATTCTCGTGGAGGGGGTTGACTGCATCGTCAAGGGCAGAGCGCCGGGTCTCCACCACCAGCTTCTGTTCCACAGCAGGGTAGTAGGTGCGGGGCTTCTGGTAGCAGTGCTCGCTGGTGATATATGACTCCTCCACAGACCGGGGCAATGGCAGGGGCAGAGGCTTCTCCACCGCCCCGTTCAAAGTTCTATAGCTTGGGGCTTCCTCCCTGCTCTTGGCTTCAGTGACATGGATGTGTTTGGAATGAGATCTCCCCTCCGCCAGATGCTGTTTCCAAGGCTGACACCACAGCTGCAGATCAGGATGTTCCCGGCTTTGCAAGATGCTCATCTTGAGCTGCAGGCCATGCAGAACCTCGATCACTCTCTGCACATCGCCGAGAAGCTGGTGGGTGGCCACAATCTTCTTGGCATTCTGGTGGGAATAGTTCTCTTCTAAAAATGCCAGGCCATGCATATGTCCCCTGCTCAACCACTCCTTGTCATACCAGTACTTGAAACCAGGTCTCTGACCTGGAGGGTCTTGGCAAACATAACAGGTGTATTTCTCAGGCACATTTTCTTCCAGTAATCCCATGCAGACCCCATGCTGCCAGCACTGGCACTCTTCACACTGAATCATGAAGTCATTTTCCTCCTGAACCTCACAGATGCAGCGGACCACTTCAAAATCATAACGGTCCTCCCCATCAAGTTCCTCATCTGGGTTAGTGGTCACGTCAACGTCTTGGCCATACTCCTCATCACTCCAAAGAAAGCTCTCGGAGGAGGAGTCACTCAGATTATCTTCTTCGGACATTTTCACTTTCCCTTTGTGGTTTCCAGATTCTGAGCCATGGAGCTGTGGGCTCATATGGACCCCGGGCTTGTGTGAGGACCCACACCTGGTGACAGCAAATGCCTTGGGTGGAGAAGGTTCCTGGGAGGCATCACTGATCTCCTCACTGCAGGGGCATTCAGGTTTGGTTTTCTTTTTCTTTTTCTTTTTCTTCTTTGGCTTCACCCTCACAAACTCTTTGAATTTCTTCTCTTTATTCTTCTCCTTGCCTTTTGCAGTTGGGGAACTGGCCGAGACCCGCTTCCTGGTCAGGCTCTCCTGGCTGGCCTTGTCTGAAGCTGAAGAGCCCCTCGTCTGGACATGCCTCTTTCCTGAGTTCTCCTCTGGCTCTGGTGACTTCTCCATTCCGTGGAAATACTTCATGTGATAGTGCAACAGTTTGGCTTTGCGGAAAAATTTTAAACAATCCACAACCTTGCACCTAAACTTGTGATCTAGGTCGACAGCTGGTGCTTTAGATGTCACAAAATCATCTGTTTTCTTACAAGTATTTGTTACTGCCACCGTAGAAATCTCTTGTAACTCAGCAAGGGGAGAAGCCGGTTCCGTTTTCATAGTGTTTTCTCCCATTGACTTGCAGTTCAACTCCAAGCCTGCAGGCCCCAATCCATCCCCAATGGAGTGGCAAGTTAGTGCAGATGAGACCTGGCCAGTTTCCAAAGGAGATTTCAACTGACCTTCTTCAGACTCCTTGGTGCCAGATGTGTTTTGCAAAGGATCAGTAGTAACCGTATCAACCAAATCTGATACAACCAAGCCAGGATCTAGGATCTCGTGGGTCCCATTAGTGGACAGCCTGGAGGACCGTCTCCTTGATAAGTCTTTGTCAGTGTTTTCCGAGTAGTTTTTTGACTTTTCCTGGGATGAATTTTTGTCAAGCCGAGGACGTTTTAAGGGGACTTCACTTCCTTTTGATATCTTCCTTCTTCTCAATTCCAATGTTATTGGTTGCAAAGTTTGAGAGTTTGAATCCACAGCAGTAGGAGCTATGGAAGGGGGTCTGCCTCGCTTTCTTTTTGGCTCCCTCAAGTTTTCTTGTGGACTCTTCACAATGTCATTTTCAGGTTTCTTATCCACTTGAGCATCTCCAGAATACTCTCTGTCATTTTCTGAAATGTTCTCCTTATCTTCCTTCTCGTTCTTGGGAAGGCTCTTCTCTGACACCTTCCCCTTTTCAGAACAGATTAACTTTCCTTCTTTATCAGGCTGTTTGGGTCTCTTTTCTGTCTTTAAGGCTTTGTCCTCTTTGTCTTTCTTCACATTGGCTGTGGCTTTTCTCTGCTCTTTAAACTTCTCTCGTTTATCAAGAGATGATGAAAGACTTTTGTGTTCTGTTTCTTTAGGCCTAGCATTACCCACAATATTCTGATCTTTCGAAAAAGCTTTGACATGAATATGTTTGACAGTCTGAACTACTCCATCATAAAATTTCACAGTGTAAGTACCATCCTTGTTAACAGCAGTGACTTTGGCTGGGTAAAAACGACAATCAGACCAGCAAGCAAGGACCTGCTCATTTATTTGAAATTCAGATGATCCTTCCTCTTCATGTAAGCCCTCTTTCCTCAGCTGTATTTTCTCTAAAGGGCGTAAATAAGGACTGTCCCAGCAGAACCATTCATCATAACGATGGTTCCAACGCTTGAAATGGATGAGTACTTTTCCTTCTTCGTAATCAATATCTTCTATGTGAGCTGGATACCTGTTTTTAAATGCGTGGGCTATCTCTGGAAGGATGATCAAGCAACCCGGTTTGCCTCTTGGGAGGGGAACTGGATAGTTAAGGAACAGTTTTTTAATCGGTCCCGGGCTTCCAACTGGGCTCCCACTTCAAAGCTGATTCCTCGTCTGTTAGGTGGATGCTTTGTCATTTTCAGTCATCAACGGGGGCTGCCTTTATTCTCCTCACAGCCCCGCTCCGGCTGCTCCGCTCCGGGTCCAACCGACTGCAAGCAGGTTTTTAAGAGGATGGGTGTTGACAAAATAATTCCTGTGGACAAATTAGTAAAAGGAAAGTTTCAGGACAATTTTGAATTCGTTCAGTGGTTCAAGAAGTTTTTTGATGCAAACTATGTGGGAAAGACTATGACCCTGTAGCTGCCAGACAAGGTCAAGAAACTGCGGGGGCCTCCTCCCTTGTTGCTCCAGCTCTGAACAAACCGAAGAAACCTCTCAGCTCTAGCAGTGCAGATGATAGTCCCGTCCACCCCAGCGGAAAAAAGGCCACGTCAAAGGACTTATTCCCAGCACGAAAGATCGTGGCTAAAGGTGCTCCACAGAGGCCCATTGCAACACACAGAACTACTGCAACCCCTAAGGCTGGCCCGGGCGTGGTGCGGGAGAATCCTGGTGTGGGGAACGGGGATGACGAAGCAGCCGAATTGATGCAGCAGGTCAACGTACTGAAACTTACCGTCGAAGACTTGGAGAAAGAGAGAGGTTTCTACTTTGGAAAGCTAAGGAACATTGAATTGATTTGCCAGGAGAACGAGGGGGAAAACAACCCTGTACTGCAGAAGACTGTGGACATTCTCTATGCCACAGATGAAGGCTTTGTGCTACCTGATGAAGGGGGCCCGCAGGAGGAACAAGAAGAGTATTAACAGCCTGGACCAGCTGAGCATCATCCGAATTCTTCACTCCAAATCATGTGCTTAACTGTAAAATATTCCCTTTTATTATCCTTAGAGGACTCACTGGTTTCATTTTATAAGCAAAAAGAACCTCTTCTTAAAGTGCACTTTGCAGAAGTTTCACTCCTTTTCCAATAAGTTTGAGTTAGGAGCTTTTACCTTGTAGCAGAGCAGTATTAGCATCTAGTTGGCTCACCCAGGGCACAAAGAGGCTGACCATGGGGCTCACTGTGTGGATGCTGGTAGCACTGATGGCTGGAGAAGGGGGAGGCCTCAGTAGAAAAGTGAAAAGACTGGTTTGAATTTTAAGCTAATGTGAAATCTTGACAGAGAACGTTTTAATAAATAAATGCCTTAAGAGTATTTAAAAGATGCTTCCATATTTCAAAATGTAAAATGTAACATGACAGGAGTTTCTGTATGTTTGACATTATGTCTGGGAAAGAAGGGCCAGAACCTGCAACCTTTGGGACCTGTTGTTCCCAGCCCTCACGGGGCTGCCTGATCCTCATAGGCCCAGACCTTGGCCCAAATGGAAAGTTTGAAAAGTTGCTTTGTTAAAGCCATTTAGTGTCCTTGACCAGTTGCATCCCTGATAAGAAGCAAGAGGCATTGTTGCCTGGATGAATAGAGGGTGTGTTTCAGCCCTGAGACGTGTTGAGTGGAAGAGCTTGATTTTCAGAGGACGTTTTTCTGGTGATTTTTCCAGTTATCCCTGATATTTCTATGTACTGTGTTGTGTTGTTGTGTTGTTTTTTTTTTTAGAAGTGAGGTGTGTCCAGTTTTTAAATCTAACAACTACTTTTGGGGACTTGCCCGCATCTCTGGGATTTGAATGGGGGTTGTGTCCCATTTTACTGTCTTTTAAGTTTACATTTAACATGTTTCTCTTCTCTGTTCCCCTTGCCCACTGGGGACTCCTCTTTGGCTCCTTAAAGTTTGCTGCTTAGAGTGGAAGTTCAGCAGGCAGGTGATCATGCTGCAAGTTCTTTCTGGACCTCTGGCAAAGGGAGTGATCAGTGAAGGAAGGCCACTGCTACCTTGGAATCTGCAAGGCTGGGTGTTTTCGGTACCTGCTGTCCACAGCCCTCCACTGTTATCGGAATACTTTGCCAGTGCACTAATCTCTTTGGAGATAAAAATGTTAGCGTGTTACTAAATGTTAATTTTCTTTTGCAGAAAATACAGTACCATGTCTGAGTTAATTATTAATATTTAAAATATTTCATTCCTTAACTCCCTCATTTGCTTTGCCCACAGCCTATTCAGTTCCTTTGTTCGGCAGAATTCTGCAGAATGTGTTACCCACTACTGAGATTGTTCTGCCCCGGATGTATTTGTATTGATTTGCTTCTGGTGGTAGCTTGTCCTAAAATGTGTGTAGCAAGCAGGTACTTTATGATAAAATTGTTGTGTAGTGCATGCTCTGTGTGGAATTCAGAGGAAAACCCAGATTCAGTGATTAACAATGCCAAAAAATGCAAGTAACTAGCCATTGTTCAAATAACAGTGGTGCTGTTTCTCTTTTGTGGCCTTTTAGACTTTTGTTGCCCTAAAATTCCATTTTATTGGGAACCCATTTTCCACCTGGTCTGTCTTGACAGGGTATTTTTCTACTTTAAACAGTTTCTAAATAAAATTCTGTATTTCAAGAGTGAAAAAAAAAGAAAAAAACTTAGCTGCTTAAAGCAACACCCATTTATTATTTCACAGTTTCCGTGGGGCAGAAGTCCAGGCAAAGTGCGGTTCAGCTGGGTTCTCTTCTTAGGGTTTCATAAGGTTGAAATTATGGTGTTGGCAGTGCTGTGTACCTTTCTGGAGGCTCTGGGGAAGAATCTACTTCCAAAGTCATTCAGTTTGTTGTCATAATTCACTTCTTTTTCACATGGTCCCCTCCATCTTTAAGCTGACAATAGCATGGCAACTTCTTTCTGTGCTTTGAATCTCTGACTTTCCCTTCTGCCTTCCTCTTCCACCCGTGCCCCCGGTATCTGCTTTTAAGGGCTCATGTAATTACGCTGGGCCCATATGGGTAATCTGGGATAATCTCTCTAAATTAAGATCAACTGATTAATAATCTTAATTACATCTGTAAAGTCCCTTTTGTCATGTAACAAAACATTCATGTGCACGGCAACTCATCATATTTAGTTTCTGGGGATTAGGACAGGACATCTTTGGGGGTCCATTATTCTGCCTACTACAACACCTAATAACATAGGTTCAAAATATATAAAGTGAAAGCTGATAGAATTACAAGATGAAGTAGACAAATCCACAACATAGAGATTTTAACACACCTCTCTCAGTAATAGAATAAACAGAAAAAGAAATCAGACATGTTATAGAAGAGTTGAACATCACAGTTAACCAACTTCATATAATTGGCACAACTTCATATAATTACTACACCCAACAACTGAAGAATTCAGTCTTTTCAGGTGCACAGGGAGCATTTATCCAAATAGAACCCATGCTGGGGACTTCCCTGGTGGCGCAGTGGTTAAGAATCTGCCTGCCATGGGCTTCCCTGGTGGCGCAGTGTTTGAGAGTCCGCCTGCCGATGCAGGGGACACGGGTTCGTGCCCCGGTCCGGGGAGATCCCACATGCCGCGGAGCGGCTGGGCCCATGAGCCATGGCCACTGAGCCTGCGCATCCGGAGCCTCTGCCTGCCAGTGCAGGGGACACAGGTTCGAGCCCTGGTCCGGGAAGATCCCACATGCCACGGAGCAGCTAAGCCCGTGCGCCACAACTACTGAGCCTGTTCTCTAAAGCCCGCGAGCCACAACTACTGAAGCCTGTACACCTACAGCCCATGCTCCGCAACAAGGGAAACCACCGCAATGAGAAGCCTGCGCACCGCAACGAAGAGTAGCCCCCGGTCGCCGCAACCAGAGAAAGCCTGTGTGCAGCAACGAAGACCAAACGCAGCCATAAATAAATAAATAGATAGATAGATAGATAGATAGAAAATAAATTTTAAAAAAGAACCCATGTTGGTCCATAAAGAAAGTCTCAACAAATTTCAAAGGATGAAGTTATACAGTGTATATTCTCTGACCACAATGGAATTAAACTACATGTTTATAACAGATAACTAGAAAATCCTCAGATGTTTGAAAATAAGTCATATACTTGTAAATAACCCATGGATCAAGAACAAATCACAGTAGAAATTAGAAAATACCTTGGACCACATGATACCATCTCACTGATGCAGAAAAACCATTTGACAAAATCCAATATCCTTTCATGATGAAAACACTCAACAAACTAGGAATACAAGGGAACTCCCTCAACCTGATAAAGGGCATTTATAGAAAACCCACAGCTACTGTCATACTCAATAGTGAGACTGGAAGCATTTCCCTAAGATCAGGAACAAGACAAGGAGGCCCACTTTTGCCACTTTTACTAAACATTGTACTCGAAGGTCTAGCCAGAGCAATTTTCAGTCAAGAAAAAGAAATAAAAGGCACCCAAATTGGAAAGGAAGTAGACCTATTTCTATTCCCAGATGATATGATTATATATATATATGTGTGTGTGTGTATGTGTATTCCTAAAGAATTCACAAAAAAACTATTAGAGCTCATAACTAAATTCAGCAAAGTGGCAAAATACAAAATCAACATATAATAATCACTTGTATTTCTATACCGTGGCAATGAACAATCTGAAAAGAAAATTAAGAAAAATAATTCTATTTATAATAGAATCATGTGGAGAAATAGGAGGATGTGGAGAAATAGGAGGATGTGGAGAAATTGGACACCTACAATGCTGATGTGGAAAGTAAAATAGTGCAGCCACAGCGGAAAACAGTTTGGTTGTTCCTCAAAACGTTAAACATAGAAATACCATATGATCCAGCGATTCAACCCCTAGGTATATGCCCAATAAAACTGAAAACAGGAGTTCAAACAAAAATTTGTAAACAAATGTTCATAGCAGCACTATTCACAACAGCTAAAAGGTGAAAACAACCCAAATAACTGTCAACTGATGAGTAGATAAACCAAATGTGGTATAGCTCTACAATTTATCCATGAAAAGGAATGAACACTGATACCATGCCATCACATGGATGAATCTTGAAGACATTATGCTAAGTGAAGTAAGCCAGAAACAAAAGGCCACATAATGTATGATTCTATTTATATGAAATATCCAGAATAGGCAAATCCATAGAGACAGAAAGTAGATTAGTGGTAACCATGGGCTGGGGGTAGAGGGGAATGGGAAATGAGTGCTTAGTGGATATGGGGTTTTCTTTTGGGGTGATGAAGATGGTCTGGAACTAGATAGTGGTAATGGTTGCACAGCATTGTGAATGTACTAAATGACACTGAATTGTATACTTTAAAATGATTAAAATAGTAAATTTCATGTTATGTGTATTTTACCACAATAAAAAAGGTGTTAACTCTCTCTCCCTTTCTCAAACACTGTGGTGTGTGTGTGACTGATTCTGTTCCTTGCCATGTCTTTCTTCTCACAGACTTTCAGGATCAAGTGATTCCTGGCCAAGAAACAGAAGCAGAATAGTCCCATTCCTCAATGGATTCAGATTAAACTGGTAATAAAATCAGGTACAACTTCAAGAGGAGACAGTGGAGAAGAACCAAGCTGGGTTCCTGGCACACATGAGATGGCACACATATTTATGCTATATCAAGGTCACTAGCATCTTATCATATCAAGCTGAAAACATCACTGCTATCTGGCCATTTGGACATGTTTTATTAGAAAAGTGACTTCTCTTTGTTTCTATATTCTCTTTGGTTCAGTAATAAATATGTGAGAACTTTTGTTTGAAAAAAAAGGTATTAATATGAAATACAGTGTGTGTGAATGGTGGCCATGAAGCAGAGTGAATGGAAGTGAATAAACAATGGGACTGAATGGAGGAAATCTGGGGCACAGTGGGAGGGAGTAGATTTGAATGATTGGTAGAGGAAGGAGGAATGGGAGCCATGAGAGGCAGGGTGAGCTGGAATGGAGGTGACTGACAGTGTTGCACTTTATATCTGAGGGAGGCCTGTGCTTCTGGAAAGCAGTGATAGTGAAGAAATCCCCCTACCCTTTTGTGTTCCAGGAAAGGGAACTACAAAGGTCTCTGTATTAGTCGGTTCAGGCTGCCATAACAAAATACCATAGACTGGGTGGCTTAAACAACAGAAATTTATTTCTCACAGTTCTGGAGGCTGAGAAGTCCAAGATCAAGGGGTGGCTGATTTGCTTCCTGGGGAGAGCTCTCTTCCTGGCTTACAGAGAGCCACCTTCTCACTATGTCCTCACACAGCCTCTTCTTTATGTAGTTTTCTTATAAGGGCGCAAATCCCATTCAACCTGAGCCCCACCCCGGTGAACCATCATGATGGTTCATGCTGCCATCAAACCCTAATTACCTCCCAAAGGCCCATTCCAAATAATATCACATTGGGGGTTAGGGCTTTAACATATGAATTTTAGGAGGGACACAATTCAGTTCATAGCAGTCCCCAATGCTTCTGCATATTCCAAGATAAGACCTGTCCTCATCCTTCCTCATGACTCAACTATGACTCCTTTTTTACCTGCCTCTATAAAGCCCCAGGTCCCCTTCCTTGCCTTTATCCCTATTGCAATAATCTCCTTTAGTATCACATGCATTTTGCCTTTCACATGCCTAAGTGGTAGAGTATGATTAATATGGTGGAGTGTTTAAGGTTCAGAACCTGAGCACTGGTTTGTCCCCTGTTTGTTCCTCTAGGCCTCACAGAGGCCCAGAGCCCCTCCCCTGATACCAGAGCTCTGACCCTGGTATCTTGGTCACCCCTCATCTTTCTGGGGTAGATTCCCAGGAGGAGGATGTAAAGTGGGCCTGGTGGGTCACCATCAGGTCTGGATTCTCACCTAGTCTCCGATTAGGACCCCACCTTGCCCAAATTCCCCCTGGGCTTCTGTCTCCAACTCTCTCTGCACTTATGTTTACTGGTACCACTTTCTTCACATGTCTCTTTCCCTGAGTACAGAATTGTACCCTGCCCCCCCATCTGCCCCAGTGGTATCTCTTACAGAGGAGTGTACCAACCCGGGCCTTCACCTCTCCTAGCCCAATAGTGTCTATCATAAGGACTGCTTTCCTCCATCTCCCTAATGTTATCTTCTGGAGAGGACTACCACCCCATACCTTCTCCCCATCACCCCAGTGGTACCGATCTCTAGAGGAATGTATCATTCCCGGCTTTGCCTCTCTTCTTCCCAGTAATAGTTCCCAGGGAGACCTGTATTATTCCTGGCCTCCCTCCCGCGTTTCTGCAGTGGTATCTCGCCATGGGGGTCTGTGGTCCTCAGCTGTACATTTGTACATACGAGTTCTCATCAACCCCCCAAAACTTGAGTATAACTCGCCCATCACTAGCCTTTAGGGCTCCACTCTTATCGCAAGTTTTCAAATTCTTCCCAAAATCCCATCTCTTCTAAACTTTAAGAGGCACATTTCTCTGCTGTACAGAGTGGTAACATTTGTAAAGATGTCTGCTCCCTTGACGGTATATTGGTGCGGCCATTTTTCTGGCCAGCCACATACGGTCAAGGCCGTTACAGAACACTACTAGCAACAATGCTATGGGCTACTAGCATCAGTGACATTAGGAAGAGCAACTGTGCATGAGCAGGAAGAGTGACAGACTGTACCGGTGGTGGGGGTCAAGGACCAAGAAAGTAGCTGTTGGAGGAAGTTGTGACTGATTTTGGAAACACCAGGCGGACCTCGCCAGAATAAGAATTCGGTTCTTAACATCAGAGCAGGGGATGAAGGAGGATAGAGGGTTCACTCAGAATGGAAGTGAGACAGGGCTGGTGGTCTGTGGGCAGAGTGAAACGGGTGAGTGTGGGCTTTGTAAAGATGTGAATTTACTGGGTGATTACTTGGAGGGGTGCTCTGAGATGACTAATAAGAGTCTCCAGGGGTGCATGACGAGAGGTCCGTAAGCTGAGTGATGGGGTCTATGGAGTCAGTGACTGGGGTTGTGGTGTGTGTGACGGGGGGCTGTGGGATGAGTGATAGGGTCTGTAAGGTAATTGATGGGTGTGTGTTGGGGGTGTGTGCGATGGTGCATTTGTGGAGTCTGTGATGGGGGAATCTGTAGGGTGAATGATGGGGATATTTGGAGTGATGGGTAGGGTGTGTGATGGGGGGTGGGTCTCTGGAGTCAGTACTGGGTGAGAGTGAGTGTTGGGAGGTTTATGAGGTCTGTGATAGGGTGGTGCTGTTGAATGATGGGGATCTGTGGGAAAAACAAATGTTCTTTCCCATTTTTCTTGGCTACAGCACGGCCACTTTACCAGCTGGCATTTATGGATTTCTAGCCTGATGATTTGGTGAACTTTCGATATGGGTTTTCCATGCCATCCCCGACTCTTCTCTTTTCTTCTCCCCCCCTCTCAATAGATCTGCCTTTTTAGGCCACTGCCCCCGCTCCACAAGTCAAACATAACTTAGTTCCAGGTAAGTTGTTATTTGCTCCTCTTCCTGCGACCTAGGTTAGGACACTTAGAAGCAAGGAAGCAGCAGTAGTTAAGAGCACAGACTCTGGAGCCAAAATGTCCTTAATAGCTTTGTGAGCTTAGGCAAGTCTCTAACCTCTCTGTGCCTTAGTTTCCCCATCTGTAAAATGAGGATGATGATGATGATGATGGTAATAATAATACCTACACCTTTATCATTGTTGTGAAGATCAATTGCATTAATATTAAGTGTTTAGAATAATGCCTGGCACACACATAATGAGCCTTATATCTTTAGTATATTATTATTTATACCATAAAATGTATCTGTATAAACACATAAAAAGTTAGGACTAGGGAAGTAGAGCAAAACTAAAGCAAAATTGAAATGTGTATATGTAGATCATAGGATCCTTCATAATTATGTTGAGCTACAGTTATTTTTCTGAGCTTTCTGGAAGCCATGACATAAAGGGAAGGAAACACAATCATTTGCTTTATTTATCTCACCCATATAGAGAAAGTGAGCCACTTCTCAGAAGCAAATATTTCCTGATGTTGATGTTTCAAGACATTTCTCTGATGGGTTAGCCATATCCTCATCAGCGATCCTGTGATAAATACAGGGATAGTATTGCTCTGTGTGTGACTTAACATGTGTCTTCATGTCAGCCAAAGGTGTCCTGCTGAGGCAGAACTAAAGGGATGCAACTCTTCAGGAAACAA
The DNA here is from genome assembly GCF_964341445.2 of Mesoplodon mirus. Classification (NCBI taxonomy): domain Eukaryota; kingdom Metazoa; phylum Chordata; class Mammalia; order Artiodactyla; family Ziphiidae; genus Mesoplodon; species Mesoplodon mirus. Next base: position 44,331,894 of record NC_138981.1, on the reverse strand, counting down.
AAGCCATGACAGCACAAGGGGCTCTCTTATGTTCTGGCTCAATTCAGGGAGAAAACTGTGATGATCAGGAAGAATCAGTAAGCCCCATGCCTTTCAGATTATTTTCCAATACATTTTTTTCTCATCTGGGACTTCAGCACAGCCTGAGCAGCCCATAGGTCTGCGCTTCTCCTTTTCAAGCTCGGAATTCATGATGCCCCTGACTATACTCAGTTCTTTCCCTTCTGCCCTTTCAAAAAAATCTTTATTGTTTTGTCACTTTTTCCCCTCTCATATATATCTCATGATATAGAAGTGGCACCATAACTTCAAATTCTTTTAGGAATGTACAACCTGAAAGGAGAAAATATCTCATGATCTCACTCATCCCAAATAACCAATTCTATGGAATATTTGATTAATTTCCATCTACAACTACCTCTCTCTCTCTCCCTTGTTCTTTATGTTTACATACATATATAGTTAACATACGTCTTCCTTTTGCTAAATTTTGCTCATGATATACAAACTGTCTTGCAACTCCCTGTTTTTACTTTATGTAATAATATGGATAATGGTAGTAATAGTAATTATAATGATAATACAGATGATGATGAGAATGATAATATTAGTGGCAGTAACAGGGGCTAACATGTAAAGAGTCTACATTGCACCAGGCACTGTACTAAGCACTTTATATGCATGACCATCTTAATCCTCACAATCACCCTAAGAAGTGAATACCATTATTAGTCACACCTTACAGATGAGGAAACTGAGTCCCAGAGTGGATAAGCAAGTGACAGTGGGGTTGCAAAAAAAAAAAAAAATTGAATGCGTAGTCATTTCCTCACTCTGCTCCACACTACCCACGTTCACTCCACTCTACTGCTCATTCACCTCCCTGCCATCCCCCTTTGTCTCTCCTTGCCCCCATTCATTCCCAATTTGTCCTTCATTCACCATTATTCACCCCCCCCCACCCTCACTGGTCCCACATGTCTCTGTTTAGTGACACATCTGCCAAGACAGAAAAGTCTGATGTATTGTTCGGGATTCAGTTTGGCTGCACATATCAATACCACCCTAAATACCAATAGCTTCAAGAGGATGGAAGGAGATTCCTCTCTTGGAGGCAGGGCTAGAGTGGCAGCTCCAAGCTCACCAGAGAGTTGGCTGCTCCTATGCTGTAGCTCTGCCAAACTCACCTGCTACCTCATGGTCCAAAATGATTGCTCACAATTGGCAACACTTCCACAGTTTTGAGAAAATGTATCTTAAGGGCAGTTGTAATGACTCACCAGCGAGGTGGGGATGGTCTTTGGGTTGGAGTGTCACATCGTGCAGATTCTGTGGTGGGACCAGCTACCTGTCAGCTTTCCACACCCCTTCACCTAGCTACCTGCTGCTTAGGCCACTGAATGAGTTTGTACCTGTAGGGACTGATGGTAGAGGATGCCCAGGACAGAGAGTGGGCATCCTAGTTCCACAGCAGAAAATCTGGTTTCACATAGCTTGTGGATATGCACTGTGAACCCTGGGACAGTTTCTGCAGGGCTGTATCACTGGCTCAGAATATTTTTGGAGCTAGAAATCACTGTACCCCAACACCCACCAACCCTATAGGATTTCCCCCTCCACACAGGGGTGTGTGTATATATATATGTGTGTACAAGGTGGTGGAGAAGTTATATTTACAGGATGGAAGAGGCCAGACTGACAGGGGCCCTAAAGGTCCAGCCCCTCCTATTTTCCACCTCCTAATGCATTAAGAGAGTTGACAAGTTTTGTACCCAGGAGGTACAGATCCTTAAGAGAGCAAGAGACCTGAGTTACTTCCCTGCTTTCTCTCTTTGCTTTGTCTGCTAGGAAGCTCCATCTATATTCCTGGCCCCACCCCCCCAAAAAAATTCCTTGCCTAGTTTTAATGGTTCTGGAATGAGGACCCTCCGTTATTTTCTGGAAGTTCTGTGGGATACTGAATAAACAAAAGAAGAGTATTATTGGGTAGAAGTTAAAGATCCGACCTTGGGAAACTGTGTGACTTTGGGCAAGTTACTTAGTCTCTCTGGGACTCAGTTTCCTCACCTAACAAGATGGGTGGGACCACAGGATTGTTCACAGAAAGTGGGGACTATCTGAGGCAGGTCATGTCATGTGCTTCACACAGTGCCTGGCACACAGGAGATACTGAGCTAGGTCTGAGCCTCCATTATCACTTGCTGGGCCTGTTGGCAGGAGCCTCCTTATTGTTCCTGTTTTCGCCCTTGCCCTCTGCAATCTGTCATCCACAAAGCAGCCTGCAGGTCATCTTTTTATTTTTTTCTTCTTATTAAAAAAAGTTTTATACATACACACGTCTAATTTTATTTTAATCATCATCATCACTTACACAGCACTTGCTGTGTTCCAGGCATTGTTCTAAGCCATTTACAATTATCAGCTCATTTGTCACCACAGCCCTAACGGGGTAGGTGCTGTCATTATCCCCCATTTTATAGATGAGGAAATTTAGCACAGAGGAGTTGAGCCCTGCCCTAGATTACACAGCTGGTAGGTGGGAGTTTGCAACCAGGCTGTCTCCATCACGTTTGTTTGTTTGGTTGGTTCTGTTTTCTCTCCTGCAGTATTCCCAATATCTAGAACACTACCTGGCATACGGGAGGTGCTTAAGCAAATTCCTGCGGAGCTCATGTCCTAGCGGTTCAAGACAGGCAATAAACAAGAGTCTAATATATGTGTATTTTTAAAGTTAATATATAATGCTAGATTGCTTCAGACTGGTGTTTTAAAAGTCTGATCCTCCTTAATGGCATCCCATTATGTCAGAATGAGACATGAGCTCTGTCCCTGGCAGAGGAGGCCCTACAGCATCTGGCATCCACTCACTTCTCCCTTGCCCACACCTTCTATATTCCCAACACACTGACACTGTTTCTGTTCCTCCAACGTGCCAAACCAGGTCCTACTTCGGGGCCTTTGTAACAGCCGCACCCTCCACCACAAAGCTCTTTGCTTCAAATATTTGTGTGGCCAGCTCCTTTTGATCAGCGTAACTGTCACCCCCGACAAAAGGAGATCGTCCCTGCCCATCCTGAGACAACAACATTGTCAGCCACTACTTAACACATCCCCTTCATCCCGGTGTGTGTGTGTACTAGGTGGCCATTTATTTATTCTTCAGCTTCTTGTTTGTCTGCACACCGTCCTTCAAACGCTAGACTGTAAACTCCCAGCCTTAGCCACTGGATGGAGCCAGTGACCTCTCCCTACCTCCTAGCCTTTGTGCATGCTGAGCAATTCTACCACGCATCCCGACTTCCTATTCAATTACACCTGCAAACCCGATACTGCCCTCCAGGTTCGAGACATGAAGTTCCTGCCTGCTAGCATTCTCCTTAATTGGGCCCTTCCCCTCCCTCCATAAGGAAACCGATCTTTGGAGTCTTAGGAATGACGGCCTCCGCAAATCAAAGTAAGCACCTGTTCTACACTGCCGCCCTCGAAGGGAAGAGACGCAGTGGGCGCGGCCACCGTTTCAGAGCAGTGACGTCACCGTAGCGGCCATCTCCACTCTGCGCATGCGCTGCAGCCCCGTCGCATTCGCGTCCGGCAGGCGGGAGGGGTCCCCATGTTGACTATTGGTGTACGCGGGCTCAAAGCCCCCACTGAGCGTGCGCACAGCTGGCCTCTACAGCCCTCTGGGCTGCGGAGCCGGAGTTGGTCCCAAAGCGGAAGTGCTTCTCGGGGCCAGTTTTCGTAGCGGTCTTCTCTGCAGCGAGCACAAAATCTGTGTCGAGAGAGAGGTTGAGGGGGCGAGTAGTAGGGGTGATGGGCTGAGTGATGGGGAGTTCTGGGGGACGAATGAAGCGGGTTTTGGGGGTCACTGATGTGGGAGGTTGTGGGGTGGACCGAGAGGTCAGCGAATGAGGGTTTGTGGGCTTAATGGTAGACAAAGTTATGGGGCTAGTCGGGGTTGAATGGGGCATATTAAACGTTGACTTTTACACATTTTCCAGCACAGTGACCTGCGCTAAGGGTTCATACGCACCCCTCAAGCTCCTCCTTAGGCGCCCCCGCCTCTCCCTCTGTTCCTCTCCCCTTGCCCAAGCCCCGAGGTAGGGGCCTTGTGTGAATGCTCCAGCTGAAGTGAATCTGCACCCGAAGGCTTCCTTCTGGCTCCTGGGCAAGACGTCCCCAGTGAGGTGAGGAGAAGCAAGAAGAGGCACCAGAGAGAACTCACCTGATTAGGGGCCTCGCGCAGAGCCTGGGGCTTGGGAGGCGTGGGCAGGGTCTGGTGTTGTGGGGTCTGGCGGGGGGGGGTAGGTGGTCGGGCTTAAAACGCCTGGGAATAATAGTGTTAAAGTTCAGTGGGGATCTTTTGGCATTTAACACATAAGTAACACATTTGCATTATAGATTGATTAGAAAATAGAGAAGAAAATAAAAAAGAACTAATTTCAGCCCCCTCTGTTTAAATGTTCATTCTTTAGACACTTTTTAGTGTGTATAAGGGATATGCATTTTTAAACATTTAACGTATGGTTTTAAAATGGGTTCCTGAAGTTTGATAACCTGCCTTTTTTTTCATTTAGAAGTTACTGCGATTCAGCTTAAAGATTTATTCTGTAACATTTAAAAAACTTGTAATTTAGATATATGTACAGAAAATACACAGATAATAAGTGTACAGTACCATACAACATTATTTTCAGTAGCTACATAGAATTTAATCCCTTGTATTTCCTTATTAATCCCATATCATGGGTCATAGAGGATCATTTAAGTTTGGCATTGTTCAAGTCAATGCTGAGATGAAGGTACTTAAAGAGAAATTATGCTATATTATTTCATTAAGGAAAATACCTAGAAATACAATTTCTGAGTCAGTACACAAGTATATATAGAAGAAAACCTTTTGTGTTAGATGTTCACATGAGGAAAAGACTCAAGAATACACAAGTGGTTGTTAAAACCACATGGTCGCCCAAACTTCCACAGAGCAGCTTCATGTGAGGGGATTTCTAGGCCGATAATTCTGGGCACTGGAAGCCTGATGGGGTCTCTCATATGCTTTCCACTTCTCCACTCTTTTAGCTCAGGCTTCACACATCTCTGTCTTTTCCCAAGAAGAGCAGGAAATGGCCAAAGCCCAGGTAAGGATATTGTGTGTTCCTTCTTTTATTTTACCATGAATGTGATGAGCGATGTAGGAATCTCAGACATAAAAGAGAAAATTATTTATAAATAAGCATTAGAATCAGGGAAAATGAGACAGCAAGGCCAGGTTAGAATGTAGACAAATGACTTAGGGCAACTGGCAGTTACACAGTACAGTATTAGTTGAGTTGCAAATTTCTCTTTGAGCCTCTGGCAGCCAGAGGTAATCTGGCTCACTTTACTCATCAAGGAGGGAACACATCAAGGCCTCAGGGAAGTAAAGTTTTCCTGCAATCGCCTTTCAAGGCATTTCTTTGCTGAATCTTCGTGTGGATGGTGGAATTGTCTTCAATCACAGCCTAAAGATAAATGCAGTCTCTGGTTTCCTGCAGATATTCCTTATAGCATTCTTCAGTGAGCTGGAGACAATATCTACATGTAATTTGGGAATGAAGTATCTTAGGGAATTTGTTTGTCTTCCAAATGATTTTGCTGAAGTAATTTTCTCAGTTGGACTTTTGATTCTCATTTGGCCAGAGACAAAGTCCTGTAGGCATGCACAGCCCACCATCTTTTTTCTTTCACTTAATTTTTTTTATTTTTCAAATTAGTGTACTGTAAAATTGATTTTGTTGTCCAGGTCGATAAATGTTAACACCTATGTAGATTGTTATAACTAATCTATGGGATAGAGAATAGTTTCATCCCGCCAAAATACTGCCTCATGCAACCCCTTTTAGTCATATCCTCCCCTCCCTGTAACCTCAGGCAACCACAGACCTGTTCTGTGTCACTAGAGTTTTATCTCTTCAGGAGTGTCATATAAATGGTATCATACAGTATATAACTTTCCTTTTTTCAAATTAAACTTTCTTTTGCAACAATTGATTGACATGCAGTTGTAAAAATAATACAGAGAGATCTCATGTATCCTTTACCCAGTTTGCATCAATGGTAGCATCTTGCAAAATTATAGCACAATGTCACAACCAGGATATTCACATTGATATGGTTAAGACACAGTTCCATCACCACAAGGATCCCTTATGTTACCCTTTTATAGCCACATCCATCCCTTTCCCCCCTCACCCTATGCCTAGACTTCTAGCAATTACTGATCTGTTCTCCATTTCTAGAATTTTGTCATTTCAAGAATGTGATATAAATCAAATCACATAGTCTGTAACCTTTTGAGATTGGATTTTTTTTCACTCAGTATGATTCCCTGGAGATTCAGCTAAGTTGTGTGTGTCCATAGTTCTTTCCTATTTAGTGCTGAGTGGCATTCCATGATGTAGGTATACCACAGCTTATTTATCCATTCTCCTTTTGAAAGACATTTGAATTATTTTCAATTTTTGGCAGTTGTGAGTAGAGCTACTTTAAACATTCATATACAGGTTTTTGTGTGAACATATGTTTTCATTTCTCTAGAGTAAATATTGGATTGCTGGGTCATGTGGTAAGTGTATGGCTTAACTTTTTAGGAATCTGCCAAATTGTTTTCTAGGATGGTTGAATTATTTTTCATTTCCACCAGTAATGTTTAAGAATTCCAATTGCTTCACATTTTTGCCAGCACTTTGTATTGTCAGTACAGTTGACACTTGAATAATGCTGGGGTTAGGGGCACTGACTCCCCCAGTGGTTGAAAATCCACCTACAGTCAGCCCTCTGTATGTGTGTATCCAACTAACTTGCAGATCATGTAGTACTGTAGTATGCATTTATTGAAAAAAATCCACGTATAAGTGGACCCATGCAGCTCAAACCCATGTTGTTCAAGGGTCAACTGTTTTTAATTTTACTCATTCTAGTGTGTAGTGTTATCTCATAATGGCTTTAATTTGCATTGCCCTAATGGCCAATGATGTTGAATATCTTTATATATGCTTATTTACTTTTTACATATCGTCTTTGGTTAAGTGTCCAATCAGGTCTTCTGCCCATTTTTAAATTGGATTGTTTGTTTTATCATTACTGAGTTTTTAAAAAATTAATTAATTAATTAATTTTTGGCTGTGTTGGGTCTTCGTTGCCGTGGGCGGGCTTTCTCTAGTTGTGGCGAGCAGGGGGCTACTCTTCGTTGCGGTGTGTGGGCTTCTCATTGCAGTGGTTCTCTTGTTGCAGAGCACAGGCTCTAGGTGCACGGGCTTCAGTAGTTGTGGCACATGGGCTCAGTAGTTGTGTCTCGAGGGCTGTAGAGCTCAGGCTCAGTAGTTGTGGCACACGGGCTTAGTTGCTCTGAGGCATGTGGGATCTTCCCGGACCAGGGCTCAAACCCGTGTCCCCTGCATTGGCAGGCAGATTCTTAACCTCTGCGCCACCAGGGAAGCCCAATCACTACTGAGTTTTGAGAGTTCTTTATATATTCTGTGTACAAGTCCTGTGTCAGATCCATGGTTTGTAAATATTTTCTCCAAGTGTGTAGCTTGTCTTTTCATTTAATAGTGTTGTTCACAGAGCAAGAATTTTTAACTTTGAAAATGTCCAGTTTATAAACCATTTCCCTTATGGGTTGTGCATTTGGTGTCAGGTCTAAGAACTCTTTGCCTAACACTAGGTGAAATGGAAAAACTCTAGTCTTCTACCTCCTATGTAGAGAAAAACCCAGTTCTTTCGTACTGTGTCACTCCTGTGAATCTTCCTTTATTCTCACACAGAACGCTTCACTTCTTTTTTTTTTTTTTTTTAAAGAACAGGAATCTTTTTTTATAGTTTTTTTTGTTTGTTTTTAAATTTATTTATTTATTTTTGGCTGTGTTGGGTCTTTGTTTCTGTGCAAGGGCTTTCTCTAGTTGCAGCAAGTGAGGGCCACTCTTCATTGCGGTGCGCGGGCCTCTCACTATTGCGGCCTCTCTTGTTGTGGAGCACAGGCTCCAGATGCGCAGGCTCAGTAATTGTGGCTCACAGGCCTAGTTGCTCTGCGGCATGTGGGATCTTCCCAAACCAGGGTTTGAACCCATGTCCCCTCCATTGGCAGGCAGATTCTCAACCACTGCGCCACCAGGGAAGCCCAACGCTTCACTTCTGATACTTCTGGTCACCAAATGTGTGGAGCTTTCCCCCCAGAACAAGCAATTCTCTGTGACACCAGCTGGGTGTTCTACAACTTAATTCTGACACTATCTACTTGGAGGTTGTGTCAGATCCCACAGGTTAAGGGTTCAGTTCCACAAGACTGCCCCCACCTCCCAACTTAAGATGCCAGTCAAAAGCCCAGTGCTTATCACCTGTGCTTCTGACCAACCAGCTATTGATTGGAACTTCCAACGACCCCCTCTTTGAGTTCGACTAATTTGCTAGAGTGTCTCACAGAACTCAGGGAAACACGTTTCCCAGTTTATTAAGGGATATGATAAAGGATGCAGATGATCATGCAGATGGAAGAGATGTGTAAGGGCAAAGTATATGGGAAGAGGCGTGGAGCTTCCATACCCTCTCTAGTTCCAGGTGTGTCACTCTCCTAGCACCTCCATGTGTCTACCAATTCAGAAGCTCTCTGAACCCAGTCCTTTTGGGTTTTTATGGAGGCTTCCATAAAAACATAGGCGTGATTGATTAACTCATTGGCGTTGTTGTTATTTATTTATTTATTTGGCAATTGGCTTTTGATTCAACTTCCGGCCCCTCTCCCCTTCCCCGAGGTTGGGCGGTGGGACTAAAAGTTCCAACCTTCTAATCACGTGGTTGGTTCTCCTGTCAGCCAGCTCCCCCTCCTTAAGTGGGGGTCCCAAAGTCATCTCATTAACATAACAAAAGACACCTTTATTGCTTTCCTCACTTAAGAAAATCCAAGGGTTTCAGGAGCTCTTTCTGCCAGAAATTGGGAGCTAAGACCAAAAATATATTTCTTATTATAAATCACAATATCACCCTAGGTCATGAAGATTTTCTCCTATTCTATAAGTTTTACAGTTTTAGGTTTACATTTAGACCTAAGATCCATTTTGCATTAATTTTTATGTAAGGTGTAAGGATTAGGTCGTGGTTCATAATTTTGCAAATGGATTTCTATTTGTTCTAACCCCATTTGTTGAAAGGACCATCTTTTCTCCATTGAATTGATTTTATGGTTTGTCAAAAATCAGTTGGCCATATTTGTGGGGTCTATTTCTCCACTCTCTTCTGTTCTATTGATCTGTATATCTAACCCTCTGCCAGTACCACACCGTCTTCATTACTGAAGCTTTATGGTAAGTCTTGAAATCAGGTAGTATGACTTCTCCAACTTTATTCTGCTTTTTCAAAATTTTTTGGCTCTTCTTTTTCCTTTGCCTTTGTCATTATATATCAATTTTAGAATAATTTAATTTTGTTTGGCTGCGTTGGGTCTCCGTTGCACGGGCTTTCTCTAGTTGTGGCGAGCAGGGGCTACTCTGTTGTGGTGCGTGGGCTTCTCATTGCGGTGCCTTCTCTTGTTGCAGAGCACAGGCTCTAGGCGTGTAGGCTTCAGTAGTTGCAGCACGTGGGCTCAGTAGCTGCGGTGCACGGGCTCTAGGGTGTGCGGGCTTCAGTAGTTGTGACACGCGGGCTCAGTAGTTGTGGCACACAGGCTTAGTTGCTCCGTGGCATGTGGGATCTTCCTGGACCAGGGCTTGAACCCGTGTGCAGGTGGATTCTTAACTTCTGCGCCATCAGGGAAGTCCCCTTGCTAGGATTTTGATAGGAATTGAGTTAAACCTACAGATCAATTTGGGGAGAATTGACATCTTTATCATGTTGTGTCTTCCAGTCCATGAACACAGTATGTCTCTCCATTTATTTCAATCTTTTATTGATTTCATCATCATTTTGTAATTTTCAACATACAGAGCGTATACATTGTGTATTAGTCTGCTCAGGCTGCCATAAAACGCCACAGACTGAGTAGCTTAAACAATAGAAATTTATTTTCTCACAGTTCTGGAGGCTGGAAGTCCCAGATCAGGGTTGGTTTCTGGTGAGAACTTTCTTCCTTGTAGACGGCTGCCTTCTCACTGTCCTCACACAGTCTTTCCTTTGTGCATCTGCAGAGTGAGAGGGAGCTCTGGTGTTTCTTCCTATTTTTAGAAGGACACCAGTCCTCTTGGATTAGGCCCCACTCTTATGGCTTCATTTAACCTTAATTACCTTCTTAAAGGCCCCATCTCCAAATACAGTCACATTGGGGGTTTGGGCATCAACTTAAGAATTTTAGGGGGGGACACAGTTCACTCCATAACAACATGGCATGTTTCATTTTTAAGCCATTGTAAATGGTTTTGTTTTAAAATTTCAGTTGCGAGTATTCGTTGCCATTATATAGAAATATGATTGATTTTTGTTTGTTGACCTTTGCTATGGTCTAGATGTTTGTGTGCCCCCAAAATTCACATGTTGGTATCCTAATGCCCAAGGTAAGTGATGGTGTTAGCAGGTGGGGCTTCCTCTTCTTATTTATTTATTTATATCAGTAATACAGAATTTTTATGGATTTTAATTTTTTTCAGTGGATTATAATCCATTACTGTCACTGTTTATTTTGCTGCTCACTTGTCCCTGAGTTATCCAGTGGGAGTCCCTTTAAGCTGGCTTTTGTGTCCTTTTGTCACATACCGATAATTTTCTGAGCACTTCCTTAGTTTTGACATAATAAGGTGTTCCAGCCTCCATCTTTTACTTTCCCTACCCCAGGCCTAGAATCAGCCGTTTCTTTTTTTTTTTTTTTTTTTTTTTGCGGTATGCAGGCCTCTCACTGTTGTGGCCTCTCCCATTGGGGAGCACAGGCTCCGGACGCACAGGCTCAGTGGCCATGGCTCACGGGCCCAGCCGCTCCGCGGCATGTGGGATCTTCCCGAACCGGGGCACGAACCCATGTCCCCTGCATCGGCAGGTGGATTCTCAACCACTGCGCCACCAGGGAAGCCCAGAATCAGCCACTTCTTCAAGGAGCACTGTTTCCTGTTAGTAAATAATTATTTATAGAAATCAAAATCTGGGTGCTGGGTGTGCTCATTGCTTCTGGGCGTCATTACTTCTAGGCCCTTTCAGTGAACTCTGTGTGTGTGTCTCTATTTATATGTCTGTGTATGTATGTGTGTGTCTGTATATATACACACACATACCTTGAATTCATACAATATCCCAGGAATCTTCTTAGACCTCTCTCATTCCATATTTGCATCTGCCTTCACCAACAGTGAGAGCACTGGATCCTAGCATCAATATATTGACTCATTTGCTCAGTCTTACAATATACAGAAAGTAGAATCAGAATTCCTGCACCACATCTGTGAAAAATCAACCTATTGAGTACAGTACATGATTTGTTTGCATGCCTTTTATACTGAGGATATGTAATCAAAGTACTCTGTTTAGAAGTTACTTGAATTAATTTTTCCTTTTGGTTTTTTTTCTTTTCCTATCTAGTGTGCTTATGTTATTTATTTGGTATACAGTTAGGTTCATTTTTTTCTGTTTGTATTCCATTTTAGATTTTCTTTCTTTCCATTTTTGTTGATTTAATTTTATTCTTTATATGTAAAATGTTAATATGATTCGAAGAGACAAAACTATACAAAAATACATACACATAGTTGTCACCTCTCCCCTGTACCTTCTACCCCATTCTCACTCTACCTTGGAGATAACCAATCTTCTTAGCTTCTGATTTATGCTTATAGTGTTTCTTTTTAAAAGAAACAGATAAAGGTATATTTTAAAAATTTCCCCTTCCTTATTACTCAAAAAGGTAGTATACTTTATTTATAGAGTCTTTTGCACTTTGCTTTTATCCCTTAACAATATAACCTAGAAATTGCTCCATGTATGTTTATAAATATTGTCCTCATTCGTTTTATTTTAATTGAGATATAATTGACATATGACATTATATTAGCTTCAGGTGTACAATACAATGATTTAATATTTGTGTATATTGCAAAATGATCACCACAGTAAGTCTAGTTAACATCCATCATCACAGTTACACGTTTTTTTCTTATGATGAGAACTTTTAAGATTTATTCTGTTAGCAACTTTTATATATACAATACAGTATTATTAACTATAGTCACCATGCTGTGCATTACATCCCCAGGACTTATTTATTTTATAACTGGAAGTTTGTACCTTTTGACCCCCTTTAGCTATTTTGTCTACCCCCCCTCCCCACCACCTGGCTCTGGCAACCACCAATCTGTTCTTGTATTTATGAGGGTTCTTTTGTTTGTTTGTTTAGATTCCACATATAACTGAGATCATATGGTGTTTATCTTTCTCTGACTTACTTCACTTAGCATAATGCTCTAAAGGTCCATCCATGTTGTCACAAATGTAAAGATTTACTTCTTTTTATGACTGAATAATATTCCATTATGTGTGTGTGTGTGTGTGTGTGTGTGTGTATGTGTGTTTGTATGTATCACATTTTCTTTTGTTTTTTTTTTGGCGGTACGCAGGCCCCTCACTGTTGTGGCCTCTCCCGTTGCGGAGCACAGGCTCCAGACACGCAGGCTCAGCGGCCATGGCTCACGGGCCCAGCTGCTCCATGGCATGTGGGATCTTCCTGGACTGGGGCACGAACCCGTGTCCCCTGCATCGGCAGTTGGACTCTCAACCACTGCCCCATCAGGGAAGCCCTATTTTTAATTTTTTGAAGAACCTCTATACTGTTTTCCCTAATGGCTGCACCAATTTACATTCTCACTAACAGTGCACAAGGATTCCCTTTTCTCCACATCCTTGCTGACACTTGCTATTGCTTGTCTCTTTGATAATGGCCATTCTGACAGGTGTGAGATGATAGCTCATTGTAGTTTTGATTTGCATTTCTCTGATGATTAGTGCATCTTTTAATGTGCCTGTTGGCCATCTGTATGTATTCTTTGGAAAAATGTCTATTCAGGTCCTCTGCTTTTTGTTTGTTTGTTTGTTTTTGCCGTACGCGGGCCTCTCACTGTTGCGGCCCCTCCCCTTGCGGAGCACAGGCTCTGGATGTGCAGGCTCAGCGGCCATGGCTCACAGGCCCAGCTGCTCCGCGGCATGTGGGATCTTCCCGAACCGGGGCACAAACCCGTGTCCCCTGCATCGGCAGGCGGACTCTCAACCACTGCGCCACCAGGGAAGCCCCCTCTGCTTATTTTTTAATTGGGTTGTTTGTTTTTTTGACACTGAGTTGTGTGAGTTCTTTATATATTTTGGACATTAACCCCTTTTCAGTTATATGATTTGCAAATGTTTTCTCCTATCTGATAGGTTGCCTTTTCATTTTGTTGATGGATTCCTTTGCTGTACTGAAGCTCTTTATTTTTTATGTAGTCCTATTTGTTGAGTTTTGCTTTTGTTGCCTTGCTTTTGGTGTCAAATCCAAAAAAATCATTACCGAGACCAGTGTCAAGGAGCTTACTACCTATGTTTTATTCTAGGAATTTTATGGTTTGGGGTCTTATGTTCAAGTCTTTAATCCATTTTGAGTTAATTTTTGCACGTAGTATAAGATAGTGTTCCAGTTTCATTCTTTTGCATGTGGCTGTCCAGTTTTCCCAACACAGTTTATTTTAGAATTTATTGAAGAGGCTGTCTTTTCCCCATTGTATAGTCTTGGCTCCTTTGTCATAAATTAATTGACCACGTATGCATGGGATTATTTCTGGGCCTTCTATTCTGTTCCCTTGATCTATGTTCTGTTTTTATGCAAGTACCATACTATTTTGATTACTATAGTTTTGTAATATAGTTTGAAATTAGGGTGTGTGATGCCACCAGCTTTGTTGTCCTTTCTCAAGATTGCTTTGTCTATTCAGGGTCCTTTGTGATTTCATACGAACTTTGGATTGTTCTGTTTATGTGACTCGTTCATTTTTATAGCTGTATAGTATTCTATTAGTGGATGTACCAGTTTGTTCAACCATTCTCCTATGTACATGTGAATTTTGGTTGTTTCAGTATTTTGCAATTAAGAATAATGCTGAAATGAAATATATTGTGCATATGTTGTTTCCTTTTTGTGCAAGTATATGTTCTATGTAAATTCCTACAAGTGGCATTGGTGGGTCAAAGGGTAAACACAATTTATTAGATATTGTTAACTTCCCTTCCATAAGGGTTGTACTTTTTAACATTCCCACCAACAATGTGTGATAGTACCTGTTTCTCTATGGCTGTACCAACAGAGTATATTGACTGGCTTTTAAGTTTTTCCAATCTGCTAGGTAAGAAATGGTATCTCTGTATAGTTTTAATTAGCATTACTATTATTATGAGTAAAGTTGAATGTAATTTCATATATTTAAGAGCCATTTACGGGAGTTCCCTGGCAATCCAGTGGTTAGGACTCAGCGCTTTCACTGCCATGGCCCCAGGTTCAGTTCCTATTTGGGGAACTAAGATCCTGCAAGCTTGCAGTGCAGCCAATAAATAAATAAAATATGTATAAGAGCCATTTTTATATCTCTTGTTAATTGTCTTATGTTTTTTGTCTAATTTTCTATCACATATTTGTTCTTCTTTTCCCTTTGATTTTTAAGAGTTCTTTATATATTAAGGATATTAATCTTTATCTGTGATATATGTTACAGCAATCTTTATTTGTGATATATGTTGCAACAGATTTCCCCACCTGGTTTGTCATTTGTCTTTGGACTTATGTCTTTGGACTTGCCAAAATGTTTTTATATTTTTGTGGTTGTATTTATTAATCTTCTATTACATCTGAATTTTTATTCATAGTTAGAAAGTCTTTCCCTCCATTCAGGTTATATGGACATTCACCCATGCTTTCTTCTAGTACTTTGTTTGGTTTCTGTTTTTTACATTTAGCCCCCTGATCCCTTTGGTGTTTGTACTTGTGTATGTAATGAGGTATGGATCCAATTTAGCCTTTCCCAAATTGCTCTCCAGTTGATCCAGCACCATTTATTAAAAAGTGGGTCTTTCACCCTGTGCTTTAAGAGAATACCTGTATCAGAGTATGTTCTGGTATCTGGTAGGGCTACTCCCTTCCTCACAGTTTTTCTTTTCCAGACTTTTTCTAGCTATTGTTGCACATGTACTTATTTATTTATTTATTTATTTATTTATTTATTTATTTGCGGTATGCAGGCCTCTCACTGTTGTGGCCTCTCCCGTTGCGGAGCACAGGCTCCGGATGCGCAGGCTCAGAGGCCATGGCTCACGGGCCCAGCCGCTTTGTGGCATGTGGGATCCTCCCGGACTGGGGCACGAACCCATGTCCCCTGCATCGGCAGGCGGACTCTCAACCACTGCGCCACCAGGGAAGCCCGCACATTTATTTTTATTTTATTTTATTTTTTTCCGGTACGCGGGCCTCTCACTGTTGTGGCCTCTCCCGTTGCGGAGCACAGGCTCCGGACGCACAGGCTCAGCGGCCATGGCTCACGGGCCCAGCCGCTCTGCAGCATATGGGATCTTCCCTGACCGGGGCACGAACCCGTGTCCCCTGCATCGGCAGGCGGACTCTCAACCACTGCACCACCAGGGAGGCCCACATTTATTTTTTGATATGATCTTTAGTACTACTTTGTTTAGTACCATTAAAAAGCTTGTTTTTTAAATTGGGATCACATTAAATTTATAAATTAACTTAGGGATAACTACATGTTTGTGACTTTCTATCATTCTATCTCTGAAGAGTTGGACAACTCTAAAGTTAGAGGGAACGGTCCCAATAAGAGACCACCCTCACTTCTGATACCAATTACAAGTTTGGGGGTCCCCACTGTCACCCTTAGGTTTGACAGTTCACTGGAGGGACTCACAGAACTCACTGAAAGCTGTTATACTCATGGTTATGGCTTTTTACAGGGAAAGGATACAGATTGGAACCTGCCAAGGGAAGAAGTATATAGGGCAGAGCCCCAGAAAGTACCAAACATGGAGCTTCCGTTTTTCTCTCCCCATGGAGTCAGGGTGCATGACTTTGTGTGGTTGGCATTGATGTGTGATAGCACACATGGAGTTCTGTCAACCAGGGAAGCTCTTGTGAGCCTCGGTGTTCAGAGTTTTTTTTTTGTAAATATTTACTTATTTATTTATTTTGGCTGCACCGGGTCTTAGTTGTGGTACTCGGGATCTTCGCTGCCGCATGCAGAATCTTTTAGTTGCAGCCTGCAGGATCTTTAGTTGTGTTATGTGGGATCTAGTTCCCAGACTAGGGATTGAACCTGGGTCCCCTGCATTTGGAGCATGGAGTCTTAGCCATTGGACCACCAGGGAAGTCCCCCAGAGTTTTTTTTTTTTTTTTTTTTTTTGTGGTATGCGGGCCTCTCACCGTTGCGGCCTCTCCCGTCGCGGAGCACAGGCTCCGGACGTGCAGGCCCAGCGGCCACGGCTCACGGGCCCAGCCACTCTGTGGCACATGGGATCCTCCCAGACTGGGGCACGAACCCATATCCCCTGCATTGGCAGGCGGACTCCCAACCACTGCGCCACCAGGGAGGCCCCCAGAGTTTTTAATTAGGGCTTCATTTTATAGGCATGATTGTCCATGTGGCTGCTGTCTGTCTCCAGCCCCTCTGGGAGTGACCCAAAGCCTCCACCCTAAATCATGTGGTCGATCTTTCTGTTGTGACCAGCCTCCACCTAAAATTGCATCGTTATGCTATTCATGGTGATTCAAGGCCCCTATGTAAAGCATACTTCCTTCCTTCCTTCCTTCCTCCCTCCCTCCCTCCCTCCCTCCCTTTGTTCCTATCTGGTTATTTCAAGGAAATTACCATTTATTCTAATCTTTACTGTTTTTTTTTTAAATTGGGATTGGGTGTTGAATTCTGTTTCAATATTTTTGTATCAGCATTTCTTATATTAATTATATTAATCATGTAAGTTTTCTCTTTAGGTCTGTTTAATGGTGATTCATGTTAATCTTCTAATATTGAACTATCATTGTATGCCTGGAATAAATTTTAATTGGTCATGATGTATTATTGTCTTAATGTGGATCTATTCTTTTTGCTTATACAGTTGACCCTTGGACAACATGGGTTTGAACTGTTCGGGTCCACTTATATGTGGGTGTTTTTCAATAGTAAATACTGCAGTACTACACAGTCCATGTTTGGTGAATCCACAGATGTGGAAAACCACTGATATGGAGAGCTGACTATAAGTTATACGTAGATTAACCCCCATGTTGTTCAAGGGTTAACTATTTTATTTAGGATTTTTTGCACTGTTGTTCATAAGTGAGATTAGTCTGCATTTTCCTATTTTGTACAACCTTAAATGAGTTTATGTGTCAAATTTATTCTCAGTTCTTGTACAAATTTGGAAGCTTTTCATTTTCTATGCTCAGGAAGAATTAGAGCAGTTAGAGTCTTCTAAGGTCTCGTGAGCATGAGTCTTATCCTGGGCATATGTGTGGCTTTCTACATTCCCCTGTACCTGGGTGCTTTTGAATGTCCTAATTTCCCAAAGAATCCCCCCCAGTATTTCCTCTCAGGCCTTAGGCAGTCTGTTGTCTGTCTGGACTGTAATTTTTTGCCCCAGGCATCTCTGGGTTGTTAGTTTGCCTTGCAGCCTTTAAGAGCAATGCCTACTGCTTTCTGGCCTGAGTTCAGAGTTAGGTGAAACAGAGAGGAGCACCTTGCCTCAGTCTTTCTGGTAGCCCCAGACAGGTTAGAACAGACACACACTAATTTGTGAATAAGGTCTACTCTGCTTCCTTTAGAATTAGGGGTTGGGGGTCCCACATGGGGAACATTGGCTGCTGCTGCTTCAAGACTGCTGTCTCTTAGGAGAGGGGCAAGTAAAGATGCCATGATGTTTTCCTGATGTCTTTTTTTTTTTTTGCGGTACGCGGGCCTCTCATTGCTGTGGCCTCTCCCGTTGCGGAGCACAGGCTCCGGATGCGCAGGCTCAGCAGCCGTGGCTCACAGGCCCAGCTGCTCCGCAGCATGTGGGATCCTCCCGGACCGGGGCACGAACCCGTGTCCCCTACATCAGCAGGTGGACTCTCAACCACTGCGCCACCAGGGAAGCCCTCCTGATGTCTTTTAAGTTGCCTTTTTCTTGATTCCATGTGGTTACTGCAAACCTTTGTTTTCCAGAGTTTTGACAAAGTTGGTTCTGACATTTTTCTGCTTGTTTTTTAAATTTTTATTTTGGGGTGGTAGTGGGAGAGAAGCTAAGGGCTGGGAGCTGCCTACTCTGTCATTTTGCTAATGCCATTGTGGGGTGAATATTTTCTCATTTTCTATTCTCAAAGAAGCTTTGAATGGATGCATACTGTTTTCATCTATTTAAGGACAGTGTTGGAGGTTGTGGCGACTTGCACGATTCTTGGCTCAAGAGCCCCCTCTTTTGTTAGTGAGGCAAACTGCAGTTCCCTTAATGGAGACTTTCTTTTGGCACTGTGGAGGGGCCACTTGTGTGTGCTCTGACTTGTTTTAGTTTGTTTAGGTCATTTTTTGTCTCACATGACCTTCAATTTCCCCCTCTAGCTTTTCCCCTTTACAACCCAATCTCCACATGGTCTTCCTCATTCCTTTTTATCATCTGCTCCCTTGGAGGCGATGCTTTTTTGTGACTGCCACCTTGGGTCCCATATACCTTTCTTATAGCTGGTGCTGTGATTGATCTAGCCCATTTTTCAGTGCTTTTATACTTATGGTAGATTTTCTAAGCTTTGATTTCAGCTCATTCTTAGGTTCTCTGCTCCCCTCTCTAGTCTCTTGACTGTTTTCTTCATACCCTTCTCACACTCCAGAAAGGTTTGTGGCAGTAATTTGAAAGCCAGCTGAGCTGGAATTTGTTATTTGTTTTTCAATTATAGGTAATTAGAAATGTGTATAGTACTCTCTATTTTCTATTATAAGTTATACTGAAGGTATAGGCTATGTGTAGTTTTATTCGTTCTTCATATGGATCTGTACAGTTTTTTGGAGGATATGTGAAGAGATTTGGATTTAACTACTTCACCTTTAACAGGTGAAGTTATTCTAAATTACCTGGAGGATCCTCAATTTTTTTAATAAAAAATTAAGGTATAATCTGTATACAGTAAAATAGGCCTTCAGTGTACAGTTCTGCATCTTTTTGCAAACTCTGCAAGTTTTGACACTGCTACAATGAAGATGTAGAACAGTTCTATCGCCTCCCAATACAGTTGACCCTGGGACAACTCGGGGGTTAGTGGTTCCAGCTCCCTGCACAGTTGAAAATTTACGTATAACTTTGGACTCCATCACAATTTAACTGCTAATAGCCTAGTGTTGACCAAAAGCTTTACCAATAACGTAAACAGTCTATTAACACATATTTGGTATGTTATATGTATTAAATACTGTATTCTTACAATAAAGTAAGCTAGAAATAAGGAAATGTCATTAAGAAAATCATAAGGAAGAGAAAATACATGTTCAGCACTGCACTGTATTTGTCGATACTTAAGTTTGTGTCGTCTGTTTACAAGATGAATCACGTCTGCCAGTACCTACATTAATATTGTCTTATATGATACAAAATACTATAGATGTTATACAGATTAACACATCAACAATGAAAATATAATATGAAAAAGAAATTCATCTTTATTTACAGTTATAATGATTCATACATTGATAATGAAGAAGCAGCAATATGATTGCTTTATGGTAGCACAGTGTAGTCGATATGATTGCTTCATGGTAGCTTAGCCTATACACTAGTGAATGAATTGTTATATAATTTTATGGCATACAGTATTATAGTCATATTCATAATACAGTATTGGAAACATTGTTACATTTTTTAAAAACCCACTTACCTGTGATGATAGGCTGATAAGCAGTTTCTCCAATTATGAGAGAGAAGGGCATACTGTACAGTAATAAAATTCTTTGAAAGCAAAGTTATAAAATAGTAGGAAAACTAACACATTATTAATTTTATATAAATATCACCATATGCCTATGTAAGGATAGAATAGTATCTACGTATATTTTATGCTTTCATGACATTCCTAAATTTTTCTTAATATTTTCAATATTTCTAGGCTATGCAATTCATCTGTGAGTTTTTTCAAATTGTTGCAAATCTCCAAAAATTTTTCCAATATATTTACTGAAAGAAATCTGCATATAAGTGGACCCGTGTAGTCAAATCTGTGTTGTCAAATTGTCAATCTGTGTTGTCAAGGGTCAACTGTATTTCCCCTTTGTAGTCAACCCCTTGCCGCACCCTGGCCCCTCGTAATCACTAATATATTTTTGGTCTCTATAGTTTTGCCTTTCCCATGTTATATAAATGGAATAATACAGTATGTAGCTTGTTGAGTCCGGCTTCTTTCACTTAGGGTAATACATTTGAGGCTCACCCATGTTGTTGCATGTATCATTAGTTCTTTCAGTTTTATTGTTGAGTAGTATTACATTGTATAGATTACAGTTGGTTTTTCACTCACTGGTTGAAAAACATTTGGGTTGTTTCCATATTTTGGTGATTACAAATATACCTGCTATATAAATGTTCATGTACAGGTTTTTGGGTTTACATAAGTTTTCTTTCCACTTGGGTAAATATACCTGTGAGTGGGATTGCAGGTCCTATGGGAGTATATGCTTAACTTCATAAGAAACTAGAAAACTGTTCCAAAGCGGCTGTTCCATTTGCATCCCTATCTATGATAAATGAGACTGCCAGTTGTTCCACATCACCAGCACTTGGCATTGTCACTTTCTTTTCCCATTCTAATACGTATTTAGTGGTAGCTCATTGTGGTTTTGATTTGTAGTTTCCTCATGGCTAATGATGTTGAGCATCTTTTTGTATGTGCTTATTTCCCATTTATACATCTTTGGTAAAGTATGTCTCTTTTGCCTTTTTTTTCAGTTTTGAGAGTTCTAGTTCTTATGTATTCTCAATACAACTTCTTTGTCGGGTATATGATTTGTAAATATTTTCTCCCGTTCCATGGCTTTTTATTCTTTTAACAGTGTCTTTTGAATTTTGGTGTCACATCAGAGAAATACTTGGCAAACCTAAGGTTAAAAAGATTTTATCTTATATTTTCTTCTAAAAATTTTATAGGTTTAGATTTTACAGCTAGGTTTGTGATCCTTTTTTTTTTTTTTTTTTTTTTTTTTTGCGTTACACGGGCCTCTCACCGTTGCGGCCTCTCCCATTGCGGAGCACAGGCTCCGGATGCGCAGGCCCAGTGGCCATGGCTCACGGGCCCAGCCGCTCCGCGGCATGTGGGATCCTCCCGGACCGGGGCACGAACCTGTGTCCCCTGCATCAGCAGGAGGACTCTCCACCACTGCGCCACCAGGGAAGCCCATTTTGAGTTAATTTTTATATATGTTGGAGGTATGGATTGAAATTCTTTTTTTTATTTTTTGGCATATGGATATCCAATTTTTCCAACACCATTTGTTGAAATGGGAACTCCCATTTTCCATCAAAGTGCCTTTGCATTTGTCAAAAATAATTTTAAGTATAAAGATATAAAGTACCTTTAATTATAACATACATGAAGTACAGTTTATAAGTGTACAGCTTGATGAATTATTACAAAGTGAACATACTATGGAGCCACCCCCAGGTCAAGGTGAAGATTATAACATAAATCACGACCTAAATCCCCCTTCATGCCCTCTTTCAATCAATATCAGCCTCAAAGGTAATCAGTCTTCTAACTTCTGACATCATGGATTAGGCTTGCCTGTTGTCTTACTGTATATAAATAGAATTATGCAGTATGTGCTGCTTTGTGGCTGGATTCTTTTGCTTATTAGTACAATTGTGACATTCATCTATGTTGGATATGCAGCTGTAGTTCATTCCTTTTCATTACCATATAGTATTCCTTTGAAAGATTGTGCCACAATTTACCTACTGTATTGCTGAGGGACATTTGGATTTTTCCCACAACTTAGTATTAGAAATAGTGCTTCTGTGAACATTCTTGTACTTGTTTTCTAGAGCACATGTGCATGATTTTCTCTAAAGTGTGCACCTAAGAGTAGAATTTCTGGGTCATAGTGTTTGCAAATCATTAACTTTAGTAAATAATGCCAAACTGTTTTCCCAAGCAGTTATACCAGTTTTTAACATTCCTACTAACAGCGTGTGCGAGTTCCCATTTCAACACAATCTTTTGGCATTTTATTTATTTATTTATTTATTTTTGCGGTGCACTGGCCTCTCACTGTTGTGGCCTCTCCCGTTGTGGAGCACAGGCTCCGGACGCGCAGGCTCAGCGGCCATGGCTCACGAGCCTAGCCACTCTGCAGCATGTGGGATCTTCCCGGACCGGGGCATGAACCCGTGTCCCCTGAATTGGCAGGCGGACTCAACCACTGCGCCACCAGGGGAGCCCCATCTTATGGCATTTTAGTCATATAACGTTTCTGGTGGGTGCCAAGTGGTGTCTCAATGTGGCTTAAATTTTCATTTACCTGAGTGCTAACAGGGTTGGGTATATTTTCTTATGGTCATAGAACATATGTCCATATGTTTATTTTTTCTTTTTAGTGAAGTATCTGTTCACATCTCTTGTCTATTTTTCTGCATTGTTTGTATGTTTCTTTTGATTTGTATGGGTTATTTTATATGTTCCAGATCAGAACGCTTTATCACTTATGAAAGCTGCCGATAATCTCCCCATCTATAGCTTGCCTTTACTGCTGTATTTTTAATCTTGTAACATGTGTGTCTTTTCCTTTATGAGTAGTGCTTTTCATGTCTTGTATTTGAATGTTTTCCCTACCCCAAGCTTATGAAAACATTTTCCTATATTATTTTCCAGACACTTCATTGTGTTACCTTTCACATTAGATTTACAAATTACCTGTAGCAGATTTTTGTATATAGTGAGAGTTAGGGGGTTAAATGTCATTTTTGTCCCCATATAGATTTCTGGTAACCCATCCACATTTACTTGAAAATATCATCCTGTCCCCACTATTTTGCAGTTTCAACTTTATTATAACTCAGGTGGCCGTACATATTTGGATTATCTTTTTAGTTCTACTGGACTATATGTCTATCCGTCTATCCTTGTGCTAATGCCACATTGTCTTAAATATTCTGTTATTTAATGTAATAGTTTCTCTACCATGACTTGTGATTTTTTTTCCCCACAAAGTAGGTCACTAACTTGATAGGCATCCTGTATTAAGTTATCATCACGAACTAGGAACCCAGTCAGAAGTTCCCCTACATTCATTCCATCCTTATCACCCAGTGGTAAGCATATTAGAATAAAAGAATGTGCAATTATAGGGACTCATGACATTTGAGGATGTGGCTGTGGATTTCACCCAGGAGGAGTGGCAGTACCTGAACCCTCCACAGAGGAACCTGTACAGAGATGTGATGCTGGAGACCTACAGCAACCTGGTCTCTGTGGGTAAGAATGGCTTCCTCAGGTAATTTTGCTGTTTATGATTATTCTGTCCGATAGAACGCCTTTCCTTTCTCAAGTTTGGAAACTTCCAAGGCCTCTGAACTGATTGAAGAGTTTGTCGTTATATTCCATGGATCAGAGTTCCTTTTCCCCCTTTGCTTTCCTGACAAGGTGTTTGTGAACTCAAAACTCAGGTGAATTGGTTTGACGACCACTGTGTCAAGTTATATATCGCTTGTACTGCCCCAAACTCCACCTTCCTTTTTCTCAGAGGCTCTGAAGACCAAGGAGGTATCGCTGTCATTTCTCATTAGCAGGGCAGCAGGTTACCAAACCAGATCTCATCCTCAAATTGGAGGTAGAAGAGCCATGCCTACCAGAAGGAAAAATCCCAATTTGGAGCTTTCCAGGTAAGTGGGATTGACTCAGGCTATAGGGACAGGAGGTCCCAGCTTGTCAGTCAGGGGTGAGGACCTGTGAAAGGACTTTCAGGAATATCTCAGGAATGGTTGTTGGAGGACAGGGACATGAACACCTAAGACACCCCCTCCCCTATCCTACACCCACCAGACCACTCTCCTTAAGTTGGTGCTCACCGATAAGTTTCTGCACAGCTCCATTTCCCTGTATAAAGTTGTCTTGTAAATGACAGTCCCCTGGTCCCACACCCTGCCACTTCTATCGTTCTTACCTCCCACTGCTCATCTGAAGCCAGGCCCACGTGAGTCACAGGCCTAGGCCCTAATGCTCTAATTCCAGATTGGGTTACCTGATTCCATCCAGTTTAGACATTCCTATCAGATTTGTTCTCCTAAAGCATCTTGATTCTCTCTTTAACAATAGCTTTATTAAGATATAATTAACATACAATAAAATTCACTCTTTTGAAGTGAAACTCAAAAACTCAGGATGTTTAGTATATTCACAGAATATACTGTCTAACCATCACCACTATCTATTCTAGAACATTATCATCACCTTCCAAAGAAACTCCTATCCCTTATCAGTCACTCTCCATTCCCCAACCCTCATCCCCTGACAAGCACTAATCTACTTTCTATCTCTATAGTTTTGCCTATTCTGGACATTTCATATAAATGGAACCATACAAAATGTGGAATTTTATGTCTGGTTTCTTTCATTTGGCATGTTTTCAAGGTTTGTCCATATTGTAGCATGTGTCATCCCTTTTTATGGCAGAATGATATTTCATTGTATGGATATTCCACATTTTGTTTATCCATCTGTTGATGGACATTTAGGTTATTTCCACTTTTTGGGTATTATAGATAATGCTGCTATGAACACTCATGTAGAAGTTTTGAAATGTACATTTTCATTTCTTTTGAGAACATACATAGGAGTGGAGTTGTTAGACCATGTGATAGCTGTTTGTGTTAATATTTTGTGGAACTGCCAAACTGTGTGAATATCCTGTTCCTCCAAAATTTTTACCCGGTGGTTTTAATGTTCACTGATGATTCTTGCCTGAATCAATTATTACTAAGATGGTTGGGAAAATGGTGCATTTTCTATCATTCCTTCTACATTTGTAAGTTGGCATTTTTCTGTAAAGAACTTTCCTTCTTTGTTGATTAGCTGGAATACTTCAATAAAGAGGGATTGCCCTCCATCTATTACAGTTGACCCTTGAAAAACACAGGTTTGAACTCTGCAAGTCCACTTATATGCGTTTTTCAATAGTAATGGTACAGTGCTAGATGATCTGCGGTTGGTTAAATCCACGGATGTGGGACCGCAGACTAGGAGGAGAAACTACCTATATGGAGGGCCAACTATAAGTTACAATTGGATTTTCAACTGTGCAGAGGGTCAGTGCCCCTAACCCCTGCATTGTTCAAGGGTCAACTGTATTTGCTTATATATGAGTTACATGTATTTTTCCATTTCTTTGTCAGTTTTCAAAATGAGTTGGTTTTGTAGCATCATTCAAAGCCTAGTATGTCTTTTTGGAGTATCATTTATGGACTTATGGATTTAAACACTTTTATGTTTTGATCCATTGCCTTATCCTTATTATAAATCAAACTGCTCTACCTCTGGCCAGTGGAAACCCCTTCAAGTTGGGTCCCTAGTCTTTGGTAGCTTCCTTGCTTTCTGTTGTTACAAGATGTTCCAGGCTCATATTATACAGTTCCTTTCTCTGCCTTGGAATCAGCCATTTCTCCAAGGAGCCTTGGTTCTTTTTAGTGGTAAATAATGTTTTGTGACCACAGTTTGGATGTTAGGGAATTGTTTCTAGGCCTTTTCATTGACATATCTAGGAACCACGTAAACAAAGATTTTTAAGAGAAAGACATATCATGTATTCAAATGTATATTTCCAAATCAAATTCTGGACTTAAAGGTTTTTAATTTATTAATCTTACATCTGATGGTAATATTGTAAATATTATTCTGAGACTGCTGAATGTGTATAGTGGGTTGAATCAATTGAGGTAATCATGTTGGTGCCCTTGAGAATCAAGACTTTTTAGCGTGGTTATTAGGAAATACAGATGAGGGGATATTTATTACTATTAGGGAATCCTTTTATTTTCAATTTTGCTTTATGAGTATATAAAATATTTGCAAAATATTAACTTGGTTCCAAAATCAAACCTAGAAAATAAAATCGAATCTAGAAAACAAGGTATATTCAAAGAAGTCCAGCCTCTTTCCCTCTCCATCCTATTCTCTCTCTTCCTTCCCCCATAGGTAACCATTTATTAAAATTTAAAGATTTATCCTTCCATTGTTTTTTATAGTATGAGCCTATATTATTTTAAATATATACTTATATATTTGTTTCCTCCTTAGAAAAATGGTAGGCTACTGTGCTTATTTTTATACACCTTCTTTTTTCAGTTAATTCAAAAACATGTTAAATATACTGAGATAGTCCTTACTTCTTTTTATAGTAATGTAGTGACTTAATCATAATAGTAGTAGCTGTATTGCAGTAGTGGTAGTTGTTGTTCTAGTAAACATTTGAAGTGCTGTACATAAACATTACATTTCAGTGGGCACTGTTATAATTCCTGTTTTCCAGGTGTGAAAGTAAGATGCAAATGGATTAGCTAATATGCCTAAGGTCACAGAACATGTAAAAGTCTGATCCAGGATTTGATCCTGGCCTAGAGAACTTATGACCCTAGCCACATGTGCTATGTTGCTTCTTAACCACCTAAGGAGGTCCAGATTCAGTAGATCCTTGGTGGAGCTTGGGTCCCATCAAATGTATTTTGTAAAAGCTTTTCTTATGATTATGATATTCACTCTCAGTTAAGAACTAGTGCTTTACTATGGAAAGAAAGGAAGTCATAGGAAGAGAAGCCACAGCTGCATGATCCCTTTTAAAATTCAGTATTACTCTCAAATGTTGTTATTAAATCTAAGTGGTAATATGAGTAGTTATTGTACTCTTCTTTCAACTTTTCTGTATGTTTGAAAATTTTCATATAAAATTTTAGGAAAAGGTGAGAAGAAAATTAAACTACAAAAAATAAAAATTCAGTGTATGTGCAAAAAGTATTTACTGTCCAGGATACCATTGGTTTTAAGACACACCACTGAGAAATAAAATTTGCCACCAATTTATAACATGTCGTTGATTGTAAGGTGAATCTGGATTCAGAGGTTTTAAAATGTGGAATAATATGCATCTTATAATTGATGAAGTATGGTATATTTAAGACAAGGCCTTGCAATTTTAACTGTCTAAATGAGTGGTACAGATAACTGACTACTTTAGAAGTTAATGAAAGTTAAAGTTATTGAGGAAGATCAGATTAAGCTTTTTTGAAAAGACTGAACTGCTTCTTGAAAGTTATCTAGATTCTGAATATAGCAAAATATGGAGGACTGGGCTATGTGAGTGACGGAACACGAGGAAGGGTTTGGAGTTAATAATAGATGGAGTTTTTAGTGGAATTAGTGTAGACAGAGGCAGAAGGTGGTGTTGAAGAACTGAATGCAAACTTGGATGAATACAAAGGTGAATCAAATTGGGCAAAGATATTTAGGTTTCTTTGTTTTTGTAAGGCTAATTATTCTAGATATTTCTCTCATTCACTGAGAATGTGGGTTTCAGGATTGTTGTAAGATTTGAGTCCACAAGTCACAGTGTTGTATTTCTGTCTAGGTGGAAATATTGTAAGTCAGGAACAGTTAAGAGTCCATATGATAAATAAAGGGTGATAATATCCCCAGAGTGATGTAAAAGTAGAGGTAAGAAAGACTGAGATGTTAGGGTAAGATTGTTTTTGGTAACAAAAAGGCTAGCAGGTGGGAGTTTAGTAAAAGAACAGGATTTGATGGCTGTGATTCTCTCTCCAGGAACTCATAAAATGAGATATCAGTATCAGCTTTCATATGGCAGGGCATTTCTAAAGAAGGTCCATTCCATAAAGTATAAAGGTGGTTTATTGTACTTCTTTCTAGAAGAAGCCTGCCAGGTTGATGAACAGTTTGAGAGACAGCATCAGGATGACCAAGATAAATATCTGATGCAAGTTGGATTCCCTGACAGGAAAACAGTTACCACCAAGAGTGGCCTTGACTATAATGAATTTGGAAACATACTTCATCTGAGTACAAACCTTGTTGCTTCAATACAAAGGCCCCATAAATATGAGTCATTTGGATATAATATGGTAGATAATTTAGACTTATTTAGTAGAAGCTCTGCAGGAAAGAAGCATGATAATGAATGTGCAAAATTATTCTTCCATACTGAGTATGAGAAAACAACTCCTGGAGTAAAACCCTATGGATATAAAGAGTGTGGGAAGACCCTCAGGCAAAAGAAAGGTCTTAGTCTACATCAGAGAATTAAAAATGGAGAGAAACCCTTTGAATGTACTGCATGTAGGAAAACCTTCAGCAAGAAGTCACACCTCATTGTACATTGGAGGACTCATACAGGAGAGAAACCCTTTGGATGTACAGAATGTGGAAAAGCCTTTAGCCAAAAATCTCAGCTCATTATACACCTGAGAACTCATACAGGAGAGCGACCCTTTGAGTGTCCAGAATGTGGAAAAGCCTTCAGAGAAAAGTCAACTGTCATTATACATTACAGGACTCATACGGGAGAGAAACCTTATGAATGTAACGAATGTGGAAAAGCCTTCACTCAGAAGTCAAACCTCATTGTCCATCAGAAAACCCACACAGGAGAAAAAACTTATGAATGCACCAAATGTGGGGAATCTTTCATACAGAAGCTTGATCTAATTATACATCATAGTACTCATACAGGAAAGAAACCCCATGAATGTAATGAGTGTAAGAAGACTTTCAGTGATAAGTCAACTCTCATTATACATCAAAGAACTCATACGGGAGAGAAACCTCATAAATGTACGGAATGTGGGAAGTCTTTCAACGAGAAGTCAACCCTCATTGTGCATCAGCGAACTCATACAGGAGAGAAACCCTATGAATGTGATGTGTGTGGGAAAACCTTCACCCAAAAGTCAAACCTTGGTGTACATCAAAGGACTCATTCAGGAGAGAAACCCTTTGAATGTAATGAATGTGAGAAAGCATTCTCTCAGAAATCCTATCTCATGCTACACCAGAGAGGTCATACAGGAGAGAAGCCCTATGAATGCAATGAATGTGAAAAAGCATTTTCCCAGAAATCATATCTCATTATACATCAAAGAACACATACAGAAGAAAAACCCTATAAATGTAATGAATGTGGCAAAGCCTTCAGAGAAAAGTCGAAGCTCATTATACATCAGAGAATCCATACAGGAGAGAAGCCCTATGAATGTCCTGTATGTTGGAAAGCTTTCAGCCAGAAGTCACAGCTCATAATACATCAGCGAACACACACAGGAGAGAAACCCTATGCGTGCACTGAGTGTGGCAAAGCCTTCAGAGAAAAATCAACATTCACTGTACATCAGAGAACTCATACTGGAGAGAAACCCTATAAGTGTACAGAATGTGGGAAAGCCTTTACTCAAAAGTCAAATCTTATTGTACATCAGAGAACACATACAGGAAAGAAAGCCCATGGGAAAGGCCATACCCGGAAGTCTAAGCTCATTGCACATTAGAGAGTCAACAATGCAGTTATCTTCACTGAAGGAAAGTTTTGTCAGTTTAAGTAAACATTTTAAAAGTATGTTCTGACTTCTGGTTTAAATATGGGGAGTAAAGTCAGCTTTTTTTTCTTTCCATCTCAGTCTTCGCCCAAAACTACTAGAAGAATAAGAAGTGGACATGTAATCTCTGTATCTGACAAAATTAGGAGATCGCTTTAACCCTGATGAGAGGGCTGCCAGAGGCAGAGGAAATCAAGCACCAGTGCAAGGAGATTTCAAAGGCTAGAGAGGAGTGGTCAAGGCTGCAGATGTGAGATAGCACTGGTAAGGACTCTTAGCCGAGTTTTAGGCTGAGTGCAAGACCAAATAGATACATAACAATGGTAACAGAGAGCATGGGCAGGTGGGACGTTTCCTAGACCCATTTGGAGTCTCAGGAGAGACAGGCAGGGGCCTCAACAAGGAATTGCTCAGACAAGCCGTATTTGCAGAAAGTAGTCTATACTCATGAGAGGAGCAGTTGGCAGGGGCTGGGGAAAGAGAAGGGAGTGTTCTTGTGAAGAACCCAACAGCTGCCCCTATTTACTGACTCTGGAAAGTCAAGTCTGAAAAACCTACCAAATGCAAAAGTAATCCCAGTTAGAAAAACTCTGATCTGCCTAGAATGTGGCCCCATTTCTTCCCTTACATGATCTTCCAGCAAAAAACAAGTCCAGGAAAAACTCTTATTCAATGAGGAATGATTCCAAGGCAATCAAAACCATAAATGTACATGGCTTTTGAGCCAGCAATTCCACTTCTAGGAATGTATATACTCATGCATGTACAAAATGATGAACACACAGAGGTATTCAGTGATGCACTGTTTGTGAAAACAAAAGATTGGAAGCTTTCCACATGGCTCCTGAAATCATGGAATGTTCGCACAGCAACCTTTTAGGTAGACAAAAAAAAAATGGATAAAGAGAACTTGGACACCATTTGTGTAGTGATGTGGGATGACCTCCAATATACATTATTAGAAAAGCAAGGTGCAGGATACTGAGGATAATATGCTACCATTTGTAAGTAAAAAGGAGAACAGGGCCTCCCTGGTGGCGCAGTGGTTGAGAGTCCGCCTGCCGATGCAGGGGATACGGGTTCGTGCCCCGGTCTGGGAGGATCCCATATGCCGCGGAGCGGCTGGGCCCGTGAGCCATGGCCGATGGGCCTGCGCATCCGGAGCCTGTGCTCCGCAACGGGAGAGGCCACAACAGTGAGAGGCCCGCATACCGCAAAAAAAAAAAAAAAAAAAAAAAAAAAAAAAAAAAAAGGAGAACAAATGGTGAATACATAATTGAGTGTATATGCATAAACTATCTCTGGAAAGATATACGAGAAGCTGGGAACCCTTATTACCTCTGGGAAAGGGAAGGGGAAGTGGGTGGCTGGAGGGAAGGAATTGGGAGGGAGACAACTGTATATCCTTTCAGAACTTTTGAAAATTGTACTATGTGGATGTACTACCTTTTCAAAAAATAAAACTTTTTAAAAAGCATATTTTCTATTACTATTCTAATGAAGTCAGATTCTAGATGCAGGATTTCATAACATTTAGTATAGATATGCTCAATGTGGAGTTTAATTTTCTTAGAGTGAGTAAATTGAGTTATCAGTCAGACAAAACATATATCCAGCCAGTTCCAAAGGCACACAAGCATTGCTTTCTTGAGGTTGCCAAATAAAGTGATTCTAAGGTCAGCTGGGACTGCATTATGTAAATCTACAATAATTGAGACTGGAACACATTTCTTCTTTAGTATGCACAGTGACATCTGTGAAAATATCCTGTACTAAAGCCTGCCAATGCCTTTCTGTATCTTAAAATGATTTAAATTACTTCATTCATGCATGTGTATATATTCTTTTTACAAGAGATATAAAGCATAAATCCACAGAAAGGTTGAATAACTTGCCCCCCCCAAATCACACCTCTGCTGGTGACAACATTTTCCAAGGTGAGAGACAGATTGAAAGCCATGATCTTAATGGATACAGCCAAAGTCCATGTAATAGCACTTTTGCTCCAGAAGGAGAGGTCCCACTGTATGAATGACCATATTTGTGGCCCTCACCCTATTGTGGTTTTTCACTGAGGCCATCTCTGTGGTGGAATCAAGCTTAGTAGATGCAAACTATTACATTGAGAATGGATAAACAACAAGGTCTTACTGTATAGCACAGGGAACTATATTCAATATCCTGTGATACACCATAATGGAAAAGAATATGAAAAAGAATGTATATATGTATAACTGAATCACTTTGCTGTATAGCAGAAATTAACATGACATTGTACATCAACTGTACTTCAATAAAATTAAAAAACAAAAGAAACGGTTCATCCTCCTGCTGATAGAGAATATTCCTGGGGTTTCAGGCCCATCAAAGGTCACGGGATGGGTGGTCAGATCTGCCATTTCAGGTTGATCTTGGACTCCTGCTTCCTGGGGCCCAGATGGCAGTCTGATGTGATGGGCCATGTGTGTAAGCAGAGGTGAGTGAGGCAGGGACCCAGAGGGGAAGGGGTGGAAATCTCCAGCAATAGATGGGAATAGCAAAGTGGATCTGGGGGTCATCATTGATAAGAAAGTAGTAGTTAGAGAAAAAATGTGTCTTTGTGGCATTTTACAGCTGCTGTATGAATTTAGGAGAAATAGTATTTCCTGTTAACTTGCACTTGTCTTTATCTGTACCTGGCTGCCTTTTTCTTTCTCACTCTGAGCTGATTTTCACTCTTTGCGTCCCAAAGGAGTTTTTACTCTTCACTACCCCGTTTGGCCAAGGGCAGGTGAGGTCAACTATAGAATATTATTCTGGAAAATTCACATCTTCACCATTGTCTGGGTTACATTGATCTAAAGACGGTTTGGAGAACATAATCTGTAGTTGGACAAATGTCCATTCTTCACATTCCTTCAAAAGCACCTTAGTGTTGCATCATCAGAAAGGACAGTGGCTGCACAGTAGCATTTAGGACTCTGGAGGTCCCACATTTAAACACTGTAACACAAATACTAGGGGAATGATTATACTAAGAATGTGTAGTACACTCCTAAGTCAAGAGCCAAGTTTACCCAAGTAAAGGAAAAGAGCAGATCCCATTCCTAATCTGAAGAGTATGCAGAAGCAGATATTGGTGCACTAGCAAAAATATCAAGATACATTGATTTGCTTGTTTGTTTCTCTGATATTTTTAGTAATGTTAAAGATCCCAGAGAACCTATTGGAATATAGGTACAACATTCTTCCACCTTGAGAGGCCAATATTATATCTAGAGTGGCTGTATGCTCAACCACTGCTTGTCTGATTTCATGAACCTCTCCTGCAAGGAGTTCTATAGCCTTAGTGACCTTGTCTAGTTTTCCTGCTGTTCTCTAAACAATAGTATGTAGAATTTCACCCACTTTTCTGGCCTCTTACAAAGTGTGGAAAGATGAGACTTGGTGACAGAAAAAGGCAGCCCAAAATTCCTCCTGAGTAAAGTCTTTGGACTCAAATCAAGGTCCAGTCTCTCTCCTTCTGGAATCAAATTATCTAAAGACTTCTTTATCTGAAAAGGAAACTTATTGAAGCAAAAGAAACCCTGGGTGATATTAGGGGCTCTTCTGAAGGTAGGCATTAATTTACCAAGATAACAGATGTTGTGCAATTTGCAGTTAATAGTCAGTAGGCATTTATGTCACAAATCCAATACAGTTCCATCAGGGGCCACCAACTGATCTGTCTTTGATCAAGATAACCCCTACGGGGTTGTCAAATGGTATTGTATTGCAGCATTTGACAAGAGTGGTCCCATGCCAAGCATTGACAATTTTAGTAATAGAGACTATTGAGTAGATCTAAGTCAAAAGAACTGGGGCTGCACCTATATAATATGCTTTTTGGTAAGTTGTGTATATGTAAGACAGCCTCATTGCTGTGGCTAGGACATATGGCTCAATGGAACATAATAGAGAACCCAGAAATAAACCCACACACCTACCTCCTCTTCGACAAAGGAGACAAGAATATACAGTGGAGAAAAGACAGTCTCTTCAGCAAGTAGTGTTGGGAAAGCCGGCAGCTGCGTATAAATCAGTGAAGTCAGAACGCTCCCTCACGCCATATACAAAAATAAACTCAAAATGGCTTAAAGACTTATAAGACATGACACCATAAAACTCCTAGAAGAGAAAATAGGCAAAGCATTCTATGAGATAAATCGTAGCAATATTTTCTTAGGTCAGTCTCCCAAGGCAAAAGAAATCAAAGCAAAAATAAACAAATGGGACCTAATCAAACTTGTAAGATTTTGCACATCAAAGGAAACCATAAAGAAAATGAAAAGACAACCTATGGACTGGGAGAAAATATTTTGCAAACAATGCTATCTTTAAAAAAATTTAAAATATAGTATTCACATTTTTAAAGGTTATGCTCCATTTATAATTATTATTAAATATTGGCTATATTCCCTGTGTTGTACAATATATCCTTGTAGCTTATTTTATACCTAATAGTTTGTACCTCTTAATCCCCTACCCCTATATTGCCCTTCCTCAGATCTGTACTATTTTTATTTTGCACTTAAAACATCACGGTATGAAAGTGACTGTGTCCCCACTCCCTCATCAACCTCTTTTTTTTTGCCATTGTCATAGGTAAAGGATAATAACTCGATGTGGTTTAAATATGTTTGAGTTATCTATAGCTGAGTAACAAATTATTCACAATTTAGTGGCTTAAAACAGCAAATAGTTATTATATCACAGTTTCTGTGGGCCATGAATCTGGGATTGGCACAGCCGGGTGCTTCTGACTCAAGATCTCTCAAGAGGGTGCAGTCAGGATGTCACCTTGGGATACAGTCATCTGAAGGATCCACTTTTAAACTAATTCACATGGCTGCTGGACTGAGGGCCTCAGTTCCTTGTGGGCTGATGGACTATGGACCTCAGTCTGCCACACCACGTGGGCCTCACAATAGGGCTGCTCAAAACATGGAATTTTTTTTTTGCCAATGTAAGTTATCCAAGATAGAGAGAGTGCCCAACATAGAAGCCACAGTCTTTTCATATTGGAAGTGATATCCCATCACTTTTGCTGTATTCTCATTAGAAGTGAATCAATACATCTAGCCTCACTCAGGGGGAAGGGATTACACAAGGGAGTGAACAGAATGTGGCTATCGTTGTGGCCATTTAGAAGCTGACGACCACAGTACATATTGGTCTACCTAGTGCTGGTGAAGATGTGGAGCAATTGGAACTCCCATAAATTCCTGGTGGAAGTGTGAAATGGTATAACTACCTTGGAAAACAGTTCAACAGTTTCTTATAAAGCATATACTTACTATGTGACCAACAGTTCTAAATTCTACACCTAAGATGTTTTTGATCATGATCATTCAACTTTTATTTAGCCATTTATGCTGAAATAATTTTAGACACAGAAAAGTTGAAAAAATAGCACAAAGTTCTTATATTCCCTTTGTCCAGTTTCTTCTCATGTTAACATAACCATGATATAATTATGAAAACTAAAAACTAACATTAGAACAATATGATTAACTGACCTACAGACTTTATTCATCAGATTTTACCAGTTTTTCCACTAATGTCCTTTTTTAGTTCCAGAATCCAATCCAAGATACCACATGGCATTTAGTTTTCATGTCTTTTTAGCCTCCTCCAATCTTTGGAAGGCCCTTAGTCTTTTTTTGTCTTTCATGACCTTGACACTTTTAAAGAGTACTAATCAGTTATTTTGTAGAATGTTCCTCAATCTGAGTTTGTCTTGTGTTTTCTTATTATTAGGTCGAAGTTACACATTTTTGACAAGAGTACTACAGAAGTGATGTACCCTTCCCAGGGCTATATATCAGGGGGCACATAATGACTATGTTATTTTCCTGGTGATGTTAAACATTTTTTTTCAGATTTCATAGCTTGTATATTTAGCTCTTATGAAAACAGTGGAAACACTGCACAAAATGAACTCAACTGTTTTTATTTCCCTTCTTGATACATGCACATTCTCTACCTTAGGCTTACTGATGAGCAAGGAAGGACTGAAAGGAAGAGGAATTCTGTGTTGCCTGATCTTTCTTTCCTTTTATATCATTCTCAGTGTAAAGAGCTGGCTCACACAGGGAAGTAATACAAGTGAAAAAGGACATGCCAGAGTTCTTTGGGGTTTTGAGTTTCTTAGAACGCTATTGCAAGCTTTCTTCATTTAGAGCAAGTTCTGGTTCAAATGGAAAGTGTGGACTCTTGGGTAGGGTTTCCAGAGTTAGCAAATAAAAATAGACAAATCTGGATCTCAGACAAACAATAAGTCATTTCTTAGTATAAGTCTGTCCCAAGTATTTCATAGGACATATCCTATCTTGGGGCTGTCAGTGCCCCCTTCTTCCTCAGTTATAGACGTAAGATTACTTTTTTAAAAATTGTGGCAAAATACATGTAACATAAAATTTACCATGTTAATCCCCCATTTTTTTGGCTGTGCTGTGCGCTTGAGGGATCTTAGTTCCTGGACTGGGGATTGAACCCACACCCTCAGCAGTGAAAGCACAGAGTCCTAACCACGGGACCACGAGGAAATTCCCAATATTAACCCAATTTTTTTTTGCCAGTCTGCCTGCTTTTATTTTTTATTTTATTTTTTATTGGAGTATAGTTGCTTTACACTGCTATGTCAGTTTCTGCTGTACAGCCAATATTAACCCATTTTTAAGCATACAGTTCAGTGGCATTAACTACATTCACATTCTTGTGCCACCATGGTGATGTTAACCTTGATTGGTTAACCCAGTGGTGTCTGCCAGGTTTCTCCACTCTAAGTTTACTATTTTCCCTTTGTAATTAACAAATATCTTGGGAAAAATATGTTGAGACTATGCAAATACATTGTTTCCTATCAAACTTTCACCTACTAATTTTAGCACCCGTGGATGGATCTTGTCTGCAACATTTTTTACTGTGGTGTTCTAAAAAAAATAGTGCTTTTATACTCCCCTCATTCCTTTTGCCTTTATTAATTAGAATTATTCTGTAAGTAAGAGTTGTTCCTTTCCCCCATCTATTTATTTATTTATTTATATCAACTTGTACTCATTTATTTTATTCTATGGGTTATAATCTAATAATATGGTTATTTATCTTCTGTCTCAAATTGTTCCACCTTTGGCCATTGCAAGCAGACTCAGGTTGGCTATGGTGCCCTTTTGGTATGCCCGCATCTTTTTTTTTTTTTTTTGAGCACTTCCTTACTTCCTGGAACTACAAGTTGCTCCACCTCATTTTGTATTTTCCCTGCCCCAGTTCAACTATTTCAAGGAACTCTGGTTCCTTTTATTAGAAAATCATATTTAGAAACCTAGATCTGGTTGCAGTGTATGCTCATTGGTACTCATTGGGTTATTATTTCTTCTAGGCCCTCTTAGCTAACTTGGAGGCTTGGAAATACAGTCAGCCCTCCATATCTGTGGGTTCTGCATCGGCAGATACAGAGGGCCAACTGTAAGGGACCTGAGCATCCTCAGATTTTGGTACCTGCAGGAGTCCTGTAACCAATCCCCATGGTTACCCAGGGAGGACTGTATATGAATGTATATTAACTCAAGCTACACACATTTTCTTTTTCTTCTTCCCTCTCTCCCTCCCCCCTTCCCTACCTCCCTCCCTCCCTTCCTCCCTCCCTCCCTTCCTTCCTTCCTTGCTCCTTCCTCCTTCCGTTCCTGTCTCTCTCTCTCTCTCAGAATTTTTTTGGCATTTAGTATATTCACAATGTTGAGCAACCATCACCGCTATCTAGTTCCACAATATTTTTGTCACCTCAAAAAGAAACCTCCTGGGGCTTCCCCGATGGCTCAGTGGTTAAGAATCCGCCTGCCAATGCAGGGGACACGGGTCTGAGCCTTGGTCTGGGAAGATCCCACATGCCGCGGAGCAACTAAGCCCATGCACCACAACTACTGAGCCTGCGCTCTAGAGCTGTTGAGTCACAACTACTGAAGCCCGCGCCTAGAGCCTGTGCTCTGCAACAAAAGAAGCCACCACAATGGGAAGCCCACCCACCACAATGAAGGGTAGTCCACACTCGCCACAACTAGAGAAAGCCCGCACACAGCAACGAAGACCCAATGCAGCCAAAAATAAATAAATTTAAAATAAATTTAAAAATTAAAAAAAAATTTCTTAAAAAAAAAGGTCCTACCCATTAAGAATCACCCCTCATCCCACTCTCCCACAACCCCTGGCAACCACTACCGCTTTCTGTTTCTACAGATATGCCTGTTATGGATAGTTCCTTTAAATGGAATCATATAATATGTGGCCTTTTTTGTCTGTCTTCTTTCACTTAGCATAATGTTTTTTTTTTTTGCGGTATGCGGGCCTCTCACTGTTGTGGCCTCTCCCGTTGCGGAGCACAGGCTCCGGACACGCAGGCTCAGCGGCCATGGCTCACGGGCCCAGCCGCTCCGCGGCATGTGGGATCCTCCCGGACCGGGACACGAACCCGTGTCCCCTGCATCGGCAGGCGGACTCTCAACCACTGCACCACCAGGGAAGCCCCTAGCATAATGTTTTCAAAGATTATCCATGTTGTGGCATGAATCCATGCTTCATTCCTTTTTATGGCTGAATAATATTCCATTTTATGGATATACCATGTTTTGTTTATCCATTCATCAGCTGATTGATAGACACTTGGGTTGTTTCCACCTTTTGGCTATTGTGAATAGTGCTTCTATGAATGTTCATGTACAAGTTTTTGTTTGAACACTTGTTTTCAACTATTTTGGGTATATACCTAGAAGTGGAATTGATGGGTCATTTGGTAATTCTACATTTAACTTATTGAGGAGCTGCCAAACTACTTTCCACAGAGGTGGTACCACATTATATTCCCAAAAGCAATTCATGAAAGTTCAATTTCTCCATACCCTTGCCAATATTTCAGAAAACATAACTTCTTTCAGAAAAAAAGAGGAGGGAACACTTCCCAACTCATTTTATTAGGCAACATTACCCAAATACTAAAACCAGAAAATGATATGACAGAAAAAACTGAAGACCAATATCCTTCATGAACATGACACAAAAATCTTCATTAAAATATTAGGTATATGTATAAATATATAAATATATTTTATATATTTATATTTGTAAAGATAAAAATATACAATTTATAGAAGAGATTTATAAAAAATATACAATTTATAAAAGAGATACATATACACATATGTATATGTATACACGTGCATACAAACACATGTATCTCACATATCACAACAATGAGGGGTTCATGCCAGGAGTGCAAGGCTGTTTCAACATTTGAAAATCATTTTAATTCACCATATTAATGGACTAAATAAGACAAGCCATATAATCATCTCAGTAGATGCAGAGAAAGCATTTGATAAATACCCACTTGTGATAAAAACTCAAAGCAAATTAGGAACAGAATGGAAATTCCTTAACCTAATCTACAAAAACCCTACAATTTACATCATACTGAATGGTGAGAAATTGCATGCTCTCGTTCTAAGATTAGAAACAAGGCAAGGATGTCTTATCTGATCACTCCTATTCAATATTCTGCTGGAAGTCCTAGACAGTGCTATATTAGATAAGAAAAGGAAATAAAAGACATTCAGATTGGAGAGAAAGAAAGACAACTGTATTTTCAGACAACATTATTGTCTATGTAGATAAAAATTTGAAGTCTAGAAAAAAGCTCCTAGAACTAGCAAGTTTAGCAAGATTTCAGGATACACTCAAATACACGAGTCAATTATATCCTACATACCAGCTATGAACAATTGGAATTTGAAATTTAAAAATATAACACGTTAAAAAAACACAAAAAACAAAAATATAACACACATAATATGACCACAAAGACAAACTAATTAGGTATATATCTAACAAAATATGTACAGGATCTGTATACTGAAAATTTAAAACATCAATGAAAGAAATAAAATATCATGTAAATAAATGGAAAGATAGGCCATGCTCATGGATTGTAAGACCCAATATAATTAAAATGCCAATTCTTCCCCAGTTTGATCTATAGATACAATGTAATTCCAATCAAATTCCCAGAAAGCCTTTTAAAGTTATTTTTTAGCTAATTCTGCAGTCAAATGCTCTACCCCTGAGCTGTACCCCACCACCCTTGACAAGCTAATTCTAAAATTGTTATGGTAAAATAGAGGAGCAAGAATAGCCAAAACAATTATGAAAAAACAAAATTGGAGGATTTGCACTACCCAATTTCAAGACTCACTGTAGAGCTACAGTTATCAAGACAGTGTGGTAATGACAAAAATCCAGAAACACAGATCAGTGGAACTGAAGAGAGAATAGGGAACCCCAAAATTGGCCAACAGAAATGGAGTTAACTGTTTTTCTTTCCTGTCAAGAGAAAGAAGTGCAAATAAGCAAGGGCCAGGAGAAGGCTAAAGGAACCCTGTATTACTGGGTTCAAGTCAGGAATATCAGCATGAACTCATGTTTCTTTTAAAATATATACAGATAGATAGCTAAAGAAATAAAAATAAATATGTGTATACATGGGTAGGATACATACTTGTATTTCCTAGCTCTTTGACACTCCTAGCAGTGACACACTAGTAGCAATAAACATACATAATGCCAAGAGCTTGGTTTCTAAATGCCACTTTCCAACAAAAGAAACCAGATCTCCTTGGAGAAATTAATAGCTGATTCTAGGTCTGGATCAGGGAAATTACAAGATGAGCCTGGACCATCTTATAGTTCCAGTAAGTAAGGAAGTACCCTCCTCCACAATAAAATGATGGGGGCATGTTAAAGGGACTCAGGAGGCAAGCTGAAAGACCTAACAATGGCCAAACCTGTAACAATTTGTGCCACATAATACATAATGTAGTACTGGATTATAATACAAAGAATAGAAAAGACAAATATTCCTTATAGAGGAATGCCAGTTAATAAATGTAGAAGCAATGAGGGAAAGAAAATCACTATTAGAACAAAACAAGAGCCATTGATGAACGCTAAAATTAATGGATGCAGCTTTAAGGAGAAACAGGATATTTGCATAACCTCAAAATAATTCCCTTGTGGTAGTTTTAACAGATGACTACGAACTCTTTGATGCCCCTCCATCCAGAAGGTAGAGCTTAATCGCCCTTTCCTTCAGTATGAGGACTTTGAGTCACTGAAGAGTATGGAAAGAGGAAAAACAGTAACTTTACAACAGAGAAACTTGGGAGACACCACCATAACAAAGTGACCAAGGTTAATATCACTTAGTAATATCACTTAGTAATAAGTCATGTTCATATAATCTGTCCCCTGAAATGATGCAATGAGAAGGGCACATAATCTCTGTGATATCTATCCCCAAATCCATAACCTCAATATGTTCATGATAAAACAGACAAATGCAAATTGAGGAACATTTCTACAAGAGTACTTATCATGTCTACAAGACTAATCTTCAAAAGTGTCGAGATCATGAAAGATAAAGACCAAAGAAGCTGTCACAGGTTGGAGGAGACTAAGGAAACATGACAACTCAAAGCAATGTGATAAACTGCATTGGATCCTGGAACAGAAAAAAGGCCGGTGTTCAGTAAAGGATAAACCTTGCCCAAAGAAAGGCTTGGCCCCTTGACCCAGCTCCTAGGAGGTAACCTCTAAGCCCTTGGAGTGTCCTGTCTGATAAGAGTGTCTGTTACCTGGGAGCCTGGAGCCATGCTGGGTAGTCTATGCCAACAATGAGATTTATGGTAAGGGTTTTGGGCCATGTGGTATCAGTTCAGCCTCTGGAAGGGCTGGAGACTATATATAAGTGTGTGTGATGGGAAAATACATACTTGCTAAAACAGATCAAAAGAAAAAAAGAAGTGGCTATTAATATAAGAATTTTACCATGATAGAGTCATTTCATAATGAAAAACGGGCGTACTCAACAAATGGACATAACAGCCCTAAATGCTGTATACCTAATAACAGAGCTTCAAAATAGATAAAGCATCAACTGTATAACTGAAAGGAGAAATAGAAAGAAGCACAATGTTAGTTGGAGATTTCAATACCTCTCCCTCAATAACTGATAGAATGGACATAAAATCAGTAAGGCTACAGAAGACTTGAATCATACTATCAAAAATCTTAATTCATATTTATAGATCAAGCCACATAACAAGAGCAAAATACATTCTTTACAAGTGTGCATGAAACTTTTACCAAGATAGACCATATTCTGTACCATAACAGAAGTCTCAATTAATTTATAAGTATTCAAGTCATACAAAGTATATTCTCTGGTCACAATGGAATCAAATTATAAATCATAACAGAAAGTGGAAAATTCTAAAATATCTGGATACTGTAACACACATCTAAATAACACATGGGACAAAGAAGACATCCCAAGGTAAGTTAGGAAATATTTTGAACTGAATGAATATGTAAAGACAACATATCAGTATATATTAGATGCTACTAAATGAGTGCTCAAAGGGTTATTTATATCACTAAAGCTTTATACTACAAAAGAAGAAACGTCTCAAATTAGTGACTCAGCTTCAACCATAAGAAACTAGAAAAAGAAGAGCAAATTTAACTCAAAGTAAGCAGAGAAAGGAAATAATAAACAAGGGAACATAAAATTGAAAACAGAAAAACAATAGAGAAAAATCAATCACACCAAAAGCTGGATATTTGAGAAAAATCAGTAAAATTGATAAATCTCTAGCCAAACTGCCCAGAAGAAAAATGAGACACCAATATCAAGAATGGGAGAAGGGAACATCAGATCCTCCAGATTTTATTAAAAGGATAAAAAAGGAATATGATGAACAACACTTTGCTCCTAAATTAGATAACTTATGTGAAATAGACAAATTCTTTGAAAAATACAAACTACTAAAGCTCAGTGAAGAAAATGATAACCTGAATAGCCTTATAACCGTTAAATTGAATTTTTAGTTAAAAACTTTTTAAAAAAATGAGACATAATTGACATTTAATGTTGTGTAAGTTTAAGGTGTACAACCTGTTGATTTGATACACTTATATACTGAAGCATGATTACCACCATAGCATTAGCTAATACCCCTATGATGTCACATAATTATCATTTCTTTTTGTGGTGAGAACATTAAAGATCCAGTCTCTTAGCAACTTTCAAGTATATAATACAGTATTGTTAACTATAGTCACAATGCCATTCATTAGATCCCCAGAACTTACTCATCTTCTAAGTGCAAGTTTGTACCCTTTAACATCTCCCCATTGCCTCACCCCTCCCAGTCCCTTGTAAACACCATTTTGTTCTCTGTTTCTATGAGTTTGGCTTTCTAAGTTTCCACATATAAGTGATATCGTACAGTACTTGTCTTTCTCTGTCTGACTTCCTCACTTAGCATAATGCTCTTAAGGTCCATCCATGTTGTCACAGATGGCAGGATTTTCTTCTTTTTCATGAATAATATTCCATGAAATATACACCATAACTTTTATAAAAGAATACCAGTGCCAGATGGCTTCACTGGCAAATTCTACCAAACATTAAAGGAAGACATAACACCATTTCTACACCAACTCTTCCAGGGGAGGGACCACTTCCCAACTCATTCTATGAAGTCAGCATTATCCTGATACCAAAAGCAGACAAAGAAAATATAAGAAAACTAAAAACCAACATCCTAAATAAGAATACATGCAAAAATTCCTAACAAAAACTTTAGCAAATT
This sequence comes from Mesoplodon mirus, assembly GCF_964341445.2. Lineage (NCBI taxonomy): Eukaryota > Metazoa > Chordata > Mammalia > Artiodactyla > Ziphiidae > Mesoplodon > Mesoplodon mirus. The sequence continues at coordinate 44,288,605 of NC_138981.1, read as the reverse complement.
GAGTCCAGTGATATATAAAAGTGATAATACATCATGACTAAGAGGGGTTTAATTCCAGAAATGCTAGATATATTTAACTATCAAAAATCAATATAATCAATGTAATTTGACAGATTAACAAATTAAAAAAGAAAAGCTATATGATTGTCTCAATAGCTGGAGAAAAAACGTTTGACAAAATCCAACATCTATTCTTGATAAAAAAACTATCAACAAATTGTAATAGAGGTAACTTCCTCAACCTGATAAAGAGCATATATGAAAAACCCACGGCTAACATACTCAAAGGTGAAAGACTAAATGTTTTCTTCCTAAGATCAAGAAAAAGGCAAAGATATCCACTCTGATCACTTCTATTCAACATTGTACTGTAGCCAGTACAATAAGACAAGAAAATAAATAAAAGGCACCTATAATGGAAAGGAAGGAGCAAAACCACCATTTCTCACAGATGACATGATTGTCTATGTAGAAAAGCTTAACAGGATCAACAATAGCTACTAGAACTAATAAGTGAGCTTAGCAAGGTTATGGGATACAAGATAAACATGTGAAAGTCAACTGTATTTCTCTATCCTAGCAAATAACTATTGGAAATTTTAAAATAATTAATACCATTTAAAATAATATAGACATATGAAATACTTAGGGATAAATTTGACAAAATGTGTAAAATTTGCATACTAAAAAACTACAAAGCACTTCTGAGAGAAATTAAAGAAGACCTAAATAAATGGAAATATATACCCTGTTCATGGATCTGAAAACTCAATATTATTAAAATGTCAGTTATTTCCAAATAGATCTATACATTCAATTAAATCCCAATCAAAACCCAAGCAGGCTTTTTATAGTAACCAAGCTGATTCTAAAATTCATATGGAAATTTAAGAGACCTAGAATAGCCAAAACAATTGTGGAAAAGTAAAGTTGGAGGACTTAACACTATCTGACTTCGACTTATTATGAAACTACAGTAATCACTAATGCTAGAGTAATACAGAAGTTACAACAATGCCAATACTGATATTGGCAGTAAGATAGACAAATGGAAAAATAGAACTGAAGTACTTCCAGAAATACAACCAATCAACGGACATTTTTACAGAAATGACAAGGCAAGTCAATCGAGGGAGGATAATTTTTTTTTAAACAAATGGTTCTGGAAAAATTGGACAGCCATATGCAAAACAAAGTGAACCTAAACCCTTTTCTAAGACCATATACAAAATTAAATCAAAATGGATAGGACTAAATGTAAGAACCAATATTATAAAATGTCTAGAAGAAAGCATAGGATAAAGTCTTAGTGACCCTGAGTTTTGCAAAAAATTCTTAACCATGACTCAAAGAGCATGAACTATAAGGAAAGTATAAATGAACTGAACTTATTAAAATTAAAAACTTTTGCTCTTCTGTTATTCAAATGAAAAGGCAAACTTGGGAGAAAATGTTTGCAAAATATATATCCAACAAAGGACTTATATCTAGGATATATAAAGAACTCTTACAACTGGGCAAAATATTTTAAAAGATATATCAACCAAGATGATATATAGATTGTAAATAAGCACAAGATGATCTATAGCATTAGTTATTAGGAAAGTGTAAGTTAAAACCACAGTGAGACACCACATCCCACAAAAATGGCTAAAATTAAAAGGAATAATCATTCCTAGTGAGGGCAAAGATGTGAAGCAAATGGAACACTTATATGCTGCTGGTGGAAATGTAAAATAGTACAGCACTTTGGAACACAGTTTGCAAATTTCTTAAATAGCTAAATATACACTCAGTATATGACCAAACTATTCAATCCCAGGTATTCACACAAGAGAAATGAAAGCTACATCCACACAAAGACTTGTATTCAAATGTTCATATCAGTTTTATTTGTAATAGCCAAAAACTAGAAACAACACAGATTTCTATCAACACATGAATGGATAAACAAATTTGGTACATCTATACAATGAAATACCATTTAGCAGTAAAAAGTAATTACTATAGATACATGTAACAAAAAAAACGAATCACAAAATAATTTTGCTGAATGAAAGAAGCAAAACAAAACAAGAATGCCTACAGTACGATTCCATTTATATAAAATTGTAGAAAATTCAAACTAATTTATAATGACAAAAAACAGATAAGTGGTTGCCTGTGGATGGGGGGAAGGGTGTGGGGAGGGAGGGTTGGATGACAAACGGGCATAAGGAAACTTTTATGGGTAATGGATATGTTATTTTTATTGTAGTGATGGTTTTAAAGGTACACACATATGTTAAAACTCATCAAATTGTACACTTTAAACAAGTTCCATTTACTATATGTTATTATACCTCAATAAAGTTGTAAAATATATTTTGGAGACAATGAGAGAAATTTGAAAATGGACTGGATATATCGTATTAGATATCATATGAGAATTAGATTGATAATGATCTAGTTATGGGGGAGAATGTTCTTATTTTTAGGATATGGATGCTCAAATATTTGAGTGTAATGCTATAATGTCTATAATTTACCATCAATTATTCAGGAAAAAATTTACATATACATTGTTGAATCTAGATGAAAGTTGTATGTGTGTTCATTGTACTGTTCTTTCAGTAATTCTACATGATTGAAAATTGACATAATTAAAATGTGGAGAAAACACAATATTGTTATATTGATTTATTGCCCATCCTCGTCTTAGGAAGAGAGACATTACCTTTATTGTCCTAGAATGTAAGTAAATCTTCTCTGGGAATGTCTCCAGGGAGGGAGACATTCTCTATCTTTACTGTTCTGGAATGTAAATAAACCTGAGCACACTGGCTGTTAATGTCTAGACATTAAGAATTCATGGAGAGTTATCTCTGAACAAGAGGCTAGAGCCAATCACAAACAACCAAAAAGAATAATGTTATGAAACGAATGTAGAGTGGTAAGAAATGGACGGAGAAGATGACAAAGACACATTACATATGCATACTTGATGTCCCTGAAGAAGAGAAGAGATGGACCAGATAAAAAAGTTAAACAAAATAAAACTTCCCTGAAATAAAAGGCTTGAATCATGATTGGAACAGCCCACTATAACCCAGTTAAAATTAGCTCACAAAAATCAAGACTAAGGCATATGCTTGTAAAGATCCTTAACTTCCAGCATAAAAAAAGAATCACGTGGCAGAAACATACAAGAAAAATAGAGAGCAGGTTAATCTAAGACTTCTCAAGGGTACCACTCAATTTTAGAAGAGCAACGTTTACCAAGTTCTCAGGAAAAGAAAGTGTAACTTTAACAATCAGGGTTCAATCAGGGAAGTGGATTCATTATGAGTATTATGGAATAAGGAATTTTTATATGAATTAGATCATGCACAATTGTGGGAGTAGCTGGGGAAGTAAAGGTATGGAAGGGGAAGCTGGAAGATTAGAGAAGTCACTAAACCAGCCCTTTTGAAACACTGGCATGGGTGGATAAGTCAGTGCTTGCAAGAAAATCTGAGAAGCCAGGCACATCCAGCTGCTTAAGTGAGACTGTGAAAGGCGAGCTGATGGAGAAATGTTTAAAGAGCTGTTGCCTTTGTGTGTTGCAGCCAGGCATCTGGTGGCAGGCCTGGGGCCACTGTAGGTAAGCAGGGCTGGGAGATAGAAAGGGCTGAATACAGAGTGGAAGAGAGTGAGGAAAAATTAAGACCTTCCGGGTATCTCTGCATCTGTCCTTCCCTGTATCTAATCTCAAACTTTTGGAGTAATGGTTGCTCCTTCACTTTGACCTCCCAAATCTCATGCAATTTCTACTTTAGGCCGACTCTAACCTGGAGTCACACAGGATTCTTGAAAACACATTTCTCAGCATAACCCAGACAAAAGTAGAACAATACAGCCCAATAACCAAACTTTTTTTTTTTCTACTGGAAAAGTTTTGTGGTGAAGTAACACCACCTGAGTTCAGAAACTCCTTCAAATTTGCTCAACTGTTTTCCTTAAATTTACTTCTAAAATAACACTCACCAAAGTTAATAATGACCTCCTTGTCACAAAATCCAAGCACTGGTTTTCTTTGCTCATGTGAATTGACCTCTAGTCTGGACAGTTCCTCCACTGAAACACTCCTTGGAAACACTCTGTTCTCTCTGAACCCCTTGCTCACCTGGTATGCTTTCACCTCTCCAGCTGCTCCTTCACATTATCCTCTGTAGATGAATCTTTCTTGGCCTGGTCCTCAAATGCTGATAGCACAAGCCTTGGTCCTCGGCCTGCTTTCCCTGTCACTCTAAACATTTTCTTTAGGTAGTTGGATGAGACTAAGATACCACACACAAACTCAAATCCTGCCCAAGCATAGAGAATGGTAGGGGGGCCTTGGCAGGCTCAGGAAGTGGGGTGTATCTAGTATTCATCAAGAACTTCTCCCCACACATAGTTCTAAGTGCTTTACACAGACAAGTGCATCAACTTCTTGTTATGAGTAATTGTGTACCCCCCAAAGATATGCTGAAGTCCTAACCTCCAGTACCTCAGAATGTGACCTTACTTGAAAACAGAGTCTTTACAGAAGTAATCAAGTTAAAATGAGGCCAGTAGGGTGGGCCTAATCCAATATGACTGGTATTCTTATAAAAAAAGGGAAAATTAGACACAGAGACAGACTAGCAGAAGGAACACGACGTGAAGACACACGGGAAGAAAATGGCTGTGTGACTGGAGTGATGGATCCACAAGCCAAGGAATGACTGAGACTACCAAAAACTAGGTGAGAGGCACAAAACAATTCCTTCTCTAGTGCCTTCAGAGGGAGTGTGGCCCTGCTGACACCTTAATTTCAGACTTCTCCCCTCACAATACATTTCTGTTGTTTTAAGCCACTCAGTTTGTGGTACTTTATTACAGCAGCCCTAGGAAGTTTATACACATCTCATGTCAAGTCTATGAGATAGGTACTACTGTGAACATCCACCCTTTACAGCTGAAGAAATCAGGACAGAGAGGTTAACTAACCTGTCCAAGGTCACATAGCTAGTAACTGGTAGAGTAAGGATTGAAACCCTAGCTGACTGGTTCCTGAGCCTATCTACCCAACCACTATGCAAATTGCCTCAATATTTTGAACAGCATTGCTCCTAAGTTGAAAAGGGGGTGTACAAAGAAATCTTAATATGCAAATGGTTGAATAAATTATTGCATATCCACCCCAAGAACTATCATGCAATCATTCAAAAGAGTTATTATTATTATTATTATTGTTATTTTTTTTTGTGGTACGCAGGCCTCTCACTGTTGTAGCCTCTCCCGTTGCGGAGCACAGGCTCCAGACGCGCAGGCTCAGCAGCCATGGCTCATGGGCCCAGCCGCTCTGCGGCATGTGGGATCTTCCTGGACCGGGGCACGAACCTGTGTCCCCTGCATCAGCAGGTGGACTCTCAACCACTGCGCCACCAGTGAAGCCCCAAAAGAGTTATTGATGAGTAATAAAGCAAGCAGAGATAGTTGTGTGACATGATCCCATATTTGAAAATCAAGGAAGAAAACAATCCTTATACAGCTTCTGTCTGATTATAAGCACGTAACATATGTATGTCTATATACAATTATGAGCACAGATTAAAACATGAAAGTGTTCATAGTAGTTAATTAGTACTGGTTATCTATTGGGGATAAACAGTGGAGGAGGAAATTCAGTAAATAATAAATGTATTAGTTAGCTTTTTCTCAGTAATAAGCCACCCAAAACTTAGTGGCTTAAAACAATCAACATTTTAATCCACAATTCTGTGAGCTGTCTGGGAGGGGTGGGGTGGATGGCAGTGCTTTTCTAGTCTAGGTCAGTGTATTACTATTGTAATCTATTACTATCTAACAAATTACCCTAAAATTTAGCAGCTTAAAACAACATCTATTATCTCACAGTTTCTGTGGGTCAGGAATTCAGGTGAGGCTCAGAAGGGTGCCTTTGGCTGAAGCTCTCTCATAAGGTTGCAGTCAAGCTGTAAGCTGAGGCTATGGTCTCATGTGAAGGCTAGACTGGAAAAATATGCTCCCAAACTCACTCATGTGGGTCTCTCCATAGGGCTGCCTCATGCTTCCCCTAGAGTAAGCCCTCTGAGAGTGACAGCATCCAAAATGGAAGCCCCCATCTTTCTTTAACCTAATCTTGGACGTGACATCCCATTGCCTCTGCCTCATTCTATTCACCAGAACCAAGTCACTAATCCAGCCCAAACTCAAGGGAACAGAATTACACGAGGGTGTAGATACCAGGAGGTGGGGATAATCCAGGGTCATCTCAGAGGCTGCCAACCACAGTGGGCTTGACCATGGCTAGATGGATAGAATGGCTTCATTCACACATCTGGCAGATGAAATATGGTTGGTCTAGGACACCTCAACTGGGATGGCTCATCTCTGCTCCGTCACTGCTCCGTAAGGTCTCTCATCCTCTAATAGCATAACCCAGGCTTTTTCACACTTGGGCTCAGGATTTCAAAGAGCAGCAAGAGTGGGCAAACCTCAGTGTGCAAGTACTTCTCAAGCCTCTGCTTGTGTCATATTTGCTAATGTCCTATTGGCCAAATCCAGTTTCAAGGGCTGGAGAAACAGACTCTACCTCTTGGGTGAAGTGGCAAAGTCATATTGAAAGGTGGCATATATTCTGATGGTAGTGGCTAAAGGAGACCATCCAGACTTCTGGATTCTGGCTAGAATGTAGACACCTGAAAAGAGCTCCCATTCTTATAATTAGAAAAAATTCAGGTAATCTACAAAATCATAACTTTTCTTGAACTCATCATAGAGTAACCAACTAGCTTGATATATAAGACAAATGCCTCAAAGGAGACAGGAAGTTATCACTGGTCACCTATGGCAGAGCAGGAAGGAAGATGGGTCTACCACACCAGCAGTAAGAATTCAGCAAGAATTTTACATAAATTTCTCAAGGCTGAGTGTGGGATAGTGTGAGAATATAGGACCTCTGAGAGCTGGAGACCTAGGGGTAGTTAGCTCCCATTTGCAGCTTCTTCTCCACAGACCTCCACTGGGTGCTCACAAGAAACACTGGGGATAGGGTGGGACTGGAGAAAGCCTCTATCTGTGGTGTAGGCCTGCAAGGGGACAGCTGCTAATACAGAAATGGCACAAAGCCCCAATGGGACCCTATTCCCTTACAAAACAAAAGCCTTAAGCCACTGGGGGAAGTGCAGCAAACCTTGTTGCCCGCAGGACATAGGTGAAGATCCACTGTGGCTAGAGGAAAGGAAAAGGGAAAAAACCTTCCACTCACAGGGGAAGGGCAGGAAACCATCCTAGGCCCAGACCATTTAAGGCTTTATACTAATGGGGAGGGCAGGATCACTGAAAAAGCCTCACCCTCCAAGACCTAGGGATACAGGGCCTGCCTAAGACTGAGGCTGGCCCAGGACAACTCCTGTCCCCCCACTCATCAGGTCACCAAGACCCAGGTAATAATAGAAGCCTACTACTAAGGGAGAAGCAAGAGCATAGAGAGGGAGCCTCTCTGAGATGCAGGCACATAGGAAACACCTAAAGGCAAGGGTGGTTCGGGAATATTGAGAATAATTATCTGGAAAACCAGTGCCTACTCTAAGCACAAGGTAACACTAGAGAAATTTGAAGTCATTGACAGACACACTGCAGGTAAAGAGAGCAACAAAACCTAAACCCTGCCTAAATCCTGACTAGATGGACTCAATTCCCCTATGCTAATGACCTATAAGGAAAACAGCCATTATCTACTCCCAGGAATAAATATTTACCTCAGTTTCTACTCTCCTACATACAACATCAGACATTCAGCCAAAAATTACATGCAAAACAGCAAGAGAAAACAATCCACTGTCAAGAGACAAAGCAATCAACAGATCCAGAATCAGTTGATCCAGTTGTTGGAACTGTGAAACAGGGAATTTAAAATAACAATGATTAATTAATATGTTAAAGAGGGTAGTGGAAAAGGTAAGCAACAGGTATGAACAGATGGGGAATTTCAGCAGAGAGAATGGAAATACTAGAAATAAAAAGAAAACATAACTGAGATGAAGAATGCCTTCAATGGGTTCAACAGTGGATCTAACAGAGCCAGGTTAGGGGTTAAAAATCAGTGAACTTGAAGATAGGTTAATAGAAATTATCCCAACTGAAACACAAAGCAAAATAATGACTGAAAACAGGCATACATATAGGGATGGAAATTTGTAGCATTTTCTATCTAACAGTCTCTCCTCTGGTCATAAATTATTTACATTATCATACCATGCAAAATATGTTCACCTCCATTCCAAGACCTCTAAACATTTATCCCAAATTATAGCATCAGGCTCAAATCTAAAACCTTAAGTCTTCTGCTTCAGGTTCAGATATGGCTGAGGCTCCTTGGGTGCAGTTTCTCAGTTTCTTGATCCAGAGACCTGTGAGTTAAATGACAAGTTATATGACCACCACCCCCAACCCAACACACACACACACACACACACACACACACACACACACACACACACACACATATAAATATAAATACAATAGTGGGATAGGGACAGGATAACTGCAACGGATACTCCCATTCAAAAAGGGGAGGAACAAGAGGCATATATGTCACTGTTCCATAATAATTCTGAAATCCCACAGAGCAAATATTGTCAGGTATCCCTGCCCCAGGGGCAAATAATGTTTCTTGCTTAGGTCACAGTTCTACCTGGGAATGGCTTCCCAGTCCATTTTAGTACATTGTTCTTGGGTCTTCTCTCTGAGACAGCCTTCTTTTCCCATAAGAAATGGCCCATGTTTGCAGCTGAGTAACTTTCTCAGCTTGCTTCCTGTTCACAGAAGTTAGAGAGGGGAGTCCAGAGGCCACTTTTCATTTTGGACTGTTTCAGTCCCTTTAAGTCCAACCTGGAGGTAGTTTTGCTAGTAAAACTCTATTAAAAATGTTACAAGTTTCTATGAATCTGGTTTGTATTTACTCCATGACCCAAATGCGACATCAACAATTCTTTTTACCCTCCCTACTTTGAGCAGTGTGTCAGGCTACTGGGAAAATGTTGTGAAGTTTTTAGAAGCTGTTTGACTTAGCTGAGAGAGTCTCCCAAACTCCAACTTAAATATTTCACACATTTTAACAAAGGGTCTTAGAGCCACATCTACTATTTGATCTCTACCTTTGGGCCATTTTTTCACCTTGAGAATATTTTGGTGGCTGGAGAGACTGGAGATGTGAAGCAGTTATTTTCAACCCAGCCAAGTCCTGGCTTTTCTGTTATTTCTTCTGAATTCTGCTCGCAAATGGAACAGTTATTTGCTTAGTTCATACTTTTCTTTCTGTATCTTATCATATGCAGCTAAAAGAAGCAAACTGATACTTCCAACATTCTGTTGAAAATCTCTTTAGCCAGATCCACAAGTTCATTTGGTACATTCTCTATCTTTCCACAGAGGATGGTGACTGTTTTGCTATTTTTTTCCCTTACTAAACAACACAGATTGCCATCTTTTCCAGCCTTTCTTAACAGTTTTCCTCATTGTTTTTCCAGTCTCTGCCTGCTGCCCAGGCCCAAAGCTAATGTCACATCTTATGTTTTGATACAATACCCCCAGTAGGCGTACACTTTTAGGTATTACTTAGCATTTGTTGTGCAACAGACTACCCCAAACTTAGTAGCTTAAAACAATAATCATTTTATTTATCTCATAATTCTCCAGGTTGGCTGGGATAACTGGTGTGGCTCTTCTGGTGTGGGCTGGCGTGGCTGGGGCTGGAGGTTGATGAAAGCCTCACTCCCATGTCTGGCACTTGGTCTAAGGGGCTTCAGCTGGCCTGGTTCTTCTCTGTTCCATGTGGCTTCTCATCCCTCAGTAATCTGAGTTTCTTCACACGAAGGTCTTGGAATTCCAAAGAGCAGCAAGAGAGGGTAAGACTTGAGGCAGGCTTTACACACTTCCCCAGCATCTTCTTGAATCTCTTTGTACATTGGCCAAAACAAGTCACATGGCCAAGCTCAGAGTCAAGGAGTAGAGAGAGAGCTCTACCTCTTAATAAGAAAAACAACAGAGTAATATTAAAAAGGGGAGTGCATAAAAGGATGGGAGAGATCTGTGGCTATTTTGCATTGTACCACAATGAAAGAAGATAAAAATACGATGTCATGGAAACCAGTATGAATGATAGGATTATATGTATGTGTTTGTGTAAAATTATATCAGCAGATGTGTGTATATATAAAACCATAATGACTTTAAAACTGTGGATTCACATAGGAAACATATTTGATAGACAATTACATTAAATCCAAAAAAAAATTTCAATTCAATTATTCCTCCCATTGTGAAATGTGTTCTGCTACAAATACTCTACAGAACTGAGAGCAGGTCTACACATTAAATATATGATTTTGTTGTCCTACCTTTTGTTTTGTTGCCACTTTAAATTGCTTAATATAACACAGTAAACATTACATTTATATAATTTTGCATACTCCATCTATAAAGAATTTGGTAATAACTTGCCTTATATAATACTTTGTACAGGAAGGCTTTTCCTAATGCCTCAAACTGACAGCATTTTCCCCGGTATGAATTCTATTATATTTTGTGAGGCTGTGAAAATATGGAAGTTCCCCTTCATTCAGTGCATTCTTAGAGGGTCTCTTCCGAATAATTTTTCTCATCTCAGGTGAAAGAGCCTGATGAATTCTTTTTATTATACAATGTATTCATATATGATCGGTCTTGGTTGAATTTTATAATACACACTTAGACCTGATTTCTGTGATAAGGTTTTCTCATTTTCAAGAAACAGGGTTACTTTCATGTATGAATATTGCGATGCATACTCAGAACTGATTTCTGAGTGAAGCCCTTTCCACAGTCACTACATTTATAGGGTTTCTCTCCAGTATGAATTGTCTGGTGTTTATTGAAATTTGACCTGTCAGTGAAGGCTTTCCCACATTCTGCACATATATATGGTTTCTCTCCTGTGTGAATTCGCTGATGTACTTTGAGATGTGGTTTCTTGGAGAAGGATTTCTCACAGTCAGAACATTTGTAAGGCTTCTCTGTAGTATGGATTCTCTGATGTGTAATTAACTCTGACTTCTGGATGAAGGCCCTCCCACAATCAGCACAGACATAGGGTTTCTCTCCAGTATGAATTGTCTGGTGTTTATTGAAATTTGACCTGTCTGTGAAGGCTTTTCCACATTCTGCACATATATAAGACTTCTCTCCAGTATGAGATTTCTGGTGAGTATTGAGATTTGACCTGTTGGTAAAGGCCTTCCCACAGTCAGTGCATATATAGGGTTTCTCTCCTGTGTGAATTCGCTTATGCATCTGGAGTTGTGACTTAGAAGGGAAAGATTTCCCACAGTCACTGCATTCATAAGGCTTCTCTCCAGTATGAATTCTTTGATGTGCAATCAAGTGTGCCTTTTGGATGAAGGCCTGCCCACATTCAGTACATATGTAGGATCTCTCTCCTGTATGAATTCTCTGATGCATTCTGAGCGTTGATTTTTGGGTAAAGGCTTTCCCACACTCACTGCACTTGTGGTGTCTCTCTCCAGTATGAATTTTCTGATGTACATTGAGGGCTGAGTTCAGGGAGAAGCCTTTTCCACATTCACTGCATTCATAAAGTTTTTCTCCAGTATGGGTTGTCTGATGCCTAAGTAGGGATGACACTTGGAAAAATGATTTTCCACATTCACTACATTTATAGGGTTTTTCTCTAGTATGAATTTTCTCATGCATAATTAATTCTGAATTTTGGATGAACGCCTTCCCACACTCAGAACATATATATAGTTTTTCATCTCTATGAACCCTCAAATATATACTGAGTAGTGGCTTCTGTGTAAAAACATTCACACATTTGCTAAGTTCATGAGGTTTTTCCAAAGTATGAATTCTTTGAGGTGCAAAGAGGTGTGACCTCTGGGTGAAGATCTTCCCAAGTTCAGTACACATATTTGCTTTCTCCCCAACAGGAAATTTCAGATTGTGACTGAGTGCTTGTTTGAGGCTGAAGGCTTTTCCACACTGATTGCTGTCACAGAATTTCACGCCTGTATGTGTATTTTCATGGTTAGTATAAGAAGAGCTCTGGGTGAAAACTTGACCATGTCCAATAATTTTATCAAAGTTCTTTGTTGCATTGTTTTTATTATGAATAGGTACATCTAAATTATACTTTAAACTCTTTCCAAATGAGTCACGTTTATGGGATCTTTTCTGTGAAGGAATACGATTTGGGCCTGGATGAACAAATTTTCCACTGTCTTTATATTCATAATCCCACTCTGTATTCAATATTTTCTTATTGATGAAAGCAGCATGACTCAGAGGTTTGTTCTGTTTTTCCTGATAGCTTTTTATCTGTTCAGCACCATGCCACAGTTCTTCTAAAATGGAATACAATGAATTATCTCTTGTATCTTCACCCTCCATTTCACTATGAAATGAAACTTTTCCAGAAATTCTTTTTTGTGAGGTCTTAATCCCAAACTTTCCATCTAAAAAGAGAATGAAAAAGTAAAATTGACACAAAGAATAGACGGCAGAAGATTAAAAGGTACACATAAATAAATCCAAATTGAACACAGGGAAACCAGTAAATTTGATGATGATGATGACGACAATGAGAGAAAATACATATATAGCACTTATTATGTGCCAAGCTCTTATATGACACGATGTTCCAGGCATTGTTCTAAGAAATATATACATATGAACTCATTTAATCCTTTCAAAAGCCCTATGAGGTATTTTCTATTATTATCCACCATTGTAGATAAGGAAAGTGAAGTTCAGAATGATTTTATATATATATATATATATATATATATATATATTCAGTATTGGAGACTGGAGTTCAGCTAAGCAATCTAGCTCTATTTTGGTAGGGGATATCAAGTAGGGTGAAGTGAAGATTAAACAGACAAGGGTTTTAAGGGGAAATTTCTGTGGAGAGCCTAGGCTTGAAGGGGTGACTCAGAGTCTAAGTCCTCATTAGCTTGGCTTGAAGGGGTGACTCAGAGTCTAAGTCCTCATTAGCTTTCAATTCTAAATCCTCACTTATCTCACTGATTCTTGCTTATTAGCAACAATATCAAATTAAGGTGATAAAAAACAGTTAAATTTGCTAAGACAGTAGATCCTAACAGTTCTCATCACGAGGAAAAATTTTTTTTCTTTTTTTTTTTTGCGGTACACGGGCCTCTCACTGCTGTGGCTTCTCCCGCTATGGAGCACAGGCTCTGGACGCGCAGGCTCAGCGGCCATGGCTCACGGGCCCAGCCACTCTGTGGCACGTGGGATCCTCCCGGACCGGGGCAAGAACCCATGTCCCCTGCATTGGCAAGCGGACTCTCAACCACTGCGCCACCAGGGAAGCCCTCTTTCTCTTTTTTGTATCTATATGATATGGACGTTAACTAAAATTACTCTGGCAATCATTTCACAATATATATATGTCCAGTCATTATGGTGTACACTTTAAGTTTATACAATGCTGTATGTCAATTATATCTCAATAAAACTGAAAAAATTAATTTATTCATGCCTATAGGAAAAATATTGTGATCACAGCCATCTTGACCTATACAAACAATAAATGGATGTCTATACTCCAACTCTCCATCCAGGTGTTATTGTTTTCTTGGAACAAAAATTATATATATTTAACAAGAAGTACAAAATCAGAGAGATGACACACCAACTGTGGTAGACTGAAAGCTACCCACTAGAATCTGTTTCATCATTCTTTTGCAATAACAGAGTAGTAGCCAGGCATATGGCTGCCCAGTCATATAACATTTCTCAACCTCCTTTGAAAATTGGTGTGGCCATGTGACAATGTTCTAAACAGAATGTGAGAGAAAATAACGGGTGCTACCTTCAAACCAGAGCATTGAAACAGTAGGCATGTTTTCTCTATACCTTCTTCTACCCTCTTGCTTACTAAAACCTGGACTTGACAGCAACATGGATTCAAACATGCAGATGCCACAAAGAATCCAAGAGACAGTGGAGTTGAGTAAAGGAAGGAACCTGGATTCATGAATAAGCAGGAGCAACTAGGTTTTCCAATGGCCTGTGATATTAGAGACTTTACATAAGAGAGAAATAAAATTCTGTATTTAAGTCACTGTACCTAATGCTCTCTTTACTACTGTGAATTACCTTTAACAAAATTAATATACTATTCTTGCCCAGAGTGGGAATCACAGATTGTTCCATTACCAGTACAGTTCATGAGACATATGCCAATCTCAATAATAATTGTAAAAGGAAGAATTACACACTATCTCACCAGCAAGAGTTTTTAGGTACTGAGAATGCTCTGAATAATCAAATCCAGTTTTCCCCTGTTAGTCATTTTGATACTTTACTCTGAACACATGTCCAATAAAAAATCTCATCCTCTTATTCTTTTTTTTATTTTTTAACATCTTTATTGGAGTATACTTGCTTTACAAGGGTGTGTTTGTTTCTGCTTTATAACAAAGTGAATCAGCTATACATAAACATATATCCCCATATCTCCTCCCTCTTGCGTCTCCCTCCCACCCTCCCTATCCCACCCCTCTATGTGGTCACAAAGCACCGAGCTGATCTCCCTGTGCTATGCGGCTGCTTCCCAGTAGCTATGTATTTTATATTTGGTAGTATATAAAAGTCCATGCCACTCTCTCACTTCATCCAAGCTTACCCTTCCCCCTACCCATGTCCTAAAGTCCATTCTCTACGTCTGTGTCTTTATTCCTGTCCTGTCCCTAGGTTCGTCAGAACCATTTTTTTTATTCCATATATATGTGTTACCATACGGTATTTGTTTTTCTCTTTCTGACTTGCTTCATTCTGTATGACACACTCTAGGTCCATCCACCTCACTACAAATAACTCAATTTTGTTTCTTTTTATGGCTGAGTAATATTCCATTGTATATATCTGCCACATCTTCTTTAACCATTCACCTGTCGATGGACACTCAGGTTGCTTCCATGTCCTGGCTATTGTAAATACAGCTGCAATGAACATTTTGGTACATGACTCTTTTTGAATTATGGTTTTCTCAGGGTATATGCCCAGTAGTGGGATTGCTGGGTCATATGGTAGTTCTATTTTTAGATTTTTAAGGAACCTCCATACTGTTCTGCATAGTGGCTGTATCAATTTACATTCCCACCAACAGTGCAAGAGTGTTCCCTTTTCTCCACACCCTCTCTAGCATTTATTGTTTCTAGATTTTTTGATGATGGCCATACTGACCAGTGTGAGATGATATCTCATTGTAGTTTTTTTTTTTTTTTTTTCGGTATGCGGGCCTCTCACTGTTGTGGCCTCTCCCGTTGTGGAGCACAGGCTCTGGATGCGTAGGCTCAGCGGCCATGGCTCACGGGCCCAGCCGCTCCGCGGCATATGGGATCCTCCCGGACCGGGGCACGAACCCGTATCCCCTGCATCGGCAGGCGGACTCTCAACCACTGCGCCACCAGGGAGGCCCTCATTGTAGTTTTGATTTCCATTTCTCTAATGATTGATGATGTTGAGTATTCTTTCATGTGTTTGTTGGCAATCTGTATATCTTCTTTGGAGAAAGGTCTACTTAGGTCTTCTGCCCATTTTTGGATTGGGTTGTTTGCTTTTTTGATATTGAGCTGCATGAGCTGCTTATAAATTTTGGAGATTAATTGTTTGTCAGTGGCTTCATTCGCAAATATTTTCTCCAATTCTGAGGGTTGTCTTTTGGTCTTGTTTATGGTTTCCTTTGCTGTGCAAAAGCTTTTAAGTTTCATTAGGTCCCATTTGTTTATTTTGTTTTTATTTCCATGTCTCTAGGAGGTGGGTCAAAAAGGATCTTGCTGTGATTTATGTCATAGTGTTCTGCCTATGTTTTCCTCTAAGAGTTTTAGAGTGTCTGGCCTTACATTTGGGTCTTTATTCCATTTTGAGTTTATTTTTGTATATGGTGTTAGGGAGTGTTCTAATTTCATTCTTTTGCATGTAGCTGTCCAGTTTTCCCAGCACCACTTATTGAAGAGGCTGTCTTTTCTCCATTGTATATCCTTGCCTCCTTTATCAAAGATAAGGTGACCCTATATGTGCGTGGGTTTATCTCTGGGCTTTCTATCCTGTTCCATTGATCTATATTTCTGTTTTTGTGCCAGTACCATACTGTCTTGATTACTGTAGCTTTTTAGTATAGACTGAAGTCAGGGAGCCTGATTTCTCCAGCTCCGTTTTTCTTTCTCAAGACTGCTTTGGCTATTTGGGGTCCTTTGTGTTTCCATACACATTGTGAACTTTTTTCTTCTAGTTCTGTGAAAAATGCCATTGGTAGTTTGATAGGGATTGCATTGATTGCTTTGGGTTATATAGTCATTTTCACAATGTTGATTCTTCCAACCTGAGAACATGGTATATCTCTCCATCTGTTTGTATCATCTTTAATTTCTTTCATCAGTGTCTTATAGTTTACTGCATGCAGGTCTTTTGTCTCCTTAGGTAGGTTTATTCCTAAGTATTTTATTCTTTTTGTTGCAGTGGTAAATGGGAGTGTTTCCTTAATTTCTCTTTCAGATTTTTCATCATTAGTGTATAGGAATGCAAGAGATTTCTGTGCATTAATTTTGCATCCTGCTACTTTACCAAATTCATTGATTAGCTCTAGTAGTTTTCTGGTAGAGTCTTTAGGATGCTCTATGTATAGTATCATGTCAACTGCAAACAGTGAGAGCTTTACTTCTTCTTTTCCAGTTTGGATTCCTTTTATTTCTATTTCTTCTCTGATTGCTGTGGCTAAAATTTCCAAAACTATGTTGAATAACAGTGGCGAGAGTGGGCAACCTTGTCTTGTTCCTGATCTTCGTGGAGATGGTTTCAGTTTTCACCATTGAGAACAATGTTGGCTGTGGGTTTGTCATATATGGGCTTTATTATATTGAGGAAAGTTCCCTCTGTGTCTACTTTCTGGGGAGTTTTTATCATAAATGGGTGATGAATTTTGTCAAAAGCTTTTACTGCATCTATTGAGATGATCATATGGTTTTTCTCCTTCAATTTGTTCACGTTTTATCATATTGATTGATTTGCATATACTGAAGAATCCTTGCATTCCTGGGATAAACCCCACTTGATCATGGTGTACGATCCTTTTAATGTGCTGTTGGATTCTGTTTGCTAGTATTTTGTTGAGGATTTTTGCATCTATGTTCATCAGTGATATTGGCCTGCAGTTTTCTTTCTTTGTGACATCCTTGCCTGGTTTTGGTATCAACGTGATGGTGGCCTCGTAGAATGAGTTTGGGAGTGTTCCTCCCTCTGCTACATTTTGGAAGAGTTTGAGAAGGATAGGTGTTAGCTCTTCTCTACGTGTTTGATAGAATTTGCCTGTGAAGCCATCTGGTCCTGGGCTTTTGTTTGTTGGAAGATTTTTAATTACAGTCTCAATTTCAGTGCTTGTGATTGGTCTGTTTACATTTTCTATTTCTTCCTGCTTCAGTCTCAGAAGGTTGTGCTTTTCTAAGAATTTGTCCATTTCTTCCAGGTTGTCCATTTTATTGGCATAGAGTTGCTTGTAGTAATCTCTCATGATCCTTTGTATTTCTGCAGTGTCAGTTGTTACTTCTCCTTTTTCAAGACTATTGATTTGAGTCTTCTCCCTTTTTTTCTTGATGAGTCTAACGGTTTATCAATTTTGTTTATCTTCTCAAAGAACCAGCTTTTAGTTTTATTGATCTTTGCTATTGTTTCCTTCATTTCTTTTTCATTTATTTCTGATCTGATCTTTATGATTTCTTTCCTTCTGCTAACTTTGGGGCGTTTTTGTTCTTCTTTCTCTAATTGCTTTAGGTGTAAGGTTAGGTTGTTTATTTGAGATGTTTTTTGTTTCTTGAGTTAGGATTGCATTGCTATAAATTTCCCTCTTAGAACTGCTTTTGCTGCATTCCATAGGTTTTGGGCTGTCATGTTTTCATTGTCATTTGTTTCTAGGTATTTTTTTGATTTCCTCTTTGATTTCTTCAGTGATCTCTTGGTTATTTAGTAATGTATTGTTTAGCCTCCATGTGTTTGTAATTCTTACAGATTTTTTCCTTGTAATTGATATCTAATCTCATAGTGTTGTGGTCAGAAAAGATACTTGTTATGATATCAATTTTCTTAAATTTACCAAGGCTTGGCTTGTGACTCAAGGCACGATATACCCTGGAGAATGTTCCATGTGCACTGGAGAAGAAAGTGTATTGTTGTTTTTGGATGGAATGTCCTATAAATATCAATTAAGTCCATCTTGTTTAATGTATCATTTAAGGCTTGTGTTTCCTTATTTATTTTCATTTTGGATGATCTGTCCATTGGTGAAAGTGGGGTGTTAAAGTCCCCTACTATGATTGTATTACTGTCGATTTCTCCTTTTATGGCTGTTAGCATTTGCCTTCTGTACTGAGGTGCTCGTATGTTGGGTGCATAAATATTTACGATTGTTCTATCTTCTTCTTGGTTTGATCCCTTGATCATTATGTAGTGTCCTTCTTTATCTCTTGTAATAGTCTTTATTTTAAAGTTTATTTTGTCTGATATGAGAATTGCTACTCCAGCTTTCTTTTGGTTTCCATTTGTATGGAATATCTTTTTCCATCCCCTTACTTTCAGTCTGTATGTGTCCCTAGGTCTGAAGTGGGTCTCTTGTAGACAGCATATATATGGGTCTTGTTTTTGTATCCATTCAGCCAATCTGTGTCTTTTGGTTGGAGCATTTAATCCATTTACATTTAAGGTAGTTACTGATATGTATGTTCCTATTACCATTTTCTTAATTGTTTTGGGTTTGTTATTGTAGGTCTTTTCCTTCTCTTGTGTTTCCTGCCTAGAGAAGTTCCTTTAGCATTTGTTGTAAAGCTGGTTTGGTGGTGCTGAATTCTCGTAACTTTTGCTTGTGTGTAAAGGTTTTAATTTCTCCATCGAATCTGAATGAGATCCTTGCTGGGTAGAGTAATCTTGGTTGTAATTTTTTCCCTTTCATCACTTTAAATATGTTCTGACACTCCCTTCTGGCTTGCAGAGTTTCTGCTGAAAGATCAGCTGTTAACCTTATGGGGATTCCTTTGTATGTTACTTGTTTTACCCTTGCTGCGTTTAATATTTTTTCTTTGTATTTAGTTTTTGGTAGTTTGATTAATATGTGTCTTGGCGTGTTTCTCCTTGGATTTATCCTCTATGGGACTCTCTGTGCTTCCTGAAATTGATTGACTATTTCCTTTCCTGTATTAGGGAATTTTTCAACTATAATCTCTTCAAATATTTTCTCAGTCCCTTTCTTTTTCTCTTCTTCTTCTGGGACCCCTATAATTTGAATGTTGGTGTGTTTAATGTTGTCCCAGAGGTCTCTGAGACTGTCCTCAATTCTTTTCATTCTTTTTTCTTTATTCTGCTGTGTGGTAGTTATTTCCATTATTTTATCTTCCCAGTCACTTATCCGTTCTTCTGCCTCAGTTATTCTGCTATTGATTCCTTCTAGAGAAATTTTAATGTCATTTATTGTGTTGTTCATCATTGTTTGTTTGATCTTTAGTTCTTCTAGGTCCTTGTTAAACGTTTCTTGTATTTTCTCCATTCTATTTCCAAGATTTTGGATCACTGTGACTATCATTACTCTGAATTCTTTTCCAGGTAGACTGCCTATTTCCTGTTCATTTGTTTGGTCTGGTGGGTTTTTACTTTGCTCCTTCATCTGCTGTGTGTTTCTCTTCTTATTTTGCTTAACTTACTGTGTTTGGCGTCTCCTTTTCACAGGCTGCATGTTCGTAGTTCCCGTTGTTTTCGGTGTGTGCCCCCAGTGGCTAAGGTTGTTTCAGTGGGTTGTGTAGGCTTCCTGGTGGAGGGGACTGGTGCTTGTGTTCTGGTGGATGAGCCTGGATCTTGTCTTTCTGGTGGGCAGGACCCTGTCCAGTGGTGTGTTTTGGGGTGTCTGTGACCTTATTATGATTTTAGGCAGCCTCTGTGCTAATGGGTGCTGTTGTGTTCCTGTGTTGCTAGTTTTTGGCATAGGGTGTCCAGCAGTGTAGCTTGCTTGTTGTTGAGTGGAGCTGGGTCTTGGCGTTGAGATGGAGATCTCTGGGAGAGCTTACGCCATTTGATATTACGTGGAGCTGGGAGGTCTCTGGTGGACCAATGTCCTGAACTCGGCTCTCCCACCACAGTGGCACAGGACTGACACCCGGCCGGAGCACCAAGACCCTGTCAGCCAAATGGCTCGGAAGAAAAGAGAGAAAAAAAAAAGGAAGAACGAAAGAAAAAAATAAAATAAAGTTATTAAAATAAAAAAATTTTTAAAGTATTAAAAATTAAAAAAAAATAAAAAGTAATAAAAAAAGAAAGAAAGAAGAGAGCAACCAAACCAAAAAACAAATCCACCAATGATAACAAGTGCTAAAAACTATAGTTAAAAAAAAAAACAAAAAAAAAAACCCAGACAGAACCCTAGGACAAATGGAAAAGCAAAGCTATACAGCCAAAATCACACAAAGAAGCATACACATACACACTCGCAAGGGAATTTTCGCAAGGGAAAAAGGAAAAAATAAAATATCTTTTGGGAAGTCTGAGGTCTTCTGGCAGCATTCAGTAGGTGTTCTGTAGGAGTTGTTCCACATGTAGATGTATTTCTGATGTATTTGTGGGGAGGAAGGTGATCTCCACGTCTTACTCCTTCGCCATCTTGAAGGCCTCTCCCTCCTCTTATTCTTTCTTTTTTTTTTTGCGCAGTATGCGGGCCTCTCACTGTTGTGGTCTCTCCCATTGTGGAGCACAGGCTCCGGACGCGCAGGCTCAGCGGCCATGGCTCACGGGCCCAGCCGCTCCGCGGCATGTGGGATCTTCCTGGACCGGGGCATGAACCCGTGTCCCCTGCATCGGCAGGCAGACTCTCAACCACTGCACCACCAGGGAAGCATCCTCCTCTTATTCTTAAGTTGCATTTTATTCTCACACATTTGGCTTTACTTTATTTGGAAGTTATTAAGCCCTGGATTCCTAGGCTTGGTTTTAGAGGTGGCTTCACTTCTCACTTTACTTAACACTTAAATGTATATATAATGTCTAACATAAATAGAACTTAACTTCTAACCCCCTGCTGTATTGGACAGTATTTAGATCACCAGCACCAATATTCATCATAAAAAATTTGCTCCTGCAATAAAAAGCTTCTCTACACCTTTCCTGAGTCCATATATTCAATGAACAGTACATAAATGGAGAGTCATTAGTCTAGAAAGAACTGTACATGCAAGCTGGCATTCTCTTTGCCACTCAAAAAGATGCCTCGGGCCTCCCTGGTGGCGCAGTGGTTGAGAGTCCGCCTGCCGATGCAGGGGATACGGGTTCGTGCCCCGGTCTGGGAGGATCCCATATGCCGCGGAGCGGCTGGGCCCGTGAGCCATGGCCGCTGGGCCTGCGCGTCCGGAGCCTGTGCTCCGCAACGGGAGAGGCCACAACAGTGAGAGGCCCGCATACCGCAAAAAAAAAAAAAAAAAAAAGATGCCTCACAAAAGTTCAGTTTATTCCCAAATAAAAGGACATGTTCATATCCTCTTCCTCCATTCCTGCTTAGCATCTTCTTTTGTGCCATTTAAAAATGTATGTATGCTTCATCAAATAGTTTGAGTCTTTTATTTTGAAAATTAATCTAATCATATTGCTAGTGAGACTTTTTTCTGAACCTCAGAAGCAGACACCCTATGTGCTATTCATTTTGCTAATCATTTTAATAGACTTCTAATAGCAGCCAAAATAAATAAATGTTTTAAAAATAGAAACACAATGCATAGACAGTAAACTTTTAAATATTTGATTCCATTATCTTTACTTTTCAATTACAGTCTATGTTCCGTTGAATTCCTCTCAGTAGAACTTTTAAAAACCCTTCTGAAATAGAGCAAAGTACTCATATTCTTGTCCCCCACAAATTTGATTAGTTAATATTGGTATTTTCTTTGTGCTTAGCATTTGGATAATGAAAATAAGATACAGGCTCTTATTTTCAGGGACTTTCAAAATTACTAGGGGCAGAAGCATCTGAGTGATGGGGGAACAGAAATGGAAAAGAACAATTACTTTGGAGTAGGTAAGGGGAGTTTCATGGAATAGACGATAACCTGAGATGAAACAAAATGAAAGTGCCTATTGCCTAGATAGGCAAAGCACAAAATAATAAAGAGTCTAGATGCAGAGACAAGCTTCATATTTGGTAGGCATTAAAGACAAGGTGAAAATCTGAGGAAAGCATGAATTAAGGAAACTGCACAGATACAACTTTTATTGGAAATAAATGGCCATGTTGTAGGTGGCACTGAGAGAAGAGCTATTGGTCATGTATTATATAACATGGAGTAACTGACACAGGGAACTATATTCAATGTCCTGTGATAAACTATAACAGAAAAGAATATGAAAAAGTATATATGTATAACTGAATCACTGTTTTGTATAGCATAAATTAACACAATGTTGTAATCAACTATGCTTCAATAAAATAAATTTTAAAAATAAAATCACTTGGACTGCAAAAAATTAATATTTAATATTAATAGCTGTACTTCATAAAGCTAATGGCAAAGAGAAATGCAGTGTCTCAGGTAATGAAATCTATCAGTGGCATTTAAGATGAACTAGAAACAAGAATGGAAGCTGCAAATCCCATTAGGAACAGAGTAATCCAAGCATAAGAAGATACAGACTTGCTCTAGGTGATGATACTAGGAGTTAAGATGAGAGGATATCTAAATAGTATTCTTTTAAAGAGAAAAAAAAGGAATTGCAGAGTAATGAGTAGGAGAAGATAGCTAAGAGGGAAGAAACAAGAAACAGCAGAATCTGACAAAGTTTGGAATGTTGAAGATTCCTGATTTGGGCAATGATAATGCCAATTCCTCACATACTAAGTAAGGATGAATAAAGTAGAATATTCTGTGGGAATTGTCTAATATGTAGGTAAGTGTGGTACTAAAGCCCAGTTATAATATAGCAACTAGTGGTGCCAATATGGAAGTCATAAGAATACAAATAAAAAGCTTAAGTGTTCAGAATGGAAGGATCTTTTGAATTAATTACTACGGGAACAAATATCCAGAAGACAGTAAACAACATCCATAGCCAGTGGCATCTCAGTGGGGGGAAAAGGCTCAATGGAAAAGGAAGTGAGCAAATTAGGTACAAGTCAAAAATAGAAAAAACTATATGGTTAGACAAGATAAAATAATAGGAACAAGAAATTCACAGGAGAGGAAACCCAAATGGATAACAGATATTAAAAAGGGGAAAAAACCCCACAATACCACTTTACATCCATTAGATTGGCCACAAAATAAGAAATCTGGATAATGCCAAGTACTGGCATAGATGTGGTGAAATGGGCACACTTGTGTACAGCATGTATACTCCAATGATCAAGCAATACCATTCCTATATAAATATCACCAAGGAATAATCTCACAGGCTCATTAGATGATCTGCATAAGAAATTCTTCATTTATTGAGGTATAATTTCTATACAGTAAAGTGCAGATGTTAAATGTAGAACTCATGAGTTTTTTCATATTATACCCCATGTAACCACCACCTAGATGAAAATATATTTTAATTATCCCAGGAAGTTTCCTTGTGGTCCTTCCCAGTCAATTACTGACCTCCAGAGGTGACCACCATTCTGACCATGATGATACCTTTGGAAGAAGAGTAATTTTTTATTCTAATATAGTTCAATTTACTATCAAATGAGGTGGAAAATGTTATTTTTTGTTTTTGTTGTTCTCCAAAGGAACTTGTACGATACTGGTATTATTTCTTTAAACGACAGGAAGAACTCACCAATGGAGAGAGGTTTTAAATTCTAGGTTAAACTTCTTTAATAGATAAAAAGACTACTAAAATTTTTCTCTTTCTGTTTGTGACATTTCTTATAACTTGTGTTTTTCTAGGACTGTGTCCATTTCATCTCAGTTATCAAATTTGTTAGCATAAAGTTCATCATAATATCTTCTTAATATCCAGTGATACAATCCCCCCTGGTCACCAGAACCAGGTGCTCCAGGGGCATCCTCTGTGTGGGCTGCATGTACTCACCTGTTGTGGTTGGGCCATGATTGCTGTGAGCATGCTGGAGGGTGGAATGGCCCCCTGGAGCAGGAGCCACTTTGGGGGGGGCACTGGGGCCAGCTGAGGCTCCCCACTGGGTGGAGTGGGGTGGGTCCTTAGAGGAACACTGTTGCATGGTGTTAGTGAGGCTAATGGAGAGTGGGAGAGTGACAGAAATGGTACCTGCCAGCACCAGGCCAGCTAGGTGGAAGGAGAGTAAAAAAAACGCACTAGCACTTCTGTCCCTAGAGGAAGTTCCACTAGATCCCTGCCCCTCTGGCACATGCTCTAAAATTAGTCAGTGAATCTCATTCTCGTATAACCCAGGTACTTTCAAGCTGCTGCCTCTGCAATGGGACTCAGAGAGAGTAAGTCTGTATGTGACCCCTTCAAGAGTGGAGTCTTAGTTTCTGACAGCCCTCCAGCTTTCCCAGATGTAAGCCCCACTGGTTTTCAAAACCAGATGTTGGGGGACTTGTCTTCCTAGTGCAGGTATCCTGGGCTGGGGAGTGCAACGTGGGGCTTGGACCCCTCACTTTTCAAGGGGGACCTCTGCAGTTATGATACCTTCTTGCTTGTGGGTCATCACACTGGGTGTGTGGGTTCTGAATAGAATGTGTCTCTGCCCCTCCTACATATCTCAATGTGGCCTTTTCTTTATATCCTTAGTTGTGGAAAATTTGTTCTGCTAGTCTTCATGTCATTCTCAGAGATAGTTAGTTGTTCTCTGTGAGCTGTAATTTAAGTGTGTTTGTGGGAGGAGATGAACTCAGGATTTTCCTACTCTGCCATCTTGATATAAAGCAATAAATTTCTATCTGGGTGGTACTTCAGCTTCATCCCACAAGTTCTGATGTGTCATATCTTTTTTTTTTTTTGCGGTACGCGGGCCTCTCACTGTTGTGGCCTCTCCCGTTGCGGAGCACAGGCTCCAGATGCGCAGGCTCAGCGGCCATGGCTCACGGGCCCAGCTGTTCCGTGGCATGTGGGATCTTCCCGGACCGGGGCAAGAACCCGTGTCCCCTGCATCGGCAGGCGGACTCTCAACCACTGCGCCACCAGGGAAGCCCTGATGTGTCATATCTTCATTATCATTCTGCTCAAAATATTTTCTAATTCCACTGTGGTTTTTTTCTTTGACTTATGAGCTATGTGTATATATGCTGCTTACTTTCTAAACATTTGGATATGTTTTAATTGTCTCTCTGTTCAGAGTTTTGATTTATTTCAATGGTAACTAGAGAACATATAATGTATGATTTCAATCCTTTGAAATTTGTTGCAATTAGCTTTATGTCCCAAAATAGGGTCTATTTTGGTCAGTGTGCCACATGCACTTGAAAAGAATGTGTAATCTACAGTTGTGGGATGGAGTGGCCTATGTATGTCAGTTAGGTCATACTGGTTTATCATGTTCAAATCCTCTACATCTTTACAGATTCTTTTGTCTGTAAACAGACAAAAATCAATTACTGAGATAGGTATGTCAAAATCTCCAACTATGATTGTGTATTTTATCTTTCCTTTTAGTATAATCCATATTTTCTTTATATATTTTGAGGCTATGTTATTAAGTGCATACAAATTTATATTTTTGTAATCCTGTTGAATTGAAATTTTATCAATTTCAGAGAAAGAGGGCACATTACTGAAGATACAACAGACATTAAAATGGTAATACAGGAATATTATGAAACAACTGAATGTCAAATATTGACAACTTAGATAAAATGCACAAACTCCTTGAAAGAAAAATTATCAAAATAAGAAGAAATAGAAAATGTGAACATCCCTATATCTATTAAAGAAACTGAATTTGAAATTAAAGATAATCCCACAAAGAAAACTTCAGACCCAGATGAGTTCACTGGTAAATTTTATCATATATTTAAGGAAAAATTATAAAATTTAAAGCAATCTTATACAAAATCACCAAACAGAGGAGTGAACATTGAAAAATCCTAGCAAATACAGCAATTTTACACAAACTCTTCCAGAAGACAGAGCAGGCATGGAATTTCAACTCATTTTATGAGGTTAGCATTAACATGATATTGAAATCAAAGATGCTATAAGTGAAAAAATTCCCCCCAAACTAAAGATTAATATCTCTCAGAAACATAGAGATAAAAATCCTTACCAAATACTAGCAAACTGAATCAAGAAATACATGAAAGAAGATAATACATCATGATCAAGTAAGTTTTATCCTGGGAATGCAAGGTCAGTTTAACATCTGAAAATCAGTGAAATTCATCACATTACCAGAATAAAAAGTTCATCTCAATAAATGCAGAAAAAGCATTTGGAAAATCTCATATCCATTCATGTTAAAAACTCTTCAAACTGGGAATAAAAATAAATTACCACAAATTAATTAAGGAAAACCACAGCTAATACACTTAATGCTGAAAGACTGAAAGCCTTTGCCTTCAGATTGGGAACAAGATAAAATAAAAATAAAGGGCATGCAGACTAAAAAGGAAATGATAAAAAGACATAATAATGGATACAGAAAATTTTAAGGAATTTACAAAAAGATTCACTAGAATTAATGAGTGAATTTATTAGCAAGGTCTCAGAATACAGGGTAAATGTACAAGGATCAATTGTAAGAGTTCCACTTCTAGTATGGAGAAGTAACCTCCTAAACAAAAATTCTTCTACAGACAGTAACTGTAAGCTCTAGAAAAACAAAACAAAACATGTATTGGTAGAGTGAATAAAAGCAAGCAGATTTTGGAGAGAAGTCAGAAGTTAGAGGAAGTCTGAACAGAGATCTGAGTTGCTATCCACCTTAGGTGAGACAGCAACTCCGATTTGAGTATAACCTGGTTAATTGCCTACTATGAAAAAACACAGAACAGTGTAACAGAATATAGTGTTACTATAACATAACACTGATAATGTTCAAGATACAATCCAAAATTACTCAATATATGATGACCTAGAAAAATGTTCTTTTGGTCACTCTCCAGTGTCTTCAGTAGTTTTTAAAATATATTTGCCAGAATTAACAGTTTTGATCTGTTAGATGGGTTGATCCAATAGAAACAATTCAGTCCTACTATGGCTCGTGTTAATTTTTGTATATGGTGTGAGGTTTGGGTCAAGGTTTTTTCCTTCCATTTGATACTAATATCCATTTGTTCAAGTGCAATTTGTTCAAAACATGTTCCTTTCTCCCACTGAATTGTATTTGCACCTTTCTCAAAACTCAGTTGTCCACATACGTGTGGGTCTATTTTTGGACTCTCTTTGGTTCCATTTATATATCTATTTGTCCTGACATCAATACTACACTGTCTGAATTACTGTAGCTTTATAGTAAATCTGAACATTAGGTAGTGTAAATCTTTCATACTTTTTCTTCTTTCTCAAGACTGTGTTGGCTATTCTAGGTCCTTTGTATATCCATATAAACTTTAAAATCTCCTTGTCAGTTTTTATCCCCTATAATTACAAATAATTGATTGAACAAGTAGAATATAATTCCATAAAGCAACAGATCTCAACAACACACACAACCAACTTTAAATCTATATATAGAGAGATTTTATATATATATATATATATATATATATATATATATATATATAATATTAGTACACAACACCCATCAACAGCTAAATATATTCTTTTCTCAGACCACGACAGAATTAAATTAGACAACATAAAGGAAACAGACAAATTCCTTAAAAAATACAACTTACTATGTATGACAAAAGATGAAACAGAAAATCTGAATAGCCCTATGTCTATTAAAGAAATTGAATTTGTTATTAAAACTTTCTCATCAAGAGAATTCCAAGCCCGATGGTATCACTGGTGAATTCCATGAAACAGTAAAAAAAGAAGTAACAATCTTACACAAACTATTTCAGAAAATAGAGAAGGGAAAACTTCACAACTCATTTTTTTTTGTGGCCAGCGTAACCCTAATACTGAAACCTGACAAAGATATTGCAAAAAAAGAGAAAACTAGAAACCAATTTCACTCATGAAAAATGCCAATATTTTTTTAAAAATCAGTAAATAGAATCCAACAATGCATTGATATAATAAGGGTAATAAATCAAAATCAACTAGTATTTATCTCAAAAATGCAAGGTCAATTTAACATTTGAAAATCAATAAATAAATTCACATATTAACAAAATAAAAGTGATCATATGATCACTCTAATAAGATGAAGAAAAGGACTTGACAAAATACTACATGTAACCATGATAAGAGAAAACCTCTTCAATAAGCTAGGATTAGAAAGAACTTACATAACCTGATAAAGGGCAGCTTCAAAACACCTACAGCTAACATCATACTTCATGGTACGAACTTTCTGCCCCAAATGTCAGAACAAGGCAAGCATGCCCATGCTCAACACTTCTATTCAACATCGAACTAAAGGTCTTAGACTGTGAAATAAAGAAAGGAAAAGAAATAAAAATCATGAGATTGGAAAGGAAGAAGTAAAAGTGCCCTTAAAGTGATGATGATTACTTACATGAAAAACCCCAAGGAACCTACAAGAAAACTAATAGGTGGATTTAGAAATGCCTCAGGATACAAAGTCAACGTACAAAAATAAATCACTAGCAATTTATACTAGCAATGAACAACCTGAAAATAAAAAAAAACAATGTCATTTATAATTGTATCAAAAAACATTAAATACTTAGGGATAAATTTAATGGAGGATACATAAAACGTCTAAACAGAAAGCTATAAAACATTGCTGAAAGAAATCAAAGATCTAAATAGATGTAGAAAGTTGCCATATTCATGGATTAGAAGGCTCAATATTATTAAGATGTCAGTTCTCCTAAAA
The DNA here is from genome assembly GCF_964341445.2 of Mesoplodon mirus. NCBI lineage: Eukaryota > Metazoa > Chordata > Mammalia > Artiodactyla > Ziphiidae > Mesoplodon > Mesoplodon mirus. The sequence goes on along the minus strand of NC_138981.1, from coordinate 44,259,639 downwards.
TTGATCTACAGAATTAATACCAAAATCCCAGCAAGCTTTTTCAAAAAAATTACAAACTGATTATAAAATTTATATGGCAATGCAAATGACCTAGAAGAGCCAAAGTAATTTTTTTTAAAAGCCAAGCTGGAGAACTTACCCTACCTGACTTCAAGACTCATTATAAAAGCTACAGTAATTAAGTATGGGTCTGGCAAAAGGACAGTGTATTAACTATATTTTCTTATTTTCTGTGTTCTTGATGCTCTGGCATCTGATGCCTTGCTGATCCTGGAGAGACTGCCCCTCCCAGGGCTAGTTATTTCCTAGAGGCAGTAAATGACTTCCCTGTAACGATACCTTTCATATGCAAAACAACCAATCCAGAGCCCATATCCACCAATTATCTCCTTCATCACGATCTCACAGGTTGAGCCACTAGCCCCATGCCCAAATCACCTCAGGGCTGGGTACCAGGCAACTAAGGACAGTCTCTACACCCCAGAGCCCGCTGAAATTACTCAAACTAGCTAATTCTAAACCTCCCCAGCCTGATTACTCTGGCTCACCCATTATTTCCATGAAAATCACAATAAAGTCTCTTGCCCATGCTTCCTCCTCACAACTTCTACCTCCTGATGGACCCTGGTGCTCCCTGGTGTGACCCTACGTGGTGTGGCATGCCTCCTCCTCTTGAGAACTGTGAGTTACAAACTATTTTCAATGGCAGTTGTCTCTGGATCTGTTGACCTCACCATACCTAAATAATAATAAAACCTTCATTTTAAAACAGAAAGACATATAGATCAATTGAACAGAATAGAGAATCCAGAAATAGGTTCACATATATGAAATCAATTGATCTTAATAAATGTGCCTAGGAAATTCAGTGGGAAAAAAGTCTCTTCAACAAATGGTTCTAGAACAACTGAATATTGTATTGAAAAAAATGAACATCAATCCTTACATTAAACACACAAAATGGATCATAGACCTAAACTGAAAAAGCTAAAATAATAAAACTTATAGAAGAAAATATGAGAAAATCTTTGTGACCTTGTAGTAGGCAAAGATTTCTTAAACAGATCACAAAAAATACTAAAAGTTTGAAAAAGATGATAAATTAGACTCCATCAAAATTAAAACATTTGCCTTTTGATAGGCACAAGTAAGAAAATAAAATTGCAAGGCACAAACGGACTCACAGACTTAGAGAATGAACTTATGGTTACCAGTGGGGGGAAGGGTGGAGGGAAGGGATAGTTAGGGAGTTTGGGATTGACATGTATACGCTGCTATATTTAAAAAGGATAACCAACAGGGACCTACTGTATAGCACAGGGAACTCTGCTCAATGTTATGTGGCAGCCTAGATGGGAGGGGAGGCTGGGGGAGAATGGATACATGTATATGTATGGTTGAGTCACTTTGCTGTGCACCTGAAACTATCACAGCATTGTTAATCGGCTATACTCCAATATAAAATAAAAGTTTAAAAAAATATTTTAAAAAATTGCAAGGCACAGATTGGATCAAAGTATCAGTGATACATATATCTGGTTTAGGAGTTGTATCGAGCAAATATAAACAACTCTTAAAACTCAATAAAAAGAAGACAAACAACCCAATAAAAAATGGAAAAGATATTTGAATAGACAACTCACAAAAAATGTACAAATGGTCAATAAGCATATGAAAAGATACTTAACATCACTACTCATCAGAGGAATGCAACTTAAACTCATAATGATGTACCATTACACATCCACTATAATAGCAAAGATTAAAGACACTGACGATAGCAAGTGTTGGTGAGGATTTGGAGCAACAGAAATTCTCATGTATTGCTGTTAGGAATGTAAAATAATACAGCCACTTTGGAAGACAGTTTGGTAATTATAAGAAATTATAAGAAAGGTAAGCAAACACTGATTATATTATACCAGCAACTCCACTCCTAGGTATTTACCCAAGAGAAATGTAAACATATGTTCACACAAAGACATATCAGAATGTTCACTGCAGCTTTATTCATAATAACCAAACAATGACCACCTGTCATCAACAGGTATAGAGATAAACAAATTACAGTATAGTCATACCACGGCATAGTATTCCAAGCTAGTGATACACTCAATAACATGAATGAATTGCAAAATCATTATGCTGAACAAATAAAGTCAGACCCCAAAGGGTATGTACAGTATGATTCCATTTATATGAAACCCTAATAAAGACAAATCTAGTCTATAATAACAAAAAGCATGCCAATGATTGCCTGGGGCCGAAGTCGTGTTGAGTATTAACTTCAAGGGGCATGAAGGTGCATTCTGTGTGATGGAATGTAATATGTCATAATTGGGGTGGTGCTTATATCAGTGTGTACCTTTGTCAAAACTCAGCAAACCGTACTCCTAAAATGGATACATTTTATGGTATGTAAATTATACCTTAATAAAGCTGATTTTAAAAGAAAAAAATGCTAGGTGACAGTGATCACAAAGTCAGAAGATGGGAGAGAGGCGTGAGATAGGGAAGGTGGAGAGACGTGAGGAATCTAAAGGCAATACCTACAAAGAGAAAAGAAGGTGAGGCTGGTTGAGGTGATGACAGTTTATTGGTATCTTAGAGTGAGAAGATGAAAATGAGATGGAGAAGAAGGTGAAAGGGCACCAGGGAGAACAGGAGTGAGGCAACCAACTGATCTTCAAAGATGGAAAATCCATTAAAACCTGAATGTATATGATAAGGATCTAAGACCTTGGGAGTGGGGTTTCGGTACTAAAGCATAAAAATGTGATGGAAGGAGAGAATATCCAAGAAAACCAGATCCATACTGAGGAAGCCTGTCATATGATCGAGACTATACATATTGCAGCAATTCTCCTGGAGGAAAGCCAAGCCAAGAAGACAGTTGATAACAGTAAGGGAAATAAAGGGAGAGAGCAATTTGGTACCAGAGAGGCCAATGTTTTCTATTTTCAAGAAGTTTCTAAAGTTTTGAACCTTCAGTGGGAAGCAGCCACATAGCACAGGGAGATCAGCTCGGTGCTTTGTGACCACCTAGAGGGGTGGGATAGGGAGGGTGGGAGGGAGGGAGACTCAAGAGGGAAGAGATATGGGAACATATGTATATGTATAGCTGATTCACTTTGTTATAAAGCAGAAACTAACACACCATTGTAAAGCAATTGGAGTATACTCCAATAAAGATGTTAAAAAAAAAGAAGGGTAGCAATCATAGCCTTTTAAAAGTATCAGCCTCAAGTATTTCCATGTCTCCCTTCTGCTCGGATCACACTCGCTCACCTGAGCAGCTCTGATGTGGGGTTTCCTCCTCCAACGTCCAAGGCTCCTCTCCTTGCTCCAACTTGAAGATGACCTCTGGCTTGGGAATTTCACACCCTGTTAACAGGAAATGATAGAAAATGGGGTCCAGCTAATTGCTTTCCATTTGTTCTTTGGAAAAGTGACCACGTTTCATTGGGAAAAGGGTAATAAGCGCAAAGGTGCAAAGGGACTGAAGAATCTCAGACCAATCAAGGATGACACCATCACACACTTCAGATGCCCCAGAGCACTCAGCAGCTGAGGATGGAAGCAGCCTCTCTGAGGTTCTGTGTTAGTTCCCTAGGGCTGCTCTAACAAAGTACTGAAAACTGGGTGGCTTAAAACAATAGGAAGGTATTGTCTCATATTTCTGGAGGCTAGAAATCTCAAATCAAGGTGTTAGCAGGGTCATGTTCTCTCTGGCAGATATAGAGGAGAATCCTTCCTGGCATCTTCTAGCACTTGTGCTTGCCAAAAATCTTTAGCACTCCTTGGCTTGTAAACGCATTTTACTCCAGTCCCATGGCTGTCTTCTCCCTGTGCGTCTCTTCTCATTGTCTTCCCTCTGTGTGTGCCTATTTCAGTGCCCAAATTTCCCTTTTTTGTAAGGATACCACTCAATTAGGGCCCACACCAATGACCTCATCTTAACTTGATCCCCTCTGTAAAGATTACTACTTGCAAATAAGGGCACATTCTGAGGTACTGGGGGTTAAGATTTCAACATATCTTTTTTTGAGGGGACACAATTCAACCCATAAGAGCTGGCCCTCTGATGCCCCAAAATTCATGTCCTTCCCATGTGCAAAATACACTAACCCATCCCAGTATCCCCCAAAGTCTTAATCATCCCAGCATCAACTCTTATGTCTAAAATCTCATCTAAACGCCAACTCAAAGTCTCAAATCACATCATCTAAATCATCCAAATCTTACAGGTGAGACTTGAGTATGAGTCATTCTGGGACAACATTCCTCTCCATGCAAACCTGTGGAAACACATGAGTTATCTGCTTCCAAAATACAGTGGTAGAACAGGCAGAGGATAGATACTCCCATTCCAAAAGGGAGAAATTAGAATTTAAAAAGGGATGGGAGGGCTTCCCTGGTGGCGCAGTGGTTGAGAGTCCGCCTGTCGATGCAGGGGACATGGGTTCATGCCCCGGTCCGGGAAGATCCCACATGCCGCGGAGCGGCTAGGCCCGTGAGCCATGGCCGCTGAGCCTGCGCGTCCGGGGCCTGTGCTCCGCAACAGGAGAGGCCACAACAGTGAGGGGCCCGCGTACGGCAAAAAAAAAAAAAACAAAAAACGGATGGGAGGTCTCAAGCAAGTCTGAAACTTAGCAGGGCAAATTCCATTAGATTTTAAGGCTTCACAATAATTCTCATTGGTACAACACTCTGTCCTCCAAGCCCACCAGGGTGGTAGCCCCACCCACTCGGCCCCGGGCCAGGAGTGGCACCACTTACTATTACCACTAGTGACCCATTAGCAAAAATTTTGCTTCCTGTACCGGCAACCTTATGCTCTGCTGTTCTATACGTTTCAGTTCCAAAGGGAGGAACACTTCCACTGAGAGACACAACAATGATTCCATTGAACTGGAAATTAAGTCTGCCACCTGGACATCTTGGTCTTTTCATGCCTCTGAATCAACAGGCAAAGAAGGGAGTTACTGTGCTGGCTGCGGTGGTTGATCTTGACTACCAAGGGGAAATTGGACTGCTGTATCATGATGGAGGTAAAGAAGAGTATGTCTAGAATACAGGAGACCCCATAAGGCATACTATCAAGCCCTGTGATTAAAGTCAATGGAAAACTACAACAATTCAACTCAGGCAGCACTACTAATAGGCCAGACCCTTCAGGAATAAAGTTTTGGGTCATCCCACTTGGTAAAAAACCACAACCAGCTGAGGTGCTTGCTGAGAGCAAAGGGAGCAAAGAACGGGGTAGTGGAAAAAGGAATTCTGCTTCAGGACTGCGACATAAGAAATCTGCCTAGATTGCAGTCCGTGGCCTGCCCTGTGGATTTCAGATTCAAAAGTTCGACATCAACTCACCTGAATTTCCAGCCTGCTGGCCTGCCCTTCAGGCTTGCCAGTCCCCACAACTGGGTGAGCTGGTTCCTTAAAATAAATCTCTCCCCCCTACTCTGTATTTATGTACACACGTGCGCATGCGCGTATGTGTATACTCTCTATATGTATATACCCGTATCCTATTGGTTCTATTTCTCTGCAGAACCATAATACAGAGTTTGGTACTGAGAGGGGCTCTAGAGGAACAGAATCTCAAGGATGGGTTTTCTGAATTAGTTATGGGATTTCTGGAATTGGTTCCTTATTCTGATTAGATTCAAAAGCACTAATGACTCTATTTCAGTAGTAAGGAGGGCACTAATAGTCCCTGGTGTGACATGGCAATAGAGATATCCGAAATATCAACACTGGATACTCCTAATCAAATGCTTATAAGAAGTGAGGTTCTGGATAACCTTGTATTTGATACCTTGGAAATTTTTGTCAAACTTCCAAGTATAATAAGATTGCCTGGTTGCTCCTAATTGTGCTGGATGAAGTGGGGAAAGAAAAGGATGAGCTCAGGGATTTGATTTTCCAGATCACGCATCGTGTAAGTGACCTGAAAATTTCTCTGTCTGTCCTGAAAGTAACCCTTAGCTCCTGTAGCTGCAGAGCTGAGATGGCTGAAAACCAAACCCGGAGTCTCATCCTGTGAGTGGCTAAATTACAACACAAATTGAATTCCCAACCTCACAGAGTGTCTGCTGTTAAAGGAGAGCATTGATGAGGAAGGAACAGGATCCTGAAAACTGGAATGGAGACATATGAGGACACTGAACTTCTAAATTCAGATGAGTCTTTGCCAGTAGAAGCAGCCCTTTTACCCTCAACTGAGAAGTTTAACCCTCCTCTGCCAGAGGAGCCTGCAGTGAGCTCCCCTGAGGCACTTGCCTTGTAAGGTACTGCTGGTTCCCCTCAGGACCTATGCCTACCACCCTTCTTTGCTTCCAGACCTATAACTAGACTTAAGTCTCATCAAGGCCCAAGGGTGAGGTACAGAGTGTGACCCATGAGGAGGTGTGAGATACTCCAAAAGAACAGCATGATTTGTTCAATCTATATGGACAGAAATCGGGGGAATATGTGTGGAAATGGATATTAAGAGTGTGGGATAATGGAAAGAACATAAAGTTGGATCAGGCCAAAATTATTGATATGTGTACACTAAGCAGATTCTGAATGTAATGTTGCCACTTGAGGGGTTAGGAAGGGCTGAAACAGTGTGTTTGGCTGGTTGGTTGAAACATGGACCAAAACATGGCCCACACTAAATGCAGCTGAATTGCCAGGACTACTTTGGTGTACTACAGAGGAAGGCATCCAAAGGCTTAGGGAGATTGGAATGTTAGAGTGGATTTATCGTGGAAGGTCTGCTCACTCACACTGGGAGGGTCCAGAGGCACACCTGTCAGGATGACTGTGACTAATAAATTTGTGAAGGGGCCCCGGGTAATCTGTGATTGCTCTTTGCTGTAGGTCAGAAATTTCAGTGGGAACTTCTGCCAGTGAACTGGGAAACCTAAATGCAATGGGAGTAATTGGATCCTGGGGTGGCAGGGGCCAAACGGAGGCATTGAGTTGTCAAAGGCAAGGTGGACGCGGTTACCACAGGGTCAAAGCAGTAATCAGAAAAGTCCGATTCACACATAAGAGTAGAAGTTTTTATAATACTGTTTTAATTCATTCTCCTACTCATTAGACTTCAGACATCTTTCAAAACAAACCTTTATCTTAGTGTTCCATTATTTAAGAGATAACCTTCTTTCAAGGCAGCAGAGTTAGGACAGTCTAAGAAAAGCAGGACAAAACCAGTATATGAACATTTAGCAAAGAACAGTTTTCAGATATTTATGAAACTATGCTACATACTCATATATTTATGTGTTATATGTCTATACCTCTCTATCCTTCTCTCTAACACTATATGAGAATAGGGGGAATAGCATTAAATATAACACCTGTTACAGAGTGGTTCATCTGCTCACAGACAGACATATCAACAAATTAAGAGCAAGGAAAGGGGAAATAAAAGAATACTGAGTATTCATTATGTGCCAGACACTGCCCTAGGCACTTTAGATAAATTCATTCATTTCATCTTCAAAATAACTCTCCTCTTAGTCCCTTTAGATAAGGAAACTGAGGCTCAGAGAGGTAAAATTCCAAAATCACATAGCCAGTAAGAGGCTTAGTTATTCACTCAACAAGTGGCTGGGTGAAGATTTAGACTTCTTTCTCATATACCATACTACTGTCAAATAGGAAAAAATGCATACATATCTTTAATATACATTAGAAATAAACCAAACTTTCTGCGCTGCCAAAAAAAACAAACAAAAAAAATACCCAGTCCAATTCACAGAGATCTATGGGGTTGGCTAGTTGATCCTGACATCCCTAGAAAAGAAATAGGTGGGCAATCTACTAAATTCTTACTTGATCTGTATGAGGAGAAGAGTCCTAGGTCAAGTGAACAGAAGTCTAACTTGAAACATCAAAACACAGAGTCCTGGCTCCTCAATCAATTCTCAGACTTGAGTCAGTTTATATACCCGGAATGAACACTTTTGAATGAAGGGGAGGCTGGGTCCCTGAAGGAAGGAACCCATGACGCTGCCAAAAATTTATACTACTAACCTTTCTCCCAATCTCCCCTAAAGGGACCTATAGCCCTTTACAGGGTACCTGTGCGTTGGGGAAAAAAACAATGAGGCTTACCAGATATCACTGGACCCTGGCACTGAACTGACACTAATTCCAAAAGACCCAAAACATCACTGTGGCCCAGCAGACAGCGTAGGGGCTTATAAAAGTGAAGTGATCAATGGAGTTTTCGCTCAGGTCCATCACACACAGTGGGCTCAGTGGATCCCCAAACCCATCTTGTGGTTATTTCTCTGGTCCAGGAATGCATAATTGGAATACACATACTCAGCAACAGGCAGCATCCCCATATTGGTTTCCTGACCTATGGAGTGAGGTGTTTTATGGTGTGAAATGCCAAGTGGAAGCCACTAGAACTGCCTCAAACTTGGAAAATGGTAAACCGAAAGCAGTACCACATTCCTGAAGGACTGCAGAGATTACTGCCCCCATCAAGGACCTGGAGGATGCAGGGTAATGGTTGCACTACATCCCTATTCACCGTGCCTATTTGGCCTGTGCAGAAGATAGTAGATTATCACAAACTCAACCTGGTAGTGACTCCAACAGAAGCTGCTGTACCAGATATGGTTTTGTTGCTTGAGCAAATGAACGCACTCCTTGATACCGGGTATGTAGCTATTTATCTGGCAAATGCTTTTTTTAAAAAACAATACCTGTTAGTCAAGACCAGCAGAAGCAGTTTTCTCTCCATTAGCAAGGCCAGCTATACACCTTCACTATCCTACCTCAGAGGCAGATCAACTCTCCAGTCCTATGTCATAATTTAGTCTGCAGGGATCTTGATCAACTTTCCCTTCCACAGGACATCACATCGGTCCATTATATGGATGATACTATGCTCATTAGACCTAGTGAGAAAGGAGGAGCAACTACTCTAGACTTATGGATAAGACATTTGTGTGGCAGAAGGTGGGAAATAAATCTGACAAAAATTTAGGGGCCTTCTATCGCAGTGAAATTTCTAGGGGTCCAGTGGTGTGGGATATGTTGAGATATCCCTTTCTAAGGTCTTGAAGAGTAAGTTTTTGTGTCTGGCTCTTCCATAAACAAAAGGAGGGGCAACATCTGCCTCTCAGTGCTGCTCGTAAGGGGCCCAAGTCCTTATGATGGAGGCCCAGCCTGTGGATGGTGTGAGGCCAGGAGCCGCCCTTGGAGCACTGAGACTGGGTCCTCCCAGAGTCGTGTTGCTTGAGAATGTGCCCAAAGTGGGTGGTAAGCTCCATCTAAGGCTAAATACTGGCTCAAAATTGATAGTCAACAAGTACCATAAGGGACAGTTGAAGAGTGTTCAAGAGAGCATGTTAAGAGGTGTGACCTCAGATCAGATGTGGCGACCTCACACCTGGGTGGTGGCCCTGCCCTCTTAGCTCTGGAACCAATTAGGTGGCTTACCTTCTGGAAACAAAGAGATGACAGTCAGTCACCCTGCATCTTCCCAGTCTGTGCCCTCTGGGTGTGTGGTGGCAGTGACAGCCCTGCTGGCTTCTGAACCATCTGGGGGTCATTCATCCCTTTTCTTGAAGGGTGTTCACAGCCAAATAGCTTTACTGGAGTGTTTCCTGTCTGTAGAATCCCAGAACCCCAGCCTTCCTTCCTTTTTCCCTGCCTCCATCCTCTTCAGCCCAAGCTGGCAGCATTTCTCCTGAGATAGTTAACTGGATCCACAAATCATATACCTAATCTTTTTAGCAACTGGTTGTCCAGCCACACCCTTGGTGCTCTTTTCAGAGTACACCTTCTTATATTTTGCAGTATGGATAGGCTAAGAATTTTCCAAATCTTCATATTCTAGTTCCTTTTTACTAACAATTTCTTCTTCAATTTCTCTCTTTCCTCTAGCATTTTACTGTAAGTATGAAGCAGAAACCAAGCCCTGCCTTTAACACTTTGCTTAGAAATCTCCTCAGCTAAATAAACAAATTCATCACTCATGACTTCTGTTTTCTACCCAAGAGAACACAATTCAGCCAAATTCTCTGCCACTTTATAAGAATCACCTTTCCACCAGTTTCCAATTATATGTTCCTCACTTCCATCTGAGACCTCACCAAAAACACCTTTAACACTCCTATTTCTACCAACAGTTTCTCTGAGGCAATCTAGACATTTTCTATCAAGCACCCGAAAATCTTTCCAGCCTCTACCCATTGCCCAATTCCAAAGCCACCTCCATGGTTTGTTTTTGTAGGTATTTGTTACAGCAGCACCCCACTTCCCAGTACAGAAAGCTGTGCTAGTTTCCTAGGGCTGTTGTAACAAAGTACCACGAACTGGGTGGCTCAGAACAACAGAAATTTATTGTCTTGAAGTTCTGAAGGCCAGAAGTCTGAAATCAAGGTGTAAGCAGGGCCATGCTCTTTTTGAAGGTGCTAGGGAGGGAACTGTTCCATGCCTCACTCCTGGCTTCTCGTGGCCTCAGGCATTTCTTGTCCTATAGATGCATCACTCCAGTCACATGGTCATCTTTTCCTTGTATGTCTTCACATTGCCTTCCCTCTGTGTTTCTGTGTCTCTGTGTCTAGATGTCCCTTTTTTATAAGGATGCGAGTCATATTGGATTAGGGCCCATCTAATGACCCTGTTTTTGCTTGATTACTTCTGGAAAGACCCTATTTCTAAATAAGGTCACATTCAGAAGTAGTGGGGGTTAGGACTTCAACATATTTTCTTTGGGGGGGGGCACAATTTTACCCATAACAAGGTCCTTGTAGGTTCACAGAGTGGCTCTGCTTACCCAGTGAGAGGAGGTGGCTATAGTTCTCCAGCATCACGTCCTGGTACAGGCGCCTTTGAGTAGAATCCAGCTGCTGCCACTCCTCCCTGCTGAAGTCCACAGTCACGTCCTCAAAGGACACTGACACCTGTAACAACACAATCCCATTCAGGGTGACATGGTCAGCATGGGGGGATAGGGAAGAGATAGATAGAAAATTGTTTTTAGTAATTTTTACCATAATATCCCATAGGGTATGCCTAGTAAATACCTACTTATGCATAATGTACAGAATACAAATATCTAATTGGAAATTTCTGCTATTCATTGTGTACAACACTTAGTCTTTCATTTTTTTAAATAATATTTCTTTGTCACAGTTTACCCTTCCCCCTCCCCATATCCTCAAGTCCATTCTCTAGTAGGTCTGTGTCTTTATTCCTGTCTTACCCCTAGGTTCTTCATGACATTTTTTTCTTAAATTCCATATATATGTGTTAGCGTAGGGAGATCAGCTTGGTGCTTTGTGACCACCTAGAGGCGTGGGATAGGGAGGGTGGGAGGGAGGGAGACGCAAGAGGGAAGAGATATGGGAACATATGTATATGTATAACTGATTCACTTTGTTATAAAGCAGAAACTAGCACACCATTGTAAAGCAATTATACTCCAATAAAGATGTAAAAAATATCTCTGTACAGGATTTGAACTTGATCCTATTTTGTTGCTCATTTTAATGGGAATTTGTGTTTTATAACTTTTAGAAGGAAGCATGTACATTTTTTTTCCACTTTACATAGCTCCCTCTACTGCTGTTTTCATTTAGTCTTCAAAAATGTAGCCATTTTCTCTCTTTTTTTTTTTTTTTTCTTTTTGCGGTATGCGGGCCTTCTCACTGTTGTGGCCTCTCCCGTTGCGGAGCACAGGCTCCGGATGCGCAGGCCCAGCGGCCGTGGCTCACGGGCCCAGCCGCTCCGCGGCATATGGGATCCTCCCAGACCGGGGCACGAACCCGTATCCCCTGCATCGGCAGGCGGACTCTCAACCACTGCGCCACCAGGGAGGCCCGCCATTTTCTCTTGATGCCTTTTTTTTTTTGGCCAATTTTAATTTAATTCCATAGTGGTCCGAAAACATACTCTGTATGATTTCAACATATGTTCTATCCAGAAGAACGTTTCATGTGTCCCTGGAAAGGAATGCATATTCAGCTATTGGTGGGTGCAGTTATAATATATAAATCAACTTGATTGAGTGCTGTTGAAATTTTATATCACTTTACTCATTTGTCTTCTACTTGTTCAGCCAATTATTTGTCAACTTTTTGGTAAAAATTGACAGGGAGATGTTAAAAGTTTATATGGCTATGCAAAGGAACTAGAATACACAAAGCAAGGATTAGCATGGAGGATTTATACTATGTAATGTTAAGACTTACTTTAAAGCTACAATAATCAGACAGTGTGCTATTGATCTAAGTACAGACACATATATCAATGGAACAGAATAGAGAATCCAGACACAGATCTGCACACATATGGACAACTGGTTTTTGACAAAGGTGCCAAAGTGATTCAATGGGGGAAAGGAAAAGTCTTTTTTAAAAACTGTGCTGGAACAAATGGATATGAGTTTTGGAGGAAAAAAACAAACCCTGACCCACATCTCACACCATATACAAAAATTAACTTTAGTGTTCTCACCACACACACACACACACACACACACACACACACACACACACACTCAAACGAAGCAACTCTGTGAGGTGATGAATGTATTAAGTAACTCGATTGTGGTATAAAAACAAATATATAGATCAACAGAACAGAAAGCCCAGAAATCAACCCACACATATACGGTCAATTAACTTATGACAAAGGAGCCAAGAATATAAAATGGGGAAAGGACAGTCTCTTCAATATATGGTGTTGGGAAAACTGGACTGCCACATGCAAAGGAATGAAACTGGAGCACTATCTTATACTACATGCAAAAATTAACTCAAAATGGATTAAAGACTAGAACATAAGATCAGAAATCATACAACTCCTAGATGAAAACATAGGTGGTAACCTCCTTGACATAAGTCTTGGAGATGAATTTTTGGATTTGACACCAAAAGCAAAGGCAACAAAAAACAAAAATAAACAAGTGGGAATATACCAAAGTAAAAATCTTATGCACAGCAAATGAAACCTTCAACAAAATGACACAGCAGCCTACTGAATGGGAAAAAAATATTTTCAAATCATATATCTGATAAGGGGCTAATATCCAAAATATATAAAAAACGCATACAACTCAACAGCAAAAAACCCAAGAAAATCTGATTAAAAAATGGGCAGAGGATCTGAACAGACATTTCTCCAAAGAGATATACAGATGGCCAACATGTACATGAAAAGGTGCTCAGTATCACTAATCATCAGGGAAATGCAAATCAAAACCACAATGTGATATCACCTCATACCTGTTAGAGTGGCTAACATCAAAAAGACAAGAAATAACAAGTGTTAGTGAGAACACAGGAAAAAGGGAACCCTTGTGCACTGTTGGTGGAAATGTAAATTGGTGCAGCCACTATGGAAAACAAGATAGAGGTTCCTCAAAAAATTAAAAACAGAACTAGGTATGACCCAGCACTTCCACTTCTGGGTATCTATCTAAAGAAAATGAATACATTAACTCAAAAAGATATCTGCGCTCCCACGTTCACTGCAGCATTATTTACAGTAGCCAAGATATAGAATCAACCTAAGCACCCATAAGTGGAAAAATGGATAAAGAAAACGTGGTGTGTGTGTATACACACACACACACATACATACACACACACATACACACACAATGGAATATTATTCAGCTATAAAAAAGAAGGAAATATTGCCATTTTCAACAACATGGATGGACCTTGAGGGCATTATGCTAAGTGAAATAAATCAGAGAACGAAAATTCCATATGATCTCACTTATATGTGGAGTCTAAGAAAAAGAAAAAAAAAACAGAGCTCACAGATACAGAGAACAGTTGGTGGTTGCCAGAGCCAGGAGTGGGTGGTGGGTGAAATGCATGAAGGGGTCAAAAGGTACAAACTTCCAGTTATAAAATACATAAGTCATGGGGATGTAATATACAGCATGGTAACTATAGTTAACAATACTGTATTGCATATTTGAAAGTTGCTAAGAAAGTAAATCTTAAAAGTTCTCATCACAAGAAAAAAAATTGTAATTATGTATGGTAATGGATGTTAGCTAGACTTATTGTGGTGATCATTTCACAATATATACAATATTGAATCATCATGTTATACACCTGAAACTAATATAATGTTATATGTCAATTATACCTCAATTTAAAAAAATAACCAAGTGAAAAGTCTAGAGCTGAAAAATATAATCTGGAACTAAAAAATTCACTAGGTGGGCTTAACAGCAGAAAGACTTAATGAATGTAAAGACAGACAAACAGAAATTGCCCAGTCTGAAAAGCAGAGAGAAAAAATTTGAAAATAATACAGTCCCAGGAATGGATAAGACAATATCAAAAGATCTAACATACATGTAACTGGAGAACCAGAAGGAGACAGGAGAGGGGAAAGGGACAGAAAAATATAATTTTTAAAATAATAGGCATGGACTTCCCTGGTGGCACAATGGTTAAGAATCCGCCTGCCAATGCAGGGGACACGGGTTCGAGCCCTGGTCCAGGAAGATCCCACATGCTGTGGAACAACTAAGCCCATGTGCCACAACTACTGAGCCGGCATGCCACAACTACTGAAGCCCATGGGCCTAGAGCCCGTGGTGCTCTGCAACAAGAGAATCCACTGCAATGAGAAGCCCGTGCACCACAAAGAAGAGTAGCCCCCGCTCGCCGCAACTAGAGAAAGCCCGCACACAGCAACGAAGACCCAATGCAGACAAAAATAAATAAGTAAATAAATAAATTTATATAAAAAAATAAGAGGCAGAAACTTCCTAAATATGGTAAAAGACATAAATTTACAGATTCAAGCAGGATAAATCCACAGAAAACCACACCTATGCACACTGTAGTCAAACTAATGAAAACCAAAGAAGAAAAGAAAGCAGCCAGAAAACAAACAAACAAAAAAAGACATATTACATACAGGGAAATAGTGATTAAAATGACCACTCAGTGCTCAACAGAAGAAATAGAGGTCAAAATACAGAATACAAACTACAAAATTTTTACATGCTGAAGAAAATAAGTTTTATCTGGCTGGGCAAATTTAGGAATTCCTTGATAAGTTCTTCATGGCTTTTGGTTCTACCCTCTGTGTTTTTGGTCCCACCCTCTGAGCCATCTTTCCTATTTCATGAAAGGTTAAAAGGTAGCATTTCAGGAAAGGTAGCAGAAGAGTTTTCTCAGTCTGCTTCCTACCGGTAGAATTTTGAAGGTCTGACATCTTGTTTCCATTTTTGTATTGTCTCTATCCCTTTAAGTCTAAGGTGGTAGTGTTTCTGTTCATATAATTTGCTCTAAAATTTTATGAGTTGTCTGTTAATCTCACTGGGTTCACTCCCTTAGACGAAAAGTGCACCTACAGATCTCTTTGAGATAAGCCATTCTTTTCTTGGACTCCTGCTGAAAGGGCTGAGGGAAACACTCTTAAGCTTCCTAGAGGCCCTCTTGTTTGATTGAGATCTATGAGGCACTCTTAATCTCTTCAAGGGGAGTTTTGTGTGGCTGAATGCTCTGGTCCTCTGATCTGAGGTCTTAAAAAAAGGTTGTATAGTCACACCTTTTGCTTTATTTCTAGATCATATTTTCCTGATAGTGTTTCAGAGCTATTTCTTAACTTTAGAATCTTGTGCTATCTGCAGAGGCTAATAATTTTCAAAACCATCAAGTCCTGGATCCTTTGTGTTTGACAGTCTTTCTCTCAATTTATCTCCTTTCACATTTCACTAAAAGCCGCAAGAAGAAACTAGATGCCTTCAACACTTTTCTTGGAAATATTAGATAGATCACCAAGTTCATGAGGCACAAATCTCTACTTTCCACATAACTGCAGATGACAGTGTTGCTAACTTTCTATCACATAAGCTCCTCCAGTTTCCAAAACATGTTCTTCACTTCCTTTTGAGCCTTCATCAGCATCCTATGGTCCAAATTTCAACTAACAGTCTATTCAGGCAATTTAGGATTTCTCTAATATGCTCCTTAAAATCCTTCCAGCCTCCACTCACATCCAAGTTTGAAAGATATTCCCACATTTTTAGGTATGTTATGACAACACCCTACTCCCAGTACCAAAATCTGTGTTAGCTTTCTATTTGATGCACAACAAATTACCCTAAAACTTAGTGAGTTACAACAATATCCATTATCTCACAGTGGGTCAGGGGTCCAGGTGTGGCTTAGCTAGGTCCTCTCACTCGGGGTCTCTCACAAGGCTGCAATCAAGATGTTGGCCAGGGCTACGTTCATCTTGAACACTGACTTGGAATGACCCACTTCCAAGCTCAGGCAAGTGGTTGCTGATAACATTCAGTTTCTCGAGGTCTGTTGTACTGAGTGACTCAGTTCCTCATTGACTGTTGGCCAGTGGCTGCCCTCAGTCCTTTGCCACGTGCATCTCTCCATAGGGAAGTTCACAACATGGCAGCTTGTTTCATCAAAGCCAGCAAGCGAGAAGAGCCAGAGAGAGAGAGTGCCAGCAAGATGGAAGTTACAGTCTTTTATAACCTAATCACATAAGTGACATCCCAACACTTTTACCTTATTCTGTTTCTTAGAAGCAAGTCACTAGGTCCAGCCCACATACAAAGGGGAGTGGATTACACAAGGGTATGAATACCGAGAAGTGGGGATCACTGACAGCCAACTTAGAAGGCTGCTTACTAAAAAAAAAATCAAAATTTGCATGAAGCAGATAAATTTCAAAGGAAATTTATAGCTTTAAATGCTTATATTAGAAAAGAGTCTAAAATCAATGACCTAAAATCTAACCTCAAGGAGCTAGAAAGTAAAAGACCAAATAAACCCAAAGAAGGTAAAAGAAAAGAACTAGCAAAGATCAAAAAAATTAATGAAATAGAAAACAAATGACAGAGAAAGTCAACAAAAAATTAATTCAAGCTGTATTATAGACCTAAACATAAAAACTAAAACTAAAAATGCCCCAGAAGAAAACATAAGAGAACATCTTTGCAATGCTGGGACAAGGAAGGATTTCTTGACATAGTACAAAAAGCAACAACCACAAAAGAAAATTTTGATAAATGGGACCTTATCAAAATGAAAACTTCTGCTCATCAAAAGATGTAATTAACTCATAGACATAGAGAATGGACTTGTGGTTGCCAAGGGGGAGGGGCAGTGGGGGAGGGATGGATTGGGAGTTTGGGGTTAGCAGATGCAAACTATTACATACAGAATGGATACACAACAAGGTCCTACTGTAGAGCACAGGGAATTATATTCAATAACCTGTGATAAGTCATAATGGAAAAGAATGTGAAAAAGAATATATATATGTATAACTGAATCACTTTGCTGTACAGCAGAAATGTTGAACACAACATTGTAAATAAACTATACTTCAATAAAATAAAAATTTTAAAAAGATGTCATTAAGAAAACAAAAAGCCAAGACACAGACTGGGAGAAAATATTTGCAATATGCATACAAAACACCCATATTAAGAATGTATAAAGAACTCCTACAAAGCAAAAAGAAGACATGTAACCCAATTTTTTTAAATGGGCAAAATATTTGAACAGACACACATGAAAAAGACATACCAATAAAGAATATTAAAAGATGTTCAACATCATTAGTTATAAGGGAAATGCAATTTAAACTACACTGAGATAGCACTATACACTCACTTTCAAAGCTAAAATTAAAAAGAAACTGAAAAATTGCTGGTAGAAATGTAAAACTGAACTATCACTCTGGAAACTTGTTTGGCAGTTTCTTTTTTTTTTTTTTTGGCTGTGTTGGGTCTTCGCTGCTGTGTGCGGGCTTTCTCTAGTTGTGGTGAGCAGGGGCTACTCTTCGTTGTGGTGCGCGGGCTTCTCATTGTGGTGGCTTCTCTTGTTGTGGAGCATGGGCTCTAGGCGTGCGGGCTCAGTGGTTGTGGCACGTGGGCTCTAAAGCATGCGGGCTCAGTAGTTGCAGCATGTGGGCCCTAGGGCACGCAGGCTCATTAGTTGTAGCACGCAAGCTTAGTTGCTCCACGGCATGTGGGATCTTCCCGGACCAGAGATCGAACCTGTGTCCCCTGCATTGGCAGGCGGATTCTTAACCACTGCCCCACCAGGGAAGTCCCTGGTTTGGCAGTTTCTAATAAAGTTAAATATACACCAGCCTGTAATCTGGCAATTCCATTCCTTGGTAGATACTAAAAAGAAATGACAACAATATATCCTCAGAAAAATTCCACAAGAATATTTATAGCAGGATTTATCATGATAAAAAAAACTAGAAACATTCCAAATGTTCATCAGCAGGTAAATGCATAAACAAATTGTAGTATATTCATATAATTGAATATTCAGCAATGAAAAAGAAAGAGCTACTGGTAGAACCAACAACCTGGATGACTCTCAAAAATTTACAAATAGAAGCCAAACACAGAGCCAAACACAAACCATATGATTCTATTTATATGACAATCAAGGACCAGCAGAGCTAATCTATAGGGATTAAAAATATTAACAATGGTTGCCTCAGGGCGAGGATATTGACTGATTAAGCGGGAACCTTCAAGGGAGATGGACATGGTCTATATTTTAATTTGAGTGATGGGTATACATATTTGTCAAAATTCATTAAACTATACCATTTAAGATCTGGGCAATTCAATGTAGTTCAAATATAACTCATTTCAAAAAACACACAAAAAAGTGCATATTATAAATATATTCAGGGTACAATGTGGGCCCCAAAGAGAAAACAGTCGATTCTACTGGGGATGTGGGTTTAGGTTCCATAGAGCTGGTACAGTTTAAACTGAATCCTGGAAAAAATAAGTGTGATAGAGATAAGTGGGGGAAAATGTTTTCCAGAAAAGACAAAGAGATTGGTGTGGAGACAGGAAAATACACAGTAATTAAGGAAAGAGCAAACAGCTTTGTGAAAAGGAGAGATTATATGTCAAGGAGGCAATTATGAGAAAAAAAAATCCAAGGAAGTAAGCTGGAGTCTGATCATGAAATAGTATGAATTCTTTTAGTAATAGATCACCACTGAAGTGTTTTTTTTTAAGTTAAAATTTATATTTGGGAATAAAAATTCATAATAACAAATTTTTTATAAAACTGCCACACAGGAACACACCTTAAGATACTACTACATGCTTCATTTACTTAGAAAAAGTTACAGACATAGTCAAAACAAATAGCTCTCATTTATAAATGTGAGTTCCTTTCTTTTAGCAAAAGAAAGCTCACAGGATTCTAAATAATTCATGGGACGAAAAAAAGGAAATTTAAAAATATTTTTAGCTGAATGATAATTAAAAATGACATATTAAAAACTTTATTGCACAGCATGTGGTTTATTTCTGTAATCATTCCTTGTGCTCTTGAAAAGAATATGTACCCGGAAGTTGTTGGTTACAATGCTCTATATATTTTTGTTGGCTCAAGTTCATTAATTATGTTGTTCAGGTCTTTTATATCTACTGAATTTTTGCCTGTTTTTTCTTTCAGTAATTGAAAGAGGTATGTTAAATTTTCCACTATGAGTATGTATTTGATTATTTCTCTTTTTTTTCTCAGTTTATGTTTTATTATCTTGAGGCTATGTTATTAGCTGTGTACAGATATAAAATTTTTATATTGTTTTGTTTAAATTGGCTCTCTAATATTATGAAATAACTCTAGTAATAAATATTGCTTTAAAGAAAAAAAAGAAAAAGAAAGCTCACAGGAAATGTCAGACTGAAAATCAGCAGGATACAGCGATGCAGGGACAGCTCAACACCTCCTGAGCTAGAAGGCTCGGAGCCAGGCCTCCCTGGCTGGGGGCTGTGCTGCTTCTCCTCTCTGGCCTTCAGTTTCCCTGGCACCAAAGGAGGGAAGACTGGATGACTGATGAAGTCCTGGGTGCCATGGTCCTTTCATTTCAGAGAACAGTATATGATCATAACAGTATAATTCTCCTTTGATTGTAAATGTCAACAGAATACAACTTAACATGCTGAAAAATTTTACTACAAAGAGTGCTATGATTTTTCCCATACTCTGCAAAGGATGGATGAGGGCCCATATTATCAGGCCACACTCACTGCTTATATTGGAAAATGAGGAAATGCTAATGAAATTGCTTTTATGGGCTGACATTCATGGATGGCAGAAAGGGGCATTCCAGAAGGAGTCCAGGATTTGCTCTTCAGGAGTATTTCAGCTCCCGGCCAAAGCTTGGTGGCCAAGTGCACACATGGGCACACCCATGCCTGCGTGCAGTCTGTAAAGGTCACTGAGCACTTGTTAACCTTGAAGGGGAAAGAGAAACCTCAGTATTTTCCCCCAACAACACTGCAAGCCTCTTGTAAATCGTATTCAAATTCATACACTTAAGCATTAATTTCTGACAGGCTGACAACCGCAGCCCTTCTCCCCCCTCAGTGTAAAGTGAGAAGTGAACTGTTATTCAGTGTATCTGTTACATTGGTAGTGGTGCTAAGTGTATTTTATATGATGTGCTATCTACAAAAAGGCAGATAAGAATTTCATTTAACATCCAGTTAAAAGCCATCTTTGAAAAATTAAAAGAAAGAGTGCTATGATTTTTATTATGACTCTCACCATCTTTGGAAAATTTCCATTTCAGAAGTTTGATTTGGTTCACTTTCTTGGAGCTTCTTGCCTCGGGAGCATCCTCCACGCACACCAGTACCTATGAAGATAATTAGCCAGCATTCCTTTTCCTGAAGCCACAGTCTATGCCTCTGCCTTCATCACATAGGCTGTGCTGTGTCCCTGTTCAAGCTCAAACTATCTTCTAATTACTGAGTGCCCAGATGCTTGATTTACTGTTTCTTCCTTACACCTCACTGTGTATTCTGCAAGTTGTATTTTACTATGTTCCTACAGAGTTTCTTCAATTCACGCTGCTATCAGTGTGATCCAAGTTTGAGGTTTTGACGTAAGAGCTCTTCAGATGTTCTGTGGGAATGCGAGGCCCAGCAGCTAGTCGGAAGAGTTGCATTTCAGAACTTATAGTCCTAACTCTGTCTCCCTCTATTAATGTTGCATTTAACCTTGAGAGCGTCAACTTAAGTTTTCTCACACATTTTCAATTAAAACATTTAGTTCCTTTTTCAATACTAAACGTGATCTTTTCTTTTAACAACACAGACATGCATCACAAAACCATGTGCTCAGAGAAGTGATGTAAAAATACCATTGTCTTATCTCCAAATACTAATTCTAAGATCAAAGTCTTCAAGCCTTTGACCACGCACAGGGACCACCAATTTCTAGGATACGTTATTCCACATCATCATTTCTATAGTTTGACAAAAAACATAACACATTCTCTGATACAACAACATATCCATATCAATGAAATACCTTACTGCAATGTTTAACTTTTTCCATAATTCCTTGAAAATCTGTAGCATAGCATAAGCACTAAAACTTGCTAATTATGAGAGCTGTTAATTTACAATCCTCTCATAATGACTGTACCACTATCCATTTTTATTTATTCTTAAATTCAGTTTCAACTACCTGATTGTGTCTGAGGTAGCTTCATAGTAGTTTTATTGCTATGAAAGTGACATGTTTCCAAGTATCACCTGGGGGATTAGATTAGATTTAAATGAGAGAGGAAAATATAGTATCAGTTACACCGTTTCCTCACTTGGCATACAAATTTAAAAAAAATCATCCATTTCTTTAGTGATTAAAAATACAGTTCTTTTGTGAGCATAGACACAATACAAGGAATCTGTTTCTTTGCGTGAAAAGCAGAATCAGTGGAAAAGGACTCGAATTCTATCGCTAGCTTTCGGTTAACCCAAATGAGAGTATGCATAAGCTCAAGCTTGTGAGCGTACTGTTTCAGCATTGCACAGAGTGACTGGATGAACCAGGATCCGTCCTTTGAATTTCGCCAGGAATAGTAACCAGGTGCTGTAGAATATGCATACAAGAAGTCTGCCTCAACCGGTATTTTCTGACAGGCCGTGTCATCCTCAACACCACTTTCTGTCTCAATACCACAGTCCAGTTCTGTGCCTCAGCAGGCCTGAATAATGAAAAGTTTGGGTTTTCCAGTTAGACTTCTACAACAGTCCCCTCTGAAGAAACCTGTTAATGTTTTCAGATCAACAGGTCCATTTGTTCCAAAAATTTTTCCTTCCTCACCATGGCTTAGAAGCACGCAAATATAACTGCTCCTTTTGCTATGATCTTCTTTAGAAACACTGTACATTAATTCCAAAATTTCTTCACATGTAAGATCATTTTTATTCCTGATTTCGTATTTCAAGTTCGTGAAGTTTTCCCAGAGGTTTGCTGAATCTACATCTGTACCAGACCGACACGACATCCCAGTACTTTCATGAAAGTTCTTGTTATTAATTATCATACATAAACCCATTTCAGGATAATCCATTTTGTAACTATCATCCAGGGATATTCCAGAATTCACTGATTTGCTTCCATGTAAGATCTTTGTCTCTGAAGTTTTAATGGATTTTGAATCCACTGAATTTTCAGTGTTCTCCATGGATACTTTTATTAATGTTCAGCCCCCATGCCGCAGCCACTGGCTGGCTGGGCTCAGCTCAGTTCCTGCTCTCTGAAGTGTTTTATATGCCAGGAAAGAGATATTACTTGAGTTTTACACTAAAATGATTATCCTTCCTCTAAGTACTGCATTTCAGGACACACCAATAGCTGATTACAGAAATTTATTCTTTCAGAAGTATTCCAGCTAATAAATGCTAATAAAAGCAAGAATCACCAACGGCTGCCAAAACCATTGGGTGAAAGAATAAAGGGACTTTAAAACCTATGGATTGGGTTGACAACACCTGAACATACTGAGAAAGACAACCAGGCATTATGTGCTTTCTGGGGGGATGAACTAGCAAGCACTCAATACCACCTACGAAGTATGTTTGCCTAAAAATTGAATCTGCATTGATCAAGCCTCTAGATTTATCTGTTCACATTAAAATGGGGATATGGGAACTATTAAATACTCCACAAGAATACAATTATCAAATTCTAAAATGTGGAACACAGCTCAGGGCAAATGGTCCAATTTCTTCAATAAATAAATAGTAAGGGGAAAAACAAGAGGGAGGAGAACTGGTTAGATCTGTTCCAGATTAAAAGGGACTTGAGAGACTACTGGGAGAAAATTCTCCACAAATCTCACATTTCTGTATATCTGTCAAGCAGACTCTTAACTGCCTTTTTTCCAAATTATCTTTTCAAAGATATTTATATAGTGAACAGGCTTAGAAGATAGAGTGCCCCTCTCCAGAGCAAAGGGCAGGTTATACTAGAAATTGTACTCAAGATATTTCTTCCTCAAGGCAAGGATCAGGCAGGCTTACTGCCCTTCATGAAAGGTTCGAGATCCACAAACTTGGGGTTCCTCTCCTATAATGGAATCCACTGCATGTGCAGGTATCACCTGGCCCTCTGCATCACCCTGTGGGAACTGAGGCTTAGAGAACTGGTGCAAATGTTCACACTCTGGCTACCACTAATGCTGTGAGTATTCAAGTCCTTTGTCTCTGACTCAGGAGTTCATGTCTTCTACCAGCATCCATGAAACTGTGCCCAGCTAACTTGTTAGCTTGCAAGTAGGATAAAATCTCAGACCTTTCACAGTTCTTGGAAGTTTTGATGATTAGGATGGGCAGTGCAAGGGCTAACCAAGCACTTGGCCCAACAAGGATCCTGTAGGAGCCACAGGAGCTGTAGGAGCTGTAGGCTGACTGGTGTCCCACACCACCCTGCTGAGCCAGCAGGTCACTTCAAAATGATGGTGGAGTAGAAGGACATGAGCTCACCCCCTTCTTATGAAAACACCAAAATCACAACTAACTGCTGAACAACCACTGACAAAAAAATGCTAGAACCTACCAAAAAAGGATACCCTACTCCCAAAGACGAAGAGGAGGCCACAGCAAGACGGTAGGAGGGGCGCAACTGTGATAAACACAAACCTCATACCTGCCAGGTGGGTGACCCACAAACTGGAAAACAATTATACCACAGAAATTATCCCCCAGGAGTGAAAGTTCTAAGCCCCACGTCAGGCTCCCCAGCCTGGGGGTCTGGCAACAGGAGGAGGAGCCAGAGAATCTAGATTTGAAGTCTAGTGCAGTTTGATCATAGGACTTCCACAGGGCTGGGGGAAACAGAGACTCCACTCTTGGACGGCACACACAAAGTCTTGTGCGCACCAGGACTCAGGGGAAAAAGGCAGTGACCCCATAAGAGACTGGGCCAGACCTACCTGTTAGTATTGAAGGGTATTCTGTGGAGGTGAGGGGTGGCTGGGGCTCACTGCGTGGACAAGGACACTGGCAGCAGCAGTTCTGGGAAGTACCCATTGGTGTGAGCCCTCCCGGAGGCCGCCATTAGCCCCACCAAACAGCCTGTAGGCTCCAGTGCTGGATCGCCTCAGGCCAAACAACAAACAGGTTGGGAACACAGCCCCATCCATCAGCAGACAAGCAGATTAAAGTTTTACTGAGCACAGCCCTGCCCACCAGAGGGACAAGACCCACTTCCACCCACCACCAGTCCCTCTTAGCAGGAAGCTTGCACAAGTCTCTTAGTTAGCCTCATCCACCAGAGGGCAGAGAGCAGAAGCAAGAAGAATTACAATCCTGCAGCCTGTGGAACGGAATCCACAATCACAGAAAATTAGGCAAAATGAAACGGCAAAGGAAGTGGAGATAGGCAACCTTCCGGAAAAAGAATTCAGAATAATGACAGTGAATATGATCCAATATCTTGGGAAAAGAATGGAAGTGAGGATCAAGAAGATGCAAGAAATGTTTAACAAAGACCTAGAAGAACTAAAGAACAAACAGAGATGAACAATACAGTAAATGAAATGAAAAATACATTAGAAGGAATCAATAGCAGAGTAAATGAGGCAGAAGAACGGATAAGTGACCTGGAAGACAGAATGGTGGAAATCACTGCCTCAGAACAGAATAAAGAAAAACGAATGAAAATGAAGACAGTCTAAGAGACCTCTGGGACAACGTTAAATGCACTAACATTCATATTATAGGGATCCCAGAAGGAGAAGAGAGAGAGAAAGGACCTGAGAAAATAGTTGAAGAGATAATTGCTGAAAACTTCCCCAAGTTTTTGGCAAACAGTCACCCAAGTCCAGGAAGTAAGGAGAGTCCCAGCAGGATAAACCCAAGGAGGAACATGCCAAGACACATAGTAATCAAACTGACAAAAAATAAAGACAAAGGATAGGCTGTGCACAGAGATATGGCTTTCTGGAAAAGGAAATATAAGGGACTCACAGACCTTCCTGCCCTGAAGATGTCCACATCCTAATCCCTGGAACCTGTGGATATGTTATACTACATGGCAATGGGGAATTAAGGTTGCAAATGGAATTAAGGTTGCTAATCAACTGACCCTGAGACAAGGAAATTATCTTGGACTATCCAGTTAGGGCCAATGTAAAGAGTCCTTAAAAGTGTAGGAGTGAGGTAGAAGTGAAGGTTAGAATGATATAGTGTGAGAAGAACTGACCCACTAATGCTGGCTTTAAAGATGAAGGGGACCATATCAAGGAATATGTGTGGCCTCTAGAAGCTGGAAAGAGCAAAGAAATAGATAATTGAGCCTTCAAAAAGGAACCCACCCCTGCCAACATCTTAACTTTAGCCCAGTGAGAGCCATTTTGGACTTCTGAACTACAGAACTATAAGATAATAAATTTCTGTTGTTTTAAGCCACTGAGTTTGTGGCAATTTGTTAGAGCAATGATAGAAAACTAAGACAGGCAAATTAAGGAGATCTGAGGGAAGTCTATGGAATCAGTAGTGAAAATGTTCAACCAAATTGTATGGTCAACTGTTCAATATACGGTCTTCCACTTTACTGGCAGTCAGTGAGGAGGAACTGGACAAGTTATTGCACACCAAGTACCACAAAGTAGGTTTAAAGACAGCTGTCTGAACAGTGTTCTGGTTGGTCCTAACTCTCATCCAGTCTGGGGGCTTCTTCACCAATCTTGTGGCCAATCTCAAGTCCACCCCATTGTAACAGCTAGGATAGGCATACCTCAGAGATATTGTGGGTATTCCAGACCACCACAATAAAGCAAATATTGAAATAAAGTGAGACACACAAATTTTTTGGTTTCCTAGTGCATATAAAAGTTATGTTTATACTATATTGTAGTCTATTAAGTGTGCAACAGCATTATATCTAAAAAAGAAATGTACATATCTTAATTTAAAAATACTTTATTGCTAAAAAAAACACTAACCATCATCTGAGCCTTCCACAAGTCATAATCTTTTTGCTGGTGGAGGGTCTTGCCTCGATGTTGGTGGCTGCTGACTGATCAGTGTGGTGGTTGCTGAAGGCTGGGCTGGCTGTGGCAATTTCCTAGTAGAACATAACAGTGAAGTTTGCCTCATTGACTGACTCTTCCTTTCATGAATGATTTCTCTGTAGCACGCAATGCTGTTTGATAGCATTTTAACCACAGTAGAACTTCCTTCAAAATGCAAGTCAATCTTCTCAAACCCTGCCACTGCTTTATCAACTAAGTTTATGTCATATTCTAAATCCTTTGTTGTCATTTCTTTACTGGTGAGCTTTCCCATTCATAATTTTCTTGTTCCTATTTGTGGCCTTTTCTTTTCCCTAGAGAAGTTCCTTTAGCATTTGTTGTAAAGCTGGTTTGGTGGTGCTGAATTCTCTTAGCTTTTGCTTGTCTGTAAAGCTTTTGATTTCTCCATCAAATCTGAATGAGAGCCTTGCTGGGTAGAGTATTCTTGGTTGTAGGTTTCCCCTTCCATCACTTTAAATATATCGTGCCACTCCCTTCTGGCCTGCAGAGTTTCTGCTGAAAAAAATCAGCTGATAACATTATGGGGATTCCCTTGTATGTTATTTGTTGCTTTTCCCTTGTTGTTTTTAATATTTTCTCTTTGTCTTAAATTTTTGTCAGTTTGATTAATATGTGTCTTGGCATGTTGGGTTTATCCTGTATGGGACTCTCTGCACTTCCTAGTCTTGGGTGACTGTTCCCAAGAAAATGCTAGGGAAGTTTTCAGCTATTATCTCTTCAAATATTTTCTCAGGCCCTTTCTCTCTTTCTTCTCCTTCTGGGCCCCCTATAATGCAAATGTTGGTGTGTTTAATGTTGTCCCAGAGGGCTCTTAAACCATCCTCATTTCTTTTCATTCTTTTTCTTTATTCTGTTCTGAGGCAGTGAATTCCACCATTCTGTCTTCCAGGTCACTTATCTGTTCTTCTGCCTCATTTATTCTGCTATTGATTTCTTCTAGAGAATTTTTAATTTCACTTATTGTGTTGTTCAACTCTATTTCTTTGTTCTTTATATCTTCTAGCTCTTTGTTAAACATTTCTTGTATCTTCTTGGCCTGTGCCTCCATTCTTTTTCTGAGATCTTGGATCATCTTTACTATCATTACTCTGAATAATTTTTCAGGTAGATTGATGTCTCCACTTCACTTAGTTGTTTTTCTGGGGTTTTATCTTGTTCCTTCGACTGGCATATATTCCTCTGCTGTCTCATTTTGTCTAACTTTCTGTGTTTGTGGTCTCCGTTCTGCAGGCTGCACGACTGTAGTTCCTCTTCCTTCTGGTGTCTGCCCGCTGGTAGGTGAGGCTGGTCTAAGAGGCTTGTGTAAGCTTCCTGGTGGGAGGGACTGGTGCCTCGATTCTAAACTAACTTCTTAATCAATTGACACCCAGTGGATTTGGCACATATTTCATTCCATTTCTAGTTATAGAGACTGAGCAGTCCAAGAACAAAGGGCCAGCATGAAGGTTCTGGTGAAGGTCTGATTCCTACTCACTGTGTCTTCAGGTTGTGGAAGCAGCAGAGATTTTTAAAATAGGAGATTCCCAGAGAATTCACAGAAGGCAACTTGATGGAGGTGAATGCTTCCCAACCAGTGCCAGACAATGAGGAGGAAGAAGATGTAGAAAAAGCAGGGCCAGAAAACAAACTGACATTAGGCAATCTGGCAGAAGGGTTCTGACTCTTCAAGACTGCTTCTGATCATCAAAAATTCTAGAAACAATAAATGCTGGAGAGGGTGTGGAGAAAAGGGAACACTCTTGCACTGCTG